>NC_083426.1:6696992-7986278 GCF_020745735.1 Hemiscyllium ocellatum | reverse complement strand
AGATGAGGGAGAGAGAGAGAGAAGGTAGGGGAAAGAGAGAGGCAGGAGACAGAGGCAAGGAAGACAAGAGAGCAGAGAGAAAGGAAACAGAATAGATAGAAAGAAACAAGGAGAGAACAACACAAAAGGGAGACAGATAGAGAAATAGAAGAGAAAAAAGGGAGAGAGTACTGAGTTTTTCATTGTGATTCCTACCTCTGATGGAAATAACATCCAAAATGTAGATTAAACTATTCAGGAAATCATATTACACAAAATCCTTTGAAATTAGGTTTTTTTGCGAGTTTCTATGAGGAACTGTTTTAAGTCTTTAACTACCCTCTCAGACAGTGGGACCATCTATTGACAGCAGTGTCAGTATGATTGACCTCCACTGTATCATTGTAGTGGGAAAACAGAAGAAAAAATCCTAATGAGCCTGCTGTGGGAGGGCAGGAAGGGGGAGTGGGGAGATAGAGGGCAGGTTTACAGATCCATTCAACTGTGGCACAGCTCTGCTGATGGGGCCCCACATATAACCTCTGTTTATGGGGATGCGTGCAGTCCTTTCACATTCATGTGGGCTGTTTGCCTATAATCAAATGAAGAGGATGCCTTAAATTCCACAAAGCTTCCAGGGTGATGTGGTGTTTTCAACGCAGGCTGTTGACAACATTGTAGTAATTGCATTGTGTACCAGACTGCCCAATGGTTGGTATCAGGTTTCTGGTCTTTATTTATAGATGTTTGTCTCAGGTGAGGCTAATGCTGTAGCTATTGCGATGCCCCTTTGTTTATTTTGGGAGTAGCTGATTCAGCTGATGTAAACAGTGTTACTGGTGTCCATGGAAATATCAACTGCCTGAGAGTACCCAGCTCTCCTACACTACCATGTGTCGGAGTTGCCTTTAATCCTTGTGAATGAAAGGAGAACAATGCCTTAGTCTCTTGTTCCTCGTCACTGCCAAAACCTGCTACGCGACCATCTCTCCCTTCAGTTCAGTATAGCGCCAGTTCAGAGACTCAGTGGTTAGCACTGCTGCCTTACAGCGCTGGGGATCTGGGTTTGATCCCACCCTCAGGTGACTATGTGAAGTTTGCACATTCTCCCTGTGTCTGTGTCAGTTTCCACTGGGCGCTCTGGTTTCTCTTGCAGTCCAAAGATGTGCAGGTTGGGTGAATTGGACATGCGGAATTGCCCAGAGTGTTCAGGGGTTTGCAGGTTAGGTGGGTTAGCCATGGGAAATGCAGGGTAATATGGATAGGTTAGGGTGGTGGGTCTGAGTGGAATGACCTTCAGAGGTTGGTGTGTACTCAATGGGCTGAGTGGCCTGTTTCCATACTGTAGGGATTTTATGGTCCATTATCTGTCCTTTGGATACTTAATTCTCTGTGTTAAAAGTGCAATAAAGTCATCATAATCCTATTGGGCATAGGGCTGCTCTGTCATTTCAGAGAGAGACAGTTTGACCAGAGCATCACTGCACTTCAGGTACAGGGAAGAGGTTGAGAAGGAAAGATCTTCATGGTAACCTCAGTCGGTGTGGGAATTAAACCTATGCTCTTGGGTGTCACAAACAGGCCACCAGCTAACTGACCTCTACTGGACCTACGCCCTCGGATTAATGAGTTCAACACGCGCCGAGATATTGAGCAACTCTTCCGCCGCCTTCGCCTCCGTGCCTACTTTCACAACCAAGACTCCCGCCCACCCTCTGACGACCCCTTCTCCCGCCTCCAACACACCCCATCCACCTGGACACCCCGTGCTGGCCTCCTACCCGCCCTCGACCTCTTTATAGCCAACTGCCGCTGTGACATTAACCGACTCAACCTGTCCACCCCTCTTACCCACTCCAACCTCTCACCCTCAGAACGTGCAGCCCTCCACTCCCTCCGCTCCAATCCCAACCTCACCATCAAACCCGCAGACAAGGGAGGTGTGGTGGTTGTATGGCGCACTGACCTGTATACCGCTGAAGCCAAACGCCAGCTCGCGGACGCCTCCTCTTATCGCCCCCTTGACCACGACCCCACCTCCCACCACCAAACCATCATCTCCCAGACCATCCAGGACCTCATCACCTCTGGGGATCTCCCATCCACCGCCTCCAACCTCATAGTCCCACAACCCCGCACCGCCCGTTTCTACCTCCTGCCCAAAATCCACAAACCTGCCTGCCCCGGCCGACCCATTGTCTCAGCCTGCTCCTGCCCCACCGAACTCATCTCCCAATACCTCGACACGGTCCTGTCCCCTTTAGTCCAAGAACTCCCCACCTACGTTCGGGACACCACCCACGCCCTCCACCTCCTCCAGGATTTTCGCTTCCCCGGTCCCCAACGCCTTATTTTCACTATGGACATCCAGTCCCTGTACACCTCCATCCCCCATCATGAAGGACTCAAAGCCCTCCGCTTCTTCCTTTCCCGCCGCACCAACCAGTACCCTTCCACTGACACCCTCCTTCGACTGACTGAACTGGTCCTCACCCTGAATAACTTCTCTTTTCAATCCTCCCACTTCCTCCAAACTAAAGGAGTTGCCATGGGCACCCGCATGGGCCCCAGCTATGCCTGCCTCTTCGTAGGATATGTGGAACAGTCCATCTTCCGCAACTACACTGGCACCACCCCCCACCTTTTCCTCCGCTACATCGATGACTGTATCGGCGCTGCCTCGTGCTCCCACGAGGAGGTTGAACAGTTCATCAACTTTACTAACACCTTCCATCCCGACCTGAAATTCACCTGGACCATCTCAGACTCCTCCCTCCCCTTCCTAGACCTCTCCATTTCTATCTCGGGCGACCGACTCAACACAGACATCTATTATAAACCGACTGACTCCCACAGCTACCTGGACTACACCTCCTCCCACCCTGCCCCCTGTAAAAATGCCATCCCATATTCCCAATTCCTTCGTCTCCGCCGCATCTGCTCCCAGGAGGACCAATTCCAACACCGCACAGCCCAGATGGCCTCCTTCTTCAAGGACCGCAGATTCCCCCCAGACGTGATCGACGATGCCCTCCACCGCATCTCCTCCACTTCCCGCTCCTCCGCCCTTGAGCCCCGCTCCTCCAACCGCCACCAAGACAGAACCCCACTGGTTCTCACCTACCACCGCACCAACCTCCGCATACAACGTATCATCCGCCGCCATTTCCGCCACCTCCAAACGGACCCCACCACCAAGGATATATTTCCCTCCCCTCCCCTATCAGCGTTCCGCAAGGACCACTCCCTTCGTGACTCCCTCGTCAGATCCACACCCCCCACCAACCCAACCTCCACCCCCGGCACCTTCCCCTGCAACCGCAGGAAATGTAAAACTTGCGCCCACACCTCCACACTCACTTCCCTCCAAGGCCCCAAGGGATCCTTCCATATCCGCCACAAGTTCACCTGTACCTCCACACACATCATCTATTGCATCCGCTGCACCCGATGTGGCCTCCTCTATATTGGGGAGACAGGCCGCTTACTTGCGGAACGCTTCAGAGAACACCTCAGGGACGCCCGGACCAACCAACCCAATCACCCCGTGGCTCAACACTTTAACTCCCCCTCCCACTCCACCGAGGACATGCAGGTCCTTGGACTCCTCCACCGGCAGAACACAACAACACGACGGCTGGAGGAGGAGCGCCTCATCTTCCGCCTGGGAACCCTCCAACCACAAGGTATGAATTCAGATTTCTCCAGTTTCCTCATTTCCCCTCCCCCCACCTTGTCTCAGTCGGTTCCCTCAACTCAGCACCGCCCTCCTAACCTGCAATCCTCTTCCTGACCTCTCCGCCCCCACCCCACTCCGGCCTATCACCCTCACCTTGACCTCCTTCCACCTATCCCACCTCCATCGCCCCTCCCCCTAGTCCCTCCTCCCTACCCTTTATCTTAGCCTGCTTGGCTCTCTCTCTCTCTTATTCCTGATGAAGGGCTTATGCTCGAAACGTCGAATTCTCTATTCCTAAGATGCTGCCTGGCCTGCTGTGCTTTGACCAGCAACACATTTGCAGCTGTGAACAACCAAGTGCACTGCTTTTCACAGTATGATCCAATCTGCTTTATAACCAGTAAGACCTTTTGGAGTGAGGCTATTGCTGTATGTGAAAGATAAGGCAGTCAATCTGCAGTAAGCTCCTGTGCAGCAACATGTTAACAATTGGCAACACAATGGCTTATTAGCACCGCTGGCACACAGCATCAGGGATATTCTAGCCTTGGGTGACTAGCAATGTGGAGTTTGCATGTTCTGCCTGTGTCTACATGCATTTCCATTGAGTGTTCTGGCTTCTTCTCACAGTCCTAAGACGTGCGGGTTAGGTGCATTGGCCGTGGTAAATATGGGGATAGTGTGGAACACTCTTTAGAGGGTTGGTGCAAACTTGATGGGCCAAACTTTGTGCTACGTGGTGGCTCAGTTGGGCAGTATGGTGGCTCAGTGGTTAACACTGCTGCCTCATAGCACCAGGGACCCAGATTTCAATTCTAGCTTTGGGCGATTGTGTGGAGGTTGCACATTCGCCCCGTGTCTGCGTGGGTTTCCTTCGCGTGCTCCGGTTTCCTCCCACAATCCGAAGATGTGCAGGTTAGGAGGACTGGCTGTGCTAATTTGCCCAATATTGTTCAGTGATGAGTACGTTAGGTGCATTAGTCAGGGGTAAATATAGAGTTATAGGGTAGGGGAATGGGTCTGGGTGGGTTATTCTTCGGAGGCCCGGTGTGGTCTTGTTGGGCCAAATGGTCTGTTTCTGCACTGTATGAATTCTATGACTAAAATAGCCTCTTTCCACACTGCTGGCATTCTGTGAATAACTGATACGCTACTTGTGTGACGCAGTGTCTGGAATCTCTCATTAGCCTGAAAGGGCAGAGAGGATCTCTGTTTAATGTCTCCTCTGGAAAGGCAGCAGCTGTAACAGTGCAGCACTCCCTCAGTACAGCACGACAGCAGCATCTTCAAGGTTAATGCTTACCTCTGGGTGACACTTGACCGAGCAACCTGCTGAGTCTGAGGAGGGAGCGCTACCCATTGAGCCAAGTCTGGCAACAGTTGCTGTTGTTGGGTCAGATTCAAAACTAGGGCTTAGAAATCAAAACACAAAGTTCAAATTACTCGAAACCTTCCTTCTTGAAAGCCATCTCCTTTTAACAAACATAATTGCATCTCCCTCGCGATTTACTGAGCTGATTGTTTTTCAAATAGGACACTTGTAAACAATCTTTCTGCCACTTCCTCATTGGCAACATGCTTTCCAAATTAAAAAATCAATTTTTGTGTCTGAATCACTCACCGCCTTATTCTGAACATCCTTAATGGGGTCTTGGCTCGTGATAGCTATACTGCTTGAAGACCTTATAATGAATGGTTGTGCCCTCAAGCAGTTTTGTGCCAGAGCTCTGCAACTTCCTTCCTCCAACCCACTGGCAGATCTTAAAAATGTATTTGTTCATAAGGTTTGGGCATCGCTGATTAGACAGCATTTGTTGTCCAGTCGAAAATGATTGCAAACTGTGTGGTTTATTCAGGCCATATCAGAGGGCAGCTACCCCATTGTTGTGAGTCTAGAGTCACATGTAGGTCAGACCAGGTAAGGATAGCAGGTCTCTCTCCCTGAAGGACATTAGTGAGCCAGATGAGTTTTATTACAATTGGAGATAGCATAAAGTGCTTTGAGAGGTTAGTCATGATTCACATCAACTCCAGCCTCCC
This sequence comes from Hemiscyllium ocellatum, assembly GCF_020745735.1. Lineage (NCBI taxonomy): Eukaryota > Metazoa > Chordata > Chondrichthyes > Orectolobiformes > Hemiscylliidae > Hemiscyllium > Hemiscyllium ocellatum. The sequence continues at coordinate 7,980,580 of NC_083426.1, read as the reverse complement.
AGCCTGCCTCAGTTCACTGCAATATACCTGTCAGTGAGTTTTGAGAAGATTTGTAGCTTTGGTTGAGGTTCTGGATGTAGATTTGCTCGCGGAGCTGGGAGGTTCATTTCCAGATGTTTTGTCACCCTACTAGGTAACATCTTCAGTGGGCCTCAGGCGAAGCATTGTACATGATTCCTACTTTCTGTTTATCTTTGGGTTGGTGATGTGATTTCCTGTGGTGATGTCATTTCCCTCTCTCACGAGTATCCTCACATACAGATGAGGAAGGACACCACTTTGACTGGGACAACACATCCATCTTAGGACAAGCCAAACAGAGAGACACATGAGAATTCCTAGAAGCATGATATTCCAACCGGAACTCTATCAACAAACGCATTGAGTTAGACCCCATCTACCACCCCCTGAGAATAAGAACAAAAAAATGACATCACCACTGGAAAAAAAACATCACCAACCCAAAGAAACCCAAATATATAAATAGAAAGCAGGAATCATGTACAGTGCTTCGCCTGAGGCCCACTGAGGATGTTACCTAGTAGGGTGAAAAAACGTCTGGAACTGAACCTCCCAGCTCCGCGAGCAAACCTACATCCGTACCTGTCAGTGCAATAAGTCCATAGCAGGCACCATTTCCCTGCCCCTGCACTCATCCCTGGAATATCGGGATAATAAGTATACCTATGTCAGGCTTCTACGTATTGACTACAACTCCACCCTTACTACTACAACCCCAACTAAACTAATCTCCAATCTCTGAGATCTAGGTCTTGGCTCTGTCCCCTTCAACTGGATCCCCAGCTTCCAGACCCAGAGCCACAGTTAGTGAAGACAGAAAACAGCATCTCCTCCATGATAATCCTCCACACCAGCACACCAGCAAGGCTGCGTACTCAACCCCCTACCATACACTCACAACTGTGTGGCAAAGTTTCCTCTAAATGCCATCTACAAGTCTACTGATGACAGCAGCGGTGTAGACTGGATAGCAAACAATGACGAGTCAGAATACAGGAAGGAGATAGAATGCTTGGTGTCATGGTGCATAGATAACAATCTCTCCCTCAATGTCAAAAACTGAGTTCAGGAAGGAAGGGGGAGGACATACTCCTATCTACGTAAATGGAGCTGAGGTGGACAGGGTTGAGAGCGTCAAGTTCCTCCGAGTGATGATAACCGACAATCTGTCCTGGACCTCACATGTAGATGTAATGGTCAAGAAGGTGTAACAATGTCTCCTCTTCCTCAGGAGGCTAAGGAAAGTTGGTATGTCCATAAGGATCCTCATCAACCTTTATGGATGCACCACAGAAAGCATTCTATCTGGGTGGGCATCGTGGCTTGGCATGGCAACTGCGCTGCCCAGGACCATAAGGAACTACAGAAAGTTATGAACACAGCCAAAACCATCATTCACACCATCTCCCAACCATGGACTCCATGTATACTTCTCGGTGCCATGGAAAGGCTGCCAACACCATCAAAGACCCTTCCCACCCCATTACACTCTCTTCCAACCTCTTCCATCAGGCAGATTTAGAAGCTTAAACACATGCACCAACAGGTTTAAGAGCAGCTTTTTCCCCGCTGTTATTAGACTGCTGAATGGATCTCTCTAATTTCAAATCAAATGTTGATCTTGCTTTTTGTAGACCTTCTTTGCAGACGTAAACTTGCATTCCTCGCTTTGTCTAAGCACCCCATGTTCTTGTATGTTATGCACGCAGAACAAAACTTTTCACTGTACATAGGTACATGTGACAGCAATAAATCAAATCAAATCAAAGCAGTCATGGCCACGTTTGCCTGAGATGAGCTTTCAGTTCCCACTACAATTATAGGATTTCAGCCTGTGTCCCCAGATCATTAGCCTGGAGCCTCTGGATTACTACTATCAGAGGCATTCCAGCCATGCCATTAGTCCTGAATGTTGAATATAAATATCAGCAAGATTTATTTGGACTGAATGATCAGGTTCTATATCATACATTCTATGAAACTGATCCAGCAGTTCCCTCTTTCTCTTCGATCAATATTGTCAAATATTCCCAGCTTTGAATTAGTTTACTGTTTTTTAGATTAGGTTAGATTCCCTACAGTATGGAAACAAGCCCTTCGGCCCAACAAGTCCACACTAGCCCTCCGAAGAGTAACCCACCCTGACCCATTCCCCCACCCTGATATTTACCCTTGACTAATGCACCTAACACTGATGGCAATTTAGAATGGCCAATCCACCTAACCTGCACATCTTTGGACTATGGGAGGAAACCGGAGCACCCAGAGGAACCCACGCAGACCTGGGGAGAATGTGCAAACTCCATACAGACGATCATCCGAGGTGGGAATCATACCCGGGTCCCTGGTGCTGTGAGGCAGCAGGTGTAACCACTGAGCCACCTTGCCACCCTTTTTTTTCCCTCATGTTTCAGAAAGTGTCTTGGACGATTTTTATTAACATCAAGGGTGTCATATAAATGAAAGGCGTTGTTCTTGGCTGAGTGAGTGTCAGAATAAGGCTTGAAATGTGACATCTTGTGTGACGTTACCTGCTGTGGTTGGACATGTTCTTGAAGGTGTCACCATGTGACCTCCTATTCCCAACTTTATCCCTGATTTTACAGCATAAAAGTCTGCAGAGAGAAAGCAAACATCAAAATGTCTTTCTTAATGCTTCTATAATTTTGTTCCTGTATTTTTACCCACAGCAGCTTCCTGAAATTTAGTCATTAACTGCCACAGCCTGCAGTTCCAATCTGGTCATTCTATCTGTGATAGAAGAGCTGGCACTACTCACTGTTTAGACTCAGACATGAAGAATGGCCGCTGGGGTAAGCTCCCAAGGAGGCTTCCGGCCCAGAGGTAAATTGGTGCCTTTATTGGATGAGGCCAGAAAGAAAACAAGAAAAGAATAAGACAGTTCAACATCTCCCAAACAATATGGCTGACAGGAGATGTCACACAAAGCATGCGATGACCAAATGCAGCCAAAGTATCACTTTTAGATTACTTCATATCTCAATACAAAAGGCAAAGCACTCGCTGGACTGCAACAATAGCAATGGTTTGCATTCATCTAATACCTTTTGAGTAGTAAAATTCCCCAAACATGCTTTACAGAATGTTATTGTTGGAGAAGGTAATGGCTCTGAAAGGGGCTTTGTTTGGACTATACAGAGCTTCACTCAGTCTGATGGTGACGCACAGCCTCTGGTGGAGAATCAGTTGGCCTTTGGATGGATACACATGTCATTTTGCCATCTCTTCTTGGTAATGGTTAAGTAACATGATAAATGCCTAAGAGTTCATAAAATCACGGAATCCCTACAGTGTGGAACCAGGTCCTTCGGCCCAACAAGTCCGTACTGACCCTCTGAAGAGTAACCCACCCAAACCCATTCCCCTATCCTATTATTCTATATTTACCCCTGACTAATGTACCAAACCTACAAATCCCTGAACACTATGGTGCAATTTAGCATGGCCAATCCACCTAACCTGCACAAGTTTGGATAGTGAGAGGAAACCAGAGCACCCAGAGGAAACCCACGTAGACACTTGGAGAACACACAAATTCCATACAGAGAGTCACCCAGGGCTGGAATCAACCCAGGGTTTCTGGTGCTGTGAGACAGCAGTGTCAACCACTAAGCCACAGTGTAACTTGTATGTAATTAATTAATAAAATACATTCTGTCATCTAAGACACACGCCTCTTCTGTTTAGACTTATTTGCGCTCCATCTCCAGCACAGTGGTTAGCACTGCTGCCTCACAGCGCCAGAGACCCACCTCAGGCGACTGACTGTGTGGAGTTTGCACGTTCTCCCCGAGTCTGCATGGGTTTCCTTCGGGTACTCCGGTTTCCTGCCACAGTCCAAAGATGTGCAGGTTAGGTGAATTGGCCATGCTAAATTGCCCGTAGTGTTAGGTGAAGGGGTAAATGTAGGGGAACGGGTCTGGGTGGGTTGCGCTTCAGCAGGTCAGTGTGGACTTGTTGGGCCGAAGGGCCTGTTTCCACGTTGTAACTAATCTAATCTAAAAAGCCCCTTAGGTTGACATGGGAAGGAGGATCGATGGCAACATTGTACCCAATCAGAAGCCACCTGTGTGGTTGGTACCCACCACTAGGGTTCTTAGCAAGATTGAAACAAATGTCACACCAGAGCTACATTATTTAATGTTGGGTCAAGTGATCAAACACATGATCAAAGAGGAAACAAAATAGAGCATTTTAAAGGAGGAAAGAGTGTTAGACAGACAGTGTGATGGCTAGAGGGAATTAATGAGCTTAAAGCTCACGTAGCTTAAAATATGACTGCGTGGTTCAAGTTAGGAATAAGCAAGAGGTGAGAATTTGAGGAGTGCAGAAATCCCTAAGGGTTTTAAGGGTGGAGACCGCCACAGAGAGAGAGAGAGAGACAGAGAGAGAGGGAGGGCAGCAAAACTTGGAGAAATTTGAGCACAAGAATAGGAATTTTAAAATTGAGGCACTGCTGGACTGGGAACCAATTTAGATCAGCAAGGAATGAGTTAATGGCACTTGGTTCAAATAAGATATGGACAGGAGTTTTGAGGTTGTTTTGCTAATCACAGATGTACAGTACAAGCCAAGATGATCTGAAAGAGACTTTACACCAAACATCTGCACTCTAAATGCATTCTATTATACTCAGGGCAGAACAGGTTGCTCAATACAGTAGATCAGCTGGATGTTGTTTTTTTCCATACTTGCATTCTGTCCTTGGAAGAATAGAAGTATTGACAGGCTGAGTCTTCTGACAGGCTATAACATGAATAATACCACACTTTCCATACCGTAACCATCTGCATACCAACCAATGTGGGCAGAATGGGAATTGCTCTAATAAAGAAAGACAGTTTTATAGAATCCCGCAAACCAAACAAAGAGAGACATTAAAATGCTAAAATTAAAACCTGGCTTTATACAGTGTTTCTCTTCACCACTGGAAGTCACAGATTGTTTCCTGCCAATAAAAGTGGTTTTGAAGTATAGGTGCTGTTGTAATGGAGGAACTGCAGCAGTCACTTTTGTACACAGCAAGATCCCACAAAATGAAACCAATAACTGGGAATCTATTTGTAGTGGTATGCATTGAGGGATAAATAATGATCACCATACTGGGGACAAATCACTCGCTCCTCTTTCTAAATAACACTGAAGGACTTTTTAAAAAATATTCCTTGTGCAAGCAGATTGGCACCCCACCTGAAGAAAGCAACTCCAACCATGTCATGACCCCACAGTATGGCATGGGAGTGCCAACTTCACTTTTTAATGCTCAAGTTTTTGAGTGGAACTTAGAATCCAGAGCCAAATGACTCACAGAATATCTCTGACCAGGGCATTAGAAAATGCAGTGATAATATCCTTATGTTTAAGCCAAGAGGTCTGAGTTCAAGTTCCACCTACATCAGAGATTTTTTAAAAATTCTCACGTGGGATGTGGGCATTGCTGGCTAGACCAGACCTTAGTGCCCTAATTGCTCTTGAGAAGGTAATTAGGAGATGCCTTATCGAACTACAATAGCCCATGTGCTGTGAGTCAACCCACAATGCTGTTAGGAGGGCAATTCCAGGAGTTTGGCCGGGCCACGCTGACGGAACTGCGCTACATTTCCAAGTTGGGATGGTAAGAGGCTTGGAGGGGAATCTCACTGAACAGGTTGGTTCGAAAACATGGAAAAGACATGTAAAGTCAGGCAGCCTGCGCTTTTGTGACAGTGGTAGTGTCCTTGTGTCTGAGCTGGAAGGTTGAGGTTCAAACCCTCCCTGACCTGGACGTGTGCTATAACCAAACAGGTTGAATAATTGGATGTTACCTCACGTGTGACTTTAGGCAATGTCTCAGTTTGCAAAACTGATTGTAAATGCTGCAGATAGTGTCAGTCTTGGGGAGACGGAGTGAGTGAATAGCTTGGCTGTGCACTCGACTCTGCCCAAAGTTACCTCTCTCCCTTCTCCTCAAAAGTTGAGATTTATGGTGGGCTTTCATTTCCTTTCCAAATGGGCTGGAGGGGGAGACGGTGTGTGTGGGGGTGTTGGGAGGGGTGGATGGCTTGGAGGCCTTAGCGTAGGTAATTGAAATAAGGAAATTATCTTACCACACCCCTCCCCCTCCAACCCAGAGAACTGTACAAAGTTGCAGCACATCTTCTCAAGGTTAATGGGGTGTTAAATTGAGTCAAAAGGTGAAAATATTTTGGATTCTTGCCCATCTCCTGGCAGGAGCTTTGCGTGTGTTTGCTTAATACACCTGCATAACTAGCAAGAACCACACAAAGGCGACTTCTGAGAGACAGCCACATTCCTCAGGCCTTGGGTGGCTCAGCATTCAGTGTTCTGAGGGATCTTTGACATTCCTCAATGCTTCTGAAGTCTCATTGAACAGTTGCCATGGTTAGCCGCAGATCTGACTGGAGGCTGGTGAGAGAGCAGGAGCCTAGCATGCTGGCATAGCAGAGTCTGACCTCATGCAAGCTGTCTGAGCCTCTGTCCCAGTAATTATTCCTCTGGTGCTGAGTTTTTACTTGCAAGAAATCTTGTCTTTCTTTCAAATGTGTTCTCAACACCAACCACCTCCCCCTACCCCCATATTGTTCTGGCCCCATGAGGGAAAAGATTTCACAAAGCACCTTTCATAACCTTAGAACATCCCAGAGCCCTTTACAGCTAATGAAGGGTTGTCACTGCTGTAACAGAGTGGAACAAAGCAGCCAGCATGTGCACAGCATGATCCCACAAGCAACATTTACAGGTCAATAGCAAACAGGAAAAGGCTCTTTTAGTCCATACAGTCTGTCTCACACATTGTAATGAATATATTCTGCAGCCCATCAGAAACTCCTGATCTCCAGGCAGAAGAATTTTAAAAAAGATTAAAAACCCAGGCTAACCTAGAGGCCAAAATCCCTCTGTGATCCCCAAACAGGCAATTGAAACTAGCTCAGAAAATCAGACTCCAATGCATCTCGTCCACATCCCGCACCTCCGCCCTCAGACCCCACCCCTCAACCGTAACAAGGACAGAACACCCCTGGTGCTCACCTTCCACCCCACCAACCTTCACATAAACCAAATCATCCACCGACATTTCCGCCACCTCCAAAAAGACCCCACCACCAGGGATATATTTCCCTCCCTACCCCTTTCCACCTTCCGCAAAGACCGTTCCCTCCGTGACTACCTGGTCAGGTCCATGCCCCCCTACAACCCACCCTCCCATCCTGGCACCTTCCCCTGCCACCGCAGGAACTGTAAAACCTGTGCCCACACCTCCTCCCTCACCTCTATCCAAGACCCTAAAGGAGCCTTCCACATCCATCAAAGTTTTACCTACACATCCACTAATATCATTTATTGTATCCATTGCTCCCAATGCGGTCTCCTCTACATTGGGGAGACTGGGGGCCTCCTAGCAGAGTGCTTTAGGGAACATCTCCGGGACACCTGCACCAATCAACCACACAGCCCCGTGGCCCAACATTTCAACTCCCCCTCCCACTCTGCCGAGGATATGGAGGTCCTGGGCCTCCTTCACTGCCGCTCCCTCACCACCAGACGCCTGGAGGAAGAACGCCTCATCTTCCGCCTCAGAACATTTCAACCCCAGGGCATCAATGTGAACTTCAACAGTTTCCTCATTTCCCCTTCCCCCACCTCACCCTAGTTCCAAACTTTCAGCTCAGCACTGTCCCCATGACTTGTCCGGACTTGTTCTTCCTGCCTATCTTCTTTTCCACCTATCCACTCCACCCTCTCCTCCCTGACCTATCACCTTCATCCCCTCCCCCATCACCTATTGTACTCTATGCTACTTTCTCCCCACCCCCACCCTCCTCTCGCTTATCTCTCCACGCTTCAGGCTCACTGCCTTTATTCCTGAAGAAGGGCTTTTGCCCGAAATGTCAATTTCGCTGCACCTTGGATGCTGCCTGAACTGCTGTGCTCTTCCAGCACCACTGATCCAAAATCCCTTGATTAACGTCAGACAGTACCTAGGTTTTAGCAGGTGGTGATCTGTGCTCCATCCAGAAGGGTTAATGATGTTATCAGGGGTAATATGGTGGCTCAGTGGTTAGCCCTGGTGCCTCACAGTGCTAGGGACCTGAGTCCTATTCTAGCCTCAGCCAACTGTCAAAGTAGAGCTTGCACCTTCTCCCCGTGTCTGCATGGGTTTCCTCCAAGTGCTCCAGTTTCCTCCCACAATCCAAAGATATGCAGGTTAGGTGGATTAGCGAGGGGAAATGCGGTGTTACAGGGATAGGGTAAGGGTTGGGTCTGGGTGGGATGCTCTTTGAGGGTCGGTGTAAAATCAATGGGCCAAATGGCCTGCTTCCACTCTGTAGAAATTCTAGGATTCTATTTAAGAGGTAATTATTCTCCAAGACTCACCAAGACAATCCTGTACTTCTTCAACTGGACAGGGATTAGATAGAACACCTAACCTGAAAGGCCGCACCTCTGACAGAATGGCATTTATTAACTAAGATCTCAACCTCAAACATATACACGTCACTGAAATAAATCTCGGTCTCAACATGTTTGGGTTCAGATTTTAAATCAGTTGAGACAGAAGGTGGGCTGTGCAATCATTATGAGCTGTTATTAAATTAGATTCCCTACAGTGTGAAAATGGGTCCTTTGGCCCAACAAGTCCACACCAACCTTCTGAAGAGTAACCCACCCAGACCTATTCCCATACATTTACCCCTGAACACTATGGACAATTTTAGCACAGCCAATTCACCTAACCTGTACATCTTTGGATCGTGAGAGGGAACCAGAGCAACCAGAGGAAACCCACGCTGACACAGGGAGAATGTGCAAACTCCACACAGACTGTCACCTGAGATGGGAATCGAACCTGGGTCCCTGGCGCTGTTAGGCAGCAGTGCTAACCACTGAGCCACCAGTTATATTTTCATCCAACATGAACCTCACAAATTCCCAACACTCCTTAATATTCCATTCAGTCCAATCCCAGTCCCTGCACATGCCTCATACACTTTAATATGCCACCCAGTCCAATCCCACTCTCTACTCATTTCCCATACCCTGTAATATCCCACCCAGTCCAATCCCACTCTCTACTCATTTCCCATACCCTGTAATATCCCACCCAGTCCAATCCCACTCTCTACTCATTTCCCATACCCTGTAATATCATACACAGTCTAATCCCACTCTCTACTCATTTCCCATAGCCTTCCATATGCCACTCAATCCCATTGCACTGTCCTGCTCTTATCTCATAATTGTTTAAAATTGCAGTGCAATCTCAAACTCCTATCCCCTCCCCACAACCGCTATCATTCCTCTTCATAAAAACCACCAGATATATCCAAACACTTAGTTGATAGAGTATTTTAAAATGTAGTTACTATTGCAATTTAGGAAATGCACAGCCACAGCATGAAAATGACCAGATCATCCATTCTGACTCTATGACTCTTGTGGTGAAGATTGAGAGAGAAATATTGGCTGGGACACTAGGAATAAGTTCCTTGCTCTTCTTTAAAATGGTGCCTACCATGGGATCTTTAAAAATCCACCCAGACAGGAAGATGGGGCTTGATTGAATGTCTCATCAGAAAGTGGCCCCTTTGACTTTGCAGCATTCCCTTGATACTGTATTGGAGTGTCTGTGTTCAATCATGGCAGTGGGTTTCGAACCTGAAACTTTGTAATTTAAAAATGAGCAACCGAGGCAAACAAGAAGAGTCATCGAGTCATAGAGCTGTACAGCACAGAAACAGACCCTTTGGTCCAACTCATCCATACTGACCAGATATCCTAAGCTAATCTAGTTCCATTTGCCAGCACTTGGCCCATATCCCTTTAAACTCTTCCTATTCATATACCCATCCAGATGTCTCTTAAATGTTGTAATTATACCAGCCTCCACCACTTCCTCCGGCAGCTCATTCCATACATGCACCACCCTCTGCATGAAAAACCACCCCTCCTTAGGTGGTTCCTTTTATGAGAATTTGTGCACTTTAATTAAACATTGACTAAAAAGTCCATATCCTAATCACACACCATGTTGTAATTTTACTGCATTAATGTTTGATCCTTACCATCTTATTGAGCAGTGGCAATAATCTATTAATGTTTACCTTCCCATAACTTTTTGAATGAAGTTCTCAGCGGGATTGGAAATATCACACTGACTTTCATAGTTTTCCCTTCATTCAATCAACAGATGCATCCTAAGAAAAAAGTGGAAAGAAAATCAGAAAGCTGGAATAAAACCGCCCACTTTGTTGCCACGACAACTGTCTTGCTCCTTCCCTGAACCCCAAGAGTAATGTGTTGCAGCTGTACAAATCCCTGGTTAGATCACATCTGGAGCACTGCGTATGATTCTAGGCACTGTACCTTAAAAATATATTAATCTTGGAAGGAGAGCAGTGCTGAATTGCCAGCATTCAGGGCTTCAAGGTTTAGATTAAGTGTAAAGTGTATAGAAACTGAATTAGTACTCCTGGGAAAACAGGAGGTTTTAGGGGTTTTAGGGACTTTGGAAAGAACTGCCAGGGTGATTCAGGAAATGTTTGCTCTGATGATGGAGTCAATTTTAAAATCAGAGGCAGGTTATTCAAGAGAGACATCAGGAAATCCTTCTTCAGCAAGGGGAATATAAATGGGAAGGATCAAAGAATAAAGGGTAAACCATTCAGGACTGAGATGAGGAGGAATTTCATCACTCAGAGAGTTGTGAACCTATGGACTTGTTTCCCACAAAAAAAAACTGTTGGGTCCAGTTCATTCGATATATTCAAGAGGGAGCTTGATGTGGCCCTTGACTGAAGGGATCAAGGGGTAGGGAGAGAAAGTGGGAATGGAATACAGAGATTGCATGATCAGCCATGATCATATTGTATGGTGGTGCAGGCTCCAAGGGCTACTCCTGCAGCTATTTCCACATTTCTATGTGAATCTCTGTCCTGCATGCATCAGTAGAGTCTGTTACACCACTACTTATCCATTATTGAAAAAACAGTCTGTCTTTCAAAACTGTTTGTTGCATTTCGTGGTTCAATACAAACTCCAATCTGCTCTTTCTCCTCTGTTCACTGACAAAAAAACATAATCATTCCTGAAAAAAAAACACCAGATTAACCTCTGATTAACCCAGTTACTACCAATGTCTACCAGGGCAGTGCAACAATAGGAGAAAGTGAGGACTGCAGATGCTGGAGATCAGAGCTGAAAATGTGTTGCTGGAAAAGCGCAGCAGGTCAGGCAGCATTCAAGGAGCAGGAGAGTCGATGTTTCGGGCATGAGCCCTGAAGAAGGGCTCATGCCCGAAACGTAGATTCTCCTGCTCCTTGGATGCTGTGTGACCTGCTGCGCTTTCCCAGTGCAACAATAACCAAGTTAAAGAAAGGAAGAAACAAGGGAGGGACAACATCAAAGTGGAGTTGATAAGGGAGATAATACACACCAGCCCTTATGATCCCCATTTATCTCTGAAAACCTGGAAGCAATAAAGCAGCCCTCTTTTTGTAGAATAACCACCACAGTAAATAATTAAACAGCTAATTAGTTAACAATTAATGAGTAAAAAATGAGGTCTGCAGATGCTGGAGATCACAGCTGCAAATGTGTTACTGGTCAAAGCACAGCAGGTTAGGCAGCATCTCAGGAATAGAGAATTCGACGTTTCGAGCATAAGCCCTTCATCAGGAATAAGAGAGAGAGAGCCAAGCAGGCTGAGATAAAAGGTAGGGAGGAGGGACTAGGGGGAGGGGCGATGGAGGTGGGATAGGTGGAAGGAGGTCAAGGTGAGGGTGATAGGCCGGAGTGGGGTGGGGGCGGAGAGGTCAGGAAGAGGATTGCAGGTTAGGAGGGCGGTGCTGAGTTGAGGGAACCGACTGAGACAAGGTGGGGGGAGGGGAAATGAGGAAGCTGGAGAAATCTGAATTCATACCTTGTGGTTGGAGGGTTCCCAGGCGGAAGATGAGGCGCTCCTCCTCCAGCCGTCGTGTAGTTGTGTTCTGCCGGTGGAGGAGTCCAAGGACCTGCATGTCCTCGGTGGAGTGGGAGGGAGAGTTAAAGTGTTGAGCCACGGGGTGATTGGGTTGGTTGGTTCGGGCGGCCCAGAGGTGTTCTCTGAAGCGTTCCGCAAGTAAGCGGCCTGTCTCACCAATATAGAGGAGGCCACATCGGGTGCAGCGGATGCAATAGATGATGTGTGTGGAGGTACAGGTGAACTTGTGGCGGATATGGAAGGATCCCTTGGGGCCTTGGAGGGAAGTGAGTGTGGAGGTGTGGGCGCAAGTTTTACATTTCCTGCGGTTGCAGGGGAAGGTGCCGGGGGTGGAGGTTGGGTTGGTGGGGGGTGTGGATCTGACAAGGGAGTCACGAAGGGAGTGGTCCTTGCGGAACGCTGATAGGGGAGGGGAGGGAAATATATCCTTGGTGGTGGGGTCCGTTTGGAGGTGGCGGAAATGGCGGCGGATGATACGTTGTATGCGCAGGTTGGTGGGGTGGTAGGTGAGAACCAGTGGGGTTCTGTCTTGGTGGCGGTTGGAGGAGCGGGGCTCAAGGGCGGAGGAGCGGGAAGTGGAGGAGATGCGGTGGAGGGCATCGTCGATCACGTCTGGGGGGAATCTGCGGTCCTTGAAGAAGGAGGCCATCTGGGTTGTGCGGTGTTGGAATTGGTCCTCCTGGGAGCAGATGCGGCGGAGACGAAGGAATTGGGAATATGAGCACTACTCTCCAAGGACAGTGTAATAATAACAAAGTTAAAAAAGTGTAGGAACAAGGGAGGAACAATATCAAAATAGAGTTGCGAGGGGAGGTAATGCACTCCAGCCCTGATGGTGTCCCCCTATCTCTGAAAGCCTCAAAATTTTACAATAAGGCCTTTTTATTGAAAAGACAGAACCCCCAAAGTAATAATCTCAGCCTTTACAGAATCACGACATTGTGGAAACATGCAATTCAGCCCATCGAGCTCACACGGCCTCTTTGAAGAACAGCCCACCCAGATCCTATTCCTATGACCCTGCATTTCCCATGGCTAAACCGCATAGCCTTCACATTCCTGGACCGAATGGACCGATTTAGCCTGACCAATCCACCCTAACCAGGACAGTGTGAGGAAAGCCATGCAGACACAGAGAGAATGTGCAAACATCTTCAGACTGTGTGCAACGGACTGTTGCCTGAGGGTGGAATCAAACCTGGGTCCCTTGTGCTGCGAGGCAGCAATGCTAACCCCTGAGCCATTGCACTGTCCTTACCTGAGCCATGGACAACTAGGCTCAGGGTAAATAGAGCCAGGGAATGACATGCATTGCTTAAAAAAGTGGTGCAACAGGATTGGGTTTTAGTTCAGGGGATAGAAGGAATAGGTTTCATTTAAACCATGCCAGAACATGTAGCCTCCTGAATCGAAAAACTAGGAGTATAGAGAGGGCTTTAGAATAAAGTGGGTTTTTTTTATTCATCCACATGATGTGAGCATTGCTGGACAGGCCAACATTTATTGCCCATCCCTAATTGCCTAGAGGGCAGTGGCAACTTTGCTGTGGGTCTGGAGTCACATGTGGGACAGACCAAGTAAGGATAGCAGTTTTCTTCTCTAAAGGACATTAGTGAATTAGATCGTTTTTTTTCCCTGATAATCGACAACAGTTTCATGGTCGTCATTAGAATCTTAATTCCAAATTTTTATTGAATTCAAATTCAACCATTTGCCATGGCAAGATTCAAACCTGGGTCCCCAGAATATTTCCTGGGTCTCTGGATTGATAGTTTTTATTTATATCAAGTAGCCCTTATACATAAGTGAACATATTTTCCCCACCCATGTTTTCCAATTGATTAAGTTAACTGGAACAGCTTGGCTAGTGGAGTGGCAAGTTCTAGAGCACAAGTCTGTCCACACTATTGCTGGAATGTTGTCAGTGCCCATAACCTTTGCAGTATCCAGTGTCTCTGAATGTTTTTTGATATTACGTGGAGTAAATCAAGTTGGCTGAAGATTGGTATCTGTTGGGGGCATTTGGAGGAAACTGAGATGGATATCCACTCATCATTTCTGATTGAAGTTTGCTGCAAATGCTTCAGCCTTATCTTTCACACTATTATGTTGGGTTCTCCCATCATTGAGGATGGGGGAAATTTGTGGAGCTTCCTTCTCCAGTGAGTTGTTTAATTGTCCATTATTGTTCATGACTGGAGTGCTTAGATCTGGTTGGTTTTGAGACCTTTTAGCTCTGTCTATCACTTTCTGCTAATGTTGTTTGGCACATAAGTAGGCCTGTTTGGTAGGTTGCCCTGTCGTTTTCAGGTATGCTGCTCCTGGCATACTCTCCTGCACTCTCCATTGAACCAGGGTTGACTCCCTGGCTTGATGGTAATGATTGAGTGGGGAAAATGCCAGGCCATGAGGTTACAGATTGTGCTGGAGTAAAATCTGCTGTTGCTGATGGACCACATTGCCTCATGGATGCCCAGCCTTCAGCTTCTACATTTGTTCGAAGTCTGTCCCATTTAGCACAGTGAGAGAGGGTATTCTCCATGTAAAGGCAGAACTTCGTCTCCACAACAACTGTATAGTGATCACTCTTACTGATGTTCTCATGGGCAGATGCATCTGCAGCTGGCAGATTGGTGAGGATGAGGTCAAGTATATTTTTCCCTCACTACCTGTTGCAGACCAGGTAGGGACCAGTCTCGCACTTATGTCCTTTAGGACCCGACTAGCTTGATCAGTAAAGCTGCTACTGAGCCACTGTTGGTGATTGACGCTGAAATCCCCCACCCAGAGTACATTCTGTGCCCTTGCCATCCTCAGCGCTTCCTCCAAGTGTTGTTCAAATTGGAAGGGTACTGTTTCATCAGCTGAGGAAATACTGCATGTAATAGTCAGCAGGACATTTCCTTGCTCATGTTTAACCAGAAGCTATGCCACTTAGTGGAATCTGGAGTCGACATTAAGGGCTCCCTGGGTAACTCCCTCCCGACTGTATCACACTGCTTGGTCTGTCCTGCTGGTGAGACAGGACACATCCATGGATGGTGATAGTGGTGTCTGGGACATGGTCTGTAAGGTATGATTCCATGACTATGGCATGTCAGGCTGTTGGACAGTTCTCCAATTTTGGCACTAGCTCCCAGATGACAGTAAGGAGGTCTTTGCAGGGTCAATGCAAGGTTGTCCACCTAGTTTCATTTCTTTGTTAAAAAGTGTGGTGCTAGAAAAGCACAGCCAGTCAGGCAGCATTCGAGGAGCAGGAGAGCCGATGTTTCGACTTGCTCGAACCTTTGATTCTCCAGCTCCTCAGATGCTGCCTGATCTGCTGTGCTTTTCCAGCACCACACTTTATGACTCTGATCTCCAGCATCTGCAGTCCTCACTTTCTCCTGGCATCATTTCTTTGTTGAGACTTTGTAGCTACTGGTACAACTGAATAACTTGCTAACCCACTTCAGAGGACAGTTGAGAATCAGCCACATTGCTTGGGGGTCTGGAGTCACTGTTTTTTCTGCTAGATTAATTTACACACAAAACCTGCTAAAATAACCAGGCTTTTTAATAGATGTTCCAGTGAGTATCAGCTGCTCTTTATTATGTCTTGAGCATGTCCTGGTTCAATCATGGAGAGGCTCAATCGGACCACTATCGATCGGTGGGCGGCACGGTGGCACAGTGGTTAGCACTGCTGCCTCACAGCGCCTGAGACCCGGGTTCAATTCCTGACTCAGGCGACAGACTGTGTGGAGTTTGCACGTTCTCCCCGTGTCTGCGTGGGTTTCCTCCGGGTGCTCCGGTTTCCTCCCACAGTCCAAAGATGTGCGGGTCAGGTGAATTGGCCATGCTAAATTGCCCGTAGTGTTAGGTAAGGGGTTAATGTAGGGGTATGGGTGGGTTGCGCTTTGGTGGGTCGGTGTGGACTTGTTGGGCCGTAGGGCCTGTTTCCACACTGTAAGTAATCTAATCTAAACTATCTGCCCTTCTTCCACAATGTACTTGGGGAGGGAGTATGTGATATCGACCAATACTCTCAATGTCTTTAGAGACAGGTGAGTACAGTGAGGGAGGCTGTGCTGTATTTCACCATCCTAGTCCATTCTGATTTAGCTCCTTCCCGCACTGTCTATCCCTCCCTCACCTTTGACAGTTTGCAATCCCTGTGATGGGCTTTGCATGTAAATATCCAGTTGGCTGCATGAGTGATTTACTGGTGACGTTTCATAGGTAAAAGCAAAAAACCCTGTTTTATTCTTAAAGCAACCATTATTTACACAAGCTTTCAATAATTTTGCATCTAGAATTCATCGATTCTTACTCGACAAGAATATGTTTGGATATGGAGCCGAGGCATGTAGGTGCAGGTAAGGCATGTCCGAATCAAAAGGCAGAATCAGGTTAGAGAGAGCGTTCCTCTCTGTTCCAATGTAATTCCTGTAGAGAGAAGGAAACTTGCTGATATTTATCCTACATTGAATCTGGTTCCCTTCCCTAAAGCTCTTTCATGAACCAGATAAGTTATTTTTGAGACAATTTGATTGTTTCGTAGTCAACATTATTGATAATAGCGTTTTAATTCCAAAGTGTTTTTCATTTAAGTAGCTGAATTTAAATTTCCTTAGTTGCTATGCAGCATTTGAATCCAGACCCTTCAATAATTTGTCCAAATTTCTGAATTACTGTCCAATGATATAACCAGCACTACAACCTCAGTTGGGACTGGAGTAACAATTAGAATTAGAATTAGAACTGGCTTTATTTTCACATGTACTTAAATGAGTATACTGAAAAGTGTACAAGTCACCGATTACAGTGTTATCTTAGGTACAAAGGTCCCTCGGGCCAGCTTCTTCAGTTATGGTTCTTAGAAAAACAGAGAAGTAAAAAGTCCAGCATTGCAGATTTTAGGAATAAATGATAAAATGGGGAATAAAAAGGTTCAGAACAACAGTCTTCCTACCTAGACCATGCTGGTACCTGGCCTCCCATCCACACTGGGCCAGAGTGTGAGAGCCTTCTGCTCAGGGTTCACAAGGCTGGGAGATCACTCTGGAATCACATCGAGACCAGAAATCTCGAAGTTGGTCCCATTTCATGTGCCTCAGCTCAACATTTCAGTGCATCTTTAAATAACCTTTTTATCTCAGGTTCTGCTACAATGCATGTTTCTTCAATGCAAATTGGCTATAACATGATCGAAGAATTTAGAATAGGGGCGGCATCGTGGCACAGTGGTTAGCACTGCTGCCTCACAGCACCAGGGAACTGGGTTCAATTCCCGCCTCGGGCAACTGTCTGCTTGGAGTTTGCACATTCTCCCAGTGTCTGCGTGGGTTTCCTCCTGGTGCTCCAGTTTCCTCCCACGTCTAAAAATGTGCAGGTTACGTGAATTGACCATGCTAAATTGCCCGTAGTGTTAGGTGAAGGGGTAAATGTAGGGGAATGGGTCTGGGTGGGTTGCTCTTTGGAGGGTCGGTGTGGGCATGTTGGGCCGAAGGGCCTGTTTCCACACTGTAAGTTATCTAATCTAATTTGGAGAACTTTCCTTCCTCGTGTTGGTGAAAATGCAATTCCGGTCCCATTGGTTTAAATGGTGATGCTCTTCCACAATTTTCTTACAACGCAGGATTGCACAGGAATGGAATTATTGTGTTATACCAAAACAGACTGTAATGGCATTAGCGAGAAACTTGGTGTTAAATTCATAATTAGTTCATAAAACTATTTTCAAATCAGCCTATTCAGAGATTTTATTACACAAATTTGATTCAGTTTTCCATGACTGACTAGGAGCTCCCTGTATAAGGAAGAAAGCGATCTGGCTCTGTTTGCTATTTGTAATGCTCTACAATGGATTCCTAGCTTGCAAAAACCAGGCAGGGAACAGTCAAGGTATCTGTCTAAGAGAAGTGAGAGGTGCCTGGCTGAAGAATGTGTGATTGTTGTGGAGCAGTACAGGCATGTTGAGACAATTACTCCACTGTATCAGGAGATGAACACTGCCGAGCACTAAACACTCCTGGGAATAACAGGCAATTTCATTCTGATTATTGTGCAATAAAATGAAGCAAAGTAGAAAATGGGTCTTTTGTGTTCTTTTTAACTCTCATGGGCACCAGAGCGAAATATCTGGCGGCTATTGATAAGCACATTTTTCTTATCTTTATGAGATCCCATTAATGATTTGACAGCCTGTAGTGCCTCAGATTTAATGCCTGCTTCCAAATTTTGTTTTCTTTAGAGAACAATGAGACTTCTTTTTTAAAAAATATTTTTAGGGAACCCTGAGGTAAGAGGTCAGAGTGCAGGAGCGCAGGGTGAAGGTAAATCAGAAAGTCCTGAGGAAATTAAATGGAAGTGGAGTTTTGAAAGCCATTAGACTGTAGGACCAGTCGAAAAGACTTGGACATTCTGCTAGAAACTCTGCTGTAAAGTCTTCCTTCCCTCTGAATGAATTAGCTCTTATTCTAGAGGTCTCAGGTGCACAGTATACCACACATTCCAATGCATAAATGTTTTTATTTATTCATTAAAGGGATGTGGACATTTTCTGTGAAGTGCAGCATATGTTCCTCATCCCTAATTGCCTTTGGGTAAAGGTCAGTGAGGAGCCTCCTCCCAGCAGTCCACATGGCACAGAAGTGTTTTGATACAATTAAATGGATTTCTAGGCCATTGATGAGGGCAGTTGGAAGTCATTGCTGTGACGCTGGACTTACATGAAGAAACATGAAGAAATAGAAACAGGATTAGGCCATTCGGTCCTTTGAGCCTGCTCCTCCATTCAATATGATCGTGGCTGACTATCCAAGTCAGTCCCCTGTTCCTGCTTTCTCCCCATATCCTTTGATCCCTTTAGCATTGAGAACTGTTTCTATTGTTTTTCCTCAATGTTTTGACCTCAACTGCTTTATGTGGCAGAAGATTTCACAGGTTCACCACTCTCTGAGTGAAGAAATTTCTCCTTACCTCAGTACTAAATGGCCTACCCGTATACTTAGAATGTTGACTCCTGGTTTAGGACTCCCCTGTCATTGGGAATGTCCTTCCTGCATTTACCCTGTCTAGTCCTGCTAGAATTTTATAGGTTTCTATGAGATCCTCTCCCATTCTTCTATTCCAGTGAATATGGTCCGAAACGATCCAATTTCTCTTCATACATCAGTCCTGTCTTCTAAGCCAGACCAAGTAAAGATTTCCTCCCATATAGGGTATTAGTGAACCTAAAGAGTTTTTAACCACAAGGTAATACTTGCATGGTTTCTATTCCAGATTATCAATTCATTAACTTCCCCATCATGATGGGATCTAAACAGTCATCTCTGGAGCATTCGTCAAGGCCTTGAGGATAATCAGCCCAGTGACAGGACTCACTACATGACCAATCCCAGACAAAGGATTCCAATTTTTCAGATATGTTTATGGATGCGAGTTTCTCACGACACCAATTTCACTCACCATCCTCCCACACACTCTTTCACAATAAATTCACAATTCTCTTCCTATTTGATTTCTCGGATAGGACAAGTCTTCCGGCATGGACTAGCCGCCCACTCCTTACATCACGCACTATCCCCGCCCCCCCAACCACACCCAACAACACTCCCAACTTTCTCCTGGGCAGAGCATGTAGCCTGCCGATCCTCAGAGTTGGAATGTCCTGTAGGGTCAAGCGCTCAAATTCCTTGCCAATCTCAGTAACACATGCTGGATAATTTGATTGGAGGAAGGTTCCATTCCAGGTTCAGCCCAGGTTTGATTCCACCCTCAGCAACTGTTTGTGAAGTTTGCATGTCTGCATTATCCCCATGTCTGCATGAGTTTCCTGTAGATACTCCGGTTTCCTCCCACGGTTCAAAGATGTGTGGGTTAGGTGGATTGGCTCTGCTAAACTGCCCATAGTGTCACAGGGATGTGCAGGCTAGATGGATTGGCATGGGAAATGCAGGGTTACAGGAATGTGGGTCTGGGTAGGATGCTCTTTAGAGGGTTGGTGTGGACTTGATGGGGCCGAATGGCTTCCGCACACTAGGGAGTCTAAGACTCAATATTATTAGAGAGGGAGTTCCAGGATGGCGAAAGAATAGCGATATATTCCCAAGACAGCCTGCTGAGTGGCTTGAAGGGGGACCTGCGGGGGGGCGGTGTTCCTATATATCTGCTGCTCCTGTCCTTCTAAACGGAAGTGGTCATGGGTTCGGAAGATGCTGTGTTGGGAAGATGTAGAAGTCACGCCACTATAATTCTTCCTTAAATATGGAAAGGAAATGTTTAAACTGTACAGCTACCACCCCAACACATCAGAAACAGGTTGTGTTTGTTCAACAGCGGAATGTTTTCCGTTTGCGATCTGACTCATACTGACGTTATTAAAATGAATTTCGGGAAACAAGAAACAGACAGCAGCCTGATAGCCATCAGGAGAACAAAATAAATAGCACATCAGCACGTGAAGAGTCAGGCTGCACCTAAACTTCTGCATGTAATTTTACACCTGTTTTGAACCAGTATGGATTTTCATGTGTAGCCCTTGGGGAGGGCTGTGCTGAAGCCAGTATAAGCAAAATGGTTTTAGACACAGGGGTGGATAGAGTAACCACAAAAAAGCAAGGAAATTCTAGGGTCCCGTCTAATCACAGACAGAATACACTTGGGTGGAGGTTTCTTCCATCTTTTGCACATGTTTGCCTGGAGCTCTGATTCCATGTGTCTGTGGTTCAGGGAACCTCGCCCTGCACTGCCCACTCTGAGATACAGGAAAGTAACCTTTTCAGTGCAGTCGAGGAGAACACATTTAGAAAATTAAAGTCATGATCATGTCACAGCAGCTAACGTTTGGCTGAGTCACAAGACGCGCATGAGATAACACAAAATTGACCTCTGAGACCAAGCTGCAGGTTTGTAAAGTAGGAAGTAATGTTTTTATTTGTCCTTTCTACCATATACATCTGATACAGTAAAAATAAGACAGCGTTCTCCCAGGACTGAGCGTGCTACATGGATAGCACAAACTACACACTCGTGCATGGCATTAAGTGCATACAAAGTGTAAAACATGCAAGTCATAGTTTAGATTAGATTAGATTAGATTACTTACAGTGTGGAAACAGGCCCTTCGGCCCAACAAGTCCACACCGACCCGCTGAAGCGCAACCCACCCATACCCCTACATTTACCCCTTACCTAACACTACGGGCAATTTAGCATGGCCAATTCACCTGACCCGCACATCTTTGGACTGTGGGAGGAAACCGGAGCACCGGAGGAAACCCACGCAGACACGGGGAGAACGTGCAAACTCCACACAGTCTGTCGCCTGAGTCGGGTCTCAGGCGCTGTGAGGCAGCAGTGCTAACCACTAGTTTAATGGAAGAATGGTAAATAAAAGACATTTTTCTAGCAAAAATTCAAAGTCGTGCAAAGAATTTCAAACGGGAAAGAGTGCAATCGTACTGTGTTAAGGAGCCTGATGGCTTGGGGGAAAGAAACTGTTGCATAGTCTCAGCACCTTGTCTGACTGTGAAAGATGGGTGACTCCCAGCCATTGCGGAAAGAAGCTCAATCATTTCCATCTTCATCATGTGCGTTGCTGTTTTTTTATGTTAATCCATGGAACGCAGGCAACACCAGCTGGATAATTTACTGGCCATCCCACACTGCCCTTAAAAAGTTGCTGATGAGCTGCCTTCCTGAACTGCTCCACCTCCAATGTAGGTAAACCCTAAATGGGTGGCTCAGTGGTTAGCACTGCTACCTCACAGCACCAGGGACCTGGGTTCGATTTCCAGCCTAGGGCCACTGTCTGTGTGGAGTTTGCACCATTCTCCCTGTGTCTGCATGGGCTTCCTCTGGGTGCTCCATTTTCATTCCACAGTCCAAAGATGTGCAGGTTAGGTGGATTGGCTCCGTGATAAATTGCACCAGGGATGTGTAGGCTAGGTGGGTTACCCATGGGCAATGCAGGGTGAGAGGAATATGACTTTGAAGGGTCCGTGTGGATTCAATGGGCTGAATGGCCTGCTTCCACACTGTCGGGATTCGATGATTCAATGCCCTTGGGGAGGGAGTTTGACCCAGTGACACTGAAGGAACAATGATATATTTCCAAGTCAGGATGGTGAGTGGCTTGGAGGGGAACTTGCAGGGGGTCGTGTTCCCATGTATCTGCTGCCCTTGTCCTTCGAGATGGAAGTGGTCATGGATGTAGAAGGTGCTGTGTTAGGGGCTTTGGTGAATTTCTGCTGTGCACACAGTCACTACTGAGTGTTGGTGGTGGAGGGAGTGAATGTTTGTGGATGAGACGCATTACAACTACATCCAGGCAGGACAAAATCCTGACTGCAGTGGTCTTTCTGAAGCAGAGGTCCTAGTGTGTTGGCAATTAACTTAAACAGCTGGCTCTGGGTGGATAATGATCACATATCCGTGGCGATGAAATGGCTGGCGTCAGATAACCAATGACAGCTTGAAAATCCACTCCAAGGAAAGTGTGACCTGAAGGCGCTAAACGTATCACACTTAGCTGGGTGTCACTGGCTGATGAACGATGGCAATGCCTCCTGTGGGCTGGAGGACCCCACTGCAGTGAATGGAGACTGAAGTTCCCTCAAAAACCACACAGTCACTCAGAGGGAATACTCCCCCCCACCTCCCCCACACATACATACACACACACACACACACACACACACACACACACACACACACAGATCTGCACAGCAACAGGAAAACTTTGAGGGAATGCCAGGGCTCTTGAAACATGGTGACATGGTGTCCCCACTAACAGCGACGACCCACACCAACACCGGGTAACATCATGTTTGGCAACTGTAAGCCAGTCTCCCATGGATTTGTATAACTAGCAAAAGTGCGTCATGTAAAGTCCCAAGTCTTCACTCCCCCAATCAGAATGAGTTATTTTCTGCCAACTGAAATGATGGCCTAGTGGTATTATTGCTGGATTGCATAACCTAGAGATCCAGATAATGTCTTAGGGATCCAGATTTGAATCCTGTTAAAGTTGACAGTGGAATTTGAATTCAACAAATATCAGGAATTAAGAGTTTAATGATGACTGCGAATCTATTGCTGATTGTTGGAAAAACTCATTTGGTTCACTAATGTCTTTGAGGGAAGGAAACTGCTATCCTTAACTGATCTGGCCTACATGTGACTTCAGACCCACAGCAATGTGATTGACTTTTAACGGCCCTCTGGGAAATTAAGACCTAGCCAGCAACGCCCACATGCTATGAATGAATAAAGGAAGGAAAAAAGTCAAGTCTCTGATTAATGGATGGATAGAAAACATAAAATGCTGGAGAAACTCAGCAGGTTGGGCAGCATCTGTAGAGAGGGAAACAGAGTTAATGATTTGAGTCCAGTGACACTTCTTCAGAACTGGAGATTCCACCACCTGCTGAGGACTCTTAGCACCCCTCACCTTCACTTATGTCTCTAACCATGTGCTGTGTTCTCGCCTCCCTCATGTGAAGGATGAACTTTAACCCTCTCTTCGTGGCACAGTATGAGAGAAGTTGAGGGCTCTGCATGTACTCCCAGGGAAGCTAGAGACAACCAGTCATTACCCACAAAGACAGTGGCATCCATGCCCCTCCGAGTTTTAATGTTTTTTATTCCTGAGTTGCTCGTGGCCATATGAGGAGGTTAAACTTTAATTCCCGGTGACTTTGGACAATCAGAGGGATCCGTTGTTGCCCAGTGTGAGGCACCTGGAAAAAAAACTTTGCCTATCATTCTGTGAATTCCTGTAACTGGACCCTTTACAGCTTGTTATTACAGATATCATTCCAGACATAACAAGGTGCCTGCTATCAGACTAAAATACCGAATCTCTAATAAATATAATCCAGTTTGAGAAATGTAGATTCTTTCATTTTTCTGATCAAAGGAGAAAGACATTGGCTGCGTGTGTCTCAAACTGATAAAAACCAATTCAGACAGAGGGGCGGGACCCTGGTGAAATACCACATGTCTGTTTCTGTAACAAGAACGGATTAAGTTGATCAAAGGTACTCAGCTTCCACTCAAAGTCTCACATTTTTGTAATGTGTTTGACCCTGGGAAGGTATTGGAAGATAGGCAGGAGAGGCTGGAAAGGAATGCACGGGTTTTTCCCCTTTCAGGATCTGGAATGAAAGCAACTCCTTCTTGTCCTGTTAACCACAATACAACCATAGACCATTTGGCCCATCGAGTGGTCTCCTCCATTTAATGAGATTGTGGTTGATCTGATAATTCTCAACTCCACTTTTCCCCATGACCCTTGATTCCCTCACTGATTAAAAAAATATTATCCCAGTCTTGAATATATTTAATGACTTAGCCTTGAGAGTCCACTGTGGTATTGCATTCCACAGGTTCACTACCATCAGAGGAAAAAACGTCCTCCTCCAATCTGTCTGCAGAGCACATTGTACAACACTTTTCACAGTGTCTTGGTACATGTGACAGCAATAAATCAAGGTAGATAGGCAGGAGGCTGGAAGAACACAGCAAGCCAGGCAGCAGCAGGAGGCAGAGAAGTCTACTTTTCAGGTGTAACCCATCTGCAGGACAGTGTGAGAGCTCTAATTCTGAGATGCCCTCTGGCCTTGGACTCTCCCACAAAGGGAACTCTCAGCATTTACCCTGTCAAACCCCTAATAATCTTCTATGTTTTACTGAGAAACTCATTCTTCTAAACTCCAGTGAGTCCAAGCCCAAAATACTCAACCTCATATTTTTCCCATCACATTTCAAAGACACTGCTTCCTAATTACTGTTGTTATGGGTACTACGATTATTAACTGTCTTTGTCACTTGTTACAAATGCTTTCATTCCTGAGGCAGAAGATTGTGGATTCATCTTTGGACTGTGGGAGGAAACCAGAGCACGCAAAAAGAAACTCACACAGACTCCGGGAGAACAAACAACTCCATAGAGACTGTTATCCAAGGCTGGAATTGAACACAAGTCTCCAGTGAGCTAAGAGTGCTGACTATTGAGCCGCCATGCCACCTGCTCATTTTGCCACACTCACCCGGGTTGATGCAGATTAACTCAACATAAATCCACCCAGAGATATTTCTGGTCTCTGTTGAGTTAGCAGATTGTTAAGTGTTAAGTGAGGTGGACACAAGGACTGCACTGGAGACCCTTTAGGCACCTCCATCCTAGATTCATAGAGAGCCATAGAGTCACACACACAGTATGGAAAGAGTCCCTTCGGCCCAAATTGTCCATGCCGACCAGGCTTCCAAAGTTGAACTCGTTCCATTTGCCTGCATTTCATCCACATCCCTCTAGAACTTTTCTATCCATGTGCCTGTCCAAATGTCTTTCAAATGTTTTAATTGTACCCATCCCGACCACTTACTCTAGTAATTCATTCCATATATGCACCACCTTCTGTGGGAAAAACATTGCCCCTCAGGTCCCTTTTAAATTTTTACCTTAAAACCTATGCCCTCTAGTTTTGGAGTCTCATACCTTGGGGAAAAGACCTTGGATATTCGCCTCATTCTTGCCTCTCATGATTTATAAACCTCTTTCAGGCCACGCCTCAACCTCCTACACTCTAGGGAAAAAAATCCCAACCTATACAGCCTCTCCCTATAACTCAAACCTTCCATTTCTCAGTAACATCCTTGTAAATCCTTTTTGCAGTCTTTCCAGTTTAATCACATCTTCCTATAGCAGGGCGACTGGAATTGTTCACAGTCCTCCAAATGTAGCCTTGCAAGATGTCCAAACATCTATACTTCATACTCCGACTGGTGAAGGAAAGTGTGCCAATCACTTTCTCCACTACTCTACCTGCCTGTGATGCCACTTTCAAGGTACCATATACCTGAACCCCCTAGGTCTCTGTTTGACAACACACCCCAGGACCTTCCTATTAACTGTGTAAGTCCTACCCTGGTTTGTCTTACCAAAATGCAACACCTTACATTTATCTGAATTAATCTCCATCTGCCATTCCTCCATTGGCCAGAATGATCAAGATCCTGTTGTAATCTTAAATAACCTTCTTCACTGTCCACTATACCACCAAAATGATGAAAAACAGTGGACCAGCACCAAACCTTGTGAGCATTGCTGGTCACAGGCCTCTAGTCTGAACAACAACCCTCTACCACCGTCCTGAGTCTCCTACCATCAAGACAATTTTGTATCCAATAGGCTAGCTCTCCTGGATCCATTAATTAATCGACCATGATGAACCTTGTCTAAAGCCTTGCTAAAGTCCATGTACTCAACTTCTATTGTTCTGCCTTCATGTATCTTCTTGATCACCTTTTCAAGAAACTCAGTTTAGTGAGACATGATTACCCATACACAATGCCATGCTGACTATCCTTAATCATTCTTTATTTTTCCAAATGCATGTAAATCCTGTCTCTCAGAATCCCCTTCAACAACCTACCCACACTGATGTTAGACTCACCAGTCTGTAGTTCCTTGGCTTTTCCTTGATGCCTTTCTTAAATAAGGGTACAATATTAGCCATTCTCCAGTCTTCCAGCACCTCACCTGTGGCTGTTGATGATTCAAATACCTCTGCTGGGGGCCTCGTAATTTATTCCCTAGCTTCCCACAATGTCCTGGGATATTCTTGATCAGGTCCACCTTTAACCACCTTTATGCATTTTAAGATCTCCAGCGCCTCCTCTACTGTAATGTGAACTCTTTTCAAGACATCATTATTTATTTCCCTGAGTTCCCTCCCATCCATGTTTCTCTCTATGGATAATTCTGATGAGAAATCTTCATTTAGGATCTCACCCATCTTCTATGGTTTCATGCATAGATGGCCTAGTTGATTTTTAAGGGACCCAATTCTCTCCCGAGTTACTCTTTTGACCTTAATATATTCGTAGAATCTCTTTGGATTTACCTTTACCCTGTCTGCCAAAGCTATCTCATGTTCCGTTTTTGCTCTACTGATTTCCCTCTTAAGTGTACTCCTACACTCCCTATATACCTCAAAGGATTCACTTGGTTCGCTGTCTATACCTGACATACGCCTCCTTCTTTTTCTTGGCCTCAATATCTCTTGTCATCCATGTCCATACTGCTGTCGACCTTGGCCTTCACACTAACAGGAACTTGCTAGCCTTGAACTCTCATTATCTCACTTTTGAAAGCCTCTCACTTGCCAGCTGTCCCTTTACCTGCAAACGGCCTCCCCCAGTCAACTTTTGAAAGTTTCCATCTAATACCATCAAAATTGGCCTTGCCTCAGTTTAAGACTTTAACTTGTGGACCATGCCTATTCTTTTCCATAACTATTTTAAAACTAATGGGATTATGGTCACTGATCCTAAAGTGTTCCCCCACTAACATTTCAGTCACTTGCCCTGCCTTATGTCCCAAGAGAAGGTTGAGGTTTGCACCTTCTCTGGTTGGGTTTTGATTGAGAAAGTTTTATTGAACGCACTTGACAAATCCCTCCTCATCCAAGCCCTTTACACTATGGTAGTCCCAGTATATATTTGGAAAGTTAAAATCCGTTACCATCACAACCTATTATTCTGAGAGCTATCTGCAATCTCTCTACATATTTGCTCCTCAATTTCCTGCTGACTACTGGGACACTTCTGGCACAATCCCATCAAAATGATCACTTTCTTCTTATTCCTCCATTCTGCACATATAGCTTCATTAGACAATCCCTCAGGAATATCATCTATAAGTACTTTTGGTACTGTTTTCCCTAATTAAAAATGCCATCCTCTCTTGCCCTCCCTTCTCTCCTTCCTATAGCACCTGTCCCCTGCAACATTGAGCTGCTAGTCCTGTCCCTCACTCAGCCATGTTTCTGTATGATATCCCAGTCCCATGTTCCCATCCATTCCCTGAGTTCACCTGCCTTACCAGACAGGCCTCTTCCATTGAAATAAATGCAGTTTAATTCATCAGCCTTCTCTCGTTCCCTGCCGTGCTCTTACCTGCTTTGTCCATTAAGCTTGCTCTCTTTAATTTCTGTACCTGCCTCAACCTTCTGTTGTCACTGTTCAGGGATCCACCTGCCCACCAGAATAGTTGAACCCTCCTGAGTAGCTCTAGCAACTCTCCTCACCAGAATATTTGTCCTCTTCCAGTTCAGGTGCAACCCATCCCTATCTGCCCCAGAAGATATCCCAATGATCCAAAAATCTGAATCCCTGCCCCCTGCACCAGGTGCTCAGCCACACATTCATCTGTCCTATCGTCCTATCCATGGAAGAAGCTGATCTTCATGACAGTTTTGTTTTTTTAACTTTAAACAGTTCTGGGATCTCAAAACTTGCCACTACAGTCCTAGGTGGACTGTGGGGTTTTGATAAATGGTATGACTGATCTTAAAGACTTTATTAACTCAGCTCCTGTCTGATTATTTCATTTTTTTCAGGAGATCTAAGAAGGCTTCCGTTAACCTCATCAGCATATCCTTCTCTTCCTTTCTTCCTCATGTGGTTATTGAGCTTCTTCTCTGACAGTTCACCTCAGATACTCTCTGTGATGTCAAGTTCCATATTCTCACCAATCTCTGAATAAAGGCATTTCTTTTGAGTTCCCTGTTCGATTCATTAGTGACTATTTTATTCAGACTCTAGTTCTGGCCTTGACATTGTGGCTTGTTGTATAGTTCTGTGTAGGTGGACTCTGCCAATTAATTCTTCCTTTTCAAGGATTCTTATAACAAAAGCACGCTTGTAATGTAGCCCAGAAATCAGTCGGTCCCATACAATTTTCTATCCATTGTACGTTAAAGGCCATGCTTTCAGGCATCTAACCCTAACCTCTGGAATTCTTCCACTAAACCTCTTTGTCCCTCTACCTCTGCTTGTCCTGTAAGATGGTGTTTAACACTAACCTCATTGAACTAGCCAGTCGTAATGTTTGCATTTTGGTTGGATTAATTTTCTTTGATTATGCCCCTATAAAGGCACCTTGTGTTGCTCTGCTGTGGTATAGCTGTTGCACAAATGTGGTTAACATCCTTGTGTTAAATAAAGTGTATTTAAAATCAATTCGAGGAGATTGGTGGATGTGAAAAAAAAGGCTGAGAAGGAAATTAAGTCGCGGTTTTTGAGTGACTAGCTGTTTTGTTCTGATCTTGAGAAGGGAGATGAATGCCGGGGAATAATTTATTGTTCTCTTTCCTCCACCTTTGTCACTCCCAGATTAGATATTAAACAAGACTCAACATAATGAAATGCTCCCTAGCCTCAGTTCCCAGAACTGAGTTGAGGTCATGCTGGGTGAGATTAGAGCTGAAAATGTGCTGCAGGTCAGGCAGCTTCCAAGGAGCAGGAGAATCGACATTTCGGGCATGTGCCCTTCTTCAGGAATGAGGAAGGTGTGCCAACCAGGCTAAGATGAAAGGTAGGGAGGAGGGACTTGGGGGAGGGGTGTTGGAAATGTGATAGGTGGAAGGAGGTTAAGGTGAGGGTGATAAGGTGAGGGTGATAGGCTGGAGTGGGGGTGGAGGCAGAGAGGTCAGGAAGAAGAATGCAGGTTAGGAAGGTGGTGCTGAGTTCGAAGGTTGGGACTGAGACAAAGTGGGGGGAGGGGAAATGAGGAAACTGGAGAAATCTGAGTTCAGGACAGGACAGAACCCCACTGGTCCTCACCTACCACCCCACAAACCTCCATATATACTGTATCATCCTTCGTCATTTCCGCCACCTCCAAACGTACCCCACCACCAGGGATATATTTCCCTCCCCTCCCCTATCAGCGTTCTGAAAAGACCACTCCCTCCATGAATCTCTCATCTGGTCCACACCCCCCAACAACCCAACCTCCACTCCCAGCACCTTCCCCTGCAACCAAGAAATGCAAAACTTGCGCCCACACCTCCCCCTTTACCTCCCTCCAAGGCCCCAAGGGATCCTTCCATATCCGCCACAAATTCACCTGCACCTCCACACACATCATTTACTACATCTGCTGCACCCGATGTGGCCTCCTCTATATTGGGGAGACAGGCCGCCTACTTGCGGAACGTTTCAGAGAACACCTCTGGGACGCCCGGACCAACCAACCCAACCACCCCGTGGCTCAACACTTCAACTCCCCCTCCCACTCCACCAAGGACATGCAGGTCCTTGGACTCCTGCATCGCCAGACCATAGCAACACAATGGCTGGAGGAAGTGCTCCTCATCTTCCGCCTGGGAACCCTCCAACCACAAGGGATGAACTCCAGTTTCCTCATTTCCCCTCCCCCCACCTTGTCTCAGTCCCAACCCTCGAACTCAACACCACCTTCCTAACCTGCAATCTTCTTCCTGACCTCTCCGCCCCCACCCCCACTCTGGCCCACGTGGTTAAAGATGCCCTCTAATGCATCTCGTCTACATTTCGCACCTCCGCCCTCAGACCCCACCCCTCCAACCGTAACAAGGACAGAACGCCCTTGGTGCTCACCTTCCACCCCACCAACCTTCGCATCAACCAAATCACCCGCCGACATTTCCACCACTTCCAAAAAGACCCCACCACCAGGGATATATTTCCCTCCCCAACCCATTCCGCCTTCCGCAAAGACCGTTCCCTCCGTGACTACCTGGTCAGGTCTATGCCCCCCTACAACCCACCCTCCCATCCTGGCACTTTCCCCTGCCACCGCAGGAACTGTAAAACCTGTGCCCACACCTCCTCCCTCACCTCTATCCAAGGCCCTAAAGGAGCCTTCCACATCCATCAAAGTTTTACCTGCACATCCACTAATATCATTTATTGTATCCGTTGCTCCTGATGCGGTCTCCTCTACATTGGGGAGACTGGACGCCTCCTAGCATAGCGCTTTAGGGAACATCTCCGAGACACCCGCACCAATCAGCCCCGCCACCCTGTGGCCCAACATTTCAACTCTCCCTCCCACTCTGCCGAGGACATGGAGGTCCTGGGCCTCCATCACTGCCGCTCTCTCACCACCAGACGCCTGGAGGAAGAACACCTCATCTTCCGCCTTGGAATACTTCAACCCCAGGGCATCAATGTGGACTTCAACAGTTTCCTCTTTTCCCCTTCCCCCACCTAACTCCAGTCCCAAACTTTCAGCTCAGCACTGTCCCGTGACTTGTCCTGACTTGTCCTACCTGCCTATCTTCTTTTCCACCTATCCACTCCACCCTCTCCCCGCTCCCAACCTATCACCTTCATCCCCTTCTCCCACTCACCTATTTTACTCTATGCTACTTTCTCCCCACCCCCACCCTCCTCTAGCTTATCTCTCCACGCTTCAGGCTCACTGCCTTTATTCCTGATGAAGGGCTTTTGCCCAAAACGTCGATTTTACTGTTCCTCAGATGCTGCCTGAACTGCTGGAGAAATTCAGTAGATCTGACTGAGTCTGTGTGTGTTTCCTCTGGGTGTTCCCCCCACAATCCAAGGACATGCAGGTTAGGTGAATTGGTAATGCTAAATTGCCCATAGTCTTCGGGGATGTGTAGTTTAGGTGCATTAGTCAGGGGTAAATGTAAAGTAATAAGCTAGGGGAATGGGTCTGGGAGGTTTACTCTTTAGTGTGGACAAGTTGGGTCAAATGGGCTGTTTCCACACTGTAGGGATTCTATTCTTTTCTATTCTGACATTGCCCATGGAAAGACAAACAGAGAGATTAATTCTTGGCGTGGTGTGGGCAATGCTGAGAAAGTTGGGAAAATGCACTGAGAATGAAAACACCAGAATGATTAGACTAGCTTATATTTCCTGCAGTATGGAAACAGGCCCTTCGGCCCAACAAGCCCACACCAACCCTCCAAAGAGTAACTCACCCTGATCCATTCCCCTACCCTATATTTATCCCTAACTAATGCACCTAACTCTATGGGCAATTTAGCATGACCAATTCACCTGACCTGCACATTGTTGGATTGTGGGAGGAAACCTACACAGACACGGGGAGAATGTGCAAATTCCACACAGACAGCCGCCCAAGGCTGGAATCGAACCCAGGTCTCTTATACTGTGAGGCAACGGTGCTAACCATTGAGCCACTGTGCTGCCCCCAAAGAATCTTGATGCCAAGAAAATATTTTATGATTTACCTCTAAAAATTTGAGGAACAACTTCAGAATCTCACTGTTGAGTGGTGACTACCTTACTTACATCTTTAGCATCTCAAGATCAACTTAGCCCATCTTATTTTTGCAGCATGTTTAATTCTCCTTTGTTTCCATGAGAAACTAGATGCTACAAATTCCTACAAAAAAATCAGAGCCAATGGCTGCAGCTGAGTGATGGCTTGTCCTGGCCATTATCCAAATGGGACTTTATCACAATGTCCATGGTCACCATCCTCATCAACTCTTCATCCATGGAGGTCTGTGCTCCTACTAAATTGCTTTACATGCAGGGACACACATGGCTCATGCATCTACACACGCCTGGAGGGATTTCCCTATGGGGAAAAGCTGAGTAAGTTGGCCCTGTACTCGTTGGAATTTAGATGAATGAGAGGCGTCCTTATTGAAACATTCAAGAATTACAGATGACCGGACATGCTGGATGTGGAAAGGTTGCTTCACCTTGTTGGCGAGTCCAGGACCAGAGGGCATCATCTTAAAATAAGGAGTAAGAACAGTAATGAGGAAGAATTTCTTTATCACAGAGGACTGTTGAGGCTGGGTCATTATGTCTATTGAAGGCTGAGACTTCAGCTCTCCTGAAGAATCATCTAGACTCGAAACATCAGCTCGTTGTGTCTACATGGATGCTGTCTGACCTACTGCGGTCTCCAGCATTTTTTTGTTTACAGTACAGATTCTGGCATCTGCAGTAATTGCTCCATGACAGATTTTTAATCAGTCAGAGAATCAAGAGTTATGGGATAAAGGCAGGAAAGTGGAGTCGAGGATTATCTAATTAGCCATGATCTTATCGAATGGCAGAGCTGACTCGATGGGCCAATTGAAATACCTTATGGTCTTCCACCAGATGCATCTTTTGTCTCTCAACTTGCTTCTCAATTACTTTGGGATAGTGAGGACTGCAGATGCTGGATGGTCAGAGTTGGAGAAAGCAGAACAGGGCAAGCAGCATCTGAGGAGCAGAAGAGTCAAGGTTTCATCAGGGTTAGGTCCTGACCTGAAATGTCGACTCTCCTGCTTGTCAGACATTGCATGTCCTGCTTGCTTTATCCAGCTCCACACTTCATTGACACTCAACTATTTTGTACTTACCTGGAGACTGCCACGCTCTGTGGCTTGTGTTGTTTTTTAGTGCTGGGGGAAGGGCAATCTGTTTACCAAGGGTTGTACATGTCCCAGTACAGTGTATGCTGTATCAATGTCACACCCTCAGCATGTGCCAGCGGCCTACTCACAGCTTCAAGCAAATGTCTAAATGTGAAACTGAAAGAAGAAACCTTGTGAATTACTGCAATACATCTTAGTAGAATGTGCACACCGCTGCCTATGTGTATGTGCTGGTGGGAGAATGAGTGGATGTAGAAGGTCGTGGATAGAGTGCCAATCAAACAAGCTGCTTTAGAACAGATGGCATCCGGTGTATGAGGTTTTGTAGGAGCTGCACTCTTCCTGACAGGTGGGGAGTATTCCATCCCAATATACAGGCTGACTGGCTTGCTCTTGCTCATAGGATTTCAATGCAATTTTTAACTCCCAGATAATCCTGAAACGTATGCAACTCTATAGTTGAGTGTATACAGGGGTTTTTTTGTTTAATGGCATAGAGTCAGACAGGATTAGAGAAACAGGCCATCTTCCCAGCAGATCTGTACTAGTGTTTATTTTCCACATGTGCCTCCTCTCATCTCTGCATGCTTCTAACCCTGTTACAACAACATCCACCTGCCCACCCCCAAACATTTCGAGGATTAACAGTCAAATAGAGAGCCTCCAGGGATGGTTATCAACACTTTCCACTCTTTGTTAGAGAAAGCTACATCCCAGGAGGGCTCCAGAAGTGTACCCACTCACAGAGCAGTCACATAGAGAAGCCAATCCAGATTTTGCTGCTCTTTTCCTGGGACACCTGTGTCTATGAACCATCTCCTGATGTCGGTAAATCAGGCATCCTTATTCCAGTGGGAACGAAGCAGTTGCTTCTGGTTCAACAAGGATTTCATTGGAATAAATAGCAGGAGAATGTCAGTGCAGAGCTAAAAAAAAGGTGGTGAAAGACAAATTCAATCATGGTTTTCGAAAGAAATTGGATAAACACCAGAAAAGCAATGTATGTGCGGGGAGATGGAATTGGCTAATTTGCTGCTGTTCTGGGCCCTGGCAGGAACTAAATGGGCTACACAATGTTCCTCTGTGCTGCAACCATTTTACAATTCTGTTCCTCAAAATGTTGGGGCCGGTGGGTTGGGCCAATTGTCCTGATTCTGTGCTGTAGTGTTCAATGAGGTTTGATACAAGCTGCAGCAAAACAAGCACAGCAGTTAAATTTAGCCTAAAACAAGTGACCTTGTTTGTTATGGTAAAGCAGAAATTGCTGGAGAAACTCAACAGGTGTGGCAGCATTTGTGGAGGGAAAGCAGATTTGACATATTGAGTCCAGTGATGCTTCATCAGAACACTGACATTCCTGTGCAATTTATTCCAATCAAATCGCAGTGCCTTTGTTGAACCAGATGGAACTGGAAGACTATCACCAGGATAAGGAAGCCTAATTTACCAACATCAGTATTGGGAGACTTGGTTCTTTGGTGGGCTTTATATTCAGAGGGAGCAGCAGACAGGAATCCAAAAGGGTATTTCTTCCTTTCACAATCTTTAACAAGGACCACCCAATGAGAAACGAACAATTCATTGACAGGAGGAGGAGGAGATTCGTAGTAGGCGTTAGGTTACAATCTGCTCTTGACAATGGGGTGATTGTCAGTAAGAGGCAAAAGAATCTTACACGAAAGCTCAGTGCTCAGCCTTAACAATTAAATATTAATGGTTAGCAGTGCTCTTTCAGGAACTGACGGTGCACTAGCTGGGCAAACTGATTGCAAGAGGCAACGGCATATTGATTGAATATAAAATGAGCACCTGCTCCATTCTGTTCCACTCTAGTGCGTTTACAGTTAGCTGGGGTCAGTCAGTCATTAACTATCCCTAATTCCACGTCCATTCTGTTATCAAACAGTTTCGCAGCACAGCCAGCTGTAGTCTGAGCTAAATGCCCACCTGCTAATCTTCCATTGAATTGATAACACACATAGAGGCCATTGAGCCCAGCTGTCAATGTTGGTATTTATGCTCTGAATGAATCTTCTCCCATCCTGACTCATCTTTGCAAGCCCCTAACCTTAGGTTTTCTTGTGGCCAAATGGTTAGCATCCCTGCCTCCATGTTGGAACCCGTGGGTTCAAATCCCTTGCACTTGTTGACTACAGACAGAGCATTCTTGATGCCCTTCAATATGTTGGTAATCATCCGACCGATGCTTTCCCGTGAACCTCAATGTTTAGACAATCATAGAGTCATACAACACGGGAACAGACCCTTTAATCCAACCAATCCATGCCAAACAGAATCCCAACTAAACTAATCCCACTTGCCTGTTCTTGGCCCATATCCCTCCAAACATTTCCTATGTACTTTAAATATTGTAACTGTGCTCACATCCATCACTTCCTCAGGAAGTTCATTCCACACACAAATCACCTTCTGTGTAAACGTTTTGGCCCTCATGTATTTTTAAAATCTGTCTCCTTTCATCTAAAAAATTTGCCCCCTTGTCTTGAAAGCCCTCATCCTAGGGAAAAGACAACTACCATTAACCCTATCCATACCCCTCATGATTTTACAAATGAAGCAAGCATAGTGTTCTATTCCTTCTTCCCTCATATGTTTATTTGCGCAGTGTGTCTACTCTTGCAATTGTGAGGTCTGCAATCTAACCACTTACTTCTGAGTTTCCTCATGAATTTGTTCATCACTATCATGAGTTTTACTTTGAACTCAAGTAGGAACCATTTCACATACATTTGAATTATCAAAACCTTTTCAGAATTTTAAATATTTCTATCATTCAACATCTGATTCATTCTGGAAGGAATTTTCATTTTAATTCATTCACATGATGTGGGCATTGTTGGCTGGGTCAGCATTTACCGCCCACCCCAAATGGCAGTACAAAATCAATTACATTGCTGTGGGGTTGGAGTCACATGTAGATCAGACTGGTAAGCATTGCAGATTTCCTTCCCATCGGACATAAGTGAACCAAATGTGTTTTTCCTGATAATCATAAACAGTTTCATGGTCATCATTAGACTTTTAATTCCAGATTTTTACTGAATTCCATTTCCACTATCTGCCGTGACGGGATTTGAACCTGGGGCCCCAGAACATTACCTGGGTCTCTGGATTAATAGGCTAACAATAATATCACTAGGCCATTACCTCTCTATTCCACCTTTTAGTGAGGTGTATTGCTTCCAGCATCCATGAATCTGAAAAGTGAGTGTTGACAAGTTCCTTGGACATGTGGGGAGTCTCATAGATAGCACTCTCACCTCTAATTCAGAAGACTATGGTGGCAAGGCCTACTCCAGGGACCCGAGTGAGCACATAATCAAGACTGACACATTAGAACAGTACTACAGCAGTACTGCACTGTCAGAAGTTATGTCTTTCATATTAGGTGTTGAGTTTTAAACCCAAATGCTGTCTTGGGAGATCACTGAAAATCCTCTGAGTTCTCTCTGGTGTCCTAGCCAATATTTATTCCTCAGGAGAAAGTGAGGACTATAGATGCTGGAGATCAGAGCTGAAAAATGTGTTGCTGGAAAAGCGCAGCAGGTCAGGCAGCATCCAAGGAGCAGGAGAATCGACGTTTCGGGCATAAGAAGGGCTTATGCCCAAAACGTCGATTCTCCTGCTCCTTGGATGCTGCCTGACCTGCTGCGCTTTTCCAGCAACACATTTTTCAGCAATATTTATTCCTCAGCCAATGTCACTAAATCAAATGATATGTTTATTATGGGATGGTACAGTGGCTCAGTGGTTAGCACTGCTGCCTCACAGTGCCAGGGACCCAGGTTCGATTTCCACCTCGGGCCACTGTCTGTGTAAAGTTTGCAGGTTCTCCTCTGGGTGGTCTGGTTTCCTCCCACAATCCAAAGATGTGCAGGTCAGGCAAACTGGCCATGCTAAATTGCCCATAGTGCGAGGTGCATTAGTCAGGGATATATATATAGGGTAGGGGAATGAGTCTGGGTGGGTTACTCTTCAGAAGGTCGGTATGTATTTGTTGGACCGAAGGGCCTGTTTCCATACTGTGGAAAATCTAATCGAATCATTACTGTTTGTGAGAGCTTACCGTGAGCAATTGGATTCCCTATATTACAACGGTGACTACAATTGGCTGTAAAATGTTTGGAAACGATTGGGAGCTTGTAAAGAAAAATTATAAATGCAATATTGGAGTAAATTACTGCCAATGCTGCAACCTGTATCCATAGCAGCATCCATGGAGAGAGAGAGCAAGCTAATGTTTTGAGTTTAGATGATTCAGAGGTGAAGAGTTATCCACACTCGAAATGTTAGCTTATTCTCCATGGATGCTGCCTGACTCGCTGTGATATCCAGTATTTTTTGTTTTCGGTTATTATAAGCACAACTAGGTTTTACCTTATATATGGCATCACGGTCAAGTTTAATCCTGCCTTGGACTGATATTCTGATACAAGTGAGGCCACAGTGGGGATTTGATCTGAATTCATTAATCCTTTGTTGATCAGTCCTTGATGACTCAATTGCCATCAGGCAAGCAACTTGAGGTTCTGTGAGGCACTGTGGTGAGGTTGTTTTCTAAGACAGAACTGTCTTCATTTTTCATGTGCTCCTTCAAGGTCTCTGCCTCATTGAGAGTAACAAACCTTTGCATTCACACACAATTCTAGACAGAACACTGACCTCTGTAACGCAGTTCTCTAATACAGGTTATTCCAGCCTCTCAGACTCTTGATAACTGCTGATGCCATGGTTACTCATCTGAAACATTTTTCTTTTCTTTATCCTTTCACAGGACATGGCTGTTTGTGCCTGTTCCTAACTGCCCCTTGCATTGAGTGGTTTGTTAGACTATTTTTGAGGATACTTAAAAGCCAACCATGTTTCTATGAGCCTGGATTCACTTGTAGGTGTAAGGCTATCAGATTTTCCTCTATAAGAGGCATTAATGAACCAGGTGGGCATTTACAACAGTCAGTGATTAAGCTTCATGGCCAGCATCACTGAAACTATTCCAGATTTTTAAATCGAACTTTAAATTTCATCACCTGTCATAGTGAGATTGGGATGTGTGCCCACAGAACATTAGCCTGGGGCCCTGAGTTACTGGACTAATGATATTATCAGAATGCCATGTTCTCCTTCATTTTGTCATTAGCAAATTCATTTCCATTATAGGGAGGTCTTGTTGAAACTGCGTAAGGCACTGGTCAGACCACACCTGAAAAACTGTGAACAGTCTGGGTTCCTTATCTAAGGAAAAACATACTGGCATTGGAGGCAGCCCAGCTCAGTGGATCCTGGGTATGGAGGGACTATCTTATGATTGTTTTAATGAATAGGGTGAGCCTGCATTCATTGGAGTTTAGAGGACTGAGAGGTGAACTTGAAACCTACAAGGTTGTTAGAGGATTTGATAGGATTTCCTCTTGT
The DNA here is from genome assembly GCF_020745735.1 of Hemiscyllium ocellatum. Classification (NCBI taxonomy): domain Eukaryota; kingdom Metazoa; phylum Chordata; class Chondrichthyes; order Orectolobiformes; family Hemiscylliidae; genus Hemiscyllium; species Hemiscyllium ocellatum. The sequence goes on along the minus strand of NC_083426.1, from coordinate 7,941,937 downwards.
GGGCGAGTCTAGGACCAGAGGACAACATCTCAGAACAAGGGATTACCTATTTAAGACAGAGATGGTGAGGAATTTCTTCTATTTAAGACAGAGATGGTGAGGAATTAGGATAGTGAATCTATGGACGTCTTTACCATAGAGGGCTGTATATACAAGGCTAAAAGACAGACTTGTAATCAGTAAGGGAATCAGGAGTTATGGGGAAAAGGCAGCAAAATGGATTTGAGGGTTACCTGATCAATCTTTATATCATTTATGATGGAACAGACTCGATGGGCTGAAAGGCCTAAATACTTCTTGGTTTTATGGTACTACAAAGGACAGGAATAGAAAAACCCACCTGATTTCCAGCTTTAAAGAAGAGTGATACTGAGCCCATTTGCAACTCAGTTGGCACCTGATACCTCAGCTCAAACGAGAATCAAGTCTGGGATCTCAATGATCTGAGCAGCTTATTTATCACAATGGATGGTTTCCATATGTAACTGGCAATATCAAGAAATCTCTTAGTCACGAAGAGTGCCCCAAGGAATTTTGCGGCACTTTGTTTACCTTTTTACTTAAAGTGTCTAATTTCTGTTTAAGATGTGTCATGTCACATACCAGCTAACATTACCACGATATCCTTTCCAACCTTGAGGCAATGACACTTCAATTTCAATAACCAAATGCACGCAAAGACTTTAATTCCCATCGAAAATCGGGAGGATAAATGCTGAACTTCTGACCACAGCCCTTAAGACCCTGCTCCAGTGTATCATCAGACCCATCACATCAGACTGATCGTATAAATATGGTCAGATCCATTCACTGAAAAGGGAGAAACAGAGCTTTTGTTTAAAACTGAGGAGATAACTTGACAGGCCATGATCCACAGTGCAGGATCTTATCAAATGCAAAAGAATAGGAGAGAAATTAAAATTTATGAAAATGAATCTAGTTGGATTATGTCAAAACTTGGCTTCTAAAGCCTAAGAGAGAGAAAGGTGGTCTATTTCACTTTATTGAGGTCCTTTAGGGAACAATTAATTAGGGTGGGTTGTAGATGGTTCCGGTGTGCACAGAGGAAGATTATTGAAGGAAGCAGTCTTGCCTTCTAGAAAGAAGGGACGTGAGTGACACCATGATGACTGATTAAAAAGAGACACAATAGTGGTTGTGACAGAGGATGGAAGAATAACATCAATCAACAGGATTGGCTGTGTCTTTCTATCTGTCTAAGATACAAAACAGGATTAGGCCATTCAGCCTCTCAAACTGGAATAACAGTTCATAGAATTCCTACAGTATGAAAGAAGGCCATTTGCCCGTCGAGTCCACAAACCTCCGAAGAGCATCTCACCCAGACCCACACCCTTACCGTATCCTATCCCTGTAACCCTACATTTCCTATGGCCAATTCACCTGACCTGCACAGCTTTGGTTTGTGGGAGGAAACCAGAACACCTGGAGGAAACCCACACAGACACAAGGAGAATGTGCAAACTCCACACAGTCGCCCAAGGCTGGAGTCAAACCCAGATCCCTGGTGCCGTGAGGCAGCAGTGTTAACCACTGAGCCACCGTTTTGCCCAACTGGCTCCTTTGTTAGTCAAGTCTTTATCTAACTCTAGCTTTATATTCAATGATCTTGTCTCCCATGCTCTCTGGAGAAGAGAATTCCACAGACTCACAACACCCTTGAGAAAAAAAAACAAAAGAACTACGGATGCTGTAAATCAGAAACATAAACAGAACTTGCTGGGAAAGCTCCGCAGTGTTCTGCTAGACCTGCTGAGCTTTTCCAGCAATTTCTGTTTTTGACTCTTTTGAGAGAAACCTCAGCTTTGTCTTAATCGTGAGATGCCTTATTTTTAAATGGCGGCACGGTGGCACAGTGGTTAGCACTGCTGCCTCACAGCGCCAGAGACCCGGGTTCAATTCCCGACTCAGGCGACTGACTGTGTGGAGTTTGCACGTTCTCCCCCGTGTCTGCGTGGGTTTCCTCCGGGTGCTCCGGTTTCCTCCCACAGTCCAAAGATGTGCAGGTCAGGTGAATTGGCCATGCTAAATTGCCCGTAGTGTTAGGTGAAAGGGGTAAATGTAGGGGAATGGGTGGGTTGCGCTTTGGCGGGTGGGTGTGGACTTGTTGGGCCGAAGGGCCTGTTTCCACACTGTAAGTAATCTAATCTAAACCATGTCCCGTAATTCTAAATTGGCCAATAAGGGAAAGCATTATTTCAATCTCCAACCTCTCCAGCCCACACAGGATCTTATGAACCTCAATGAGATTACCTCTTAGTCTTTTTAAAGTCAATGGGTGCAGACCCAGCATATACATCCATGGAATTCATTGCCACAGAAGGCTATGGAGGCCAGGTCGTTGAGTATATCTAAGACTGAGATAGATAGATTCTTGAGTATCAAAGAAATCAAGGGTTACAGGGAGAAAGCAGGAGAATGGGGATTGAGAAACATATCAGGCAAAAGTGAGGACTGCAGATGCTGGAGATTAGAGTCAAAAGTGTGGTGCTGAAAAAGCACAACAAGCCAGGCAGCATCCGAAGAGCAGGAGAATCAACGTTTCTGGCAAAAGCCCTTCATCAGGAACGTAGCAGCCATGGTTGAATGGCAGAGCAGGCTTGATGGGCTGAATGGCCTAATTTCAGCTCCTTTGCCTGATGGTCGCATGGTTTTACATAATAACTGAGCTTCCAAAACTGCCTGGGGAAGAGAATTTTAGAAATTCATTCCCCTCAGAGGAAAAAATTTCTTCCATATATCAGGGAGAGTTCTTTGGATTTGTGACCAGGATTCAAAGGATTGAAGCAATACCAATGTAACTGTCATAACTTTCAAAGTTAGGTAAAGAACATGAGGCATTGTCTATATTTATATTGCAAATGCGTTATTGCTGAGGTGTGGCCAATTTAAAATGCACATAACTGAGACTGCCTTTCATTTCCAGTCACAACCCATGGGGCCCTCAACCCAAGGTCAGTACTGATTCATCCATTCCCAACAGCTAGTTTAAATTGGAAGCATTACACACTGTGGCAGAAAGGATCATATTTGAAGGAAGGAGTTTGCAGGACTATTGGGGAACAGAACAGGCACAATGAACTGAATGGCTTCCATCCATGCTGGATCGGTGTATAGTTCCATGGTAAGCACCCATTGTGAAAATGGTACACGAAAAGGTTTTTTCACAAGAAATTGGTAAGGGTGTAGAATGCACTGTCAGAAAGTGCAACAGAGATAGGTTCAGCACAGCCATTCAAATGGGGTGAGGCAGTCACTTGAAGAGAAAGAATATACAAGGTTATGGGGAGAAGGCCTGCAGTAAGTGAAATACTGGTGAAGAGCTGATGAAGGTACAATGGACCAAACTGCCTCCTTGTGAGCTGTAATAACTCTGTTATTCTGCATTGGGAGGAGCAAGTTCATTTTGCAAATTTACTCCAAGTAGAGCCGGTCCTAACAAGACTCCCATGGGGTCTTTGATATAATTATGCCCATTAGATTCATGTTGGAATGTTTGTTTGAGTCACACACTTTCCAGTTTCATGTCATTCAATTTCCTGAGCATAGTATATAGATTTGATTTCCTCAAATGGATTTGTGACTCCAACTCATCACACATGGCCACCATGTGTGTTTAGACTGCACGGGTGTACCTTTGGTACCCTGTCAACCTCTGGATCTAAAAGGTGGTTAAAATCTCCTCCAATAATCTTATGACAAATCCCAAGATTTATTAATTTAGCCACTGCATTGATTAGAAATTTAAGAGGATGTGCCGGGGACAATATATATTCAGAACATCGTATTCTTCTCCATGTATTAGGGCTTTCAAAATAATAAATCTTCCATGATCAGGAGGAGACTGGAAGAAAAGAAAAAGAATATGGGTACTGTAGGGGATACTCCCAGGGATGGGAGCCTCAGTGGAGGTGTGATGAATAAGACAGAACAAAGTAGTAAGACATTATATAATTTAAGTAACTTGAATATAATTTAAACTAGTATTTATTCAATAAGTTTGTAGTTTAGTTTTAGTTAAGTAGATAGGTTTGTTTTGGTAAAATAGTGGGTTGTTTAGTAACAATGGTATTATGTTATGGCCTTGTTCTTTGTACTAGGAAAAAGTGAGGACTGCAGATGCTGGAGACCAGAGTTGAAAAGTGTGGTGCAGGAAAAGTGCAACAGGCCAGGCAGCATCCGACAAGCAGGAAAATCGATGTTTCGGGCATAAGCCCTTCTTCAGGAATGAGGCTGGTGTGCCAAGTGGGCTGAGATAAAAGGGTGGGGTGGGGGGGGCAGTTTGGGGGAGGGGCACTGGGAATACAAATAGGTGGAAGGAGGTGACGGTGAGGGTGTTAGGCCGGAGAGGGGGTGGGGGTGGAGAGGTCAGGAAGAAGATTGCAGGTCAAGAGGGCGGTGCTGAATCCAGGGGTTGGGACTGAGATACGGTGGAGGGAGGGGAAATGAGGAAGCTGGAGAAATCTGCATTCATCCCGTGTGGAAGGGGGTTTCCTAGGCAGAAGATGAGGCACCTCTCCGGCCTAACACCCTCACCCTCACCTCCTTCCACCTATCATATTCCCAGCACCCCTCCCCCAAAATCCCCCCACCACCTTTTATCTCAGCCCGCTTGGCACACCAGCCTCATTCCTGAAGAAGGGCTTATGCCCGAAATGTCGATTCTCCTGCTCCTCGGATGCTGCCTGGCCTGCTGCGCTTTACCAGCACCACACTTTTCAACCTTGTTCTTTGTACTGTTTTTTTCTGTTCTGAAGGTGTTTTGTTTTTCTTTATATATAAATGTTCTGTAAAAGATTTAAAATAGCTTTGCAATAAAAGTATTTATTAAAACAAAAGAAACCTTAGGATATGACAGTATCAGAAGCAGAGTATAAGAAAAGGTCATTTGGTTCATTGTACTCTATCAAATCAGGATTAATTAAGAACTAGGACTTAGGTGATGCCAAACATGGATGTTCAAAGTCAGTAGGAGAAAGGAAAGGTTGGAGGAACTTAAATGGTGCCGCATGTTTGTGATCTTGTTGCCTGTGACAGCTGTTCCCATCAGCCTTTGGCTGGTGCAATTGGAAGGCTCAATCTAACTACCAAATCTTAGAATGACCCCATCACTACCTTCCCATCAACCACAGGATTGTAGCGTTTACTTTAGCTACATGTCTGTTATAATGGTACAGTGGTTTGGAAGAGGCTGGGAGCTTGGCAAGGTTTAAGAGAGGCTGCTTGAATCTAAGGTCTTGGTAAGATTACATTTTATTTAACATTTTGTGACCTATGTAAACATTTAGATTTAGTATAAAGTTCTACACTGAAGCATCTTTCTGCAGAATCTCTTCTCTCTCAGGTGATCTTTTACACCACAGCTGACTGTTTATATATTTTCTGTGAATCCTTTGCTCTACATCACCTAGCTGTAAGGTTACAATGACCTGCATCAATAATGGTGTGGTGTGGTGTGGTTATAACAAGCCTTCTCACTCAGTCTTTAATACTTCAGTTTATCCAGCCGGTGTTCTGAAGAAGTTTCATACTGGATTCAAAACATTCACTCTGCCTCTTTCTCCTCAGGTGTTGTCACACCCATTGAGTTTCTTCAGCACTTTCTGTGATTATTTCAGTTTATGAGCTTATCCTCGAAATTTTAGGTGTGCAATTTATCTCAAAGCACTGAATCGCTGTTCAGTCTCCTTTCGGATCGATAACAGTGTAAAAAGACATAGTGAGATCATCTGGATTTGGAGATGGCAATCTCAGCTCAGTATAAAGCTTTGTGGCTTTAGATAAATGTGTTGAGTAAAATACCAAAATTTCGTCTCTGACATATGATTCCTTTTACTTCTATAGTAATGATTTGAAATTTCTTTGCTTCATTTCATGTTCAAGCCTTGTTTGAATCCCTATATTGTAAAACTTAATCTATTTTCCAAAGTCAGCATCAAACTGCTGTAGGTTGATGGAGTTTATCCAGTTGCGCAGGAAAGCCCCAGTAATGTGCCTCAATCCCAGTTAAGAGCTATTCCTTTGTTGCTGCTGAGTCAAGGTCCGGGAATTTCCTCTCTGACGGCACTGTGGTTGTACCTGCATCACACAGAATGGTGGCTCACCAACACCTACATGGAGGCAGTTTGGGATGAATATTGGCCTTGCCAAGGACATTGACCTTCCTGATGAAGGGCTTATGCCCGAAACGTCAAATTTCCTGTTCCTTGGATGCTGCCTGACCTGCTGCGCTTTAACCAGCAACACATTTTCAGCTCTGATCTCCAGCATCTGCAGACCTCTCTTTTTACTTGCCAAGGACACCCACATCCTGTAAATGAGTAAAACCCAAGAGACCTAAGGGGCAACTTCTTCACACAGAGGGTAGTACGTGTATGGAATGAGCTGCCAGAGGAAGTGGTGGAGGCTGGTACAATTACTAAATTGAAAAGGCATATGGGTGGATATATGAATAGAAAAGGTTTAGAGGGATATGGGCACATGCTAGCAAATGGGACTTGATTAATTTAGGATATCTGGTCAGAATGGACAAGTTGGACCAAAGGGTCTGTTTCCATAGTGTGCATCTCCAAGTGTCTATGACTCTATGAAGGAGGAAGGGCAGAGGTGCCAATAGAATATGTGCGTCAGAATGGACCTGCTGAATTGCTGAGTGCTGAGCTGTAAATGACACGTGATACAAAGGAAGGCCAGAGAAGTTGGGGCTATTGTGCTTGAAGAAGAGAAGATTGCGAAGAGATTTGATGGAGGTATTCAAAAGCATGTAGGGTTGAGACATAGTGGATGAGGAGAATGCTTTACAATTGGTGGAAGAACTGTGAACCAGACAGCACAGAGTTAAAGTAACAGTTGAAGAAACAAAAATGTCAAGAGGAAAAACACATGCAGCAAGTAGAATCTGGAATGCACTGTCTGAGAGCACGGTGAATGCAAGTCCAACTGAGGCATGCGAAAGGGAATTGGATTGTCATTTGGAAAGGAAATAGTTGGATGACCATGGAGAGAAAATGGAGGAATGCTACGAGGTGAATTGTCACTTCAAAATAGCCAGCACAGATGTGAGGGATTGAATGGCCTTCTTCTGTCCTGTGATTTTGAATCCAGACACGGTCACTTACTCTGACACGGCAACATTCAAACAAATTAGCATAGACAGGAGACAGGGAATAGGAAATCTGCAGAATGACATACATGCAATCAACATAATGAGACAGGATATTTCAGATCTTGGTAACATAAATGAAACATAGAGAGGCTTTAAAGTTTACATTGTATTGGACGGTTGGTGCATTGGAGAAAATAACATGATCCCATATTTTACCAAAGACTCTTGTATTTTCATAGAATTACACAAGATTCCTTTCTTCCTGATGGTCCATGCCTGTCATTATGTTCCACATGAACTTCCTGCTGACGTATTTTATCCTGACCCACCAGCATAGACTTCCATTCTTTTCTATCTTTTGTGTTTTTCCACCTTCCTCTTTAATGTATTTGTGCCCTTTATCTGAAACACTCCCTATGCAAGCCAATTCCTCATTCCAACCAGTCTCTGGGTAGAGAGGTTCCTCCCTGTTGGATCTAGAGCTGACTAGTTTTCAGTTAGTGCACTTGTCCCTCAGATACCTTGACTAGGATGGCAGGAGCATTAGGTGGGAGTAGCGTTCATACTGTTAACAGGTTCAAGCCTAGAAAAACTCAAGAATTTCTGATAGATGAGTTAAATGGACAGGGCAAGAAGGAATTGGGTTTCTTGGAGGCAGCTGTAACCATGGAGAGCATCTGGGATTTCTGCTTGAGGGGATAGTGAGGTCACCAGTAACTCTTGGTGAAGGAATAAGGGTGAACTCACCAAACCGGGATTTCTGCTGAGCAGTCTGTGTACAGGAGCATTGATGAAGACAGCAGAGATGAGAGTCCCCCCTCCTCAAGTTGAATAGCCTCTTGACAGTGTGAATGCCTGACTATGTGAACAGCTGAAGAAGTCACTTGAGTTACTGGTGTTCACGCAACTAGACATGGAATGATGCCAACTTCCAGGAAATTGGAGCAAGGAGCAAAACAGAAATACGTTTGATTGCACAACCCTTAACTTTATCAAAATGTTAATAAATAGTTGTGCTGGCATTTTGTTTTTCAGCGATTTCGCTGTTGAACTCTGACTGGCATTTTTCTGGAGAAGTCATGAGTGTTCTTTGTCAGACAACATGACTCAGAATTTCACAATGCTTTCATACGTATAATACAAAAGAAACATAATTCACTCGTACATTTCCTTCTCAATTTGGATCTAGAGTTAATTGCTGTGCACACTTCTCATTTAGAGTCTCAATGTAGACCTGGACCAAGATGGCAGCAGAGAACTAAAATTCCTGAGACGTTAACTTTGATTTCTCTCCACAGATGCTGCCAGACCTGCTGAGCTTTTCCAAGATAATTTTGAATTATCTTGTTGTTAATCAGAATTGCATGCGTCCCAGTACAAACATAAAGGAACTTTTGAAAGTTCATTTCTCTGAATAGAGGAGAGAGTGAAAAAGAAATTGTTTTCTAAATTCAGGTTGACTACTATCACTTCTAGTCACCATAGTTCTACCAGACTTTAGAGCTGCTGTCTCACTAGAGAGAGATGACTGGTGGTGGTTTAACCTGAGGGTCACCTTGCCTCAGGTGAGGGGAATAGTTGAGAAGGAGAGTCCTTCATGGTAATTCAGAAAATTAGCAGTGGAAGCTGATCAAGATGTTTCTAAAGAAATCTTCGATGCACTCTCACTGAATTTGGTTGAGCAGGTAAACAGCATGAAAGGATCCTGTGACTGTTGATGTTACGTCCAGCATTTAAAGACTGGGCTTAAGAAAAACTTTGCCTCTGAGTTATGTTAATAATATGATACTCTGAAATCCAGCTAATCCCAGTTGTTATATGCACTTGCTTTTGTTTGAGTTAAGCTTTTATAGCTTTGTTAATACGATATATGCAAGTGTGTAAATGAAAGGGTTATCTTAAAGTCTGTAATAAGCTGTTTGTTAGAAGTTTTTTGATAAGTGTTTCAAGCAAGGCTGGTGGAGTACACTGTTGCCTTAGTTCCACTAATCCACAGGCCACAACATGGAGTAAAAAATAGTTTTTCCAACTACCAAGGTGGTTTAACTATATACCTTATCTATCTCAAGCTTTAAAAATAAAAAGATATACCAACCAGTTAACAGTTAACACATATGTTGGTTCTGCACAGTCACTAATGCAGAAATGTAAGCATTGATTCCTCTTTACATCCTCAAAAGATACACACAAACACACTTAAAGAAGAAAATAAATAGATTTCTCTGCAGAGATGCATTTTTGACACTGAGCTGTTATTGAAGGCTAAAGGATAATCTGCAGAGTTCTGAAGGTTGTCACACTGATGTTCTGGCACGTGTGCTCAAGTCGCTAATCATGCATGAATGTCTCTTTTAAATAAACCATTCCAAGCATTTCAACAAAACTTGAAATAAGCACATTTTTTCAGAAACTTTTGAAAAGAAAAATCAGATTTTAAGCATCCTTATAACATAAGAAACTGAATTTCCAAAGTAAGTGTAAAAACAGCTATAATGGAAGCCTTCTTTCCTTCAAGGAGGAGGGGATGATGCCATCCATTTTCATGTTGCATCCAATTGTAGCTGGGAGGCCAGCAATCTGAATTGTAACATTCACAGTGCACTCAGTCCCAAGAGTTGCTCAGTTGCACCATCATTTCTGTGCAGCAATGGGGAAGGGGTTTATTGCAAGGTTTTCAGTAGGTCACTCAAGACAGTTCGATAGTCACAGAAGAAGCATTCTAAGGTTACAATTGGAAAAGACAGTGAATGTGGGAGATAGACAAGAACAGGAGCAGTCTCCATGATGGGCATTGCTGTCATTAATGGTACTGGTAAAAGCAACTAAACTACATGTGCTTTGTGTGGTTGGGGTTCAGGGAAGCCTAGGGAACTCAAAAGAAGTTGTGTACTACTAATAGATCAGTACAGCTGAGACTAGGTATCAAAAAACCCACAGGCAGCATTTGTTGGATGCAGCTGAGCAAGATTAGATCTTAAGAAAAATCTCAGGTGCAGTTTTAGCCCAGTGAAGCTAACTATCAGTGAAGAGCTCAACTATGCTTGTGAATGAATGTAGAGTACAGCTTCAGAGTCCAGGGGCTGTAGATACAGGTGAGGAGGGTGAATTGAGTCCTCCAGTCTTGAGAAAAGTTTCTTGCTATCCACCCTGTCTATCTACAAGGCATTAAGGTGGATAAGTCCTTAGGTCCGGATGGGACCTATACCTGGTTACTGAGGGAAGCGAGAGAGGAATTAGCTGGAGAATTACAGATATCTTTGCAGCATCCTTGAACATAGGGGAGGTCCCAGAGGACTGGAGAATTGCTAATGTTGTCCCCTTGTTTAAGAAGGGTAGCAGGGATAATCCAGGTAATTACAGACCTGTCAGTGGTTGAACAACAGAACAATGCAATAAAGCCCTCAGTTCATTTTCTTTTATTTATTCAGGGTGTCCCTGGCTGGGCCTAGTATTTATTGCCCATCCTCGTTGCCTTTGAGAAGGTGGTAGTTAGTTGCCTTCTTGTACCACTGCAATCCATTGGGAAACCACAGTGCAGTTAGGGAGAGAGTTCCAATTCCGGTCTGTGCTCACCTAGTTCAATTCTACTTTTTAATTATGCTGCAGCCGCTGAGCTACATCAGGGATATTATCTGCCAAGATTCCCTGTTCCCTGGTAGTGTTATTCACCAGCTTCATGTGCACGGACTTAGGTGAGCTGAGTCCAGGTCCTAAGCTCTGTAAATCCCTCCTTCAACATTTCCATCTGCCTTTCTCTCTCTTCTTTATAAGATGTTCCTTACAAAAAAAAACCTCTTTGACCAGGTTTATGGTCACCTGGGCTAAGATGCCAAATTTTGTCTGACAGTGCTTTCGTGAAAGTCCTTGGGATGTTTATTTCAAAGGCCCAACATTAAGTTATTGTTGCGTTCTATTGTGGAAACACTCAAGTCTTAAGTTATACTGCAAAGGTCATTAAATTTGCAGCTGAAGACCGGCCATTGGGTTAGGATTGGAAGCATGCGAGGTGATCTGATTGAAACATATAAAATTCTTCAGGGTCTTGATGAGGTGGATTTTGAGAAAATGCTTTGTCTGTCTGGGCAAGCTAGCTGGCGTCAGATCTCACCTGTTGAAGGAGTAGTGCTCTGAAAGCTTGTGATTTTAAATAATTCTGTTGGACTATAACCTGGTGTTGTGTGACTTCTGACTTTGGGGAATCTAGAGCACTGCTTCACTGTCACAGATTGAGGGGTCAGCCAGTTAGGACTCAGGTGAGAAAATATTTTTTTGCCCAAAGGTTTTGAATTTTTAGATTTCTATACCCCCATGCGGCTCTGAATGCTCAGTCATTGAATACAGGGATATGGGCCAGGGGCTAGCAGGTGGGACTAGATTGCATTGGGATATCTGGTCGGCATGGACAAGTTGGGCCAAAGGGTCTGTTTCTGTGCTGTACATCTCTTTCACTCTATGATTCTATGTTTGGATACAATGGAATTACAGGGATACTGTGAGGAAGATTAGGCTGAGCTTAAAGATCAAGTGTGGTCAGAGAATCCCTATACTGTTGGCCCATACCACCCCCTCTAAAGAGCATCCCACCCAGACCCAACCCCTTACCCTATCCCAGTAACCTTGTATTTCCCTTAGCAAATCCAGTCAGCCTGCTCATCCCTGGACACTATAGGCAATTTAGCATTGCCAATCTGCCTAACCTTCATATCTTTGGACTTTGGGAAGAAACCAGAGCACCCAAAGGAAATCCACACAGACACGGGGAGAGAGCGTGCAAACTCCATGCAGTAACCCAAGGCTGGAATCGAACGCGGGCCCCTGGTGCTGTGAAGCAGCAGCGTTTCCCACTGAGCCACCACACCACCCTGAATATATTGTGAGCTTGTTAACAAGGACAGGTCAGATATAATGTTCAAAATGGTCTAATTTACCTCACATTTCTTATCTTGTTATCGTGGTAAGAGTTCACACCAGAGACCATGTGTAGCTTCCTACCTGTATCAGTTAACTCCATAAAACTCAGTATCAAATGAAGTTTTTACTTTGGAACGTGTTTGTCTGAACACTGCACCATAAAGCGTTTATGTAATAAGTCTTTTGAGGAAGCCAAGTTTAACAAAAAAATAGAGTGACAGTACTTTAGAGTTATTGGTGGTGTTGTAAATTGTCACAGAATCTGCCACTGTTTTTCTCCTCCAACACTTAGTCTGTGCCAGACATAGTAATGAAAACAAGATCCCAGTCAGTTTATCTCATGTATTCTAAGAACTCTGGAACTGGCTCCATCTATTTTTCTAGAAATATTCATCATTAAAAATTAGAGGAAAAATATTTATTGCACTGGGCAGGAAAAGGATGAGTGCTCTGTGTTTTGATAGATTAAAGAACCACAGCAGTTTAAAACAGACCTCACTGTCTGATACCAAGACACCAGAAAATGTTGAAAATTTCTTCATCCAAATAGATGCGTGCAAGACAGAATTGTGGGCAGCCCGTGGCGGTTGGAATTCCACATGGAAAGTTCATTTTGAAAGAATTAGATGGAAGAGGATGGGAGATAGATTAAGGTTTGATGGAACAATGTACTCGAATTAACAGAGGACTAGGAAGAATTTGGGAATTCTGGTGGATAGATCACAAAATCAATCATTTTGTCGGTAATGATGGAAACAAACAAAATATTGAGAAATATTCTTAGTGCTGTAATTTGTGGAGCCAAGAAAGGAAGCAATTTAAAAAGAAGTGTCTCACATTTGAAATGATGATGAAGAGGAGACACTTTTTTTGTCTCAGAGGTTTGTGGAACTCTCCGCCCCAGAAACCAGTGCAGGTAGCATTGCTTAACTTTTTTAAGGCAGTGGTCATACGGTCTTATAGCACAGAAACAGACCCTTCGGTCCAACTCTTCCATGCTGATAGATACCCTAAATTAATCTAGTCCCATTTGCAGGCATTTGGCCCATATCCTTCTAACCCCTTCCTATCCATATACCCATCCAGTTACAAATGTTATAATTGTACCAGCCTCCATCACTTCCTCTGGCAGCTCATTCTGTACATGCACCACTCTCTGCATGATAATGTTACTCCTCAGGTCCTTTTTAAATCTTACTTTTCTCACCTTAAACCTGTGCCCTCTAGTTTTGGGCTACTCCACCCTAATAAGAAAATTTTGACTGTTCATCCTATTCACCCCCCCATGATTTTGTAAACCTCTATAGAATCACCCCTCAGCTTCCGACATTCCTGGGAAGGAGTCTCAGCCTATATAGCCTCTCCCTACAACTCAAATCTTCCAGCCCTGGCAACATTCTTGTGAATCTTTTCTGCACCCTTTCAAGTTCAACAATATCCTTCCTATAAATGGGTAGCCGGAAGTGTACGCAGTATTCTAAAAATGTCCTGTACAGCCGCAACATAATGTCCCAATTGCTATGCATGATGTTCTGACTAATGAAGGCAAGTGATTCTCAGAAATAGGCAAGAACATTTTTTTATATTCACTCATGGGATGTGGGCATTGCTGGTTGGCTCAACATTTATTGCCCGACCCTAGTTACCCTTGAGAAGGTGATCATGAGCTGCCTTCTTGAACCACTGCTGTAGGCTTACCTACAATGCCCTTAGGGAGGGAGTTCCAGGATTTTGACCCAGAGATACTGAAGAAGTGGTGAAATATTTCCACAATGTGGAGGTGCTGGTGTTGGACTGGGGTGGATAAAGTTAAAAATCACACAACACCAGGTTATAATCCATCAGATTTATTTGGAAACATTAGCATTCGGATTGCTGTCTCTTCATCAGGTAGCTAATGGGGCAGGATCATAGGACACAAAATTATAGCAAAAGACTAGTGTCATACAACTGATGCAATACGTTGAACAAATCTAGATTGCTGTTAAGTCTTTCATCCTTTAGAATGGGTTGCAGGTTTCAATTCATTAGTATATAAATCCTAGAACTTCTTTCAAGTCACATTCCTGAGATAACTTAAAGTTTTATAAAATAAAGATGACATCTCAGCTCACACAGTGGAGAGTCTCTCTGTATGCTAATCTTGAGTCAGATTGATTCTATTTCCAAAATAGGAATTTATCAAATGTCACATGGATTGACTGCCTACAGCTTGTGTGCTTTTTGAACAAAATAGAATGTATTTGCAAATATAATCCTGCAAATGCAAATTAACCCCATAGACTTATATGTGTGTGTGCATGCATGTGAGAGAGTGTGTGTGTGAGAGTGTGTGTGAGCGCGCTTGATACTTTCTGTGCATGAGTGCAATGGCGTATGTCTGATAGAGAGCATATATGTGAGAGAGGATCTGCATGAGTGTGTGAGTATGTAAGAGTATATGTGTATGTGTGTTTTTGTGTGTGTGTGAGTGTATAGTGCAGTGGGGTCACCTGTAGTGTGACATGAACCAAAGGTCCCAGTTGAGGCCATCCTCATGGGTACTGAACTTGGCTAACAGCCTCTGCTTGGCCACTCTGTCAGATGGAGATGTTCCCTCCCAGTTGGGGAACACTTACACACACACACACACACACACACACTAATTTGCATTTGCAGATTTGTATTTGCAGATACATTCTATTTTGTTCAAAAAGCAAAAAAATTGGTAGGCAGTCAATCCATGTAACATTTTATAAATTCCGACTTTGGAAATACAATCAGTCTGATTCAAGACTAACATACAGACAGACTCTGATCTGACACCTTTAATGCATTGTGTGAGCTGAGATATCACTTTTCTTAAAATAAAACTTTAAGTTATCTCAGGAATGTGACTTGAAAGAAAGTTCTGGAATTTATTTATTCATGAATTGAAACCTGCAACCCATTCTAAAAGATGAAATACTTAACAGTAACATAATGCACCAGTTGTATGACACTAGTCTTTTGTATAAATTCTGTGTCCTATGATCCTGCCCCACTAGGTATCTGATGAAGGATCGGCACTCCGAAAGCTCCAAATAAACCTATTGGACTATAATCTGGGGTTAGGGTGTGATATATTTCCAAGTCAGGATGGTGACTGGCTTGGAGGGAAACTTGCAAGGGGTTGTGGTCCCATGTATCTACTGTCCTTGTAGTGCAAGTTGGAAGTAGTCATGGGTTTAGAAGGTGCTTTTCAAGGATCTTCGGTGAATTTCTCCAGTGCATGTTGTAGATAGTACACAAAGCCTCTGCTGAGCATTGGTGATGGAGGAAGTGGATGTTTGAGGATGGGGTGTCAATCAAGTGGACTGCTTTGTTTGGAAGGTGTCAAGTCTTTTGCATGTTGTTTGGAGCTGTACCCATTCAGGGAAGTGGGGAGTATTCACTTGAGTCGTGTAGATAGTGGACAGGCTTTGGGGAGTCAGAAGGTGAGTAATTTGGTGCAGTATTTCAAGCCTGTAATCTGCCTTTGCAGTAGGGTATTTATATGGTGAGTCTAGTTGAGTTTCTGGTCAATGGTAACCCAAAGAATGTTAATGGTGGGAGGCTCAGTGATGGTGATACTGCACCGAATAGATACTTCCAGCCTTTACTAAACAGACGTCAGGGGTGTGATGGAATATTTCCTACTTGCTTGGATGAGTGCAGCTCCAACAATATTCCAGAATCTTGTCATTCAGGACAAAGCAGCCCCATTTAATCGGTATCACATCCACAAACATTCACCCTTTCTGGCACTGATGTTCAATAGCAGCAGTGTGTCATATCTACAAGATGCACTGCAGCAATTCACCAAAGATTCTTAAAAAGTACCATTCAAACCCTCTTGAATCCCTTTCTTGACCACAACCACAATCTCCACCTCCCACCCCCTCCACCTCAGATAGCACAATCCAGAACATGATAAAGGGCTCCTGCCAAAACATCGATTTTCCTGCTCCTTGGAAGCTGCTTGACCTGCTGTGCTTTTCCAGCACCACTCTAATCTCCAGCATCTGCAGTCCTCACTTTCGCCTAGTTGACATTCCAGAACCTGACCACTCACTGCGTGAAAAATCTCCTCACAACGCTCAATTTGTCAATTACCTTAAGTCTGTGCCCTCTGTCCTTTATCCTCTTATTGATGCCTGATCTTCCCTACATTTAGATTTCTGTGCAATGAATCAATGATCAAAGTTCACTTGCTTTTGTTTATTTTTAGGAAGCAATTTTTAAAAAATTAATTCAAGCATTTAGCAAGTAGATCCAGTGTGCAACTGTGATTCAGTTTGATCCAGGGAAACCTGCTTTGTGGGAAGGAGCCAGGAGCACCTGTTAGATCTGTTCATTTTCCAATATTCTGCTCACTTTGTACTGAAGCTGCTGTCACGGATACTGTTGTGTGGTTATACAAGCCCCAGACACCTTCCCATGCACCACCCAAGGCTGGGGGCAGACAGTTTGTGTCACATTAATCCCCATTCAAGGTATTTAGAACGTACTTTGTGGTTTTCATTTAAGTGATATTGTATTACAACTCAGTACAACTTGGTCAATGGCTTGGTTCAAATTTGGATTAGGTTTCCTTTATCTGCTGTGGCATGAAGACTTATGAGTTCTACGAGAAATTGGGATAATATGATTGGAGACAACACCCTTTGAGCTAGTGAGATGCTGAATTAGTCAGCTTTTCTCTAGCTGATGGTTGATCAATATGTCAACGTTGGAGAAATCAAGATTCAGGTTTGATTTTGAGACTCTAGGTAGTGAAAGGTGGGCCAGGACAGGGTTGAGGGGAATGTAGGGAGGGTCAGATAATGGTCTTCACTGTATTGACCAAGGTGCCCATGGACAGACTGCACTTGTTAAGATTAAGGGCAAAGGAGGCAGAGTTTGAGGGTATTTTCATTGAGTTCTCAAATGTTTACATCCTTTAGGATGGCACAGTGGCTCAGTGATTAGCACTAGTGCCGAACAGCACCAAGGACATGGGTTCAAAACCAACCTTGGGTGACTGCCTAGAATTTGTATGTGTTCCCCGTGTCTGCGTGGGTTTCCTCTGGGTGCTCTGGTTTCCTCCCACAGTCCAAAGATGTGCAGGTTAGGTGGATTAGCCTTGCTAAATTGCTCATAGTGTCCAGGGAGACAGAGTAGCTACTGGGATTGCAGGATTACGGGGATTGCAGACAGTGGGTCTGGCTGGGATGCTCTTTGCAGGATTGGTGCAGACTCAATGTGCCTAATTGGCTTCTAGCTGAACTATAGAGTTTCTGAACAAACTCCTCAACAAAGACTAGGGGTCACACATGCTCAGTGTGGCTCAGCCAAATCAGATAGCTAACAGTTAAGCCAGTTTTATGCCAAGCACTGTCCAGTCTACACCCACTTACACTCAGGAGAGTGAAGGTGTATGATTAGGAAAATGAGCAGAATGGGAGACAGTAAAAGTAGCAGTACAGTATAATATATGTAGTCCCCTTCTAATGCATACTTATTCTCCATTTGCTCCTATTTCAGTGGAGACATTTACATGTCCATTTCAAATGGACTGAAAACTCAATAGTGAAGGATTTGTGAAATGCTCGTACATTGATAAATTCTGTTCACCAAAACCATGCTTCATTTTAGGAGTGATCCACATCAATATGAGTTTTTTTTTGGCATGATGTACTATTTACTTCCTCTCCACATCTGCAAGTCAAATCTGGGCATTGAAAGGCCAGCTGGTTAAACTGGAATCTAGTGGCATTGGCCTCCCAGCAACTTGGTTTAGTGAAGTCCTGGACTGATCCAGTTCAGAAGGAGGTCATTCAGTCCATCATGCCTGTGTTCAATCTTTGAAAGAGTTATCTTCTTAGTCCCACTCTCATTCCTAATAACCCTGCAAGTTGCTTAGAATTATAGAGTCATAGAGTCTGACAGCATGGATTCAGGCCCTTTGGCCCAAACTGGTCCATGCCGACCAAAATGTCCAACCAAGCCAACCCTATTTCCCTGCACTTGGCCCATATCCCTCTAAACGTTTCCTATCCATGTATTTGTCCAAATGCCTTTTAAATGTTGTTAATGTACCTCCCTTAACCACTTGCGCTGGCAGCTCATTCCACATGCGTATGACCCTCTGTATAAAAACATTTCCCCTCAGGTTCCTTTTTATTCTTTCCCCTCTAACCTTAAACTGATGCCCTCTAGTCGTCTATTCCCCAACCCTGGGAAAAAAACTGAGTACATTCACCTTAATCGTGCCTCTCATGATCTTATAACCTCTATAAGGGCCCCCTCAGTCTCCTACACTTAAAAGAAACAAGTCCGAGCTTGTCCAAACTCTCCCTATAACTCAGACCACTGAGTCCAGGCAACATTCTTGTAAGTTTCTTCAGCACTCGTTCCAGTTTAATAACATGCTTCCCATAACAAGGTTTCCAAAATTGAACACAATACTCTACAAGTGCTGCCTCACCAATGTCCTGTATAACGACAATATAACTTCCCAACTTCTGTACTCAGTGCCCTGACTGATGAAGGCCAGTATGCCAAAAGCCTTCTCCACTATCCTATCTACCTGTGACTCCACTTTCAGAGAACTGTGAACTTGAACTCCAAGATCCCTCTGTTCCTGCACTCTCCTTAAGGGCCTACCATTCACCATGAAAGTCCTACCTTGATTTGACTTTCAAAAATACAAGACCTCACACTTTTTAGATTAGATTAGATTAGATTCCCTACAGTGTGGAAACGGGCCCTTCGGCCCAACAAGTCCACACCAACCCTCCAAAGAGCAACCCACCCAGGCCCATTCCCCTACATTTACCCCTGACTATGCACCTAACACTATGGGCAATTTAGCATGGCCAATTCACCTGACCTGCATATCTTTGGACTGTGGGAGGAAACTGGAGCAGCCGGAGGAAACCCATGCAGACACGGGGAGAATGTGCAAACTCCACACAGTTGCCCGAGGTGGGAATTGAACCCGGGTCCCTGGCGCCGTGAGGCAGCAGTGCTAACCCACTTATCGATATTAAATTCCATTTCCATTTCTCGGCCCATTCCCCAGCTGATCAAGGTCCTGCTGCAATTTCTGATATGGTTCCTCACTCTCCACGATGCTGCCTATTTTAGTGTCATCAGCAAACGTACTAATCATGCCTTGTACATTCTCGTCCAAATCATTGATGTAAATAACAAACAGGAGTTGTTCCAGCACTGACCCCTGAGGTACTCCATTAGTCACTACTTTTCAAATATGTGTTTCAAATCAAGTTATTGTTAAATCTGCTTCTCCATGAGCTTCAGGAAACACATTTGTAGCAAATCACTGCATTGAAAAATCAGATCCTCAATCTTTGGATGTTGATTGTCTTCCAATTCTTAATAATCTGACTTTATCATCTCTTTAGTCCTCAAATCTTTGAGTATAAGAGTTGGGATGTCAAGTTGAGTTTTCTTTTCATTGGAGCATAGAAGGTTGAGGTTTATAAAATCATGAGGGCTATAGATAAGGTGAATAGCAGGTATCTTTTTCCTAGGGTGGGGGATTTCAAGGCTAGATGGTAAATTTTTAAGGTGAGAGGAGAAAGATTTAGAAAGGACTCTATGGCATGAGGGCCAATATTTTGACACAGAGTCTGATTCTTGTGTAGAATGCCAGAGGAAGTGATGGATACAACTACAATTCCAACATTTAAATGACATTTAGATAATTACATGAATAGGAAAGACTTGGAGGGATATGGGCCAAGCTCAGGCAGAAGGGACTGGTTGGACCACAGGGTCTAAATGCATTCTGGATGACTCTATGACTGTATAACTACCCAATGCGTGTACAGTCTGAATTAAAATAATCTATCATTTGAAATAATTAGGCCTTAACTCTTGCAGGATGAAACTTTGCTGTTTTGTTCAAATGTTCGTCAATGGAAAAGAAACTGGAAGAATAGCAAGAATAACAGCAACATTAGCAAGACAATGTCACAATCTTCATTGCCACTGGGGCTTTCACACACACCACTTTACCTGGAAGGGAGTTACAGTAATGAATGCGTGGGAACCAGCTTATAATGTTGGTGATAAACTCTATTATATATCCACCATCTAACCAATGAAGACGTGATAAGAACACAGGAATCGATGGAATAAGCAGCAGACATCTGGGAGAGGCCCATGTAGAACATAAAGATTGGCATGAACTGATTGGGTCAATGGTCAGCCCATTTGCTGTTAAGTACTTTACAATAAGATCATGTCATTTTGTCTGCCTGATTTGCACCACAACAGTTTACCTACACAAAAAAGCCACTGTTCAAGTTTGCATGGATTCTAATTGTTTTATATTGTAGTTGATATTGACTAACACTGGTGTGCGAATCTTGCCACACACCCTGGTCTTGTGAGTCAGGCACTGTCTAAATCAGGTTTTGTGTCTGATGTTCAAAGGGTTTGGTGTGAGACAGGGAGAGCGAAGCGCACTGTGAGATTTTGCAGCTGTGCATTATCCTTTCAATATTTGTTTAATGACTGCAATACCTGAAGTTCAAGACAATGAGTAATAACCCCCCTGGTTTGACAGCAGTGGCTACCACCTGCGTTTTCCATTGGGACTGAAGCAACAGGCAGAAGTGTGGAGCTGCATGTTCATGCATTATTGAGAGGACAAAGTAAATGTCAGCAAAGACCTCCACACCACAGCATGTTTGGTTAAAGACTCAGTGGAGGTGAGACATCTGGCAGGACATTTTTACTGTTTCCTTACTGAATAGAATTTCACAATACACCAGCAATCGCCTGCTCACTCGATATGTTAGCAACCAACTTGCGTTTTGTCATTGCTGTGGAGTGTGGATACATGTTTAGAAATTCATTCATCCAGTTTGAAGCTTTGAGCGTCTAGATAAAGGTCAAACTGAGGCACTGTACGGAAAAAAAAAGACCTTTCTTTCAAAGTTAATACATCCTGTTTTGTTCAGCTCCCAGTGTTTTGTTGCAGAGAAGCAGTTGTCAGAAGAAGCTTAGAATAACTCTCTAGAAATGCAACCCCACCCAGGACTGAGCTCTCTCTCCCACCACACCCTCGGACAGCAGTGAGCGAGGGCTCCACCATTTACAATCAACAGGATACATCCCAGCAAATCCATTAAGTTACTTCAGTGGCTTCGGCATCTCCTCTGACCTCTACACCAAGGTGGACAAGGATGGCAAATGTGTGGGAACACTGCAATCCACCAAATTCCTCTCCAGGTCACACATCATTGTAACTTGGACACTTGTTGCATTACTTCATTGCAACTGGGAGGTTGTTATCCTGGAATTCTCTCTCTGTCAACATTGTAGCAGCACCATGACCACAAAGGCTATTCTGACTCAAGGAAGAGGCCCACCCTTCACTTGCTTGTGGATGAGCAGTAAATGGGATTCCGTCAATGTTGCTTACATTCCAAGAATGAATTTTAAAAAGAGATTTCATGTGGAGGACTAGAAAAGATAATTGACAGCTTTAAATGCGCTGACATAAGGCCCTAATAGCTGACAACTCAAGATCAGCCTAATTATAAGTCTATGGCATGTGAAAACAAGTAGTTAGGTTTGTAACTTAAGCAAGAGGAACACCCAACATTCTTTCACTCATGTAGGAGTAGATTAAAACCAGAAAGCCTGAAGAAAAAACTAAGTGTGAAAGGGACAAATTTGGCAGTATGATTCTCTGTGTGGGTGGAATAAGAGGGTATCCACAGGATTCCAAAGGTATAAAATCTTATAAAAGCTCTCAATTTTTAGACTAAAATTTCTGGGTACTTAAAAACATTTGTTTTATTCCACAACTGATTGATCTTAATCTGGTAAAAGCAAGACAACAAAAGAACAGTAATCTGGGCACTGCAAATGACAACAGCAAATCCAACCCATATGACCCTAAAAATCCTCACCTGGGTCGTTGTGTCAAAATTGGCTGAGCTGTCTCACAGCCCAATCAAGCAATAGCCTGACTTTGTGAAGCTCACAGAACCATAGACAGACAACATCATCGCTAGCCCTGGATATATGTCCTGTCCCACTAGGAGGACACGCCCAACAGAGATGGGGTACAGTAATACACAGCCAAGAGGGAGTTTCCCGGGGAGTCACCAACATTGACTGTGAACCCCACAAACTCTCATGACATCAAGTCAATCATGGGCAAGGAAACTTCCTGGTGACTACCACATGTCTGCACCCACCTCAATTGATGGTTGAGTGGTCCTCCATGTTAAACATTGACAAGGGTGTTGGGTACCAAGGATACAGCGGATTATTTCAATGAGCTACATCACACTGCAGCACCCAAGAACTACAAAAGGCAGAAGAAAAATATCTATACAACGTTTTCAAGAAAAACAGGTACCCAATCAACACAATCAGCCGATTCCTCAGAAACAAACTCAAACAAGCAGACACAGCGCAACCAAAAACTATAGTCACATTACCTTACATCAAAGACATATCAGAAATGACTTCCAGACTACTAAGACTCCTTGGCATCATTGTAGCCCACAAACTTACCAACAGACTTAAACAGCGATGAATGAACCTAAAGGATCCATTAAATACCCCCAGAAAAGATTGACATAATTTACAAAATACCATGCAAGAACTGAAAAAAAAACTACATCGGACAAACTAGCAGGAAATGTGCCACCGGGATACATGAACACCAACTGGATACAAAAGACATGACCCACTATCACTAGTTTTTATACATAAAGACAAAGAAGGACACCACTTTGACTGAGACAGCACACACACCCTAGGACAGGCGAAAAAAGACACGCATGAGAATTCTTAGAGACATGGCATTCAAACCAGAACTCTATCAAGAAACACATCGATTTACACCCTATTGACCTCCTTTGTAAAAAAGAACCAGAAATGATATCATCCACCTTAAGAAACCAAGACCTATAAATAGAGAGGTGGGATATACCACCAACGCTTCACCAGAGACTCTCACTGATGAATGTTACCTAGTCATGGTGACAAAACGTCTGAAAACAAGCCTTCAAGCTCAGTGAGCTAACTTACATACTTATACATAATATACTCTGCATGGGAGCCTTCAATATCTACCATCAGTAATAACTCAGCAGAACAACTACTCACCAAAGTGGCTGACTCCGAAAGGACATAGCTGCTAACTTGGGTGTTCGGTGAGGTGGTGAGTAAACCAACAAAAAGGAAAGATTTATTTGACCTCATCCTCACCAATCTATCTGAAACAGTTGTAACTATCCATGACCGTACTTGCAGAACTGACCACTGTACCTCCCTTACATTGAGAATACTCTCCATCGTGTAACGTGGCACTACCACCATGTACACTGGATAGACTTTGAACAGGGTAAAAACAATGGCTGCAGATGCTGGAAACCAGATTCTGGATCAGTGGTGCTGGAAGAGCACAGTAGTTCAGGCAGCATCCAATGAGCAGCGAAATCATCCTGATGAAGGGCTTTTGCCCGAAACGTCGATTTTGCTGCTTGTTGGATGCTGCCTGAACTGCTGTGCTCTTCCAGCACCACTGATCCAGACTTTGAACAGATCTAGCAACTCCAAATGTAACATAAATGAGGCACTGTAGGCTATCAGCAGCAGCAGCTTATATCCAACTGCAATCATTAACTTCATGGCCCAATTCATTTTTATCCAGGTCGTACCATTAGCATCAAGCCAGGGAATCAACTCGGATTCAACGGAGAGTACAGGAGGGCATGCTGGGAGCAGCACCAAGCATACCTTAAAAATGAGGTGTCAACCTGATGAAGATAGCAAACAGGGCCACTTGCATGCCAAACAGCTTAAACAGCAAGTGACAGACAGAACTAAGTGATCACACAATCTAGATTAGATTCGCTACAGTGTGGAAGCAGAACCTTTGGCCCAACAAGTCCACACTGACCCTCTGAAGAGTAACCCACCCAGACCTATTCCCCTACCCTATATTTACCCCTGACTATTACACCTACCACTATGGGCAATTTAGCATGGCCAATTCACCTGACCTGCACATCTTTGGATTGTGAGAGGAAACTGGAGCACCCAGACGAAACCCATGCAGACATGGGGCGAACGTGCAAACTCCATACAGACAGTCGCCCGAGGCTGGAATCGAACCTGGGTCCCTGGTGCTGAGAGACAGCAGTGCTAACCACTGAGCCACCATGCCACCAATCAATGGTTCAGACCTAGGCTATTCAGTCCTGTCACATCTCACTGTGAATTGTGGGAACAGTTAACCATCTTACTAGAGGCGGAAACTACTAGTGGGGGTAGTGGGGATCCCAAATAGTGAGGATCCCAGGATGTCAGTGCCGAAACAGTGCATTCACAACGATCTTCAGCCAGAAATACCGAGTAGATGATGCATCTCAGGCTCCTGTGGAGGTCCTCAACATTACATATGCCAGTCTTCTGACAATTCAATTCACTCCATGTGATGTCAAGAAATGGTTGCAGGTACTGGATGCTACAAAGCCTGTGGGACCTGACAACACTCCAGCAATTATACCAAAGACTTATGCTCCAGAACTTGCCACTTCCCAAATCAAGCTGTTCCAGTACAGTTACAAGATTGGCATCTACCTGACAATGTGGAAAATTGTCCAAGTATTTCCTGAACCCAGAGAGCAAGACAAATTCAATTCGACCAATTAGGGTTCCCACTTTTGATCGACAGCAATGTGAGGGAAGCTGTCATCAACAGTGCTACCAAACAGCACTTGCTTGGCAATAACCTGCTCACTGACATTCAGTTTGGGTTCTGTCAGGACCAGTTAGATCTTCAATTGAATCGAAATATGGACAATTGAGCTGGATTCCAGAGGGAGGTGATTTTGACTGCCCTTGACAGCAACGTAATATTTGACCAAGTACAGCACAAAGGATCCCCAGCAAAATTGAGGTCAATAGGAAAACGCTCCACTGGTTGGTATAATGCACAGCAGAAAGAAAGATCATTGCAGTTATTGCAATCATCTCGGTCTCACAACATCATTGTATGTGTTCCTCAGGATATTTACTTTAATTTTATTTTTAATCAACCTGTTGTGAAATTATAGCACACCTTGGAAGCTGGTGGTTCTTGAACCAGGGCCTTCTGGGACAGAAGAAGGGACATGTCCAGTGCATCACAAAAACCCTATACACGGTCCTAGACCCATCCATCTTCAGCTGCTTCATCAATGACATTTCGTCCATCGTAAGATCAAAAGTTGGGATGTTTGCCAATAATTGCACAATGTTCAGCACCATTCATGTCTCCTTCGATCCTGAAGCAGTAGCTGTTCATTTGTAGAAGGATCTAGAACACGTTCAGGTCTGGACAGATAAGTAGCAACATTTGCGCCACAAGACTGCCAGGCAATAGCCATCTCCAACAAGAGATGGCTATTCCCCCTTGTCGTGCAATGGCTGAATCCCACACTATCAACACTCTGACAGTTACCATTGACCAGAACTGCCAAGTACTGTAGTTACAAGAGTCGATCAGAGGGTAGGAACTCACCCCCTGACTCTCCAAAGTCTTAAGACAATATCTCCGGGATGCCTTCAACAATCAACCCCACCGCCCCGTGGCCCAACATTTCAACTCCCCCTCCCGCCCACGCAGGTCCTGGGCCTCCTCCACCATTGCTCCCTCACTACCCAACGCCTGGAGGAAGAACGCCTCATCTTCCGCCTCGGAACACTTCAACCCCAGGGCATCAATGTGGACTTGACCAGTTTTCTAATTTCCACCTGCACCCCCCACCTTACCTCAGTTCCAACCTTCCAGCTCAGCACCATCCTCATGACCTGTCCTACCTGCCAATCTTCCTTCCCACCTATCCACTCCAACCTCCTCTCTGACCTATCACCTTCATCCCCACTTCCATCCACCCATTGTACTCTTGGCTGTTTTCTCCCCAGCTCCAACCCCCTCCCATTTATCTCTCCACCCTGGAGGCTCCCTGCCTTCATTCCTGATGAAGGGCTTTTGCCCAAAACATCAATTTTCCTTCTCCTCGGATGCTGCCTGACCTGCTGTGCTTTTCCAGCACCACTCTAATCTAAAGTCTGTTCACCATTAGCCAGGCACAAGTCAGCAATGTAATGAAATATCCTCCACTTACCTAGATGAGTGCAGTTCTAACAACATTCAAGAAGCTTAACACCATCTAGGACAGAGGAGCCTGCTTGATTGACACCACATTCACCAGTTTCAACATTCATTCCCTGCACCACTGATACACCATTGCAGCAGTGTGCACCATGTATAAGACGTACAAAACAAATCTCCAAGGTACATTTGATGGAAACTTCAATACCCGCAGTCTCTACCATCTAGAATGCCAACAGCAACAGCTACATGGGAACCCCACTACCTGCAAGTTCTCCTCCAAGCCATATATCATTATTACTCGGAAATATATGGCCATTCCTTTCCTGGGTCAAAATCCTAAAACTCTCTTCCTAACAGCATTGTTAGTGCATTCACACTCTCAGGACTGCAACAGTTCAGCACCACATTTCAAAGGCAGTTAAGGGTGAGCAATGAAGACTGATCTAACCAAAGATATAAACATCTTAAGAAAGAATAACAACATTCACAAATTCAACAGATCAATCAATGGATAAGAACAGGAGGAGGCCCTTCGGCCCTTCGAGCCTATTCCGCCATTTATCATAATCATGGCTGATCATCTAACTCAGTAGCTTAATCCTGTTTTCTCCCCATAACCTTTGATCCCATTTGCCCCAAGTGCTGTATCTAGCCACCTCTTGAATACATTCGATGTTTTGTGGCAATGAATTTCACAGGCTCAGCACTCTCTGGGTGAAAAAATGTCTCCTCATCTCCATCTTAAATGATCCATCCTGAATTCTTAGACTGTGATCCCTGGTTCTGGACGCATCCACCATCAGGAACATCCTCCCTGCATCTACCCTGTTTAGTTCTGATAGAATTTTGAGTCTCTCTTAAAATCCCTCTTTACTCGTGTGAACTCTAGCGAAAACCATTCTAACCTAATCAATCTCTCCTCATATGTTAGTCCTGCCATCCCTGGAATCAGCCTGACAAACCTTCGCTGCACTCCCTCAAGAGCAAGAGCATCCTTCCTCAGAAAAGGAGACCAAAACTGTGCACAATATTGTAGGAGTGGCCTCACCAATTTATTCCTGATGAAGGGCTTATGCTCGAAACGTCGAATTCTCTATTCCTGAGATGCTGCCTGGCCTGCTGTGCTTTGACCAGCAACACATTTGCACCTGGATAACTGCAACAACACATCCCTGCTGCAGTACTGGAAACCTCTTTCTTTGAAGGTCAGCCATTTGCCGCCTTTACTGCTTGCTGCACCTGCGTGTTCACCTTCAGTGACTGGTGCACAAGGACACCCAGGTCCCACTGCACACTCCCCTCTCCCAATTTACAGCCATTCAGGTAGTAACCTGCCTTATTGTTTTTGCTTCCAAAGTGAATAACCTCACATTTATTCAAATTATACTGCATCAGCCATTGATTTGCCCACTCACCTAACCTGTTCAGATCATGCTGAAGGATCTCTGCATCCTCATCACAGTTCACCCTCCCACCCAACTTGGTATCATCTACAAGCTATGTAACTGCCTTAGGACATTGAACATATAACTGAACAGCACAGGAACAGGCCCTTCAGCCCATGATGCTGTGCTAAACATGATGCCAATTTAAACTTGAATACTCTTCCTTATGGTATCCGTCAGTGGTTACTCACCAGCGACCAATTCCCTAGATCTTATAAACCTCCCTAGGTTTATAGAGATATTCTGTCTACTGCAGACCCATTTTAAGGTGATGCTGTCCCTCCTGCAACACTCTGTCCTTACAAACACCGACACACTATTAATCTCTGCAGGATCCTCTACATCAGATCTTCCAAGGTTTCTTGGAGACCAGACATTTCACAATGTTGTATTCCCTCCAACCTAGTGTGTTACAGAGAGATTTGATCAATAACTCATCAAAGGAACTGCCAAAGAAATGATGGGCAGATAATTAATTAAGTTTGAAACAGAGTGACTGTTTTACGTCGGTTGCTGTATGAGGTGATGAAGGTAAGACAGCAGGTATCCAATTGAACTGTTGACCTGCCTTCTCGCCATCAGATTCTGATGGGTTTGCTATGATGGTCTGGCACTTATTCCTTTTTAATCTGAATAATTCTTTGATGGTTGAGTTGCATGCTCAGGATTAAAATCAAAACGTGCAGGAGACTGGGTGGGACAGTGATGTAGGCACTTAGCTTTCATCTCTAGGACAAGGGTTCATATTCAGCCTTATTTGTTGGCTGTCAAAATACTTATATCATGCATTTCAAAACCTCAAGATGTCTCAAAGAGCTTTACCACTGATGAAATACTTTTAAAGTGCAGTCACTGTTATTTGAGCATAGCAAACCCAACCAACTGCAATGAGGTGGTCACCAGATAATCCGTTTCTGTTTAACAGGTTGGTGGAAAAATAAATACTGGGCAGGACACCAGGTAGAACACCTTTCTCTTTAAAATTATCTCCTGGGGAAAGATTTTTAGGCTTTGATCCACCATTGAAAGATATCATGTCTGACAATACAGTCTCTCTTCATACTGCACAGGAGGACAATCGGCCTGTGTTAGCTACTACAGTCTACAGAGCTGGGCTCTGAACACACACCCTCTTGGTCCCAAGGCAGACACATTAACCTGCTGAGCTAATGTAGATGTCACAAGTTCCCCAATAATTTGACATTCTGGTTAAGACAGACTTTTATAGCCAATGGCCGGGCAGTTTTAGATGTTCTACTGGTATTGGGGTCGGGGCTTGCTTTTCATTTTATTTCATTTCCTTTTTATTCTTACACTATTCAAAATGGCACTGGATTGTGACAACAGTTGAGGTTTTTCACTCTATTTTACTGTAATATCAGCTGTAAAATGAAAGTGACAATAAATAAATCACACATCAAATTGCACAAAAGTCTAGCCTAATGTTACAGCAAGGTTTTGGAGGTGTGTTCTTTTTGATGAAATATTAAACCAGGGCCCCATCTGCATCTTCAGGAAGATCCCATGCACAATATTCAAAGAAGAATTTCCTTGCGACCTTGCCCTAAAGTTATGCACCAGCACCTAAAACGAGATTGCTGTTAGTGTAAACAAATCTGTGCACATTCCAGGTCTCATTTTACCTGTGTTACAGAGGTAAGTACATTTCAACAACATTTAAATGGCTGTAAACTGCTTTGGGAAGTCCTGAGGCGCTACATAGATGTAGGTCTTCCTTATTTTTTTCTCTGTAATTGGGTTATTGCTGACCTGGAATTCCTTTAGGCTCAAAGTGTTCTTGTTCCCAGAACTAAAATCCACCACCACTGATGATAATGTGAAAAAAAACTAATTAAAAAAGGGAGCTGTACAAGCCTGACTCATCGGATTATAGAATGTGACCTATTTTGATTGAAACCAAAAATAAATACAGCATTAATTAGGTCTTTTGATCAGAATATCTAATTCCTGATAGTTCCAAATGTTGCCAACTTGAAAATGATCCCTCCCCAGGTCAGTACAGTGACCCTGAAAGAACCGGTCAACTGGATTACATGGTCACATGTTTAATATTGGCAACAGAAACGACAGATCATTAATTGAACAAATCTGGATTGGTGTTAAACAATGACATATTAATTTGAACTCAATATCAGACATTCCCTGGAAAACCACTGCAAGCTGGAGACATCTACTGTGCTGATCGATATTACAATGCCGGACGCCAGTCTGCATTAGTAGAGAGAGCAGATGAGTTAACAAAACTCTTCATAAGTTTGCATGCTGAGTTTGGCTTCCCAGTCCACAGACAGTTGCAATCTCAGAAGAGACATAAAAACCTTCGACAGCACCTTCCTAACTAACAACCCCCTGCCATCTTGAGGGGCAAAGGCAGATCCATGGGAACACCACTTCCTGCAACTTCCCCTCCAGGCCACTCACCATCCTGACTTGGAAATAAATCATGGTTCCTTCAGTGTTGCTGAGTTAAAATTCTGAAATTCCCTCCCTAACTGCATTGTGGGCTTACCTACACCTCAAAGAACAAAGAACAAAGAACATTACAACACAGGATCAGGCCCTTTGGCCCTTTGGCCCTTCAAGCCTGAGCTGATCCAGGTCCTCTATCTAAACCTGCCACCTACTTTTTAAGGATCTGTATTCCTCTGCTCCCTGCCCATTCATGTATCTGTCTAGGTACATCTTAAATGATGCTATCGTTACTGCTCCTACCACCTCTACTAGAAATGTGTTGCAGGCACCTAGCACCCTCTGTGTGAAAAACTTTCCACGCATAACTCTCCTAAACTTTTCCCCTCTCACTTTGAACTCATGGCCCCTAGTAGTTGAGTCTCTAACTCTAGGAAAAAGTTTGTTGCAATCCACCCTGTCTTCACCTCTCATGATTTTGTAGGCCTCAATCAGGTCCCCCTCAACCTCCTCCTTTCCAACGAAAATAATCCTAATCTACTCAACCTCTCCTCATAGCTAGCACTCTCCATACCAGGCACCATCCTATTAAACCTCCTCTACACCATCTCCAAAGCTTCCACATCCTTTTGGTAATGTGGCAACCGGAACTGTACGCAGTATTCCAAATGTGGCTGAACCAAAGTCTTATATAAACTGCAACATGACCTGCCAACTCTTGTACTCAATACCCCGTCCGATGAAGGAAAGCATGCCGTATGCTGAACCTCATGGGCTGAAAGAGGCAAGTCACCACCACCTGGTCAAAGTCAATTAGAAATGGGTTTAATGAATAATGTCCTAGCCAGAGATACCCACATCCCCCAAATAGGTAAATAACAATACAGAAACCAGCCATTCTACCCCAAGCTAATGTTTATGTTCCACGTGAGCTGACGCCAACTCTTCAAAATGTATCAATGTATGCTTCTACTCTATTCTCCCTCATCTATTTCTCCAGCGTCATTTCAAATAAGTCTATGCTTTCATCTCTACCATTTCCTATGGTATTAAGGTATGAGTCACTGACTGGGTAGAGATACAATGTTTTTTTCAACTGAGGAACTGCTGGGATTTAAATAGAACTTCTTGGAAAATCTGAATTTTAAGTTCAAAGTTTGGGAGAAGATTTGTAGCTCGGGTGCTCGTTGTGATTCTGTTCGCCGAGCTGTGAGTTTTTGTTGCAAACGTTTCGTCCCCTTTCTAGGTGACATTCTCGGTGCTTGGGAGCCTCCTGTGAAGCGCTTCTGTCATGTTTCCTTTGGCATTTATAGTGGCTTGTCTCTGCCGCTTCCGGTTGTCAGTTGCTGTCCGCTGCAGTGGCCAGTATTTTAAGTGTTTGTTGTTTGACCAGACAACTCATCCAAGTGCTGTTCTTGCATTTTACACCCTCTTTGTACAAAAATCTGCTGTGTAATGTCTTAAATCTTGGTAGGAACTGTTCATCATCATCTAAGTGCTTGCTGGATCGCCAACATTGACTTCCTGTCTGGAAATGAGCTGATTTTGACAATTATCATCCTTGTTTTGAGATCTGTCCACCCTCTCATCTTGATGTTCTGCTTCAGCCCTACAACCTTCCAACATCTCTGCATCCTATGGGCTTTATGGATTAGTCCAGTATCTCCCTATCTCCCTACAGTATTTCTGTGAGAAGCCAAAATAAATGTTATCAGTGGGTGGTAAGGGGTTAACTGAAGGGGTGTCCAGTTGATTGCACCAAGAACAAGAATCAGAGAACTGCCTTGTTATTCCCATGATAATGAAACCAGCCATAACGAAAACAATGGCATGTTGGTAAGGCATTTTATTGTTAATTTCTCCTAATTTTAAATGCTTGGTAAGCACACAACACAGGATTTACCAAATGCTTACTTTCCGGATCTAAGAGTGATACATCTTTACCATTAGGAAGGATTCTGAAGTATAAGGGGATTTAGGTGGGGACAGGGAGGAGAAGATGGTGCAAAGGGTTAATTGCTCCAGCCCTCCACCATGAAGTAACCATTTCCTCCGATAATCTGCTCTTTGGTCATTGTAGGAACAGATCACATGCTGCTTAGTCCCAGAGCAGTAAGTGACTGGAGCAAATCAAACGCAATAAACATTCCTTTTCTACTCCTGAGCAGCTGCAATGGAGACGCAAGAATTAGAGGAATGCATCTCCCAGGCAGCGTGAGCTCAGGAAATCAGGAGATTGAAAGAGAGCAGACAGAATTCCACAGATTTCTGCAGGCCTGTCTGACAAAATTGATGGAGTTTACTTTGCACTAACTCAAACACAAGACTCAAGATTCATATCTTAATTTCCGATAGCAAAGAACTTAGAGTGAAGAATCATATAAATATTTTAATTGCTTGATCTGTGGCTAGGCAAATAATCTATTTGACAAATTGATATAATTACACACCAGAAATGCACATATATGTACACACACACACACATATATATTATTATGATTTCTCTGACAGCTTCAGCTCTGCTCTACAGAATAGAATGGTCAATGTCTGGCATTGCTCAGATTTGTAAGTTGTTAAGACAACATGCTTGGTAACAAATAGAATACTAAGTTTCACTGAAATTGCATAAAATATATATATTTTTCACAAACTGGGCTGCATCTTATGTCTCAGAAGTATTTTCGTGTGTTGATGAACTGTTTTTGAACTGCGTTGATTCCTGTGGGCTAACTCATCAGTCACTTTGCAAGATTCCACAAACAGCACATCGATGAATGGTCAGTTACTAACTGATAGGTCTTAGACTGCATGATAGTTACAGACACGCACACAGAGGGGGTGGGGGAGGGGGGGTGATGAAATGCTGCAACCCGTCTAGTAACACTTGTTCGTTGACAGGAGTTGAGGTTTGTGCATGGCTGGGGGAAGGAGAGGATTAATTTAGCTGACTGTGCATTAGATTAGGGTATTGTGTGTTCTGTCTTTGTCTAGTTCCTTCCACTCTACAGTCTCATCCCTCCCGATCTTGGGAACCTCTTCCTACAACTGTTACAAGCTTTGGAGCTCACTGCTTGCCACCAATCCTGACTACTTGCAAATTCCCATCCAGAACCATGCTCAAGCTTCCCCGGTCCTGAGTTCAGGAATTCTCCCCCAAAGTATCTCTTCCTCGGGCTATTTTCCCTGGGATATCAGAGGCTGAAAGGAAGTTTATAAAATCATGAGGGGAATACATAAAGTGAATAGTCACTGTCTTTTTCCCAGGGTAGGGGAGTCCAAAACTAGATGGCATAGTGTGAGGGGAAAGATTTAACAGGGACTTAAGGAGCAACTTTTTCATACAGAGGATGGTGTGTGTATGGAATGAGCTGCCAGAGGAAGTGATGGAGGCTGGTACAATTACAACATTTAAAAAGCATTTGGATGGGTATATGAATAGGAAGAGTTCAGAAGGATATGGGTCAAATGCTGGCAAGTGGGGCTACATTAATTTAGGATATCTGGTTGGCATGGCAAGTTGGACCAAAGAGTCTTGTTTCTGTGCTGTACATGGAATAAAAAGCTAGTTTAATGTTAAAAATCACACAACACCAGGTTATAGTCCAACAGGTTTAATTGGAAGCACACTAGCTTTCAGAGTGTTGCTCCTTCATCAGGTGGGAGGTGACTACCATCTGATGAAGGAGCGACGCTCCGAAAGCTAGTGTGCTTCCAATTAAACCTGTTGGACTATAACCTGGTGTTGTGTAATTTTTAACTTTGTACACCCCAGTCAATCACACCGGCATCTCCAAATCATAGTCTAATGTTGACTGTGTAACTACTGTTGATTGTTGCAAAAACACAGCTGAGTCACTAATATCCTTGAGGGAAAGAAACCTCCATCCTTACCTGCTCTGGACTAAATGTGATTCCAGACCCACAGCAATATGGTTGATTCTTAGAATCATAGAGATTTTTAGCATAGAAAAAGGCCCATTAGTCCACCGAGTCAAAACAAGCAGTTAACTATTCTGATCCCATTTTCTAGAACTTGGCCATTCCTTGGTATGGCTTGGCATCACAACTGCACACCTAAACACTTATTAAATCAGAAGTCACACAACACCAGGTTATAGTCCAGCAGGTTTATTTGAAATCACAAGCTTTCAGACCACTGCTCCTTTGCCAGGTGCAGTGTGGGCATATTAAATGTTATGAGGATTTCTGCCTTCACCATCCTGATAGAGAGCGAGTTCCAACTTCTTAATACCCTCTGGATGAAAAAGCTAATTTCCTCACATCCCTCTCCACCTCCTGACTCTTGTCTTAAATCTATGTCCCTTGGCCATTGATCCCTCCACTAATGGGAAAACTTCCTTCCTATCTAACCTCATGATTGTATGCATCTCAATCATGTCCCTCCCCAGTCTCTGCTACTTCATGGTAAACAAACCAGTCTGTCCAATCTCTCTTAACTTGGAAATGGGCAACAAATGTTGACCCAGCCAGTGACATCCACATAATATTTTTTATAGAAGGGTGCCTATGGATCAGGACCCAGCTCTTCTGGTGCCCACTGAATCCACAATCAGGCCAAAATGTGATGAAAATGGGAAGGAACTTGATTCATGCATTTGTGAGTGAAACGTCCCAAACCCTGACAACTGTCTGCAACCTCTATCTCTTTCCACTCAAGATGTTATCTCTCAATGAGGTGCAACTCCACAGCTGCTATCCTTGAGGTTAGATTCCAGACACATGTATAGTGCCAGAAGGTTCCCCATCTGTTGGGGAGGTACCCTTGGCTGGCCTTTCATCTCTCTAGCCCAATACATCGAGGTTAAATGTAACATTTCTCCACCCCCTGCTGCTCCCACCCCAGCCACAAGTTCAGGTGTGATCTGATTGCACTGTAATATATTCTTATGACAGACTGCCAGCAAGCTAAGAAAGTTTGTTTTGATTTACAAGTTACTAAACTTCAAGTGAAATTTTGGTCTCAGTTCTGACATCTCTTTTATGGAATCACTTGGTTAAGATACTTTGGACCTTGAATTAGCTATTTGCATAAAATTGGCTGTGTTCTCTTGCCCTTGTTTACATCTTTAATTCCCTTGGGCACACGCCAGACGATACAGTAAACCCATAATAATTCCAAGGACATTGTGAGTCATGATGACATAATATTCTTGTATGCTTTGCATGGCTCTGTGTTCATATGATTTGGCATTCTAGAATAGATATATTGTAAAAAAGGTAGACTTGTATGTTTTTGTCACTTGATATCACATGCCAAATATCACAATCCAGGAATGCTCCAGATATTGCACTCTAACACTTCAGATGTGGCACTATTGATGTCCCGTTTGAGATGTCACTTAACACTGTTCGTTTCTGGCCTGTATCCTGAAACTTACATTGTACTCTGGGCTGTTCTCTCACCAAACAGTTAAATTCTGGTTGATTTGACAGCAAATACAATTCAAGGAGACCCTTAGTGGCAGAACAGTGCACAACTACACAGTCCACAAACCACTGGACTGGGCCTTGGGTAAAAAAGACTTGGGCCTCATTACACCTGTAACCTCCTACATCTATACAACATTCCGAGATATCTTACTCCCTTCATCTCTGACAAGCAGGGGATTCCCGACTTCCTCCACCCCATCATTGGTGGCTGTGCCTTTGGCGATGTGGGCTGTATTCCCAAACTGTTACATTTCCTATTTTAACCCTTTCTGATTCTGCAACTGCTTAAAGACACTCATCAATATCTAGGTCTTTTAGCCAAGCATTTAGTTTCCATCTAATATCTGTCATTTCTTTGTCTTGTTACACTCTTATGAACCACCTCAGGACTTATTTTTGTTGATATTTACTTCACAATTTGTTCCTCTTAAAGCTTGTGTAGACAGGGTTAAAGTCATAGACACCAGGCCTCCAGGTGTGTATCAGATTTCAGACCAGTGCATCAGAACCTGACATTCTGGAGACAACGAAAGATAATCTGACATTCCAATGACCGTTCACACTGCACCTCAACCCTTTACATTTGAACTCTGCAAAGGGTCATTGCCAGGTCAAGCTGACAGACTTTTTCTTGAGTGTCGGTTTTGACTAAAAGCTGACGCTGCAGTCCAGCTTTTTTTATTTCTTCATAAAGAGACCAAAAGAATGAGTCTAGCTTTTATAGGCAGAGCTGCACAGACAGTCCGAAAGAGAAAGGCCCATAGTGGAATGATATTGGCCCAATCCAGACTCGAGCATAACATGCAAAGTGGTCATTCCCCATTAGTTCAGGTAAAATGACTCACTAAGGTCGGATTATGTCTGTTCTGTTGTTTTTTTTTAAAATGACACTCTGACAGACTTTTCTTCAGCTGGATGTCTGTTCTGGTTCTGAGTCAGAGGATTGTCATTTTGAGTCTCATTTAAAGGTTTGGTCACATGACACTAGGTTATAGTCCAATAGGTTTATTTGCAATCACAAGCTTTCAGAGCGCTACACCTTCCTCAGGTAAAATGTCGAAGGAGCAGTGCTCCAAATGCTTGTGATTTCAAATAAACTTGTTGGCCTATAACCTGGTGTCATCGGACTTCTGACTTTGTCCGCCCCAGTCCAACTCCGGCACCTCCACTTCAGAGATATGAGTAGAATGCCTCAATTGACACTGAGGTGCAGTTATGAGGGAGAACTGCAGTGGGTGCCATCTGACTGCCTTCTCTGGTGAATGTGGTTCAGTTTCAAAGGAGAGCTGGGGAGTTCCCATTGGTGTGAACCCAGAGGATGCCGACATGAGGTGAATGGCAAGGTATCAATGGGTGATATTTGGGAATTCTTCACGCAGCTTCCAGAACATTCCTGTCCTGAAAACTGCTGCTCAATGTCCGAAAGGTAATAGGACAGCTTGCTGAGAAAGCGCAGTGCTATAAATTCATCTTGGGAAGTAGATTGAAACAGGCAGCTCTCCTTGACATTTTTTAGTTTTTTCTACCCAGAAGTGCACATAACCAAAATCACCATGAGCTTTTTTTCTGCTTTTTTTTAACTAGTAACCATCTCTGGTAATACACCCCTGTAGCTAATTAAATATT
The DNA here is from genome assembly GCF_020745735.1 of Hemiscyllium ocellatum. Classification (NCBI taxonomy): domain Eukaryota; kingdom Metazoa; phylum Chordata; class Chondrichthyes; order Orectolobiformes; family Hemiscylliidae; genus Hemiscyllium; species Hemiscyllium ocellatum. The sequence goes on along the minus strand of NC_083426.1, from coordinate 7,904,811 downwards.
TGTTCTACTTGTTATATACCAAAGAGTGATTGAAATCAGTTGAACTGAGTATCAAGTGAGTTGTGTACAGGAAACTGATATGATACTGTCTGATTTCCTGTCCCAGCATGCTTGGTTTCATTGGGTTTTAGAACAAAGATGTCACAGCCCCTATAACTCACCAACCCCCTCCACCCCCAATTCACCAATGAACACTGACTGCCCCCTCCCACTACCGCCCAACGAATGTCCCATCACCCACTACATTTGACATTGACAAGGAAGATCGGATAGTGAAGAAGGCGTTTGGCATGCTTTCCTTTATTGGTCAGAGTATTGAGTACAGGAGTTGGGAGATCATGTTGAGGCTGGACAGGACATTGGTTCGGCCACTGTTGGAATATTGCGTGCAAATCTGGTCTCCTTCCTATCAGAAGGATGTTGTGAAACTTGAAATGATGTTGCCAGGATTGGAGGATTTGAGTTCCAGGGAGAGGTTGAATAGGCTGGGGCTGTTTTCCCTGGATGTCGGAGGCTGAGGGGTGACCTTATAGAGGTTTATAAAATCATGAGGGTCATGGATAGGGTAAATAGACAAATTCTTTTCCCTGGGGTAGGGGAGTCTAGAACTAGAGGGCATAGGTTTAGGGTGAGAGGGGAAAGATATAAAAGAAACTTAAGGTGCAACTTTTTTACACAGAGGGTGGTGCATGTGTGGAAGGGTCTGCCAGTGGAAGTGGTGGAGGCTGGTACAATTGCAGCATTTAAGAGGCATCTAAATGGGTATATGAATAGGAAGGGTTTGTTGGGATATGGGCTGGGTGCTGGCAAATGGGACTAGATTGGGGTGGGATATCTGGTTGGCATGGACAAGTTGGACTGAAGGGTCTGTTTCTGTGCTGTACATCTCTGTGACTCTATGACTCTATCTAATGTTCTTATATATGGGGAATGGCAGGAAAATGGAATTGAGTCTGAGATGTATTGAATGGTGGAGCAGGTTCAAATGGCTGAATGGCCTACTCCCACTCCTAGTTCTTATATTATATTTTCTTAATAAAGACCCACTTTAAAACAGGAACTCAACATTTGGACAAATCCATTTTCAGTAAATTCACATTCAGTGTTTGAGGTAAAATAACAAAGAATTGCAGATGCTGAATGCTCTGGAGAAGGGCCATTGGGCTTGAAACATTGACTGTTTTCCTCTATCCACAGATGCTGTCAGACCTGCTGAGTTTCTCCAGCAATTTGTGTTTTGTTTGTTTCAATGTTTGAAGAATGGGCAAGTGGACCAATAGTAGACAGACATAAAGGTGGTGCTGATTGTCCAAAGTTTTTTAAAAAGCTAGAAAGGTAAAATTAAAAGGAAATTTTTAGAAATTTTCAGTGGGCCACAAAGAAGGCATGAACTCAATCAGTCATGTGATCACCTGTGCCACCATGACTGTATGACTCTAAGGTGTGATAATGTTTTCATCAAAGACCCTCGAAATTTCTACAAAAATTGTCATAGAAGATGGTTCAGGAGAAAGGATCGTGTTCCTTTACTAACTAAGCAAGAGAGAGTACACTTGACCAGTAATTCTGAGGGATTATTCCATTTACAAAGGAATGTTGGGGCTAACTTATCCTCCTTTGATACAACAAGTTTTGTAAAGAAGGAGAGTACCGTCATTTGCAGGTTCCCCTCTGAGTTGTGAACCATCCTGACTTGGAAATATATCACTGTTCCTTCACCGTCACAGGATCAAAATCCTGCACTGTGAGTGTCCCTACACCCCAAGGACTGCAATGGTTCAAGATGTCAGCTGCCCTTCATCCTGCCCTTCATCAGGGCACTTAGAAATAGGCATTAAATTCTGGCATGACCAGCGATGCTTAAATTCCATCCTGTAGGGAAATAGGAAGCGCTGGTCCTCATGTACAGCTGAATGCTGTGTCACCCTACCTTGCCTCCTGCTGTGCCCTTCCTCAGCCTAAGGAGCGTGGACTAAATATCAAAGAGGTTTCACATAACAGAGAAAACATTCATATCTTCAGTGGAATTTCGCAGCTCAAAGGCTCATTCAAAGAAGGAAGTCTGTGGTTACGGTATATTAAAGCAAAACTCCTACTTTTTGGCTATTGATAACAAGGGTTTTGGATTCTCTTTAATGTCAACACCTGCAGCGGTCCTTGCATCTAAGACAAGGCCCAGCATTGTTTGAAAATAAAATCAATTTTCTCTGAAAATGCTATTAGAATTTCCTCCAGACAGCTGGGCGTGTGTAATCCTTTCTTTGTCTGAACGTGCTGGAAGGGGAGGGGAGAGAAAAGAAATTAGGTCAAACACAATCGTGGGCTTCGGTTCAATAGAATGCTCCCAGAGCTTGTCTCGACTCATTGAATCAGCATTTCTCCAGCTCTCTCCTTGCTGAATTGTGGCAGGTCCCTGCACTAAACTAAATTCACCCGACATCACTGCTAATTAATTGCACTGAGCAATACATAATGAGAAAGTTACACCCAGCAGAAGCCTCTTTTTAGCAATCTTGCATATGTCATAGCATTTGATTTAGCAGTTTCACTAATCAATCCCTGACTGTAGCACTCTCAAGTAAACTATGTCCCCCATTTTAATACCCTCAGGTTTACTCTACACTCTTGAATATATTGTACACCCACTGCAACCGTCTTGGGTATATGCCACCCTTTCCCTAATATATTCAAAACCATTCGCACGCATATCTGGTTTTAGCCCGAACTTGTTTTATTTTTCATTTGATGGCTGCAATTATGTTCTCAAGCTTGCCATATGCTTTGTGGTAACATTTGTGGCTTCACAGCGCACCTTACAGAGAGAACATTAACTATGGATTCTATTCCGTCCATGATATAAGCCTCTGTAAGTCACAATGAAGAAGAATTTTACCATGAGTAGTGAGAGACTACAGGCAACACTGAATCAACAGTCCATTTTAAGTCCCTTGTGAACATTGTACAGAGTATGAAATGTGTTGTATGTTTACCTTACCATTAAACAGGTCTATCTTTAAGAATTCAATATGCCATGTGTATATAATATTGTAACATTGCCTGGCAGTTGGTCTGCTGTAGGTTTGCCAAGTTACTTACTTTGCTAAAATGTCTACTTCTGGAATTTAGTTAAATTAACTAATCCAACATGTTAATCAACCCCTGATGAGCAGATGATTATTGGACTCCTATTGTGAACGTGACATGGGGAATAGCAATGGAAAGCATTGTGCTGATAAGGCCTTTTACAACGCAAATTTAGCTGTAACATCACTGAAGAATTAGGGATCAGGTATTTTCGAGAAAACTCCATAAAACCATAAGACATAGGAGTGGAAGTAAGGCCATTCGGCCCATTGAGTCCACTCTGCCATTTAATCATGGCTGATGAGCATTTCAGCTGCAAATGTGTTGCTGGTCAAAGCACAGCAGGTTAGGCAGCATCTCAGGAATATATTCCTGATGAAGGGCTTATGCTCGAAGTTATTCCTGATGAAGGGCTTATGCTCGAAATTATTCCTGATGAAGGGCTTATGCTCGAAACGTCGAATTCTCTATTCCTGAGATGCTGCCTAACCTGCTGTGCTTTGACCAGCAACACATTTGCAGCTGTGATCTCCAGCATCTGCAGACCTCATTTTTTACTTGATGAGCATTTCAGCTCTTCTTACCCGCAATCTCCCCATTGCCCTCAATTCCTTGTGAGATCAAGAATTTGTCAATCTCTGCCTTGAAGACATTTAATGTCCTGTCCTCCACTGCGCTCTGTGGCAGTGAATTTCACAGGCCTACCACTCTCTGGCTGAAGAATTGTCTCCTCATTTCCATTCTAAATTGACCCCCTCTAATTCTAAGGCTGTGCCCTCCAGTCCTAGTATCCCTGCCTAATGAAAACAAATTCCCAGCATTCACCCTTTCTAAGCCATGCATTATTTTGTAAGTTTCTATTAGATTTCCTCTCAACTTTCTGAATGCTAATGGATACAATCCCAGGATCCTCAGCTGTTCATGGTATGTTAGACCTACCATTCCATGGATCATCCGTGTGAATCTCTCCTGGTCACGCTCCAGTGCCAGTATGTCCTTCCTGAGGTGTGGGGCCCAAGAGTGGACACAGTATTCTAAATGGGGCCTAACTAGAGCTTTATAAAGTCTTAGTAGTACCTCACTGCTTTTACATTTCAACCCTCTTGAAATAAATAACAGCATTACAGTTGCTTTCTTAACCACGGAATCAACCTGCAAGTCAACCTTTAGAGAATCCTGTACTAGCTCTCCCAGATCCCTTTGTACTTTGGCTTTATGAATTTTCTCACCTTTTATAAAATAGTCCATGCCTGTCTTCTTTTTTCCAAAGTGCAAGACCTCACATTTGCTCACATAGAACATAGAACATAGAAAGATACAGCGCAGTACAGGCCCTTCGGCCCTCGATGTTGCGCCGATCGAATCCTACCTAACCTACACTAGCCCAATAACTTCCAAATGCCTATCCAATGCCCGCTTAAATGACCATAAAGAAGGAGAGTTCACCACTGCTACTGGCAGGGCATTCCATGAACTCACAACCCGCTGTGTAAAGAATCTACCCCTAACATCTGTCCTATACCTACCACCCCTTAATTTAAAGCTGTGTCCCCTAGTAACACCTGACTCCATTAGCGGTAAAAGGTTCTCAGTGTCGACCCTATCTAAACCCCTAATCATCTTATACACCTCTATCAAATCTCCCCTAAACCTTCTCTTCTCCAATGAGAACAGCCCCAAGTGCCTCAGCCTTTCCTCATAAGATTTTCCTACCATTCCAGGCAACATCCTGGTAAACCTCCTCTGCACTCGTTCCAATGCCTCCACATCCTTCCTATAGTATGGCGACCAAAACTGCACACAATACTCCAGATGAGGCCGCACCAGAGTCTTATACAGTTGCAACATGACCTCAGGACTCCGGAACTCAATTCCTCTACCAATAAAGCCCAGTACACCATATGCCTTCCTCACAGCACTATTTACCTGGGTGGCAACTTTCAGAGATCTGTGTACATGGACACCAAGATCCCTCTGCTCATCCACACTACCAAGTAGCCTACCATTAGCCCAGTAATCCATCTTCTTGTTACTCCTACCAAAGTGAATGACTTCACACTTAGTTACATTGAATTCCATTTGCCACCTTTCTGCCCAGCTCTGCAACTTATCTATATCCCGCTGTAACCTACCACATCCTTCCTCACTATCCACAACTCCACCGACTTTTGTGTCATCCGCAAACTTGCTTACCCAGCTTTCAAGCCCTTCCTCTAGATCATTTATAAAGATAACAAAAAGCAATGGTCCCAAAACAGATCCTTGTGGTACACCGCTAGTAACTGCACTCCAAGATGAACATAGTCCATCAACTACTACCCTCTGTCTCCTTCCAGCCAGCCAATTCCTAATCCAAACCTCTAATGTATCCTCAATGCCATACCTCCGTAGTTTTAGCATTAGCCTACCATAGGGAACCTTATCGAACGCCTTACTAAAATCCATATACACAACATCTACTGCTTTACCCTCGTCCACTTCCTTAGTCACCTTCTCAAAGAACTCAATAAGGTTTGTGAGGCACGACCTGCCCTTCACAAAACCATGCTGGCTATCCTTGATCACGTTATTCCTATCCAGATGTTCATAAATCTTATCCCTTACCATTCTCTCTAAGACTTTGCCCACCACTGAAGTCAGACTCACTGGCCTATAGTTACTAGGGCTATCCCTACTCCCTTTCTTGAACAAGGGGACCACATTCGCTATCCTCCAGTCCTCTGGTACTATTCCCGTTGACAATGACGACATAAAAATCCAGGCCAATGGCTCTGCTATCTCCTCCCTAGCTTCCCATAGGATCCTAGGGTAAATGCCATCAGGCCTAGGAGACTTATCTATTTTCATCCTTTCCAATATTCCCAGAACCTCTTCCCTGCATATTTCCATGCCATCCATTCTAATCATTTGTGACTCCATATTCACATCAGCAACAGTGTCCTGTTCCTGAGTGAATACTGATGAAAAGTATTGATTTAGTGTCTCTCCAATCTCCTCCGCCTCCACACACAACTTCCCACTACTATCCTTGACTGGACCGATACCTACCCTAGTCATCCTTTTATTCCTGACATACCTATAGAAAGCCTTTGGGTTTTCCCTAATCCTACCAGCATTCCCTAATCCTGTCATCAGCCATTTCTTGGACCATTCTCCTAAACAGTCTAAATCTTTCTGCAGCCTCCCCACCTCCTCAGAGCTACCTGCCTGTCCACCTAACTTCGTATCATTGGCGCACTTTGCCAGAAAGACCCCAGTCTCTTCATCCAGCTCATCAATATATATAAAGAGAATAGCTGGGGCCCCAACACTGAACCCTGCAGAACACCACTTGTCACCGGCTGCCATTCCGAAAAAGAACCTTTTATCCAACTCTCTGCCTTCGGTCAGACAGCCATTCCTCGATCCATGCCAGTAGCTCCCCTCGAACACCATGGCCCCTCACCTTGCTCAGCAGCCTCCCATGAGGCACCTTATCAATGGCCTTTTGGACATTCATCTCTGTTTGGAATAGCATGATTCCAGCACGCGCCAATATCCACTGCCAACAGTGCAGCTTTCTGTGAGAGGTCCTGTACAGAGAGTAGCTTTCTTACGTTTTTTAAATGTACCCTGTTAAATTTACTTTTGTTATGTTGATAAATATAATTTAAACCTTCATTCAGGCTGTGCAATACTTTGCATTAGACTTTAGGATGGTTTTTGAATGATTATGAGTGATATTTGTTGCTGGTCTGTTCCTAACCCCATTTTTCCCATAGGCCCCATTATTTCTATTAAGAAATTTTCTGTTAAGGGAGGTTTCTCTGGAATGCACCTATAGCATTTTAGGAGAACTACCTGTACTTGAACAGTCAGCCAGCAAATTAATTTACAGGTGAAACACATGGTCAGCAGTTGTAAATCATACTAGAGGGCATCTGCCAACCCTCAATGTCTGTTTGGTACAGCATTGGAGGGTGTTGAAAACACAGCTTGCTAGTAAGCAGACAAATCCTTATTGAGCAGCTGGTTTGATTTATTTGATTAAAACAAGTGTGTGTCAGATAAATAGCAATCAAGGAAAGGTAAAACAAATTCCCTTGTTTAAATTGGGACACAGCAGACCTCTTAACAAAACTTAAAATGTTTAAACAGCATTTATAGCTCTGGTGTTTAGATTTATGTGTCTACGATGCAAAAAAACAAGGCATCAGCATTTGCTTAGCATTTGGGATCAAAGGTCTACGCAGACTTAACACATCAGGAGTAATAGTATTGCGAGGATGATTCAGGAGAAGAGTGAAAGTAGCAGGGTGGTTGTTATGGGGGACTTTAACTTCCCAGATATTGACTGGGAAAGCTATAGCTCGAGGTCGTTAGATGGGTTGGTGTTTGTCCAATGTGTGCAGGAGGGTTTCCTGACACAATATGTAGACAGGCCAACAAGAGGTGTGGCTATACTGGATTTGGTTCTAGGTAATGAACCAGGCCAGGTGTTAGACTTGGAGGTAGGTGAGCATTTCGGGGACAGTGACCACAACTCGGTGACTTTTACTTTAGTGATGGAGAGGGATAAGTGTGCACTGCAGGGCAAGAGTTATAGTTGGGGGCAGGGAAATTATGATGCGGTGAGGCATGACTTAGGATGTGTTGATTGGAAAAATAGGCTTCAAGGGAAGAATACTAATGATATGTGGAGATTGTTCAAGGAACAGCTACCGAGTGTCCTTGATAAGCATGTACCAGTCAGGCATGGAGTTAAGGGTCTTGTGAGGGAGCCGTGGTTTAATAAGGAATTGGAATCCCTTGTGAAAGGGAAGAAGGCGGCATATGTAAAGATGAGGCGTGAAGGTTCAATTGGGGCAATTGAGAGTTATAAGGTAGCCAGGAAGGATCTAAAGAGAGAGCTAAGAGCAGCGAGAAGGGGACATGAAAAGTCCTTAGCTGGTAGGATTAGGGAAAATCCAGAGGCTTTCTATAGGTATGTCAGGAATAAAAGGATGACTAGGGTAGGTATCGGTCCAGTCAAGGATAGTAGTGGGAAGTTGTGCATGGAGGCGGAGGAGATTGGAGAGACACTAAATCAATACTTTTCGTCAGTATTCACTCAGGAACAGGACACTGTTGCTGGTGTGAATATTGAGTCACAAGTGATTAGAATGGATGGCTTTGAGGTATGTAGGGAAGAGGTTTTGGGAATACTGGAAAGGATGAAAATAGATAAGTCTCCTGGGCCTGATGGCATTTATCCTAGGATCCTCTGGGAAGCTAGGGAGGAGATAGCAGAGCCATTGGCCTGGATTTTTATGTTGTCATTGTCAACGGGAATAGTACCAGAAGACTGGAGGATGGCGAATGTGGTCCCCTTGTTCAAGAAGGGGAGTAGGGATAGCCCGAGTAACTATAGGCCAGTGAGTCTGACTTCTGTGGTGGGCAAAGTCTTAGAGAGAATTGTAAGGGATAAGATTTATGAACATCTGGATAGGAATAACGTGATCAAGGATAGTCAGCATGATTTTGTGAGGGGCAGGTCGTGCCTCACAAACCTTATTGAGTTCTTTGAACAGGTGACTAAGGAGGTGGACGAGGGTAAAGCAGTAGATGTTGTGTATATGGATTTTAGTAAGGCGTTCGATAAGGTACCCCATGGTAGGCTAATGCAAAAACTACGGAGGTATGGCATTGAGGGTGCATTAGAGGTTTGGATTAGAAATTGGCTGGCTGGAAGGAGACAGAGGGTAGTAGTTGATGGTATAGGTTCATCTTGGAGTGCAGTTACTAGCGGTGTACCTCAAGGATCTGTTTTGGGACCATTGCTTTTTGTTATCTTTATAAATGATCTAGAGGAGGGGCTTGAAAGCTGGGTGAGTAAGTTTGCGGATGACACAAAAGTCGGTGGAGTTGTGGATAGTGAGGAAGGATGTGGCAGGTTACAGCGGGATATAGACAAGTTGCAAAGCTGGGCAGAAAGGTGGCAAATGGAATTCCATGTAGCTAAGTGTGAAGTCATTCACTTTGGTAGGAGTAACAAGAAGATGGATTACTGGGCTAATGGTAGGCTACTTGGTAGTGTGGATGAGCAGAGGGATCTTGGTGTCCATGTACACAGATCTCTGAAAGTTGCCACCCAGGTAAATAGTGCTGTGAGGAAGGCATATGGTGTACTGGGCTTTATTGGTAGAGGAATTGAGTTCCGGAGTCCTGAGGTCATGTTGCAGTTGTATAAGACTCTGGTGCGGCCTCATCTGGAGTATTGTGTGCAGTTTTGGTCGCCATACTATAGGAAGGATGTGGAGGCATTGGAACGAGTGCAGAGGAGGTTTACCAGGATGTTGCCTGGTATGGTAGGAAAAGCGTATGAGGAAAGACTGAGGCACTTGGGGCTGTTCTCATTGGAGAAAAGAAGGTTTAGGGGAGATTTGATAGAGGTGTACAAGATGATTAGGGGTTTAGATAGGGTAGACACTGAGAACCTTTTACCGCTAATGGAGTCAGCTGTTACAAGGGGACACAGCTTTAAATTAAGGGGTGGTAGGTATAGGACAGATGTTAGGGGTAGATTCTTTACTCAGCGGGTTGAGAGTTCATGGAATGCCCTGCCAGTAGCAGTGGTGGACTCTCCCTCTTTATGGTCATTTAAGCGGGCATTGGATAGGCATTTGGAAGTTATTGGGCTAGTGTAGGTTAGGTAGGATTCGGTCGGCGCAACATTGAGGGCCGAAGGGCCTGTACTGCGCTGTATTTTTCTATGTTCTATGTTCTATGTAATAGCTGATGATTGAAAAGAACTGCAAAAGATATATTGACAACATTGAAAGGCCCAGTCAAAGTCGGATTAAATTTCTGTATTCATTGTTGAAAAGTGTGGTGCTGGAAAAGCACAGCTGGTCAGGCAACATCAGAGGAGCAGGAGAATCGACATTTCAGGCATAAGCCCTTCATCAGGAATGTTGGGGGTAAAGGGGACTGAGAGATAAATAGGAGGGTTGGGGTGGGGGCTTTGGGGAAGGTAGCTAGGACAACAATAGGTAGAGCGAGGTGGGGGGTGATGGTGATCAGTCAAAGGGCCAGTGGAGCGGATAGGTGGGAAGGAAGACGGACTGGTCGGACAATTCAAGAGAGTGGTGCTGAGTTGGAGGGCTGGATCTGGGATGAAGTGGGTGGAGGGGAGATGAGAAAACTGGTGAAATCTACATTGCTGCCTTGTGGTTGGAGGGTCCCAAGGTGGATGATGAGGCATTCTTCCTCCAGGCGTTGGGTGGCTTGGGTTTGGCGGTAGAGGACGCCCAGGACTTGCATGTCCTCCGTGGAGTGAGAGGAGGAATTGAAGCGATTGGCGACAGGGTGTGGGGGTTGACTTGAGCGTGTGTTCCAGAGATGTTGCCTAAAATGTTCTGTGAGTTGGCATCCTGTCTCCCCAATGTAGAAGAGATCGCATTGATCACATCCTTTCTGTATTCATTGTCTGAAAATCATGTAAAATAGACAAAAGCTTACTAAATTTATGGATCACTTCATCAGCATATGCAGAGGAAAAGGGTTCGTTATGTGATTTATTTTCAGATGGGGAGTGAACAAACAGAATTCATATTTCAGGTCCAGTAACCCTTCCTTAGACCAGATGGTAGCTAGAAAAAGGTTGATACTTATGCCTCTTTATGGTTAAAATGTTTATGCTCTGGGCATCCAGGAATGTGCAGATAAGTGAATTAGCCATGGGAAATGCAGGTTGCAAGGATGAGGTGGGGGTGTGGTGGTCTCCGCATGCCTTTTGGAGGGTTGGTGTGGACTCAATAGGCTGGATGATTTGCTTCCACACTGTAAGGATTCTGTGATTCTTTAACTGCCTCCCCTCTTTTATTCAACCTCACTGTCTTTTGGTCAAAATGAGGTCAACTTTAAAAGGAATATGCCTTGCCTCATATTGTTATATTTTAAATGGAACCAACAGAACCAGAGTTTCTTTAGTTAAGTGAAAATTGAGCTTATTAGCTACTAAAATGTGAGAAACGATGTTAAAACAGGACACACATACAGATTACAGAGGCAAGTCCAAAAAATTAAAGTAAATTAAAAATATCTTTGACTTGTTTGTGAGGAATAGATTGTGAAATGTTGTGGTCTGTAAGGTGGGTGATTTCAGAAGTGTTCACTTTGGCAGATGAGTAGTTGTTTAGAGTTTCTTTGTTTGAGAGTTAGTTTAAAGGAGTACCTCTGGTTTCCTTCAACAATGATTTTCCTAATGATTTACTTCCAGCAATCAGAGTGCATGAGACTTTATTTAATTTTTATCTGAATATGCGGGGTGTCTGGTGAAAGTTCCCACTCAACAAGCTTTATCACAGTGGACCTTGAACCACAAGCTAGCTCAATAACACACAGAGACCAGGAGTTCCAATTTTCTTATGTAAATCCTTTTCTTAAGTATTCCTGGAAGGAAATATTTCTTTCACTCAGAAAAGCCTTTCTTTCAACTCATATCATGTACTCAATGTGGGATATAATCCAGAGGAGATCACAGCTTATTTTTTTTCAAATGGCAACCCCTTTCTTTGAAGTGTTGCTGCCTGAAGTTTCCTTGACACTCTCCAGGTGTGACATTCTATTATTCCTCTTGGAATTCAATGCAATCCAAACAGGGATTTTAGACAGCCCTGAATTTGCATCCTCAGCCATCTTTTGGGTTGTATGTCTGTCTTTGAAAAAAAGGGGGATCTTGAACTTAAAAGTTCAAGGTCTCCAGAAGTAATCCAAGGTATCCATTGTTATGATGCATTGGACACAGCTGTTAGAACATCCAAAGATAGCAAAACACGTGAAATGTGTCACCTTCTGTATTCACCAAGGAAATGGCCAGCTTTCAATCAAGTTTGCAAGGTATGTGGCAGAAAGGCCATTGTCAGAGGCAGTGCATTTGTACAAAGGCTAATGCAGCTATAAACAGCAGCTGATACAACAAGAATGTTGGAGTATTTTAATATCATCTGTTCATCACTATGTTACTAGTTAATGTAAAATACTAGGACCCATTTTAGCTAATGTTCAATGCTGCCTCTTTATTGAAAAGGTATTTAGAATATCACATCCTTCTAAATAACATTTACTTGTCACTCAGTTGACAGCAATTTTGTCTTAGATGCTGGAGGATATAGCTTCAAATCCCACCATAATGAATTGAGCGGGCAGCATGGTGGCTCAATGTTTAGCACTGCTGCTTCACAGCCCCAGGGACCCAGGTTCAATTCCCGCCTCAGGTAACTGCCTGTGTGGAGTTTGCACATTCTCCCCGTGTCTGCATGGGTTTCCTCAGGGTGCTCCGGTTTTCTCCCACGGTCACAAAGATGTGCAGGTCAGGTGGATTGGCCATGCTAAATTGCTCATAGTGTTAGGTACATTAGTCTAGAGGGAAATGGGTCTGGATGGGTTACTCTTCGAAAAGCTTGTTGGGCCAAAGGGCCTGTTTCCATACTGTAGGAGAATCTAATCTTAAAAAAATAGGCTGGGGGAAAGTGGTAGCACAGTGGTAATGTCACTGGGTCAGCAATCCAGAGGCCTAGTCTAATGCATTGGAGGCATAAGTTCAAATTCCACCTCTACTGGTGGAATTTAAATTTGGTTAATAATAAACCTGGAATATGAAGTAAGTTTCAATCATATCACATGACAACTACCACTAATACTACTGTTAGCATTACAAATGCCCTTAAGGGTATGAAATCTGGCCTATGTGTGTATCCAGACCCCACAGATATGAGGTTAACTATTAAGTGTCCTCCAAAATGGTCAAGCAAACCAATCAGTTCCAGGGTAATGAGGACATAGACTTTATCAACCACCTGATAAAGAGGCAGTGCCTCAAAAGCTAGTGCTTCCAAATAAACCTGTTGAACTATAACCCTGGTGTTGTGTGATTTTTAACTTTGTACACCCCAGTCCAACACCAACATCTCCAAGTCATTGAAGAAAGAAGGCTGAGAAGAAATCTGATGGCGGTGTTGAAAATGACAAGAGGTTGAGACAGAGTTGCAGGGTTGAGTACCAAAGGATTCACATTTAAAATGATTGGCAAAAGAAACAAAGGTGACTGGTGGAAATATGTTCTTTATGTAGAAAGTAGTTATGATCTGGAATGTAATTCCTGAGTGTGTGGTGGAGGCAGATTCAATTATAGCTTTCAAAAAGAAATTTGATTAAAACCCAAAGGTAAGAAATTTCAAGGCTACAGAGAATGCTGTTAGCCCACGTGCTCTTAGAATATACTGGCATTGACACAATTAGCAAATGACCTCCTTCAGTAGTAAGGCCATTCCATGTGTACATTTCTATAGAAGTAAATAATACAGTATCTGTTATACCCTACTGTATGATTAGGTTTTTAATTTTTCTCTATGACAATTTGTTACAAGTGTGCACGGATCATATTGTTTCTAGATAATCTGATGTCTGAATGAATAACTATGCATCAAATTAATTAATCGGATTGAAGGATTGTGAAATTAACAGGCAAAGATTGAGAAGAAGAGAGTTTAATTGGGACAAAGGTGAGGGTATTGCATGTTGGTAAAACAAACAGGGGCAGGGCCTAAACAATTAAATGTAGGGCCTTGAGTAGTGTTAAAAAGTGTAGCACTGGAAAAGCACAGCAGGTCAGCTAGCATCCGAGGAGCAGGAGAGTCAATGTTTCAGAATGCAGGACTTATGCCTGAAATGTCGACTCACCCGCTCCTCGGATGCTGCCTGACCTGCTGTGCTTTTCCAGCACCACACCTTTTGACTCTGATCTCCAGCATCTGGAGTCCTCATAAAAGTAGCATTTTGAAAATCTCCAACAACAATTAAAATTTGAGGGAATTAGACACCATGCTTTTAATTGTTAATTTTCAGTGGCAAAGAAATTAATGGCTCTAATCAGGCTGTAAAAAGCATGTTTAAATCTGAAAGAGGTGAGTTTTTAACTTTAGCTCCCATCGACCAGATTATTACAGTGTCCTCAGGTCATTCAATAGATTTTACTGGTGAGGCAGTCACTAAAATGTTACTGTTATGGTGCTAACAGTGACAGTTAGTTCTGCATATTGCTGTTTAACTGTACATCTGGATTTCAGATGAATTACCATTAGCACCAATGTTTGGAGAGAAAAATCTGGCCCCATGTCTCTTCAATGAAACATGTCCAAGACAATATACTTCCTTTTTATCCTTTCCCATAGAAAATATTCACTTTAATGTATCTCTGTCTGCAACATTACCAGCATCATCCATCTTTATATCACTCTCACTGTAACTGCTCTTTGAGTGCACTATAGTAAGGAAGAGTCTACTTGGAGTAATTGATTTGCATTATTTTAATTGAGATACATTGTGACATGACCTAGATTTGCTGAGAGCAGTTATGGATTTGTACTTTCCATTCATTTTATGGCAAGTTAGGAATGAAACCTGGAAACCAGACAGTCAGGAAACTGTCCCATTTCCAATTGTCTGAGTCAGGGTGAACTGCACAGACATCAGGCTCATTCCAACCATCTTCATTATTTCATCTTACTCTCTGAATGTCTAAGCTATTGTGAGGAATTGTCTCAGCAGTCTCTCCATAGCTATTAAAACTACCAGAGTTGGATCATTCATTGTGATTTTACATTGCATGCAAAGCCATCAAATCATACCACATAACCCTTCCTGTAGTGCCAGCAATTTTATTCACTTGTTGGATGTGAACAATGCTGACAAGGCCAAATTATTGCCCATCCATAATTGCCCTCGTGAAGGTGATGATGAGTTTTATTTTGAACCACTGCAGTCCTTTTGGTGTAAGTACATCTACAACATTGTAAAGGAGGGAATTCTAGGATTTTGATCTTGAAGGAATGGCAATATATTTCTAGGGGGTGTTAGCTCAGTTGGCTGGGTAGCTAGTCTGCAATGTATTGAAGGCAACAGCATGGATTCAATTCCTGTAGCTGCTGAGGTTACCATGAAAGTGCCTCCTTCTCAATCTCTCCCCTTGCCTGAGGCATGGTGATCCTCAGGTTAAACCACTAGTCATCCCTCTCTCATGACTTTACCATTATATTTCCAGGTTAGGATGGTGAGTAGTTTGGAGGGTAACTGAGACATGGTGATGCTCTCATTTGTCAACTACTTTTGTCCTTCTGGATGGTGGAGATCACAGGTTTGGAAGGTACTGTCAAAAGAGCCTTGGCAAGTTGCTGAAGCATATTTTGTAAATAGTATTTGCTGCTGCTGCTGTGTTAATGGTTGAGGAAGAGAATGTGTATTTTATTGGATGGGGTGTGGGGCAAGTGAATTGCTTTGTTCTGGATGATGTTGTGCTTCTTGAGTGAGGTTAAAGCTGCACTCATCCTAACAAGTAGGAAGTACTCTATCACACTCCTGACTTGGGCTTCACAGATGTAGAAAGTCAGAAGCCACCCGACACCAGGTTATAATCCAACAGGTTTATTTGAAATCACAAGCTTTTGGAGCACTGCTTCTTCATCAGGTGGGCTCTGAAAGCTTGTGATTTCAAGTCAACCTGTTGGGACTATAACCTAGTGTCATGTGACTTTTGACTTTGTCCGCCCCAGTCCAACACCAGCACCTCCACATCATTGGTAGATGTACAGACATGGAAAAGTCAGAAATTGAATTATTTGCAGTAGAGTTCCCAGTAGGTATCCCACCATTTCACCCTGCTCTTTCACCATAGCCTGGAAAAGCTTTCTTTATCAAACTTAACCTTTTCTTTATCCAGTTGTCTTTTGAAAGTTACAATTAAATTTGCTTCCAAAACTCTTCGCAGGCAGTGCATTACTAATCATTACAAGTTATTGATAAATATGTTTCTAAATGCCAGTTTTTGTCAATCTTCTTAAAATCGAATCCTCTGGTTACAGACAATTCTGCCACTGGGAACAGTCCGTCCTTATTTATTCTATTGAAACTTCTTCAAGATTTTGAATACCTCAATCAGATGTACCTGTTGCCATCTGTACTCTAAGGGAAACAGCAGTCACCAAATAAGAGAATCACGTTCAGTTGAGTGTCACACAATCTGTCACTCCAGATAAATAGGACTTAAATTGCTCTGCATTCTCCCCACGTTCTTATGTGCTACCTTGGTGATCACGTATGGATGCAGGAGAGCACATTCCATTGTCATACTAAGGCACATCGCCTCACTTCTTTCAATTCCAGGAATTCACTTGACTCGCTAAGTACGTCTCTGGCATTAACCCTAAGAAAATACAGTTTATCTGAACATGATCAGTTTTCTGTTATTGGAGTTTTGCTGTGCACAAATTTACCACAGTATTTCCTACATTACTCAAAGCGCCTGTGCTGCAAAAGTACTTGGGATCTTCAGAGGCTGTGAAAGATGCTATTTAAAGGCAATATTTTTTCTTTGATTTAATCAAAACTCTCTCCAGCTCATTGAAAGAAAACCCATCCAACATGGTTTCCAAGCACCTCTTTCATCTGCCCTTGGTGCTGTCAATCTCTCCAACAGCATTCAGTATTCCGGAATCGGAGTCTGATGCTTAATCCTGAGCTATATATTCTCCTTAATTATTGTTTCTCTGCCAACTTATTTTCTTGGCATCTCAGGCCCTACTCTGCTGGCTAACTATTTTATTTTAGGTGTTTAGTTTCTGCAATGTGATTGTTGCAGGAGCAGAATCACAATAAACACGGAGCATTCCTGCCAAAAACTGAAATTGTTGGAAAAGAATATCTACTGACCTCAGTTAAAAATAGTCAACGAGTAAATCTTCGTCTCTTAGCCCATTTATCATTCTCTCAGCATCTAAATCTAAACACAAACACACTTTAACAGAGATTAATTTTTTTAAAGTGTTTTGAAGGCGATAGTTGCTTTCTTGTGCCAAATGGGAACAATCAGATAACCAAGGCGCTGACTGTGTCTCAGTCAGGGATTGCACATTAAGCAAATGAATAGGGAAGGAATTTAGTGTGTTGGAATTTCACCAATGTAAGTGAATGAGAATGGATCTGCTTCATTAGAAGTCTGTTAATTAGAGTGAATAGCAAAGCATTTGATCATTGATAGAATTCCAATGGAACAAACGCAAGCTGTTCACTTCATTGATTGAGAATTTGAAGGGACTTGCCCCATACAGTCATACTTTTGAAGAGTAACAATGGTTGGAGAGAGAATTGTCAGCCTTTGGAGAATCTGCCTTTGCTGGGTCACAGTTCCTCTGGTGCAGATGTCCCCCTAAGGCCTTTGTCCAAATCACCACCCTGCTTACAGAAAGCCTTGATGGGGAATACGATCAGATCTGCACTTAGATAGCACCTTTCACAAACATTGCTTTGCAGCCAGTGAAATACTTTTAAGAAGTACATAGTCACTGTTCTAATGTCCAAAACTTGGGCAGCAAATTTTGACACAGCTCCCACAAACAGATTAGATTAGATTACTTACAGTGTGGAAACAGGCCCTTCGGCCCAACAAGTCCACACCGACCCGCCGAAGCGCAACCCACCCATACCCCTACATTTACTCCTTACCTAACACTACGGGCAATTTAGCATGGCCAATTCACCTGATCCGCACATCTTTGGACTGTGAGAGGAAACCGGAGCGCCCGGAGGAAACCCACACAGACACGGGGAGAATGTGCAAACTCCACACTGTCAGTCGCCTGAGTCGGGAATTGAACCCGGGTCTCAGGTGCTGTGAGGCAGCAGTGCTAACCACTGTGCCACCGTGCCGCCCAGAAATCTCTGAGACCAACCAGGTAATTTATTTTTTTGTGATGTTCACTGAGGGGTAAAAATTGACCTGGACACCAGAAGACAACTTTAGTTTTTTTTTCATTCACTCATGGAATGTGGGTGTTATTGTAATTATTTGGTCAGATTTTGTTTCCATCTTCTATTCCTGGGAGCAGTTTCCAGCAATTGATTCTTTCTGTTGTGGTACTGCATATACACATATCAGAAAGTTGAAATTAACTTTTTAAAAACTGCAGATGCTGGAGATGTTTTTATTCACTTAGGAGACATGGGCATCGCTGGGTGGGCCAGTATTTATTGCCCATCCCTAATTACCAAGAAGGGCTTTCAGAGCCCATCACATCAGAGAGAGCCTGGAGTCACATGTAGGCCAGACCAGAACAGCAGAATTACTTCCCTCAAGAACATTGATGAACCATGGGGTCCTTTTTTAAACAAAAATCAGCAATGGTTAGGTGATCAGCATTAGGCTGGCTTTTTAATTCCAGATTTTTCATTCAAACTTTATCAAGTGCCATGGTGGATTTGAACCCTTGATGCCAGGACGCAAGTCTGGAGCTCTCGATTAACAATCTAGTGACATTATCATTACACCAATGTCTCCCTCGTTTCAAAAAGCGTACCATGACACCTTTTGTAAGCATACCCAAGAGAGTGGACGGGTTCTCAGTTTAATTCTCATCAGGAAGATGGCATATCTGAGTGTGCAGATTCCCCTTTGGATTTTTTTTCATTAATTCATAGAAATGCTGATCTAGACAGTCATATTCCAATTACCTTCAGAAGGCAGTGGTAAGCTTTCTTTTTGAACTACTGCAATTCTTAGGCTGCAAGTACGCTCACACAGGAAGCAGTTACAGGATCTTGGAGCCAATGACAGTAAAAGAACAATGATGTATTTCCAAGTCAGGATGGTGAGTGGTGTTGCTAATCCCTAGTATCCTTGTCTTTCTAGATGGAAGCAGTCATAAGTTTGGAAGGTGCTGTTTAAGGAGCCTTGGAGTGAGTTGCAGCAGTGCGAATTGTAGATGGAATACACAGTTGCTACTGAATGCCAGTGGTGGGAGTGAACGTTAAGCTGGTGACTGGGTTGCCAATCAAGTTGGCTGTTTTGTCCTGGATGATGTCAAGATTCTCAAGTGTTGTTGGCGCTCCACTCATCCAGGAGTGTGGAGAGTATACTGCACAATCCCTAATCTCAAAGCTGCTCTTGTAGCTACAATATTTATTTATCTAGTCAAGTTCAGTTTCTGGTCATTAGTAACCTCTAGGATATTTGTTATCAAAGGATTCAGTGATAATGATGGCAATAAATATCAAGGGAAACTGGTTAGATTTTCTTATTTGGCTCAAGATACAGTAATCCTGCTCCTTACAGCTGAGATCTGCAAAAATGGAGAATCGTTTATTGCTCTATAAAGTAGCAGCGCTTCTAGGTGTATTTATCCCTATAATCAACAATAGCAATTCAAACTAGACATTTAGTTCCTTCCAGAAAAAAAAGATTAAACTCAGCCTTTATTTTTGCACGTGTCTATTTCAGGCATCTCACATCCTATGTGAAGCAGGAAAGAAATTAATCCACAATTATATTTTCTAATGTTTGCTCTTGCACAGATGATGTGAAAGAGAAAATTTTAGAGCAAAATGCCACCAGTGGTCCTCTTCATGAAGAACTTAATGTAGATCAAGAAACTAGTTCTGAAAAAAAAGTCAGATTGAACTCCACTAACATTGTTTCTCTGTCCAGACACTGCCAGATCTGCGGAGTTTCTCCAGCACATTTTGCCTTATTCAAGAAATGTGGGGTGGCGGGTGACACTCTCTGCTGGGTTAGTGCTCAGTGAAACAGGAAGAGCCCCTTAAGCTCCTCAAATCTAGTCAGATCATGGCAGGTTCTGTCTCAGTGCCAAAGACACGCGTTACTTCTGCAACTCTCAAAACACTCACATGATAGAATCTAATTAATATTTTCAGTTACCCTCCAGGTTCATCTTCTTAGGGCTGAGTATCTTAGATTTCCAACCCCTTATTTGTGAAAGAGCATTTTCTTATATCACCCCTCAACATTGGAGTGTAATTTTAAGCTTGTAGCTCATATTCTCCCCCACTACACCCCCAGAGGAAATAGTTGCTCTCCATTTACTCTTAAATCCTTTAATCATCTTAACCATCTTAATTAGATCAATCTTCTATACTCAGGGCAATACAAGCCTGGTCAAATCAAGCAGTCATTGTAACTTAACCCTTATGGCCCAGGTATCATTCTGATGAGCTGGTGCTGCACTCCTATTCAAGGCCAATATTTCTTTCCTGAGGCACAGTGTCCTGTGTCTGAAGACGACTTGGAAGTTCAGACGTCTTGAACCTGAAAGTCCCAGTTTTCTTCCCAGTCATTTGCCGGTGCAAATTGGGAAAAACCTTTTGCTGATCCATCGCCTAAGATGCTCTAAGGCAGGCAAGGTAGTGGGTCTAAGCATATCATTAAAGAAAAGGTTAATGACACAATAGGTAAGGTGTAACAACAAAAAAAAATAGGAATAATATCAGATCAGAGAGATATCAGTTAAAACAGAATGAATTGGGTCCCTTCTCTGTACAAAAGCCCTACAAGTATTTTTTTTAATTCAAGAAATTGGGGCAATGTGCAGTTTTCTTTGCTAGGTCAGTGGGCCAGCATTTATTGCCCATCACTAATTGCCCAGAGGGCAGTTAAGAGTCAATCACATTGCTGTTGCTGTGGAGTTACATAAAGGCCAGATTAGGTAAAGATGGCAGTTTCCTTCCCTAAAGGATGTTAGTAATACAGATGGGTTTCTCCCAGAATCAACAATGGTCGTCAATGCTATGGTGGGATTTGAACCTGGGTCCCCAGAACATTACCTGGGTTTCTGGACCCTTCAGGCTCTCTGATGAAGGGCTTTTGCCCAAAACGTCGATTTTACTACTCCTCGGATGCTGCCTGAACTGCTGTGCTCTTCCAGCACCACTGATCCAGTTTCAGGATTAATAGTCCAGTGATAATACCACTCGCCACTGCCTCCCCTAATCAGTTACATTATGAATGGTTTTGATAGGGTAGACAAAGTCAATATTTTCACTGGAGGAAGTCTAACATTGGGAAGGGTGTACATACAGATGATACTGAATAATAAATCTAATGGGGAATTTAGAAGGAACTTTGAGCAGAGTGTGAAAATCTCTACCGTGTGAATAACCTTTAAGGAGAACCTGGATAACAAAGGAGATTGGAGCTGAAGGATATGCTGATAGGGTGAGATTAAGTAGGCATTGTAGGAGGCACAGAGTCGGCTGGCCGAATGGCGCATTCCTATGCAGCTACATTGCTTGCTTCTCACATGCAGAAGGCTGTTGATCAGACCCTCTCAGCCTCAAATCAACAACTCCTCAGCATTCTTAGGTGTTTTGGGAGGAAAGAAAACACGATGGGGGCAAGGTAAAAGCCAAAAGCTGCACTATTTCACATTTTTATCAGTTCATTAACCATTCAAGCTCAGCAAACAGAAACAGTCACTTCCAAAGTAGCCACCACTTGCTGAGATGAAGGAGACTTTACTGCAAAAGAATGTGACTGCAATAGATTTCCATACATATATGCACACTCAAAGCTAGGTTGACATGGTTACCAAAACACCTTTTCCTTCAGATTAACTAAAAAGACAAATCATTAAACAGTCAGCTTTAAAGGTAGTTTTTTTATTAATTGTGTGACAAATGCATTTTAACCATCTAAAAAAGATATCCACAGGAAAAAAAATAAATTAAGAATTTACAACAAAACAAATCACAGATTTCTTCGGTCGAACATTCTGTTTGATACAAATTACTCAGTAACTCAAGGAACACATGTGAAAAGCATGTAATCCACAGCAGATAAGCAATAAGGTCACAGACTGCTCTAACCCTAAGTTTCAGCTCTTGAAACTGGCTACAAACTAGTCTGGTTCTTTCAGATTGTGCAGAATGTGGGGAAATATTGGTGTAATTGGCATCATATTCTGTCCCTCCAGGGGACCTCCATGACCGCAAACGTTCTCCATCTTTTCATTTGACAGCATGTCTTTCAGTTTGAAGGTAGACATTGAACATTGGAAGTCTGGAGTCAAATCTGATCTTATCACACTATCTAACAAGGGTCGCTGTAGGGGTGGGAAAGTCAATAGCCCATGAAAGCGAGTGGGAACTTTGCGAGTTTCTTGCTTTTCCAAACCTTGTAAGCCAGTTATAGCTAACCTCAACCACTGTCCCAAGCTCTGGTCAGCTAGCTCAGCAACAAAAGAACAACCTCCAAGTGTGTTCATTGCTGGATGGAGGATTCAGGGCTGATTGAGTGGAGATATTTAGCAGACAATTTGGAGGAGTGGACAGGCAGGAATCAGGGAACCGATTTCCACTGATGGGAATTATCCAGAACAATGGGGCATAACTCCAGAATTTGAGCTCAGCTTTTCTGGGGTGATTTTAGGGGGCACTGTTTCCCAAAATTTGGATAGCTGGAATGGTCTCCAACAAAAAAAAATTGGGATGGGAGATAATTGAAAATTTCAGAACAGGTTTGCTTCAGAAGGAGTATCAAGGATATGGAATCAAGACAGGTTCTGGTTAAATGGAATTAAAATATGGATCAGCCTTAACTGAACTGAATGGGGGCCAATTTGTTTTCCTACATTCCTAATAACAGCTCAGGTTGATATCATTTCAATTTGTTTCACTCTCTTCAATCCTCAGTCTATACTCTTCTACCCAAGTCTACTTAAGGCTATATCTTCTACTCAATTCCCATCAAGCAGAAAATCCATTTCTTGGGGTTCAATACAATTCCATCCTGGCCACTTCTCTGGTAACTAAACATGTTCGATAACATTATACCCACTGTATACAAATGCAAGCAGCAAATTAAATCTGAAACCAATATTTCCCTACTACACAAACCTTCAAAATAAAAGCTATTCTTGATAGATTTCAACATTCCCTTTCTACAGTCATGTGCTGGTCAACGCTGACTAAAGCCCACATGGCGAAAAAAAAATCCAATTGTCCCCACTTATTAATGGGCGCATTTTCAAATGCCTGCCTGTTTCTCCTGTAAAAACCCACCACCTCGCAAATATTTACAGGACAGACCATTTCATAGCCTTCACGGGACATGAAGGATTTTAACTAATTACACTGAGTCTGGGGCACTCCCAAATAGGATTCAAGTACTCATTCAGAAAAAAAAATTGTCACCACTCATAAATACATTCATTCATTCATTCATTCAGAAAGGCATGCAACACCATCAGGAATTAGTACATAAAAAATATACCTTGCTTAAAGAATGATATGGAATGATGCAGTATTTGCAACAATCAATCTTAGAATGATATATTTAGATAGTGAAGAAATGAACTTTCAGTTTCTGATTGTAATCTCAAAGCACTTAGACAGCAAATGATGTGTATAATGGCATCAGCTCTTTCCACAGTGTAATACACATTATTCTCTTCCTCTAATCAAGTTGGCTCCATTGCAACTTAAAGAGTGTACTCAGAATTATGGTCATAATCATTATTAATTGAGCAGTAGAAAAAAATTCTATTATAATATTAAACTTCTTCTGCATTCACTTATTTACATATAACCAAAAAGTCTGAGGCAGAGGGGCAAAATAAATTAACAGGCAATATATATATATGTTTGTCACATAAATAGTAAACTCAATTCAGTCTGGTGCAACTGCCCAATTTTCAGATGCACTCTTCCTTTTTGACAGAGGCTGTGTCACATTAGGGCACAATGTACTCATTATTTGACCAATGATGCAGGCAATGGTTGAACAGTCTGGAGCACCATGGAATGGACTTGCTGGCAATTCATTAGCCAATGTTGGCATGGTCAATCTGAATGGCGGTTTCTTGTTAAATCATAAGTTATAGAGGTTCTCCAGTCTCTGCCTCCCCCTATTCATCAGTACATTTTCATTTTCTCAGAGTAGGGAGGAAGGCAGAAGGGTAAAAAGGATCGCTCATCTTTTCCTTATTCACATACAACTATTTCCTACCTTTATCCCTTATTTTACACATTAATCTCCTTCACACTATCATCACTATTTTCTTTTTTTATCTCAGTGTTCATAGTGCAGGTCTGAGTCACCCATTAGAGTTTTTCATTCAGGATCTCGCTCGATACTACACAACGTCCTTGTATTCTTGAAGATGAAACATTAGATTAATGAAGTAACAAGTGACTCCTTGCACTCTGTCTTGGCTCCATTTACATTCTGCAACCTTTTCTCACATTCTGTACCCTCAAAATTTGTCCTACATTCTCTGCTTCTTCCTCTTTCACGAAGAGGCATTCTGGAATCTTGATATGTCTGTCCTGTTCATCTTCCGCCTCTCAGCACTTGGCTTTGACGTCAACCATTTATAATGAACCATCATTAAGGCACAGATTTAACAGAGCCACTCAGACAAGTTTATTGCAAATCGCTACAGCCTTTTTGTAGACCTCAGTCACATGATCAAGGTCCATGAGAGAGAAGTTGCTGTCACCCAACTCTGTGAAGCACTTCATCTTGCGAAGGCGCGGCCTGCAGTCTGACTCCGATCCATCCAGGTGGAGCAGGTCGTCGGCAGAGACACAGCTCCGCATCTGGCTGCGCTCCTGCCGGCCCTCAGGGAGGTCCAGGCGGTCAAAAGATTCCGAGGAGAGGATGCTGTCCTCACTCACCGCGCTGGACGGGTGGCTCCAATTCGATGAAAGCCTGATGTCAGAAAAGGCCAACTCGTTGAAGGAGCCCAAGCTCTTCAGGGTGGGACTTCCCATTGTAGAGTCTGTGCTGCTGGAGGAGAACTTACCATTGCGTTTGAGGATGCCTTTGCGCCGGCTGGTCGTGTCTTTGGAGCGATCACCAATGGAATGACCGGCGTCAAAGCTCCCCACCTCAAAGACTGGGGAGTTTTCATAGTCTAGCAGGTCTGCTGACTCACTTGGCTCTGGTGATGAATAATAACCAGATTCTCTTTTTGCAGGCTTCTTCAGTATCCCTTTCTTTGGTGCAGGGGCCACAGCACTGGGCTGTTGGCTGTTGACTTCCACTGCTGGCGTGCTGGAGTCTTTCGGAATGAAGGCAGTCTCCTCCAAAGATACAGGGTGATTGACATTGCCTGCACTGTGTGACCGATGTTCGTAATTGTTCCTTTTCTTCAAGATTCCTTTCGGCCTCTTCAGCAGTGACTTGCTCTGGCTTTCAGGAGCTCCCCCTTCCTGCAGCGACTGCGAGATGTCATTCTCTTTCTTTGATTTCTTGAGGGACCTCTGCCGCTCCAGCGGCGAGCTGTGCTGCTTAAAGAAGCAACGGACCTTTGAGCCACTTTCAAAGACAATGCGAGATGACCGCTGCAGCCAGTCGGAAGAGATGGTCACCGGCATTTCATAGTCTTTCACTGACTCCATCTCGCAGACTGGGGTTTTGTAGCCCCAGTTCACCCACCAGTGATTAGCAACATCTTCAATGGTAGCTCGGCGGTCTGGGTTCACCATCAGTAGCCAACGGATCAGCCCACAGGCATCTGAGACAGAGTTAAAAAAAAACATGAACCACCATTTCCAATTAATTAGATTAGATTCCCTACAGTGTGGAAATAGGCCCTTCAGCCCAACAAGTCCACACTGACTCTCTGAAGAGTAACCCACCCAGACCCATTCCCCACATTTACCCATGACTAATGTACCTAACATTATGGGCAATTTAGTACAGCCAATTCACCTAACCTGTACACCTTTGGCTGTTCCAGTTTTGTCCCACAATTCAAAGGGAAACCCACACAGACAGTCATCAGAGGCTGGAATTGAAACCAGGTCCTTGGCGCTGTGAGGTAGCAGAGCTAACCACTGAGCCACCGTGCTGCCTTGCAGCAGCAACACCACACATGCTCATTTATATAGCACTTTAATGAGACAGGATTTTCAAGGTGCTTTGCAGGAAGTAACTCAATATATCTCACTAGTTTTACAAAGGAGGCATCTGACAAAAACTTGGTCAAAGAGAAAGGTTTTACGAAGGACCTTAAAATGAGGAATTCCAAAACCTTTCCTCGATAAAGGCTATGGTTTCAGCTGCAATGATGGAATGTTTCATTTTCATTCATTCATTCATGGGATGTGGGAGTTGCTGGTTGGGCCAGCATTTACTGCCAATCCCTAGTTGCCCTTTGAGAAGGTGGGGGTGAGCTGCCTTCTTGAACGGCTGCAGTCCATATGATGTAGGTTGAGGGATTTTCAGGATTTTGTCCCAGCAACACCGAAGGAATGGTGATATATTTTCAAGTAGAGATGGTGTGTATCTCGGAGGAGAATTTAAAGGTGGTTGCATTCCCACCTATCTGCTGTCCTTGCCCTTCTAGATGAAAGTGGCTGTGGGTTTGGAAGGTGCTGTTTAAAGGAGCCTTGATAAATGTCTGCAGTGCATACTACACATTAACTTTAGCTGCCAGAGGAAGTGGTGGAGGCTGGTACAATTGCAACATTTAAGAGGCATTTGGATGGGTATATGATTAGGAAGGGTTTGGAGGGATATGGGCCAGGTGTTGGCAGGTGGGACTACATTAGGTTGGGATATCTGGTCAGCATGGACGGGTTGGACCGAAGGGTCTGTTTCCGTGCTGTACATCTCTATGACTCTGTGTACAAGTGTCAGAATTGAAGGAGGACAGAAATCTGAGTTTATGGGCTGAAGGTGGTTACAAAGATACAGGGGGCTGATGTCAGGGGGATATGGAGTGAGATTTGATACAGAGGTCAAAATGTTTACATTCAAAGGCACTGGTGGACCACAAGCCAATGTAGGTCAAGGAGCAAAGGGGTGATGGCTGAACAACATCTCCTGTCGTTGCCAGTGAGTCTTTGTAAAACTGCATGTTTATCATGTATGTTGTTAATGGCTCCATGGGAAAGTGCATTTGATGTTTGGGTCGCAACTTTGATGATCTGTCTTCAGCACAGCCAACGGTCTCAACTGGGCAGTAAGTATACCTGATTTTCCACTATCGCATATCCTCATAGAAATATGAATTAAAGGTATCAAGTCAGGTTCCAATGATGTGAAACAAAACGTACTGGAGAAACTCAGCAGGTCTGGCAGCGTTGTGGAGAGAGAAACAGAGAGTTAACATTTCAAGGCCAGTATGACTTTTCTTCGGTTCCAAAGTAGTGCTATATCGGATTTGAAGCAATCACTATTTTTCTCTCTTTGCAGATACTGCCAGACCTGCTGAGTTTCTCCAGTATTTCAATTTTTTAATTTCAGATTTCCAGCATCTGCAGTATTTTGCTTTAATCTATAATGATGTACCAGCCCTTCCCATTGGTCGACAGTACGTTTCCATCTAACAATTATGAACAATCCTTAAGACCACCTCATTGGTTGCAAAGCACTTTTTGGATGACTCAAGATTGCGCAAGGTGCTACGTGAACGCAGGTTTTATTTTTACCTGAAGGTTTGGTAGGCTCTCGATAATCTCCGTTGGTGATTTGTTTAACAAGGTTTCTGTAATCGTGCCCATCAAAAGGCATCGTGCCATGAACCAAGGTGTAGAGTAGTACACCCAAAGACCAACTGTCAACCTACCGAAAGAAAAATAATTCATGTTACCTTGGAAATCAATTTAAGGATACTGGAAGGCAGAAATAGTAGTGAATATGGGATAACCTTTTATTCAGCATACTACCAATAAATTGTCTCTATTACTTAGATTGTATGTTCAGTTCTACAGTACAAGCTCAAAGCTTCTCTAAACACCTTGTGTCAACTTGGTGTGTAATCAATACACTGTGGTTATCTTCAGCATAGATCTTATAGAGACGCCCTAACTCTTGTGTGTTGGGGCACATCAATCTTATTTCAGCTCCATCTTCTGAAGACTATCACTTGCGTCCAAGTGGGATTAAGAGAACTATTACCACATTCGCTTAAAGCTAACAAAAATGCACCTTTCAACTTTTGTCTCATTAAGCAAGGACTCTTGGTTTATTTGCTAACATTTCGTGATCAGCTAACATATACTGATGGTTACCCAGCTATATTTGCCTTTTATACATAGAGATCTACAGCATTCCAAACCCAGCCAAAGGCAAGACTGCACAATCACATCAAAGTTGCAGCAGAGAAATATTTGACCCATTGCCGGTATTTAAGCAAAGGAGCCTCTTCACACCTTTGTTCACCTCACCCTATCTTTATATCCCTTCAATCCTTTCTCCCTTGGCTGCTCATCTACTTTCAGTTGTACAGTTCACCTCAAATGCTCCTTGTGGTAAGAGTTCCACGTTCTAACAACGCCACAGATAAAGAAGCTTTGCCTGAATTTTCGACTGAATTTGAGAGACCATCATAAACTTCTTGCTGCTAGCCTGGGACCTCACTTGCTACTGCCATCAAGCTCAGGCCTCCTCCAGTTTTCACAACTCAAAGAGAAATCCTCAACGGGAACACAGAAATGAGAAGGGGAGGATGGTGGACATGACGTGTCAGAGCTCCGAGTAGCACATAATCTTTGGACCAAATGCAAACACCATTGAAAAAAAATATATGTTCAGAGAGCAGGTCTCTGCCAGTCAGAGGGAGCAACTGAGAAACTGCACTCACCTCAGGGCCCCTGTATGGACGGCCATTGACAATCTCTGGTGATGCATACAGGGGGCTGCCACAGAAGGTCTGCAAAAATCGGTCTTGGTGGTACAAATTGGAGAGACCGAAATCAGCAATCTAGGAATGAAAGATTAAAAGACAACTTTAGGGGAACGAAAGTCCATCATTACTGTTTGAACTTTGCCTGTTGCAAATCAAAAACACAAATGACAACTCATTGTGAGTGGTAAGTGACACGTAGCATGTACACAGGGTTGCTAAAAGACTTGAAACAAGCAAACAGTGCAATTTGTGGCGTATTTACTTAAGCGAATTACACATGCTTGGATCAGATTGAGCGGAGGAGAACTGACAGATGGTATGTATGTAATTACTTTTTATATACATCAGGGTTAGTGTAAGGAGGAGGAGCTATATCTGGGTCTGGACTGAACAGTTTCCCAAAGGGTCTCTCTGGCCTAGTTTCTAATACAAGACTCAGGCACCAAGCCAAAAATACTACTTTCCTTCATATTTTTCCAAAATAAAACAGCTGCAAATGGTTTAAAATCAGACCTCTAGATGGGAGGCAGCAACTAGGGGTCTGAGGGGAGTGCTGTCATTTCCTTCCTCTTCCACTCCATTCACTTGCTACAGTTAGGGCACCAAGTAACTGTAGCCAAGTTACACTCTCAAACATTTTCAAGCAATGGATGGCAGTAGAGGGAGAGAATTTCAATTTGAAAAGGCTAAAGGAGTATTGAGGACAAAGCAAATATAGGCCGGCACTCCAGTGTCAAAACCGAGAGCTGGTGTGGCTGTCTTTCAGTTGGGATGTATACCAACCTCAGGGACTTGCACAATCCACATGGTCACCATAGGTGGACAGGACATGTGGCGTCCTGTGCCAATATTTATGCTTTTTCTACCCAGCAGTGTGCCTGTGTTTATCCGTCAATCAAGACCATTAAAAAACAGATTACCAGCTCTCACCACATTGCAGGAGCTTGCTCTGCCATACATTGGCTGCCATTTCCTACATTACAATAACTACAGGTGGCAAAACACTTTTGGTACGTCCAGACACACACTCTTTTGGCTGCCTTTCTCTCTCGCCTATCTTGGCAATGGCGAGGCCAGTTCTCATGGCTCAGTTGAGATGAGTTAGGCAGCACAGACTGGGAATCTCTGATGTTATGTAACTCAGTAACACACCCGATCCCTGTATTATCCAGTAAGCCCTTGGGCTGGCCGAAACCCCAAAAGACTCTAATATTTATGTGTCAGCTGAATTGTTCATCTCTATCTAAACACACACTGCACTGTGAATATACCCCACAATGAAATCCTTCCTGATGCCTATTTAAACAGACAGAAAAGCCACAGAAACAGCCATACAGCCCCTTGAACCTGTTTCATCATTCAATTAGATCAAAGCTTGTCTGCATTTTGAAGCCATCGTTTTTGCCTCCCTCAATGCTTTCAATTTCATATATTTCAAAAGATCATGTCAAATATTAACTAGCAATTTGACTGTCAGGGTCAGTATTGAGCAAAAGGTCACTGGCCTCCAGATGAGGACAAAAGGTAAACAGACTTGTAGCAAAAAATAGGCCAGAGAGATACTGCAGAATGGACAGAGTCTAATGCAAACAACACATCCCAATTAAAGGAAAATGCCTGTTTGATGGGTTCAAGTCAGTTGCTGGTTGGGTCTTTTGAGGGAAGTGCTTTGGCAATTTGCTGCAGTGCCTGTAGGGGGAAGAGGAGGATATCAGATGGGGTCCCCTGCTCCCATTGACCATATAATGCTTCCTGCCTTTAGGTACATGGGGGGTTAGAATATTGCCAGAGTCAGGCTGTCCTCTGCTGTTTTCTACAATCAAGTATTTCCATGGTACTACAAAACAGAGAGGCTTGACAAAGAGATGGAAATACTTGTGAAACCACATTCAATACCTTCAGAAGAAAACAAGGTGGGGGGTGGGGGGGAAAGCTGAAACAACTGCATGGTGTGCTGTCAGATTAAATACCAAATTCCAAAATTAAGAAAGAAGGGGTAGAGCTGAAGTCGATCATTTGGCCCATCAAAACTACTCTAATATTCCATGAGTTCTTGGCTGATCTTCTACCTCAACACTCACATTTTCCCCATGAGCCCCAATTACTTAAAACCACAACAATCGGCCCTCCTCTGCTTTGAGTATACTCAGTAACTAAGTATTCAGTGCTCTGAAGAAGAGAAGTTGAAAGATTCACAACTAAAATTAGACCAAACTGTCGCAAACAGTTGATCGATGACAGAACTTACAGATTTTCAACTAGATTTAATTGTTATGGAAATCCACTGAAAAAACATCTGTGGATTGGAATTTTGTGAATTTGAACTAGTTAATGCTCTTTAACATTCCTTTGTTATTCTCCGATTGGCTTCATTTTGACCTTAAAATGTCCATTAATGGTCACAGAGCTCTTTCTCTGAGAATTATAGACTGGCACAATTCAGAAGAAACCAGTTTGTCCATCCAAGTTCACAACATCTCAATGATCCAGTTCATCCCAATTACTTGATCTTTCCCCCAGATTTTCCTTCCAATGATTTATCACAAGTCCAAAAAAAATCAAAGCACTGCAGATTATGGAGATCAGAAACAAAATCTGAAATTGCTGGAAACATTCAGCAAGTCTGCCAGCAACTGTGAAGAGAAATCAGAGTGAACATTTCAGGTCCAGTGACCTTTCTTCATAACAGAAAAAGAATCTTTCCTTTTCTTGCTCTCAAGAAGGGTCACTACACCTGAAATATTCTTTACAGAGAAGTGTTTGCAAAAAAATACAATTCATTCAGGGAATGAATGCTGGCTAGGACAACATTTATTGCCCTTTCTTAATTGTCCTTGTAGTGATGGTGGTGCTGGTAAGTTGCCTTTTGGAACTAATGAAGTCCATTTGCTGCAGGGGAGGGAATTCAGATTTTGACTCAGTGACAGTGAAGAAACAGTGATATATTACCAAGTTAGGATGGTGGGTGGCTTGGAAGGGACCTTACAGATGATGTTCCTTGCCCTTTTAGATGGGGGTAGTTATTGGTTTGGGAGGTGCTGCTTAAGGAGACCTGGTGAATTTCTGCAGTACAACAGGGGGATTGAGTTTAAAAGCCTTGAGATGTTGTTGCAGCTCTATAAAACTTTGGTTAGACCGCACTTGGACTACTGCGTCCAGTTCTCGTCACCCTATTATAGGAAAAATGTTGATGCTTTGGAGAGGGTTCAGAGGAGGTTTATCAGGATGCTGCCTGGACTGGAGGGCTTATCTTATGAGGAGAGGCTGACTGAGCTCAGACTTTTTTCATTGAAGAAAAGGAGGAGGAGAGGGGACCTAATTAAGGTATACAAGATAATGAGAGGCATAAATAGAGTTGATAGCCAGAGGCTATTTTCCAGGGCAGAAATGACTAACTCGAGGGGTCATAGTTTTAAGCTGGTTGGAGGAAAGTATAGAGGGGATGTCAGAGGCGGGTTCTTTACACAGAGAGTTGAGAGAGCATGGAATGCGTTGCCAGCAGCAGTTGTGGAAGCAAGGTCATTGGGGACATTTAAGAGACTGCTGGACATGCATATGGTTACAGAAATTTGAGGGTGTGTACATGAGGATTAGTGGTCAGCACAACATCGCGGGCTGAAGGGCCTGTTTTGTGCTGTACTGTTCAATTTTCTATCTTGTCGATGGTGCACACTTCTGCGCAGATAGTGAAGGGAATGAATGCTTGTGTTGGCAATCAAGTTAGCTGTTTTGTTCTGGATTATGTCAAACAGGTTGAACCTTTGCTTATTCAGGCCAGTGGGGAATATTCCACCACTCTCCACCTGTACCTTGGGGATGATGGATAAGCTTTGGGAATTCAAGAGACGGATTTCTCAATGTAGGATTCCAATCCTCTGATCTGCTCTTGTAGCCAAAGTATTGACATGCCTGGTCCAGTTCAGTTTCTGGCGATCATTAATTTTGGAGGATTCAGTGATGGTAATGTTATTGAATATCAACAGTGATCATTTAATCCAGTTCAGGAAGAAAGGAAGATAAATACTTGCAGATAGAGTTAGATGTAGCAGAATTGCTCGGCATGGACCAAATAGCTAGATTCTGTGCTGCAAAATCTATGTAAAAGGAGAAAGGGGAGGGAAATACCAAGTTCAAATGAATGATTGCGATGTGAACTGAAACATTAGAACAACAGAGCAGATTTCCGATTGTCCAAAACAACAGGTAGCTATGACACAGACAGCTATGACTTTGGTTTAAATACACCCTGGGCACAGATCATGGGTAGGTACTCCATAGTGGGTGATTTCCATTTGGGGTGATTTAGTGGTTTTGGAGGCTGGGGAAAGAGAGAACTGAGACTCTCATTGGAACTGCAGAAAAAGCAATAAAAATGGACTGAGACTGAATGGCTCTCATTGAGATAGTTAGGGTTGGAAATGTTTGTAGTAGTTGCTAGGTGACAATGTGCGTTTGTTACAGTGACCTTTTATAGAACCCATCGCAAAACAAGCCCATTTATTAGTTTGCAAGTGAACAGAGAGGCTGCACTTACTATTTTAATCAATTTAGTCTGTGGCAGTCAAGGAGGTAGGAATTATTGAACTGCAGAGCACAGTACGAATGTAGAGGCAGAACCAAAATGTGAATAATTTTCTAGACAAGGGCACTTTGTTTCAGAGTCTCCCTGAGTAATCACAAAATCAGGGAGATAAT
The DNA here is from genome assembly GCF_020745735.1 of Hemiscyllium ocellatum. NCBI lineage: Eukaryota > Metazoa > Chordata > Chondrichthyes > Orectolobiformes > Hemiscylliidae > Hemiscyllium > Hemiscyllium ocellatum. The sequence continues at coordinate 7,871,590 of NC_083426.1, read as the reverse complement.
ACCCTCTATAATTCAGAGGCTAGTTCTCCTATGTGCACAGTCACCATTTTATATTTATAGAAGACTTTTAATATAATAAAGCTTCCCAAGTTGTATCATTGAAATGTTATCCAACAAATTTTCACACTCAGCCATATGAGGAGACATTATAGCTGATGGCCAATGGCTTCCTTAGCAAAGCAAAAACAGCTTAAAAACGGGAGAACATGGTGGAGGGGTTTAGTGAGGAATTTTGCAGTTTAAGGCTCTCAGCAGCTGAAGCCATTGCTGAAAATCACGAGCATCGACACTTTTGATGACTTAGAGGAGGCTAAATCTGGAGTAGCACAGAGATCTCAGAGGGCTGTGGGAGTGAGGAGGGACAAATACAGAGGGAGCTGCAAAAAGAAAAATGTCAATCCAGTAAATCAAGGGTCACTCCAACCCTTTAACTGAGAAACTGTTCCCGCAACAAAACTTCGGCAAAGTGTCACTCCTTACCTTGACATTCCTGGCGGCATCCAGCAGGATGTTCTCCAGTTTCAGGTCCCGGTGCACAATCCCGTTCTGGAAAAGAAGAAACCAAACCAAGACCATAAATTCTTAGCTTAGCTCCAGACGGTGTGAAGAGACAGTCATACACATTTCTCAATCCATCTTGGCTTTACTGCATACCTGAGAAAGATTTAGCCAGCAGAAGCACAGGAATTTGGAGTTTCCTTGTTCCTCCCTCTGTGTAGAGAGTGGTGCTGGGCCCAAGCTCCCACAGAGACAAAAATTACTGTGTAATCCAGTTGTTTTGCATTTCTTGATTGCATCTCTGGAGAGCTCAGTGTATCTTTGTCTGGCAGGTGGTTTAACCAGAACAGGGAAGCATGAAACTCCAACAGTTCAGGATGTGAACTAGCAGATATGTAGAGAAGACAGCCCCCACATGCTTGTCAGAGGAAGTTAGAGTATTGGTCTGGTGTAACGTGAAAAGTTGTTTCGGTGTTCTACAGTCAATGCACCCAGTTCGTTTGCAAACCTCTAGCTTTTATTCCCATTTCTCCTGAAGGTGTTTGCTACCTCATGCTGGCCTACAGTTCTGAACAGCACTGTCCCAACCCAATCATGTCCAAATAATTCCAGATACCACGCTAGCAGTGTCAGAAGGTGATATGAAAATTCAAACAATGCCACACACAAATCCACCCACCCTAGACATGCCCAATCTTACAGAAGCGGATTTGAAGTCTCAAGAAATTAATCTCTCAGACGAAGGAAGAAAAATCACAGGGGGACTTTGTTTCCACTTTTTTGAAATATATTTTGCTTATTAACAACCGTCATTGGAAATTTTTTTTTGTCATTTATACCAGAAACTATGCTGGGTGTTCTGGATTCCCTACACAGGGGCTAACAATCTGTCTCGCCTGGTGTCAGGACCCTTCAGAATCAATGTGATCATTTTCATTCTTACAAATTCCACAGATTACAAACCCCAGTTTGTTATGCTTCTCATCAATGGACAACGCCGTCATTCCAGGAGCCTAGTAAACATTAACTATTCCACCTCCAACACAATTATATCTATCCTTCTGATGAAATAACTGTCAAAGATAAAAGGATATTTCATGGGCAATCACATGTTGAATCCTCCAGGAAGCAAATCTGACCAAGGACAGCTAACAGAAACCCGCTTATAAAATTGATCTGCACATGTAGGTCTAATGTGTCAGGGAGTTTTCACTGGGTTAGGAAACGAGTCTTATTTTCCTTTCTTAACCCCAGGGCTGTGAAGATAACTGCAGAACCCATCTTACCCTCCACCAACTGAGATAGCAATAACAGGGGAATGATATTCAGGAGTCCATGTATCCTGCAATGCCAAGCAATGCTATCATACACTGGACTATTGAGTCCTCCTGCCCGACAGACAGAAAATAAGACAGGATGTTGTTTTTAGCTAAATTGGTGGCTTTTTTTTCTTTTGAGGTTGAGTGTTCATTGTGGGTTTTGAATCCAGGCCCCACATTCCAAATAATTGTCCATTAAGTTTCTACGTGCCCCTCGAATGAAAGAGTGTTTGAAGAAAAGCCTTAAAAGGTTTCGTTCCCCTCGAGTCTTGTCTGAAGAGAACTGGAAAACGAGTCAAGTCCTTTGTGTGGAGGTGGTGTGGGAGGCAAAGCAGAATGACCTTTCACCTCTGGCATGCCTTTCCCCTATCTTCCCACCACCCCCACTGTCTTTCTCCACCTGCAGTGAACACAGGGCTTGTAAATTAGGCTGGATTGGAAACAGGCTTCGTCTGATCCCTGTACATGACTTGTATTGCCCTAACGCAAAGTGGCACAATGCCAAGACACACAGCACGCAGACTAATTCTCTCTTGCTTGCTCTGCACCAGCAGGTTGCCTCAGAGGTACCTGGGGACCAACCAACCGCCATCCAAAGAGTAAGACAAGCCACCCCTCCCCCTCCTCAAACTCACCCCATCCCACCCCAACAACCCTCAGAGCGCTTCTAAAAATGAACCTGTACAACATTATGAGAAAGGGGGCCAGAATAACAGAATTATTACTAATAGGGAACAACATCTATTTTGAGCTGGTCACGTTGGGTTGCCGACATCTGTTTTAACTTTTTTTGTTTTAAAAAGACCCAGGTGGTTGGAAACGATTCTTGCATGTCGCCAAATGTTATGAAAACACAAGAGGAACTTGTTCTAGCCCATACTGGATTATTGGGAGGGGGAAAAGAAAATAAAAGAAACGGGAAATTCAAGTCTTGCGACCTGCTTTCCTTTCAAGAGAAACTATCACAAACACATTGTCCTAAAAACAATGTTTTCAGGTGAGGACAGAACATGCTGGGACTGGGATTAGCTAAAGGGGAGTTTGGTAGATGGTCTTTTAGCTTGATGATGTCCAGAAGAGTGCCTGGTAATAGTGGAAGAGCCCAAAAACACAGGGCAACATTTGTTGGTGCTCACACAATGTGTGTGCTTCCAGTCTCTGTGAAGACCACAATAAAAGGAAGCAGCCATTTGGCCCCAAGTTTCTTCAGCCATGTAATTAGCGACTGCTCTGTATCAAAGTACATTTACCCACAATCACTTCCAGGCACCTCAACTCGGCAATTTCTTTCTCTTTAGATTCATTCACAGGATGAATGCGGCATTTTCTCAAAGTAAGGGATTGTCCAACTAAGATAGCGATGACAATCCATTTCTTCTCTCAGAGGCTGGTGAATCTGTGGAATTCTTTACTGCAGAGGGCTGTCGAGGCTGGTAGAGTAGTATATTCAAGGCTGAGAGAGACAGATTTTTAAACAGTAAGGGAATCAAGGGTTATAGGGATAAGGCAGGAAAGTGGAGTAAAGGATGAATAAGCCCTGATGAAGGGCTTATGCTCGAAATGTCGAATTCTCTATTCCTGAGATGCTGCCTGGCCTGCTGTGCTTTGACCAGCAACACATTTTCAGCTGAAGGATGAATGATCTCATCAGATGGAAGAGCAGACTTGGTGGGCCAAATGGCCTACTTCAGCTTTCAAGTCTTTTCCTATTGAATGTTAGGAAGTGCGTGGGTCTGACTGGGCCAGTATTTAGAGTCCAAACCTAACTGTCCCATAAAAGGTGGTGGTGTGTCATCCTCTTGTACTGTTGCAGTCTCTGGGACACTAGCAGCATCATTGTAAAGGGAGTCTGAGACAGTGAATGAAGAGTGATTAGATTTCCAAGTCAGGAGAGCATGTGACGTGGAGGGGAACCTGCAGTTGGAGATGTTTGCACATACCTGCTGACCTTCTACGTCGAGGTCATGGGTTTGGAAGGTACTGTCAAAGGAATGTCACCTCGGTACGTTGTGTAGATATTGCACATAGCTGCCTATGTGCTGGTGGAGGGAGGTATTCAGAGTCTGGAAAACGCTAACTAAACCCAGCCTCAACAATCATTCCAGCAGAACTGTGTCAAACAAGTACTTCCTGATTTTCTTCCTACACAGCTCTCCTTTTAAAATTATGCTCTTTTGTTCTTTACTCTCACAGCAGGGGAAGTACTTTCTCAGTATCAACCTCCTCTCAAGCTTTTACAATTTTAAGCAACTCCATATGATTATCCCACACAACCTCCTGCAGTAATAGGGAATACGAGTCTTACTTATTCATCAGTCTAACCTGAATAAGGGGAGAGAGGGGTTGGAGTGCATGGGAGTGAAATCAGTCAAGGGATTCTGTCTCGGATCATCAGTCACATTTACAGGAAAAGACATGACTGGGTGGAGCCTCCGACATTATACTATTGAGCTGTCAGAGTTCTTGATGATATTACAGTCTGGATCACACAAAGGAAATTTGCTGGGTTTGGGTTGGACCACACCCGATACAGGAGTGTGAGTGGAGAAGAGAGGAAAGAGAAACTGTAAATGTTTTTTAATTACAGTAAAAATGCTCCTTAATCTCCAATATTGCCAGCTCAGGTTTCATTAGAAGCAACACAAAAAAAAACTCTCCCACACATTCCTCAACTTTAGATTCAATGTGATAATGAAGTTGACTGCATTCTTGTTGGTCTAGTTATTCTCGAAAGCACGAGGGTTAGATTACAAAGGATGAAAAAAGGAAACACAAACATTGAAAAGGAAGAAAACACCTTGCGGTTTGCCCAGCTTTTTTGTTTGTTTAATTGAAAAGGACATCACTTTGATGACACAAGGACCTTAGCACGAAGGGGAATTCCGTTTCTAGAAATGTCAAACACCCTTTCCCCATTCTCAATCCTCACATTCATACTTCCCCCAAACCCACGACAGAACACATTATTATTACGTCATCAAAATCAGCCAGCCGTAATTGCCAAAAACAGGAAATTCATTTTGGTCCATATGTCACACTTGCCAGCACACCCAATGCACCCGTTCTATTTTAGACAAAATAACATCATTCAAACCTGTGACTTTATATGCGAAGAATTTGGTTACACCTAAGATAATTGTTTAAAAACACATCTGGCTCCCATCAGCCCTCATTAAAATACAATGTGTGCCACTTGGGAGGGCTTTACTTTTGATTATTTCACTTTCTCTATTGTCTGATTGGCACTGGGGGCTGAGTATTCACCAGGTGCTGGAGCACCTTCCCATATGGTCTCTCACCAGAGCAAGTCTGAACGGAGAGTATTCACAAGCTATTGGACTTCCTGGGACTTCATAAACACACCAAATCCTGACTCACCAGACACCAGCTTGTGCATATCCTCCAGGACGGGTTTAACCACCTCCCTCACTGAAAAGGTCAGAGCAAATTACTGCGGATATTGGGATTTGTACTGAAACCAACAAATGCTGGAGATCACAGCGGGTCAGGCAGCATCCACAGAGAGAGAGCGAGAGCGAGCTAACATGGAGTCCGATGACTCTTCACTAGAACTGACATGAAGTGTGTGGGGTGGGTGGGGAAGAGTGAGAGCAAGAGTGAGACCGATAAAAAGATTGAAAGAATGCGAGACAGACGGAGTGTCAATGTAAGAGTTGTGTTCAGTGTGTGAGCTGCAAAGTGTTCACTAATTCCAATCGTGCAGACAATGCCCATTGAAAATCGATTTGCGTTGGAATCCCAAATGCCACCCACCAAGGAGAGACAAGCTGTTTAGCAGATGCTGTCTGAAAGCGTACCTTGTGACAGTAATGTATGGCAGATACAATCTGTCTGAAGAAATGACGAGCTTCTTGTTCAGTCAGACTCTGCTTCTCATTGATGAAGTCGTATAGATCCCCTTTGCTTGCATACTCCATAATGATCACAATTTTATCCTTGTTTTCAAAAACTAAAAGAAAATTAAAACAGAATAAAAATAACATCAGCAAACTTCATCATGGCAAGTTTATGTTACTGAAGATTAGATTCCCTGCAGTGTGAAAACAGGCCCTTTGGCCCAACAAGTCCACACCGACCCTCCAAAGAGTAACCCACCCAGACCCATTCCTCTATCCTATATTTACACCTGACTAATGTACCTGACACTATGGGCAATTTAGCATGGCCAATTCACCTAACCTGCAAATTTTTGTGATTGTGGGAGGAAACCGGAGCACCCGGAGTAAACCCACGCAGACACGGGGAGAATGTCTGTGTGGAGTTTGCACAGTCACCAGAGGCAGGAATTGAACCCAGGTCCCTGGTGCTGAGAGGCAGAGGTGCTAACCACTGAGCCACCCTCTAACTGAGATTAGAATTCAGAGTTTGCCAGATGGCAGCGAGATTGGCGGTTTTGGTATCCACGGTGAAAAAGCTTAAAATGACTGGAATAACGTTTCATGTTAAAATTACAGCTTCCAGTGGGGAGCCACAGGCAATACCAGCTCAGGTTGAAGACCAACTTAAGAGGCCAGGAGATGGTCCTCTGACTCGTTCTCCAACGGGAAGCAGCACCACCCTAAGAGCTACAGATTCAATGACGTTAATCATGCTGGCAACAGGCATCAGGACAGGAAGTGAAAGATTGTTTTGAAATAAGTTCTGCATTTCACAGTTACCACAGTCACCTGAGTAAGCTGACTGTTCATTGATGGAACGGAATCAAACTGATTTCATCCACCCCAGATGACAGACGCACAACTCAATGTGATATTGAGACCACTCGCATCAGAATAATTGTGGGCCTTTCTGTCCTCAGCCAAAGTAGGCCAGTTGAAGGCAGCAGTAACAGTGCTAACTAATGGCAAAAGTTGGGTAAAAAATCAGGCTGGGTTCCCATTCCTGATCAGAACACGGAAAAGCTCTGTTGGAAAAGTGTGCTTCATCAGTGTTAGACTACGAACAATAGTAGGCTTGGCTGTGATACCCTCACGGCCAAATAGCCCAACAACATTCAACACTCAAGGTAATGGTAGAGGGAGCATTTTGGGAAAGTACTTACACCCACTGCCCAATCACTGCAGTACTTCCTGAGACTCACTGCTGGATCCTGTTTACACTGGGACATTCCAGTCATCTCCACCGAATAGCATAACTTGACATTTAAAAATTGCACCACAACTCGTATACAACATGATGTGCGTTTGTTTTGGAATTTAAAATGAAAACTTTGATATATAACAACTAGAACAGATAAAGTCTGAAGTAAATGAGTCATAATCTCTGTAACAACAGAAAAAAACTCTCCATTTTTGTGTCAGCAAAACTATATGATTCCACATCACCAGCCACCCACTGAGAATCCAACTCATTATTTTTTTTTAACTCAATAACAAACCACACCTCAATATTTGTTAAAAAAATGACACCACCAAAATTCCGAGTGCTGTTCAGTGCTTTATTTAACTCTTTCGTGGGATGTGGGCTAAGTCAGGGTTTATTGTTCATCTCTGGTTGCCCTCGAGAAAGTAGTGATGAGTTGCCTTCTTGAACCACCGCACTTCCTGTGGAGTCAGTACGCACAGAGTGCCGACTGGCAGGAAGCTCCAGGATTTTGACCGATTGGCAATAAAGGATTGACAATGGACTTTGAGGGATGAGGCCTAACAAACCCGCCACACATTCAATGCCCAAGTCTGACTTTACCAGAAATAGTGGGCTCTTCCAGGCAGGGAGAGAGGGAGGGAGAGAAAGAGAGAGAGAGCGAGAGGAGAATCGCATGAGCTTAGAACCCAGAGAGCTAAGGATTTCCCGGAGTTTCCTGGTCAAGTTAGATCATTTCATAGGTCAAGTTAAATAGGCACAGCATCCTACAGTGTGTGCTCACTGAAGCCTGACGATCTTGATATGAATTCCAGAAGAAGTGGTGAAGTTTTCCAATGGCCATCAAATTAAATGGCCGGTGACCAACAACAAGTACCATTCTTTTAGTCCTGCAGGGAAAGATAGTGTGCAACTCCTGAGATGGCAGGATGCAGATGAGGGCACAGGAGAGGAAAAAGTAGCAACATCATTCTGAGCACTCAGCCGATCCCGGTTTCCACTGGGAATGAGAATCTTTATTCTAAGAACCAATGGTCAAGATCATCAGAAATGGTGTTGTGTTGCTTTGAGGGAGCCCTACAAGACACCATGAGGAATAATGGAATGATCAGCAGAAAGTAACAATCCTTCTCATTCTTAGTTATCAAAGAAAGGCTCTACAGAGACAAGGGAATCAATGGCAACGTCTCCAATATTTGGCAATGTGGCACTTCTAGCTGCACACACCAATCCCAGAGACATTAACTCCGAGCTCAGGTCAGGAGCGGGAAGGTTCACTATTCCTATACAGAAGGGAACAAGGAATTGTAACATGTAGCCTTAGGTATTTGGGATGAATGAGGCAGCGGCGATGGCCTAGTGATATTGTCATTAGACTATTAATCCAGAGACCCACGCAATGTTCTGGGGACTCTGGTTCAAATCTTACCACAGCAGACGGTGAAGTTTGAATTCAATAAAACTCTGGAATTAAGAATCTAATGATGACCGTGAATCCATTGTCGATTGTTGGGAAACCTCCATCTAGCTCATTATTGTCCTTTTGGAAAGAAAACTGGCATCCTTACAGAGTCTGGCCTACACGTGACTGTGGACCACACAACAACATTATTGACTCTTAACTGCCCTCTGGGCAATAAATGCTCAGTAATGGCCTCACTCTATAGAGTGAATAGGAGTAACACAGCCCAGGTGGTGCCAAACCCTGGCTAGTCAGCATTCAAACCCTCATCTGGAGAGGTCCTGGAGAATGCTGTGGAACGTTCCAACCAACTGAAGGCATTGCAAACATTTTCTGCATGACAACAAATGTCAACGATGATGGCAGAATCAAATGGCATTCTTTGTAGCACCAGAGAGACAAGGTAGAGCACGATGAAATGCACACTCTCCAAGGCCACACCACTCCACAAATATTGGGAGAAATATGTTTGCCTCAGGCTGTTGGTTGGGTATCTGTAAGAGGGTCTGGAATCTCAAATCACTACCTCATGCCATAATTTTCAGCAAATAAAATCAGAAGTGCTTGTGGGGGGAATCCTGTGGGGAAAATCGGTTTGCAGTACTTATTTCACTTTATAGGGATTCCCCTAACATTAAAAATGTTATTGAAACCAAGAGCTTTATGGAGAGCATTAAAACTCCAAGTTGAGACTGACCCCAGATAAAGTTACGAATTCCTATCTAATGAGAAAGCAAGTTATCTTTATGTTTCCAGTTTCTTTTCTCACCAGCTGCTGTTCCTGGTTACCCTTTAGCATCCAAGTGGCATGTGTTATAAATTCTTTGGTAACAATTAACTCATAATCTGTCTGGTCACAGCTTAGTTGGAGTTAAGGTGCCAAACTCCTTTACAGCGCAATCTCCATTGGGACATAATACTGGCATATTCCAAATCCTCTAAACTGTCAGATTGACAGGAATCTCGTTTACACCTTAAGACACATTCAGATGACCATGGTGAGTGAACAAAGTCAGCAGGTAGGTCTTTGTCACCATCCACCTGGCTGCTTTCCCTAATTTAAATTCCCCAATTTCAAAGAAGCATGGGTTGGGGCAGAAGGGGCTTCTGCCTGCCCTCCGAGGTGAACTTAAGAAAAGCCCTAAACCAGGATTCTGAAGAACAGTGAACGAATTCTCACTGGCCTGGCTAGTATTGTGAGAGAGTGAGAGAGAGATCTGGTCATTAATAGATTGATATGTGTGGGATCTTGCTGTACACTGACTGACGCAGCCATTTCCTCTGGATTACAACAGCGACCAAACTTCAAGAGGATTTCACTTTGCTGCAAAGTGCTTTGGGGCATCCCGGTTCTGCAGAAGGCGCCATACAAATGCAAGTCCCCTGTCTCGTTCACGGTCTCTGCTGGAGCACGAGAGGAACCACAATCCAGAAAATATGAGAAGAATCGCACTTCTATAACCAGCCAGGTCGAAACAAGAGAGAAAAAAAATGCACTAAAAATGTGTCGGATTTGGGCCGAAAGAGAGTGTGTTGTTTACATCAGACAGCAGACATCAGAGAATGACAGCATTATCCAACCATATGGAAATTTCCTTCATTTCCATCCACTGAAGTCATGGCAATAATAGGGACTCAACGTGATTGCAGGGATAATGAACAATGGAATGTTCACTCGCAAGAAGGAATGTGTAAATTCACAAAACAGACCAACCTTGGAAAGGGTCAGTAATTTCCTCTTGGCTGGGACTTTTCTAAAACACCAAACAAACTTTAGGATTTGTGGAATTTCCCGTCACACAGAGAGAAGGCAAAAAAGGTTCGAGTTTCGATCTCACGCCGTTATCTCATTACAGCAACAGAGAGCACTCAGCACTACAAGGAAATGCAATCAGAGAGCACCTTCCTATTGTAAACAGTCACAATACTCCTGTTTCAGGAATGGCTAATAAAACAATCCATCAATGTCATTTACTGACTGTTTATTAGCATATCCAAAGTGTAAAGTCTTACAAAGAGCAATATTGGCAATGCAAGTGGGTACTTTTTAAAAGTTTTCATTAAATACCCACTCTGTACCAGGTTGAGTGATGATATTCTGTCAGATAGTGGCCATGTTGTCTAGGCATAGGTTTCTTTTAAAATGTCAACACTCTAGGAACACAAACGTTATTTTGCATTGAGTGGGCCTAAGTGGTGAGTGGCAGTAGGCTGTTCAACCATGACTGGCATCACGTGGCAGCCATAAACCTTCCAATTTGCAGCAGGCACCTGTACAAGTGCACAGTCCACCAAAAAAACACATGACAGAAAAGAAAGAAAGAGAACATTTGAAGATTTCCTCATCAGCACGGAGATGCGTTTGGGTCCTCAGCAAAGACCAAGAGATTGTGCCAGATTGCCAGGGAACAACAGTGACTGAGGTCAACAAGAATGTTCCTGTATCAACAGGGTCTGGGGTCCAAGCCACAGCAGGTCTTTGGGGATACAAGAATGTCTGAAGCCCCCATGCGAAGTAACACCACCACTATGCCCAGCAGATCCCAGAACATGGGCTATTTGCTAAGAAGGTTCAAGAGGCACTTCATAAATCAAGCAGTGCTATGTGCTTTACAACCCACTTAAAAGCATTAAGAAAAAACATACAACATTTCTATTTGAAGATCAAGGACGGGAAGACTGCCAAACGAGTTATTGGGACTATTGGACACAGCTGTGCACTTTACACAGAGTAGACCCAGCTCCCTCCGCAGGCCATGGCCTGCACAGCGTGTACAATGGAATCGAAAATTACAGGTGGACTCTGTGCAGTGCCTCGGCATTACTCCTAAACCCCTACAAACATTGTCGAATTGTTTGTTTCCTTTATTTATCACTGCTTTATTCCTGGATGGTGTGAACCCCACTCTTTGGGATACAACAAGACCAGACAGGACCCCATCCCAGCAGGGATGTGGGGGCTACTGGCTGCTAGGGCAGGGGTTCAGGATCAGTCCCCACTATAATGGGCAATTTGCACCCCCACTCCAATACAACCCACATGTTGGTGGCTGACGCTCACATCTAGGCTTGTGCATGAAGAACAATACTCAGAGTACAGTAAAGAGGGGCTCTCCACACTCAGCAAGAAATTCTTCATCTCCTAGAAATTCAGGAAAGCTTTGCCTTCCCCGGCATGAGGTTAATAGGCTGCCTGTATAGGGCTAGATTGACGCTGTTGAAATCAGGCCTGAGACCATTACTGCAACATATTAGATAACATTCGGTTTCTAGAAGCAACTTCCACAACCACAGGACATCCCAGTCTCCAACTACTTTTGAAGTGACCATTTCAACACAGGAAATGGGACTACCAAGTTTTGCACAGCGAGATCCCACAAACATCAATGTGAAAAACGATCAGGTACTCTCTCTCTGTGACATTGGTTCAGGGATGAGGATCGTTCACGATAGTATGTGGAGCTCCCTTGTGCTCCTTCAAAGAGTGACTGTGGGAATTGTTTGCAGCCAGAGATGACGTGCTCCTGTTTTAACATCTTATCCAAAAAATAACGCCAATGGTTAGTGCCTGTTTCAGCTTTGGGGATATTGTGTTTGTCCATTCCCAATATGGCAGTCACATTATTGAGAAGTGAGAGAGAGGGTGCGTCCTCCCCACTATCTGGAAGACTTTCAAAGGCCACAGAATACTAGGAAAATGGGCTTGGGGGGCAAAGTAGCCAAATTTAAATGGCAGCTTCAGAACAGTAAGGGAGAATGTGGGTGGATGGTGATGGGACGAAATGTCTTCTTTCACTCGGGACCTCACTCAGGAAGAGACTATAACGATGGTACAGTTCAGACAGGATGTTTGGGATTCAGAGCTGCTGTCAGTCCCAGTATGTCAGCAGCCCAGGCCTACCTTCATAGATATTGATGATGTGTGGGTGATTGAGCGATGACATGATCTCAATCTCTCGCCGGATGTGCACCAGATCCTGTTCATCTTTGATTTTGTCTTTGCGAATCGACTTAATGGCAACCTGTCAAGATACAAATGGGTGCTTTTTAATCCACCTGAATCACAGAACTTTCTCATGAACTTACAAATGGTCATGCTGGTATTTAAGTCCCACCAGAGTCTGATGGCTGCCCTCTCTCTAACCTACAAACTGCTCCCTTGAGATCGGTCTTTCTTCAAACTGGAGTCTAGTTCAATCCTCACTCACTTTGTCCCATGATTGGCGGCTGTGTCCAAAGCTCTGGAATCCTGTTCCCAAAAGATTCTTTTTTGGGCCCAGGCCTACTGTTGCCACTCCAATGTGAGGGTGCCAGGGCAACGTTATCACAGGAGGATTTAAACATTCAGATGAAACCAGTTAAAATCCAGCCTGCTTATCAAAAAAATTGGGGAAACTATACCAAAGGCTGGTAGAAGTAACCAGAGGAGGCTCGCTCCTCTATAGTCTGCAATCACATTAAACAATCAAAACCCTAGTGTTTGGTAATTTGGTAAACTGCAGGTTACCAGCTGCTTCTTTAGCCTGCTGTAATCACTTCCCATTGACCTTAGGTGGGAATAACGATGTATATAGTCAGGGTTCATTTTGTACAATTTACAAAATCAATCTGTATCTTGGGTGCTGAGAGAATCATGGGGGTATTTGCACCAGGATTATCCAACAGTGCAATCGATCCAGCTTAACAAAGCACACAAACTGGACAGAAACTAAACAAAGAGATACCAGGTACTGAGGGAGCGCTGCACTGTTGAAAGGGTCATCTCTTGCAGGAGATCTAAAAGAAACAGTCTGCCTGCTCTAGTCGTGGCAAAAGATCTCATGGCCATTATTTTGGAGAGGTTAGGAGTATTCTCCTGTTTCTTCATCACAATTTATCTCACAGCCAAAATGTACTGCAGTATCTGGTCATTATCATGTAGAGTCATACAGCATCCAACCAGCCCATGCTGATCATGTTCCCAAACTAAACTAGTCCCACCTGCCCGTGTTTAGTCCATATCCTTCCAAACATTTATTTTTCATGTCGTTAATCAAAATAAAAATTTATACTACAGAAATGTAATAACTGTAAGAAATCTGGAAGTGTAGAAATATGCCTGAATCTCAGGAGCAGCTACAAGATGCATGCTACTCTCAGTCCATCGACAGTCCCTCTCAGATGATGACCAGTCACTGCTCTCAGTCCACCATGTTACTGTTTCTGGGAGCAGGCTGTGCGCAAATTGGCAGTTGCTTTTTTCTACATTACAACTGTGAAAGAACAGCACCTAGTGGTCTGTAAAACAGGTTGGTGGGTAATGACTCTACTACATTGGGAGCTTTGGGGCCAAAAATTATTATGAGCACATTAAGTCATTCAAAGCAGCACTTTGCTAAGAATTCAAGTACTGACACTTTTGCAAGACCCAGGACACTGGGTGCAGAGGCTTTCCTGCCTTTTGTTCTCTTGCTTTAAAAGGTTTGAGACTGAGCTTGGTGTCTCTGACCAGAACTGACAGCTCGTCAGAGACTCTGGCTTCAGAGCTGGCTCCCCATCTGTCTGAGGTCTGGGGCAATTATGCAAACCTTTTTATTGGAGCTTATCAGGGCAGAAAACTCTGAGCTGGGATTCTTGCAGATCTGAGGCAAGTCTCCTGGGAAAGGACCTGAGCATTCACTGATCCCGAACAAATAGACACACACAAAAAAACAAATTCAATGATCCCGGTCACCCTGACAACAGATGGAGAAAGGCATTTGGAATGCTGGTCATAGAACAAGGCAAACCTGTGACGCCCTCGAACATGGAGCCAGTCAGCTCAGAGTGTTTGCGTTTGAAAAGCTTCAATGTAAACAGACACAGGCCTGAGAGTTAGACTGTGCTCAGCCAAATGACTGGCATGTGACTTTATTCACCAGGAGGCAACCCCGGAGATGACAGGACGACAACTTACAGCCTCCTTAATGCCGTGAAATGTCCCAGCGCACTGCACAGGAGAGGTTTCTTAATAAAATATTAGGTAAGGAGATACACCGGACCAGGAGCTCAGTCAAAAGATGTAGGTTTGAAAGAAACAGCTTGAATTAAAAGACACAGATTTAGCGAGAGAATTTCAGGGCCTGTGGCCTAAATAGGGGGGGGGGGCACAATGGCGCAGTGGTTAGCACTGCTGCCTCACAGCGCCAGAGACCCGGGTTCAATTCCCCCCTCAGGCGACTGTCTGTGTGGAGTTTGCACGTTCTTCCCGTGTCTGCGTGGGTTTCCTCCGGGTGCTCCAGTTTCCTCCCACAGTCCAAAGATGTGCGGGTCAGGTGAATTGGTCATGCTAAATTGCCCGTAGTGTGGGGTAAGGGGTAAATGTAGGGGTATGGGTGGGTTGTGCTTCAGTGGGTCGGTGTGGACTTGTTTCCACATTGTAAGTAATCTAATCTAATCTAACCTAGCTGAAGGCACAGTCACCAGGTGGTTCAATTGTGTGCGAGTGGGGGCAGAAACAGAGATCTGGGAGGAGATCATGGATGGAAGGAGCTGGGGAAATGTAAAGAGTAAGTGCCTTAAAATTAATGCAACGTGAGCTCAAAGGAATGATGAGGGATAGGAACATAACGTAAATGCACAGAGAAGGTCATCTGTCAGCTCAGAGTCCACTGACAGTCCACAGCTAATGATGGATTGAGTGTTTGCCTTTTGTAGGGCAGTGTGAATAAGGTGGGCTGGGGGAGGAGGTTCCATTACCCCATCAAAACTTGTATTTAACAAAAATCTAGTGATCCCAGAGTTTAAAAATTTGGACGGGTTGATGGTTTGGTGGGAGGAGGAGCTCCCATTACCCTCTGTGTAATGAATTACTTCCTGATATTACCTCAGAAAAGACCAGCTGTAGCTGCAGCCCCAGCCCTGTCAGTCAGTCATTCTGGCTATTCACCTGTGAAGGAATCTATTTCATAACAGCACACCAGGAAGGATGGCTTCATCCTGGGCGATCGGGGCTGAGGCAGCTTTACCCTTATCACCAACAGAGTTGGTCGCACTCAGTACCAACAGTGAAGCAGAAATAAAGTGTTCCATTTCCTCCAGATCTCTCAGCCCTGAAATCATGGGTGAATTAGCACGGTGGTCTCCTCACCCAAGCAGGGACATACTCTCCAGAGGGGGAATGCACAGTTTTAGCTCCAGGCATAAAGGGGCAATTCCAGGGAGAGATAGAGAAGGATGGAACTAAAAACCCTGCAGTTTAGAAGAATCAGAGGTGATCTGCCAAAGCAGATGAAATCCTTAAGAGTAAATGTTGAGAAAAAGTTTTCCTTGACTGAGGGATTTGGAACAAAGGGCAGGTGCCCTCAACTCAGGCTTTAACCATCGAGAAAAAGAGGAATGTCTCCACTCTGAGCTGTGAATCTTTGTTCCAGAGAATTGGGGAGGCTGAGTCATGGAGTATATAGAACAGATTGTAGGAGACTAAGAGAATTAAAGCTCAAATGGTGTGACAGATTAGAGAATAAAGTCAGCCACTATTTGATAGTAACTGGTGGTGGAGACAACTATCATGTTCGACTTCAGCATGTAACTCACAAACAAAAATAAAAATCAGCATCCAAAATGTTATTTTCACTCTTCCTTCATATGCCCATGAACCCTCTTCATTCCTGGAACTGTAAACAAACATTATGTCCCACCATCCCCTTCCCCATTTTTGGGCTGAACCTTCGGGCGATTTCAAATTAACAGACAAAACCTGAACCAGATATTCACCATTTGGTTTCAAAGTTGATTCAGGCTTTTTTTGAAATGTCTATGCTTTGCAGTTCTCTGTGGGAGACTGTACGTATCACCAGTCATCGTTCCACAGAGTGTTCTGACTGTGTTATGTGGGAGTTGATGGGGGTGTGGGCTTGGGATGAAGAAACTTATTGGACAGGGTGGGAACTGCGTGGAGTTCAAGCTGAACAGCAGCTCACCCACACGGTTACTCATTCAGATAGGTTTCAAGGGAACAGCTCAAATGCTGGATGCATTTGTGCTGTGGTGCATGACCTGTTACTTATTAAAGAATGCTTCAATTAAGGAAGAGCTGTAAAAAGGTGAAGCAGCTGTACACTCTCTGAAAACTGCTACCTCTGTGTTAGTGCATCAGACATTTATGTGGGAGAAGCTGGGTTAGCAGCCTGAACTGGGCTGCACCTCAAAACAAAAGAGTTAGGAGAGGAACAGTGGCCATCTTCTGTGATGTTATAACTCCAGTAAATGGATGGAACTCACTTGATTTCCCCCTGCTTTGCATCCCTTGAGAGACTTTCCTCACTGTAGTTTACCCCACCCTTTAGTCCTAACATCAGGTCTCTTACCTAGTCTCTCTCTGCTCTTGGAGAAAGTGAGGACTGCAGATGCTGGAGATCAGAGCTGAAAATGTGTTGCTGGAAAAGCGCAGCATCCAAGGAGCAGAAGAGTCGAAGTTTCGAGCATGAGCCCGAAGAAGGGCTGAAGAAGGGCTCATGCCCAAAACGTCGACTCTCTTGCTCCTTGGATGCTGCCTGAGCTGCTGCGCTTTTCCAGCAACACATTTTCAGCTCTCTCTGCTCTTCCCAAAGTCCATTTGCACGATATATGCCCTCATCATAAAGCACTCCAGGACATCTCCCCACAGGATGAGTGTGCTTGTAGCTGTAAAGGAGTTGTCACAGACAAGCGTGTTGCATCCATTTGTGGAGAATAATAAATGGAATGGGGAAAAGTGGAAAGAATGGACTGTGTGGTTGGCCCTGAGCAATTGTCACAACACAGATATTTTCTTAACCCCTCTGTTCAGATACACTCTGGAATCAGTGGACCTTCAACTCAGGTCTCCTGGCCTAGAGGTGGGGACATTACCACTAAGCCACAGCCGCACCCCCCTTCCCAAATTGCAGCATTTCCTGATGAAAGTTCCATGGAACTTGCAAAGATGCTTTTTGTTCTGGGTGAGGGGGCATTGGAGGATTGATTGTCACACCTCCTTCAGAGTCAACGCTACGTTGCAAGGCAGGAAATGTGTTGGCAAGATCCCACAAAACAGCAATGAGAGATTGACTTGATGAACTGGCTCAGAAACAAATAACAACCAAGGCACAGGGGAGAGTTTCCTCAAGGTCTGGGTTGAGTTCAGTCTATCGGAGAGCGGGCAGAGATGGGGCCTCACTTTTAAAGGTGTCATTCAAAGGACTGAGGCCCAGACTCTGTAGCACAGCAGCTTAGATCACGTGCTCCAGTCACTGACGTAGGACTTGAACCTATAACCTTCTGACACAGGAGGTGAGAGAGTTACCACCGAGCTGCATTTGACACACTCAGGATCAACAGTACTGTGGCTCGCCCATGCCTGAAGGGAGAATGCGTAACTAACTACAAGTTTGTTTTTGGGCACTGAATTTGCCAACAGCACAACAAAAACACCCAAGAGGTTTGTGGGGACAAGGAAGAAAAGGAAGTGGGAAGAATTTAGAAAACAGGGATATATTTCAGCCTATAAAAACTTTTACAGTGCACTTAGAGAGAATTCATCAAAAAAAACAACTCTCATTAAGGAAAAAGAATGCAAGAGGCAGATGCAATTATAAACTGTAACAAAAAAAAAGTAGGATTCAGAGAGATACAGAATCCACACAAACTTCCACGTGGGAATTACACAATGTCCAAAATTGGATAATAGTGGACCCCTGGATACTCAGTGAGGTGACACTACCCCTTGAACGTTCGCTTAAAATATTTTTTAAAAGTGATAGAACAAAAATTGGACTCATGACAGAGTGGCTAATGCTCCCTGGCAGCCTGTTTTCTTTCAAAACAGGGCATTGCGCAAGCAGACAGGTCGATTAGCAGGTTTCAATGTTTCAAAACCAAACATTTATTTTTAAATTGAGCCAATGGCTTGCAAGTGAAATTAATTATTTACCTGTCCCTACGTATACGTCTCCCGGCTCAAACAAACCTTTCTGTGCAAATAGACAGCTCTAGGAACTGAACTTATAAACTGGCCCATTAGAAACAGACAAGACTCAAACCAATAGGCCTGAGGGGGCAACTTCCTACTGTATTAACTGCAGTATTGACATAATACATGCACACAGAATGAAACAGCCTCTCCTAAGTCCCAGCTGCTGAGGTGTGAGTGGTGAAAATCGGGTTTGTGTTCCAGAACACTGGTCAGCACCACTCCCACAGAAACTGGCAAGAGGTCATAGGCAACGTGCAATTTTCACATCGCTGCATTACATCACAGATGGGATGAGGAGGAAATATACAGTTTTCTCAAACCTTCTTCTGTCATTCTATGAAGGTCAAAGCTGAGCTGTATTCCCAAGTCCAGCCTTTGTGCTGGATCTGAAAACCAGGTGAATGGTTTAATGTACCTCTGCTGCTGGAGGAACATCCCTTGATGCACTAGTGTAATATTTTACATTTCACCTGACTTACATTCATGTTAGACTAAATAGAAATCAAGAAACTTCGTTAGAATATAACCTTTTTCTAGATTTTATAAACAAGAGTTAGTTCCCTGTAACTACACTTGCCTCTTAAATCTGGAGGCTAAAATGATCACATCTAGTCGTCTCCACAAATGCACGTAATCCTGGTCTTTCATCGATCTGGGGAAAGACCTTGCCAAATTTGCATTGGTGCCAATCCCTCTAGTCCAAGTAGCCAACACTATTGCCCACATGGAGTAAATCAAGTTTCAAACTTAGAGCAATCTAGCTCTTGTTGAATCAGAGTTGCTTGGATCTGCTATAGAACCTGGGCAAGCTCTGACCGGCCTTCTGCTACTCAACATGAGCTCAAAGCCTTTTCATGCTCCCAATAACTGCTGCCCAGCTCTTGGAGAGATCTGAGTCCGCATTGTGGGGGAGGGCGTGTGGTGAGGTGGGGGAGGAGGAGGAGGTTCTCTAGGGCCAGTGCATTTCATTTCACGGTCATCCCCTAAAAAGGGAATCAGAATTGGAGAATTGAGGTCAACATTTCCTGGGAAGGTGAATGTCCAACTACTTTCCCTACAGAAGCAACATCTAAAAGGCACCTGGATAGGTATATGAATAGGAAGGATGGAGGTGCCGGTGTTGGAGAGGGGTGTACAAAGTTAAAATCACACAACACCAAGTTTAGTCCAACTAGCACTAGGATTTAGGGGGACACAATACTGGCAAACAGGTTAGGATATCTGGCAGGCACAGATGAGTTGGATTGAATGGTCTACTTCTAAGCTGTACAACTCTATGACTCAGAGGAGTTTAAGATTTAAGTCTAGCTGATTGTTCCAGCAGTATGAACCTGTCTGATCACATTAGGTTTCTGCCCCTTCATCGGCTGCTTTTTTCTGGTTAAGATTCAGCTGCATGAATTCTCACAGTCTTCTAACCTGAGCTAGTGCTCACCAGATGGTTCACACTTTTATTGACCCTGACCTTCAGTTTCCTCCTCACTCTGTAGACCGACTGAACAACAGCAGAAGCTTATCAACCAACTGGTCGATAATTCCACATGCATTAGGACCTGTTATCGAATTTCATCAGTCATTAAAATTCTTATATAGTTTTACCACAGCGGTATAATGTCCAAATGAAGGGCAATAATATTGTTGAAAATTATGAAATCAAAATTGTCAGCTCTCCTACATCCAAGTTAACAGTCTAAAAAATGCATCAGAAAGCACTTGAAAGTAAAATTAAGTACTTTTAAATTATTATTTTGAAGGAAATGCAGCATTCAATTTACTCTCAGCAAGCTCTCACAAATAAATCATATGTATTGACGAGGATCAAGTAATAAGTATTGAACAGGATGCCATTGATAATTCCTGTTCAATTTGCAAAAGTTGTCATCGATGAGGTTCTGGTATAGGACAATTTTTTAAAAATAATTAGAATCCCTACAGCGTGGAAACAAGCCCTTTGGCCCAACAAACCCACACCGCCCTTCTGAAAAGCAATCTACCCAGACCCATTCCTCTACATTTACCCCTGACCAATGCGCCTAACCTACACACCCCTGAATACTACAGGCGATTTAGCATGGCCAATTCACCTAACCTGCACATCTCTGGACTGTGGAAAGAAATAGAAGCATTTGGAATAACCCATGCAAACATGGGGAGACTACTCCACACAGACACTCCCCCAAGACTGGAATTGAACCTGGGTCCCCAGCGCTCAGTGGTTAGCACTGCTGCCTCACAGCGCCTGAGACCCGGGTTCAATTCCCGACTCAGGCGACTGAGTGTGGAGTTTGCACGTTCTCCCCGTGTCTGCGTGGGTTTCCTCCGGGTGCTCCGGTTTCCTCCCACAGTCCAAAGATGTGCGGGTTTGGTGAATTGGCCATACTGAATTGCCCGTAGTGTTAGGTAAGGGGTAAATGTAGGGGAATGGGTGGGTTGCGTTTCGGCGGGTCGGTGTGGACTTGTTGGGCCGAAGGGCCTGTTTCCACACTGTAGGTAATCTAATCTAATCTAATCTAATCTAAAGCCCTGAACAGAGTATCCTTGCTTGGTTTGAGGTTAATCAGCTAACTATGAATGGCAGCCCCTGGATCCAGCTATATTCCTATTTAACTATTCAGTACACTTTCTCATGCCTTATAAATTTTCAAAATTTGGTTTCTTGTATCCCAAGTCCTCATGAGTACAAGACAAAAATCTTTAACTTAGTTGTCTGCTCTTAGCTGATGGGGGCTGGAGGAGTGTCTGTTTAAGCTCTCACCTGAAACACTGCACTGCTGACAACACAGTACTCTCTCAGTACTGAGGTAGAACTTGAAACCACAGCCTTCGGACACAGACAGTAGAAGTGAAGCTCACCAAGTCACAGCAGATACATAGGAGAAAGTGCATATGCTGGAGATCAGAGCTGAAAATGTGTTGCTGGAAAAGCGCAGCAGATCAGGCAGCATCCAAAGAACAGGAGATTCGATGTTCCTTGGATGCTGCCTGACCCTGCTGCGCTTTTCCAGTAACACATTTTCAACAGCAGATATATAGTCAGTTGTACTCTCTTGCTAATCCAACTAGACAAACTTCCTCTTAACACATGGACACCACTGGAGTGTGTAGAGTATTGCATTTCCCAGCACTGAACTGAGACATTTCAAGTCAGGGTGCTCTCGCTCTTTCAATCAGCTTTTGTGGAGCAGTTAGGAAGTTTAGCATTCTCTTTTGAATGGGGACACAAAAAAACATGCAAAATGTTAATCGGGATTCCTACTCTGGAATAATTCACATCATGGCTGAACTGTGCCCAAGCCCATTCCCAGTTCACCATCCTAACGGAACGAAAATCAAAGCAACCCATTCTGAGATTGTTTGTTGACTCCTCCAATCTTTTGGGGAAGTGAATCTCTGACTTGCACACTCCTTATGTATTAAGTGACTCCTGAAAAATTGCAGACAAGGATATCAGACAGGAATAGGAGAAGAAGCAAAGGCAGAAATTGCTGGAGAAACTCAGCAGGTCTGACAGTAACTGTGCAGAGACAGAACTCTGCTTTCCCTCACAGATGCTGCCAGGCCTGCTGAGTTTCTCCTGAAATTTCCACTTTTGTTTTAGATCTTCAGTATCTGCAGTTCTTTGTTTTAGGATAAGAATAGGATTAATTTGGGTTGCAATTCCCCCGCACCCCATCAAATAAATCGAGGCCTGCTCCTGAAGAACAGGCAGTTGAGCGAGTTTGGAGGAGGTTTTCCCTGAACAATGCAGATCCCTATGAAATAAAACAGCGTGCAATAAACTGAGAAGACAGCTGCTGCCCCCCTCCCTAAGCATCCAATTCACTGCACATTGTCTTTACTCTTAGGGCGGCGGAGCAACAATTAACTGTAATCACTGGGAAAGCAATTTTATTGCATGTCATATGCTTGTTAATATCACACTGCAATTGTACGTTATGCTGATACAGCCTTTCACAATACAAATCCTATCAGTTTTATTTGCATACAATATCAAAGGTCTCCCAATCTACAGCAAAAATAGAACCGAGACCAAACCAATGTTGAGGAATCGTTTCCTTGTCAAAAACATAATTTCCAACTCGCCCTCCCCATTCCCAAATTAAATCAGGGGCTGGTGAACATCGCACATAGTAACAGGAGGCCAATCTCCCCCTCCATCCCGCTCTGCCACTGAATTAAACAGTGACTGATCTGTGCCTCACTTCACTTCTCTCATCTCTCAATACCCTTAACTAAAAAAAGCTATCAATCTCTATTATGAAATTTTTAGTTGACCTCCAGCCTTGGTAACTCTTTTTTGTCTCAGACTTTCGCTTCCCTTTGTGTGTTGGCACTTCCTGACCACACCCCTGAATGGCTCAGTCTGATATTAAGGGTAGAAAGTGCTTCACAATAGAAAGCTCTCACTCAGATGCGTATTAGCTGATTTCAGGCCCATTTACAACGCAGTTCTGATTCTCTGCATTGCTGTACATCAGGGTGTAGGATATCACAGCATGGTAAAAGTGTTTATTGAATCATGAGTGCAGATTGAACCATGAGGGTTAGTGAAAAGAACTGAACCATAAATTTACAACGATGCTTTCTGCAGAACTGTATAGCTATTGTGCTATCATCTGCTTTACATCTGGCAGTCTGCATATCTGTTAGTAGCTTTGCACAAATGGGCCATTTGGAGAGATCTGATGGGTGGTGGATGTAGTTTATTTGCTCTTGGCATCTAGGGATTGCAGGTCAAACTTGCTTTCCCTTTATATTGGTACTTTTTATAAATGGCCTGTTGAATGGAAAGTGAAAAGCTTCAACAAATTATGTATTTTTTCAATAAGTCCTGTACAATCCAACAGCACTGTTGCCACTGCCTAACTACTAGGATGTTAGGAGAAAGTGAGGACTGACAGTTGCTGGAGATCAGAGTCGAGAGCGTGGTAAAAGATGTTAGAATATAAAGTAAATGAATGGTTGCTAATTTTCCCAACACAGGTAATGGCCACCAAGAGGGCATCATGAGACACATACAAATCCCTCATGTATAAAGCACAAACCCTCATCCTTTTCACCTTCCTTTCAGAAACTAGGTTTAAAAATCTTATAGCTCAGCACTGACCCATCCTAGATTTCATCACCAACTCAGGTGTGGTCAGTCCTGTACAATAGAGCTTTTTATTTTAAAAAAAAGGAAATGTAGTTGTGGGATGCAGACATCGCTGGCTGGGCATTTATTGCCCATCGCTAACTGACCTTGAACTTGCCCTTCCAAAGGGCAGTTAAGAGTCAACCACATTACTGTGGGTCTGTAGACCTATGTAGGCCACAACAAAGAAGAATAGCAACCTGCCTAGCACTAGTGAAACATGTGGTTACTTATAATAAATCAATAGACTATGTTGTAGCCATTTATTTTCAGATTTTTATTGAATTCAAAATGTCACTATCTGACATGATAATTTTCCAGCCCACATCCCAAACCTGTTTGTCTGGAACTCTGGAGTGGCTACTTCGATAACATTACCAGTACACCATCACCTCCCTAAAGATGAACCCCAAATTCTTCATATGGAAACAGGAATACTTGCAAATAAAATAGTGGAACAGCAAGGAAGGTGCTGGTAACATCTATATAAAATCAAACAAAAATAAGCCACATCAAATAGAAACCTGAGAACAAAGCAGATGCAATGGCACATCAAACAATGCTCACTCCATTGCTCCCCCTCCCCCCCAACACCCCTCTATCTATCTCCATGATTGCAGAGTCAGTTTACAATATTACAAATGCATCTTAATTGCTCTTCCCCGAAATAGCACTTTCTCCAAAGTGAAAGCAGATTTCAGAAACACACTGAGTGCAGATTTAATCAGCACGTTTTCATCCCGAGACGACTGCTTGAGAAACGTCTTACATATTTAATGAATAGGCTGGCTTTCACACGGCTGCACCTGTTTGAATAGTCTTACCCAGGGCTCTCTTCCAGAAAAACCACCCGCTCAATAGGAGCACTGTTGTAAGAGCAAGTGCATTCACACAGGCCAACTGACACAGAGCCGAGGCCAGCTCGTCACCCGAGCCACTACAATGAGCCACTGAGTACTGCCCAGCCGCTGTATTTGTCTGAGCTACAGCAAGAATTTACGTCATCTGACAACAATATAATATTCAATTTATGAGACGTGTTGATAAATGTATTCTTAAAATAGAATCGAGGAGAGGGGAAAAAAATGTTGCAAAAAACTTTCCTCAAGACTACTATTGCGGGAGACATAATATTCTGTTACATCTCACTTGGAGATGTACTTTCTGTTCGTTATTCTCACTGCATCCGAAACCTAGGATTCCTTACCCAAGAGCTCTATAGGAACACCTTCACTATATGAACTTCACTCAGTGCAGCATATTGTAAATGTAACTTGTAATTGTAAGTTTAGTAAAATACCTGAGTGCGCCAATACAGTATGGAAAGAAATTGAACTGCATTGTATTTTACAGAATGTCAAATTAAAATGATTAGGTGATGTATCCTTACACATTTTATGAACAGTATATTTTACAGATAAAGACTACAGCAATTCAAAATTAAGGTCCTCCAACACTTTCCAAGCAGCAACTCTGGCTATATAATAAATGCTCACCAAGCAACAATGCTCTCATTCCAAGAATTAATATATTTTAAAAACTCTTTCGAAATAACCTTTCCCTTTGTTTGGACATTCAGCATGGCTCCCTTTCAATATTGCTGCCTCTGCCTCTGCCTCTAAACACAGACAGAGCAACATTTCTACTGACTGCACTGGGCTTGCAATCTTACCTCATTTGGTGCTTGGGCCACAAGACATAACTAGCAATGACAGATTGCCTCAGCTATACCAGATTCTGGGGATATGCTAACAGAAACTGATGCTTTTGTAACGATAAAGAAGATTCGATTAAACCTATGCATATTTCCAAGCTGGGAAGCAAGCTGAACTTCAGTGAGCCCAAAGCTTTATTGAAGTTACATTTATTTTTTAAATGGCCTCATTTGACAGTGTGAATTTTGGAATTCAGAAGATTGACCAGAGATTATTACCAAGCAAACAAGCCTGAATCACAAACTATTTCTGCGCTGCTCACATTAAATATTAGATTAGTGCTTTTTCTTTAGCTTGAGTACATCACTGTTAATAAGCAAAACAGCTCAACTCCAAGTGATTGCTCCACATCATACTCTAAGTTCATCCTTCTGGAAGCATTTTAAATCAAAAGAAAAGAGAGAGCAGGGTTTGGATTGCTAGGAAAATCCAATTTTGTCAGATGTAAAATATAATTTATTTTTCTAAGAGTACACCCCAAGTTATGAGTCAAATAAACTCCAAATCGCTGAATATAAACAGCAAAAGTTCAAACAGCCATTCTAGTCACATTGGAAATGGAGGTACAGTGCCACAACAAACAGAAACATTCACCTCTCATATCCACAGCTCTATGTAAACGTACTCCTGTTGGTTCCCATTTCTGCACTCTGTCCAATAGCCCCTCCTCTGTAGTTCCCTCAATTTTCCACCCAATTTCCTTTTGCAGTCTTTGATCATTTCTACTTCTACATCCATAGCAAAGCACCGGAGTAACTTTTACAAGAGATTCTGCTCTAAAGATTAGTGGAAGTATTGACTTTGCTTCTGTTCAGAGTATTTCAATATTGTTATTGAGCTAATCAACCATGATCTTCCAGTAGAATTCAACTTCCTCAGTGTCTCTACACTCTGTGGACTGATAGACTTTGAATATGGAGACAGGGCTCACCCCACAGTTGGTTATAATATTACATGCAGTCACCTAACTCAAACAACTTAATTGCCCTAATGTGCACATGTAAGATTGGTTACTGGGGGTACTCAATGGTACCCAACCTCAGAGGACTGTTTCGCAGCATGAACCTGCTTCTAGTAGGGAGGGAAGGCAGTAAACATGAAGAGGAGAGATTGGAGGGCAAAAATAAAGTTGAAATGGGCAGCACAGAGCCAGCTCAGCTCACTAACAAAACAAGCAGCCTTTGGGTAGCTGGAAAATCATTAACTCAGGGAAGTGAGACATGGCTGGTGAATGGGAAATTAGTTGAAGTGATTGACAGATTCAGAAAACAAAGCAAAGATTACAACCTAAATATCATCTCAAATTTCCTATCCCTCTTTCATTCTTTGCCACTAAAATCCCAATGTTAAATAGGACAGTGCTCACTTAGGAAGCAATTCCTTTGAAACCACTGAAATATATCCATGATTTCCTCACCATTAATGAGTGAAATATCCCAGAACTCTGAAGGCGCAATTTTGTTTTTGCAGAATGTATACAGGAGGAGCACTCCTATGACATTAACACAGTGACAGGAGTAAACTAGATGCAAGCCAGTACCTTTTAGTGTACCATTGCATTTCTTATATATAGGAGAAAGTGAGGATAGCACATGCTGGAGGGTGAGAGTTGACTAAGTGAGGCAACGAAGAAAGCATAGCATGTCAGGCAGCATCAAGACAGTCAACGTTTCAGGCAGGACCCTTCTTCAGGACATCCCCAGTCCCGAAGGAGGATCTGGCCCAAAACATTGACTTGCTTGCTCCGAGGATGCTTTCATACATATAGCCCTAAGATGTCACCACCAGTGACAGACGTCTGGCCATCACTTCACCCAATGTAACCAGAGGACTCAGGTTTTGAGCAATTGTTTAAAATAGCCAGAAAGGAGGAGGATGGGGAAGATGAGAATTTTTCAATGTAGCATCTTGTCATGATACGGCTTGCACCAGACTAAGAGGGTGGTGGCAGCACAACGATCACTCTCAAAAAGGAATTGGATGAATCCATGAAGGAATGAAAATTACAAGCAGAAGGAAGTGGAACTAACTCACTGAGACAGGTAGGAAGGGCCAAATGGCATCATTTTGCACTGGATCATTGTAAGTTAACTCAGAATGCTTTGTCCCAGCATGGACACAAACAGCAGCAATTTTAATTTCAGCCTTCCGATGGAACTTATTGTCAGGATAGGATTCGGGGAGCTCACACCCAGACACTCACGTATGCACACACAAAGACTGAAAGGCATTCTTTGCAGTTGCAGAGGTCACATTGGCCAGGAATTTCAATTGAGCTATTCAGCAACTTCAACAACTCTCTGCACTTTATTTTATTCTTTCCTAGGATGTGGGTATCACTGATGAGATCAGCACGTATTACCCATCCCTGATCACGCGTGATCTGAGTTGTTTGCAAGGGTTATTTCAGAGAAAGCCGATCACATTGTGGGTCTGGCATCACATGGGCCAGACTGAATAAGGTCAGGAGCTTTCCTTCCCCAGGAGATAACGAGGACTGCAGATGCCGGAGAAGTCAGAGTCAATAAAGCGTGGTGCTGGAAAAAGCACAGCAGGTCAGGCAGCATCTGAGAAGCAAGACAGTCGACATTTCAGTGACTGATGAAGGGCCCTGCCCAAAACATTGACTCTCTTGCTCCTCAGATGCTGCCTGACCTGCTGTGCTTTTTCCAGCACCAAAATTTCCTTCCCTGAAGGACATCAGTGAACCAGATTTTTGTTTTTAGAAACATATGACTCTATAACAAATGACATTGATCTTCATTGTCAAGATTACTGAGATAAGATTTCAACTCCAGACTTAAGTTTTGAATTCCACCAGGTTCCATAGTGAGATTTGAACTGCTGTCCCACAGCATTAGACTGGGACTCTAGATTAGTCCAGTGACAATACCACTATGCCATCACCTCCTACCCATGTATTCCATCTTATAAATGCTATCATGCTTCACATATCCACTGCGCTGTCTCAGTAAAACACCTTGGGCAACTCGGAAATGACTCTTTACTAATCACGTTGTGGGGCAAGCCAGGCCCATCTTCAGATGGGTGTTCAACTTCAGCCCATTATTTCTCTCCTTTCAAAACCTCCTGCAAAAATTGCAACCAACCACTGATTCCTTTTGAATCAAAGGAAAGCTAACTGATAAGGGTAGCATGGTCACAGGAAGGAAGAAAATAGAAAGACAGACTGGCTGCCTTTAATAAATCTGCCCGTGACTACTGGGGACTAACCTGCTTTCTCTGAAAGGAAACAGGTGGTTACCTAACCCCTGGAGTTTTATCTGGGTCAGCCTGGACCTCCAATCCATTGACCCCTACCATTGTTCTCATGACAATGCAGACTATACCTAACCAGCAAGTCTTTTTTTAAAATTGAAATTCAGTGTCACACCCTTTTCTTTTGAGGGGTGGAGGAGATATCTCCACATCTTCCAATATAAAATTTTTGGGGAACCCAAAAGAATAAGGGGATTCCTGATGAGAACATTATAGAAGTTCATAGGGAATCTCCCAAACTTCTCAACTTGGCCAGATAGCAGGGCAGCATTGGGTTGCAGAAAGAGAGTCAATATTAGGACATGGTAACAATCTGCAGTCAGTGTACGGCCAACATTTAGGCTTTCCTGTTAAACTTTGGGGAAGAGGGGTTTCTGTCCATGACCAGGTTAACGAGTGAACTGCACCTCTCAATAAAGAAATCCCCCTGCAATATAAGCATGGCATTTGACCTATCGGCACCCTAACTGACCGGGAGGCTGGATTACCTTTTGCAGACAGATGTTGAGGAGAAGGTGCATGGAGGAAGTGGGATTAATACTTGAATTCACCAGCAGTTACTCTGCAGATAGAGCTTGCCACAACCATCAGCTATTGTGATAACATTGGAAATAATGCCATGAGATCATTTCAACGACAGCGTGTTCAGGCAGATTGTGAGCTTTTAATTAAAAGTTACACAATCCATATTCAATTCAGAATAGCTGGGCCAGTTACAGTGAAAAACAAACTCATAATGACTGGAAATATTTGTTCTGACATACATATTCCACCATGAACATTTGGTTTAAAAAACAAAGTCTACAGGGAAACTGGAGCAAGTGAGTATTGAGTACAGGAGTTGGGAGGTCATGTAACGGCTGTACAGGACATTGGTTAGGCCGCTGTTGGAATTTTGCGAGCAATTCTGGTCTCCTTCCTATCAGAAAGATGTGGTGGAACTTGAAAGGGTTCAGAAAAGATTTACAAGGATGTTGCCGGGGTTGGAGGATTTGAGCTATAGGGAAAGGCTGAACAGACTGTGCCTGTTTTCCCTGGAGCGTCGGAGGCTGAGGGGTGACCTTATAGAGATTTACAAAATTATGAGGGAAATGGATAGGGTAAATAGGCAAAGTCTTTTCCCTGAGGTCAGGGAGTCCAGAACTAGAGGACATAGGTTTAGGGTGAGAGGGGAAAGATATAATAGACCTACGGGCAACTTGGTACATGTATGGAATGAGCTGCCAGAGGATGTGGTGCAGGGTGGTACAATTGCAACATTTAAGAGGCATTTGGATGGGTATATGAACAGGAAGGGTTTGGAGGGATATGGGCCGGGTGTTGGCAGGTGGGACTAGATTGGGTTGGGATATCTGGTCGGCATGGACGGGTTGGACCGAAGGGTCTGTTTCCATGCTGTACATCTCTATGACTCTATGAATACCTCCGCCCTGGGTTAACCGTACTATGTCCCATAGCTGTCAAAAAAAAAGTGCGATACAGCCAGCAGCAGCCTGGGGTCGGGAATATTCACGATAAGGCGCCGGCTTTGGAGGAGCTCATTTTGTTTGGGGAATAGCTGCTGGCCGCTAGCATCTTCCACCAAAACCTCCCAAAATCGCCTTTAACCCACCCAGCACACAGAAAAGAAAGCAGAGCTTCACTTGGCAACAATTTTAAATGATTTGCAAATTATTCCTTTCTCACCACTCGGCCGGATCTGTCGACTGCTTTTTTCACTTTGCCGTAGGTGCCTTTGCCCAGGGTTTCCCGGAACTCATAGCGGTGTCTCAGGTTGTGTTTGTGGTGGTGCCTCTTCACTGCCTGGCGTTTCAGCTCCGGAGTCTGCGAGGAGGAGCAGCAGCGGGAGGCCAGCGGAGAGGATCCCGGATCCCTACCGCCACCCGGAGACAGAGGGCAGGCAGCGCCTGGAGCCGAGCCCCGGCTCGGACACGGAGACGCTGGATCCATCAGGAAGAGAGAGAGAGAGAGAGAGAGAAAGCAAGCACTGGGATGTGAATGAGGGATAGAAAAGTATCGGGAGGCTGAAACAGGAGTGGAAGAGAGAGAAAGAAACGGTGCAATTTCAGAAAATCAAAGCTTGCTGGTAAATAAAGTCATCCATATTTACAATGACTATTCTCTTATTGTCGAGGTGCAATGAATACACTGTAACCAATGTCTGCTACAATGTATCCCTCTCTAGGTTACACTGTATCTTTAACTGTTACACTGTATCCCTCTCTACGTTCCTCTGTCTCGAACACTGTTACAACAATCCAGATCCCAGTCGCGTGTGGAACCTTCAGCAGTTCGCTCATTAGCATAATCCCGCCCACATAAACGTCACAGCTACCACCACCTCCCAACGTCACGGCTCTCTAGCCAATCATACAATCATTACCAAAAAAAACCTCTTCCCTTCTTTCGCTTTTGAACCAACTGAACGACAAGTTGTCCCTGTTTTTTTTAGATTAGACTTACAGTGTGGAAACAGGCCCTTCGGCCCAACAAGTCCACACCGACCCGCCGAAGTGCAACCCACCCATACCCCTACATTTACCCCTTACCTAACACTATGGGCAATTTAGCATGGCCAATTCACCTGACCCGCACATCTTTGTGACTGTGGGAGGAAACCGGAGCACCCGGAGGAAACCCACGCAGACACGGGGAGAACGTGCAAACTCCAGAAGAGATTCCCCACTCGCCCACCCCGACTGTGAGAAAGTCTGGTTGCCAGGCGCTTCATGTTTCTAGTCCACTCGTCAGTCTGCAGGCTAGAGAGACAGAAACAAGGGGATTTTGGGAAGTGACAACAGTTCTACATTCTCTTAGTTCCTTCACTCAGCCTAGAAATATTCACTACTGCTCCTTGGATGCTGCCTAAACTGCTGTGCTCTTCCAGCACCAATAATCCAGAATCTGGTTTCCAGCATTCATTGTTTTTACCTAGAAATATTCAGGTAACTTCCCATCCCTTCCCTGTACCCAGACTGGGGTCAGCTAATCAGAATACCCGCTGAAAATGTGTTGCTGGTCAAAGCACAGCAGGCCAGGCAGCATCTCAGGAATAGACTAATCAGAATACCCGTTCAATCCAAACAGACTGGACTTGTCAACCAGCAGGGTAACCAGGCCAATCTCATTACATTAACATTCATGTAAAATTCAGAGAGTGTTTAAAATAAAAACTGCAACTGCCAGAAATTCCCAATATCTCAGGTCAAGATCTGCAGATAAACTGAGTCGAGGTCGAGATCCTTTTATTAGAATTGATATCAAGGTGGCCTGGCGGTCGGAATTGTGGGACACGATTACATCAGCCTTTCTTCAGGGAATTATAAACAATTGAAAAGCGATGTCAACAACATTTGTATAAGGAAGCTAAAATGCCCCAACTGAGAAACAACAGCTCTGGAGAGGATTAGCAATTCGGAAAGAATTCCCCGGATCACCTGACAACATAATCGGTTTCTGTTTCTAATCGCTGTATTGAGTTTCTAACGAAAATGAGTGACCTACACCTCGCATGGAGATGGTGGTCTCGTGGCGAACGTTTCTACAGCCATTTGGCCAACCCCGTAAATATATTGAAAATACCGAAAGCTGTGTCTTTTTTTACATGAATGATTTGCAATGTCGTGCAGAGGGCAATGTCTCCTTACCCATTCTGTCTCTCCCGAAACTTGGTGGCTCCACATCTCTGTGATTTGGGAGCAGCTCATTCAGCTCTGCTTAGTCTGTTGTACCATTCCACAAGACCAAAGCTGGTCTGCCTGTGCACTCAATTTCACATTTCTGCTTCATTCCTGATGAAGGACTCCGGCCCGAAACATCGCTTCTCCTGCTCCTCGGATGCTGCCTGACCTGCTGTGCTTTTCCAGCATCATACTCTTAATTCGCATTTCTGCCACGCACCAGCAACCATAGACTCGGCAAAAGTGAGGGGCGGCAGATGCTGGAAATCAGAATCTGCCCTTGTCAGTCAATAAACTACCTCCAAATTAAAAATATTTAATGATCCTGACACCATTAGATGAAAGAAATCTTTTTCGCTATCTAATCTCGGAGGGAAAAAAATCCTCATCTCCCTCTCCAAGGGGAGACCTCTTATTTTTAAACTGCGCGCTCTAACTTAGTTTTTTTTCCCCACAAGAGGAAACATCCTTTCAGCATCCACCCTGATAATTGTTGCCCTGCAAAATCAAAATGGTTGTGGTTCTGCTCGCCGAGCTGGAAGTTTTTGCTGCAAACGTTTCGTTCCCTGGCTAGGGAACATCAAAATGGGAATTTAAATCAAAATGGGAATGACAGCTTTTCCACTTAGACGACATTGCAGTGGAGTCTGAGTCTGGCCCTTCTTTGATGACTTTCTAGCCGTGTGTGTGTGTGTGTGTGTGTGGTGATGTAGACGATAACTAATTGTCTCCTGTCCCTTTGATTATGAGGCACTGAACCAACTGCCTCTGTCACTGTAAGTCTTGATCTGCCCACTAGGAGGTGCAGCGATCCAAACGACCACAAGCATGGTCAGCAGTCTGGGTCAGTCAAGGACTGGAAACATTCCAACCCAGGGACAATGGCTGTACAAGGTCCAAAAACAATTATGTTTTCTGAGCAAACAATAACCACAAATATTAACTAGCTAATCTACACAATTGCTACCATTTCATTATTTGGCGAATCGCAAGGTTTTCTTTTGCTTGTGTTAATTTTGGGGCAGTACAAATTCACAAGATCCTAAAAGTGACACAGTGGTAAAATATTGGAAGGATTGGCCCTTGGGGATAAGACAATTCTGCAGCTTACAGAAAGGCTTAAATAATGAGAAACCAAAAGGTTCCCAAAGAGAAGTAGACTGTTTTTCCGCCCCCCCCCCGCCCCCCAAAATGACAGGTGTAGGAGCGCTCGAGAGTCTGGGGAAGGCAGTCAGTTTAATTTTTCTGCACCAAAATAGATCGGTTTTGGATAAATAAGATATCAAGGATTTTGGAGCAAAGCCAGTTACGGTAAATCAGGTTGAGGCGATAATCAGGCATGGTTCTGG
This sequence comes from Hemiscyllium ocellatum, assembly GCF_020745735.1. Classification (NCBI taxonomy): domain Eukaryota; kingdom Metazoa; phylum Chordata; class Chondrichthyes; order Orectolobiformes; family Hemiscylliidae; genus Hemiscyllium; species Hemiscyllium ocellatum. Next base: position 7,838,099 of record NC_083426.1, on the reverse strand, counting down.
ATCAGTGGTGCTGGAAGAGCACAGCAGTTCAGGCAGCATCCAACGAGCAGCGAAATCGACATTTCGGGCAAAACCTGAAGTAGCTGAATGGCAGAATTGACTTTTGAGTTTTGAATGGGCTTCTGTTGTTGCAATGAATGTAACCTTGTCCAAATGTAAAGCCTCAATTTACTCGTCAGTTACGTATTTAATTGTTGTTAAGTTCTTAAATGCACTGATGTGGAAATGAACCAGACTGACAGAGCAGGAAGATCGTAAGATAGATCGCAGACCTGTGCTAAGAGAGGTGATCTCACCAGAGCTGTCAGGAGGTTGGGGTGGGGCGGGGGGAGGGTGACAAATTTAATATTTTATCTGGACTTTCTGTTCCACTAAAGAATTCAGTGGGAAACCAAATGGGATTTCGGAAGGTTTTGTTTTCCCTGAAATTGATTTTCAGTTTAAATATGAACACAGTGACTCCAGCAGACATCGACGGGAAGCGCCTGGGTGACTTCCAGTCACATAGCGACATCAGGAATTCAGCATTGTTTTGCTTTCCTGAGTCTGTTTGATTGACATGGTGCCTGTAATTAATCATCAGTGACGCAATCACTGAAAAACAAAGAGCTCATAATCAAAACCAGTAAAGTCCCTGGTAAAATTCCTTGTATGAGGAAGACATATATTCAGCAATGCTATACAATAAATACCATACATCATTATATTGTAGCATGGATTTCCCCAGTACTTGCACTCTCCAGTACCATTGTTGCTTGCTTACCAGCTTCTCTTAGGGAAGAAAGTGAGGTCTGCAGATGCTGGAGATCAGAGCTGAAAATGTGTTGCTGGAAAAGCGCAGCAGGTCAGGCAGCATCCAAGGAGCAGGAAATTCGATGTTTCGGGCATGAGCCCTTCTTCAGGAATGCCCGAAACGTCGAATCTCCTGCTCCTTGGACGCTGCCTGACCTGCTGCGCTTTTCCAGCAACACATTTTCAGCTATCAGCTTCTCTTAGCCTACGAGCACATATGCCTGTTATTATCGGGAGGATCCGAGTCCCATTCAGAGACTTTAGCACATAATCCAGGCTGACACTCCACTGCATTATCGGAGGTGTCATCTTTCAGAGGGAGGTAATAAATCTGAGGATCTGTCTGTCCTTTCAGGTGGGTGAAAGATATCCCATGGTACTGCTTTGATGAAGAGCTGGAGAGTTCTCCCCAGACTACAAGACAATATTTATCCCTCCACTAACATCAGTTAAACAGATAATCATGTCTTTATCACATTTCTGTTTGTGGGAGCTTGCTGAGTACAAAGTGGCTACTGTGTTTCTTGCAATACAGCAGTGGCTACACTTAATTGGCTGCAAATCCTTTCTTTCTTACGTTTCTTTTACTCTTCCTATCTTTTTCAATCTTTTCATTCTGACTGTCTGGGAATCTGTCCCTCAGGCAGTATTTGTAAGGTCCCAAGCAATCAGCGTCTCGAAGGCAATGGATTTCTCTCCTGAGTCCTTTCCTCCTCAACCCGTTGTTAACTGGGAGATGTTGCCATGGAGTATGGCTGCCGTGCACATTGGAATATGCCTTTTCTTTGTTCTTTTTTAGAGAATGTATGTATCAATAGCAAGGCCAGCATTTGTTGTCCATATATAGTTGTTCTTGAACCAGATGTCTTGCTGGGTCATTTCAGAGAGCAGTAGGCCTGGATACGTGCAGGCCAGACTGGGTAAGGATGGCAGATTTCTTTCCTTAAACAGCATCAGTGAACCTGGTGTGTTTTGCCTGATAATCAATAGTTGTCATGGTCACCATCACTGGGAGCATTCGATTCCAGATTTTAGATATTCCTAATCAACAACTTCAGACATATTATGACACACATCTGGAGCAGGTGGGACTTGAACCTAGGCCTCCTGGTAGGGACACTATCACCGCACCAGTAAAAACCACTCAGTTAGAACTTTTATTCATTGAATTTAAATTCCTCCAGCTGCTGTGGTGGGATTTGAACTGATGGCTCAGAGTGTATTAGCCTGCCTTTAGGTTATTGATCCAGTGACAATATCACTACACCACCATGACCCCCTCAATGCAGCCAAATATGTTCTTCTCTCAGGTGTTTCTATGTTGTACACAATCTCTATTTAAAGGCAAGTATATTTCCTTTTAAAGGCCAAAATCTCCATTTCCTCAGAAAAAAGAATCCTGCTCATCTATTTTAATGCTGATTTATTTGCTTTTGCTATGTGCTGTCCTGCAGTGATTTCTCCCTGTGGTAAGTTTCTTTCAGGAACTGGTGACAGATCTTTTTAAAATAAACAGTGATGTCAGGGTAAGAGACTGTCTGTCTTGTGTTTCCTTGACCGTGCAGTCCCAATGATGTAATTCTTTGGGGTCAAGGGTTGCCTGACATCAATTGTCTCTCAGGGTCAAAGGCCAAGAATGCCCTGAACTCTCCTCCATTGTGCCTTTTTTGCAAGCACTTTCTGCTTGCCATGTTCCTACTGTGTAGAAAGTTCAGGTGATTTTCCTAATTGAGACAGATTTTGAGGAAGAGTGAGCCAAGAAAATAGTAGGTAGCAGTGTGATTTGAGGAAGAATTGTTGAGTTATTATAGAATCTTTACAGTGTGGAAACAAGCCATTCGGCCCAACAAGTCCACACTGATCGTCTGAAGAATAACCCACTCAGACCCCTACCTTATTGCTCTACATTTACCTATACATAACACACCTAACCTACACACTCCTGAACACAATGGGCAATTTAGCATGGCCAATCCACCTGGTCTGCACATCTCCTGTACTTCAGCCCTCAGTCCCTGTCTTCCCTCCCACAATGCCATTTGTGCCACCTCCTATAGGATGCCACCACCAGGCATATATTCCCCTCCTCTTCCTTGTCCACCTTCCGCAGGAAACCCTGGGGCACTCGTCCTCAACTCCCAGCATCTCCCTTCACCCCCATGCCATCATGATGAGTGCAATACCTACCCCTTTACTTCCTCCCTCCCTATCATCCATGGCTCTAGACACACCTACAGGGAAGCAGCGATTTACCTGCACTTTATTTAATCTTGTCTGCTCTATTCACTGCTCACAGTGTGGTCTCCCGTACCCTAGGGAGACAAATAACAGGCTCGGGGAGCTACTTTTCAGAACATTGACTTTCTATCCTTAGAAGTGACCTTGAATTTCCTGTTGTCTGCCACTTCAACATGTTCCCTGGTCAACATCTCTGTCTTAGGCTTATTGCAGTGTTCCAGGGAAGGTCAGCACAAGCCTATCCACTTGGGTATCCTGCAGCTTTCTGGATTCAACATCAAGTTCAACAACTTTAGGGCTTGAGACACCTTTCTCCATATCCTTATCCCAGCCCGCACACACCAAACCTTGTCATCGATGGGCTGCTACCACGAACAACCCATTATCAGCTCCCCATTAACATCATGGAATTATAGGATCATTAAGCCCAACAAGTCCACACCAACTCTCCGAAGAGTACCACCACTCAAACCCATTCCCCTACCCTATTACTTTACATTTACCCTGACCAATGCACCTAATCTACGCATCCCTGACCACTGTGGTCAATTTATCGCGGCCAAGTCACTTAATCTGCATACCTTTGGACTGTGGGAGGAAACTGGAGCACTGAAAGGAAACCCACACAGACACGCGGAAAATGTGCAAACTCCACACAGATTGTCACCCAAGGCTAGTATCCGAACCTGGGTCCCTGGTGCTGTGAGGCAGCACTGAGCCACCATGCCAGCTATTGATTCTCCCGTACTGACCTTTACCTCTTCCTTTGACTGCCCAGCTGTGTTTTTCTCTCTCTCTGCTCTCCATCTCTGTCTACTGTTTATTCCTTCCCTTCTCCCACACTATCTCAAGCACATATGCCAAACATCTTCCAGCTAAATCAGTTCTGAAGGGGGATCGCAGGACCTGAAATGTTAACTCTGCTTTGTCTCCACTGATGCTGCCTGACCTACTGAGTTTTTCCAGCGATTTTTGTTTTTGTCACTGAAATAGTTTGTTTGGTCATTACCTTATTGCCATTTTTGGGAGGTTTCTGTGTGAAAATTGGTTGCTGTGCTTCCTACAACACTTCAGAACAAATTCAACGGTCGTAAATCCTTTTGCGATGACCTAAAGATGTGAAAGGTTCTATGTAAATGCAAAATGACACCTCAGGCAGTATAGCACTCCCTTCGTGCTGCAAGCACTGAAGTGTCAGCCTAAATTATATGCTCAGGTTTCTGGAGCCAGACCTGAACGCGTAGCACTTTGACTGTGAGGTGAGGGTTCTATCCACTAAGCTTAGGTCTGAAGTGAACCTGAAGATTTAAAGAGCAGGACACCAACAAAGATTACAAAATGTATCAGCAAAGATTTGAATTGATTGAGGATCTAATGGTGACATGACATTAAATTGGAATTTGAGGAGAAAGGAGGGCATTGTGTAACACATTCTTACCTTGGAGGGATTTATCCAAAGATGGATAAGCCAGGTTTGCTGCCTGACTCATGTGGGAATGCAGCCAATTAGCGCAATTAAGGACCTTTCGCACCAGCGATAATTTACCAAACTCGGTGTGTCGAGCCACATCCCCTCGTGAGTTGGACCTGTCGCTGGGTGAAACCGGAATGTCCCACCTACAGCACTGTGGGTGCACCAATAGCACTGGACCGCGGTAAGAAGGCTTTTGGTACAACCTTCTCAATGGCAAAGTGAGGCAGGGTTAGGGGTTAGGATCCCTGAGAGTAAGACCCACACCCTGCAAATGAATTTTGGAGACAGCCTGTGGTTTGCTGATGCACCAGGCTCAGTTGAGGCAGCCTCACTATGACCAGGCCAGGGAAAGGACTTCCAATCACTGGGCCAGGGCGCTGTAAGGCTGCAGCCCACTTTCCTTTCTAGGTTTCCCTCTGACCCCATTACCTTAGTTTCATCTTTTCCATGCTGGCAAATGAGGCGCCTCCATGTTGCAGTACCACTGTGCTCACAATCTTGGCATTATTCACAGCTCGTGGAGGGGCCCCTGATGGGGAGTATGGGAAGCCTGTAAGCCACCCTTTAATATGACAATGAGGGTGAAGGTGACCAGTTTGGAAGTCCCCACCTGTGGACATGCTAGTTTGGGCTGACAAATGGCAAGTAGTATTCATGCCACACAAATGTCAGAGTCCAACAGGGGAGAATCTAACCATCAATGCTTGATGGTCAATGGTATTAACATCACTAAACCCCCCCCACTATCAACATCCTGGTGTGATCATTGACCAGAATACCAACCAAACTAGTCATATAAATACAGTGGTTACAAGAGCAGGTCAGAGGCTAGGAATCCTGTGGAAAGCAGATCACCTTCTGACTCCCTACATCTTTTCCACCATCTAAAAGGCACAAGTCAGGAGTGCAATGCAACACTCCCCATTGCCGTAGGTGGGCACAGCTCCAACAACATTCAAGAAGCTTGACACCTGCTTGATTGGCATCACAGGAGAAAGTGAGGACTGCAGATGCTGGAGATCAGAGCTGAAAATGTGTTACTGGAAAAGCGCAGCAGGTCAGGCAGCATCCAAGGAGCAGGAGAATCGACGTTTGCTGAAGAAGGGATCATGCCCGAAACGTCAATTCTCCTGCTCCTTGGATGCTGCCTGACCTGCTGCGCTTTTCCAGCAACACATTTTCAGCTCTGATTGGCATCACATCTAAAAACATGCACTCCCTCCATCAGCGACACAGAGCAGCAGCAGTGTGTCCCATCTCCAGCAGCAACTCATCAAACCCCTTAGTCAGCATCTTCCAAGCCCACGACCATCTCCCATCAAGAAGGACAAGGGCATCCAATACATGGAAACACTACCATCTGCAAATTCCCCTTCAAGCCCCTCACTATTCTGACAATGTCACTGAATCAAAATCCTGAAAGTGCCTCCCAGCAGCGTTGTGGATCTCCCTGCACTAGATGGACTGCAGTTGATCGAAAAGGCAGTTTATTGCTATCTTCTTCAGAGTAATTAAGAATTGGCAAGAAATGTTATTCCAGCCAGCAGTGCCATGTCCTCTAAAGGAATAAAAAAAACTGTGGCAATGGGGTCGAAGTAACTCATGTACCCCTTGGGATCTCTATCCCCACTGGCACATTCACCCCAGAGTCTTCATTCTATTGAAATTACAATGTGGCATCATTCAGTTGTATTTGTTATTTGTCCTTGATACAAGCCAACACCTTATGACCATTCCATTCCCAAAATTAATGCATCTCTCTTTTCCGTCCATTGACTAACCAATTCCTTAACTCTGCTTCGACCACCAAGGGCTCAATCGACAGCCTTACTGATCTTGCAGTAAGAGAAATTTATCCACAGCATGACCTGCCGTGACAGTAACAGGGAAAGTTGTTTCCACAACAAACCAGCATTCCTTCCATTCCTCACTCGAGCTAGTTAAAGACAGAACTGTCAGGACGTGTTGATATTAGCACCTCTTTGTGTTCGCTTGTATATAAGCAAGCATTCCTCAGCAACCACAAAACAAACCCACCTGTCCCGTGGCAATGCATTATATTGCAAACATGCCATTCTTCTTGCCCACTCCATCCTCAATGTGTTGAAATGAAAACTCATCATTTACGCTCCTATTGTAATCTGTTCTTTCCCTTAGCACAGAAGGCTCTCCCCAGTCCTCCCTTGCTCCTTGTACCTGCAGGCTTTTCAATCCAAAATTGACCTAATCTCAGCATTAGTTCTTCATTAATTCGATTGTCTCTGGTACTTTTCACGATCTTGGTCAGTGTCCTATCTGAGGGTCCTTCAAACCTGGCATCAGTGCATAACACTCTCAACTTGCAGCCAAAAACTGTGGGTTCAAGTCTCATTCCAGAGAGTTGAGGATATAATTTAGGCTGGCACACCAGTCCAGTGCAGCATGAAGGGAGTACTGTGCTGTGTGAGATGTTTTGTTTTTCAATAAGAGCTGAAAATGTGTTGCTGGAAAAGGAATCCTGATGAAGGGCGTATGCCCGAAACGTCGAATTTCCTGATCCTTGGATGCTGCCTGACCTGCTGCGCTTTTCCAGCAACACATTTTCAGTTCTGATCACCAGCATCTGCAGACCTCACTTTCTCCCTGTGTTTCAATAAGGGCCAGTGAATGCCACCACCAGGTGGAACAATAAAAGCACTGTGCTGCAGAGTGATGCCATGACCCAGTGACAGAATGACAGCTGCCTGTCACAAAGATGGCACTGCCGATATAATCATACCGTGATTACACACACAGTAAGATCTTGGCTGACTGAGGCTTCTCTTCCTTCCAAGCAACCACTTTCACCCAACCCCATGCCCTGGGCTGAGCCAAATGAAGATACTGGAGGGAGAGCAAGAAGTGGCCAAGGCAGCACAGGGGGAGTGGTCGCCACATTTAGAAAAGTGAAAGGGTGGGGCATGTGGGGGAGTCTTGCAGACATGCTGATATCCCTGTGCCTAGAATGTGGTGGTGTCAGCAGTATCTGTGCAGACACATCCTGAAACCTGTTGTGGCCAGCTGATGTCATCAGCTCCATCTTCAGGCGCTGTTTTCATTGGAGAGAAGAAGGTTTAGGGGTGACTTGATAGAGGTGTACAAGATGATTAGGGGTTTAGATAGGGTTGACCATGAGAACCTTTTTCTACGTATGGAGTCAGATATTACGAGGGGGCATAGCTTTAAATTAAGGGGTGGTAGATATAGGACAGACGTTAGGAGTAGATTCTTTAGTCAGCGAGTCGTGAGTTCATGGAATGCCCTGCCAGTAGCAGTGGTGGACTCTCCCTCTTTATGGGCATTTAAACGGGCATTGGATAGGCATATGGAGGAAAGTGGGCTAGTGTAGGTTAGGTGGGCTTGGATTGGTGCAACATCGAGGGCTGAAGGGCCTGTACTGCGCTGTATTTTTCTATGTTCTATGTTCTATGTTCTATATCTCATCAGTTGTATGACACTATGATCTTTTATTATAAATTCTGTGTCCTATGATCCTGCTCCACTAGTTACCTGATGAAGGAGCAGCGCTCCAAAAGCTTGTACTTTCAAATAAATCTGTTGGACTATAACCTGGCGTTGTGTGATTTTTAACATTAGAGAGAGAGAAATAATCAGTAATAGTTTAACCTGAGGGTCACCATGCCTCAGGCAAGGGGAGCCAGTTTGAGAAGGAGAGTCCGTCATGGTAATCTCAGCCAGTGTAGGAATTGAACCCATATTGTTGATATCACTCTAGATTCCAAACCAGCTAACTATAGCAACAGAAAGAGGTGAGAGGGACCAGGTCTTTGTAATAATTAGTGCTGAACCACACAATGCCTTACAAACTGTCTATAAATTTGGATACGATAACACTGATAGTCCTGCATTGTTCAGAATGCACCACTACAAAGAAAAGCCTGCAACTGGAGGAGTAAAAGGGAGTCAGACAATGTAAGGAATGAAACATTTTAACATTTACAAGGATGTTACCAGAGCTACGTTTCTGGTGATCAGGACAGGATAGAGCAGTTTGAACCTTGAAAGAGAAGTGGCGGATGCACTAATTACTTCATAGAGATCCTTAAAGCAATGGGGACATTTGTAGAAAAGACACCGTGTTCACACGTGTTGAGAGGAGCAAAACTAAATAATAATCACTGAGAAATCAAGCTGGTCACTCAGAAGGAATCTCATTACATAATGAGTGATGAGAATGTGGAACTCCCTCTCATAGGAATGGTTGAAATGAATAATTGAAGCACATTTCAGATGAAATTAGACAAACACAAAAGGAATAGAAGGACATTCTTAAGGGGCATGGCAATGTCAACACTTAGAAGTTATTTTCCCTCATGGGAGAGTCCAGGACTTGACTCAGAATAAAGGGGCACCAATTTCAGACTGAGCTGAAGAGGAATTTCTTCTCTCAAGCGGTTGTGAGTCTTTGGGACCCCTTGCCATACAGAGATGTGGGGCAGAGTCCTTGTGTGTATTTAAGGCTGAAACACATAGGGCTATGGGGAAAGGTTGGGCAAGTGAGGAATGCTGGATCAGCCGTGATCCTATTGAATGGCGGAGCACGCTCGAGGGGCTGAATGGCCTACTCCTGTTTCTATTTGTTGTGGACATGCTGATGACGTGAGAGGTTCAGGTTAGGATGAGGAAGGTAATGATGAGGATGAGGAATCATAGGATCCCTACAGTGTGTAAACAGGCCACTCAGCCCATCGGGTCCACACCAGCCCTCCGAACAGCATCTAGTCCAGACTCACGCCCCCCACCCTATCCCTGTAACCTTACATTTCCCATGGCTAACCCACCCAGCCTGCACATCTCTGAACACTATGAGCAATTTAGCACTGCCAATCCAACTAACCTGCACATCTTTGGACTGTGGGAGGAAACTAGAGCACCCGGAGGAAACTAACGCAGACATGGGGAGAAAGTGCAAACCACCACACAGTCACCCAAGGGTGGAATCGAACCGAAGTCCCTGTCTCTGCTAGCCACTGTGCCACCCTGGTGATGTTGAAGCTGGGAGTGTTTGGGATGAGGAATGGGGTGAGGAGGATTAGGTTTGGGGTGAGGAAGGAGACCCGTTTGAAATCAGGTGAATGGTCTCTTTCTGGCCTGTAAATCTGTTCGATTCAGGGACTGCAGTTCCTTAGTTTTTAATTTCCAGCTCCACCCCCTCCCCCCCCCCCCCCCAACTCTCTCGTCAAAGATTAATACATTGTTAAAATAAAAAAAAATGCAAGATGAAAAATGTACAGGAAGGGTATGCAGGAAGCTCATTACAGATAGAATAGTCAAGAGAGACCAGTATTCAGCTTTGCAAACTGCAGCATTGCTGTCTCACCATTCTTTACTCTGAAGTGCAAGCATTTTGAGCATTGTAGTGCATTCCAATGGTTGTTTTTTTAATTAATCAAAATACTTGGAGTGGGTGATTTTATTCTGTTTGTTGGTTTTAAGGATTATTGTGGCTAAAAGTGGGGGTGTCTGTCATGACTCATGCACTATATTGGTCTCAGAGTGCTGCCAGGATAATTTAGTAACTTTCCAGGGTCATGAGTCTCTCCACTGCCACCTAGTGCTCAATCATCCCATAACAAGACAAGCCGGATGCTTGTGTCTGACCTGAACCCCTAATGTTCCATCAAAGAGCTTTCAGATCCTTTCGGTGTTTTGCTCTGTTTTAACTGGAATAATACAGAACATTTGTACAAAGCCGAAAGCCCTTTCACTAGCTACCATGGTTCAGGCACACTTGCCTTAGAGTTGGAATCCTAAGAGTTTAATTCCATTCTGGAGAGTTGAACCTATGATCCAGGCTGACACTCGCCGTGAGATACTGATGGCACCTTCGGATCAAAACCTAGCCTGCTTTTTTTGTCACAATATCTTGTGACACTACTTTAGAGAAGCACAGGGAAGTTCACCTTGCTTTCTGGACATTATTTATCCCTCAACCAACACATTGAAAGAGAGACATAAATGAAAACTGCTGGAGAAACTCAGCAGGTCTGTCAGCATCTGTGGAGAGAAAGTAAAGTTATTGTTTCAAAGAAGAGTTGAATGTTAAGTCTGCTTTCTCTCCACAGGTGTTGCCAGACCTGCTGAGTTTCTTCAGCAATTTCTCTGTGTTTCAGATTTTCAGCATCCACAGATCTTTGTTTTATATTAAAAGAAAATATTGTTATTGATCTCATACCTTAATATTCACTTTTCGAAATACTTTCATGGGATGTGACAAAGCACTGACAAGACTCATTCCTAATTGAACTTCAATCAAGTTGCTCACTTGGCCATCTCAGAGGACAGTTTAGAGTCAACCACATCGCTGGGCGTCTGGTATTACGTGTAGATCGGACAGGGTGTAGTGATTGTAATGACAGCTGGACCTGATAGAATTTGAGTTATTTCACTGGGTAAGGACATTAAATGTGCAGGCTAAGTGAATTAGCTAAGGGTTACAGGGATGGGAGGCTGAGTCTGAGTGGGTTGCTCTTTGGAGAGTCAGCATGGACTTGATAGGCCGAATGGCCTGCTTCCACACATAGGGATCCTATGATTAGTGAACTAGATAGGTTTTCATAAGTAATCAATAATAATTTCACATTCACCATCTCTGAGATTTGCTTCAATTCTGCGTTTTTATTAACTGATTTGATGTAAATTCCAATATTGCAGGAGCAGGATTAAAAACCATGTCCCCAGAGAATTAATATGCGTCTCTTGATTACTAATCTAGTGACATTACCACGATGCAACTAGCTCCCCTCAACGAAGCAACATTTCCATTAGTTCCACTTTTCCCTGCTCTTTCACATTCACAAGTGCCTCCTTTTTGGTTATTTGTTTAATTTCCTTTTGAATGTTGTGAATCTTTGCAGGGATCACAACTCATTGAGAGAAAAACTCTCCTCTTGTTTTCTGCATTGAGTCTCAAAATTGGTAACCATGGAGAAGAAACAATGCAGTAATGTTTGAGATAGATGCATGTTCCTCATAAAAATACAGTTCTGAAGAAGGTCACTGTTTTGTTATTACAGAAGAAATTACAGGGTACTTTGATAGGAGTTTGATTTGTGAAGAGATGGGACAGAGTTGATCGAAACAGGCTGTTGAAAGATTTACAGACAAGGAACACAGATGTTAGATTAAAAACGAGGGCTGTGGGACTCAGAGCACGAGAACCTGGTATTATGGAGGAGGTGAATCTGTGAATATGTTCCTGATGTTAATGTTTGGAACAAAGACTATATCAACATTTAAAAATATAAAAATGGTTCAAAGCAAAGGCAGAGAGCTGGGTTTCCATAATATAGAGTTGGCAATTTAGGTCTAAGATGGGAAGTTGCTTTAAAACTGGAGCTATGAATGTTTGGAATTATCCGCTCATGAGATCTGTGGTTTTCAATTGTTGTTTGTCTTTAGAATTAAAACTGTTAATTGTTGGATATTGAGGGAACTAGGCAATATGAGTACAAAGCATAAGGTTGGAGTTGAGGTTTTAAAATTATCTTATTGAATGATGGCATAGGTCTTCTGTGGCACAGTGGTAACATCCCTATTTGTGGACTGGGAGGACTGGGTTCAAGTCCTACCTACTCCAGAGGTGTGTAATAAGGAGGAGGAGTAGGCCCTCTGGCCCATTGAGCCTGCCTCTGCCATTCAATAAGATCACAACTGGTCTTCTCATGGACTCAGCTCCACTTACCTGCCCGCTCACCATAACCCTTCATTCCTTTGCTGTTCATAAATCTATCTATTTTAAACGAGGTCGCCTCAACTGCTTCACTGGACAGGGAATTCCATAGATTCACACCCCTTTGGGTGAAGAAATTCCTCCTCAGCTCTGTCCTAAATCCAATCCCCCTTATTTTGAGGCCATGCCCCTAGTTCTAGTTTCACCCGCCATTGGAAACAACCTTTCTGCTTCTATCTTATCTAATCCCTTCCCGATTTTATATGGTTCTATAAGATCCTGCCTGATACTTCTAAATTCCAATGCATTTAGTTCCAGCCTGCTCACTCTCTCCTTATAAGCCAACGCCCTCAACTCCAGAATCAACCTAATGAACCTCCTCTGCACCCCCTCCAGTGTCAGTACAGCCTTTCTTAAGTAAGGAGACCAAAACTGCACCCAGAACTCCAGGTGTGGTCTCACCAGCACCCTATGCAGCCACAGAATCATTGAACAGATTGGTTAGAAACATAGGGTTAATAAAAAAAAAGTTAGGCTTGATTGGACTGAATGGCCTTCAATATATTTCCTATATTGTGAGACAGAATTTGCTCCAGAAGTTAGTGATCGAAAAAGACACCATGTCAGCCTTTAACAATAGGCAATGGATGTTTGAAGGAAGAGAGTTGGGAGTGGTATAAAGGAAATTGGGAACAGAGTGAATGCGTGGGATGAAGGTTACAGCTCATATAGAGGGTCAATCTCAACACAGACTGGCCAAGAGTGCATCATAATTTTTGAGGAATTCAGAGTATTTTCCTCTCTATAGTTGAGGCTTAGCATTTTCAAGCTTGAATGAAAAGCATGCTCTGTTATCTTGAGGTAGAAATAGAATGATTGACTATTTAAGAGAGTGATAATTTAAAATTCATGCTCTGTGAGGAAGGGAGGGTAATGTTCATTTCAAGGTAAAGAGATCTAGTCCTCTATCCATGTATATTTATTGGCAAGGACTAATCAGCCATCATGTGACTTATTCAGTGAGATAGCTAAATACACCCACACAAAACAAAGACAAAGAAACAATCACATTCATTGAGACATAGAAAAGATTGTGAATTGTAAACTATTCTCCAATTGTCTGTACATTTACATTTTGGCCGTAAATCAAAATATCTTAATGATGAGCTATCATCATCTGAATTTCTACACAATTCGTAAAGTTTACTGAGGAAGATAGCTGCACACTTAATGAAGCCCTTCATTTATTCATTGTTCTTATGTTTGCAATTTGAAATGGCTGACAGCTACTCTGTGTAGAATTGAGCCTGGGATTGTATAAGAAATGGGCACCAGCATTTATATAGCACCCTTCATGTCTCCAAGATCTCCCAAAGTGTTTTTCAATAGCTGAGGTACTTTCGAAACGTAACCGCTGTTGCAATGTCGGAGAATCACCAAACGATTTGTGCAAAGCAAGCTCTCACAAATACCCACGTGATTATGACCAATTTGTTTTATTCACATTGGTTGAGGGAATAAAGATTGTGTAGGTGAACACCTCTGCTTTTCTTCAAAATATAGCCATGTGCTAACTCATTTACACTGGGAGGGCAAGGTCAGAAGTCACACCACACCAGGTTACCGTCCAACAGGTTTATTTGAAATCACAGGCTTTCTAAGTGCTGCTCCTTCATCAGGTGACCTGGTAAGGTGTGACTTCCAACCTTGCCCACCTCAATTCAACGCCGGCACCTCCATACAATGGGAGGACAAGACATGGTCCTTGGATTGATTTCTGTTTTGTAAAACAATGCCTCTGGCAGTGCAGCAGTCCTGCAGTGTGACCAGATCATACACAGTTGTCTCTGGAGTGGGGCTTGAATGCATGACTATCCAGCAACGAGACGTGCAATTGCTACTCACTGAGTCCCAACTCCTCTTGTCCTCACTAACTAATGTTTAACTTCTTAGAAGTATTTTGTTGTTTGGCTGCAGATCTCCTGAGCATGTCCCTGATTATCCAGCTGTCGAGCTAGGTCCCAGACACCTCTCCCCAGTTACCACCCTGTGACTAATGGTGGAGAATAGCCAAGTACCGATTCTGGAATGAAGTCAGGCCTGAACAGCTGCCAAACCACCAAGAGTCTCCCGGATTTAAAGATTAATCTCCACGACACTTCTGTAAGCAACACAGAGGGAAACGAAATCTTAGCAGCCTTAATAAACATTGTTTTTATTCCTTTGAACATTATGATTTATTATTGTCTTTAAAAACATTGAAGACAGACAGACCATGAAGAATCATCTAAGCTGGTGGTGAGAGTCTGGTAACATTTAAAAAATGGACCAGTCATGAATTTTTAAAGTGTACACTAACAAGCTCTCAATGTGATCCATTTGATTCCCTTGCAATTATTCCAATACACAAGCGTCTGCTATGGACTTAGCTTAGTGTGTGTGTGGCCTGGTGTCAACCTTTGCTAATTATGTACATACCTGCTTCTAATAGATCCCCAATGTGATTCATCCCCTTGTTTGGAGACTGATAATGGCTTCAATCAATGCCTCTGAACATGAGAATTATCATCCTTTTCATCAATGTGGATTTCAAGGGCTGTTTAAGTGGGGCAAGGTGTGAAAGTTAGTTTCAGTGCTGTGGCTGTCTGGATATTATCTCTTCAGTGGCTAATGTTGTTTTATTGATGTCGTTCTTTAATCGCCACCTTCTGTTCAGACCAAAAATCACCGGGTCACTCCAGGACATGCCTAAGCAGTTTTCCCTGAGAAAATCACTCTCTTTACAGTCTCCGTTATTACAGGCAAACATGCGAGTTAAACCTTAAGACCATGAGATGGGGAAACAAAACTGGGCCATTCAGCTGATTGAGTCTTCTCCAACATTCATGGCTGATCTGATAATCCTCTGAATAAAAACCAAGCTGCTGTAAATCAGAAACAAAAACAGATATTGCTGGAAAAACTCAGCAGATCTGGCAGCACCTGTGGAGAGAAATCAGAACTTCTGATAATTTCTGATAATCCTCTACTTCAATGTCTTGCCTTTTCTCCATAACCCTTGATTCCCTCACTTACTAACAAATCTATCTCAGCCTTGAATATACTTAAGGATCTAACCTCTACAGACCTCTGTAGTGAAGGATTCCACAGATTCAATACCCACTGAGAGAACAAATTCCTCCTCATTTCTGTTTTAAACACAGCATCTTTTTATTCTGAGACTTTGCTCTCTGGCTTCTAGTCTCTCCCAGAAGGGGAAACAATCTTTCCACATTTACCCTGTCAAGGGCCATAAGAATCTTATATGTTTCAATCAGGTCACCTCATAAAGAGCAGGGGAAACCACTTGGTCTCTTGAGCTTGCTGTACCATTCAATAGAACCTTTACTGATCTGATTATTTCTCATTTCTCCCTGTCCCCAATAGCATTTCACTCCTTTGCTTATCAGTGTGCATCTATCTCGGTTGTAAACATATTTTAAAATCTCTGTTTCCCCTGTCTTTTGGGGAAGAGGATTCCAAAGAGGAGAAAAAGAACTTGCAACTTTATCTTACAAATGCTTTGCCTGTGTCCTCCACTTTCCCACTGCTGAGGCACACTTCCACACCGGCACCAACTGTGCCAAGCTTGTGTCTCATCTAGTTCTTTTTATTCATTTGTGGGATCTGGGCACCACTGGCTGGGCCAGTATTTACTGTCTGCCCCTAGTTGCCCTTGAGAAGGTGGTGGGTCAGGCAGCATCCAAGGAACAGGAGATTCGACATTTCGGGCATAAGCTCTTCTTCAGGAATGAGCTGATTCCTGAAGAAGGGCTTATGCCTGAAACGTCGAATCTCCTGTTCCTTGGATGCTGCCTGACCTGCTGCGCTTTTCCAGCAACACATTTTCAGCTCTGATCTCCAGCATCTGCAGACCTCACTTTCTCCTTGAGAAGGTGGTGATGAGCTGCTTTCTTGAACCGCTGCAGCCCATCTGCTGTGGGTTGACCCACAATGCTTATCGAGAGGGAATCCTAGTCATTGGATTAGCACACACATTGATGATACATGTTTCAAAAACAGAGAAATTGTACTCTGTATGATGTTGATTGAAACTTCAGCAATTCTTTTGCACAGAAGGATGTTGAAATCAGTTGCTAAGTATATTCAAGACAGAAAACTAATTGTTCTTTGTGCAATGATAGAGTGATGTGAGGCAGTAAATTGGTTTGGTGGAAGAACAGCAATTAACTTATTAAATGACAGAGCAGGTTTGAGGAGTTAAGATTTATCATTTGTAGGGTCATAGATTTCTTTTTTTGTTAATGAGGTGTGGGTGTCACTGGCTCGGTCAGCATTGATTGCTCATCCCTAATTGTCAAACAGGACAGCTAAGAGTCTATTACATTGCTATGGCTTTGGACTCACCAGGGAAGGAGAGCAGATTTCGTTCCCTACAGGACATTAACGGACCAAGTGGGTTTTTAGACTTGTCAGTGGGATACATGGTCACCATTAAGCGTACTCTTTTATTCCAGAATTTCATTGATTTCAAATTTCACCATCTGCTCTGGTGGGATTCAAACCCCATGTGCTCAGGACATTTGCCTGGATTTCTGGATTACTTTTAAATTAATTCACAGGATGAGTGTATCACTGACTGGGTCGGCATTTATTATCCTTCCATTTGCCTAGGGAGCAGTTAAGAGTCAACCACATTGTGGGTCTGGAGTCACATGTAGGCCAGACTAGATGAGGATGGCAGCTTCCTTCCCTAAAGGACATTAGTGAACCAGATGGGCTTTTCCTGACAACTGGCAATGGATTCATGGTCATCATTAGACTCTTTATTCCAGATTTTTAAATTGAATTCAAATCCTATCATCTGCCATGGTTGGAATCGAACCTTGGTCTCCAGGACACTTCTCCAGTGATATTATCAGTTCCACCTACACCTCCGCCTACTGCTACTCCTGTCCCTGACTATGCTGGTCAATTGCTGTCATTGTGAAGTGTAGCAAGCTTGAGAGAAATGGATGACATGGATCTAACACTCCCAGAAACCTGCACTTCATGCCTGGATGTCTTGTAGACTACACCTTTGAGATTGATTACTGTAATTAGTCAATAACCGCATTGTCACATGGCTACGAGGGTATCTGGTCTAGTATAGGCTCACATCAATGTGCCCCTTGAAAAGGCCTATCACACCACTCAGCTAGCCTTGCCAGTCATGCCCATGACCCATCAAGGATTTTAAAAATCGCACTCTATGGATACAAGATAATTTTCCATTTGGGGAAGTGTAAACAGGAGACTGCTGCATGGGAATTGGTTTCCCAGGATATGGTAGGCCAAAGAGAGAGGGAGAAAATCAGAAATGAGTAAATGAATAAGTCTGACAAGACAGCAGCTGTAAGATGGAAGTAGTTACATAGTCATAGAGATGTATAGCACAGAAAGAGACCCTTCAGTCCAAATTGTCCATGCCGACCAGATATCCAAACACAATCTAGTCCCACCTGCCAGCACCTGGCCCACATCCCTCCAAACCGTTCCTATTCATATACCCATCCAGATGCCTTTTAAATGTTACAATTGTACCAGCCTCCACCACATCCTCTGGCAGCTCATTCCATACACGTACCACCCTCTTTGTCAAAAAGTTGCCCCTTAGGTCTCCTTTCGAAAAAAGCAAAATATTTTGGCATCATCCCAAAGAATCCTCTTTTTAACAACAGTCAAGCAGTGGGCAAAGGCAGGTCCTTACATCTGAAAATAAAATGTTAATTATTCTTTATTCCTTATTTGCTTTTAATTAACCCATTTTGGGATAGGTGAAGCATCCTTTCCGATTTCAGAAACAGTCTTCAGGTTAAAAACCCTTTTCAATTGGATTGGTAGAAGGATTGCTGCAGATAAAGATTTCTAACATCAGAATCACCAACAGTAAAGCTGCAGATGCGTGCTTAACAAAATGTTCGCTGATCATTATATATTCACTTGGCCTTAATCTTGACCTTCCTATCTTCATTGCACAAGCATCAAACTTGCATCATGTTGAGTTATTTTTTTGCTGAGTACACCCAGCTTCTGGAAGTTTCTACCACCTGTGATAAATCATTGTATGATCCTTCCATACTGCATATTCCCATGGAAAGTACCATTAAGATGTGATAGATAAAATAATTTGCATTTATCCAGCACCTTTCAAAGCCTGCTTTTTATGTACAAGACATACTTGGGCAATTTTCCACATTGTCAGGTAGATGCCAGTGTTGTAACTGTACTGGAACGGCTTGGTGAGGGGAGTGGCAAGTTCTGGAGCACAAGTGTTCAGAACCATTGCCAGAATGCTGTCAGGGCCCGTAGCCTTTGCAGTATCCAGTGCCTCCAGCAATTTCTTGATATCACATGGAGTGAATTGAATTGGCTAAAGACTGTTTTCAGTAATGATGGGGACCACTGGAGGAGGCTGAGGTGGATCATCCACTCAGCACTTCTGGCTGAAGATTGCTGTGAAAGCTTGAGCCTTATCTTTTGCCCTGATGTGCTGGGCTCTTCCTTCATTGAGGATGGGGATATTTACGGAGCCTCCTCCTCCAGTGAGTCATTTAATTGTCCACCACCTGTAACGACTGGATGTGGCAGGACTGCAGAGCTTAGATCTGATCCGTTGGTTGTGGGATCATTTAACTCAGTCTGTCACTTGCTACTTATGCTGTTTGGCATGCAAGTAGTCCCGCTTGGTGGCTTCACCAGGCTCACAATCAATAGATAGATCTCTGATCAACTACAACTTACATTTATATTGTATTTTTAACATTGTAAGATACCCCAAGGAGCTTCACTGGTAAGTTAAAGTAGTTTTTAACAGCGGGCCACATGAGGAAAGGTTAGAACTGGTGATCAATATCATGGTCAAAGAGGTAGGCTGTCATGAATCTGAAATAATTTCATCTTCAAGATGGTGGCTCTGGACAATAGGTAGTGATCAGGCTGAGCCCATCTCTTCCAGGCCAGCTGCTTTCATTTTCTCTTTCTCTTTCTTGTCCTTTTTCTTTTGCTTTGCTTCATCTCCCGGATGTCTTGGGTGGCCAGAACTGTGTTGGCTGGGACTCCTGGCTTCATAGGCCCGATGCTTTGATGCCTGGAATGGTGGTGGGGTGTCGACTGCAGTAATGGCAGGGTAGGGACTCTTGGCTGCAGTAGGTCGGAGCGTGGACTCTTTTGGCAGCGGCAGATTGTTGACAGTCCAGAGCGGGGGTGTCTAGCTGCAGTAGACCCAGAGCAGGACCCCTGACTGTGGCAGGCCTGGAGCAGGGGGGGGCTTGGCTGCAGTAGGCTCAGAGCGGGGCCCCTGGCTGCAGTAGGCCCGGAGTGGTAGGACCTGGCTGTGGTAGGCCTGGAGTGGGAGGCCCTGGCTGTGGTAGGCCCAAAGTGGGAGGCTCTGGCTGTGGTAGGCCTGGAGCGAGGAGCCCTGGCTGTGGTAGGCACGAGGAACCCTGGCTGTGGTAGGCCAAACGCAGAAGGCCCTGGCTGTGGTAGGCCTGTAGCAGGAGTCCCTGGCTATGGTAGGCCTGGAGGAGGATCTGGCTGCAGCAGGCATGGAGCAGGGGGATCTGGCTGTGGTAGGTTCTGAACGGGGGGCCTTGGCTGTGGTATGCCCGGAGCGGAAGGCCCTGGCTGCGGTAGGCCTAGAGTGGAGACTAGACGCAGAGCAGGAGTCCCAGGCTATGGCAGGCCTGAATTGGGGGGCTCTGGCTTCAGTAAGCCTGGAGCGGGGGCCCTGGCTGCAGTAGGCCCAGAGCAGGGGGCCCTGGTTGCAATAGGCCCGGAGCAGGGGGCACTGGTTGTGGGAGACCCAGAGCAGGGGGCCCTGGTTGCAGTAGACCCAGAGCAGGGGGCCCTGGTTGTGGGAGACCCAGAGCAGGGGGCCCTGGTTGTGGGAGACCCAGAGCAGGGGTCCCTGGTTGCAGTAGGCCCAGAACAGGGGTCCCTGGTTGCAGTAGGCCCAGAGCAGGGGTCCCTGGTTGCAGTAGGCCCAGAGCAGGGGGCCCTGGTTGTGGGAGACCCAGAGCAGCGGTCGCTGGTTGCAGTAGGCCCAGAACGGGGGACCCTGGCTGTGGTAGGCCCGGAGCAGGGGGCCCCTGGTTGCAATAGGTACGGAGTGGGGGGACCTGCTTGTGGTAGGCACGGAGCAGGGAGCCCTTGATGCAGCCCGGAGCGGGGATTTTGCGGAAAACCTGGAACTGTGTTTGGGACGCTGACCAACAAAGATGAACTCTATTTAAGTACTTTCTTTTTTTGTACCTCAAAATGGTGCCAGATTATGATGACAGAACTCATTTCACTGTATCTCCCTGGATATGTGACAATAAATCATTCATCATTCATCAAAAATCATTCATTCATTCATCCAAAAAAGGGAACAGCGACTATGAAGCTTAGGGAAAGAATTGCTGAACTAGGTAGATGAAAGCATTGCTACAAATTGTTAAGCAATTAAAATCAGCGGTGTACAAGAAACTGGAATTGGAGGAGTATAGATATCTCAAGGGGTAATGGACCTGGAGGAGACTGCAGAGACTAAGAGGAGGGTAATACCATCCAGAGATTTGAAAGCAAGGATGAGAATTTTAATTTAAATGCACAAGGGGATGTTTGAGAGTTTGCGGGGGTTAGAATAAAGCACATTAGTTAAGTTTCTAATGTGTGCTCACTGGAGATCTATGTTCTGTTACTGACAGTCCCCTCCTGAGTGGGATAGTCCCTGGTTCAAACCTTGGTCTTCAGTGAGTTAAGCATTCTGTTTACCTGAGTGCAACATTAGAATATTAATCGCAGAGTTCAAGGTTCAAACATAATCAACATTTGCAGACAAGGTAATGGGGAAAGACCAAAGGATCTAATTAGTTATCTTCCTCAAAGAGCCAGCAGAAGTAGAATGGCCTAAAGGTCCTGTGTTGTATGAGCTGGGATATTGGTATTGGTATGAAGGAAGATGGGAGGATTAGCCTCAATCAGTATCCTGTGGTTTCTGTGTGTATCTGGATATTGGTAAGGAAATGAGTCAATATGATCATCTTGGTTCAGAGCTCAAACACTATCTGGTTTCAGGTTTTGGATCTTAACTGCTATGTTCAGTAATCATTATTCTGCCCTCCAGCAAGATCAAATGCCAGGGTATTGATAAAATAGACAGCTAAAATGTCACTGAAACACCAAGTTGAAAGACTGTTAAGACCTCATGTTAATCTTTCATTCTGTTCATGTTTTCTTACGTAATTTCCTTTTCTCAAAGTTTTGGTCTGGATGCTTTTTTTGTCACTGTTTGCTCTGGACTAACACATTAACTAATTTCATTCACACCTTTCCATGCTCAACCTCCCCCTCTGAGCATTTCTGAATTAGGGGACTGTCTGTCTCCTTGTGCTTCTCCAAGTGCAGTCGCACTCAGGACAATAAGATGCTCAGTACCCGATTCACTCATTTCCTCATTTCAGGTTTAAAACAAGGAACATGACTAGTTACTTTTACAATCAAAACCATCAGCACCTTGAACATGTCAGACATACAGGTTATGGTTAGACAGTGGTAACATTATTAAACTAGTAATCCAGAGGCTAGAATTATTGATCTAGCCAAAAGTTCCACACTACGAAGAACAGTCAGCTGGTGAATGTTATAAATCGAATCATAGAATTTTACAGAATTGTACATCTTGTCTGCACTGGTTCTTGAAAGAGCTACCCAGCTAGTCTCACTTATCTGGACCCACCTCTCAAAATTCATCCCTTTCAAATATATATCCAGCTTTCTTCTGAAACCCCTATGGGATCTACATCCACCACTCTCCCCCAGGCAGCACATTCCAAACCCCAACAACTCTGAGTAAAGACGTTTCTCCACATCTTATGTCTTGCTTCCAACTGTCACACTGGTTTGATCTATTGCTATTGTTACTGGGACAACCCCCAAATCTCCTCCCAACCCCAACTCCCTGTATATTGGAGAAAATATGTCGAGTTGAACTGATGCTCCATAACATACTGGGAGGGTGGGTGTTGATGTGACATGACTTTGCCATCTCTGATTTGTTGAAATCAGCCACTTTACCATATCTGCTTTTCAAATCTATTCCAAGAGATGCTGTAAATTATGACATTGAAAATTGATAAACACACAGTAAACATCACTAATTTCATTGCCAACTGTATTAATACTTTAAAGGAAGACAACATGTTAATGAGAAATTAGCTCCCATGTTAATGGGAATGATTCTCCTCAATGTAATAACTAATTAGTCAACAATTAAATCTCAACAGCAGCTTAATTAAATATACCAGCCATTGGCTCTTTCCTTCTCATCTGCATGGCCTCATTGCAATTTACAGTTTATCAGAGAATTGAGAGGCTGTACCCAATGGCAAAGATTGAACAGGCTGGAGTTTGTTCATTTTGTTGCAGACAGAACAAGGGACTGTAGGAATAAGACGATCACTGATTAACCCAATAGAGAGTTCAGGAGAAACCTTTTTATATCCAGAGAATGATTAGAATGTAGAACTTCCTGCTGGATGAAATAAATAGAACATAGAAAAATACAGCGCAGTACAGGCCCTTCGGCCCTCGATGTTGTGCCGACCGAAGCCTACCTAACCTACACTAGCCCACTATCCTCCATATGCTTATCCAATGCCCGCTTAAATAACCATAAAGAGGGAGAGTCCACCACTGCTACTGGCAGGGCATTCCATGAACTCACAACCCGCACAGTGAATGGCTGTGGTTTCATATTGAGTTACAGTGCAGGGGTCTTATGACTCCCAAGAGAGTTAAATCTTTACTTAAACCTTCATTTTGCGAGTTAATGTGATCCAACTACAATATGGTTTCAGTTTTTGGATATTGCTTGTCATGGACTTTTGCTATAGTATTGTTACTTTTAAGGGGTAGCTCAATAACTTTACCAGGAAGACATGAGAGGGTTAGCTGAAGAGAGGTGTGACAGTCATATATTCTCGGTTTTTTCCTTTTGCTATAAACATACCCTGTGTACACAAGAATAAAACAGACCTTATGTGGAGATAGGACTACATACAGCTACATTCACAAGGAGGCCAAGCTGCCATTGTCTTATTAGACTGTAGGCTGCTCTCTCATTAGAGAGGGGTGAGTGGTGATTTAACCTGAGGGTCACCACATCACAGGAAGGGGACAGGTTAGGAAGAATCCTTTGGAGTCACCTCAGCTGGTGTAGGAATTGAACCCATGTGTTGGGGTCACAAACCAGCCATCCAGTCAACTGAGCTAACTAACACCTAAGGAGGCTGAGTATTGACCACTCAGCTTCTACCCTGCTGCTTATTGAATCTCTAACCATCATGGGACTAATCCATCACACCCTGCTGAGATACTAACGTTTGGGCCACTCAAAGGAAATATCTCTAGCCCATTCAATCTTGTCTCATCGCTGTAATGTTCAAGTCAAGATTAGAGTGGTGCTGGAAAAGCACGGCAGGTCAGGCACCATCTGAGCAACAAGACAATTGATGCTTCGGACATTCCTGATGAAGGGCTTTTGCCCGAAACGTCGATTTTCCTGCTCCTCAGATGCTGCCTGACCTGCTGTGCTTTTCCAGCACCCACTCTAAACTTGACTCTAATCTCCAGCATCTGCAGTACCCACTTCCGCCTTGCTGTTATGTTCAAGCCCTAGTAACATTTCTGATCGACAAGGCAAAAAATGTACAAGTGCAGAAGGAAATGTACATGACTCCTTCTCTTTTCAAAGGCAGGTCTGACCTACACACCATGACCTTCCTCACAAGATGCTGGGTCCCAAACTCAGCCCCAGCCAGGAAAAGGATTGAACCCAGACTGTTGACAACAGACACCCAGCATTTTGAGCCAGCCCCACCTTTTGGAGTTTGAATTGCTATGGCAACATATAATTTTGTGCACGTTGAAAACTGGAACAGCAGCAGGCCCTTCAGCCCACTTTTCCATTCAATGTCTGTGGTAGTTTGGAGAATAGGCTGAGGCTGTTTTCCCTGAGCATCGGAGGCTGAGGGGTGGCCTTACAGAGGTTTATAAAATCATGAGGGGCGTGGATTGAGTAAATAGACAAGGTCTTTTCCCTGGGGTGGGGGGTGTCCAGAACTAGAGGGCATAGGTATAAGGTGAGAAGGGAAAAATTTAAAAGGGACCTAAGGGGCAACATTTTCACACAAAGGGTGGTGCATGTATGGAATAAGCTGCCAGAAGAGGTGGGATGGAGGTTTGTGCATTTACAGCATTTAAGAGGCATCTGGATGGCTTTCTGAATAGGAAGCGTTTAGAGGGATATGGGCCAAGTGCTGGCAAGTGGGACTAGATTAGATTAGGATATCTGGTTGGCATGGTCGAGTTGGACTGAAGGGCCTGTTTCCGTGCTGTACTTCTCTCTGACTCTAAGTCAGTATGTGGCTGGTAAAGAGGCTTTCCCACTTCTTGTTGCTGGAGGGTTTAAGATGTTGATACTTAATCTGCTTGGCTAGCTTATGTCTGTGCCTTCCTTAACCATCGGGTCCTGGGATGGGACTTGAACCCAGAAGTTAGATGCTAACAACCTCCTTACATGAGTACTATTCCCTTTAATTAATGTACTTGTTCAGGCTTAGTACCTGATTCCAAGTACTTAAAACCGTTAATTCTGATGATATTTCAAACTGACAAACAGTATTGATAAAATTTGCACCATACTGCTCAAGGGTGTGAGGTACTCAAGAGGGGATCAGATTATTATCAGAAATGGAAGAATATGAAGGGCTACAGGAAAAAGCCAGGGATTTGGCACTGGTGAATTCCTTCAGATAGCTAGCAGAGACATAATGGGTTGAATGGCCTCCCACTGTGTTGTGGTGAATCTGTGAATCTGACGTCTAAGGTTTGAGGTTAGATTAGATTAGATTACTTACAACGTGGAAACAGGCCCTTTGGCCCAGCAAGTCCACACCGACCCACCGAAGCGCAACCCACCCAGACCCATTCCCCTACGTTTACCCCTTCACCTAACACTATGGGCAATTTAGCATGGCCAATGCACCTAACCTGCACATTTTTGGATTGTGGGAGGAAACTGGAACACCCGGAGGAAACCCACGCAGATACAGGGAGAATGTGCAAACTCCACACAGAGAGTCACCTGAGGCGGGAATTGAACCCAGGTCTCTGACGCTGTGAGGCAACAATGCTAACCACTGTGCCATCGTATATGTGTGGCAACTTTGCTAATTACATCATCCACAGTCACAATGCAGAGAACAGTGCAGCTATACTAAATACAATTAACATTATAATCACACCCATGCTATTGCAGTATGAGGGACCAATCAGCCACATCACAGTTTCCTACAATATTTGTTAACTGGGGCATCCAAGCCACTGACTTTGTTGGTTAATAGTCTCACTGCCTTGCACCCCAAACCAATGTGCCCTTTACCATGGGTACTGTAGTGCAGCAGTGCTCTCGGCAAGAGCCAGAAGATGCCAATTGGAATTCACTCCCACTATGTGTCTATTTCCAAAGTCAATCAAGGTCTGCATATACTGGTGGTACTCAAGGAATTTCCTGTTGATTAATGACCCAACAGCTTTTCAACATCCAGAATTGTCCAGAAGATAACAAAAGCAAATCCCAAAGATCTGCAGATGCTGGAAATCTGAAACAGAAACAGGAATTGCTGGAGAAAACTCAGGTCTGGCAGTATGTGTGGAGAGAAAGCTGATCGAAAACGTCCATCTGAACTGAGCTTGTGCTCAGGGGCTCTGTCTCAATTAGTCATAGCTTTCTTTTCAGGGTTGCTAAGCAGTTTGTCAGAGGCAAGGCCAAGGTTCCCAGTCAAGGTGTAGAATCAAGGTGAAGAGATCGACCAAATGTCTCCTGACTGCTTCACTGAGTCAGCTAACGAACCTTCATGCCCCTGTGCCTGTGTGAGTGACCAACACTGGCAATTCAACTTTTCAGACAAGCCCCTCAAACACAGACATGCTCCGTCACCGGGACAACCAGCAGATCAGTGGCTCGGACTCGGAAATGAAAGGTGAAACACTCCGGGATACATGTCCCTGAGCGCTGGAACCAGATCGCTGTGGAGGAAGACGTGGATGGGATAGGACTTCCTGTGGCAGCCTCACATTCCACACAGAAGGGACTTTGAGAAGGTGGATCACAGGCCCTGTTAAAATGCTCTGAACGACTTACAGAAGGAAAATGACAAGAGTTGGAGATACTTGTCTGCCACATACCGAGAGGAAGCAAGGAGGAGATTTAAATCCTTCCTCAATCCCGACACCTCATTGGGTTTGACCAGAGAACGCAATAGCCTTCAGGTTCAACAGCCAGAAGCAAAAGATAATTAAACCATGAAGCAAGAGGCCTCCAGCTGAGCTTTCCTTCAGGTTTCAAATGTCTATGAGTCCTTCAGGTAGAGAGCTTCCACAGCGTCACTAGGTCCATGCGACACTCCGCCAATGACTAACAGGCGGTTCTTGAAGATGATGCTAGAGCAGGTGCAGCGGGCAGTGGGCATGGGTGGCAATCGTTCCCACCTGTTCTTAGTCGGGTGCAGGGCCTCGGCTGAGCTCAGGACTGCTGGCTGGTCTCCTGGAAAACAGACACAATGGTAATACAGCTTGACCCAGCCCTCAGGCAGCGTCCCTGTTAACTAAGACCCTAGCTAGACATAATGGGCTCAAAGGGTCTGAGTAAAAATTCACGGGGAATGTCTGTATTTTCTCCATGAGCATTACCCTGGCATCCAATATCAATTCGTTCTGTCCTCCTGCCTGGCAGAGTAGGGTCAAAGGGTCAATTGGCCTACTCCTGCTCCCAATTGTGGATGTTTGGTTTATTCCCCTTATCTGATGGTTCTCACTGGGTATTGGTCCCCATGGAAACCTGCCATCCCCATGATAATGCAACAACTTTCATGTGAGAGATTTTAGGCAGTGAGTGTTGGCAGACTATTCAATTGCAAGAGGCATCACAAACTCTTCCTCTCACTCTTTGAAGAGCACTTGGTTTGACAGACTCAGTAGAAAGTAATTATGATAAGGTGAGGACTGCAGACGCTGGAGGTCAGAATGGAGAGCGTGGTGCTGGAAAAGCACAGCCGGTCAGGCAGCATCTGAGGAGCAGGAGAATCAGTGTTTCGGGCATAAGCCCTTCATCAGGAATCTTGATAAAGAACTTATGCCTGAAACGCTGACTCTCTTGACCCTTGGATGCTGCCTGACTAGCTGTGCTTTTTCAGCATCAAACTGTTGGCTCAGTGGAAAGCAATGGCCAGAGTGTCCCTCTGCCATATGAAACCCTTGCCCGGCTGTTGGTCACTCAGATTGATTGCAGTGCCCTCTGCCACCAAAACCTTTTCAGGTGATCGTCTTAGGAACAAGTCTTAATGTACATGAGGAAGGCCAATTCCACACCACCCTGTTCCCTGCCACCACCCACCTCCCCAACATCCCCCTCCGCCCCCTACTGTTTGCTAACTACTCCTACTCTCCTACCTGCTGGTGTCTTTCTTGGAACCCCATTCCTATTCCCTCCTCACTGTTGCCCTATGCCTTCCCCCTGCCTGCCCTCAGCAGCAGTCACTGACCTGCATCTTGCAGCACTGCTGGGCACAACCCTGACAATCCAGCCCCTCTATGGAAAGGAGGAGGACGTTTGGCACTAGTTTGGTTGAGCTGAACCACTTTGAGACAGAAGTCACAAATTCGACCAGTGAGTCCTTGATTGAAGTGAGTATGTGGCAGTAATCCCCCGCTAACCCAGTTGGTTCTGAACTTTCTAAAATGTCTGAGAAACAAGTGCATTGTGTGCAACCTGCTGAAATAGGGTTTTGTTCTCACTCAAACTGGCAACTGTGGCTCATTTGGCAATGCCCTCAACTCTCAACTTCAGCACCCACTCCTGGTTGGCATTATCTCCAGCCCCACCCCCACTCCCCTCCATTTATCTCTCAGGCCCCTTGGGCCCACATTTCTCCCCCCCCACCAACCACCTCTCTCTCTCTCACACATACGTTCTTGATAAAGGGCTTATGCTCAAAACGTCGACTCTCCTGCTCCTCGGATGCTGCCTGACCTGCTGTGCTTTTCCAGTGCCACACTTTCTGACTCTGATCTCTCCAGCATCTGCAGTCCTTATGTTCTCCCTGACCGTTATCCAGGCTGTTCCTGCGGTGGGAATACTGCGCTGCTGGAGGTGGTGTTTTAGGAGTGTCCCATCTACTCTCTCGGGTGGACAGAAAAAAACAACTCAAAGGGGATTATCCTTCAAAACCTCAATGATACAAATGGCTGTGATCACCTTGTTGCTTTGTGAAAGCCTGCTGTTCCTATATGTTAGCCATGGCTACCCTTGGCTCTAAAGTACCTTTCTGAGATGACCTGGGAGTCATGAAATGTGCTGTAGCTTTGTAAGTATTTTTCATTCTTTCAAAAAGTCATCAACAGTTCAAAGTAAATCCCCAGTAGGCCATTCGAAACATACGCTCTGATGCAGTTTAGCAGGTAGTTAGATGTTGTGGAATGGACAGCAGACTGTATTTCTGGTAAACACAGCCTTTCTCCATCCCATCTATTGTTTTACTTCGCTTTGCCTGTGGCAACCTCTGCTGGCAATACTTGAGTAGTGCACATTCAAAGTAAAAGAGAGAAAGGTCTCCTTCCTTAATGGCAAAATACCATGAATGCTGGAAATCTGAAATGGACAGGCTGGAGGCTGGAAGAACACAGCAAGCCAGGCAGCATCAGGAGGTGGAGAAGTCGACGTTTCGGGTGTAACTCTTCTTCAGGAGTAGGGGTGGGTGTAGGGGGAGCTGCAGATAAAGGGGTTGGCGGGGGAAGTATGGTGAAGTGGGGATAGGTGAAGACTGATAGAAGGTACGACCTGGTTGGTCAATGGGAGGAATGAATCTGGTTGGTGGCAGGGAGAAGTGGAAGGGAGGGGGAGAGGCTGGGAAGAGATTCGGGGGATGGGAAGGGAGGTTATTTGAAACTGGAGAACTCAATGTTGAGTCCTCCGGGCTGTACCTAGGCGGAAGATAAGGCGTTGTTCCTCCAATAGAAGCTGAGGTTTGTTTTGGCAATGGAGGAGGCCAAGGATGGTCTCTTTGGAAAGGGAAGCAGAAAATGCTGGAGAAACTCAGCAGGTCTGGCAGCATCTGTGGAAAGAGAAACAGAGTTAACATTTCAAGTCCAGTATGAATCGTCTACATATCTGATGAATATCTCTGGCACTTACTGTATTAACTGCATAGCTTACAAACTGCCTTTCGAGGGGCAGTGTCACAGTGGTATTATCTCTACCTGTGAGCCACAAAGGTGCAGGTTCAAGCCCTGCATGTTCAAGAGGTTCATTGAGTGGACTGATGAGAAAATAGGTTAAAAAACAATTGCCTTTCTGAAGAGGGGTTGTACAGAAACATTAACTCTATTTTTCTCTCCACGGATACTACCAGACCTGCTGAGTTCCTCCAGCAACTTCTGGTTTTGTTTCAGATATGCGGCATCCACAGTACTTAACCGCTGTTGCATTCCCTCTGGGGTAACATGTACTTCCTTAAGTAAAAGAACACCAAAACTGGACACGTTGCTCTGAAGATGACTCATCCTGGACTTGAAATGTTAACTCTGTTTCTGTCATCACAGAAGTTGCCAGACTGGCTAAGTTTCTCCAGCGTTCTCCAGTGTTAATTTCAAAAGTCCTTCCTTGTATGTTGCACTTTTCCTGGGTCTGCTCAACAAAATTGCGTTCTCATTTGGGAAGGGAACGTAGGGGCACAGTCGGAAAGGACCAGGAGTTACTGAACTTTTCGAATTCTCTTGCAGATATTCCAATACTGACAGCTTGTGTCAGCTTTGGTACAGTGGCTGCATCCTCACAATGCAGTCAGGAGAAGGATTTGAATTCTACTTCAGAGGTGTGAGCAGTCCAGCCTAACGCTCCTGGTGTCAATGCTGAGGGAGTGCTACATTGTCTGAGCTGCCACTTATTAAATGAAATGTTCAATACAGGCCCCCAACTGCTCTCGGAGCTGGATGTAAAAGATCCTATGGCACAATTTCAAAGCAGTGGGGGGGGGGGGGGCACTTGTCTCCATCTTCTGGCCAAGACTTATCCCTTAACCAACATCTGTAAAATAAATATATGAGAAAGCTGGAAATACTCAAAGGTCCGGATGTAACTGTGGAGTAAGAAACAAGTTAATATTTCAGCACTGTGACCCTTCATCAGATTAGAATCACATTTTTTAAAATTGTATTCAAATTTACTGCCACGTTTCCAACATTACATTAGTGACTACATTTCAAAACTGGTTGGCTGGGCTGTCCTGAGTCTATGAAAAGTGTTACAGAACTGTAACTCTTACTTTTTTTGAAAAAAGACACATTTTGTTGAAACTTTTCATCTTGTAAACATCAGGACAATTCACAAGAATACCAGCATAAAGGGACTGACATAGAATCCCTACAGTGTGGGATTTTGGCCCATTGAGTCCACATTGACCCTCTGAAGAACTTCCTAACCAGACTCTACGCCCTACCCGATCCCTGTAACCCTGTATTTCCCAGGTTCTCCTATCCTGCACACTATGGGCAATTTAGTATAGCACATCTTTGGATTGTAGGAGGAAATTGGAGCACCCATAGACACTGAGAGAATGTGCAAACTCTCCACAGACAGTTGTTCGAGGGTGGAATGAAATCCGGATCCCTATTGCTGTGAGGCAGCAGTGCTTATCACTGAGCCACACTGCTGCCCCTCAACATGGCTTTACAGTATGAGAAGAGTTTGCTGATTGGTCAGCAAATGGACT
Source organism: Hemiscyllium ocellatum (assembly GCF_020745735.1). Taxonomy (NCBI): domain Eukaryota; kingdom Metazoa; phylum Chordata; class Chondrichthyes; order Orectolobiformes; family Hemiscylliidae; genus Hemiscyllium; species Hemiscyllium ocellatum. The sequence goes on along the minus strand of NC_083426.1, from coordinate 7,807,033 downwards.
TTGATTTTAAAGGCTTTGAAATGAGAATGCACCAGTAAGATGATGATTGGCAGTTAACTGCCAAGCTTTGTTTAAATTTAAACCAGATAGGATGAGTCTGATTAGTGAAGGATGAAACTTTTTTGTGCAGACAAGTGCTTCTTCCTGTTAAGACTCATTAGTGGTTTATTCTGTACCACTGTTATCAAAACAGACCTTCAGATCCATTAGGAAGAAGGATTGGTGGCAGCACTTCATTCCAACCATTAGCTGATTCTGCAAAACAATGGGCAGTAAATGGCAAAAGAATAAATTGTCAAAAAAAAAGAATCCCAAGCTTGACAATTTGGAAAAAGATGCAGAGTGAAATCCAAACGCTTTTTTTGAGACAGCAATAGACGAAACTCAACTCAAACAGCATCTGGTGGCTGGGCGTATGCAAAAGAATAGACGAGGTCAGCACAAGCCAACTCAAGCTGCCAACGGGAAATACCAAAAGCAACTTAACGTTGGACAAAAAGTGGAACAATATTGCAGTAGGCCGAGGGACTGTCTTACCCAGACCTCCAGCCACGATCACCCTGCCCTGGAGGCACGCAGCCACAAAGTCTGCTCTCTTCTTCCTCATGTTTAAGTGACGCCCTGTTTTCATCCAACCTCCTGGTTAAGAAATGGAAAAGGACAAAGAACAAATGAAACCAGATCATAATTAAAACGCAGCAGGGGAGAGAGAGAGGGAGAAGGGAAAATAAAATATAGACAAATGGTAAGAGAGAATTTAAGAACATTAGAATTAGGAGCAGGAGTAGCACATAAGTATCTCAAATCCGTATAGCCGGACAATAAGATAAAATCTGAACTTATACTCAATGGGATGAAAACTGCAGGACGCTGCAACACAAAGGGACTTAGGGGAACTTCTGCATGAAACACAGAAAGCTAGCACACAGGGGCAGCAAGGAATCAGGAAGGTTAACAAAATGTTATGACTAACACGAGGGGTCATGGAGGAAAGTATAGAGGGGATGTCAGAGGCGGGTTCTTTACACAGAGAGTTGTGAGAGCATGGAATGCGTTGCCAGCAGCAGTTGTGGGAGCAAGGTCAGTTTAAGAGATTACTGACATGCATATGGTCACAGAAATTTGAGGGTGCATACATGAGGATCAGTGGTCAGCACAACATTGTGGGCTGAAGGGCCTGTTCTGTGCTGTACTGTTCTATGTTCTATGTAATGCTGGCCCTTACTTCAAGCGGCATGGAGTATAAGAGTGGGGAAGTCTTACTGCAAGTGTACATGGCACTGGTGAGACGCATCTGGAGGACTGAGAGTTGTTTTGGTCTCGTTATTTAAGGAAAGGCATCATTCAATTGGAGGCATTTCAGAGGAGGTTCACTCGGATGATCCTCAGTATGGACGGATTGTCTTATGAGCAAAGGCTAAACTGGTAGGGAGTCCACTCACTGGAGCTTATAGGAATGAGAGGTGACCTCATTGAAACATATGGGATTCTTACAGGGCTTAACAATGTAAATGCTGAGATGTTTCCCCTCATGGGAGAGCCGAGGACATGAGGCATAGTCTCAGAATAAAGAGGCACCAATTTAAGACTGAGGTGAGGAGGAATTTCTTCCCTCAAATGGTTGAGAGTCTTTGGAATGCCTTGCCACAGAAAGCTGAGTCCTTGTGTGTATTTAAAGCTGAGATAGATAGATTTATAACCAGATTCTGGATCAGTGGTGCTGGAAGAGTACAGCAGTTCAGGCAGCATCCAACGAAGAGCGAAATCAGTCAGGGGAATCAATATTATGGGGAAAGGTCAGGAAAGTGGACATGAGAAATGTTGGATGAGCTATAATCTTATTGAAAGGCATAGCAGGATCAAGGGGCTGAATGGCCTACTCCTGTTCCTATTCCTAATGGTCTTATGGTCAACCCCTTACACTAAATAAGTATCACTTGTGTCCACGAGCTTATCAAAGAACAGGCTGGAGCCTAAACCAATCCATTTTGGGTACTTGCCAACAATAGGACTCCAAGCACCATATCATCTCTAGCTACTTGGCACAGGCACAGTTACATCTACCCTGAGGCTGGACTGGGCAACTTGCAGGACTTGTACACTCCACTCTGTAAGCAGCCCTTACCTACCCTGCTCAATGTCAAACACCTCCACCGTCCTGACAAACTTGGGTCTCTTGTAGCCTCGAGCTTGCTGTAGGCCTCCGAGACTAAAGAAATTCTTCTCCGTCATCACACAGCTTGAGAAGGCTCGCCGGCCGGGAATGCTGGGGAACCTGCTCCATGACTTGGCCTCGATGTCGTAGGCTTCGAAGGCAGTGACCGGATTCTTCGCTTGTCTCCCACCTGCCACAGGAGAAAGGAACTGAAACAATAAGGTGTGAGCTGTTCCGTCACTTGGTCAGGCTGCAGGACTCCACAGCCTCAGCGCTCAAAACAGGCGCATCTCCAGCAGAAGGAGGGGAGAGAAAGGTGGGGGGAGATGAAGGTCAGAGCTGGTCAAAAGCAACTCAAACTAATCTTTCCCAAAGCAATACTGAGGGAATGCTGCTATTTAGGATAAAATCATAGAATCACTACAGTGTGGAAACAGGCCCTTCAGCCCAACAAGTCCACACCGAACCCTCTGAAGAATAACCCACCCACACCCATTCCCATCTCCTATCTTTAACAACACCCTGTTTCTCCTTTCAGGTGGATGTACAAATACTATGGCACAATTTGAAAAAGAGCAGAGGAGTGCAGTAGCCACGATTTTCCCGATTATGTTAGTTATTGGCAATGGCTTGGAGGTGCCGGTGTTGGACTGGGATGGACAAAGTTAGACATGCAGGTCCTTGGACTCCTCCACCGGCAGAACATAACAACACGACGGCGGGAGGAGGAGTGCCTCATCTTCCGCCTGGGAACCCTCCAACCACAAGGTATGAATTCAGATTTCTCCAGTTTCCTCATTTCCCCTCCCCCCACCTTGTCTCAGTCGGTTCCCTCAACTCAGCATCGCTCTCCTAACCCGCAATCTCCTTACTGACCTCTCCGCCCCCACCCCACTCCGGCCTATCACCCTCACCTTGACCTCCTTCCACCTATCCCACCTCCATCGCCCCTCCCCCAAGTCCCTCCTCCCTACCTTTTATCTTAGCCTGCTTGGCTACTCTCTCTCATTCCTGATGAAGGGCTTATGCTCGAAACGTCGAATTCCCTATTCCTGAGATGCTGCCTAACCTGCTGTGCTTTAACCAGCAACATATTTTCAGCTGCGATCTCCAGCATCTGCAGACCTCATTTTTTACTCGAAAGTTAAAATTCACACAACACCAGGTTATAGTCCAACAGGTTTATTTGGAGGCACTTGCTTTTGGAGTTGAGTCATTTTTAACCTTTTTAGGGAAGACAATGTGAGTGTGAAATATAGTCATTGCTGAAAATTTGAGACTATTTAAAATTCATTTACAGGATGCGGGTGTCACTGGGATTTATTGCCGTTCCCTAATTGCCCCAAGGGCAGTTAAGAGTCAACTATATTGCTGTGGGTCTGGAATCACATGTAGGCCTCACCAGGTAAGGATAAAGTGAGGACTGCAGATGCTGGAGATCAGAGCTTTAAAAAATGTGTTGCTGGAAAAGCGCAGCAGGTCAGGGCAGCATCAAAGGAGCAGGAGAATCGACGTTTCGGGCATAAGCCCTTCTTCAGGAAACCGAGGTAAGGATGGCAGTTTCCTTCTCAAAGACAGAATGGACCATTTGGGTTTTTATGACAAACAGAGGTGGTTATAATGCTTGGCTCTTTACTCCAATGTTTCATTGAACTGAAATCTCACCATCTGCTTCAGTAGGATTTGAAACCACGACCCCAGAACATTAGCCTGCAGTTCTGGATCACTAGACCACAAATGTTACCAGTGTATTGCCACTGCTTTAATTCCTGAATCTGAAGTGGGTGGACAATGGTCACTGAACGTAGAGAATCAGGTGGTCCCCGGCCATCAGGGTTAGGGAAGAAGTCTTCACCAGAATCTCAGGGATAAGAAGGGGAGAATCTCAGGCAGGGGAGACCGAGACTTCTCATATGAGACAAAAAATAGAAATTGCTGCAGAAACTCTGTAGATCTGGAATCATCTACGAAGGACGGAACAGAGTTCATATTTCGAGTCCAGAGACCCTTCGTCAGAACGGATTCTTACTGGTCACGAGATCGAAATGTCAACTCTATTTCTTCTCTCCATAGCTGCTGCCAGACCTACTGAGTTTCTCCAGCAATTTTTGTTCTTGTTCCTGATCTCTAGAATCCAGTTCCTTGTTTTATCTTAGAACCTAGGTCAGGGAGATGAGATTCCATTGTTTCATAGCTCTGCAAAAGGTTAATAAAAACCCTCTCTATGCCTCTCCATTTTTCTCTGACTCACAATACCTCAAGTGGGAAGCCTTAGAGGTATCCCTCAGCTTAGGCTAGAGGTAAAATTACAGTAAGGGACCAACCTACAGATTGAGAGAAGGACTCTGCTATCTTTCGGAGACTGGTTTAGCTGCCCGTTGAGAAAATGGAGTAAAGATTGGAGAGATGCAAAGAGTTTTTCAAAGGACTTAAGCTTGGATTAAAATGACTTTAAAATGTTTTCAGCATTAAACACATCAGTTCAGGTAGAGACAAGCCTGATCTCATTGAATGATGGAATGGTTGAAATACCTACTTCCTGGTCTGATTCAAATTAGATTAGATTCTCTACAGTGTGGAAATAGGATCTTCAAATCAACAAGTCCATACCAACCCTCCGAAGAGCAACCCAGCCAGTCCCCATTCCCCTTCCTTATATTTACCCCTGACTAATGTACCCAACACTATGGGCAACTTAGCATGGTCAATTCACCGGGCTTGCACGTCTTTGAATTGTGGAGGAAACCCACGCAAACATGGGGAGAATGTGCAAACTCCACACACTTACCCAAGGCTGGAATTGAACGCGGGTCCCTGGTGCTGTGAGGCAGCAGTGCTAACCACTGAGCAACCATAGCAGCCATGTTTAGAGAAGAAACTACTAGAATCAAGAAAGAGAAAGCAAGAACTGGCGACACTCAAGAGGTCCCAGAATATACCCACAGTATTAACAAGGAAGTGTCCCTGACTGTTGCAGAAGATCCACTGTGTTAATGAACACCATAATCTAGGCTCATGCTGCAGCACTAAGGGACAGCCACAGTACTAAAGGGTCAAAACTTTACTTCAAGGTTCAACCTGCTCTTTTAGGTGGACGGAAAAGCCCCCATCATTTTTAAAAACAGCATCACCCTCCGAAACAGATTATGTGGCCAATATCCCAATATTAATTGTGGGAGTTTGCTGTGTGCATTTCCTACATCACAACAGTGGTGATGTTTCAGAAGTACTTCATTAGCTCTGAAGCACTTTGAGATGTCCTGAGGTTAATCAAGACGTTCATCTGTCAATAACAGGTTTTCTTTTGCTAATGTTTCAGGACTCACCAAATACGTGGATCTTGCTACCTCGAAGGAAGGCGCTGGCTGCGTATCTCGGGGTAGGCATGGCAGGAAGAGAGAGCCAGACATCCTTCACAATATCGTATTGCTGGAGATTAGCTTGTGGACACATGTCTGATCCCATTCCACCCACTGCATAGACCCGACAGTCTGAAATTAGACAAATCAGGGAACCAAAGCAATTTTCAATCCAAACATTCGTTGTTCAATTTAGACAACATTCCCACACCACTCCCTGGGGGAGATGTCCAATAGTGGTTGATACAGTCTCCATGCCTCCTCCCCACTCCACCACTAATGAACGATATTCATACCTGAACTTAGACGGTTAAGCCACAGACTTAATCCAGCCTAACCTATATTTGCTGTTCACATTGTACAGAGAAGATAAAAAAGTTTGCCCACTTCTGTGTGTCTTCCATGATCTCGGCATTCTGCTCTACAGCCAGAGCAGCACCTCGGAGTTGTACTCATTGTGGTACTGCAGGAAATGCAGCAACCAATTTGCACACAATAACGACAATGTGATTCTGGCCAGGTAACCTCTTTTTTTATGTGATGTTGGTTTTTTCATGATAAGTATTGGACAGGTCCTCTGACTCTTCAAAATATTTTCACCTACCCGAAGGTAAGTGGACCTTTGGTTTAACATTACATCCAAAGGATGGTGCCTCTCTGACACTGTAACACTCCCTCAGCTAGCTGGATGGGCAGTTTGCAGCACAGTGTGCCAGCTGTGCGGGTTCAATGTTCATACCAGCTGAAGTTAGCATGAAAGGTCCCACCTTTTCAATGTCACACCTTGGCTGAGACATGGTGACTCTCAGATTAAACTCCCCACCAATCGTTTCCGTCTCTCTCTCTCTCTCTCTCTCTCTCTAATGAGAGTGGATCTCTGGGAAGTGACCTTTACTCCCTGAGCACTGCACTAGCACTGTGAACATAAATTTTGTGCTGATATTTCTTGGGGGGTGAAGTTTGACCCACTTTGCTTCAGGCCTGAGATTGCTTCCCACTGAAACACAGCTGACAGCTGAAAGTGCAACATATGGGGGACTGAGGAGGCCTATGGAATTAACCTTGGGTCTGTTCGTCAAGGAGATGGGTTGGATAGGATGGGCCAAATAGCTTCCTCCTAAGGGATGTCAATACCTCATCAATCAAATTGGTAAATTTGGTTAATGTCATGGTTATGGTCAAGAGGAACAGGTTGCGGCAATTAACTATTTTTGAGCAGAGTTGGGGGAAAGTTGGGAATATGGGATGCAAATTGTGAGACTGAGCAAGTCAATGCAGAAATACTAGCTCACCAGAGAGAGCGGTGTGGGTGTAATTATATACTGTAACAGTTATGTTTTAATATGGAGGTTTTAGATTGGAAGGCTTCCAACTCATTTGGCTTTTCTTATCATCATTAAAAATCAATACTTCCAGGAGAGAACAAACAATAACTGCTACGTAGTGGGAAGTTGTTGGAGGGTAACATTGACCTAACATTCTAAGCTTATTTGTGTTTCAATGGGAAGTTATTCTAGCATTCTTCAATTGGAATATATAATTGTACGACACAGATAGAGGGCCTTGAACCCATACAGCAAATATTGGCTGCCCCATTTCCTACATTACAACAGAGACTACACCTCAACTGGCTGTAAAATGCTTTGGGACACCCTGTGCCCATTAAAGGAACTTACAAATGCAAGACCTCATTTCTTCTTACTTCCTCCAAGAACAGGCTGCATTTATTGTCAATGCCACTAGGAGGCGGCATAGCAAGTGGTGTGCTAAGAAAGGGGTTAAAGGGACAAGCGTTAGACAAAGGGGCGTGGCCAAAAAGTTGGTGAAATGGGGGTTGGGTAGTGATGGTTTGGGTGGGGACAGGAGAGGGGAGGGGCAAAGTTCTTGTAGGGGTTGAGAGGAGTGGGGTGTGGTATGGCCAGAAGCTGGTGGCCATCTTTGACATTTGTGGAGTGTACATTGCCAACAAATTCCCTCATAATTTCCAACATCTCTACTGAAGATCCCCTGACCCCTTCTGATCTGGAGAACAATTTCAGCTTCACCCATCTTTCTCGATAACTGAAGTCAGGACCAAAGTTACCTTTCACAGTCACTGACACTCCCATGGCAGCTTCACACAAGGAACTCTTCTGCTCCCACTTGCCTTCGTCCACATTGTACATCTCCACTGTCGACAGGGCGTTCTGATGAATTCCAACTCCCCCAATCACCAATATCTGTTTGCCCAGAGCAGCCACAGCTACACCCGCTCTCGCTGTGGGCATGGGAGGGAGGGTGGTCCACTGATTGACCTCTGGGTGGTAAACCTCACAGTTACTGATGGGGTTTCCATCATCATCGCAGCCTCCAATGACATAAAGCTGGTCCCCACTCTCCACAGGAGTGCAGTACACCCGACTGACAGGTAAGGATGCCAGGGACTGCCAATGGAACAACTTGGCACTTGGCACAGCCATGGCATTTGACTGTGTGTGCTAGCAGGATCTCACTTCCTCCTTCTGACATACAGCCCTCTGAAATGTCAGACTTCGAAGACCACCTCCATCTCCAGATTTCTTGCATCAACTGAGCACAAAGGTCTATCAATATGAAGACAGGAAAAACAAGATGGTAAAATGAAGATGGCACTACTGAAATAATTAGAAACAAATAAAGCTGTAAAACAATAACCTCCAATTTTCCTCACCTGCCCCGACTCATTCTGGGAACACAAGCCTGGGGGTAAAAAGCCACTCAGAACCTTATCTAAGTCCCTGATCTCCAATTAGGAGATAGTGAATGGCAGCTAACTATTCAATTGTGTGAGACATCACTGCTAAGTCTATCTTCATGATTGTGCTGAAAGGTTTCTGATCCATGCATACATTAATATAATTTTAATAGTAATATCATATCAGCTTGGATCTTGAGGGAGTGGCATATAGGGTTGGCTATTTTTTTGAAGAGTTTAAGGAAATAATTAGGTCAGCCAGTCCTTCTGTAACAGTCACCCAATCCAATAGCAGTAAGAGGGCAGGAATGACCTAAGTGTTCATGGAAGATTATTTTTGCTGGTTTAAGACAGTGGGATAAACATTGAAGGCTATTTGTAATATTCCCTCTAATTCGGTTTTCAGAGCGCTGAGGTCTGTGCACAACATCAACTTCCGAAACTGGAAGTCAATGCATCGGCACACCAGGTGGCCTGTACAGAATTGCTTCAGGATAATCAAAGTTTGATTTGGTTTAGAAAACCTAGCGAATGGAAGTTCTTGGATAGTTTGGAGGACACCTAACTGGGGTCAGAAGCAAATATAATTTCTCTCCTAGAAAAGGAGTACAGAACAGTTCAGGGTAAGCACAGTTACTATGAGGGTTTGGTTAGAAATCTACAAGTTGTTAAAAGCTGAGAAAATTTAAGCTCTCAGTTTTGTGAGTATTGATGTATGAAGATGTTACAATTTACAGGAAATAACTGGAAGGATCAGCTTTGTGGAATTTAAAGACTTGATATGGGGGGGGGGTAATTCTTCTGGATTTGAATCGCAAGGTGTTGGTGAAACCAACATTTATTGTCAATGCCACCAGTAGGTGGCACAGCAAGTGGTGTGTTGAGAAAGAGGCCAAAGGGGTAAGCATTGACATGAGGGCTGTGGTCACCAAGTTGGTGAAGTGGGGGTTAGGGAAGGGGAGGGGAGGGATGATGACCTGTAAGGGTTGATGGGGGTGGGGTGTGGTATGGCCAGAAGCTGGTAGCCATCTTTGATGAGCATTTGTTTTGATGTGTGTTTTACAATCTCTCACATTATATTCTATGTCAATTGTCCTTCCTTTGGTTTTCACTTTTTGTGTAATAAGCCCCTGTTCTGTTGTTATAGTGTGTAGTCATGTGTGATTATGTTTCAGTAAATGACTGCCATGTTGCCTAAAATCAAAATTAAATGATCTATCAAGCCAGATTTATTCTGGGATCCACCTTGCCCATTGTTACCATCATCAGGGATCATATCACAGTGGACAGATGGATACAAACACACAGTTTACAGCCTGGGTGAAAAATAGCCACCTGGAGCAGAAATTAGGAATGAAAAAAAGAGATAGTGCTGGAGAAACATGTCAAGGCAGCAGGTATGTGGGAAAACCACCACTTGCAAATTCCTTTCCAAATCGCCATCCTGACTTTGAAATATATTATCATTCTTTCACTGTCGCTGGGTCAAAATCTTGAAATTCCCTCCTTAAAGGGTCATGGGTGTCCTGACTCCCCAAGGACTACAGCAGTTCAAGAATTCAGCTCAGCACCACCACCTTCTAACGGCAATTTTGAAATGGCAATAAATACTGGTCCAGCCAGTGACACTCACATCTCAGGAATACATTTTTAAAAAGTAAAGAAACAGAGTTGATATTTCCAGTCTAATAGGACTCTTCTTCATATCCCTTGGCTTCTGAAGCGGAAGCATATTTGTTTCTCTCCCCACAGAGGCAGCTAGACCTGCTGAGTTTCTCCAGCACTTTGTTTTTATTTCAGATTTGCAGTATTTTACTACAGGAGTAGGAATTTGGTCGTATTTTTTAGCCTTTGAGATCAGGCTTCCTCACAGCCAGTTCAGGTAACTGAGTGCAGATGGGGTTACAGTCTGTCACTTCCTAACTATTAGGGCAGACCTGCATGCTGGACAGACCACAGACTCATCAGGGTGAGTGGTACTGTCAAAGAGTGTGCCAACAGCGTTCAATGAGGAAAACATTTACACCCTTTTCCTGTATAGTTGCTCACATCTGGTTTAAATTATTTCCATGAGAAAGGAATGTCTCTCTAAATATTTTCTGTACAAATCCTTTTGCCTGAAGCTAATGCTGGAAAAGGCTAGTTGAACTTGCAGACTATTAATGTCTCATGTTAAAATAGTACTGAACCAAGTGCTGACCACATTCGGAGCACTGTGCACTGTTTTGGTCTCCATATTGCAAAAAGACAGAGTAACAAGAGATCCTGAGGCGGACTTAATCTGGTGGCTGAGGAAAGGATGTTCCCCCTTTTGGGAGAACCTAGAACTAGGAGTGATAGTTTAAAAGGCACCATTTAGGAGAGAGATGAGGAAATACATTTTTCTCTGAGAGCATCGAGAATCTTTGTAATTCCCTTCAAGTAGTTGATACAGAACCATTAAACAAAACATTTTTAGATTGCTGGGGAGATGAAAGATTATTGGGCACTGGCTGGAATGTAGAGTTGAGGTTAAAATCAGATTAACCATGATCTTAGTGAATGGGAGAGCATGCTCAAAGGGCCGAGTGGCCTGCTCTTGTTCCTTGTTTGAATGTATGCAGAAGGGGGTGGAAAGAAACAAAAGAAGAGACCAAAGAAGGGCAACCTGAGAAAGGTGGTTAAGATTATAAGGGGATTTGATCAGCAAGACATAAAGAAGATACATCCACTTGCAGACAATAAAGAGGGGCCGAAAATGTGTTGCTGGAAAAGCGCAGCAGGTCAGGCAGCATCCAAGGAGCAGGAGATTCGACGTTTCGGGCATAAGCCCTTCTTCATTGCAGATGGGGTTACTTCCTAACTATTCCTGAAGAAGGGCTGATGCCTGAAACGTTGAATCTCCTGCTCCTTGGATGCTGCCTGACCTGCTGCACTTTTCCAGCAACACATTTTCAGCTCTGATCTCCAGCATCTGCAGACTTCACTTTCTTCTCCAATAAAGAGGGGCCAACAATGTACCAGTCACCAACAAATTCAATAGGGAATTCAGGAGAAACATCTTTACCCAGTGAACTGTTAGAATGTTGAACTTGTTACAACAAAGATTATTTGATGAAAATTTCACAGAAGGCATTTAAGAGGAAGACAGAATCATAGACATCCTACAATGTAGAAAGAAGCCCTTTGACTCTGCACTTACACTCCAACCCCACCCCACGCCCCCCCACCTCCCCCAGACCTCCCTGCCCTATCCCTGTCAATCTACATTTACCACGGTTAATCCACCCAACCTGCACACCTTTGGATGATGGGAGGAAACTGGAGTGCTTGGACGGAAACCACGCAGACACAGGGAGAATGTGCAAACTCAACACAGACAATCACCCGAGGCTGGAATCAAACCCAGGTCCCTGGCGCTGTGAGGCAGCAGGGCTAACCACTGAACCAGTGTGCCACTCTTAAAGATATATAGATGGAGAAAGGAATAGAAAGATAATGTGGAATGTAGAGGGGTGGGAGGAAGATTGTTGGAGAAGTAGCATGGGTCAGTTGGGTTGAATGACCTGTTTCTGTGTTGTAGATTGAATGTAATTAGATGAAAACCAATTCCTGTTTTATAAAAATTCAAGAAAGAGCAAAGGGTTGTATTTAGATAACACGTTTGAAGGCCTCCTATTGTTCCAAAGAACTTGACAAGTACCTTGATGCGTAGTCACTGCTGTGATGCAGGAAACATGGCAGTCAATGTATCAATAGCAAGCTCGCACATAGAGCAATGTGATAACAAACACTACTCTTAAAGTCATACAGTCATAGAGATTTACTGCATGGAAACAGACCCTTTGGTCCAACTCATCCATGCCAATCAGATATCCTAAATTAATCTAGTCCCATTTGCCAGTACTTGGCCCATATCCCTCTAAATCCTTTCTATTCATACATCCACCCAGATGCCTTTTAAATGCTGTCACTGCACCACTTCCTCTGGCAGCTCATTCCATACACGCTCCACCCTTTGTGTGAAAATGTTACCTCTTAGATCCCTTTCAAATCTTTTCCCTTAAACCTATGCCCTCTGGGTTTTGGACTCCCCTCTCATGAGGAAAAAGACTTGGCTATTCAACCTATCTATACCCCTCATGAATTTATAAACCTCTATAAGATCACCTCTCAGCCTCCAACACTCCAGGGAAAATAGCCCCAGCCTATTCAGCATCTCCCTATAGCTCAAACCCTGGCAACATCCTTGTGAACCTTTATTGAACCCTTCAAGTTTAATGACAGAATATCTGGATCGCATGAACGAGTTGGACCAAAGGATACTTTGCCGTGCTGTATATCTCGATGACTCTGTCTCTATCACTGTGGGAGGAAACCAGAGCAACCCCGCACTGATACAGGGAGAACATGTAGACTCCACACAGACAGCTACCCAAGGGTGGAATTGAACCTGGGTACCTGACACTGTGAGGCAACAGTGCTAACCACTGTGCCACCCCAGATTAATTGGCACCACATACACAAGCATCCATTCCCTCCGTCACCGACACTCAGCAGCAGCAGTGCGTGCTATCGAAAAGATGCACTGCAGAAATTCACAAAAGATCCTTTAGTCAGCACTTCTAAACCCGCAACCACTTCCATCTTGAAAGGCAAGGACAGCAGATACTTGGGAACACTATCACCTCCAAGTTCCACTCCAAAGCCACTCACCATGCTGATTTGGAAATATATCACCATTTCTTCACTGTCACTGGATCAAAATCCAAGAATTCCTTCCCTAACTGCATTGTGAATGTCCCCACACCATAATATCTGTTGTGGTTCTGACAGGCAGCCCACTATGACACTCTATAGGGCAATTAGGGATGGACAATAAAATCCAGGGCAACCAGCAATGCCCACATCAATGAACAAACAATTTTTAAAAATCCTGGGACTGTTTCCCCTATTTCTGTCAGACAGCATAACCTGGAGTGGATCCTATAAATCTGTGAATTGTTTAATGTCACTTGTGGTACTCAGCCGAAAATTATAACCACAGCAAGGAAATCTGCCAAATGCTCAGCATCACAAGTTGGACAAGAAGAATGCTGGCAAAGTGAAGGAAAATGTTACACACTGCTGTAATGTGACCACAAATTGACCAGAACTGTACCACTGTGAAATTACTGGCTAACCACTTCGACATCACAAATATCTTTATCTTCACTGAATTACAAAATGATTCACAGTAAACTTAAAAAAAACACTGTCAAAGCAAAATACTGCAGAAAATCTGAAATAAAAATACAAATGTTGGAAGCTCTCAGCACCTTCTGTGGAGAGAGAAACCATGCGTCTCAGGGTAATGACCTGTCGTTAGAATTAAAAAGCTTGTGCTTTCCAAATCTTCCTTCTCTAAATGCATATGGGAAGAAACTAAAATCCTTTCCTTTTTTTGCGAGGAAAAACATTTTAGCAAGCTGGGTATTGGAAAGTCTTTTGAATTGGCATAGGATAGTTATGGAACATATTCAGTTTGTAGAGGAATAAGACGGTGTTATTTTCTGGGTCTGCAGATTGTGAAGGAGCAAAAATGGCCTTTAATAGAGTGATATGTACTTCTTGTCAGATTTGGAAGTTTAAAGAGAGTTTAAGGGTTACTGCGGATTAAATCTGCCATAAATGTTGTTGGCTGCAAATCTTATCAGATTGAATGGATCAGTTGGAGAGACAGATAGAAGCAATGAAGAATTTGCAACAGCAACAATATGTGATGGATGGCAGTTATAGGAAGGGGTGGGGGGGGAGGGAAGTCTCAGATACAGTCACGTAGATGGGTTAACTCCAGGAAGGGTGAGAGAGGTAGGCAGCTAGAGCAGGAGTCTTTTGTGGATATACCCATTTCAAACAGGTATGCTGTTTTGAAAAATGTAGGGGGTGATGGATTCTCAGGGGAATGTAGCACGAACAACCATGTTTCTGGTATTGAGTGAAGCTGAGACAAGCCAGGAAATGGGAATTTCTGGTATTGAGACTGGCTCTAATGCAATGAGGGGTACGTGGGGTTCCAAGAGATCAATTGTGTTAGGGGATTCTGTAGTCCGAGGTACAGACAGACGTTTCTGTGGCCAGCAGAGAAAAAGCAGAATGGTGTGTTGTTTCCCTGGTGCCAGGATCAAGGGTGTCTCAGAGAGGGTGCAGAATGTTCTCAAGGGGGAGAGAGGCCAGCAAGAGGTCATTGTCCACATTGGAACCAACGACATAGGAAGGGAAAAGGTTGAGATTCTGAAGGGAGATTACAGAGAGTTAGGCAGGAATTTAAAAAGGAGGTCCTCGAGAGTATTAATATCTGGATTACACCCGCTGCTACGAGCTAGTGAGGGCAGGAATAGGAGGACAGAGCAGATGAATGCATGGCTGAGGAGCTGGTGTATGGGAGAAGGATTCACATTTTTGGACCATTGGAATCTCTTTTGGGGTAGAAGTGACCTGTACAAGAAGGACGGATTGCACCTAAATTGGAAGGGCACTAATATACTGGCAGGGAAAATTTGCTAGAGCTGCTTGGGAGGATTTAAACTAGTAAGGTTGGGGAGGTGGGACCCAGGGAGATAGTGAGGAAAGAGATCAATTTGAGACTGGTACAGTTGAGAACAGAAGTGAGTCAAACAGTCAGGGCAGGCAGGGACAAGGTAGGACTAATAAATTAAACTGCATTCATTTTAATGCAAAGGGCCTAACAGGGAAGGCAGATGAACTCAGGGCCTGGTTAGGGACATGGGACTGGGATATCATAGCAATTACAGAATCATGGCTCAAATTTCCCTGCAGCTTAATGTTCCAGGATACAAGTGCTACAGGAAGGATAGAAAGGGAGGCAAGAGAGGAGGGGGAGTGACTTTTTTGACAAGGGATAGCATTACAGTTGTGCTGAGGGAAGATATTCCCGGAAATACATCCAGGGAGGTTATTTGGGTGGAACAGAGAAATAAGAAAGGGATGATCACCTTATTAGGACTGTATTATAGACCTCTTAATAGTCAGAGGGAAATTGAGAAACAAACTTGTAAGGCGATCTCAACTATCTGTAAGAATAATAAGGTGGTTATGGTACGGGATTTTAACTTTCCAAACATAGACTGGGACTACATTATGTTAAGGGTTTAGATGGAGAGGAATTTGTTAAGTGTGTACAAGACAATTTTCTGATTCAGTATGTGGATGTATCTATGAGAGAAGATGCAAAACTTGACCTACTCTTGGGAAATAAGGCAGGGCAGGTGACTGAGGTGTCAGTGGGGGAGCACTTTGGGGCCAGCGATCATAATTCTATTAGATTTAAAATAATGATGGAAAAGGATAGCCCAGATCTAAAAGTTGAAGTTCTAAATTGGAGAAAGGCCAATTTTGACAGTATTAGGCAAGAACTTTCGAAAGCTGATTGGAGGCAGATGTTCGCAGGTAAAGGAACGACTGGAAAATGGGAAGCCTTTTGAAATGCAATAATGAGAATCCAGAGAAAGTATATTCCTGTCAGGGTGAAAGGGAAGGCTGGTAGGTATAGGGAATGCTGGATGACTAAAGAAATTGAGGGTTTGGTTAAGAAAAAGAAGGAAGCATATGCCAGTTATAGACAGGATAGATTGAGTGAATCCTTAGAAGAATATAAAGGAAGTAGGAGTATACTTAAGAGGGAAATCAGGAAGGCAAAAAGGGGACATGAGATAGCTTTGGCAAGTAGAATTAAGGAGAATCCAAAGAGTTTTTACAAATACATTAAGGAGAAAAGGGTAACTAGGGAGAGAATAGGGCCCCTCAAAGGTCAGCAAAGCAGCCTTTGTGTGGAGCTGCAGAAAATTGGGAGATACTAAATAAATATTTTGCATCAGTATTTACTGTGGAAAGGGATATGAAAGATATAGACTGTAGGGAAATAGTTGGTGACATCTTGCAAAATGTCCATATTACAGAGGAGGAAGTGCTGGATGTCTTGAAATGCATAAAAGTCGATAAATCCCCAGGACCTGATCAGGTGTACCCTAGAATTCTGTGGGAAGCTAAAGAAGTGATTGCTGGGACTCTTGCTGAGATATTTGTATCATCGATAATCACAGGCGAGGTGCCTGAAGACTGGAGGTTGGTTAACGTGGTGCCACTATTTAAGAAGGGTGGTAAAGACAAGGCAGGGAACTACAGACCGGTGAGCCTGACGTCAGTGGTGGGCAAGTTGTTGGAGGGAATCCTGAGGGACAGGATGTACATGTATTTGGAAAGGCAAGGACTGATTAGAGATAGTCAACATGGCTTTGTACATGGAAAATCATGTCTCACAAACTTGATTGAGTTTTTTGAGGAAGTAACAAAGAGGATTGATGAGGGCAGAGCAGTAGATGTGATCGAAGTGGACTTCAGTAAGGCGTTCAACAAGGTTCCCCATGGGAAACTGATTAGCAAGGTTAGATCTCATGGAATACAGGGAGAACTTGCCATTTGGATACAGAGGTAAAAACAATGACTGCAGATGCTGGAAACCAGATTCTGGATCAGTGGTGCTGGAAGAGCACAGCAGTTCAGGCAGCATCCAAGGAGCAGCGAAATCAACTTTTCGGGCAAAAGCTTTTTATCGGGAATTGGGGCAGAGAGCCTGAAGAGTGGAGAGATAAGCGAGAGGAGGGTGGGGGTGGGGAGAAAGTAGCATAGAGTACAATAGGTGAGTGGGGGAGGGGATGAAGGTGATACGTCAGGGAGGAGAGGGTGGAGTGGATAGGTGGAAAAGGGGATAGGCAGGTAGGACAAGTCCGGACAAGTCATGGGGACGGTGCTGAGCTGGAAGTGTGGAACTAGAGTGAGGTGGGGGAAGGGGAAATGAAACTGTTGAAGTCCACATTGATGCCCTGGGGTTGAAGTGTTCCGAGGCGGAAGATGATGCGTTCTTCCTCCAGGCGTCTGGTGGTGAGGGAGCAGTGGTGAAGGAGGCCCAGGACCTCCATGTCCTCGGCAGAGTGGGAAGGGGAGTTGAAATGTTGGGCCACGGGGCGGTGTGGTTGATTGGTGCGGGTGTCCCGGAGATGTTCCCTAAAGCACTCTGCTAGGGAGGCCTCAGTCTCTCCAATGTAGAGGAGACCGCATCAGGAGCAATGGATACAATAAATGATATTAGTGGATGTGCAGGTAAAACTTTGATGGATGTGGAAGGCTCCTTTAGGGCCTTGGATAGAGGTGAGGGAGAAGGTGTGGGCGCAGGTTTTACAGTTCCTGCGGTGGCAGGGAAAAGTGCCAGGATGGGAGGGTGGGTTGTGGGGGGGGGGGGGGGCGTGGACCTGACCAGGTAGTCACGGAGGGAACGGTCTTTGCGGAAGGCGGAAAGGGGTGGGGAGGGAAATATATCCCTGGTGGTGGGGTCTTTTTGGAGGTGGCAGAAATGTCGGCAGATGATTTGGTTTATGCGAAGGTTGGTAGGGTGGAAGGTGAGCACCGGGGCGTTCTGTCCTTGTTACAGTTGGAGGGGTGGGGTCTGAGGACGGAGGTGCGGGATATGGACGATATGCGTTGGAGGGCATCTTTAACCACGTCGGAAGGGAAATTGTTGTCTCTAAAGAAGGAGGCCATCTGGTGTGTTGTGTGGTGGAACTGGTCCTGGGAGCAGATACGGCAGAGGCGGAGGAATTAGGAATACGGGATGGCATTTTTCAAGAGGTAGGGTGGCAAGAGGTGTAATCCAATTAGCTGTGGGAGTCAGTGGGTTTGTAAAAACATCAGTGTCAAGTTGGTCATCATTAATAGAGATGCAGAGGTCCAGGAAGGGGAGGGAGGTGTCAGAGATGGTCCAGGTAAATTTGAGGTCAGGGTGGAATGTGAAGTTGATGAATTGGAGGAGAAAGTGAGGACTGCAGATGCTGGAGATCAGAGCTGAAAATGTGTTGCTGGAAAAGCGCAGCAGGTCAGGCAGCATCCAAGGAGCAGGAGAATCGATGTTTCGGGCATGAGCCCTTCTTCAGGAAGCCCTTCCTGAAGAAGGGCTCATGCCCGAAATGTCGATTCTCCTGCTCCTTGGATCCAAGTTGATGAATTGCTCAACCTCCTCTTGGGAGCACGAGGTGGCGCCAATGCAGTCATCAATGTAGCGGAGGAAGAGCTGGGGAGTGGTGCCGGTGTAATTATGGAAGATCAACTCTTCTACGTAGCCAACAAAGAGACAGGCATAGCTGGGGCCCATACGTGTGCCCATGGCTACCTCTTTGGTCTGGAGGAAGTGGGAGGATTCGAAGGAGAAATTGTTAAGGGTGAGGACCAGTTCGGCCAGACGAATGAGAGTGTCGGTGGAAGGGTACTTTTGGGGTCCTCGGGAGAGGAAGAAACAGAGGGCTTGGAGGCCCTAGACATGGCGGATAGAGGTGTAGAGGGATTGGATATCCATGGTGAAGATGAGGCATTGGGGGCCAGGGAAATGGAAGTCTTGGAGGAGGTGGAGGGCGTGGATGGTGTCTCAAACGTATGTGGGGAGTTCCTGGACTAGGGGGGATAGGACAGTGTCAGGGTAGGTAGCAATGAGTTCAGTGGGGCAGGAGCATGCTGAAACAATGGGTCGGCTAGGGTGGTCAGGCTTGTGGATGTTGGGAAGGAGGTAGAACCGGGCAGTGGGGGGTTCCCAGAATATGAGGTTAGAAGCTATGGGTGGGAGATCTCCTGAGGTGATGAGGTTCTGTATGGTCTGGGAGATGATGGTTTGGTGATGGGGGGGTGGGGTCATGGTTGAGGGGGTAGTAGGAAGAGGTGTCCTCGAGTTGGCGTTTGGCTTCAACGGTCAGTGCGCCAGAATACCACTGCACCCCCTTTATCCGTTGGCTTGATGGTGACGTTGGGATTGGAGCAGAGGGATTGGAGGGCTGCGCATTGTGAGGGTGAGAGGTTGGAGTGGGGGAGGGAGGTAAAGGTGGTTAATGTCCCGGTGGCAGTTGGAAATGAAGAGGTCGAGGGCAGGTAATAGGCCAACGCAGGGTGTCCAGGTGGATGCAGTGTATTGGAGGTGGGCGAAGGGGTCCTTGGAAGTTGGGCGGGAATCCTGATTGTGAAAGTAAGCTTGGAGGCGGAGGTGACGGAAGAATTGTTTGACGTCATGGCGTGTATTAAATTCATTGATGCGTAGACGGAGGGGGATGAAGGTCAGTCCTTTGCTGAGGACTGATTGTTCTTCGTAAGTGAGGGGAAGGTCTGGAGGGATGGTGAAAACGCGGCAGGGCTGGGAGCTGGGATCTGGTATGGGTGTGGAGCTGGGAGTGGGGGCGCAACCTGTAACTGGAGTGGGTGTGATGGTGGGGGTAATGGGGATGGAGTCATGAGCAGGGGTAGTGTTCCCCTCGGGGTTCTGGGGGGGTGGGGATAGTGACAGTGGGGTCTGTGGGGGAGGCGTGTCAGCAGAATGCAGGTGAATGGCGTTGGTAGGAGTGGAAGTGGTGGCAGACATAGCAGTCGGGGTGGCGGAAGTCCCTGAGTGTGTGACATCAGTGATGATGTGAGGGGCGGAAGTGATGTCATGTGTGATGCATGAGGAATTGTGAGGGGTGGAAGTGACATCATCAATCAGCATGGGTGTGGCAGCTGCACAGCTAATGGAGTCCAAGTAGTTGCAGAGGCTGGGGGAATCTTTTGGAATGTTTGAGGAGTGCTGGTTATGGAGGTGGGTAGATAAATGTTTGTTGTACTCAGGTTTTGATGTTTGAGATGGAGTTGAAATACTGTTTGTTGAGAGTATGAATTCTCCTGAGGATGTAGTACAGAGTGGGTCCTTTGCAATTCTGAGACAATGTGGCCCTAAGTTGAGGCAGGGCTGACTGTAGAGAGGTTAGGTGCCGGCACATTGCTGCAAGCATGGACAGGCTCTCTGCCCCTATTCCTGATGAAGGGCTTTTGCCCGAAAAGTTGATTTTGCTGCTCCTTGGATGCTGTCTGAACTGCTGTTCTCTGCCAGCACCACTAATCCAGAATTTGGATACAGAACTGGCTCAAAGGTAGAAGACAGAGGGTGGCGGTGGAGGGTTGTTTTTCAGACTGGAGGCCTGTGACCAGTGGAGTGCCACAAGGATCGGTGCTGGGTCCTCTACTTTTTGTCATTTACATAAACGATTTGGAGATGAGCATAAGAGGTACAGTTAGTAAGTTTGCAGGCGACACCAAAATTGGAGGTGTCGTGGACAGCGAAGAGGGTTATCTCAGATTACAACAGGATCTTGACCAGATGGGCCAACGGGCTGAGAAGTGGCAGATGGAGTTTAATTCAGATAAATGTGAGGTGCGGAATTTTGGGAAAGCAAATCTTAGCAGGACTTATACACTTAATGGTAAGGTCCTAGGGAGTGTTGCTGAACAAAGAGACCTTGGAGTGCAGGTTCATAGCTCCTTGAAAGTGGAGTCGCAGGTAGATAGGATAGTGAAGAAGGCGTTTGGTATGCCTTCCTTTATTGGTCAGAGTATTGAGTACAGGAGTTGGGAGGTCAGGTTGCGGTTGTACAGGGCATTGGTTAGGCCACTGTTGGAATATTGCGTGCAACTCTCGTCTCCCTCCTATCGGAAAGATGTTGTGAAACTTCAAAAGGTTCAGAAAAGATTTATGAGGATGTTACCAGGGTTGGAGGATTTGAGCTATTGGGAGAGGTTGAACAGGCTGGGGCTGTTTTCCCTGGAACGTTGGAGGCTGAGGGGTGACCTTATAGAGGTTTATAAAATCATGAAAGACATGGATAGGATAAATAGATAAAGTATTTTCCTTGGGGTCGGGGAGTCCAGAAATGGAGGGCATAGGTTTAGGGTGAGAGGGGAAAGATATAAAAGAGACCTGAGGGGTAACATTTTCACACAGAGGGTGGTATGTGTATGGAATGAGCTGTCAGAGGATGTGGTGGAGACTGGTACAATTGCAACATTTAGGTGGCATTTGGATGGATATATGAATAGGAAGGGTTTGGAGGGATATGGGCTGGGTGCTGGCAGGTGGGACTAGATTGGGTTGGGATTTCTGGTTGGCATGGACGTGTTGGACCAAAGGGTCTGTTTCCATGCTGTACATCTCTATGACTTTGTATTCCCCTGGACTTCCTTACGAATATTGTGCCCCAAAAAATGGAATTGTTTTTGAGAACGTGGCAGCCCTTCTTGAGCTACACTGATGCAGATGTATCGGCCATACTATCTAGGGCCTTTGTTTAGCCGTGAGGATAATGTTTGTTGGTTTGGGGGTCCTTGGGAGGAGGAATCCTGTATAAATGCAGGTGGTCTTATAACTTGAAAGAATTTTGTTTTGAATGCTTATTTATTTATTTACATTTTTCTTTTTGTTGGTGGTAGTCATGTACTGTACTGTAGTTTTTAAAAATATATATAGTCTTCTTTCTTATATCTTATAGTCTTCAGAGTAGTTTATTAGTTAACTTTCTGAATTTATATCCATGCTGTTATTATGTCGTAAAATGGTTACCCAAAAACCTTTTTCTTTTCATTAAGTGGAAGCATGCAGTGTGCTTTCAGACAATTCATTAATTTTTGGAGGGAACTTGCTTTTTCCTTCCAGCATATGGGTGTCGGGGCTGGGTCAGCATATCTTGGGCATCCCTAATTGCCCCGATGAAGCATGTGGTCTCTGAGCTTGTCCGCAGGGAGCTCATTGGCTGCTGTTGATCCTAAAGAGGCTGCCAAACCTGTTGGAGACGTTTGGTTTGTCTTGATGTTTTAAGGGATTTGGATGTCTCTGACCAGGGCAGCACTCAATCCCTATCCCTAGTTTCATTGAGTGGTGTGTTAGTCTATTTCAGACACTTTACTCAGGACCTGGAGTCACATTTAGGTCAGACTGGATAAGGTTGGCAGATTTCCTTCTCTCAAAGTGGACCAGATTGCTTTTTACAGCAATTAATCATAGGTGTCACAGCCACCATTAGTTGGACAAGCTTAATTTTCCACTGGGAAAGTGGTGGCGTGGTGGCAAATTCACCGGGCCGATAATCTGGAACCTCAGGCTCACATTCAGGGGAGATGGGTTTATATCCCACTGTGTCAGACAGTGAACTTCAGAAAATAAAAGCTGGATTTTAATTTAAAAATCAAAGTCTAATGGGAACCATGAAATGTGACACCCATATCCCAAGAATGAACCAAACAATGTTTCCTATAGCCTAGCACGATGCTGTCTCCCAGGAGCACTGGTCTGGTCTCCTGGTCCACAAGTGCTTCCAGATGCTGAGAGAGGAATTGGAAGATACCAGTTAACCTGTACCAATGTAGTTTTAGCAAGGTGGCTTAGTGATTACAATGCTAGGGATGTGGGTTCAATTCCACCCCCCCTGCCGGGTAACTGTGTGGAGTCTGCACATTCCCCCTGTCTCTGCGCTCTCACTGCAGGGATTCAATCCAATATCTGCTGCTTCTAGGTACAGCACATCCTGCTGCAGCCACATCCCTGAAACATGTGTCTGAGACCAGCAATGCTGGTTGGCAGAGCTTTCATTTTTCTTCAAACATGCTCTTTTTCTCCCAACCCCACAGAGCTTGATCATCTTGCCCTGATCTGCAACTAATGAGGAAACCTCCTTTGCTCCTTCCCTCTGTCTTGAATGGGTGACTCCTTAGTCTTAAACAGTGACCCTAGTTCTAGATTCAGCAGGAGAAGTAAAAACCCTTTCCACAACCATCCAGCAAAGACCTCCCAGGATCTTCTATGTTTCAATCCATTCACATCTTATTCTTCGAAACTCCAGCAGATCCAAGCCTGGTTTATTCAAAATGTTTTCATAAGTCAACCCATCCATTCCAGTTATTAGTCTCGTAAACCTCTGAACTACATCCAATGTATTTAGTCTCCCTTAAATAAGGTGATCAGTAACGTACATAATACTCAACATTGCACTGTATAACTGAAGCATAGCCTCCCTACTCCTGTATTCAATTACCCTCATAATGAACACTTACATTCTATTAGTTTTCCTGATTACTTGCTGTACCTGCATACTAACCTTCTGTGATTCACCCAGATTCCTCTCCACGTCAGAGCTCTACAATGTCTCACTATTTAAATAACATGCTTCTTTTTCTGAAATCTTCTCGCCAAAGTGGACAATTTCACATTTCCCCAAATGTTAAGGTGTCCCAGACTGTCACTTTCTTGAGAGAAGCTCTGTCTACTTTATATGCCTAGGGAATCTATTCCATAGATTGACCACTCGCTCACTGAAATATTTGTCACCGTGGAATTTAATGCCCGTTCCTCACCCCAATAAAATATGCCATTGTTTCTAAATACCATCAACTAATTGTGGGAATCTTGGGTTGTATAGTCCACCATAAACATCTAACCAGGGACAATATTCACAAAGAGATGACCAGATATACACCCACTAATCTCATTCCCTCAGCATGATGCTAAATACTTCAGATTTCCAAAGCACCTAGTCTAGGTATGAGCCAATGTCGTCCCATATTCGTGCTGTTGTTTTCTCTTATGGAAGAGTCAGGGTTAAGTGCCAGGAAGCTCCTGTTCTCTTCAGTTACTCTCAGCAATGATAAGGAGTTCTGGCAACAGCTGATGTGACGTTGTGAGCTACTGTAGCCAGGCAACAGATTCTCCCACCCCTCCATCCTGCCTTTACTAACCTTTACTGTCAGGTCTGTACAGGATCATATGCAACTCATCTGCAGCAAGCTGCCCTCGCCTCCAGGAGATGAAAAATGCAGAAAGTGACAGCAGTTTCTACCTTGACTCTGCCGTGTCTGAAGATCTGAACTTCTCAACCTCTTTCCAGAGCAGCATTTAATGAAGTCTGCCTCAGACAACACAGCAGTCAGGCAGCACTGGATTGGATTTTACATGAACAGGTCGTAAGGACTGGCCCCATGAGGTAGTGCAGAATTTTATACATTTACCATTTCAGTTACATATTTTAAGGGGCTGCATCCTGGGAATTATAACACATGAAAACAAACAAAAGAGGAAAGAGAGAGAAATCATGACTCTAATTTTCTCCAGAACCTTGTGCAGTCCCACAGGCTGATGGGTGTCCTCTAGCTCTCCATGAACCAATTATCACACGTCCACACATGTGAATGTAGGGTGCTTATCTGCCTGAGAGACAGGACACATCACTGGTTATGTCTGAGCCTGTTATCAACTGCCTGCCATCCTGGTTTCTGACAGGGACAGCAAATCGCTAATAGCAGAGGTTGGTTAATGTTAATGTGTTCAGCAAAGTCATGATTCTGTCACCCACCAAAATACAAATTTAAACCGTGACAATTGAAGAATTTAAAACCAATTTTCAAAGAAAAAAGCAACCTGCAGATCAAACTGGCATTAGTAGAAGTGAGCATGAAGTTGGCTGCTGGTTGTAAGAGCTGAAAATGTGTTGCTGGAAAAGCGCAGCAGGTCAGGCAACATCCAAGGAACAGGAGAATCGATGTTTTGGGCATAAGCCCTTCTTCAGGAACCCGAAACGTCGAATCTCCTGCTCCTTGGATGTTGCCTGACCTGCTGCGCTTTTCCAGCAACACATTTTCAGCTCTGATCTCCAGCATCTGCAGTCCTCACTTTCTCCTCCTTGATGGTTGTAAGAAGCCACCAAGTTCACCAGAACGTAAAGGTTCAAGAAGATACACATAATTTAATATTTTTGTGTCTCTCTAATGGGTTGTTAGTTAATATTACCTCATAAAAAATTACCCGTTCCATTGACAATGTTTTTGTTTGATATTGCCTGTTACAACTCACTTTCAACAGCACTTTCCAAACCTACAACTTCAACCATTTAGAAAGACAAGGACAACAGATGAATGGGAACACCACTTCCTGCATGTTCCCCTCCAAATCGCACACCATCCTGGCTTGATGTGCCATTGCTGTTGCTGGATCAAAATCCTGGAACTCCCTCCACAACAGCACTGTGGGTGTTCCTATACCAAACTGACTGCAGCAGTTCAAGGGCAGCTCCCATTGCCTCCTTGAAACTATTGGGAAGGGACAATAAATGCTGGCCCAGTCAGGAATTGCCCACATGCCACAAAAGGATTAAAACAAACTAACAAGAGAAAAGAGAAACCTCAAATACTTTGCTGGCTTCAGCTAGTGAGAAATGACATTTAAGTTGGCAGCGTGATGGCTCAGTGGTTAGCAATACTGCCTTGTAGTACCAGGGACCCGAGTTTGATTCCAGCCTCAGGCAGGTGTCTGTGTGGAGATTGCACATTCTCTGTGTGGGATTCCTTCAGATGCTCCAGTTACCTCCTACAATCCAAAGATGTGCAGATTACTTGGATTGGCCGTTCTAAATTGTACAGAGTGTCCAGGGATATGCAGTCCAGGTGTGTTAGCCATGGGAAATGTGGGGAGGATACTCTTCCCAGAGTTAGTGCAGACTCAATGGACTGAATGGCCTTGTTCTGCATTGTAGGGATTCTACGAAATGAAAAAAAGCCATCATCCAAGACACTGACCATTTGTGCAACATTTTCTGTGAAATTAATGCATGACACAGAAATAATTCAGGGTTTAGATCAGAGTGGTGCTGGAAAAGTACAGCAGGTCAGGCAGCATCCGAGACATTTTGGGCAAAAGCCCATCATCAACTATTCCTGATGAAGGACCTTTGCCTGAAACGCCGGTTTTCCTGTTCCTCGGATGCTGCCTGACCTGCTGTGCTTTTCCAGCACCACTCTGATCTAAACTCTGGTTTCCAGCATCTGCAGTCTTCACTTTTACCCACAGAAATAGTTCAGCTGCACCAAATAAATTAAACTGTCAGGGTAAATACTACTTCAATAGTTTAAGATTAACTTCATCAAATATTTGGCTTTGGGGTTCCGACCACACTTTGGGATGCCCTGGATAAGTTCCACATGTCTCCGTTTGTTTGCACTGGGTGTAACACTTAGGAACCGATTCAAAGGAGGACGGAGGTAAAAGTGTCTTTGTTCAGATTCCTCAGTGTAAATAAATATCCAAGGCATCATTGAAGAGAGTGGAGGCAGCTGGATTACAGGAAAATCATGTAAATAATGTCACTGCTGTAAATCATTGCTGATAAATACTGTTTAGGGATTAGCTTGTTTTCTCAATCCCCAACACCACTTAGTCATGCAATATAGAAGCTGTTAAAATTCTCCCCCTGCCTCACTGTGGATAATGATTTGTTTTGCTGTAGGATGGGAAACCTTACTGTGTGGGATCCAGCAATCACTCCAGGTCAAACTCTATTCCAAAACTGCAATATACAAATATGAATTAGAAGCAACATTCAGCCCATCGAGCCAACCCCACCATTGAATAAGATTGCGACTTGTTAGTTTGTGTTTTGAATTCCAGAGCTCCTGATGAGCTGTGCCGAACAAGCACCTATCTACCTCCATTACATAAATAGTCAATGATCCTACCTCCACCACCTTCTGAGACAGAGTTCCAAAGCTGCACAAGAGAAAATAAAAATTCTCCCCTACTCTATCCTGGGTAGCACAGTGGTTCAGTTGTTAGCACTGATTTCCTCACAGTGCTAGGGACTCTGGTTCAATTCCCACCTCAGGCAACTGTGTGGAGTTTGCACGTTCTCCTTGTGAACGTGTGGGCTTCCTCTGGGTGCTCTATTTTCATCCCACAGTCACAAAGATGTGCAGGTTAGGTGGACTGGCCATGTTAAATTGCTCACAGTATCCAAAGGTGTGCAGAGTAATTGAATTAGTCTTAGGAATTAAAGGGGTAGGGTAAGGATGCCTTGTGAATGGTCTTCTCCTTGCACTGTAGGGATTCTAAAGGGCAAACCTTTGAGTTTAAAACACAACACCCATGTTCTGGACTGACCCAGAAGAGGAAACACAATTTCCACTTCCACGTTGTCAAGACCTTTCAGGATCTTGAACACATAATTCAAATCAGCCCTTGAACTTCCAAATTCCAGTGGAAATAAACTCAGTCTTTCCAACCTCTCCTCACAAGTCAACCCACTCAATCTGGGTAGCAATCCTCCTCTGAACCATCTCCAGAGCATTTGGATCAGTTCCTTAACTAAATAGATTGAAACTGCACACAGTTTCTGAGATGTGGTCTCACCAATGTTCCATATAACAGAAGCATAACTTCTCTTACAATGAAGAACAACATCCATTAATCGCTTAATCACTTGATGATCTGCACCCTACCTTTTTGTTTCATGCACTAGAATACCTAGATCCATCAGCACTTCAGAATTCTGCAGTCACTCTTCATTTAGGTAATACTCTACTCTGTTGAGATGAATAGTTTCACATTTTCCTACCTTGGCTGGCAGAACAGCAACATTTAAAAAAAAACTAACTTTAAAATCAGAAAGCTAAATACTATGGGAATCTAAAATAAAAACAGAAATTGCTAGCAGTATTCAGCAGGCCTGGCAGCATCTGCAGAGCAAGAAATAAACTAATGTGCAAACTGGATACCTCGCATCAGAACTCACGGTATCTCGCTCTCTCTCTCTCTCTTCTCAGATGCTCCCAGGTTGGTTGAGTTTTTCCAGTATTTTCTGCTGTAATTTGGGAATAACTTTTGTCCAGAGTGTGCACTGTTTCTTGCCATACTGCCTATAGTCAGTCATGAGTTACCCATGATTTGGAGATGCCAGTGTTGGACTGGGCTGTACAAAGTTAAAAATCATACGACACCAGGTTATAGTCCAACAGGTTTAATTGGAAGCACCAGCTTTCAGAGCGACGCTCTTTCACAACAACCACCTGATGAAGGAGCAGCGCTCCGAAAGCTAGTGCTTCCAATTAAATCTGTTGGACTATAACCTGGTGTTGTGATTTTTAAATGAGTTACCTAACTAGGTAATCGTGGTGTCATTAAGTTCTAATGCCAGAAATCTCACCACACCAGTCCAACAGGTATATTTGAAATCACAAGCTCTCGGAGCAGTGCTATGGAATGTGCTGGTTGTTGGACTGAGATTGACAAAAGTCAGGTGTCAAATGACACTGAGCTCTGAAAGCTCAGGATTTCAAATAAATCTGTAGGACTACAACCTAGTGTTGTGTGACCTCTGACCTTGACCACCCCCGTCCAACTCCAGCACCTCCACATAAGTTCCATTGGGCACAGTAGCATAGTGGTTCAATTACTGGATTGGTCACCTAGGTCAATGATCTGAAAATGAATTTCACCACCAGCTGTGGAATGTAGATTCAGACAATAAAGTAAACTTGGAATAACAAGTTATTATTCAGAGCAATAACAATAAAGCTACTTTATTTGCTGTAAGAATGCACCTGGTTCACTAACACCGTTACACAGATCTGGCATTTAGATGGTTCCAGTCTGACAGATAATATGGTTCAAACTGAAATGACCTTGTAAATTCACTCAGTGGTCTTCAAGCAGTCGGTTTACCATCATCTTCTCAAGAGCAATTGGGAACAGACCATATTGGCCTTTCCACAAGCCTCATATCCTGTCAATGAGCAAGGTTCCTGTCCACTTTTAAAGCACTTGTTAATACTTGCCATTTTGACCAAGATTTTAATCCTGTTCTAGTATCTCCAAATGTCAAATATTTTTAATACTCCTGTGAAGCACCATATTTGTTCTATGTAAAAGGTGCTGTATAAATGCATATTGTTGTTCACACTGGCTCAAGTTGGGAAACTCCCCCAAAGATAACGGGAGGATAAATATATCATGGAAGTTGTCAAGGGACACAGAGCTCTGAAGCCAAACTGAATTCAGTGTTTGGTCACTGAATGTAGATTTAACCCAATTATAGAGAACTGGTTTCAAAGGGCCTTTTACCCATACACATTATAGACCATAATTTAACAAAGATAAGATTTCCAGAAACCATTGAACATTGTTATTTTCTGCTGAAGGTTTTTATTAATGGGTTGACTCAAATGGAGGCCAATCAGCTCATTGGGCCTGTTCATCTACCCTCCTTACTTCCATGACCTCAATACCCTTGTATATCAATCAACTGTCAATAAAAAACATTGAACTGTGAATGCTGGGAATGGGGAAACTGAGTCAAAAATTGCTGGAGAGCCTCAGCAGATCTGGTTGCATCTGAAGAGAGAGGTACAGTTAACTATTTGTGTCCAGTGACACTTCATCGGAAGGTACTGAAGGAGGGTCACTGGACTTAAAATGTAAACACCTATCAATTGTAGTTTTGAAATTTTCAGTTGGCCTTAGAACCTCAATTGCGTTTTGAATTTTCACTTCCACTTACATGAAGATAAGTTTTCAGAGATCACCACAGAATACTAGTCCTAATTTTTACTACACCCCCATGTTGTGGACTCCTCCATTGGAAGAAATAGTTTCTTTCTGTATGAAAGGCTTTAATGAATGTAAACATTTTGATTTCTATCAACTCTTGTTCTTCAGTGCTGAAGGAAATACAAGCCTCGTCTATGCAACATCTTCTTTAGTTACAATTTTAGTCCCAGTATGAACTGATGTCAGTTAATAAAGTTCCAGCAGGCTGGTGAGCTGAGAACCAAAATACACTGTTTTTCTTTGTGGAGAGAGTTTATTAACTTGTCCAGTCTGAAAGCTGTCACCTTGCAACCTAACTGGTCCATATTTCTATATCCACAAAGACAATTACAAGATAAGCCGAAGGAAGGTAAATGGAATTAGATCACAGATCAGCCATGATCTCATTAAATGGAAGACCATGCTCAAAGGACTGAATGGTCTATTCCCGTTCCTATGTTCCTACGTAACTATCTGTCTTCACCTTAACATCAACAGACCTTAGCAATGTGACTGACAGGACATTAGCAGTGAAGCAGAACTGGACCGTGAAGTCACTCATGCTGTTTCTGGCAGGTGCTGTGAGGTCATCAAATGGATCCATACAACAGCACAATAACACTCAGTAAACACATTGTTGAAACCTCTCACCTTTCCTTCCTTATTTTTACTTAGGAAAATGTTCTTTGCAAACTTCAGATATCTGTATGACACTCTCCCCTATCATCCCACACGAGAAACATGAGTACATAATCCATGCAGACCCTCCACAGCAGTATTGAGGGTGTACTACAATGTTGGAAATGTTGTTGTTTTAAGGATAAAATATCAAACAGATTCCCATATCTGCCCTCTCGGTCAGACATAAGATTGTATTCCACTGTTTTGAAGAAAAGAAAGAGATCAGGTTGGTGTTCTGAACAAAATTTGTCCCATAATCAACATTGATCAATTACAGATTATCTGGTCAGTGTCACGTTGCTATTTGTGATAGCACACAATTTGTGCACACCAAGCTATGTTTCCTACCTTAGAACAGTGCCTAAGCTTCAAAAGTATTTTAAAGCCCTTTGTGTCATTCAGTAATTGTGACAGTAATTATACAAAGGCATTTCTTTCTTCCATTATCAAACCAAACAGCATAATGTTGAGTCCACCTCCAGAATGGTTAAGTATTAGTTAAAAATCACACAACACCAGGTTATAGTCCAACAGGTTTATTTGGAAGCACTAGCTTTCAGAGCACTGCTCCTTCATCAGGTGGTTGTGGAGAATAAGATCATAAGATCTTGGATTCATGTCACACTATAGGTGACTCCACTGCACGATACACACACACACACACACACACACACACACACACTTACATACTCTCACTCACGCAGATCCTCTCTCATACACATGCTTTCACACATACACACACATACCCTGCACACTCACACCCATGCACAAACCCTCTCACAGGCTTCTACTCCATCACGCCCACACACACTTCACTAAGCTTTCACACACGCAAACACACACTCTCTCACATGCACTGATACTCACACACTCACATGTATACATTCACATTCACACTCTCTCTCTCTCTCGCTCTCTCTCTCTCATTCACGCACGCACACATATAAGTCTATAGGGTGCATTTGTATTTGCAGAATTATATTTGCTGATATATTCCATATTGCTCAAAAACACACAATCTGCTGGCAGTCAATCCATAATAATATTTTGTAAATTCCGCTTTGGAAATAGAACCAGTCTGACTCAAGATTGGGATACAGACAGACTGACCTCACACCTTTAATGCATTGTCTGAGCTGAGATGTCACCTTTTGTTGTAAAAGCTAAAGTTATCTCAAGAAGGTAATTTAAAAGAAGTTCTGGGGTTTACGTATTAGTGAGCCAAAGCCTGTAAACCATTCTAAAAGATGAAAGACTTAACGATCTGGGTTTATTCAATATACCGTTTCAGTTGCATGTCACTGTAATCCTTTGCTATAAATTATATGTTCACAACCATCTGATGAAGGAGCAGCACTCTGAAAGCTAGTACTTCCAAATAAAGCTGTTGGACTGTACCCTGGTGCTGTGTGATTTTTAACTTTATCCACTCCAGTCCAACAGCGGCACCTCCATATCATTAAGTATTAGGGAGAGCTTATACTTCTATGGGCTGACATGGTAGCTCAGTGGTTAGCACTGCTACCTCACAGCACCGGGGACCTGGGTTCCATGCTACCTTTGGTTAACTGTGTGGAGTTTGTACAAACTCCCTGTATCTGTGTGGGTTTCCTCTGGTGTGCTCCCACAGTCTAAAGATGTGCAGGTTAGGAGGGTGGCCATGCTCGTCGTATCCAGAGATGTGCATGCTAGGTGGATTGCGTATGGGAAATGCAGAGTTACAGGAATAGAGTGGGGAGTGGAATGCCGTTCAGATGATCAGTGTGGACTCGATGGGCAGAATGGCTTGCTTCCACGCTGTAGGGATCCTATGATCCGTCTCTCTACGGTTCCTGCTAACATCGCAATAAAAAAGATTTTTAAAAGTGTAGCATCTTCCAGATTAGAATACGGGAACTCTTGCAAATTTCTGTATCCATTCTACAGTCCCTACTGAGGGAGAAGCAAATTTGTGTCACTCATCTGATATGCTCTGCTTACAGAAAGTAGGAAATGAGCCAGCTTCCTACCATCAATTAAACCAATGTCATAAGTTCCAATAGGATGACAGTTACAGGTCACACTTCAGAAAAGAGGATGACTTGTTTAATTCTGCTGCTGTATGACTCAAGTGATATCTCATTAAAAATTAGCAATTCTCTCAATCCAGTTTTCCTTGCTGACACTCTCTGCTTCTATGCCATACACTGGCTGAATGGTAGACTTGTTGGGCAGGAGGAGTGTGTCTGAATCAGCACATTAACGGAGGAGGAATTATCTTTGTGTTCAGTTCTATGATGATCAAAATAAACTCCTTAGTGCAGCAGTATGAAAGCCACATCAACAACCAATCTATGTTCAGCCTGGTGAGCATAACTAAGGAAGCAGTTCTAGAATGATTAGCTTTTACACTGGCTAGGTGGGGATGGAGGGACACTTAAATCTAATATATTACTGGCATGGAGGCTCTGTGGTTAGCACTGCTGCCCCACAGCGCCAGGGACCTGGTTACGATTCCAACCTCAGGCGACTGTCTGGTGTTTGCACATTCTCCCCGTGTCTAGATGGGTTTCCTCTGGGTGCTCCAATTTCCTCCCACAGTCCAAAGATGTGCAGGTCAGGTGAATTGGCCAAGCTAAATTGCAAGGCAAAAGTGAGGACTGCAGATGCTGGAACTCAGAGTCAAAATCTGAGTGGTGCTGGAAAAGCACAGCAGGTCAGGCTGTATCTGAGGAGAAGGAAAATCAACGTTTTGGGCAGGAGCCCTTCATTCCTGAAAGTGGAAAGTGTAGGATAATAGTGTAGGGGAATGGGTTTGGGTGGGTTACTCTTTTGAGGATTGGTGTGGACTTGTTGGGCCAAAGGGCCTGTTTCCACACTGTAGGGATTCTAATAATTATCGAATGTCCTCTGCCCCAGAAAATACATGTGCTTGGAGGTCATATGAAAGCAGACTTTGGCTCAGGTGTGGTCCCTTAGATGGTCAAATAGTCTATTTAACCTTACTGTTGTTGTTCATGGAGCATGGGTGAGGAGTGAGAAGCCGCCAGAAGCCAGACACTCGGCCCAGAATTGTCATCTCACTCAACAGAGGGGAAAATATTGACAACTATATCATTGCACAGAGGTGTAAGCCAATCATAAGAACTAGGAGATGGCAATTCAGCACATCGAGTTTCCTCTGCTATTTTATACTGTAGTGATTATAACGAGGTCAGCCAAGTGAACCTCACAGAATGAATTCCCTGATTGGGGCTGTTAATCTGGCTCATTCAAGGAGTCCTGATTGACAGATATAATCAGGCAGGTCAGGGGCTCTGCACAGAGAGAGCTGGCTCTGAGGTAGCTGGATCGGTGTCAAGGCCTCTCCATGTATAAAACAGGGTGATTTGATGATAGGATATCAGTCTTCATGGAGTTATTTCAAATACGATCATCATCTCAGCCTCAGTTTCACTTGCCTGCCCACTCTCCATAACCTTCAACACATTACTCATTAAAAATCTATCTACTCCTTAAAAATACTCAATGTCCCAGCACCCACTGTACTCTGGGTTAGTGAATTCCACATAGTCGCAAACCCTTTGAGAGAAATAATTTCTCATCTATATTAAACCCCCATTACCCCCTTATCCTAAAACCTATGATCTCTTGTCCCACGAGGAAACATCCACTCTACGCCTACTTTGTCAATCCCCTTCAGCGTCCCACATTCTTCAATAAGATCTCCTCTCATTCTTATAAAATGTACAAAGTACAGGCCTTCAACTGCTCAATCGCTCTTCATTAGATAAAACTTCCATCTCTGGAATGAATCTAGTGAACCTTGGCTGAACTGCCTCCAATGCAATTATACTCTTCCTCAAGGAAGGGGATCCACTCTCTATGCAGTATTCCAGATGTGATGTCACCAGTACCTTGTACAATTACAGCAATACTTCCCTACAATCAGAAGTGAACAAGTTCTCGCAACACATTAAGCAATGGTGAGTGTTGACACTGAGAACAGCATCTCAATATTGAGTGCAAGTATGCGCTAGACCCAGTCTCATCCACCTCCTGTTCCATTTCAAGGCAGTGATAGCACATTACTGAACCACTCCCAGTTTTTAGGCCACGGTTCAGAGGTTCACCACTAAACCAGGGTATTAACCCTCTCTGCTTGAGTGGGTGGCTCAGCTCATTCAAATGCCACTCCAGCCACTTGAGAACAGAGTTGAAGCAGAGCCTCCTAGCGTAACGCTGAGGGAATGCTGCACTGTTGGTGGTGCCATTTTCCCGATGAGACATGACAACATTGGCATCAAACCGTGTGAACAAGATTCTGATTGGGGAGAGGGAACAAACAATCTTGTGCATAAATCTAAAATAATTGACTCCCCATTGGTAGCTGATTGTTGCTTTAAGCTGACAATACAGCTGTATACAGGGGTAGTGTCTCTGCCTCTGAGACAGGAGATCTGGGTTCATGTCCCACATCTGTACATAGTGCAGTAATATTTTTGAATGGGTCTATTCAAAAGTATTTCTTCTTTAAACAGAACTAGAGAGGTGAGAGCTGTCTCTGTCGTGACCCTCACTCTGCAACGAGAGCAACACAGGGGTGCCCGGGCTGTAGGCTCCGAGGATATACACCCCCCTCTCCTGATTGAAGCCCACTCTTGGGAATACCCCAAACATGGACACGACCACCACCCCCTCCTGCCCTGTACATGCAGCTGCGAACTTTGCAGAGACCCAGCTCCTGGGGGATGGGACTGGGACCGATATTATTGGAGACGGAGGGAGGGTCTGGGGGAGAGACAGAGAGAGGGGGCTGGTGGGGGGGGGGGGGGGAGTGCAATGGTGATGAGGGAGAGTAGGGGATAGAGAGGAGGGGGGAAGACAAAGGGGCGGGGGGGATTGTGGGGGAGAGTGAGAATTAGAGAGAAGGGTGGGGTTGACAGAGGGAGGAATGGAGGGAGGGGTGGGGATAGAGGGGGCAAGGGTAATAAATGGGCAGAAGAGGGAATGGGTAGAGTGGGGGAATAGAGAGGAGTGCGGGGTTGACAGAGGGAGAATGGGGGTGAGATGATAAAGTGGGGGAACGGGGTTGTGGGGGAGAGAGGATTTTGAAGGAGAGAGAGGTGTGTGGGAGAGAAGGTGAATGAGAGATAGAGAGATGGGGGGTGTAGGGGATAGAGACTGGGCTAGTCGGGAAACACAGCCGCCCCCTCCTCCAAATATTCCCACCCTCCAACAAGAGACCTCTCGCAGTTTTAATCAAAAACTTCCCCATCCCAGAGACAATAATCCCGCAAATATATTTCTCCATTGCTTTCAGTCAGGGATTAATGCCCGTTTCACGAAGCGAATGTTATCTCTGTAACCGGGAGAGATCTGTTTAAATAAGCTCCGTACCTGAAAGTTCTGCAGCTTCAGTCTGGGGACAGACTGTCCTGGACATACACACACATACTCTCTCTCTCTCTCTGTGGTCCACACAGTGTGAGGCTGCTCACTCACGGCTGACGCTACCCTATCAGGCACAAGCTGTGAAATCTCACAGAATCCCTGCCCAGGGGCTGGGGGGAGGACGGTCCAACTCCTGCCCATCATTCCGAACCAACTCTCCTCCCACTATCGGGCACGGGCTGTGGGCTCAGAGGTTGTGCATCCCTGAACTGAAGCATTAGGAAAATCGGGAGGATCCCAGAGAGGGAGAAATTTAAGGAAGCGTTGACAGAAAATTGCTGGAGAAACTCAGGGGAGACAGAGGCAGAGTTAGAATCATATTCTGATCGCTTAATCTGCACTATCAGCAGCCTTTCTGCCCCCAGCACTCCAGCGTTCCCCCGCCATTGTATATATGGTGTCCCTTCCACATCACCTCAACTTTGATGAAGAGTCATCTAGTCCCGAAACGTTAGCTTGCTCTCTCTCTAAGCCTGTGTACTCCAACATTTGCTCTCAGTATGAGTTCCAGCATCTGCAGTCATTTGCTCCACCTGACATTTCTAGAATCCTACAGTGCAGAAGGAGGCTATACGACCCAAAATGTCTCAGTATAAGGGGGGAACAAATTTAAAACAGAGTTGAGGAGAAACTATTTCTCCCAAAGGGTTGTGAATCTGTGGAATTCACTACCCCAAAGTGCAGTGGATGCTGGGACTAGTGAGTAAATTTAAGGAGGAGTTACAGAGATATTTCATTGGTAATGGGTTGCAGGGTAATGGGGAGAAGGCAGGGGTGAGGAGCATATCAGCCATGACTGAATGGCAGAGCAGACTCAATGGGCCGAATGGCCTAATTCTGCTCCTATATATCTTATGAACTTATGTACCAGCTCCCGAAAGAACTAACTGACTAATCTCGATCTCTTGCCCTACATCCTCAGACCTCTAAATTCATCCCTTTCAAATATATATACAGCTCTCTTTTGAAATCTTCTCTGGAATGGGAGTGTCAGAGTTCTAGGCAAAAGTAAGGACTGCAGATGCTGGAAGTCAGAGTCTAGATTAAAGTGGTGCTGGAAAAGCACAGCCAGTCAGGCAGCATCCGAGGAACAGGAAAATCTTCTCTTCACTCTGATAGCTGGTCTGAATTAGCCGAACCAGTGTCAAGTACAATGAATTTGTAAATAAACAGTGAGTTGATGACCAGCCTCTGTGGAGGTCTTTTACAGGACAGTTGGTGGAATTTAAATTCAATAAATATATCTGCAGTATAAAGCTAGTGACAGTGATGGTGCCATGAAGTTATCCTGTCGTAAAAACCCATTGAATTCAATAAGGCTCCTTAGGAAAGGGAAATCTGCCGTCCTTATCTGGTCTGGCTTACATGTCACTCCAGACCCACAGCAGTGTGGTTGACTGTTCATTGCCCTCTGAAATAACTCCACAAACCATTCAATTCCGGGCAATTAGAATGAGCACCCAATACTGGTCTTGCCAATGGCACTCACATCCCATGAAAGAACCATGAGGTAAATGATTTTGGTTGTCATGAGACAGTGAAAGCTGGTGTTGAAACATACATTCCGCCTCTAATTTCACTTTCCCTGCAAAGGAGTTTTGATCCTGTAAAAGTGGGTTATACAAGAGGAAGATAAAGTACCTGCCTCTCGGAGGCAGAAGATTTAAAAGTCAGAAATATGAACCAGCCTTTATTAAAACCTTTCCACTGGGGACCAATGGATCGCCTGCAGCAGGGCTGAAAGGAAAGGAACGTTAAACACAAATTAGAGAAAATAAATCATTTGCTTTTGCAAGAAAATTGTTCCAACATGTCCAAACAAGGCAAGAAAATACTGACATAAACACTTGCTACAATATTTATTAAGGCAATAACAGACATTACACGTTAAGCTCCAATTTAATTTTGCATCGGTCTCTGCGTTTTCTCTTCTTAAAAACTGAACAAGTTTTGGAGAATGTTGCAGGATAAATATAAAATCAGCTTGGATATTTTTGTCTCTATTTGACCCTATATGCTGTATTTATTTTCAGGCCGGCTGTTTTGAATTCACAGGATGGTTTCCATTTCACTGAATTTCCATTGCTAAGGTGTGATTTCTTCAATGTTATATTTTTCCTATTAGGATGGATGTTGGTTACGGATCTGCACTCACATCTCTCACAATGATACTTTTGCTGTCAAATAAATCCTGGATGCTGTCCATTTTTATCTTGCTGTTTAAAATCTTCAATATCAAATCAAAGTTTGCAAAAATTGTGACACAGGAACAATTTACTGAAATGTGGTAAGATGGGCTGTCTCGTGGGTTCAGGGAAAGGGAGTTGGATTATAATCCCAGTACACCATAAAACACAGGAGCAGAAATTAAGCCATTCAGCCCATCGGCTCTGCTCTGCCATTCAATCATGGCTGAATAGTTTCTCAACTCCATGCTCCTGCTTTCTCCCTGTAACTCTCGATCCCCTATATACTCAAGAGCTTGTCCATCTCAGTCTTAAACATACTCAATGACTGGGCCTCCACAGCCTTCTGTGGCAATGAATTCCACAGATTCACCACTGTCTGGCTAAAGAAGTTTCTCCTTACCTCCATTCTAAAGGGTCTTTACTCAAAGGCTGTGCCCTTGGGTCCTCGTCTCTCCTACCAATGGAAACATCTTCCCAACATCTACTCTGTCTAGACCATTCAATATTCTGCATGTTTCAATTAAATCCCCCCTCATCCTTCTAAACTTCCATCGAATATAAACCTAGAGTCCTCGAACATTCCTCATATGTTAAGCTTTTCATTCCCGGGATCATTCTTGTGAACCTCCTCTGAACATGCCTGGAACAGTACCTCCTTTCTGGGATATGCAGACAATACTCCAAATGTGGCCTGACCAGAGCCTTATAGAGCCTTAGAAGTACATCAGCCCTTCATCAGGATCAAGAGTGTAGGATCCTGATGAAGGGTCTATGCCTGAAATGTTGATTCTCCTCTCCTCGGATGTTGCCTGACCTGCTGTGCTTTTCCAGCACCACACTCCTGACTCTGATTTCCAGCATCTGCAGTGCTCACTTTCTCCTCCCTGAGGCTCTATAAGGCTCTGGTCTATTCCTGATGAAGGGCCTATGCCCGAAACATCGATCCTCCTGCTCCTTGGATACTGCCTGACCTGCTGTGCTTTTCCAGCACCACACTCTCGATTCTGATCTTCAGCATCTGCAGTCCTCACTTTCTCCTCAGAAGTACATACCTGCTTTTGGTATTCAAGTCCTCTCAAAATAAATGCCATTGTTGCATCTGCCTTCCTAACTACTGACTCAATCTTCAAGTTGACCTTGAGAGAATCCTGGACGAGAACTCCCAAATCTCTCTGCACTTCAGACATCTGAATTATCTCCTCATTTAGAAAATAGTCCACGCCTCTCTTCTTCCTGCCAAATTATGGCTTATAGAAATGACATTGACGGTGAATTCCTAATATAAACTGAACGATTTAGGAGTAGAGAAGCCTTCAACCTTTTCCCCTGGGTTGACACAATGCCTAAACCAGAAATAAAGTTTTGTGTTCATCCAATGGGTACTGGCTTACAAATCATTTTCAAATCCTTTTCATTATGTTACATCCTTGGTGCTCCTGCTTAAATTCTATGAAGCTGGAAGCTTCACAAAGGCTGTCTTTTGTACTGTGGCCTTAATGTTGGTTAAACTGAAACATCCAGTTGGTCTGGCATGAGGAGCTGAAAGATGAAAGAACTGCAGATGCTGGAAATCAGAAACAAAAACAGAAGTTGCTGAAAAAGCTCAACCGGTCAGACAACATCTATGAAGAGAAAGCAGAGTTAATATTTTGAGTCCGGTGACTCTTCTTCAGAACTGATAGTAGCTCGGAGAAAACTGGTATATATACAGAAGATGAGCTGGGGGAAGGAGGAAACAATAGTTGGGGATGGAGTCCAAAGAGAGAGAAACACAGTGGGACAGGCAAAGGACTGAGTAAAGGTCAGTGTGGGAGAATGAATAGCTGCCAATAGTAGTTGACCACAGGTTCTATGCAGTAGCAGCCCCTTTGATGACAAGGCCCAGAGCTGAGAGACAAGCTGATTTGACTCAATATTCTGCAGTGCACCCCCAAGAAGCCCAGACAACAGTCCTGAATATCCTATAACCAATAATGCTGAGCTGCCAAACCTGCCCATTTTTCAGAAAACACCCAGTTATAATATTGCACCCCACAAATCTATCAGTGCCCTCAGATAATCTTTCTTATTTCTCGAGCTCCTTGCATAGAGTCATAGTCAAGAGATGTACAGCATGCTTCGGTCCAACCCGTCCATGCCGACCAGATATCCCAACCCAATCTAGTCCCACTTGCCAGCACCCGGCCCATATCCTTCCAAACCCTTCCTATTCATATACTTATCCAAATGCTTCTTAAATGTTGCAATTGTATCAGCCTCCACCACTTCCTCTGGCAGCTCATTCCATACACATAACACCCTCTGTGTGAAAAAGTTGATCTGTAGATCTCTTTTATATCTTTCCCCTCTCACCCTAAACCTATGCCCTCTAGTTCTGGACTCCCTGACCCCAGGGAAAAGACTTTGCCTATTTACCCCCTCATCATTTTGTAAACCTCTATAAGGTCACCCCTCAGCCTCCAACGCTCCAGGGAAAACAGCCCCAGCCTGTTCAGCCTCACGCAATATTCCAACAGTGGCCTAACCAATATCCTGTACAGCCACAACATGACCTCCTAACTCCTCTACTCAATACTCTGACCAATAAAGGAAAGCATACCAAACACCTTCTTCACTATCCTATCTACCTGCGACTCCACTTTCAAGGAGCTATGAACCTGCACTCCACGGTCTCTTTGTTCAGCAACACTCCCTAGGACCTTACCATTAAGTGCATAAGTCCTGCTAAGATTTGCTTTCCTAAAATGCAGCACCTCGCATTTATCTGATTAAACTCCATTTGCCACTTCTCAGTCCATTGGCCCATCTGATCCAGATCCTGTTGTAATCTGAGGTAACCCTCTTTGCTGTCCACTGCACCTCCAATTTTGGTGTCATCTACAAACTTACTAACTGTACCTCTTATGCTCGCATCCAAATCATTTATGTAAATGACAAAAGGTAGCGGACCCAGCACCAATCCTTGTGGCACTCCACTGGTCACAGGCCTCCAGTCTGAAAAACAACCCTCCACCACCACCCTCTGTCTTCCACGTTTGAGCCAGTTCTGTATCCAAATGGCTAGTTCTCCCTGTATTCCATGAGATCTAACCTTGCTAATCAGTCTCCCATGGGTAACCTTGTTGAACGTCTTACTGAAGTCCATATAGATCACATCTACTGCTCTGCCCTCATCAATCCTCTTTGTTACTTTCTCAAAAAACTCAATCAAGTTTGTGAAACATGATTTCCCATGCACAAAGCCATGTTGACTATCCCTATCAGTCCTTGCCTTTCCAAATACATGTACATCCTGTCCCTCAGGATTCCCACCAACAACTTGCCCAGCTCAATTCTTTCTTGTCTAGCCTATGCTTCCTTTGCCTTCCAGTGCCACATACTCATGTTTTAACTTCTCAGTCTATCTCAGCATCTCTCGTCTCTGAACCATTTGTCAGGAGCCCATCCCATTTTCCCTCTCTATTTCTTTTTCTGTATGCATTTGACTCTATTCACTGAAACTTTCTTCCCCATTATATTTCTGCTTCTTAAACTACCATTAAATGTCACTATTGGGTCCATCAAAATCCTCAATGCCCTGTTCCTCTCACTGCTCTGTTAGCATCTCAGACTTGCTGCAATCTCCGTGTAATATTCTGTTGAGCTGTAGAGGTGGGGGAAAAGATCTAATGAATGGAATATGTGGCAAATTGTGAGCAAGCTACTTTCACAATTAAGGCAACGTCCAGTCTCCGTTCTGCTTTTGCCTATTCAAAACAAAAATCAGATGAAGTTAAAATAACAGTCCAAATCATCTACCGCACAGAAACAAAAACAGAAATTACTAGAGAAGCTCAGCAGGTCTGGCAGCATCTGTGGAGAGAAATCAGAGTTAACGTTTTGAGTCAGTGTGGATTCTTCTGAACACATACACCATACACAATGTCACAAACCACAAACAAAGGGTGCTCAGCTACACAGGAGCTCATTTTGTTTAAACAATGAAAGCAAAATAATGAATAAGTGTATAAATAATCTTTGACTGGGGATAGGAAAGGAAAGCTAGACACTATATAATTAAGATCTGTCTGCCTTAAGGCACAGTAGGATTCAAAAGAATGTCTAGCATAACAAATCAGTGCCCTTGAACTAGATCTCAGGAGACATATATTGCCAAGAATCAGAGTCACTTATATCCTCAGCCCATTAGTAGCTCAGTCAGTGCTATTCTGAGAGAGTGGGTGGAAGTTCATTAATATTTCTCATGGAAAACGTGAAATAATATTGTATGAATATGATAATATACTTAAATTTGGAGCTATGTTAAAATGCATTCCAAACAGGCAGACTTTGCACTATTTCATACATTTACACAAGCTCAAAAATGATGAAAATTATTATTCCTGTACAAACACTGAATACTTCACAGCAAGTTGCTTTGCCATCTATTTTAACAGACATTAACTAATTTACTTTAAATAAGTCCATGCTTAAATAATGGATAAATTAAATTCATAGTTCAGTCTTTGTAAGGAAAAATACGCACTATTTGTGCTAAGCATTATGAGGAAATCAAAAGTAAACATACGTAGTAGTTTCTAAGCTAAATACACAGGAAGGAGGCCATTCCACCCATCTTATCTTATAAATTTAGAGTGACTCTTAAACACATCTCTCTTCCCCCCTCATTGTGACATCCAGCTACTGGGGGAGATCAGTTTCCCCACTCTGAAGGCCATTAGTGAAGCAGTTGCGATCTTAACAGTACTTTGATATCAGCCCACGAATTTCCAATATTACAAATTGAATCTAGACAACTTGTTTCAGTGGGCTCTAATTTTGGAACCTTAGGCTGACAATCCAGTCCAGTCCAGTCCCAGGGCCAAAGCTAATACATTAGTTCCTTCTCTCACCATGTCACATAACATCAGCCTTGATGATGGCATACCTCGTCTTACAGGATCCTCTCATTGCGGAGCCATCATTAACCAATTCAAATTCCAAACAGCTTCTGATGCACATAGCACAAA
The DNA here is from genome assembly GCF_020745735.1 of Hemiscyllium ocellatum. Classification (NCBI taxonomy): domain Eukaryota; kingdom Metazoa; phylum Chordata; class Chondrichthyes; order Orectolobiformes; family Hemiscylliidae; genus Hemiscyllium; species Hemiscyllium ocellatum. The sequence goes on along the minus strand of NC_083426.1, from coordinate 7,764,274 downwards.
GCAAAATCATAAAAATGTAATTGATAGATACTCACCTCCCAGCCTACCACCGTCCGTGCTTCCTCTGACCTTTCCCTATTATGTGCACCAGTCTGGCATAAACCTGGTCCCACTTTAGGTACTAATTTCTTTAAAAGTTCTTAAAATGACGATATCCTTATATGACGAGCAGTGCCATCATCAGTCTGTGACTAATGTATGATTCCTCAATCAGCTTGCTGAACTACAGTGATAAGTATATTTTTGCAAAAAAAAGTCTTAAGTTGCTTCATGTCTTGGAACCCAGAGTGAGAAAGCCCTGTACACCTTATCCACCCTCAACTACATTACATACACATTAAATAACAGATCATAGGTTGTTCTGGCTGTCTGGATAACAAGATCAGCTGCATTTTCTTCTCCTGCTTGACATTCATTACCACATTGCAGTGCTCACAGTACCATACATCACAGAGGACATCCTTTCTGCAGTCCTCGTACAAATCTTCAGAATGCTCCTGAATTTCCACATGCCACCACCCCCCCATGACAACACCCCACCCAAAGAACTTATATAAATAAGAAAAAAGATGTTGGAAATCATTGGGATTTCTAGAAAATTGGAAAACTGACAGAAATTGTGAAATGGTTTTGATACAGACAGCTGATGTTACTGCTTCTGTCTGCTCTCTCATTGACATTCCCACAAACTACCCTCTCAAAGGCATAAAATGATATTAGCATCACAGCAATACTGGACTGACCTACATGCAGGTAGATTCCCCCCTCCCCCAGCAATGCAGTTGACACCTTTCAGAAAGCACAGGTGAAATCTTGCATGTGCCTGAATGAAATGGGTTACATCGAGAATTTGGGAGAATTGGGTGAGAAGTTGGGTGAGGCCTTTCAACATCAAGAACAACTTGTTGCATTTTCTAGATGTCTAGCTGAGATTTTCACTAGGGGGAACAGAGATTGTTGGCCTCAGTAACTGCAAATCTCACCTCATTAATATGCAGCTTCCGCTCTGACCACTTCCCTCCCCTGACCTGCAACTTCTGCAAGGAAACTAGATGTTGTCAATTTCTGACATACGAGTCAAAATGGCTACCTGCAATCCCAGCTCACCTTGTTCCTCAACATCATTGTCTTGGTCAACGGGCAACAATGTCTCAGGTCACCCGCTGCGTTGAACCCTCATTCACGGATATAAGCATCCAGGATCTGCCAGCCTCCCTAGGACTCTCAGGGCACCTTTCTGATCTATTAACAGGACACACTTTAGGGCGCACCAGCAACTAGCACTGATATACTGCTATAGAGACACATTGTGTGAAGGAACAGGCACCAAGTTTATAAAGCAGGCTGCATCTCAGGGTTGTCTGCTTGCTTTCATAGTGCTCATTCTTATCGAGCCTACCTGCATATTCACAGCATTCCTGCTCTGCCTTGCCTTTTGGCACCATGACTCCCGTCCCCTTCAGAGCTAGCAGACTCACAGTGCTTCTGTCTTGCCTTGCACAGACACAAAGCCAGGGTGCTTGTTATGATTGACAGCAGTCAAGTCAAGTGAGTCAGCCTTCAGTCAAGCAATCTGGTACATTGGTCTCCAATGTCCGTCCAGAGGCTTGGACATTGTCAATCGGCCATTTAGGGTGAACAAGTTCAGGATGTTCTTCTTGTAAGGAGTGAGGAGTGAAAAGTTGAGCAGTCTACCACCCACTTTGTCTCTTTCTGCCTTAATGTGGCCTGCTTTCTCCAGCTGGGACCATGTGAGATGAAAGTGGGTGCCTGTTACTCTGGTGCTGTTGTGGTGAAAAGATGGGTGAGGTGGCCCGGGTGTGAGCATAAGTAGCACAGAGGTCATGCAGGATTTGGAGAGAGGGGTTGTTGGGATGGCTGAGAGAAAGTGTGGACTGTTGTTGCATGAAACAATGATGGGGGAAGGAGAGAAACTGTAGATGGAGGTGGTGAAGTAGCAGAGATGGAGTGAATACAAGAACCAAAGAGAAAATGTTAGTATTTACCCTGGTAGAGCAAAGAAGGTCCTTCCCTCCTTTTTTGCTGGGTATTCCTCCAGAAGACAATTTCAGACAAGACTGGCAGGGTCTGATACTGTGGCATCCTCTGCCAATTCTGGAGGAGGACGATCCTCCCCTGCACCACCTTATCCATCAGGACCTTCAGGCAGCAATCCAGAGCACCAGTTTCCCCATGTTTGCCGCATCTAGGGCAATGTTCAAGTCTGGGTGCACAATGGTCTTTTAAAGGTGGAGTGTTTGGGATAAAGCAGGAAACCTCACTAGGCTTCATGGAGAGAAATCCTCCATTCAACTCCACAAAATTGACACCTCGCCAAAATATCATAAGATTCAGTACCTCATTTTCTCGGCACCTCTGCAGGGAAATCAAACTGCCATCACTAAAGTTTCCCTGTCCTTATTGTGCCTTAATACCCACAACTCTCCTGTCCTCTTGTCCTATTTAGTGTACACCATTTAATCCAAGTTCTTAGTTATGTACATTTAATAGTCTCCCATTTTAGTCATTTCCCCATAAAGCATCTCACTACCTCTTCGTATGTAGGTATGTTTTAAATCTCGTGATAACACCTCCTCCCTTTGTCTTGTCTTTGCCAATGTGCACAGAATGACTCACGTTCGTTTAACTCCTTTATATAAAGGTAATGCACAAAGGTAATTCACAAAGGTGTTAGAAACAAGGGTTCAAGGGCTGTTGTAAAGGAGGAAGGAAGGGTAGGGAGTTTCAGCAATGGGATTCCAGTGGTTGGGACCCAGGCAGCTGAAGTTACATCCATCAGTAATGGAGAAATTAAACCAGAATTATGCAATAAATCAGAATGAGAGGACTTGTAGAATTGAAGAAGGTTGCAGAGATCAAAGTAGTGAGGCTATGTAGAGGTTTGAAAGAAAATAATTGAGATATTGTCAGAATACAAGTCAATTAATATAGGTTGTCAAATGCAGGGATGATGAATGAATGGGATTTATGCAAGTTATGATATGGGCAGCAGGTTCCAGATGAGATCAAAATTACAAAGGATAGGTGCTGTAAGCCTGGTCAGGAGTGCATTGCATGAGTGGAGGGAGAATCTGGGCATTAATGAGTTTCATTAGCAGACAAGTTAAAGTCAGGAGGTGTTGGTAATATTATGGAAGTGGAATTGGGGGCATTGATGATGGAGCACATGTGGTTGGAAACTCATGTTGAAGTAAAATTACCAAGGTTGTGTATGGTTTGTTTCTGCCTTGGGCAGCTGCCAGGGAAGGGGATAGAGTTGGTAGCAAGTGTGCTGACATTATGACAGGGACAGATTATAAATTTGGCTATCCAATATTTAGTTGAGCAAAATTTCTGCTCATTCCAGTACCAGATATGGAAACAACAGTCTGAAGGACTAGCCAAAATGCAGATGCCAAAACAGTGAGGTGAATCAAAATTGTCACAATCACATATGGTATGTAATTAGACAATATCAAAGGACAACATGTAGATGAGAAGTAAAAGGGATGGATAGATTGTTATGGGGGGACTCCCTCCGCTCCAATCCCAACCTCACCATCAAACCCGCAGACAAGGGAGGTGTGGTGGTAGTTTGGCGCACTGACCTGTATACCGCTGAAGCCAAACGCCAGCTCACGGACGCCTCCTCTTATCGCCCCCTTGACCACGACTCCACCTCCCACCACCAAACTATCATCTCCCAGACCATCCAGGACCTCATCACCTCAGGGGATCTCCCATCCACCGCCTCCAACCTCATAGTCCCACAACCCCGCACCGCCCGTTTCTACCTCCTGCCCAAAATCCACAAACCTGCCTGCCCCGGCCGACCCATTGTCTCAGCCTGCTCCTGCCCCACCGAACTCATCTCCCAATACCTCGACACGGTCCTGTCCCCTTTAGTCCAAGAACTCCCTACCTACGTTTGGGACACCACCCACGCCCTCCACCTCCTCCAGGATTTTCGCTTCCCCGGTCCCCAACGCCTTATTTTCACTATGGACATCCAGTCCCTGTACACCTCCATCCCCCATCACGAAGGACTCAAAGCCCTCCGCTTCTTCCTTTCCCGCCGCACCAACCAGTACCCTTCCACTGACACCCTCCTTCGACTGACTGAACTGGTCCTCACCCTGAATAACTTCTCTTTTCAATCCTCCCACTTCCTCCAAACTAAAGGAGTTGCCATGGGCACCCGCATGGGCCCCAGCTATGCCTGCCTCTTCGTAGGATATGTGGAACAGTCCATCTTCCGCAACTACACTGGCACCACCCCCCACCTTTTCCTCCGCTACATCGATGACTGTATCGGCGCTGCCTCGTGCTCCCACGAGGAGGTTGAACAGTTCATCAACTTTACTAACACCTTCCATCCCGACCTGAAATTCACCTGGACTGTCTCGGACTCCTCCCTCCCCTTCCTAGACCTTTCCATTTCTATCTCGGGCGACCGACTCAACACAGACATCTATTATAAACCGACTGACTCCCACAGCTACCTGGACTACACCTCCTCCCACCCTGCCCCCTGTAAAAACGCCATCCCATATTCCCAATTCCTTCGTCTCCGCCGCATCTGCTCCCAGGAGGACCAATTCCAACACCGCACAGCCCAGATGGCCTCCTTCTTCAAGGACCGCAGATTCCCCCCAGACGTGATCGACGATGCCCTCCACCGCATCTCCTCCACTTCCCGCTCCTCCGCCCTTGAGCCCCGCTCCTCCAACCGCCACCAAGACAGAACCCCACTGGTTCTCACCTACCACCCCACCAACCTCCGCATACAACGTATCATCCGCCGCCATTTCCGCCACCTCCAAACGAACCCCACCACCAAGGATATATTTCCCTCCCCTCCCCTATCAGCGTTCCGCAAGGACCACTCCCTTCGTGACTCCCTCGTCAGATCCACACCCCCCACCAACCCAACCTCCACCCCCGGCACCTTCCCCTACAACCGCAGGAAATGTAAAACTTGCGCCCACACCTCCACACTCACTTCCCTCCAAGGCCCCAAGGGATCCTTCCATATCTGCCACAAGTTCACCTGTACCTCCACACACATCATCTATTGCATCCGCTGCACCCGATGTGGCCTCCTCTATATTGGTGAGACAGGCCGCTTACTTGCGGAACGCTTCAGAGAACACCTCCGGGCCGCCCGAACCAACCAACCCAATCACCCCGTGGCCCAACACTTTAACTCTCCCTCCCACTCCACCGAGGACATGCAGGTCCTTGGACTCCTCCACCGGCAGAACACAACACGACGGCTGGAGGAGGAGCGCCTCATCTTCCGCCTGGGAACCCTCCAACCACAAGGTATGAATTCAGATTTCTCCAGCTTCCTCATTTCCCCTCCCCCCACCTTGTCTCAGTCGGTTCCCTCAACTCAGCACCGCCCTCCTAACCTGCAATCCTCTTCCTGACCTCTCCGCCCCCACCCCACTCCGGCCTATCACCCTCACCTTGACCTCCTTCCACCTATCCCACCTCCATCGCCCCTCCCCCTAGTCCCTCCTCCCTACCTTTTATCTTAGCCTGCTTGGCTCTCTCTCTCTTATTCCTGATGAAGGGTTTATGCTCGAAACGTCGACTTCTCTATTCCTGAGATGCTGCCTGGCCTGCTGTGCTTTGACCAGCAACACATTTGCAGCTGTAATCTCCAGCATCTGCAGACCTCATTTTTTACTCGGAGATCCATCAGAGGTCTACTATGAGGGAACAAGATATCTATGACGACTGGATAGATAAGAACAGAGTGAATATATTGCCTCATGGTCTAGCATCTGACATCATCACATGGTTTAGTAAATAATGTCTTGGACTCATTGGGTACACTGACATTAAGCCCCACTCTTCTCAGAGATACTACATGGTCCACTTTCTCTATAACATTTCTCTCTTCAATTCTTTGCGAAACAACAGGAAAACTACATTCACAGACATTGAAAGAAATAATTCTAAAAATCCAAAGGAAGAGACCCCAGGTCTAACCAATCAACCAGTGAATTAAAGACTGACCATTTATGTGCGACTTAATGCATTATCAAAAACTCAAAAGGACTGTGAAAATAATGCATGCAGTTTTGTTAATTGGCCTGTGATAACAAAACTGTTTTTTCCACCCATAATACTTACGCCAAGTCTATTTCTCTTTGTGTGTCTGTTTACGTGTTATAAAATAGCAATTCACTTTTCCGATTAAGATGATCAGTTTAATTAAAAAAAACTATTACTGAAACCATTGACAACAAAACTGGTATTTATTTTAAAATTAGTCACTAAGGTAAGTTAGGTATTCTGGTAATTTACATTTTCACATTTATGACAACTTCATGAATAATTGAGCTCAATATCTGTGCACTCTCCCAAGGGTGTGCCAAAATTCAACAAGTCACATTCCAATTGTACTTTTGTTAGAATTTGTTTTATGATGATCTCAAGGGAGATTTAAAAAAAAATTCTGAATCCCTGGCTAAGGATAAGAAATGCTTGAGAAACTCAGTATCTAGGAATCTGCACTTTGCTACTGAGATCCAATGGAGAAATGTACAGGACAGCATTTGTAACCAGAGTTGATCTGTTGTTAACATTCACTGCTTCAGAAATCCAGGTAAAATATAAGCTTAAAATACTTACAAATTGAACACCAATACAATGCAAATATCCTGTGCATCCATTTTGGATACTTTATTTCCTCATTTTTTGGCCTTTATATTCCATTATATGTTATCTATGTTTTGGCTTATTTTTCTGTGCTTTAAGAAGGCACCGGAGAGGGTTGACACTATACAACACTTTTCACTGTATTTTGTAACAAGATACATGTGACAATAAATAAATCAAATCTTATTAGTTAATGTCATGATGGAATGCACATATTATAGATGAAAAACCTAGACTCAGGCAAATGTTCCAGAGTATCAGTTAAATTTCCACTATAGTGGGTTGAGAATTTAAATTCAGTTTTAAAAGTGTGAAAATAAAAAGGCTGTTGTCTGTAAAACCATAATGAACAGGACATTGCATCTTAAACACTTGCAATCTGGCAATGTCTTGTGACGCCTACATGCTGAGAAAATCTCTCTTTAAATCTTTCCATTGCTTTGTGGCTTCTCCATTGTTTAAATTGTAACATAGAGAGATAGTATTTATCAATTTTTATTTTATTTTATGCAGTGTTACCTCTCACTTTAAAGATCAACCAGTTACACATCAGGGACTCTGACTTATTACAAAAACAGTGCTTCACACTACCACAGTTCCCATAACTTTGCTGGACTCTGTTAGACCTAGCACCTGCAACAATTGTAAATGAGGAAATGCAACTACCCTGGAGACACAGTAAGTGCAATACAATCTTTTTATACCACAAAACCATAAATGCAAGCCCTGATCTTCTATTTTAACTGCATTAAAAAGTAGGTAGAGACTCTTTCACTGCCAAGTCAAAAATATTTGATCTCCTGATTAAACAGTTTTAATTCAAACAAAGTTACGCCATTAGGTACACCCCACTAAAGGGAGACTATAGAGACACTAGTATGGTGATGTCAGTGGATACGTATTTGAAATATTGTAGATTATTGTGGTAACATTGATCAATTCAGAGTAATTTTGTGAAAACTGTTTCATCAGTGTGGTGTTCTCCAATTATAGATGATAGGATGCTAACTCACCTCACTGCCTCCTGATCAAGCATTCAGTTTCCATTTAGCAGCTACTTGAGAAGGCCAAAACCTTTGTTAAAAATGCTGGAGTTTGAGAGTTACGTTTTGAAATACTTCTTTTAACTTATTCCAGAAAGTGGTATAAAGTCATACATCCACCTCCGTTCTGAAAGGTTAATGTGATCTGGTGGCCGGGGAAACTCAACTAGAAACCTACTGAAATTACAGTTTCCACATCTTTCCAATGACTCAGCTTTTTCTTTTGAACAAAAGCAATGACTGCAGTGGAGATGATGAAATGTACCAGTGGACAAAGTTAAAAATCACAACACTAGGTTATAGTCCAACTAGTTTATTCAGAAATAATAGCTTTCTGACCACTGCTTCTTTGTCAGGTAGCGAGTGGAGCTGAATCATAAGACACAGAATTTATAGCTCAAGATCATTGTGTCATGCAACTGATGTGATATATTGAACAAACCTAGATTACTGTATAGTGGAGAAGCATGTTAGTAAGAAATAATTTTCTGTTTGAAATAAGATATCTTCTGATCTGTTTCTTTTAAGAAAATTGGGGGGGTGGGGGGAGTTGATGGTGAAAGTTAGATTACTCAGGCCAAGTCAAACATCTTTTGAAAGACAAAGGAGGTTGCAACCTTGCACAGTAGGGGAAAGTAATCCCTCAAAGAATATTGAACATATTCTTGAAATGATATTCGTTTGCCAGAAACATGGAGTGTAGAGAAACGAGTAAGATGACATTAATTTACTAATACAAAAACTTATGCTTGAGCCATTAATACATCGATCCTAGCCCTAGCTGAAACTGCACTGTGGGTTGAATTATGAAAAAAAAACCCCCGGCAAATGTCAGTTTTAAAATAACATGAATCAAGAAAATTTAGAATGAAGTGATCATTGATGTTATAATTACAATAAAGTTGTCTTTATAAGCTCTACTAATCATAGTTTCACTGTAATTATTTTTCCATTCCCAGATATACCCTCATTACTGCTATTACTAGATTAAATTCACATTCCTTCAAGTTGGCTAAAAAGTCCCAAACCACTAACTGGTTTGATTAATCTAGATTAGTTATAGCCCATAAAATTAGTTTCACTTTTGCAAAGGGCAACATCTTTGTAATGCGATTAGTTTGTACAATATTAGCCTTCAAAAGTATTAAGTTATACACACAATTTGTTCCTTTAAATTAACTTGAATTGTAAAAATACCCATCTCTTGGTTTGTTCACAAAATCTCAGCACTAAATTATGTAAATTCTTATTGTTTGAGTTTATAAATTGTTTCTCTTCTAACTTCTGAAACCAATCTTTATGGTCCATTTTTCCACTGTGTATATTTGTGCCAATTCAAATTTACAATCTTCACTGCAATGTATAACTGTTGAAAAGGTAAAGTGAAACTATGAATCCTGATTGTCAGATGAACGATAGATATGTAGTGCATTCAATAGTATTGAGATTGGTCATGTATTTGATAGAGTTGGTCATTTTAAAGTACATGCACTTACCTTGACCTCAGGTGAAGTCATTGAAAAATTGTATTTATATGCTTGGGTCTTAACTCTTGATATCAACAACTACAATAATCTGGTCCCGCTGCTTGAGACATCTGCCTTGGAATTCTGCTGTGGATAGATAATATTTCCTACCCTTTCTTGAAGGCCTCCATTGCTTTCTCCCATGTTATACGTTATACATCGCTCAGGTTAGAATCATTTATAAAGGCACAGCCAAAGTGTAACCCCTCTTTAATAGGCTTTACACAGTACCAGCTGGCTTGAACTTGTGCTAAAATGACATGATTTTAGGACTCCCAACTGAGAAATATAACAACCCAACAGCTTGATTAATGTCGGTTGCAAACGTATCAACTTGCAGGCAGCACAAGGGTGACATCCTCCCTAGACCAGAAGCATGGAGGTTAAGTCTGCATTGAGATTTCCATGTACATGGTCAAGGTACATAGAACTTAAACTTCTCACTTGTCCTAAAGATGCTGACCCCTTATTGGGTTGCAGCTCCAGAGATACTAATTATCCTCCACAATCATACCTGAATGGCTCCAATCACATCTAAGCCTCAATGAGTTGTTACGCCATACAACAATTGAGGTGAATCAAATTTGATTCTGCCCTAACCCAATAATATTAAAATACCTACTATACTTTCACAATAGATTTCTGAATAGCAATTAGACCAAGAAATGCTAGCTTATCATACTTCTTTAAAAACACAGTTGTGCTGAGGCCACCTAGACACCCATTTTTGAGAAAATATGAAACGTTTGTATGTCAAAAGGCAGGCCAAAAATTTTTTTTATTAAAAAACTATTAATCCTGACTTTAATATTAGCTTCAACTGTAGCACATATCAATTTTTACTTCTTTTCCTTCTTTGGTCCCATATCATTCCCTGGCTCAGTGTGATATTCAGAATGCTAGGCATTTGAATGATTCAGGACTAAACAACTTCAGTTTCCGTCTTATTCAGTACATCTAAAGAGTTTGGATCATGGCAAGTTCAAATGTAGAACATTCTTTCAACACATTGTATGATTGGAAGCTTGCCAATTTTGTGTTTTCAGTCTTCTACTGTTGAACTAAAAGACTGTGCCTTACATATAAACCCATTACACAGATTTAATTTTAAAGAAAGATTGCATTATCATAAAATTCAGCAATGTTGTTAGTTACATAGGCATTTTAAATTTGACTCTTCTCCCATGGTTTAGTTCTTACTTATCAGACAGCAAGACCTGTAGCTCATGAAAGCAGAAAGGTCCTGATTTTAATTCTATGCATATGCAAAGTTAGCTAATTTTGGACTGTTAGGAGTTTGAGTACAACGGTCAAGTCTCCAGCGACTGTGGAGGGCAAAGATTGCAAAGGAAAAAGCAAAAGGGGGGGGGGGGGAATATCATTTGAGTCCCCAATTTTATTCAAAATCACATGTTCATATCAATTTTATTGTGCTATTTAAAAAGCAAATGCATAAAGCACAGTACAGGGCAGGCAAGTAGAAGTGAGCTTTCCTGCAGTCAAGCTTTAAGTAAACAAACATGATGCAAAATAAAGGCTACTTCAAAAGCATACTAAAAGAACATGATATCTTAAATCACAGTCTTCCAAGCAGGAGGTGGGGAGTGGGTGTCAGAAGCACAAACCATGTTTTGACAAATGCTTAATATAGGAAAATTATTAAAATATGACAACATGAAAAATTTCCACTTGTCTAAGTTTGTCCACATCAACATTACAGTGGAGAGAGAGCACACCAATGCCTTTACTTGCTCAGGAGGCTAAGGAAGTTCGGCATGTCCATATGACTGTTACCAGTTTTACAGATGCATATAAAAAGCAGCCTATGCATCACACCTTGGTATGGCAAATATCCACCCAAGACCGTAAGAAATTAAGAGTTGTGATGCAGCCCAGTCCATCCTGCAAACCAACCTTCCTTCCACTGATTCCATCCACACTTCCCACTGTTTTGGGAAAACAGCCAGCATAACCAAAGCTTGATTAAATTCTCTGCCACCTGTTTCCATTGGTCAGAAGATACAAAAGTTTGAAAACCTGTACAAATAGATTTTAGAAAAAGCTTCTTCCCCGCTATCAGACTTATGAACAGATCTCTCACGTATTAGAGTTGCTCTTTGTCTGCACCTTTTCTATAGCTGTAATACTACATTCTGCTCTGTTACATTGATGTACTTATGTAACATATGATTTATCTGGTTAGCAAGCAAAGCAATACCTTCCACTGTGTTTTGGTACATGTGACAATAATAATCAAATCAAATATGTACACACAAAATGAAGGTACACCTTAAACATACAAAACTTTATTTAACTTTGGATAAGGAATTTTAATAAATAAGGCACATTTAAGACAAGATCTATTATTTAAAGAGTTTCAAAACTGAGCACTCGAGACAGAAACATCACCAAATGAGAAAAATAGATGAGAACTTTGAGACAATTGGACACCATTTATGGATATAGTTGGTATTTCACAGATCCTGACTGTGGGCTTTGAGATTAGCAAACTTCCACAGCAGGAGAAAACATAGCCACAGAGTTGCCTAAAAAAAGAGCTTCTTTAGCTCAGGTTATGAACATAAACATTAAATGTCTGCAAAGATATATCTTTCCAATTATCCACTGGAGCTAAAAGTAGGCATCTTTCAGCTGCTAAAAATAGTTTTGAAACCAGGAACAATTGCAGAAAGCTTACAATATGGAAGCAGTGTGTTTGGAAACAGGTGTCGACCAAACATCCAGAGTTGAAGTGTCCAAAAGTCACATTTTAAGAAGCACAGATTAATCATGGCAATTTTTTCTCCATTTCTAGGATGCAAATTTGTATCCTAAGAACCCCCAGAGTTAAATACCAGATTGCTACTGGCGTTGTCTTGAAATCTCTAACTTGGAGAGAAAACATAATTCTCATTTCGTTTCCAAATAAAACATGGTTCAATCTTTCAAAAGGTATAAACGTGGATCGCAAAAATAAAAATAAAATAGAAATTGTGATGTTACAAACGTTTGGAAATTTTTCAGTTCTGTAGGGCCAGATTATTGCAGGTATGTGTAACCAGTTTGTACTTAAGATTTGAAAACTATCTGCTCGACAAGCTGTGTAGCAAAGATCACATTGACTTCATGCTACTTGGTGGAATAAAGCTTTATATGACATTATTTTAAACAGCTAATTATACTGACTATTGAATTGCTATGATTTAATTGAAAAAAACAATGTATACCAAGAACTATTTTTCACCACACAAGGATGGAATTCAGGATTACCCAAATTCTTACTGAAATTTAACATCTTTGGGGATCCCTCTTTTCCTTTCACCCTATTGCCCCACAATTTAAAAAAAAAACACAATTTCTATACAAAATAAAAAATTAATGAACTGGATAGTTAAAAAAGAAATTTCTGAAGCAATGAACCATGGGTGCAGGAGTCAAACAGCATTTTTCCTTCCTTACATTAACTGAAACTTATCTAAACATACAAAAAGATAAGTTTTTAACATGAGAAATTGAACAGGGTTAATTACAGAAAAAAAAGTGTATTTACAAAACAGCTTTCACACTTTCTGAACTAATATCCAGGAAATGAAGTTGCCTAATCCTTTAGATATAAAGCATAGTGTATCTAAAGTTCACAGTGTATTAGTAGGTGCAGTCTCCCAAAAGCATCAATAGTAGTGACTTGGGTACAGGTTTAATTTCATGGTGATACTTACAAGCTGACTTGTTGGGAAATGTGTGCCTTTGGAAGCAAACCCAGATGTTGCTGTCCTTGAAGATTATTCCCACAAGCAAAAATGTATTGAGTTAACTTTGAATTATTTATTTTCGTATGGAACTTCCCAACTAAATGGGAACCAAAACTGTTTCACTGTGAGCTTTATAGCCTTGCCAAAGTAGGAGATACAGCACTTTAAAGAATATTTTAGGCTATTTTGGAGTAACTAATTTATTATAGCTGGTTAAGCTCTCATTAAATGCTTGTTACAGTAAACCCACCCTCCCTAAAAAAATTAACTGAAATGCCAACGTCTGAGAAATAGAAAGCTAAAAAAATGAAAAATACACAACAGAAATTCCATTAGCTTTAAAGTTCTAAAGTACCAAACCAAACTATACAAACACTTAATTCAAGAATGCCCTTTTCATTCTTCTTGAATTTCTACTTTTAGCTTTTTAAGATAGTCAAAGGAAAGTCAGCATATTATATTTGCAAGATCATGAAAATCTGGAATATTCATATAAATGTATGAAAGAAAGGCCATCAGTTTTTGTAGACCATACAACCTCACATGCAATTCAAGAAAAGCACCACAATTAAAATACAAAAATCTATACAAAGTGTTCTCAACATTCAGGATACTCACAATATGTAACAATTTTTGGGGAAAAATACAAAACATCAGGTTTGTTGACTTTAAACTTTTTCCTCTGTATTTTGCACTGTAATTTTTAGGAATAAATATTCTAGACACTTAGCTCATGCTATGAAGTGACACATTTCACAGAAAAGTCATTGGGAAATTAGGGGGAACAAACTTAGCCTATTAACTTCTGTATAAGATTATCCAAATTTTTGCTCTCATTGATCTCGGCTTAATATTGAAAGTTGCTGAAAATGTATGCCCGGGTCGCTTGATAATATCTGCAATTTGAACTTTAAACAGAAACATACAAAATAAGCTTTTTGTAAGGGATACAATTTAGCATTATGGGAATGACATCAATTCTCTCTTCTAAATAAAAACAAAATTTTCTAATATTTACAAAACTATTGGAGCTGTACAGTTCTCACTCTTGCAAATATCCAAAAGCCACAACTTAACTTGAAGAGTTTGATAGACTGTTTTTGTTAGCTTTTTCCTATGTACACCCCACTGGGCATGATTGTTGCCTCAAAGCATCTATTATATGTAACCTGCTGTTACCAGGGACATGACGACAGCCTGGATAATTTGACAAGTTTGTTCCCCCTTTCAGAGGTAATGAAGATCACAAATTAATTTCTCTTTGCTCTTCAGCACATCAATTAATGCTGAATTACTGCCCTCTCCTCTCATTTCTCATTTTTACTCACAGATTTCAACAATGATCTTTCCCAAGATTACAGATTTTCATGCAATCATGTTAACACAATTACCTCAACAAGGGATCTGACCACTACCTGAACATGTACATCTAAATAAAATGGAATGGAGCAATGGAAATAAAGACAGCAATTTACAACCTAAGAAATGGAAATACAATTTTTGCCATTTTCCCATTACTTGATGACAACAGGAAATTAAGCATCATGTTGAAAATTAAAATCAGAGACTGAACCAGGATTGTGCTACTCTTAAAAAAGTGCAGCAAATGGATGGACAGCACTATGTGCACAAGTTATAACGGTCAATAATAGATAAGTGAAGGGCTTTTACATTTCAGAATGCAAAGCCATATGAATTAAACCATACAATAAATGTAACAAATTGGTATACAAATAAGTACAAAACAACATAAGAAAATTGTATCATTCAATAGTTTAGCTGTTTATTTAATTGGGAGAACTGACTTCCAAGACATTTGAAATAAACCCAGTTAAGAGAATTCTAGCAATAGATTTGACAAACTGAAACAATTTGCTGGTTTTAAAAAAAAACAAAAACACTGAAATATTAAAGTTTCAATTATAATTTAACCCAGAACACTAAAAGAAATCAATACACATTTAAGAGTACATAATAAGCCAGTATTAAGAGTCAGTTTATATATAATCTTATTGTCCCTAAATATGCAAGTACCAAAAAGCTCAACACTTTCAAAATTCAAAGATTTTTTAAATTTAAAATTTCACATTAGCCTCAAGGTTTTCCCTCTAGCCAAAATTAAACGACAAAGACACTATATTCAAAACTTGCAGTAACGTCTGCATATTAAATTGTATAATGTAAATTTGATTTTGTTGTGGTGTGATTGGGACTGATAAAACAGTGAAATTGCAAAGTAATCAAATTAGAAAATCTGTGGTTACGGAGAACTAAGGGTAAATTTTCTTGTTTCTTTTTCTAATTCAGTTTGAATAAACTGGACAACTTTTCTTGCATTATAAACCTAACAGTGTCTTCGTGGGTTAAATTTGTTTGAGCACAAGGGGAGGGGACGGGCAAGACACGTTAATGAGTTTTTCCTTCACAATACAACTGGCATATCTGGATATTATGACCTAAACCTCATTTTGATTAAATCAGTAAAGTTCAACAATGCTTAACTACTTTATAAGCACTCAATTCTGACACAATTTCTGTTTTGGCAGGTGCACCTACTCTGGCAACATCTATGAACCAACATTTGGTGTGGCTTGAGTATCCAGCTGTTCTGGAGGAGATGCTGCTTCGTTGCCTGTATTTGCCAGGAAGTATGCAAAAGGATTTTCTTGATTGCTTTCCATTGCTTGATATACCAGGAAGAGGATAAACAACACAATGATGAACAGCAGGATCTGAAGCCACACAGGTATGAGACGTTTTACTGGCTTGTTCTCTTTTGTAACCAAGTAGCCGCTTCTCTCTTTATACTGGTGTCTCTCTGTAGCTCGTGTCAGGAGATCATCAAATTTGTACTGAATTGGTCGGCCAGCTGCTCCTTTGATTGGTCGACGTCGTGTCGCACTATATGCAGAAATAAAAATTTAAAGGTGAATTTGTCAGTGAAGGAGTTCCTCACCTCTCCTTAACTGCCAAACTGGTTGTATTTGAGGTCTTAATATAAAACCAAGATATGTATCTTACTTGATTCCTGAAGGAGAATTCATTTCATCTGGAAAGATCTCAGGCAACACATCCCCCATATCCTTTGGCTGCAATTAAAGAGTAGACCAGTTTTAAATGCTGCTTGAATAATTATTTTGCATCAGCTGCACATAAGCTGAATATCAACCACAAAAATGCATTCAGTTTTATATTTCCAGTTGTATTCAGATGTCTGCAAAAATAAATAGTGCAGTTGTCATTTTATAGGAGAAAGTGAGGACTGCAGATGCTGGAAATCAGAGTTGAGTATGGGGTGATGGAAAAGCACAGTAGGTCAGGCAGCATCTGAGGAGTAAGAGAATCGACATTTTGGGCAGAAGGTGAAGGGCTTATCTCCGAAACGCCGATTCTCCTGATCCTCGGATGCTGCCTAACCTGCTGTACTTTTCCAGCACCACACTCTCGACAGCTGTCACTTACACCATAAAGATAAGAATTTAAAACTTTTACTTCCAATTCAGCAATACCTAACAAATATCAATATCACAGTAATTATTCAATTACACCAATAACTGCAAATTAATTTTGCTAAATTCATTAAAAATAAACCATATGACAAGACAGTTCAAAATGAATAATTCTGTAATTATTCTATCCAGAAATCTGACACACAACCTAGAGACAATATTCATTCCAATTTGCACCATGCAACAACCTGGAAGATCCTGTACAGGCTTTACTTTATTTTGCATGACTGCTCAAAACAATTTCACAGAGAATATTGCCTAGAAGAAGCAACTTCAGTCAACAAATGTCAAATAGTAGCAGAAGATAGCAGGCATTTACAGAAGAGCAAATCACCTCACCTATTCTTCACCAAAGTTGTTTATTTTCCCAACTGTAGATGCAGATTCATTTCAAGCAACATTTCAGTGATAGGCATTTGTTTATTAGTTCTGCTGTTGAGGTTAGAAGGCCGATATAGACAAGCCAATTCTCCAAATGGGCTTAGCTAGGAGATTACAGCTATAATCGGCAGGGGAATATCGAAAGGTTTAAATCAATAATGTCATAACTACAACAAGTAATTAATAGCTGCAACAGGATTTGATTCTAGTAAAAGGGACTATTTTACATGAGACATTAGAAAGCTTTATTTTTTATAGAGCAAACCTGAGGGTTTGGCTTTTAACGCAAGTATATACAGTAAAAAGAACTGCTTTTCTGTAAACACTCATTCTTGCTTGGGAACAGTTCCATGGTTCTGGAATGTTTCCTGTCTCTTGCTAAGCGGATACAATGTTGTGAAATTAAACATACATTACAGCAGGCTATGCAACTACAAAGAACATTAGAGCGGTTATCAGAAGAGCAGTCAAGAATCAAGGGCAGATGTTTGGCTGATCTAATAGCCCTCAACTTTCCTGCCCTGTTTCCATAACACTCAATTCCCTTACTGACTAAGAATGCCTCTCTCAGCTTTGAATAGATTTACTGACCAAGTCTCCATAACCCTCAGTGGTTACAAAAAAACCCTTCAGATTCACTCCCGTTAGAAGAAATTTCTCCTCAACTCTGTAATAACTGGACAATTTCTTACTTGGAGATTATGCTCTCAGGTTCTAGGCTCTCCCACAAGGAGAACCAACCTCTGCATGTCAACCTCATCAAGCTGCCAAAGAATCTTGCATGTTTCAGAAAGGTCACCTGTCATTCTTCTGAACATCAATGAGTACAGGCTGAACTTACTTATTCTCTCCTCTTAAGAAAATCCCTCCATACCCAGAATCAATCTAGTGCAACTTCTCTTGTTTATCTGCAATACTCATATCTTCAAGGTTTGTGTGAAGATTTGTAGCTTGGGTGTTCGTTGTTGTGGTTCTGTTCGCCGAGCTGGAAATTTGTGTTGCAGACGTTTCGTCCCCTATCTAGGCTAACGATCCGCATCCATGAACACCAACTAGCCACGAAACGACATGACCAGCTATCCTTAGTAGTCACACAAGCAGATGACAAGCAACATGTGTTTGACTGGGACAACACAACTATTATAGGACAAGCCAAACAGAGAACAGCCAGGGAATTCCTAGGAGGCATGGCACTCATCCACAGATTCTATCAACAAACACATTGACCTGGACCCAATATACCGGCCACTGCAGCGGACAGCTGGAACTGACAACCGAAAGCGGCAGATTCAAACCACTACAAATGCTGGAGGAAAGATCACAGAAGCGCTTCACAGGAGGCTCCCAAGCACTGAGGATGTCACCTAGACAGGGGATGAAATGTCTGCAACACAAATTCCCAGCTCGGCGAACAGAACCACAACAATTTTTATATCTTTCCTTTGATAAGGGGACAAAAATTGTTCATGGTGTTCCAATTGTTAAGAGTGTTCTTGAATGAATGGATAGGAATGGAATCTTACTATTCACAGATGAGGTAGGCCTAAAGGCATCTGTGTCACTTCTCTGGAAGTTATCGACTTCCCTGATCTTTATCCGTAGCATCGTTGGTTTCTCTTTTACAAGTATATATCCAATTTCCTTTCAACTTATTATTGAATCTGTTTTCACTACTTTATTAGGCAGTGCATTCCAAACATGACAACTTGCTACCAGTAAGTAAAAACAAATCTCATTTCCTCAGGGATTTTTTTCGCCAATACTCTTACATCTGTTTCCCATGTTACTGACCCTTCTGTCAGTGGCAATCGTTTTTAACTAATTTAGTCTACTTTTGAACAACGGTACTAAATCCCCTCCCCCTTTAACCTTCTCTGCTCTTGGTTGTACAGGGAAGGAGTCAAGAAGGAGGGTGTGTACACAACTATGGACGAACTTAACAAGAGAAAATTCAAAACTGAAGCACTGGAGGAAGCGATAAGACATGCCAGCAAGAATATAGCTGAACTGGATATAATTTTGGATGTTACAAGATAAATTCAGGTGAGATGGAATTTATGGAGATGAGACAAGAACACAAGTAAATCTGGAAATGATAAAAAGAATAAATTAAGACTAGAAATCCCTAGTAGACTGGGGAATTACTGTTACAGCAGCTTGTGCTTTTATTCTACTATGATATTATTCAAATGTGAGTTATTTTCCAATGCTAAGAATATATAATAAAAAGTACATTGCATGATGCATCCAAAGGGAGAACAGTACAACCTCAATAAAGAAAAATAGTAATTTTCTTTAGCAATTAGTTTCACATAAGTTGTTTATGTGAAATTAATCTTAAGTGTTAAACACATTGCCCAAAGATGACGACTAGGGAGGAATTAATACTCCAGTGCTGATTATTGATTCAAACTATTTATGGTCTCTCTCATGACTTATTTCCTCAGAAAATACTGAATAGTATTGCATATGCTCTGCTTACCAATGATTGCAAGACTACAACATGTACCTGAACCCAATAGTCATTCCCATTCAAATATTAAAAACCTACATTTACAAACAAACAAACATAAGTCATTCAAAAACACAAAGCTACAGTGAGACAGTGGTTCATGTGTTCGCTAACTGCTGTATATCAAGTATGAGATAACAAATTGCTGGACTAAACTAAATCATGCTTCAACGTAACCTGAATTAGAACATGAGATAAGACAGCTCATAAACACTGCATAACTTATGTTAAAATTGCTTTCTGTATTTACAAGGAAGCTAGTTCACACAAAAATAGGAACATTCTTAGTTTGTTTCAAGTCATGCAACATTGCATTATACTATTAGAAATATAAGTCAGCTCTGGCAGCAAGGAATAGACAACTGACAGCTATTAAGAAAGTCAGAGATCTACAGTACAAAAAAAAAAGGCCCTTTGGACCATTGCATCTGTGTAAGTCAAAAACCACCTAACTATTCTAATTTCATTTTCTAGCACTTGGTCCCATACCCATGTATGTTTGATTAAGAAACTAAGAAAGACAAATAAGTAAAATGGTCTTATTCTTGTTAGTTCTAACGGGCCCTGTGCAAAATAAACTTGGGAAAACTATTAAATATCAACTATGCATGTAACAACTAGGATTTGAGTTTATTGTTGCACTTCTTGCTTTATTTTTTCTTGCATTACAAAAAAAAGTGCTTTTGTTAGCAGATTTATTATAGAGTTGATTAATAGGACACAGATTTAGCTCGCAGCAGCTGACAGAAATTCCAATTTTTTAAAATCTTTCTCAATCACTGATTCATAAAGTTTTATAGATTCTATTGTAAAATATGCATTGCAGAAATCATTATGCATTTAATACAGATGAAATATAATTAGGGCAGAATATCATTCTGGTCATTAAACTAGAAGGAATTAGGACATCATGTTGAGATTGTACAGAACGTTGATGAGGCCTCTTCTGGAGTACTATGTGCAGTTCTAGTGGCCCTGCTGTAGGAAAGATATTTTTCAGAAAAGATTTACCAGGATGTTGCCAGGTCTGGAGTGTTTGAGTTATAAAAATTAGCAGGATAGCTGGGATTTATTTTCACTGGAGCATAGGAGGTTGACGAATGACCATATAGAGATTTGTAAAGGTCATGAGGGGCATAGATAAAGGTGAATAGCAAAGGTCTTTTCCCTTGGTTAGGGGAGTGCAAAACTGGGGAGCATATATTTAAGGTGAGTTGAGAAAGTTCTGAGAAGGACAGGAGGGGCAACTTTTCTTTAAAGCAGAGTGTGGGTTGTGTGTGGAATGAACTGCCAGAGGAACTGGTGTATGCAGGTACAGTTACAATATTTAAGACATTTGGATAAGTAAATAAATAGAAAAAGGTTTGGAGGGATGTGGGCCAAATGCAGGTAAGTGAGACCAGTTTAGTTTAGGCACATGATTGACGTGGACTAGCTGGACCGAAGGCTCTGTTTCCATACTGTAAGACTACGAGTAGACTCAGATGAACTCATTAATTGGTGAATATTATATTCAAACTGTGCAGTGCCCAAAACCTATACTATATATTAGCTGTATCATAAGACTGTTTACAATTGCAATGACGTATAAAATTGTCAAGAATTTGCAGTATAGAAAGAGGTCAGTTGGTCCAACTAGTCTATACTCGCATTGTTTCAAACAAGTACGCTCTTTTTATCTATTCCCAAAAGCATAACCTTCTTTTACCTGATGTTATCATTAATCTAGCCTTCCCTCAAATACGCGTGTGCTATTCACCTTTGAGGTAACAATTTCCAATTTCTAACCATCTTTGGATGAAGAAGTTTCTCTTGAATCCTCATTAGATTTAACAGAGACTTGGAGTCCAATCCCCTTGTTATGTTTTTCCCTAATCAACAATGTGATAATTTTAAATAATATTGTTAGATCACTTAGAGAAAAATCCTTAGTATGTTCAACCTCTCTAATGTCTTTTAGGGAAGGTCTTGGCTATTCTTACCCGATTTGGCCTAATGAGGTTCTAGATTCATAGCAGTGTGGTTGACTCTTAAGTGCCCTCTGAACTAGCCTAGCAAGCCATTCAATATCAAAACTGCAAAAAAGTCTACACAAAGAACCAAAAGCAGACAACTCAGCTTTGGAAATAACCTCAAACACAGCCTTGTTGACGTTAGAAAGGCCCACCAAAAGGTGGGTTTTTGGAAGAAATACAGATGTTAGCAAGGGCATAGAATTCCCTCTGTGTCAGGGATTTCAGTGCTCATCAGGAGTTGCTCAGTAGCACCATCACTGGTCAAGCTGCCTGAGGTTTAATGAGCACGGTTGCAGCAAGTGCTGTGGGAACCAGCAAGAGGGAAAAATGTATCTGTCTATGACAGTATTTGTAGGAGTGACTACTACACATTCCTGTGGAGGAAAAATTCACCTTCACTTTTAGGATGCCGATCATGCTATAATAAATGGGACCGATTTCTACAACTCAAACACTAGGCATCCAAGAAATACGGTAGGGGATCAAAATTACATTCACCCACAATCTGTAATCTCATGGATTGACATATTCTTCAATTGTCCATCAAGTCAAGATAGAGTCTTGTTTAATGAAGAGTGCAGGAGGAAAAGCCAGAAACTACACTAGGCTTTCTTAAAAATGAGGTGTCAATCCGGTGAAGCTACAACACAGGACTATTGTATACCAAAAAGCTGAAACTGACTTAAATGATTCTACAACCAAAGCATCAAATTTCACCTCTGCTGTTTCGCCACATCCATTCATTAAAGGCAGGGGATAATTAAACAATTAACAGGACGAGTCTAATCAGTTTTGTCTTTTGCAAAAATGTAAGTGTTTACACACATATTCAGCCAGAAGCACCAAACGTATGATCCATCTTGGCCGCTGCTTGAAGTCCTCAACATCAATCTGACAATTTGATTCACTCCACGTGACATCAAGTAGTAGCTGAAAGCATTGCATAATGCAAAGCAATGGGCACTGACAATATTTTGGCATCAATACCGAAGACAAGTGTTCCAGAGGCAAGCTGTTCCAGTACAGCTACAACCTGGCTCTGCCGAACAATGTATAAAATTGCCCAGTTATGTCGAGGCCATAAAAATCTGGACAAGTCCAATTTGGTCAACTGACTATCTAATTGGTCCACTGTAGATATCTCATCAAAGTGATGGAAGGGGTCATCAAAAGTTACTATCAAGCAGCTCTTAAAAAATTGCTTGTTCTTTGACACACAGTTTGGGTTCTGCTCAACTCTGAAGCTCATATAGCCTCGATACAAATGGACAAAGAAAAGAGATGAACATTTCAAAGAAGAGGCGAGAGGGACTGCTCTTGATATCAAGGCTGCATTTGACACAGTATGTCATGAAAGTGCCCTAACAAAACTGGAATCAATGAGAATGAGGGGGAAAAAAACTCTGTAGGTTAGAGTCAAACCTAGCACAAAGATAGATAATTGTGGTTTTTGGAGATTAATCATCATAACCTCATCTCAGGATATCACTACAGGAATTCCTCAGGTTAAATATTTTGAAACCTAACTGAACAAGCCGTTATAAACAAAGCTACTTGACCTCAGTCCTTTTGGGTCAGAAGTAGGGATACTACTACTGCACTACTAGACCCCCAAACTTCTCAGGTTAGATAATTTTAATCAACCTGTTCAAAGACATTATTTCATACCTGTAGTGCAGTTGGGACTTGAATGTGGACCTTTTGGTTCAGTGGTAGGAACATTAGCACCAGATCACAAAAGCCCAAGTTCCTCAGGCTTTTTACCCCAAAGTTACTCATTTCATCCTCCTCGGACAAAACATCTTCAGCTGCTTAAATAAACAAACTTCCCGTCCATCATGAGGTCAGAAATGGGAATGTTTGCTGACAATTGTGCAATGTTCAGCACCATTTCAAATTCCTCTAATGCTGAAATACTTCGTATTCAAATACAGTAACACATGGACAACAACTAAGATTAGACTCATCAATTTAAAGTAACATTTGCACTGCAGTGCCAGGCATTGACCAGTACCAACAAAATCAAATCTAACATCTCATAACATTCAATGGCATGACTTTAGCCAAATCCCTCACTATCAACATCCTCAAAATTACCACTATGCACAAACGGAACTGGCCATATAAATACTATGGCTACAAGAGCAGGTCAGACATTAGGAATTCTGCAGCAAATAAACCTCCTGCCTCTCCAAAACCTGTTCATCAAATAGAAGGAACATCTTGGGAAGGTGATGGAATTTTTCTGACATGTCTGGCACCACATCCAATCATTTTCAACATTCATTTCCTTCAGCACTGCTGCTCAATGGTAGCAGCCTGTCTCATCTGGATGATGCACCATGGAACTTATCAAGCTTTCAATTGCCAGTACCTTCCAAACATACAATTTCTACCACCTAGAAGGAAAAGGACAGCAAATGCTGGGAACACCATAACTTGCAAGCTCCTGTCCAAACCATACACCACCTTGACTTGTTTTTTACTATAACAATATAGCGCCAAAAGTGGGAATGAGTGAAGGAACATTAAAAAGATAAGCCTTAAGACTTTGTGCCTGAATGCATGGAACATTCAAAATAAAAGTGCATGAATTAATGTAAAATGTAATGTAAACAAATATGCCATAGTTGGGATTATGAAGACACGGCTGGAGGGTGACTGGGAAAAGAAACTGAACATTCAGAGGCCACTGTTTAGGAAGGATAGATAAAAAGGAAAAGGCGATGGAGTTGTTTACTAGTTAAAGAGAACAGAAACACAATATTGAAGAAAGAAGTTAACTCAGACAATGTAGAATCTGTCTGGGCAGAATTGAGAAATACCAACAGGCAAAACAATTAATGAGATTAGTATATAGACCACCAAACTACTAAACTATAGTACTGATGTTGACAACGGTATTGAACAGGGAATCTGAGATGCATATTGTAAAGGGACATCTATAATTATGGGTGATTTCAATCTGCATATAGACTCTGAATTAAATTAGCCTCAATACTGTGGAAGTGAAATTCCTACAGGGTATATAAAATATTTTTTCTGGACCAATATGTGGAGAAAAAAAAAACACTGGAGAACAGGCCATTTTGGAGAGAAAGGAATAATTGTTAAAGTGGTTGTGACAGATCCCTTAACGGTGAGTGACTGAAATATGATAGAGCTCTTCATCAAGACGGAGAGTAATCTAATTAAATGTGAAACTATGGTCCCAAATCTTAATATGGGAAACTACAATAGTAGGCAATGCAAGTTAGCCATGATGGAATGAGAAATTTTACTGAAAGCAATGACAGGATAGGCAGTAGCAAACATTCAAAGAGTGAATGGATGAGCTACAAAATATCATTTACTCCGGTGTGGTGTGGGATAGCAAAGAGAACAGTGGCCAAACCAAGCCTTGTGAGGGAAGTTAGAGACAATACTGTATGCAAAAAAGGGACATACAAATTGGCAAGAGAAAAAAAAAAGTCCTATAAATTGGGAAGTTCAGAAGTCAGCGAAGGAATAAGGTTTGATATGAATTCAAAATTACTTCATTGTTTCTAAATTTCCTTCCTGAAGAAATGAAATCCATAGTTTCTATCTTTAAAATATCTTCAAAAACTTGCACTATTACTTTTATTGATTTATGTACTTGTGTCCCTGAAGTCCATGGTCTCATTTAGGATATACTTTGCAAGTAATTCATGGCATTCTATTACTTTTGAAGTAAAATTTTGCACATCACTATACTGAATTTGTTAATTACTCAATTATTCTGCAAGTCTATTGACATTATATCTTTTTGTAGTTTTTATTATTTGTAATTCAATTTTATATCTTCAAAATTTTGGGATTGTACTTTTGATTCCAGTCCAAATTATTTACACAAAGTGCAAACATCAGCAGTTCAAATGGAACACCAAGTATCACCTTTTGCCACCATGAAGCCAATTCCGATTGCTACTGTTTCCTGTTCTGTACCAAGCTATCAGCAACTTATTATTTGACTCCAAATTCTCTGACCAAAGCATAATGAAGCAGTATGTGATGCCTTATAGTCAAAGATGAAGTGTACCGAAATCGTTCATGGAAGTTATACAAATATTCAGTCATCTGGGTTTTGTAGTCAAAAGTATTTCCTCACTTGCACTTCTACGGTAGGAATGGTCCTTTTCAGAATTGTACTCAGATGAAAATGACTGGGCAAGTAGAAGAATCTATTAATGACCTGATCAGATGATCAGTTATAGTTTTGAACCACAATTATATGGTCATCATTACCTGAGTTAGCTCTGATTTGCTTGTACTACTGGCAGCTGTTGCAGTGATACTCGTGCTTTGTCTTTGATATGAAGAACCTAAAGAGAAAAACATTGATAACATGATTATCACAGCTTCCTAAATTTGGAGTACATCCAAAACATAACTGGGCATCAATCTATGATGCCATTAGTAATACCATTCTATGTAACAATTCTATGACTCAGGATCAATAATTGTGTTATTCATCCCAAGTCCATTCTGCATTGCGTTGTGATTTGGAAGACAGTAACAATGATCAACAAATAAGTCTGCTTTTTAAAGTCATGGTTCCATTCATGATGCCATGAAATATCAGAGTCTAAAATTTTGATGATCTCTTTTAGTGAAAGCTCCCATAACAGAAGCTGCAGGACCAGTTGATTCATAGGATGCTTAAGACCATTCAAACAAAAGGCTGGGATCAGTTTAAAAAAATTGTAATTGTAAGTAATATTGATTATTGTGATTTTATAATTCCAAAATTCTAACAAGGTGAACATGATCATTAGTATACATCATGTTTAGGGCTCTAAATTTACATATGTTGCACAGAATTCATCCAGGAATAAAAGAAAGTAACATTTCATATGTGGAAACAGCATACTGTATATGAAAAACACAAAAGAAACAAAGTGTATTAGTGTAAAGGTATGGGTTAACACAAACACTAGAATGTCTGAGAGTTGTTAATGCAGACAGTATATCTCCCAGACTCCATGAGTAGTAGTCACCTGTGGAAAGAGGGAAAAACACAAACACACTTCCTGACTACTGAGATAAAGGATCAATGTCTAAATTTGCAGGAAAAAAAATAAAATATGTTACCGATCTTCAAAAAAATTATCACTAAGACTATATATTGTATAAGTAGAAAATCTGTTATTCCAGTCAATGCTCATTATTTTAATTTGTTTCATCTGTCCATATTTCTTTGAATTTGCATGGAAATTCGATTGAGTCGTGAGTTATAGTATCTTAAAAATAATTCAGGGAAGAAAGGCAACTATTTTAGCTCTTTATGGTTGAGATGGTACTGCTTCCTTGTCAGAGTGATCACTCCTTTACAACATCCCTGCATTTTCCCCTACCGTTGTTGTGTTTGGATCTTTTCTATCCTAATATCCTACTGCACTCTCAGCAACCATTTCCCACCTGCATAGTTCAAAGGTGAATGGAATCATCCAAAGGCACGGTGGCACAGTGGTTAGCACTGCTGCCTCCAGCGTCAGAGACCTGGGTTCAATTCCCTCCTCAGGCGACTGTGTGGAGTTTGCACATTCTTCCAGTGTCTGTGTGGGTTTCCTCCAGGTGCTCCGGTTTCCTCCCACGGTCCAAAAATGTGCAGGTTAGGTGAATCGGCCATGCTAAATTGCCCATAGTATTAGGTGCAGGGGTAAATGTAGGGAAATGGGTCTGGGAGGGTGCGCTTCGACGTGTCGGTGTGGACTTGTTGGGCTGAAGGGTCTGTTTCCACACTGTAAGTAATATAATCTAATCATAAATAATTAATAGATGCTGGTGAGTGTATATTTATATGGAGGTTTTCTACATTAACCGATGTGAGGAGTTAGAGAGAAGAGAAACTGACCAAAATGCTATTTCTGATACCTTTGGACATGCATTTACTGACGCTAAATGAGGGAAATATTGGGCTTAAACTCTTGACATTCACAATCATGGATGGATGGATGGATGGATGACATCTTTTGTACATGTACAGTGTATTGGGAGTGCTCAACAGCCTGTACTTCAGCAAGGGGTTCAATAATTTTCATCATTGTTAAATACAACTAGACAGTTAGAATAAAAAAAGCCTTAAACTCACCCAGGAATTTTTTTCCTTTATCCAAAAGTTGGAAATTTAACCAAAAATCTCAAGGAAAATGTAGCCAAATTACTAATGATGAATATAATAATTAGTTTATAGGCAGCTGCACCAATGCGTTATAAACACACTATTTTTTGCCTGATAGAAAATAATTTCACCTCTGGAATAACACAAGCTTTTCCATATTACTTCGAGAAACAGTTTGAATAGAGAACCCCACACATCCTTTATTCTGAAACATCTAAGTACATATTCTTAGCATCACAGCGCTGCAAATAAACAGCAGACTCAACTTCCTAATTGTACAAACATAGTGCAATTTAGGTTATGAAGTAAACAAATCTACTTTGGGGCTACAATAAATCTTGCTACTTTTCTCAAGCAAATAAGGACACCCAATCTGCGATATGAAATGGGGTTTCAACTCACCAATTCTGCTGTATGTGGAGCCCTCAGCAGGGAAGTCTGCAAAAACAGTAATACACTTATAAAACATTCATTTGAAAAATAAACCATTTTAGAATAGATGGGTCAGAACATATAGCTTGTATGAAATTGGATCTATTTAATGAATGATTGAAGCATAAGCACTGGAAATCAAACCCATTGACAAAACATACAGGCCCTACTGACTATTCCACAATTCCTATTCTATTTAAATCCGGGCTGTAACTTAAATTTTGAACACATGAATTGGAAGACAAATCTAGAAAAATTCAGAGGTGTAATTTAAAATATTATAAAAGTAAACAAAAAAAACCTCTCAAATCTCCAGCTTTGTACACTTGCCAGATTTTCTACATACTATGTTTGCAAAATGATATGGCTCTGCTATTGATCCTCGTTCCATTCTGGTACTAATTGGTCCGAATAGCTGAAATTTCAGGTTGTATAGACATTAAGTGGAACAGTATAATAATGTTCCTTCACGTACGGGTCATAAACAATATAGACCAATGCAGCCACTCAAAAGATTGTAATGTTTCAAACTGTAATAAGCTTGTAAGTGTTCAATTCTACTCAAAGAAAATCCATATAACAAATACTTGGTCTCAAGTGGTACACAATAGCATATTAAGACAATTGTGAGAAATAAAGGATGCCTTTTGTAGGTTGCAAATCAAAGTGAGCAACTTTACCTAGCAGTTTTTTTAAAAAAAACTTTTTGTATCACATTACCAGTTACTAGATTGCAGTTAAAATCAAATTGGTACGTGGGGGGTGTGGTGGTAGGGGGAGGAGAAGAAGAGTATATAGGCTTGCAGAACAGGGAAATTGTTTGCAATTTAAGTTCAACACAGATTAATTTAACCAGTGCAGTGTAACAAAAGATTTAGTACAGTCAGTTCTGCTACAATGCAAGGTTCTTCAGCACAAATCGGCTATTACACGATTGGAGAATGCGAACTTTCCTTACTTGTATTGACTATAATGTAACTCTAATCTCTGATTAAATGGTGCTGCTATTAAGTTCTTTTCAGTAGAAGAAAATTACGATCACGTTATAGCAGAACAGACTGTATAAGTTTTGCATAAATTACCTAATTTTCCATTCCCTGCCTCTAGAAATAAGTCTTACAGTATAGTTTGTTTCTCTCTCTTTTAAATTCATGCATTTGTTGGCCATTCCTAAATTGCCCAGAGAGTAGTTAAGAGTCAATCAGATTGTGACGGGTCTGGAGTCATACAAAGGCCAGACCAGTAAGGATGGCAATTTCCTTCTCTAAAACGGACATTAGTGAAGCAGATGGGTTTTTCCAACAATCAACAGTGGATTCATGGATATCACTAGACACTTAATTCCAGGAGTTTATTGAATTCAAATTCCACCATCTGTGGGATTTGAAAGCAAGTCACCAGAACATTACCTGAGTTTTTGGATTAACAGTCAAGCAATAATACCACAGTTACTTTTATTTGTATGATAGCAGGGTGTTCATATCTCTCACAAGTGCAGTTCATCCATATAGCCACAAATGGAAAAGAAAGGCATATATGAATTGTTGAAGCTACTTGATTCCACAGTAAGATGCTGAAATAATATAGCTTAATTCTTTCAACTAATCTTTGCGAAGGGTGTCTTTACTGCTTAAGAGTGCTTGAGTCTGCAGGGCATGGGTTCAAGTTCTACTCCAGAATCTAAACTGGCAATTTATTAGTATCCTGAAAAAAAATACTTAGCATAATAGGAACCAATTGTTCAGCTATTTTCTTTTAAACATGGAGTACACTTTGCTCTCAAAGAAAAAGAATTAAAATAACTTTTATTTAAAACCAAATAAAATACAAATTCTCTTTCAGGATCACTTTACAAGTGAAGAGAAGAATTGTTATTTTATAGACTGGCTAAATGCATGATGCAACAAATGCAAATTGACACAATGAGACTCAGCTTTAGTAGAGAAACCAAATTCCTAGCAAAGGAGGCTGGAGACCAAAGCAGTCAGCAAGAATTATTAAAGTAGTCCAAAATATACAGAAGCAATACGTCACATTAGAAAAGTTTACCCATTTTTAGTTTACATGTTATTTGGCCTACAAATTTATTTTTAAAAACATATATTAACCCGGCTTTGAAAATATAGAAGATATTGAAAGGAATCAAACAGAATTTGCTAGAAATACACAGCAGCCCAACAAGCACGTGTTGAGAGAAAGAGGACTAATATTTTAGGTCTATCATAAGTGGAAAATACTAATTCAGCTTCTATCACCACAAATGTCACTAGACCTGCAGAGTATTTCTAGCAATTAGGGAATTTCCCTTCATGTTAAAAATAATGACTTTACCATCTTCCTCTTCACTGTCTGAGTATTGGTCAACATCTCCAGTTCCATTTTGTTTTAGCGGAGGCACAGAAGGAGCTTGCCCCATCAATTTCAGCAGTTTCTTCTCATAAATTGTCCTAGTAGTGGCTACATGTGAGAAGAGAAGGCAGCAAGTCAACAAAAAGCAACACAGATGATTACTAATTCGGAAAATCTGTGGAATATTAGGAATGATGGTGGCAGGTAAGAGCAAATTTAAGGAAAATGAATCTACCCATTTGGGGCCAATCAATTGTGGAAGGAAGAAAAATGAAAAGTCAAGACGAAAAGTACACCATGCACAAAAAGAAAAAAAGGCAATTTAGTTTTTTTTTAAATGACATTTCTACTTCTGCAAATTGTAACAACTGCAAAACAAGGAAATAAACTTCAATGTCACCTGACACTTCACAAGACAGATTAAGAACTTAACAGGAGGATGAAATTACAGCAATGAAGTTAATCGCTAAATTACACCATTAAAAATAATCAGGAAGATTTCTATAGAAAGACCAACAACAAAAACTGTCATTTATACATTTGACATCGTAAAACACCCTAATATGTTACACACAGGTCCAAAACCTGGCAGAAATTGATGTCAAATGAAAGGAAAACATGAGAGCAAGTAACCAATATCTGATGAAAGAGAGATTACGGATACTGGAAAGTTGAAACAAAAGCAGAAAGAGCTCAGCAGATCGAGCATCATCTGTAGAGAAAAACAGTGGTAAGATTTCATCCAGTGACCTTTCTTCAGAAGGGATAGCATGTATGAAAACGTGGCACTTATCTTGATATTAGGGGGACACACTGAACAATCTGGAGAGAGAACAAGAGAGGGCGCGAGGGCACAAGAGGGTGCGTGCACGAGGGCGGGGGGTGCGAGAGCAAGAGAGAGAGAAAGCGCGCGAGAGAGAGCGAGCGCGCACGAGAGAGAGAGCGCGCGCGCACGAGAGAGAGAGCGAGCGCGCACGAGAGAGAGAGCGCGCGCGCACGAGAGAGAGAGCGCGCGCGCACGAGAGAGAGAGCGCGCGCGCACGAGAGAGAGAGCGCGCGCACGAGAGAGAGAGCGCGCGCACGAGAGAGAGAGCGCGCGCACGAGAGAGAGAGCGCGCGCACGAGAGAGAGAGCGCGCGCACGAGAGAGAGAGCGCGCGCACGAGAGAGAGAGCGAGCGCACGAGAGAGAGAGCGAGCGCACGAGAGAGAGAGCGAGCGCGAGAGAGCGAGCGCGCGGACGAGAGAGCGCGAGAGAGCGAGCGCGCGCGCACGAGAGAGACAGCGCGCTCGAGAGAGATAGAGCGAGCGCACGAGAGAGAGCGCGCGCGCACGAGAGAGATAGAGCGAGCGAGCGAGCACGAGAGAGAGACCGCACGCACGAGAGCGAGCGAGAGCGCACGAGAGCGAGCGAGCGAGCGCACGAGAGCGAGCGAGCGAGCGCACGAGAGCGAGCGAGCGAGCGCACGAGAGAGAGCGAGCGAGCGCACGAGAGAGAGCGAGCGAGCGCGCACGAGAGAGAGCGAGCGCGCGCACGAGAGAGAGCGAGCGCGCGCACGAGAGAGAGCGAGCGCGCGCACGAGAGAGAGCGAGCGCGCGCACGAGAGAGCGAGCGCGCGCACGAGAGAGCGAGCGCGCGGACGAGAGAGCGAGCGCGCGGACGAGAGAGCGAGCGCGCGGACGAGAGAGCGCGCACGAGAGAGAGCGAGCACGAGAGAGAGCGAGAGCGCACGAGAGAGAGCGAGAGCGCACGAGAGAGAGCGAGAGAGCGCACGAGAGAGAGCGAGAGAGCGCGCACGAGAGAGAGCGAGAGAGCGCGCACGAGAGAGAGCGAGAGAGAGAGCGCGCACGAGAGAGAGCGAGAGAGAGCGCGCACGAGAGAGAGCGCGCGCACGAGAGAGAGCGAGGGAGCGCGCACGAGAGAGAGCGAGGGAGCGCGCACGAGAGAGAGCGAGGGAGCGCGCACGAGAGAGAGCGAGGGAGCGCGCACGAGAGAGAGCGAGGGAGCGCGCACGAGAGAGAGCGAGGGAGCGCGCACGAGAGAGAGCGAGGGAGCGCGCACGAGAGAGAGCGAGGGAGCGCGCACGAGAGAGAGCGAGGGAGCGCGCACGAGAGAGAGCGAGGGAGCGCGCACGAGAGAGAGCGAGGGAGCGCGCACGAGAGAGAGCGAGGGAGCGCGCACGAGAGAGAGCGAGGGAGCGCGCACGAGAGAGAGCGAGGGAGCGCGCACGAGAGAGAGCGAGGGAGCGCGCACGAGAGAGAGCGAGGGAGCGCGCACGAGAGCGAGCGAGCGAGAGAGCGCGCACGAGAGAGAGAGCGAGAGAGAGCGCGCACGAGAGAGAGCGAGAGAGCGCGCACGAGAGAGAGCGAGAGAGCGCGCACGAGAGAGAGCGAGGGAGCGCGCACGAGAGAGAGCGAGCGAGCGCGCACGAGAGAGAGCGAGCGAGCGCGCACGAGAGAGAGCGAGGGAGCGCGCACGAGAGAGAGCGAGGGAGCGCGCACGAGAGAGAGCGAGAGACGAGAGAGAGCGAGCGCGCACGAGAGCGAGCGCGCACGAGAGCGAGAGCGAGAGAGCGAGCGAGCGCGCACGAGAGAGAGCGAGCGCGCACGAGAGAGAGCGAGAGAGCGCGCACGAGAGCGAGCGAGAGAGCGCGCACGAGAGCGAGCGAGAGAGCGCGCACGAGAGCGAGCGAGAGAGCGCGCACGAGAGCGAGAGAGCGCGCACGAGAGAGAGCGCGCACGAGAGAGAGCGAGGGAGCGCGCACGAGAGAGAGCGAGGGAGCGCGCACGAGAGAGAGCGAGGGAGCGCGCACGAGAGAGAGCGAGGGAGCGCGCACGAGAGAGAGCGAGGGAGCGCGCACGAGAGAGAGCGAGGGAGCGCGCACGAGAGAGAGCGAGGGAGCGCGCACGAGAGAGAGCGAGGGAGCGCGCACGAGAGAGAGCGAGGGAGCGCGCACGAGAGAGAGCGAGGGAGCGCGCACGAGAGAGAGCGAGGGAGCGCGCACGAGAGAGAGCGAGGGAGCGCGCACGAGAGAGAGCGAGGGAGCGCGCACGAGAGAGAGCGAGGAGCGCGCACGAGAGAGAGCGAGGGAGCGCGCACGAGAGAGAGCGAGGGAGCGCGCACGAGAGAGAGCGAGGGAGCGCGCACGAGAGAGAGCGAGGGAGCGCGCACGAGAGAGAGCGAGGGAGCGCGCACGAGAGAGAGCGAGAGAGCGAGCGAGCGCGCACGAGAGAGAGCGAGAGAGCGAGCGAGCGCGCACGAGAGAGAGCGAGCGAGCGCGCACGAGAGAGAGCGAGCGAGCGCGCACGAGAGAGAGCGAGCGAGCGCGCACGAGAGAGAGCGAGCGAGCGCGCACGAGAGAGAGCGAGCGAGCGCGCACGAGAGAGAGCGAGAGAGCGCGCACGAGAGAGAGCGAGAGCGCGCGCACGAGAGAGAGCGAGAGCGCGCGCACGAGAGAGAGCGAGAGCGCGCGCACGAGAGAGAGCGAGAGAGCGCGCACGAGAGAGAGCGAGAGAGCGCGCACGAGAGAGAGCGAGAGAGCGCGCACGAGAGAGAGCGAGCGCGCACGAGAGCGAGCGCGCACGAGAGCGAGAGCGAGAGAGCGAGCGAGCGCGCACGAGAGAGAGCGAGCGCGCACGAGAGAGAGCGAGCGCGCACGAGAGAGAGCGAGCGAGCGCGCACGAGAGCGAGCGAGAGAGCGCGCACGAGAGCGAGAGAGCGCGCACGAGAGAGAGCGAGCACGAGAGTGAGAGAGCGAGCGAGCGCGCACGAGAGTGAGAGAGCGAGCGAGCGCGCACGAGAGAGAGCGAGCGCGCACGCACGAGAGAGAGCGAGCGCGCGCGCACGAGAGAGAGCGAGCGCGCGCGCACGAGAGAGAGCGAGCGCGCGCGCACGAGAGAGAGCGAGCGCGCGCGCACGAGAGAGAGCGAGCGCGCGCGCACGAGAGAGAGCGAGAGCGAGCGCACGAGAGAGCGAGCGCACGCACGAGAGAGAGCGCGCGCGCGCGCGAGAGAGCGCGCGCACGAGAGAGAGCGCGCACGAGAGAGCGCGCACGAGAGAGAGCGCGCACGAGAGAGAGAGCGCGCACGAGAGAGAGAGCGCGCACGAGAGAGAGAGCGCGCACGAGAGAGAGAGCGCGCACGAGAGAGAGCGTGCACACGAGAGAGAGCGTGCACACGAGAGAGCGCACGTGCGCACACACACACACACGAGTGCGCGAGCGCGCAC
This sequence comes from Hemiscyllium ocellatum, assembly GCF_020745735.1. NCBI lineage: Eukaryota > Metazoa > Chordata > Chondrichthyes > Orectolobiformes > Hemiscylliidae > Hemiscyllium > Hemiscyllium ocellatum. The sequence goes on along the minus strand of NC_083426.1, from coordinate 7,729,715 downwards.
GAGAGAGAGAGAGCGTGCACGAGAGAGAGAGCGTGCACGAGAGAGAGAGAGAGCATGCACGAGAGAGAGCGCGAGAGAGAGAGAGAGCGCGAGAGAGAGCACGTGACCGCGCACAAGGGAGCGCGTGATAAGGAGAGCGTGAATATCTCCTTTGCTTATTATCTAACCCCATGACCCCAGCTATTGTTACGAAATGGGTTGGTTTCAATACAGTCAGCATAGTTTCAACTACTTATAGTCCCCACTATTACCTAAATAGCTTCTCCTCTTCCTTGGTCTATGATCCACAATCCAGTTGTCTGCCTATCCCTTTCTTTGCTCTCTCTGGGCTCCACCTCCACTCACCCACACCCTCCTTTTTGCCCCTATTGCTGCCATAATTAGCATAAATACCACCTTTTCTTAGCTGCTTCTAGTCCTGAAGAAACGTCATCAGATGCAAACATTAACTGTTTTTTCTCCAAAGTTGTGGCCAGGCCTGCTGATTTTCTGTTTTTGCTCGTTAGTGGTCAAACAAATGGTCATTTTAAAGTAGATTCTTCAATATATGAGGTGTAGAGAGATATGCCAGAGCCAAGGGTCTAGACAGCTGAAAGCACAAATCATCTCAACAGGAAAGAAACAGGAAAAACAAATTACAGTTGGCAAAATGAACAGTTCTGAGTGTTAGATTTGAAGCTTGCTTGAAATTTTGTAGCTTGTTTTAATCAAAACGTTTCAATACACCACCAATTCTACCACTTTAAATATAAAGTGGCTGGAAAAACCGAGGCAGCATCTGTGCAGAGTAAAACAAAGCTATATGTCAGATTTTCAAAATAGGATTTGGGCCAGGTATAGGTTCATTTCAAATTAGAGATCTTGAAAGTTGTCTTAGGATCCCAATGTCTTCAAAACATTCAGAGGAATGATGGAATGGAACACAATACTTGCTGTGATAAGTAACAGCCTATTAAGGTCATTTAAGGACTGTTTAAAGGCTTACAAATGTAATTTGAAATGTTTTTTCTGGCAAACCTGAAAACTTGGAAGACATTAGTGGAGGTACTTTAGCTCACCTCCTCAATATCTAAGAGACTACCTACTCATATCTTGAAGGCAACTGCAGCTTCCAATGTAGCTCCCGCCTTCATGACACCTTTAACTAGATGCTGAGCTCACCTCCTCCAAGATAATATCATTTGAACTTAACCCAGAATTCATCCCACTTTGAAAACATGATCCAATATTTCAAGTCTGTGACTTTACATTAGATTGCCTGACAAAAGGTCACTGGCTAGACATGTGAGCACTGACCCTCTCCTTACAGATGTTGTCAAACTGGCTGAATGCTTCCATCTGGCTGAATGCTGAATTTCATATTCCCAGCATTCTCAGTATTTTGCATTGCCACCATCTTGAAAGTTGCTCAAGCTGCGACTAAAAATAGATTCTTTGTTGACTGAATTTTAAATTGGAGAAGTTATCAAAACATTAAGTACACCTATTATAATACCAGTGTCCACTTCTACATAAAGCTAGATATATGCCACTACTTCTGTATTCAGAAATGAAGGCATTACTCAGTCAATGTAGAAAGAGGATCTTTAAATATGTACCTACCCACAATAGGACCAGGTGTAACGCCATGTTTCATAAGCTGCTCTTTTAATTCTTCATTGCTCAGCTGTGAGATATTCATTTTATCTGTATGATTATCTTCAGCGTCTTTTAGTTTGGGCAGTTCCTTAGTTTCAAGGAAAACAAAAGACAAGCAATGGTTAATAACAATTGCAACAAAGCTTGCAGTATTACTAAACTTTAATGTAATAGAGCAAAACTTGTCAGCTAGTATCACAAGACAAGATATGATGAGACATGTCCAAAAAATACTTGTTAAAATAGGAGCATGTGAAACATGAAGATTATATTATTGCATGATTCGTTACAACAAGGAAGTAACCATATACAAAAGGATTCATTAAGTATTTAACTTAAAAACATCTAACAGCATGTTAGTGTGCGCTAAATTTATAAATGACAGAAGTGAAAAGACAGTTGGTTCTGATATAATGCATTAATTCCGTTCTCGTGCTCCTCGCGTTATAAGAAAATCGCACAATAGCTGCGCATTTAAACTAATGGGGTTGGAATAATGTTATAGCCAGTACAGGTAAAGAAAGCTCACATCTGCAAATAATGGTATAAATGCTTCAAATCGCATTAAAGTCAATTTGCATTGAAAAAAAAACATGTTATAGCAGAGCAGACTGTATTGTTAAAAGTCCTAAGATTTTGAAATGCATGTCTATTCAAAAACATGCCAATATGCCACAGAATATATAAACTAATTGCACTATATGAATAAACTTTACCCCTACTGGTGCTTACATTAAATTGCACGTCAACTAAATGGAGTGTTTAAAATTTCAAGAGAACAAATGATTCAATATTACATCCCACTAAGTTTCAGTAATTTAACAAATCTTTCAAGTGGCTAGCTTTATAAAGGTTCTAATGTTTTTATAAGTGCTAAGGAGAATTGAATATTGTAATGACGAAGACAATGGTTCAAAACAAGGCAGCCATTCCCTCAGAATATGATGAGGCACTTCTCAATTCAGAGAACTGCATGAAAAGGCAACAGTTAGCATTTCTTATTATTTTATAGCCAAGCTTCAAGTCATTCTCTTAATCTACATACACGTGTCAATTTTTAGTCAAATAAACTGCAAAGCACTCACTTTCTTTAGATAAAGTTGTTATATAAATGCAAATCTTATTTCTGTAATCTAGTTGTGGTTATATCTCAAAAATAAAACCAGTGGAGGGTATAGGTATTAAAAAAAGACAAAAAAAGTTAAAATTTGCAGACAGACATTCTTATTGTCAATTAACGACATCCACTTTAGTTCAACGTTAGCATTGTTCCCTTCTTGTCTGAAGGTTCCCGTCCAAATGCACCAAAATCCATGGCGATACTACACAGTGTAGTACTTACGGAATGCTGTATTTTGAAAAAAAACGTGAGATAGTAACATTACTTTTGAAGAATTATGGGCAAATCAAAGTAGTGTTCGGGCCAATATTTATCCCTTCAGCAACATCAGAAAAAAAAGTCTACCTGGTTAGGTGTCTCATTGCTATTTGTGTAAGTTGCTGTTTGGAAACTGTCAGCTACAGTACCATACGTTATAATGGTAATTACACAGCAGAAGTACTTCATCACTTTTAAGTACTTCAGGATTTTCTGGCGGTTAAGAAAGTTGCCACACATATAGTTTTTTCTGTCTATATTTGACATTTTATACTATTGTTACTAAAACTTTTAGTTACAATTCATCACATCCACTGTCAAATAAACTCAAATATCCATTTCATCATTTTTTCCCCCATTAGGTATAGCTTCTGAGTAAAACTATTTTAAAAAATGTTTTCTGTTAAGAAAATCAAACCGATTTGATCTGAAGAGAGAACCATCACATTTACGCCATCAGTACCTGAAGTTACAGAATTCTGTTGATGTTAGAGAAGCACAATGCTATCCCAAAACCATACAAGGATAGTTCCTCAAAAGACAGAAAAAAAAAGTCACTCCATTTGGAACAGCATCTGTTGAAAGACCTATCTGATATCTGTTAACTGGCATAAAATTCCCAAATGACAAACAGTAACTGTGATGGTGGCGGCAGTGGCCACTTGGGTTTACAAGAAAGTGATGCCTGCACAGTTAGATTCCATCTTTTGGGAGCAGATGTAATTTGTTGCATTTATTAGTTAGACTTTTAATTATATTAGAAAGCCTACACATTATTTTTATTTACACAAAATATTGCTGTGCTCCAAAACATCATAAGAATTTGGCTGGTACAAAACTGTTCAAAATCTTCAAGTATTCATACCTAGCTTCGAAATAATTATCACTTAAGTAACGACACATCCTTGCATCTTGCTTGACACCAACAATATGGACTGTCTGGTTTCAAAGATAATTGGACAAACCCATTTGAATAACTACTAATTCGTTTTGAATAAAAATAAAAATAATCTAATGCCAAATTACTTAATTCATAAAGTGGAATATAACACAGCAAATTGCAATATTTGAATTTTCACATCACCCTTCCTAAAGGCATTAACAGTTAAACGAACTGCAGCAGCTCCAGAAAGCTGCTTACCATCAACTTCAAAAGGTAACGAGGACAACAGAAGCTACTCTAGTTAGTGGCACCTATGTCCCAAGTTTGAATTATAGTAAAAAGAAACTCAGCAAAATGAAAGATTTTCTCCTTCAGGTTGGAAATGGGCTTGAATTCATACTTGCCTCAGCTGTTGACAAAGTGGGTGTTCACAACTATAGCAAATATAAAAATGGCTTTAATTATGATACATTTATGTAATGATTAGAACATTTCTAGTAATGCTACACTTACCACTGAAGGGATTATATGCTAATACCAAAGATCAAAAATAGGAAAATTGTCTTGTCCTAAAATGTATATTTGACATACCTTGATAAACAGTACAACATGGAGGACCGAAGGGCCTGTACTGCACTGTAATGCTCTATGTTCTATAAATATCGAATCTTTCAGTGATTAAAGGTTCTCTTTTGGTTTCTCCTGTGTTAAAGATCAGGTTTTCAGTGCTGCTATAACACAATCCAAACTGATGAATTTGGTATTTAACAAACAATAACAGAATAAGCAGAAGTTAATTCAACTTCTCTTCATTTAAGAAGAAAACTTGAGAAATTTCAAATTGTTCCATTTTAGGTTTTGTTTCTACATACTGCAGGACATTGTTTAGAATTGTTTCAAAGGTATGCAAACTGTTAAAAAATTGAGTTTTATTTTAAAAGTCATAGATAATGCTGTATGCCTGAATCAAAGTGGGCATTTGTTTTGCTTCAAACTTTAAAATTTCCAGCTTTTTGTTTAAATCCATTGGGGTTCTAGAAGGCAAGTTCTATGATCCTTGCTGATTAATAATTAGGCATCAAACTTTCACTAGAAAAGATCTACAGGTACTATACACTCAGAAAAATAATGACCTATGGCTTACTGTATTGTGATTCTATCACTGTCCTCATGTGCAATGTTACTCATGTGCAATGTTAGAGTCTGCCTATAAATAAAAACTTTAAACTAGAGCTTTAAAAACACTTTACCGTTCTTCACTTCTTCTCAATCAAACAACTTATTACAGATCCACTAACATAACTGTTTTAGTGAAATGACTTCATATATCTTTGAGCTTGATTAATCTTTTCCCAAAATGGTACTGGCACAGCAGGTAGTGTTTGGGCTCATTGGAGCCCATCTGCTCCATACTGACAGTATGGTTTTCTCCATGTACTTTTATTTTTATCTTCTACATCTTCAAAGCCAGGGCAGTGTCGGCGAGTTGGTGGGTGCAGCATCGGCAGCGTGAATTGAGATCCCAGGCAGCAACAGTAGGCCCAGAGTCTGGATGCTTGGCAGTGGCAACTAGCAGCAGCACAAAGCCAGGGTTTCCCGAGGCATCGGTGTCTACATCGCTGTTCCCAAAGCGGGACTTAGAGGACTGGCACACCTACCAGATGCCATGCAGGGGTCTGAAGTGATGCATGAACTCTTAGTTAAGTAATTTCTTACTATCTTTATTCTAACTCAAAATGGTGCCAGATTGTGGCAACAAACACTTTTCACTGTATCTTCAAGATCAATGTGACAATAAGATATTCAGTGTTTAAAACTACAGCATTATACACTAATAGATTTCTTGCTGTTCACATTTGAGCCACAGGATACACATCATTGTTAGGCAATAGTATGTCACAAAGTATAAAGGAGGAGTTCTTGACTAACATGATCTGTTCCTTTATATTACAAAAGGTCTAATTGCTATAAAAAGGAATTTAGATTCTGATTGGTGCATTGAGAGTTCAAATATAGTTTATTTGTAGATTGACACTTGCTTGGTTCCTCACAAAGCCTAGAAGAAACCACGGAGAATGAGTGACTTCTTGTTTTAAAAAAAACTTGATTCATCACCCTAAATTTGCAGAAAATATGTATATGTATGCATTCAAACTTTGCTCAGACGTCCAATGCTTAGAGGCGTTATGATATTTGTTACAATCTTATTCTCAGCATAAAAGCAAAGTGAAGTGTGCAGAATAATATGTTCAATGGGTGGGACAGTAGAAGGGAGGAAGTAAAAAAAAACACAAATGGGGAAACATAGGAAGCAGTGCAACCAGAAGGTGGCCTAGAGGAAATACAGTACACGGGAAAAAGAAGAATTGGGAATCAAATGTATGCAAAAACTTAAAACAAAAAATATGCTACAGAAAGATAAAGGCAGGAATTTTCAGGATTAATGCCAATTAACTAGAGTTGCATTAATTCAGGAAAGTGGAGAATATTCTGTCACATCTTGACTTGTATCTTGTAATTATTTTCTAAGACCTCCCACACTCTCTCTTCTAACTCTAGTATTTATATAGCTCAAATGGTCAAAGGTAACCCTCAGGATGTTCAAATTGAAGGGTTTAGCAATAACAATGCCATGAATACCAAAACAAGGTAAATAGTTAGATTCTCACCTCATGTGAGAAAATTATAATGGACTAGAAACAGAATTGAACTTGTTATATAAATACTTCAGCAGATCAGAGGAATCTTGCAGTGAGTAACTCATCTCCTGACTCCCAAACCCTGGTCACCATTTGTAAGGCACACATTAGAGATTCCCTGCTTGTCGGATGACTACAGCTCCAATAATACTCAAAGAGGTTTGACACCATCCACGACAAAGCCAGCCCCTTAATTGGCACTGCATCCACAACTAATGTTCAGTATTTGCAATATGTATAATCTACAACGTCAACTCCACAAACTTAGCAAGACTTGATTGACAGCACCTTTTAAACCCATAGCCACTTGCATCTAAAGGACAACGGTAGCAGATACACAGGAGTAACACCACCTGCAAGTTTCTATCCACTTACCACTTCTGTCCACTCTATTCCTTCAATGTTGCCAGGTCAAAAATCAGGTAACTCCCTCCTTAATGGAATTGCACACAGTCTACCCACTGCAAATGGACTGCTAAGCGGTTCAAGAAGGCAGCTCATCTCTACCATCTCAAAAATAACTAGGCAAAGGCAATAAATAAGTGCTGGTCAACAACACCCACATCTCGTGAATACATTTTCAACAGATTGGCAATGTGTTGTGTTTGCCACTTACGAGCCCATATCTGAAAGATGTCCAGCTTTTGCTGTGTATATTTTATAATCACTCTATTCAGAGGTGTTATTATATGTATCTGGAGCAGATAAAACTTGAACCCAGGACTCCTGATCCAGAAGTAGCAATACTACCGTGGGGGCCCCAAGACTCAGCTCTGGATGCATATGCTTATAGATTGTTTCGGTACTCAAGCAGTCAGGGATGTTTGCAAGTGCTGTTCACAGATGACAGCACAACCTATGTCTGATATTATGAGAGAGGAAAGATCACTGACAAAGTAGCTAAAGATGGTTGGCCCAAGGAACCCACATATATGTAATTTAAAAAAAAATAACAGAAATAGAATATGCCACCTTTCAAGCCTGCTCTGCCATTGAAGATGATCATTAGAGACAAAATAAAAAACTGCAGATGCTGAATCCAAAGTAGACAGGCAGGAGGCTGGAAGAACACAGCAAGCCAGGCAGCATTAGAAAGTGGAGAAGTCGACATTTCGGTGTAACCCTTCTTCAGGATTTTCACATTCCATCTACTACTGCTAACTTCTGATTCCCTTCCTTAAGATTTGATTACCTGGGCCTTAAAATATTTAATGGGCACACTTCCACTCCCTTCTGAGGTGGAGCGCCAAAGTTTCAACTCTCAAAGAAATTCACCGTAGCTCTGTCCTAAATGGGTCACTGTCCCCACAACTTTAAAGACAATGCTTCCAGAGATCCAACATGGCGGCAAGTCTGAGTCTATAGTGCTCCTCCCAAGATTTGGGCAAGGTGGGCCACCCTCCGCCACCACACTTACCAAATCATTTAAAATAGTTTTTACTTAATGTAATTAATTGCTCAGTACTAAATGTAAACAGTCTAGTCTCCTGTAAAAGTGACTAGGGGGAAAGGAGCCCGCAGTTCTCAGCAGGCAGGAACCGCTCCTCAGCTGCAGCAGAGGCATCTGGAGCCGCCCCAAAGGGCTTACCTATGGTGACGAACCTCATGGAAGTAATCTCCAATCTTGACGCCTTCATCGAAGAGTCCCGGAGCAGATGGAATTCACTCTCAGCCACACTACAAAAGCACAGCCAAGACAACGAGGAAATCAAGTGCCAAGTCGGAGTGAAAGGCCGCGACCTCAGAGATTATAGCAGAATCGGCCGTGGATTGGGTCTGGACTCTTGAACAGCGAGTCCGGATCTGAGAAAATCACAGTCGGCGAAAAAATATTCGTTTGCTGGGCCTTCCCGAACCGGAAGAAGGAGGCCAGCTTACAGCGTTTCTTGAGCAGTGGCCTTTACAGGTGTTAAATCTGGAGGCTGGATCAGGCCAGGTAAGGGTGGAATGGGCCTACCGGGTTGCAATATGCTGGCCTGGCTCGAACCTGGTTTACCCCCCCCCCCCCCCCCACTTTTTTTCCTTTCTTTACCTTACTGTTTAATATTATCTCTAGGGGGTGGGGAAGAGAGGTTTATTTATTTGTTCTTCACTTAGCGATTTTCTCCCTTTTTAAAAAAAATATATTGGATGGGGGGTCCAGTTGATGTAGGTGGGGGGAGGTGGTTACCTTATCCTATTTTATCTGTGTCTTTCGGAGCGGGGTTGTTTTCCCCTGTTATTTTGTATTACTATATTTAATTATTATTTGTTGAGACTATAATTTTATAGTTATATATGTTCATACATGGTATTAACATTACCAAATATATCCAGGTGTTGGTGTGGGGGGGGTGTTAGGGTACTCACTTAACTCTAATTCAGTAGTATATTTGAATTTTCTTTATCCTCTTGTGGGGTGTCTGGGTCAAGGGTGGGGCACTGGTTGGGAGTGGATATGATGGGTTTTTGGAAAGGAAATGATGCCCCCGGGAACAAGAGTGAAAATCTCAGTTTAAATTTTTTTTTATTTAGAAATAGTTTTTTATTATATTGATGTGACTGTATTAAAGAGCCTTTATTTTTGTGAATTTTATATGCTCTATGCTCGGGATGTTTTGGATAGGGTTCCTTCTCCCAAGGGGTCTCTAACTTGCCCAGATGATTATGCTTAATCAGTCGATTAAATGGTGCACCTGGAATATCAAGGGGAGTAATTCACCAACCAAAAAGGAAGAAAAGATGATCAAACCTCAAGAAAGAAAAGATTGATATAGCTCTCCTACAGGAGACACACTTATTGGATAAAGAACACTTGAAATTACGACAGGAAAGAGATTATTTTCCAGTCTCTCTTTCTGTGCAAGGAAAAATATTTTGGGAAACTGGGTGGCTGAGGGCCCTCATGGACTTTCAAACTGGCACAGAATAATTATGGAATATATTCCCCAACTTCCTTACAAATATAGTACACCAAAAAACATTCCATAAATTATGGCAGCCTTTCTTGAATTACATGAATACAGATATTTCGGTCATGCTAACAAGGGCTTTTATTTAATTGAGATAGCAAACTTGGCTGGTCTGGATCCCCTTGGGAGAGGAATCCAGCACGAATATGGGTTTTTTTATGATCTGATGTTAACACATTCGGAGCATGTATTTCACTACTCGATTTGTGTTACCCGTCGTTTTTTTTTGTTGAATAATGTAAGAGATTTAATCATACACTCTGGTTAGTTGTAGGTTAGATGAGTAGTTAGTTGAATTTTGTCTTTTTTCCTCTCGGTATTTTTTTTTTCTCTGTTTGATAGATTTTGGTTATTATTTATTTAAGATTTCATTGTATATCAATGTTTATACTTGGTTTTTTTTGTAAACTTGTGAAAACATGTTAAATTTTCAATAAAAATACCTATAAAAAAAGACAATGCTTCCTATTTCTGGAGTGACTCACAAGGTGAAGCAACTTTTCCACACCCACTTTGTCAAGATCATCCTGGGATCTTATACACATCAACTCAGTCACCCCTTACTCTAAGATGAAGTGGAAATAGGCCCAGCATATCTAAACTAGCCTCATGAGGCAACCCTCTCAATCCAGGACTAAAATTAGTAAATGTCCTCTGACTCACTTGAGCCCCAAGGAGTTCCTGCAGTGAAGCAAAAACAAAAATTGCTGATGAAACTCAGCAGGTTGGGAAACATCTGAGAAAAAAGCAGAGTTAACACTTCAAGTCTGGTAACTCTTCATCACAAGGGGCGGCACGGTGGCACAGTGGTTAGCACTGCTGCCTCACAGCGCCTGAAGACCCGGGTTCAATTCCCGACTCAGGCGACTGACTGTGTGGAGTTTGCACGTTCTCCCCGTGTCTGCGTGGGTTTCCTCCGGGTGCTCCGGTTTCCTCCCACAGTCCAAAGATGTGCGGGTCAGGTGAATTGGCCATGCTAAATTGCCCGTAGTGTTAGGTAAGGAGTAATGTAGGGGTATGGGTGGGTTTCGCTTCGGCGGGTCGGTGTGGACTTGTTGGGCCGAAGGGCCTGTTTCCACACTGTAAGTCTAATCTAAAATCTAATTGTTAGGAAAAAAGTGGGGTTTATGCTGAAGATGAGGATTTTTTTGCGGGGGGGGAATGGGGATTGGAAGAGGTGAGCGGACAGATGGAGATGGAGCCCAGAGAGAGGCAAGCAAGGAGATTATGGATAACAGGCCAGGACAGAAGAAAAGCTGAATAACTGATAATAGGAGCAAAAAGTAGGAGTGAACGGGTGAGCTGTACTGAAAGTCATCCTTCTAGGTGGACCAATGATTGATAGTTTGATTCAATCTAGTCTACCATATTTGCTGTTATAATGAGATAAGCAACGAAAATAATGACATGGGAACATGGTGGTGTATTGAAGTGGCAGGCAATTGGATCTCAGTTTTTTTTTTACAGACAGAATGTAGGGTGTTCTGCAAAGTGATCACCCAGTTTGTGATGTACAGGAGACCACACTGAACACCAGATATGGTAGACTAGATTGAATCAAATCAATTAATTGTTGGTCCATCTGGAAGGATGACTGGGGCCTAGCTATTATCAGTTATTCAGATGTTCTTTGATTCTGGCCCGCTATCCATAAAGTCTTCCATTACTAACCCTTTCATACTCTCTCTCTGGGCTCCAACTCTGCATATCTGCTCAACTTTCCAATCCTCCGCTTCCAACTTTGTCTTCAGCTTAAATACCACTATTTCCTAGCTGCTAACAGTACTGATGATGATTCACTGGATTCAAAACTCTGCTTTCTTCCCACAGATTCTGCTAGACCTGCTGAGTTTCGCTAGCAATTTGGCTTCAGATCTCCAGCACAGTTCTTTGTTTTATTTCCCGCACGATCTCTGGGACTGGGATGACTGACCTCCAACAACTAAGACCAACGATTTTTTGTGCTAGATATTACTCAACTCCCCCCACCCAAAATCCCACTGAATATAATTTTCATGCTCCTGTATATGAACAGAGGTGAAAATGAACTTTTGCTCAACTCCACCAATCTATAGCCTGGAGTTCCCAGCTTAAAAACAAATAATTCAGTACTATTGATATGGCTGATATTAAGCAAGTGAGATTTCTTTCAAGCGGCTGTAAATCCAGTCTTTAGCATGTAATTACAATTAAAATTGTAGATAATCAATTAAGATCTATTTCTACTGTAAATGACACTAATAATTGAGTATTGCTTGTCAAAATATTCTGCTACTTTACTGAAGAGTGATTGGTAGTTGTAATGCATTGTCTGAAGGCTCAATAGTATATCTCAAAAGTAAATGGATAAATAACTAAAAAAAGTACAATAAATCAGGAATATGGGGGAGAGTGGGATTAAAACAAAATAAAACAAAACAAACAAAAAAAAACTGGAATAGAGTCAGCATGTCAGCATCTGCAGAGAGCAAAACAGAGTTAATGTTTGGAGTCTAGCAACCCTTCTTTATTTTGAGAGAATGGATTAAAAAAAAATCACTGGCCAGCATTTATTGCCCATTCCTAGTTGCCTTTGAGAACATGATAGTGAACGCCTGCAGCCCACATGCTAAAAGTTGATCCACAATGCCCTCAGGGGAGGGGTTTGGGGAATTCTAACCCAGCCACACTGAAGGAACGGAGATATATTTCTAAGGCTGGATGGTGAGTGGCTTGCAGTTGGTGTTGTTTCCATTATTCTGTTACCCTGTTTTAGATGGAAGTAGTCATGGGCGTGGAAGGTAGTTATTAAAAGATCTTTGGTGAATTCCTGCAGTGCAAATTTTAGGTGTTACACATTACTGCTGAGCGTCAGTGGTGGAGGGAATGGGTATCTGAAGATGCCAATCAAATTGGCTCTGGCCTGGATGGTGTCAAGCTTCTTGATTATTGTTGGGAATGCACCCATTCAAGAAAGTGAGAGTATTCCTGACTTGTGCATTATACATGGGCGAGGGGCTTTTAGGAGTCAAGAAGAAAATTACTCACTGCAATATTCTTAGTCTCTGCTGTACTTAAATAGTGAGTGTGGTTGAGTTTCTGGTCAATGGCAACCCCAAGGATGTTGGTAGTGGGGAATGGAGTGATAGTAACACCACTGAAAGTCAAGGGTCGATGACTAGGTAGTCTCTTTATGGAAATGGTCATTGCCTTGCATTTGTGTGGCATGAATTTGCCACTTGTTATTTGCTATTTGCCACTTATCAGCACAAACCTGGATATTGTCCAGATAGTGTGCATTGTAACATGAACTGCTTCAGATTCTGAGGTGTTGGAAGTGGCATTGAACATTGTGCAATTATTGGTGAACCTCTCTGCTTCTGACCTTATGACTGAAGGAAGGTCATTGATGAAGAAGCTGAAGTTGACTAACCTCCAACAAATACAACCATTTTTCTATGTACCAGGTATAATTCCAACTAGTGGATACTTTTCCCCTGACACACATTGATTCCAGTTTTGCTATGGCTTCTTGATGCCACACTTGGTCAAATGCAGCCTTGATGCCAAGGACTATCACTCACCTCAGTGCTGGAATTCAGTTCTTTTGTCCATGTTTGAACCAAAGCTGTAATGAGGTTAGGAGTGGAGTGGCCTTCACAGAACCCAAAGTGGGCATCAGTGAGCAAGGTACTGAAAGCACAGTTGTTGAATACTTTCCATCACTTTACTGATTGAGAGTAGACTGATGGAATGAATTTGTCCTTCTTTTTATGTACAGGTCATACCTGGGCAATTTTCACATTGTTGGGTAGATGCCAGTGACCTAATGTACTGAAACAGCTTGACAAGGGCAGTGGTAAGTTATAAAGTGACAGAGATGTGCACGGAAACGGACACTTCAGTCCAACCCATCCATGCCAACCAGATATCCCAACCCAATCTAGTCCCACTTGCCAGCACCCGGCCTATATCCTTCCAAACCCTTCTTATTCATAAAACCATCCAAACGCCTCTTAAATCTTGCAATTGTACCAGCCTCCATCATTTCCTCTGGCAGCTCATTCCATACACTTACCACTCTCTGCGTGAAAAAGTTAGGTCTCTTTTATATATCTTTCCCCTCTCACCCTAAACCTCTGGACTCGCGCACCCCAGGGAAAATACTTTGTAAATTTATCCTAACCATGTCCCTCAATTTTGTAAATCTCTATAAACGTCACCCCTCAACCTCCGACACTCCAGGGAAAAACAGCCCCAGCCTGTTCAGCCTCTCCCTATGGCTTAACCCTGGCAACATCCTTGTAAATCTTTTTTGAACCCTTTCAAGTTTCACAACTTCTTTCCAACAGGATGGAGACCAGAATTGCACGCAATATTCCAATAGTGGTCTAACCAATGCCCGGTGTTCAATTTAATCATATATTTTTGAATAAAAATCTTTGCTGAGCTGCCATGCAGACTGAGAAAAAACTGAAATGCTGAAATAATCATGTATGACAACTGTAACAAGAGCAGTCTTTACATGTGCAAGACTGAAAACACAAGAAAGCCCAGACATAGAAAAGATTGTTCGACACAGCATTAAAATTTAAAGTGTACCATTATCAGAAACTACAAAATTAAAAAAAAAGGAATTGCAGATGCTGGAAATCAGAAACAGAAACAGCTTGGAAAAGTCAGCAAGTCTGTGGAAAGTTTTTTCCAGCAATTTCTGTTTTTGCTGCCAACATTGAAAGTCTGGTGTCAAAAGTACAGAAATTATTAGAAACAGTGAGTAGGTAATTATCATTGACTTACAAAAATCCTCGATATTACACACAAACATTCAAATTAGGAGGAGGGGACTGCTTCAATCATCTAGCCTGATGGTTATTCAATAAGATAGTGGCTGACTGATGGTTGCTTTAACTTCACATTCTTGAACCATCCCCTTGCCTCCTCAATCGATATCCCTTGCTGTCAAGGGCCCCTCCCTCGAGCATTGTCTGAGGATGAATGTTCTCAAGTCACCCCAAAGAAAAAGATTCCTCCTCCTTTGCCTAAACTGGGACTCTTTTTTAAAAATATAAACTGTGTCCCACTAGTTCTAGTTTCTTCCAAAAGGGAAAATAAACTTTCAGCATGCATTCACTCAGGATTTTATATATTTCCTGTAGGTTAGGGCTCTGTCTCCCTCCTGGACTTTGTAGATAACCCCGGTCGTGCCAAAGCCCAACACTGAAGGAATGCTAAAGTGACATTATCTCTGTTGATTATCTTCATATCTGTCTTGCTGTTAAATTATTAGATTACTTATCATATATCTCTTCTGGATGAGAACAAATTTGCTCCCATTAAACTTTGGGAAGACTGCAGCCACTGTTTAGACCGATTTAAATTCCATTCTCCAAGTATCAACTCAAGCCTTTTCTTTTGCAACAATCTTTTAAAAAGTGTGCTGGCAATCTTGCTACTAAATTTGATCCCCAGTAATACTTTACCCCCACATATTTACACTGAGACAACCTATTTTCACCGTAAAATCACCTAGGTTCACCTCCATCTCAGATCATCTGCTGCTTAAACTCTCCAAACTTGCCTTCATTACTCCTACAATTCACTATTCCACTCCTAGTCTCCCAAAATTAAAAATCGAAAACTCTGTTGCCCACGTTCTACTTCACACTAAGTCCCTTTACCCCATCACCCCTGCTCTCGCTAACCTACATTGGCTTCATTCCAGATAAGGTTTTGACTTTAAAACTATCCTCCTTGGTTTCATATCCCTCCATGGAATTTCCCCTCTCGCTGTAATCTCCAATGCTCTGCACCACTAGCATAGTTGCTGTGCCTTTGATTGCCTTAAAAGGTGGAAAACAGATAACTGCACAGTGGACCGAGGCAGTGTTAAATCTACCGTAGACCATTTGGTCACTGGATCTGTTATCTCCTAATGTTACAACATACCATAAAATAATCCTGTGAAATACTTTGGAACACATTATGCTAAAAAGGTGCTATATAAACACAAGTTGTTGTTGTCGTTACTTGAATGCATTAGTAAGCTAAGGGTCCACAAGCCAGTTCCAGTGGATACCAAAGATTACACACATTATGCTCAGTACAGGAAAGTTACATTACAAATTTGAAGTCAATACTTTTTAATAATTGGACATAAATAAGTGGTTAAATGGCTGTCACAGGTGACTTTTGGCATGTGCATTAGACCGTACCAAGCTTGCACAGAATAGGTCTTTAAATAAAGGGCATAAATGAGAATACCGGACAACCAGTAGAATTCACGTATCACTAAGGAAAGGCCAACACAAAAGAGATTCCAGAATGCTTTTGCAATATTTCCTACTGAATAAAACAGAACATCAAAACAGATGGAGGTGAGTGGCTACTAGCACCTTCACATTGTTCCACAATGGCCTCCCCTATCCAAATAACACGGTGGGCCTCAGGTATGTCAACCCACAAGTCAGGATGAGAAGTCAACATGAAAAGATTATCTTGAATTTGTAAGGGGGGAAAAAAACACATGGTACGACTGCAGAATGGCTAAGAGCTGTTTGCAGACAGGTCCATCAAACTATTAACCTTCAGACATACTGAGCACTAGATTCTTAATGAAGGTGTAAGTCATCAGGTGGCCAAAGTACTTCAGATGTTCAAGTATCAAAGTTTATCTGAAAATCAACTCCTAGGTAATCAACTATACAAAACCCTTACAAGATTTTCACTTCAATTTTAAAGCATCAAATTATTTCAATAAACTATAGACTTGTCACATGGAAGACTGGTAATTGTAGACCAGAGACTAAATTAACAACTTGTACAAATGCACTTTCTTCATTCAATTTTTGCACTGTGCGCGCACATGCTTGGAAGGGTTTGTGATATTTTGTTGATTTGGGGCAAGGGCACAAAAACAAATAATCTATATTTTAAATTCACAAAAGCTTGTGCTGCATTATTAAGCTGGAAAACACACTCCAAGGCGAAGACCCACCTTTTTCCACACAAAACATTCTGACCACGAGAGAATCTAATCTAATCTAAACCACAAGTGAGAGTATGCCATTCTCTCTGTAAAACATGAGATTATTTGAAAACTCAGGTTTTTCTGATATCCTGATCAGCATTCCACACTCAACCAATACTGTCAGAAAATAGATTAATTTGTCATTGCTTAAACTCACTATTTGCAAGACCTTGTTGGCCTCATAATGGGTACTGGGTTAGTCTACCCGCTATCATAGTTTGGAGTTAAAATGTAAAATGGCAAAGCCTATAAAAGATGTTTGAGGTTCAACCCAAACATACACACACTTCTTAAAATTAAGCTTTTGTAAGGAGAAGTACCAATTCAGTTTTAGGTTGAAATGGCAGCAAGCAATTTTAATTAAAAACTAAAAAAAAATTCAGTATCTTAAAAAAAAACCCCAGAGATTATAAATTTTATAAATATGTGTAAATCAGGGTCTCAATATGTACAGACAACTGCTTTCATTTTATCTACAACTTTTGTCAGCATTAATGATATAATTCAATTGACAAAACTGAGGCGTTCATACAGGGCTACAATGAACATTATGATCCTGTCTTCAAGTTCTTGATGAAAACACAAAGTGCAGAAAGGAGTTCATTCCCCCAGAGGGCTTGAATTAATAAGCTCATGAATGATACATGTCTGGTATGGTCAGCGAGACAGCTGTATATAGGTTGGAAGAAGATCAGCATTCCTCACTCAACCAATACTGTCAGAAAATAGATTAATTTGTCATTGCTCAAACTCACTATTTGCAAGACAGGTTATATGTGAAATGCAATATTGGGAAAAGACAGGCAAATATGACAGTGTACAAGATAGAGAAGAGAAATTGAAAGGAGGAATACTGGAAAATCTTCAACATACAAGTGTCAAATGTGTTTTGGAATCTAGAGATAGTAGATAGATGAAAAGTTCAAGTAGCCAAATAATGAAAAGATGCAACTATGATGAGGGATGCGGGAAATTACAGTCCATTGAATACTCAAGATTTATGTACCGCCACTGGATAAAGGCAGATAACCCTTGCTTGTAACGGTCAAGCTATGAACTGGGAAATAGGGGAGAGATAAAGTTAATTTTTGGAAATCAACAGAAAATTCCAATATCTAGGGCTAGACGGCTGAAAGTCATCCTAATATACACTATGGAAGTAGAAAATATACAAGGAAGTTGCAATCAGAGAATCATAAGATCTTATACCACAAGAAGTGGTGAATTGGCTTCAATCACTTAATCTAAACTATTGCCATCCTTTTGCCCCCAGCAGTCGAACATCTACTCCTCTCCTTCCCTTCCTCCAAACTATGCCATAAATGCTGCCTCTTCCACACTTCACTTCAGCTCTGAAGAAGTCATCTAGGCTCGAAACATTAGCTTGTTTTCTCATCATGGATGCTGCCTAACCCACTGTGATCTCCAGCATTTTTTGTTTTCAGCAGTGAATTGGCTCATTGTATAGCTTTTAAGGTACTAGCACAAACAGTTCTGCTCCCAATATACTTCCCTATAGTTCTGTAGCTCTTTATTTTCCCCCAAATGCATGTCCAATTTCCTTTTGAAAGTTACAATTAAATCTGGTTGTCACCCTTGCAGACAAAGCAATACAGATCATTAAAAGTTATTACAGTAGAAAGATTTTCTTCACCACTCTTATTCTTTTGTCAGTTATCATAAATCAAATCAATCTCTTACTGACTTGCCCAATAGCTTATTTACTTTTGTCAACATTCCTTAACTTTGATCACTTCTTAAAATTTCTGCACAAAGCATTACCTTGTTGCCATTATTGATGTGCAAAATATCCTGAACAAAATTTTTTGTACTGCAGGTCTCACTGTTGGTCAATGCATTCCTACCCAGCAGTCAGTCAATGCTTGCTGCAGGCTCAAAAGGGACAAATGGCCTACTTCTGCACCTATTTTCTAATGCTTCATGAAGCATTAATTGGATGGTGACAGGAGTTCTGCACCTTACTATGCCCCTATGCCTCATTCACTATCTTTGAGTAGGCAATGGTGTGGTGGTAATGTCAATGAACTGGTCATCTAGGATGAATCAGGGACATGGATTTGAAACCTACCATGATAGCTGGCAAAATTTGAATTTGATTATCATATCTGGAATTAAGATTAACTAGTTTAATGGTAACAATGAAATCATAAAAATGACATACGAACTTAAAGTTACTCAGAACAACTTGCATGCGAAGTAGCAGAAACTACTAAACAGGACGAAATGACTACACAGCCCTTTCTAAGTTCTACAGTTATGTCACATCCAGTTCTGAACTGGTGGAGGACAACTTAACTCTTCAATGGAGGAGGTAGATCACCAATGATGGGACAGTCCAGCACATCAATGCAAAAAACAACAATGAAGCAACTTAGGCAGAGATGCCAAGTGGATGATCCATCTCTGCTTCCTCCTGGGATCCCCAGCATCATGGATGCCAAATGGCAACCAATTTGATTCACACCATTTGATATCAATAAATGTCTGAAGGCACTGGATACAACAGAGGCTAAAGGCCTTGGCAACAGTCTGGCAATAGTACTAAAGACTTGTGCTCCAGAACTTGCCACACCCCAATCAAACAATCCCAGCGAACATACAATACTGGCAGGACCTGATAAATGTGGAAAAATGGTCCAGGTATGTGCTGTGTATGAGCAGCAAGAAAAATCCAGCCGAGCCAATTACTTGGCTATTATTATATTCTCGATCAAAACTGTGATGTGATTTATTGTCACAGCGCCATCAAGCAGAACTTGTGAGAAACAACCTCCTCCCTGATGCTCAGTTTGAGTTCCATCTGGACAATCCAGCTCCTTATCTCTAAGGCGTTGGTCTAAATAAATCTAGGTGAACTCCCGAGGCAAGGGGAGAGTAACCGTGTTTCACAATACAGAATTACATGGTTAAAAATCACACAACACCAGGTTATAGTCCAACAGGTGTAATTGGAAGCACACTAGCTTTCGGAGTGACGCTCCTTCATCAGCTGATAGTGAAGGGCTCGATCGTAACACAGAATTTATAGCAAAAATTTGCAGTGTGATGTAACTGAAATTACACATTGAAAAACTGATCGTCTGTTAAGCCTTTCATCTGTTAGAATACAGTGATAGTTTCACTTCTTTCATGTGTAAATCACAAAACCTTTTTTTCTCTCGGATTAGCTCGGACCTTCGGGTGACCATCCTCCAAGGTGGACTTCGGGACAGGCAGCAGAGGAAAGCGACCGAGCAGAGGCTGATAGCTAAGTTCGGTACCCATAGGGAGGGCCTCAACCTGGACCTTGGGTTCATGTCACATTACAGGTGATCACCATTGCACTGCACACATGCGGACGCAGGCACCCATACACACCCTTATAGACACACACACTCCCACACTCTCACATGCACCCCCTCACAGACTTAAGACACTCTGCACTCACTACACACGCACTCTCAACCCCCACCCTAAATAGATAGACAGACAGACAGACACACACACACACACACACAAAGACCCACATGCACACATATTTTGTGAGGTGAATTTGTATTTGCAGAGTTACATTGCACTTTGCTCAGAAACTGCATACATTCATATTGAACTCTGAGCTCAAAAACTGCATGAATTTATATAAAACTGTGAACTCACTTTTTAGATTAGAATCAATCTAAACATCAGGTCATAGACAGAGAACACAGGCAGCTATAACCTTCAACATATTGTCTAGCTATCACCATTGTTAACAGCTAATCCGAAAATGCAACTTATATAAAAAAAAGGTTTTGTGATTTACACATGAAAGAAATGAAACTATCACTGTATTCTAACACATGAAACCCTCCACTATCAGCTGATGAAGGAGCGTCGCTCCGAAAGCTAGTGTGCTTCCAATTAAACCTGTTGGACTATAACCTGGTGCTGTGTGATTTTTAACTTTGTACACCCCAGTCTAACACCGGCATCTCCAAATCAGAATTACATGGAGTATGACACAGTCTTCAATACTATTGACAGAACTTTGTAAGGGCCACAGGCTTTGCAGTATCCAGTGGCTCCAATGATTTCTTGATATCGTATGGAGCGATTATTCTGATTGCTCTTTGAAAATGCGAGTACAGCTAGATTCAATAGTCTGAATGGCCTCTTTCTCATCTGCACCATTTCAAGATGCCACGCAAATTACATGCAATTGCTTCAATTCAACTAAATAGCAAGTTCCTGTTTTTTGTTGTTCCTCTTCTAGGTGTTTCTTCCTTGCTAGAATTTAGTTCGACTGGCCATAGAACCCTTCCCTCAAGTGATCAGTAGTTGCATAAGAATTTAAGCAAAGTGCTGACAGTTACTAAACCATGGCAGGCATCACATTGCAGTCTGATCCTGTATTAACTCTGCGACAGCACATGCGTGCTTCATGCAGCATTCACAATTTACTACTGGAGATAAGATCATTTAATTTAATAGAGGCCAGAAACTAAGGAGGAGTGATTTGACTCAAAAACGGACTCTTACTCTTCATCTATGAAATTCCACAATAAAGCTACATTTCTAAATTGATTAAAAAGAAATGTCAAAACGATCAAATCTCTACTACGGACCTTTGCAAATGCAGACCTAAGCAATGGATTATAAATATCTGACAGGTCTTCCCTGAAAGCACAGATGGCAAATACAGCATGTAGCTGAGCCATATGGTTCATTAGTAGCAGATTGAATTCCAAGTCTGTGCTGAGTTAGTCAACTGTCGCCAGTAATCTCAATCCTTATTTTTTTTCCCCCCAGCAAGTATCGAAAGGAAAAGCAGACAGAGAAATGATAATAAAATGAAGTGAAAGATAAAATGAGGGTAAAGAAAATGAACAATGATTAAGAAGCATAGAGAAAGTCCCTTTTTAAAAGTTGTACATACATAAACAAATTCTCTATTCCTCATGTTAAATTAAAAACAAAATACAGCAATGCTAGAAATAAGAAATAAGTGCAGGAAGTGCCACCAGACCTGTTGAGTATTTAAAGGAGAGAGCAAAAACTAACGGTCGGCAAGTCAAAACTAGTTTTTCTTCAGGTAGAAATATAATGGGTTATACATCAGGTGTCCACTGAGGATGGGAATAGAGAAAGGGATATTCTGGGATGCGGTAGAAGGCAAAGATAATATGGATAATATGCAAAAGGTGTGGTACTGAGTGTAAACTAGCCTTTGTCTTACTGCACCTCAGGACTGCTCTCTCATTGGAGATAGAGACAACTGGTGGTGGTTTAACCCAAGGGTCACCTTTGCTCGGGGGAGGGGAGAGATTGAGAAGCAGAATTCTTCATGGTAACCTCAAAACTGCAAGAATTGAACACGAGGTTGGCTCATGGCAAACTGGCTGTTTAGCCAACTGAGCCAATTGTAGCAAATAGTCATACAGCACAGAAACAGACATTCAAACAGTCAAAGCATTAATTCAAAGGGAGAGTAAGTGTTAAAAAAACAGCCAGTTCTGAAATTGCTGAACTTGTGAGGAGTCCAGAAGGCTGTAAAATGCTATGTTCTACCATTTATCTATATGCACATTATAATTACAAAAAAAAAGGTCAGTCGGTCACAAAACAACAATACAGAAAAATTTTAAAAGAACCACATTTCAGCCCTGAATTACTTATTTCTTAAAAATTCAAAATTTGTGTCTGTTATCTTTTTGTGGATGTCTATTTAATTCATTTCTAGTTCCTGATAATCCAATTATGAGCATGAGCTAGAAATGTAAATCAAAAAAGGAAGGACAGGAAGGGACCACATCATCTAGTGAAGGTCAGCAAGGATGAGTAATAAAAACAGAAACTGCCCACAGATGCTGCTAGAACTGCTGAATTTCTCTAGCATTTTCTATTTCCATTTCAGATTTCTAACATTCGCAGTTTCTTTTTAAATTCAGTAAGGATGTGGGCTTAGATCTTTTGTCCTTCCTACCTAAGTTTTTGGACAAGGTGTAAATTTATAGAGGAAGTAAATGAGAAATTCTTGATATTGGAACTTGTCAAAGACTTGTTAAACTATTTAATGGGACAAGGTTGCAAAAATAAGTAGCCTAACAATCAACAAAATTTAATCATCTCAGAATCAAAGAGGATAAAAAAGTTGTAAACAATCTGATTCAGACTGAATTAAGGCTAAGTCAATGAGGGATATGAAATCAGTGTTAGGGAAGTGAAATTAATGGTGTTGATTCAACGTATTATTTTCAAAGTAACAGAAGTTGAACTGGAGAAACTTATCACTCATTGAAAACAGACTGTATAACTACTTGGTGCAGGCATGAGATAGACAGCATGGAAACAGATCCTTCAGGCCAACTCTTCCGTGCCAACCAGGAATCCTAAAATTTATCCAGTGCCATTTGCCAGCATTTGCCCATAATCCCTCTAAACCCTTGCTATTTGCATACCCATCCAAATGCCTTTTCAATGTTGTAATTGTACCAGCCTCCACCACTTCCTCTGGCAGCTTTGCATGAAGTAACTAATGTTTTGTTTAGATTTTTAAAAATGGCATTACCCTCTAAACTTTATAAAGCTCTGGGATAAAGAGGGCAAAAAAAGGTGGGATTTTTAAAAAAGGGTTAATTTGCACACTGCCTGCCTCCACTCTGTTTTCCCAAATGCTATTTTTGAACCAAATGGAAGTGATGGAGGCAGGTACAATTATGTAACTTAAAAGGCACCTGGATGGGTACATGAATAGGAAGGGCTTAAGAGGGATACAGGTCAAATGCTGGTAAATGGGATTCAGTAAGAACTGGTCAGCACAGACTGATGGACCAAAGGGTCTGTTTCCCTGCTTAATGACTCTGTAAATATGCAGTCAATAGTAGTGGCCTAGGAAATGTAGCTAACAAGCTACTACATAGCTTAGGGTGGAAGTGTCAAGGTTTTGTGCTCTGTGGGCTAAGGGGCAAATTGTGGATTCTCATGGACCATACATCAACGTTAAAATTTACATTCTGATTAATTTGTATTTATTTCTTGCTAATACTTTGTTTTCTCATTTGTTGAACAAGAAAAATCAAAATTGCAATCTAAAAGGAGGCATTTCCAAAGTTCAATTTGCAATGGTTAGGTAAGACATAATTATAATTTTTTTTAAAAAAATTATAATTATGATGGAGCTCCACTGGTTTTTGAAGGCCAGTTCGCCATAGTACGGGGTCACATATGGCCTTTGCACAATGTTTGAATTTTTTTTGCTGTGTACCTATTTCAGCACATTGTGGTTCATATTAAAAGCTTATTCTGGTTAGGAATAGGGAAGGAAAAATGATTCCGTTTTTAATTAAGTGTTGATAGCGTAAATCGGGAAACTGGCTGTAGTTATCACGCACTTCAAACTAAATAAATTAGGTCAATTTTGCACTTATGAACCCCCTCCATCACATTCCAATCCAACAAATCAACTCAAAATTGTTAACGCCAAGTAGTTCTTGCTGTTAAAAAACGTAAAACGTAGTTTGATGCACTGAAATGCTGCAATGAGTGTCCGTTGCAGCAACTCAGAAAAAGTTTCTATTGCAGTGCTCTTCACACATAAGAACTGCTTCGAGTACGTAGAAACGGCCATTTTGTAGCTTAAATAGCAAAAAGCTTTGCTATCAGTTTGGAACCTCTCCCTTGGATGGTTACTACTTTAAAAAAAGAACCTACTAGACAGTGTATGAGTCTATATTCGGATTCCTTGCTCTCAACTTCCAACTGAAAAATGTACTTAAGCTTAATGTGTCAATGTGTAGGCTTATAATGTAAAACCGAAGACAATTGAAAACCGTGAATCGAATTCAATGCCATTCTTGAAATGATGCACGAAATACAAATGTCGAGGTGCACAATAAATTTATAAATCGAAAGAACTGCAAATCCAAATGTAGCAGAGAATGTTTGAAATAAATTTGTTTCAAACAAAGGAACTGTGCTCACATACGGCCCATTTTCAGGTACATGTATACCAACAGCGAGACCGACTCCCACCCAACAAAAGGAATTCAAATCTCGCAACTCGGCGCGCAACTAAACGCGTTGAATACTGACAATCACCATACTCAAATATATAAAAAACACATCCAGTCCCCTGAACTCACAGTGCTTTTAACTTCTGAAGAATCCTCCTCGTCGCTGGAAAAATCCGCTCTTAATTCTGACTTATTCTTAGAAGTAATGTGTTTTAAGTAGAGCTGTACATAAACCTCTTTCTTCTGCTCCCTCTGTGGTAAAGGCACGTTATGAGCAATTAATTCACTCTTCAGTTTACTTTTAGTTAAATGTGACGGATCTTGGTACATCCCAATATCTGACATATTCAGCAAAAGGGTCAAATCACTATTTTAATTTATAAATTAAGGTTAAACACTAACCAAAGAAACAGCGTACAATACCCAACTGCACACACGCATGTACGAATTGCAAACTGTACATACAAACAAGTTCAAGGCGGATTGGACGCGATTGAAAAAGAATACCCATTGGACAAACCGCAATAGACTCTTTCAGGGACTCTAAAGCTATTCACATAGTAAGAATTCCGATGGCAAGACACATGCCTACATTTTCTTAAGATGCTTACAAGTACAAAGGAAAATGATCAGAATTAATGCATTAAGTGCTTTAGCTAATTCGTGAATTTTGAGCATTGCAGGCAGGTTAGCACAAATTGCTCATTTCTAATTGCCTCAGAACATTGTGGAATCATGAAGGATTTTGACCAACTGAAGTGAAAAAATAAGCTACAATCCCAAGTCAGGATGTTTTTCCATGCGTTTGCTTGCCTCGGACTGGTAGAGATTGCAGGCTTAGGTAATGCTGTCAAAAGAGATTTGGCAAGTTGCTGTAAAGCACCTTGTATTTGGGATTCACTGCTGTCCTGGAATACTGATGATGGAAATGAATGTTTTAATGTGATTAATAGAATGCTGATCAAACAGAATTGCTTTGTCCTGAAATATGTAAAAAGAACTCAAGTGTTGTTGGACTAGCACTCATCTGAGCAGATAGACAGTCTTCCATCACTTTGACTTGTTCCTTGGAGAAAGGGAGTCAGATGTTACCACAAACTTACTAATCAGACCACCAACATTACATTTAGATCCCAGCACCGAACCTTGTAGAACACCACTGGTCACAGACTTCCAGTCAAAAAAAACCCCTCCACTAGTACCCTCTGTCTTCAATGGCCAAGCCAATTTGAATTGAATTGAATTTATTGTCATGTGTGCACTGCGGCACAGTGAAAGCTTTTGTCTTGCGAGCGATGCAGGCAGATCACAGAGTTAAGTAGCATATATAAGTAAATAATAGGTAAACAGCAGCAAAAACAAAAATACAGGTACAGGCGAATGTTAAGAGTTTGGGAATCCATTCAGTATTCTAACAACAGGAGGGTCGAAACTGTTTCGAAACCAGCTGGTGCGTGTTCAGGCTTCTCCCTGATACTAGAGGTCGTAGAAAAACATTACCTGGGTGGGATGGATCTTTGAGAATGCTGGCAGCCTTTTCTCGACAGCAGGCCTGTAGATGGATTCTATAGATAGGAGGTTGGTCTTTGTGATTGTCCAGGCCAAGTTCACCACTCCCTGTAACCATCTTGAATGGTACAGTTCCCATACCAGGTAGTGATACATCCAGATAGAATGCTCTTGATAGTGCACCTATAAAAGTTGGCAAAGGTATTCGCTGTCATGCCAAATTTCCTCAGTCTTGAGGGGATAATAGTGTTGAAGGCTGAACTGTAGTCAATGAGCCAATTTTATGAACTACTTGCTAACTCATGATGATTTAAATGTAATTTGGTCTTCTGGACCAGCCTACCACAAAGGACCTTGTGAAATGCTTTATCAGAAGTCCATGTAGACAACATTCAACGTCTTACCCAATCTCTCATCTTCATAATTTCTTCAAGGATGTATTCAAATTTAACAGACAAGACCTCCCTTGCATAAAGCCATGCTAGCAATCCCTAATAACTCAATTCTTCTCCAAATGCAAGTAAATCCTGACCCTAAAAATCTTTCTCAATAAATTTATTTTTAACTGAAAGCTGACCATCCTGTATTTTCCTGGATTATCCCAGTTGCCCTTCTTGAACATAGGAACAACATTGCTGGTCGTTTGTCATCCAACAGTTCCCAACTCTTGCCATCCTCATCTTTCATCCTCACAGGAACATGCTGGTCCTGAACTCTGACAACTGGCTTTAAAAGATCCCCCCCCCTACATATAATGTAAAACTCAAATATTTGCCTCCACCCCAATTTTTCTGGAGCATAGCTTTTTTAATTTTAGTAAGAGCTGTAATTAAGTCAGGAATTGAGTGGCCCTGGTAGAACTCAAATGGAGTGTTAGAGAGCAGGTCATTGCAAACAAAGTGCTGCTTGATTAGACTATTGATAACCACTTTCATTAGGACTGTTGATCATGAATAGACTGATATGTTGGTATAGATAGTTCTCCTACAATGCTGGCATTCCATTCCAGCAAAACCTCGCTTAATAGAAAATTGCTTTAATTAAATAATAGGGCCAATGGGAAAAGTGGGGTAGGGACAAAACAGCAAAAAAAAACACTCACACGATCGCTCAAAAATCAACCAAAAGCCTAACACAAAGCCTGAATGGATATTTAAATCATATTTCTTAATTAAACGAAAGTAAATTTAACACATTACTTTGAAAAAGTACTGTTAATGCAGGGACAGATGGTCATCATCACCACCTTCCAGGTGCAGTTGTGGTTACAGAAATGAATGGCAGTGGTTGATTGTCTTCTGACTTTCTTGGGGGTTGGCTTAGATTATGTGATATGCAGGTACAAGAACAAATTAGAATGGCAAATGGTATGTATAAGAGTAATGCAGTCTTGCAGGAAATATACAGGACTTATACAACAATATTCTTCTCAGAGGGAGAGCAATAAACATTCATTAGTTTAATTTTTGAGATGAAGTTGCTCAATGTACAGTACTGTACCTCTCACATGCTCCAACGGCACCTGACACTGAAGTGTGCAGAATAACATGGAGACTTCAGTGTTCACATTTTGCACACTTTGTTCTGCAAATGAGCCAATGATTGCCGCTGGAATCGCGCTATTACAAATAAAGGTAAGCGTTCTTGAAAATCCCATTCCCTAATTCTTCAGCGATGTTATAGCCAAATCGTACTGCTGAAACAAACTTTATATAAGAACTACCTGTAATTGACTGGGTTGGATCTGTCCTGCATTTTTGAGTACAGGGATCACTTGGACAATTTTCTGCATTGTGGGGTATTTGTCAGTTTTGTAGCTGTATTGGAACAGCTTGGCTAGGGTTACAGCAAGTTTTGGAGCACAAGTCTTCAGTACTAATGGCAGAATATGGTCAGGTCCATAGCCTTTGCAGTATTCTTTAAAAATGGCATAAAGTACATGAGCAAGGATATTATGGTGAACCTGTATAAGGCACTAGTTGGAGGTCACCTGCACATAAAGATCTAGAGTTCTGGCGGGTGGGTGGCGCAACACTTCAGGATGCATATGAACACATTGGAGAAGGTAAAGAAGAGGTCTACAAACATGACTTTTCTCACCTCTGGAACCAGTTATGAAATAGACTGGAGAAATTGACTAGTTTCCTCAATTGACTGTAATTGACTGGTTTCCTCAGCCAGAAGACTAAAAAGGAGATTTGATCGACATTTTCAAAATTGAGGGGTCTAACAGAATACACAGGTGCAAGATATCCTGCTTTCAAATAATCAGAATCAAGAGGGCACAAATTTAAAGTGATTCACAAAAGTAGTAAATGTGATGGAGAAAAAGCGTTTTCACAGAGAGTTGTTTGGTTCCAGAATGCACTGCCTGGAAGCGTAGCAGAGACAGTTTCAATTGAGGTATTACTACATAAAGCTTGAAAATATCTACTTACGTGTTCAAACACAAACAAACAAAAAAACGAGAAAATTTAAGTAGCTTCTGCCTTAAGTTCTGGAGGGGGGGGGGGGGGGGGGGGAGTGGAGAAATGAGCAAGCATTATTTACATCTTCAATAAAATATATCTTTGATAAGGTTACCGTTTTCTTTTGTAGCACCTCACAATGAGGAATTCCTCCTTGCAAATATACCTTGGATTTTCCTGATCAATACGACACAGTTTGTTGTAATTAAACCAATTGGACAACTAGATATGAAGATTTCTTTTACTTAAGTTGATTAAGTTTCTTTTTAAAAATAATAGCATCATACTGTAGTCTTAAGAGTTTATTTTACAATTAAAAGATTAACAATTCAACTGTCTTAATATTCAGTAATGTTTAAAATCGTGATTTGGGAATGAGAATTCAACTGAGGCAAATGACTTTTCAAATAGCAGATTCTGCAACTTAATAAAAGAACTGCTGTATTCAAAACAAACACCATCTCTCAATAGATGTTTATTGTCCTTCTCTGCTCAATTCTAACAGAACAAACCTCTGCACATAAAGACCATAAGATATTGGAAGCGAAACTGGGCCATTTAGCTCAGAGTCTGCTGCGCCATTTGCTGATGGCTGATATATTTTTCAACCCTATTCTCCTGCTTTCTTTTGATCCCCTTACTAAATCAAGGATCACTATCTTAAATACATTCAATGACTTTGGCAATGAGGTCCAAAGATTCAACTCCCTCTAGATGAAGAAACCCCCACCTCATCTCAATTCTAAAGGATCATCCCTTCACTCTCTAGTCCTAGCCTTTCCTAAGAGTAAATATCATAGCCAGTTAAGGTATTTCTTCTTCATTATTCCAAACATGATCTCTTGAAAAGCTTATTAAGTAAATAAGATGGCTAAGATGACTGCTAAGAGGTTAACTTCATGGACAGATTATCTCCAAAGTCCAGAATCCTAACTGAATCTTCATTGTAGGGACACATCCTTGAATGGACGTACCTTGATGGCACCCCTTGTAGAATTCACATCTGTCATTGGAGTAAATTTACTGCAAAGATTGGGGTAAATCTCCATGTTTTCAAGTTTCAACTTAGCAAAAAACTGATGAGATTAGTTATCCACAAGTATGAAAGGCCACAACTTATTTCCGACCATGTAATGATTTCTTGAACTTGCAGGCCAATATGGTTAGGAAATATCAGTATCGGTCATTGTGTGGCTGAAACCAGCTACAGATCAGACGTTCTGATTTAAAGATCCAGTAGTGAGCTGGGTAGCGTGCAAAAGATCATCACAGCCACAATGCCTGTAGAAAAGGCAGTGTCCTTGATGTCTTTTAAAGGTGGTGGAGGCTGTATTTAATAACATCTCAGCCCGATTCCCAAATCTACTTATAAATAAACTGCATCTCTTAATTTTAAAAAAAGTAGGCAACTTCATGATGTACTGAACATTCTTCTCCAAGAAAGTCCTGCAATAATGCTGATATTTAAACTACAATAAAAGTGTGAAAGATTTCCTCTGACACCAGACTTTTAAAGATTGTTTTCTACAAACAAGTTATTATTTGTGAACTATTCTTTTGTTTATAACTTATAAAGTCCTTTACTTTCATGTGGGAGTCAGTTAGCTGGCTTGTGATGCAGTTATACCAATGGTTTCAATTTCTGCACCAACTGAGGTCACTATGAAGGACTCACCTTCTCAACCTCTCTCTCCCCTTGCTCGAGATATGGTCACCCTCAGGTTAAATCACCCCAAGTTGGCCCTGTCTAATGAGAGAGCAGTCCTATGGCTTGGTCAGACTATGGTGACTTTACCTTTATCTTAATTTCTGAGCAGGCAATAATGTTCTCATCCACATGCTGCCCTTGGATAGGCTGGAGGTTTGGAATGCATTGTCAAACAAAAGTTTTATTGAATTGTATCAGTACATCATTAATGGTAATGAACATTCTGAAGAAACGTCCAAAACTGCTTTCTCTCCACAGTTTTTGCCAGACCTGCTGAGCTTTCCCAAGATTTGTTGCCTGGGTTAAATATAATGGAAGGAGAAGTGAGAGATGTGCTGAGTTGTTGCAGATTGGTAGAATAAAATTTTCCTGTAATTGAGGTTTACAAGCAACTAATGGACGTCAACTTGAGTTGCTTGATCGATTCTGAATACATCTAATTTATGTCAGTTATAACACACACACACACACACACACACACACACACGTATATCCTCATGCTGATGATGCAGCCTGCTACCAAAGAGTTTTGCAGTGGTCGCTCTGTTATCGATACTTCTGAATCAGACGATGATCAGGAGGTAGATTTTTCTCTCAAGATGGATTTCTTATTTAGTGCAGAGCTAAATTGGCAGCTCTTTCCTTTAAGACTTGGCTAGCTAGATCAATAGTGATGACTGGAGAGATGAACATTGAAGCCCACCACCTAGATTGCATTCTGAACTTTGGACATTAAACAACAAAAGACTATTATTTGGAGATAATCAATTGGAGCAGACTATTATTTCAAAAGGTGCTCTCTATAAACAGATAAATACTATATTCCGAAATTTCTACACATTTGATTTACCTATAAATGAACTGCCAATACAGTTTGTTGCAATTGACTCCTTGATATCTTATTTGAATTAATAAACAAGATCTTTGTAAATTCTAGTGTATTGCTTTAGTTGAAAATGCAGTAGGCAATAGGTAATGGCAGATAGTGGAATTTGAATTCAAAAATAATCTGGAAATAAGATTCTAATGATGATCTTAATATTGTCAAATTTTAAGAAAATCCCAGTTGCTTCACAGTCTTTGGGGAAGGAAATCTACCATCCTCACCTGGTCTGGCGTACATGTGACCCCAGGCCCACAGCAATATACTATCTATCTATCACCTTCCCAGCTACCTTCCACGAGCCCCAACTTCACCCTCCAATTTATCTCTCAAACCACGTCCCCCTCTCCCCCAATATTCCTGATGAAGGGATTATGCCTGAAGCATCGATTCTCCTGCTCTTTGGATGTTGCCTGACTTGCTGCGTTTTCCACGTGCCATATTTTTCGACTCTGTTCGTCAGCATCTGCAGTTCTCATTTTCTCCTCGACTCTTAACTGTCCTCTGGGTTGTTAGGTATGGGCAATAAATGCCACCCAACCAGTGACACCCACATCCTTTGGATTTGAACCTCAAAAATTGTGAACTTTGGATAAGGGACAAAAGTGAACAACGCTTAAATGAGAGGAATCATATGGATAATGGATACTTTGCTTAAATCACAAAAGGAAAATTAAAACTAAGAAGCCCAAAACAATCCTAGTTCAGCAGGAAATGCATAGATAATTAAGCAACAATTTATGACTCAAAGTCTCAGATAGATGTAATCTTCTGTATTTGGGTATAGTTTTCCTCTAACATGTTAAATTTGTGACTACATAAGCAACAGAAGAAACATTCATGGACTGAATTTGAACCCAGTTCTCGAGGTGAAAGACCAGTGGTTATCTCATTGCTTCAACCAATAGACGTTTTTGATACAAGGACTGTACAGGTTTACCAGACAAAAGAGGATATGCTGATTGACTGTGGCCATGTGCAATATTAAACCCCTGTATACACAATTTAAACAGGTGAGATATGGTGCACATGCTTCTGAGTTAGATAGTTGTGGATTAAAGAGACTGGCATACAAAAATATAAGCTGGCACTTCTGTACAGTACTGAAGCAGTGCAGGATTAAAGAAAGCACCATCTTGCAGCCGAGACTTTTTATGGCATGGCAGAGAAAGACATGTCCACAAACAAATGCTATTAGTTTCATCTCTAATCTTCCAGATCTTCTGCACTGATCTCTTCAGACTATATTGGGTTTTACAACCTTTCAGAGCTTACTGTTATCTTCCTCATAACTACCAACATTAGTACAAAAATACTTTATTTTAAAGTGATATAATGTAATGACTATATGTTTATAGTTGTACCTTAACTTATATCCAGGTGAAGAACTGACATGAAACCTTATTGTGATACAGACTGTCAGTACACAAATTCTCTTTTTTTAAAGAAGACTTGGTCGATTCTCCAGATGATCTCTTTGGCTACAGAACAATCCTATGTTCCAAGGATTGATAAGCAACAGATCCTAAAAAGGATAACTTGCAGAGTTAAAGTTAGTGCTTTGTCCTCAAGATGGCAGCAGAGTTTTTATTTGGCGGGAGAGGGGGTGCTGAGCCTGGGGCCTGTTCACTCTTATTGGCTTGCTTTCTTTCCTCCCCACCTCTTTTGACTTTTGCTTTTTTTTCCTCTCTTCTTTCTTAGTTTTCTCTTTAAGCTCGGAAAGTTGAGGATGAAGTAGGCAGAATCCTCCCACTTCCTCCAGACCAAAGGGGTAGCCATGGGCACACGTATGGGCCCCAGCTATGCCTGTCTCTTTGTTGGCTACGTAGAACAGTTGATCTTCCGTAATTACACCGGCACCACTCCCCACCTCTTCCTCCGCTACATTGGTGACTGCATTGGCACCACCTCGTGCTCCCACGAGGAGGTTGAGCAATTCATCAACTTCACCAACACATTCCACCCGGACCTCAAATTTACCTGGACGATCTCTGACATCTCCCTCCCCATTAATAATCTCCATAACAGACTCCCACAGCTACCTGGATTACACCTCTTCCCACCCTACCTCTTGCAAAAATGCCATCCCGTATTCCCAATTCCTCCACCTCAGCTGTATCTGCTCCCAGGAGGACCAGTTCCACCACAGAACACACCAGATGACCTCCTTCTTCAGAGATTGCAATTTCCTTACCCACGTGGTTAAAGATGCCCTCCAACGTATCTCATCCACATCCCGCACCTCCGCCCTCAGACCCTACCTGTCCAACCGTAACAAGGACAGGACGCCCCTAGTGCTCACCTTCCACCCTACCAACCTTCGCATAAACAAAATCATCTGCCAACATTTCCGCCACCTCCAAAAAGTCCCCACCACCAGGGATATATTTTCCTCCCCACCCCTTTCCGCCTTCCGCAAAGACCTTTCCTTCCGTGACTACCTGGTCAGGTCCACACCCCCCTACAACCCACTCTCCCATCCTGGCACCTTCCCCTGCCACCACAGGAACTGTAAAACCTGCACCCACACCTCCTCCCTCACCTCTATCCAAGGCCCTAAAGGACCCTTCCACATCCAAAGTTTTACCTGCACATCCACTAATATCATTTATTGTATCCGTTGCTCCCGATGTGGTCTCCTCTCAATTGGGGAGACTGGGCACCTCCTAGCAGAGCGCTTTAGGGAACATCTCCTAGATACCCGCACCAATCAACCACACCGCCTGTGGCCCAACATTCAACTCCCCCTCCCACTCTGCTGAGGACATTGAGGTGCTGGGCCTCCTTCACCGCCGCTCCCTCACCACCAGACGCCTGGAGGAAGAACGCCTCACCGTCCGCCTCAGAACACTTCAACTCCCGGGCATCAGTGTGGACTTCAATAGTTTCCTCATTTCCCCTTACCCACCCCCCCTCACCCTAGTTCCAAACTTCCAGCTCAGCACTGTCCCCATGACTTGTCCGGACTTGTCCTACCTGCCTATCTCCTTTTCCACCTATCCACTCCACCCTCTCCTCCCTGACCTATCACCTTCATCCCCTCCCCCACTCATCTATTGTACTCTATGCCACTTTCTCCCCACCCCATCCTCCTCTAGATTATCTCTCCACGCTTCAGGCTCTGTCTTTATTCCTGAAGGGCTTTTGCCCGAAATGTCAATTTTGCTGCTCC
This sequence comes from Hemiscyllium ocellatum, assembly GCF_020745735.1. NCBI lineage: Eukaryota > Metazoa > Chordata > Chondrichthyes > Orectolobiformes > Hemiscylliidae > Hemiscyllium > Hemiscyllium ocellatum. The sequence goes on along the minus strand of NC_083426.1, from coordinate 7,695,426 downwards.
TTGGATACTGCCTGAACTGCTGTGCTCTTCCAGTACCACTAATCCAGAAACAGTGACAACCAGATGAGCCAGACACAGCTGCACTCTAGCCCAGGGTTTCCTGTCGATAAAGGAACAGGTCCCAGACCAAATCCCCAGGCCTAGCAGTGCTGGCTGGGCTGAGGCCTCAGGTTTGCACCTAGGCCTGGGTGCCTGAAGGGGGAGAAAGGCAGTCTCAGCCTGGTGTGGGGGTTTCCCTATGTGGAGATCATCTTAGTCTGCCAGAACACTAGAATACCTGGATGCTGAAGATGATTCATCCATGAATGGCAGTCTTCTTTCAAATGTGGGAGTTTAAAGAGAGTTCAAGGGTTACTGCGGATTATATCTGCCATAAATGCTGTTGGATACGAACCTTATCATATCGAGTGGATCGGTTGGAGAGACAGATAGAAGCGATGAGGAATTTGCAACATCAACAGTATGTGATGGATGGCAGTTATAGGAAGGGGGAAAGTTTCAGATACAGTCACATAGATGGGTTAACTCCAGGAAGGGTAAGAGAGGTAGGCAGCTAATGTAGGAGTCTTTTGTGGATATACCCATTTCAAACAGGTATGCTGTTTGGAAAATGTAGGGGGTGATGGATTCTCAGGGGAATGTAGCACGAACAGCCAAGTTTCTGTTATTGAGATTGGCTTTAATACAACGAGGGGTACATCAGCTGCCAAGAGATCAATTGTGTTAGGGGATTCTGTAGGGGGGGGGGGTGCGGGGGCGCGTGGGCACCCAGGGAGATAGTGAGGAAAGAGGTTGATCTGAGACAGGTACAGTTGAGAACAGAAGTGAGTCAAACAGTCAGGGCAGGCAGGGACAAGGTAGGACAAATAAATTAAACTGCATTCATTTCAATGCAAGGGGCCTAACAGGAAAGGCAGATGAACTCAGGGCATGGTTAGGAACATGGGATTGGGATATCATAGCAATTACAGAAACATGGCTCAGGGATGGGCAGGACTGGCAGTTTAATGTTCCAGGATGCAAATGCTACAGGAAGGATAGAAAGGGAGGCAAGAGGGGGAGTGGCATTTTTGATGAGGGATAGCATTACAGCTGTGCTGAGGGAGGATATTCCTGGAAATACATTCAGGTAAGTTATTTGGGTGGAACTGAGAAATAAGAAAGGGATGATCACCTTATTGGGATTGTATTATAGACCCCCCCAATAGTCAGAGGGAAATTGAGAAACAAACTTGTAAAGTGATCTCAGCTATCTGTAAGAATAATAGGGTAATTATGGTACGCGATTTTAACTTTCCAAACATCGACTGGGTCTGCCATAGTGTTAAGGGTTTAGATGGAGAGGAATTTCTTAAGTGTGTACTAGACAATTTTCTGATTCAATATGCAGATGTACCTAATAGAGAAGGTGCAAAACTTGAATTGCAAACCTTCCCCTGCCACCGCAGGAATTGCAAAACCTGCGCCCACACCTCCTCCCTCACCTCCATCCAAGGCCCCAAAGGAGCCTTCCACATCCAAAGTTTTACCTGCACATCCACCAATATCATTTATTGTTTCCATTGCTCCCGATGCGGTCTCCTCTACATTGGGGAGACTGGACGCCTCCTAGCAGAGCGTTTTAGGGAACATCTCCGGGACACCCGCACCAATCAGCCACACCGCCCTGTGGCCCAACATTCACCGCCGCTCCCTCACCACCAGACACCTGTAGGAAGAATGCCTCATCTTCCACCTCAGAACACTTCAACCCCAGGACATCAATGTGGACTTCAACAGTTTCTGCATTTCCCTTTCCCACGCCTCACCCTAGTTCCAAACTTCCAGCTCAGCACTGTCCCCATGACTTGTCCTACCTGCCTTTTCCACCTATCACCTTCATCCCCTCCCCCACTCACCTATTGTACTCTATGCTACTTTCTCCCCACTCCCACCCTCCTCCAGCTTATCTCTCCACCCTTCAGGCACTCTGCCTTTATTCCTGAAGAAGGGATTTTGCCCAAAACGGTCGATTTTACTGCTCCTCGGATGCTGCCTGAACTGCTGTGCTCTTCCACTAATCCAGAATCTGGTTTCCAGCATCTGCAGTCATTGTTTTTACCAAGGTGCAAAACTTGACCTACTTTTGGGAAATAAGGCAGGGCAGGTGACTGAGGTGTCAGTGGGGGAGCACTTTGGGGGCCAGCGACCATAATTGTACTCGTTTTAAAATAGTGATGGAAAAGGATAGACCAGATCTAAAAGTTGAAGTTCTAAATTGGAGAAAGGCCAATTTTGATGGTATTAGGCAAGATCTTTTGAAAGCTGATTGGAGGCAGATTTTCACAGGTAAAGGGATGGCTGGAAAATGGGAAGCCTTCAGAAATGAGATAACAAGAACCCAGAGAAAGTATATTCTTGTCAGGGTGAAAGAGAAGGCTGGTAGGCATAGGGAATGCTGGATGACTAAAGAAATTGAGGGTTTGGTTAAGAAAATGGAGGAAGCATATGTCAGGTATAGACAGGATAGATCGAGTGAATCCTTAGAACAGTATAAAGAAAGTAGGAGTATACTTAAGAGTGAAATCAGAAGGACAAAACGGGGACATGAGATAGCTTTGGCAAATAGAATTAAGGAGAATCCAAAGGGTTTTTACAAATACATTAAGGACAAAAGGGTTACTAGGGAGAGAATAGGAAGGCGGCCTTTATGTGGAACCACAGAAAATGGGGAAGATACTAAATGAGCATTTTGCATCAGTATTTACTGTGGAAAAGGATATGGAAGATGGTGACATCTTGCAAAATGCCCATATTACAGAGGAGGAAGTGCTGGATGTCTTGAAATGGGTAAAGGTGGATAAATCCCCAGGAACTGATCAGGTGTACCTGAGAACTATGTGGGAAGCTAGAGAAGTGATTGATACAGATATCTCAGCAAGAGGCCCAGCATCGATAGTCACAGGTGAGGTGCCAGAAGACTGGAGGTTGGCAAAGGTGGTGCCACTGTTTAAGAAGGGCAGTAAGGACAAGCCAGGGAACTATAGACCGGTGAGCCTGATGTCACTGGTGGGCAAGTTGTTGGACGGAATCCTGAGGGACAAGATGTACATGTATTTGGAAAGGCAAGGACTGATTAGAGATAGTCAACATGGCTTTGTGCGTGGGAAATCATGTCTCACAAACTTGATTGAGTTTTTTGAAGAAGTAACAAAGAAGATTGATGAAGACAGAGCAGTAGATGCGATCTATATGGATTTCAGTAAAGCATTCAACAAGGTTCCCCATGGGAGACTGATTAGCAAGGTTAGACCTCATGAAATACAGGGAGAGCTAGCCATTTGGATACAGAACTGGCTCAAAAGGTAGAAGACAGAGGGTGGCGGTGGAGGGTTGTTTGTCCGACTGGAGGCTTGTGACCAGTGGAGTGCCACAAGGATCGGTGCTGGGACCTCTACATAAATGATTTGGATGCGAGCATAAGAGGTACAGTTAATAAGTTTGCAGATGACACCAAAATTGGAGATGTAGTGGACAGCAAAGAGAGTTACCTCAGATTATAACAGGATCTGGACCAGATGGGCCAATGGGCTAAATGTGGCAGATAAATGCAAGGTGCTGCAGTTTGGGAAAGCAAATCTTAACAGGACTTATATACTTCATGGTAAAGTCTTCGAGAGTGTTGCTGAACAAAGAGACCTTGGAGTGCAGGTTCCTAGCTCCTTGAAAGTGGAGTCTCAGGTAGATAGGATAGCGAAGGGGGCGTTTGGTATGCTTTCCTTTATTGGTCAGAGAATTGAGTACAGGTGTTGGGAGGTCATGTTGAGGCTGTACAGGACATTGGTTAGGCCAGTGTTGGAATATTGCATGCAATTCTGGTCTCCTTCCTGTCGGAAAGATTTAGTGGCATGGATTGGATAAATAGGCAAAATCTTTTCCCTGGGATCGGGGAGTCCAGAACTAGAGGGCATAGGTTTATGGCGAGAGGGGAAAGATATAAGAGAAACCTAAGGTGCAACTCTTTCACGCAGAGGGTGGTACATGTATGGAATGAGCTGCCAGAGGATGTGGAGGAGGCTGGTACAATTGCAACATTAAGAGGCATTTGGATGGGTATATGAACAGGAAGGGTTTGGAGGGATATGGGCCAGGTGCTGGCAGGTGGGACTAGATTGGGTTGGGATATCTGGTCAGCATGGACAGGTTGGACCAAAGGATCTGTTTCCATGCTGTACATTTCTATAACTCTATGACTCTATGAGGCTTCCAGCCTCGAAGCCAGGAGCCCGCCGTGGCAGTCGCATCCTGGTGTGTCTTAAGGATATTCCATTGTTCCGAAGTCAGCTTTCTCTGAGCCCAGGAATCGTTAACTGAACTGTGATGAACTTGGTCTTAAAGTTTACTTTTTAAAAAAATTATTGTATGACATCAGTCATTGATGTAGGTGCCATGATAGGGCGACTTAAAAATTTTCACTGATTTTTCACGTAAAAGCATACATAATAATACATTTCTATTTTATTCTAGTTACAAGGGTGAAAGAACACAGTCTGAACTTGACAATTTACATTTCTGTGGGAGGTGAACTATTGCCTGATTGTCTATTTTCCTAAATTTTAATCATACTGAGTTAATTATACTAATGTCTATTTTATTATCCAAAGTAGATTTTGATACAAGCTTGGTTTCTGTGACTTATCTCACTACAACTAAATAGTTATTAATCTCATGGGAGTGCAAAAGTGATAGAGAATTAGTTAATTATAGAGGGGAATGAGATCAAAGGGGTGAATGCCAAAAAAGGAGAGAATGCAAAGAAAACTAATAGTTGAAGAGTTGTCTCCTTTCCCCTCACACAGTGGTAGGTCAAGAATTTTTGGCTGGTTACAATTCAAGTCAGAACTCGGACGAGCAACAGGTTTGTAAAAACTCACTGCTCAGAATGAATATTGGATTGAGTGAAGGTGCATGGGTCATGTGCCATACCCTTCCATTAATGTTTTACTTAGACTTAGTTCCTTCACTTCCATTTCAGACAATGGACTGCAAGATTCTGTCACAGCCACAATCCATTGCCTTCTTTCTGCTTCTACCCTGCTCTGCTCTTGGAGGTCTTCATCAACATACAGTGTCAGGGTTTTCTTTGATCATCCCAATCTTCCTTGGTGATATCTACTGCCAAATTGGCAGGGCATGCAGAAGGTGTCCTGCCACCATCGATCATTGCTTCACCACGATGTTCTGCAGGTGTCTCTGACCAGTCCTCTATAGCATTTCCTCATTGGGTATCATATGTAGAGGCTGCAGTACGAAAGTATTACACTGATTGTGATGAAAGATGCCAGATTAAGTGAGAGCTTTGCTATTCTCTTCCATATTTCATTCCCATAGATTGTGTGCCATTGTTAATGTCAACAGCAGAGTAGCTGCTTCAAGGCCTTTTTGATGTTGTTGGATGCCCACATTGGTCTCCCAACGGCTCCACACAATGCTCCTTTGACAAATCTTTTTTGATATCAATCTCTATCATCCTCCACAGGAGCTATTCCTTCCTAGGTAGAGGAAGTGGTTGACATCCTCAAAAAGTTTTGTACCAATTGGAAGTGGCTTTATTGCTATCTAATTATCAATAATATGTACTTTGAAGTACAGTATAAATCCAAAGGCTGGCGGCCAGGTCTTGGAGCTACCACGATTTTTCAGCCAGCAAAGCAAATGTGGTCTGCAGAACTGGAGTCCATGTGTTGGATACAATGGTGTTGCCACAGAACACCAAATACTGCATCTACAATCCCCTTCTTCACAATGAAATCAATAACAAAAACAAAAAGAATGAAAAAGATTGTAGTTTTGTGGTATTTTTATGATGATAATCAAAGAGGCCAGTACTGGTCTCAACAAAACTGCTGAAATTGTCGTATAAGGCTACGAAGATGTAATAATACCATTCGGGGATGCCACACTGGTTGCAATTGATTAACAGAATATTTTGATGATAGATTTTGAAGAAGGCTTTTGATATCTTCTATGTAGTTGTTTATAAATGGCTTCCAAGTTCTGCCATGTGATATATAAAGAATGACGTATGAAGATATACTCACTGAACCATCAGCCTGAAAATCTGCCTGTACTTCACAAAGAGTTCCATCTATTTCTGAAGTAAGTCTGTTAAGGAGCACTTTGGTGAAGACCTTGCTAATTACAAATAGCAGTGTTACAACTCTGCAGTGGTTGTAATCAATGTTTCCCTTCTTTAGTAGCTTGACAATTGTTCCTCACCTCCAGTTTTCTGGGGTATTTTCAGCAGTCCAGTCCTTGTGGAAAAGATGTGCGAGGTACATCTTAACTATGTTCTTGCCATGTTTCAACAGATCTGCTGTTAACTCATTGATTCCAGAACACCACCTGCTCTTCACACTCTTGCTGTTCTTTTGACGTCTGACATGGTCATTTCTTGCAGGCTAGGAGAAAGTGAGGACTTGCAGATGCTGGAGATCAGAGCTGAAAAATGTGTTGCTGGAAAAGCGCAGCGGGTCAGACAGCACCCAAGGAGCAGGAGAATCGACATTTCGTGCATAAGGGCAAATGAAGAAGGGCTTATGCCCGAAACGTCAATGCTGCCTGACCTGCTGCACTTTCCCAGCAACACATTTTTCATTTCTTGCAGGTTGGCATTCAGCTTCTAAACATCAATTCTGTCGAACTTAAACATGGAGTGAGGTTGGATAGATCAAAAATCTCCCAAAAGCATTTTATCAACCTCATCTCCAGCTCCTTGTCAGTCAAGCAGCACCCTGCTGTCCTTCCATAAATCAGCTCCTGTACAGCATCTTGGAGTCAAAGCCAGACCCAAGTTGGGAAGGAGAAGCATTGGGCATGTGGCAAGAACCCATCCTTTAAAAAGCCATCATCACTACAAAAACAGCAAGAAGTAGCAGAGTTCAATCCCTAATGTCAGCCACTCTAATAAATTCAAATAATTCCAAAACACTTGAGTAACAAACGACAAAGACATTTTCACCCCTTGTCCAATACGGCAATGAATAAAACAATTCAGATTCTCTCCTTCCTGAATAATCTGTAACTGAACAAATGCTGTGTATTTAGTACCATTCAATGACGTTAAACCAGACTGTCAGTGTAGGATAAACATTGAAGAATGAAGTTTCAGATCATTAACAGTAATAAGCAACAAATAAGCATTCTCACTTGAAGAATTAGACATCAAATTAAGCAATGCTTTTGAAGCCACATTGGGTGCCATTTACATGTTAAGATTTTGCGTGACATGTTTTGGAGATATAAATGTATTTGTATTCTATCCTGAGCGCACTTTTACCACACCCAAAATGGTCTTCACACCCAAATCTTCCACCAAGCTCTCAAAATGCTCATAGTCTGAACAGAGATTTACGACTAGCATTTAGAAATCGCGTAATTTCATTAAAATGCTAACCTGATAAAGAACGAAATACTTTTCTTTACTCCCAAACGTTTGCTGAGTTTTAAACACTTTTTCCTGGCTACTCCATCCGCCATTTAAAACCGTCATTCGCGGACAACCGGCAATACCATTCCGCACAGAGGGGAGATTCGATAAACACGCACACTTAGAAATGCAACTATACAGCGGAAGATTTAGTTTTTTTTAAATTGATCGTTTTTTAAATGTAAATTAACAGTTTTAAATGATTCTTTTGAAGAGACTTTTCAAAACGGTTCAACCTTTGTGAGGTATTATAACATCACCTCCCCTCTATTACACAAGTTGCATTGCCCGGTTTCAGCGCCATTTTCATTAACGGTTTTTCGCTTTGAATGTTTTTGGAGGGATTTTGTTTTATTGACCAGTACTTTAGGGGGTTTTTATTTCGTGGAGTTTCAAGCCAAATTGTTCAAAATTACGAACTAGTAAAACGAATTCCTTGCTGCATGTTATAATTCCTTTTATTCACTGATGAGTCGTGGGTGTCTGGGTCAGTATTTATTGTTCACCCTATTGCCCTTGAGAAGGTGGTGGTGAGCTGCTTGAACGGTTGCAGTCCATGTGATATTGATAAACCAACATTGTTGAGGGAGTACTATTAGGAACTTGACCCAGTGATAGTGAAGGAACTGTGGTCTATTTCCAAGTCAGGGTAGTGAGTGCCTTCGAGGGCATGGTGTTTCCATGTATCTGCTGCCCTTTACCTTTGAGGTGGAAGTGATGGTGTTTGGAAGATGCTGTCTAAATGAGCGTTGGTAAATTTCTGGAGTATATCTTGGAGATGCTATACATTGTTGTGGTTCTGTTCGCCGAGCTGGGAGTTTTTGTTGCAAATGTTTTGTCACCTTTCTAGGTAAAAAATGAGGTCTGCAGATGCTGGAGATCACAGCTGCAAATGTGTTGCTGGTCAAAGCACAGCAGGTTAGGCAGCATCTCAGGAATAGAGAATTCAACGTTTCGAGCATAAGCCCTTCATCAGGAATAATGATTATTCCTGATGAAGGGCTTATGCTCGAAACGTTGAATTCTCTATTCCTGAGATGCTGCCTAACCTGCTGTGCTTTGACCAGCAACACATTTTCACCTTTCTAGGTGACATCTTCAGTGCTTGGGAGCCTCCTGTGAAGCGCTTGTGTGCTGATTCCTCCGGCATTTATACTGGTTTGAATCTGCCGCTTCTGATTGTCAGTTGCTGTCTGCTGCAGTGGCCGGTATACAGGGTCTAGGTCGATGTGTCTGTTGATAGAATTTGTGGATGAGTGCCATGCCTCTAGGAATTCCCTGGCTGTTCTCTGTTTGGCCTGCCCTATAATAGTGGTGTTGTCCCAATCGAATTCGTGTTGTTTGTCATCTGAGTGTATGGCTACTAGGGATAGCTGGTCATGTCGTTTCATGGCTAGTTGGTGTTTATGGATACGGGTCGTTAGCTGTCTTCCTGTTTGTCCTATGTAGTGTTTTGTGCAGTCCTTGCATGGGATTTTGTACACTACGTTGGTTTTGCTCATGCTGGGTATCGGGTCCTTCGTCCTGGTGAGTTGTTGTCTGAGGGCGGCTGTTGGTTTGTGTGCTGTTATGAGTCCTAGTGGTCGCAGCAGTCTGGCTGTCAGTTCAGAAATGCTCCTGATGTATGGGAGTGTGGCCAGTCCTTTGGGTTGTGGCATGTCCTCATTTCATTGTCTTTCCTTAAGGCATCTGTTGATGAAATTGCGCGGGTATCCGTTCTTGGTGAATACCTTGTATAGGTGCTCTTCTTCCTCTTTTTGTAGTTCAGGTGTGCTGCAGTGAGTTGTGGCCCTTGTGAATAATGTCCTGATGCAACTTCGTTTGTGTGTGTTGGGGTGGTTGTTTTCATAGTTCAGGACTTGGTCTGTGTGTGTGGCTTTCCTGTCTACCTTCATTGTGAATTCTCCGTTCGGTGTTCTTTGTACCCGAAGAGTACAAGTCCTGAACTATGAAAACAACCACCCCAACACACACAAACGAAGTTGCATCAGGACATTATTCAAAAGGGCCACAACACACTGCAGCACACCTGAACTACAAAAAGAGGAAGAAGAGCACCTATACAAGGTATTCACCAAGAACGGATACCCACGCAACTTCATCAACAGATGCCTTAAGGAAAGACAATGAAATGAGGACATGCCACAACCCAAAGGACTGGCCACACTCCCATACATCAGGAGCATTTCTGAACTGACAGCCAGACTGCTGCGACCACTAGGACTCCTAACAGCACACAAACCAACAGCCACCCTCAGACAACAATTCACCAGGACGAAGGACCCGATACCCAGCATGAGCAAAACCAACGTAGTGTACAAAATCCCATGCAAGGAGTGCACAAAACACTACATAGGACAAACAGGAAGACAGCTAACGACCCGCATCCATGAACACCAACTAGCCACGAAACGAGACGACCAGCTATCCCTAGTAGCCATACACTCAGATGACAAACAACATGAATTCGATTGGGACAACACCACTATTATAGGGCAGGCCAAACAGAGAACAGCCAGGGAATTCCTAGAGGCATGGCACTCATCCACAAATTCTATCAACAGACACATCGACCTAGACCCTATATACCGGCCACTGCAGCGGACAGCAACTGACAATCAGAAGCGGCAGATTCAAACCAGTATAAATGCCTGAGGAATCAGCACAGAAGCGCTTCACAGGAGGCTCCCATGCACTGAAGATGTCACCTAGAAAGAGGACGAAACGTTTGCAACAAAAACTCCCAGCTCGGCGAACAGAACCACAACAACGAGCACCCGAGCTACAAATCTTCTCACAAACTTTAAATGCTATACATTGCTGTTACTGAGTATCAATAATGGAGGAAGTGGATGTTTGTGGATATTGTGCTGATCAATCAGGCTGCTTTGCCTTGAATGGTGTCATAGAGATGTACAGTATAGAAATGGACCTTTCAGTCCACGCCGGCCAGATATCCCAACCCAATCAAGTCCCACCTGCCAGCACCTGGCCCATATCCATCCAAACCCTTCCTATTCATATACCCATCCAAATGCCTCTTAAATGTTGCAATTGAACTAGCCTCCACCACTTCCTCTGGCAGCTCATTCCATACAATTACCACATTCTGTGTGAAAAAGTTGCCCCATAGGTTTCTTTTATATCTTTCCCCTCTCACCCTAAACCTATGCCCTCTAGTCCTGGACTCCCTGACCCCAGGGAAAAGACTTTTTGCCTATTTACCCTATCCATGCCCCTCAATTTTGTAAACCTCTATAAGGTCACCCCTCAGCTTCTGATGCTGCAGGGAAAACAGCCCCAGCCTGTTCAGCCCCTCCCTATATATCAAATCCTCCAACCCTGGCAGCATCCTTATCAATCTTTACTGAACCCTTTCAAGTCTCACAACATCTTTCCAATAGGAAGACCAGAATTGTACGCAATATTCTAACAGTAGCCTAACCAATGTCCTGTACAGCTGCAACATGACCTCGCAACTCCTTTACTCAATATTCTGACCAACAAAGGAAAGCATACTGTTAGAAATGTAAGATTCCAAAATGTATAGTTAGGAACAAGCTTTAAAGAAAAGCAAGCATAAATTGATAAATTGTATTTGAGATTACAGGGAACAAGAAATATTGCAATATTTCTTTAAAAAAAAATCAAGGTCTAAACAAAACATTGGGAGATGAGGAATGGCCATGAGGTTGCCCTAAAGCTGTTCAGTGGGTTAAATCAGCTCAGCAATTGATCTGGCAACGTAACATGAGAAGCAGAAACAGAAGGCAAAAATAATGATAAGCCACGGTTGATGAGGTAATAAAGAAAAGGACAAAACTAAAAGGATAAGGAAACTGGAATGGTGGCGGCGGTATGTTGAAAATAAAGGGAGGAGAAGGGATCGGGGAGGAGATGTTAAGGGGTCTGGTAGACAGGAACAAGGGTCAAAGTGGAGATCCCCACAGGCGGCATGTTATTAATGTGGAAAGACAGGTCACTTTAAGAGAGAGTGTCTAGATCCGAAAAAGGAAGTAAAGGCCGTGCCATCTATGAACCTTGATGAAAAATAGGGGTGTCGGGAGTTCCTGCCCCCAGGGACCCACCAGGAACCCTTGGTAAATTTAGAAGGTGGGACCTTACAAAGAGGACGTAGTTATCCTAGTCAATACGGGGGCAGCAAGGACATCCTTAAATTTTAAGCCCAAGGGAGTGGGAACGAAAAAAAAAGTTAATTGGATTATGGCAACAGTTTTGTGAGGAAGGCACGAAGAATCAGTTTTGCGTTCATGACGAAATATTGCCACCAAATTGGGGATTGAATTAACTGCTATGGAATCTGTTGAGGTTCTTAAAAATGAATGTGCTCGAGCAAAACAATTACAGAAACAGAATGAGAAGTCACAAGTGACTGGTAAACAAACAGAACTGCGTGATTACAGTTTTTAAAATGTTTTAATCACTTGTTGTATTTCCATCCTGAATTATATAATATATATAATTAATAATTAATATTTATAATAATTCAATTGTGTTAGCCTGAATCAATATTAATTGGCAGGATTCCTTCATACATCCACAGTGACCTGTCATATTGATTCATGGTTACTTTAAAACATGACTGCATTAATTCATTGTTAATTAAAGAATGGAAAGCTACATTACTGGCCAGAGTGTGTGCAAGTAGTGGTAGCAATAGCCTTATTGTTAGAGGAGAGTCGGAAACTTACTTTTAGGGGAGCCTTAGTAGTCAGCACCCCCTACAGGTACGACCAGGAGAAGAAAGGGGCATGATTAGAAGAGCTGCTCTGAGGGAATGGAAAAGAGACATCTGGTGGGTGAGGGAGTGATACCAGCCAAAAACAAATTCCCCAATGTGGACCCACGTTGGAAGGGTATGGATGAACGCGATAGAGGAAAAATGAGGGACTTTCGAGAAATGGTCATTTTGGGTATTAAAGATGTGGCACCTAGATCTCAGAATTTTGTGAAAGCCTTTGAAGTCAGACAGGCAGTTTCATTGATGACTTTTGATGAAGAATAGGGGAGTCAGGGGTTCCTTCTTCCTGAGATTCACCGGGAACCCTTGATAAATCTAAAGGTGGGACCTAAAGGAAAGGAAACAATGTTTTTAGTGGATACGGGAGCAGCACAATCATCCCTAATCTTTAGACCCAGCGGTGTTAAATTAACTAACAAAGGTCTCAAGGTTTCTGGAGTAAAAGGCAAAGAATTCTTAAATCAGAATGCAGGACAATGGCTCACAGACTCTAGGATCTTGAAATAGGAGACGATCTTAATAGAACAGGATGACCTTGTGTTAGTCACAGACAGTTGCTTGAATCCAGTTGCGTTTCTGTGGTGGAGACAGGGTTTGGCCCTGGCAATCCAGAACATGACTGCCTTGATATTACTGAATATCAGACTAAAGTGCGAATGAACTTAAGAGACGTACCGTTGCATGCGAGAGCTTGGTTGTTTATCGACGGGTCCTCCCGGATGATTGAGGGTAAAAAGCACAATGAATATAGTAAACGGGATAGAGGGAAGCATTATTGAGGCTGAAAGACTGCCTAACGGCTGGTCAGAGTTCAGTGATAAGTTTTTAAAGACCTATATTGTGGCGCTCGGCTCTTCTTTGTCTATTCTTAGGAATAAAGGCCTGTTGGTACAGACATCACCACTCGAGTTTGCAGTACATCGAATACAACCGGGTGATTGGGTCCTGATCAAGACCTGGAAAGATACCAAACTGCACCCGAGCTGGGAGGGACCAAACCTAACCCTCCTAACTAGTGAAACAGCTATTCGGACTGCTGAGAAAAGGTGAAGTCATCACACTCACATTAAAGGTCCTGTGAACGCCCCATTGGCGGAGTGGCACGCTCATCCTACAGACAACCCTCTGAAAGTTAAGCTGAGAAAGAAAGAATGAACTGAGACAAAAGACTCTTTTAATGTTTGCTGATATATATATATATTGTTATTGATTGTAAGAGCTCATCTCTCCCTGGCACATAAAAGATTAAGACAGATAGGCAGGACGGTAGACAGAGGTTAGAGATGGACGGGTACTAGTATTGTATTGTAACGTTAGTAGTACTAACTATTCAAGGAGACAGGAAAAATCACTTTACTACACTATGCCAAAATTATGCTGAACAAGAGAGACTTACCAACGGTTGGGACTGTGCAGAGGACCCACACCATGGTGAACCTGGGATCCCCACCTCGGTAATACCGCTCACCAAAAAGGAAGTGTACAATGTACAACAATTTGACTCGGGCTCAAATGATACAAAGTGGAAATCTGACAGGGGTAAATATAACTTTGCGGGATGGTTCCTTAGACGAGCTCCGACAAACCCAGGGAATTGTTGGTGGACTTATAATTTCCCCACCGAAAGGACCAATGAATACCACCTGTTTTTGTAATCAGAATGACGCCACACCCTTTCAATTAGGAAAATCATCTTGTGTCTACACCAGCCAAGCCACTGCCACGAGCGTTCCCCGAATATTGAACGGACCATATTGGGTATGTGGCCGGAAACCTATTCATTTATGCCCGGGGAAAAATACGGTCGAGTGACCAAATGTATAGGAATAAATGCAAGTTTTGATGTTGATGAATCACTCCCTCAAAGCCAGAAAGGCTGGAGTGGCTATTGTTACCTCGCTTATGTAGTCCCTCAGCTCCGATTAGAAAAACATGAACACAACCTGAGGAAGGAAGGGGGAATAAGACGTAAGGCCTGAGAGATCTCTGACACTATTCCCAAACTACGGCACTGCAAGGGCAGGGGTAGAGATACATAAACTGGAGGCTGCCCTTGAGAAATTAATTAATAATACCGCTGATGTAATGGGAGAAATTCAGTCCCAAATATCGGCCATAGCCACCGAAATGATTGCCACAAGATGAACAGCCTTACAGAATCGAATGGCTCTAGACTATATCTTGGCCGAAAAAGGGGGAACCTGTGCACTAATTGGTAAGGAATGCTGCACGTTCATCCCAGACACTTCTTCCCTAGTGGAAGATAAGGCGGAAATATAAAGAAAAAGATAAAGAATATAAAAGAAATTGGGGATAAACTTCGAAAAGATGAGAAATGGGGACTGACCGTTGAGGAAAATGGTTAGCTAATTTAGACATTTATGTATTACTGATAATAGTAGGTTTAATAATAGGATTGAACGTGTTAAAGTGGATAATGAGTAAGTTGATAATGTCCTTAATAGGACAACAATCAATGATGGTCATGACAAAAGTAAGCGCACAAGAAAGAGAGAGTAATAGATTACTCCTAGAGTTTGAAAAAATAAACAGACTTAGGAGAGCAGAAATGGCAAGATTGTGAACGTCTACACCTTAGGGTGAAAAGAGGGCAGAAAATAAAAATTGCAAAAACAACAAATGGTAAAAGAAAAGAAATGGGGGAGTTGTTAGAAATGGGGAAAAGTGTTGTTTTTGCAGATATAGAAAAAGCATACAGAAGGGGGGTACAGCAAGAGAACTATTAACTTTGCAGGTATTTAGGGAAGAGTATCTCTACTTTTCAGTGTATAATTGTGGTTAATTAAATACTAACTTTGGTGTGTAATTATTATAGCAAATAAGTTCTTTATAAAAAGTTATGTTTTCAGCAAAAAGCTGAGATAACCGAAATGCTTGGGCTATACAAAATGATACAAGTTAATGAAATATCCGAGGATGGAATGTACCAGCAGAAATGATACAAAATGTTAAACCAGATCTTGATGTACTGTTGACAAAATAATGTGTGTGTCAGCACTTACAGAGAGGAAGGTTGCCAACCTGGGGAAGGGGCAAATAGTAAGGGTGGAGCGCAGCTGGGCAGTGGTATGGCACAGTAAGAGATTGGGTAATTAGGAGTCTGGAGAGATGACCTCACTCAGCTCAAAGGGTATAACTGTACACTAACCTGAGTTCTAATTTGCTCATTTGCTTATGCAATTGAAGCCCTTACTTGTAAGTTCGTAATAAATTATCTTGTTTCCAGATTTGTTGGTTTCATCTAAATTTTATTAAGTTTGTTTCTTACAATACCAATACCTTCTTCACCATCCTATCTACATGCGATTCTACTTTCAAGGAGCTAGGAACCTGCACTCCAAGGTCACTTTGTTCAGCAACACTCCCTAGGACCTTACCATTAAGGTGTATAAGTCCTGCTAAGATTTGCTTTCCCAAAATGCAGCACCTCACATACATCTGAATTAAACTCCATCTGCCACTTCTCAGCCCATTGGCCCATCTGGTCAAGATCCTATTGTAATCTGAGGTAACCCTCTTCGCTGTCCACAACACCTCCAAATTTGGTGTCATCTGCAAACTTACTAACTGTACCCCTTATGCTCGCATCCAAATCATTTATGTAAATGACAAAAAGTAGAGGACCCAGCACCGATCCTTGTGGCACTCCACTGGTCACAGTGGAGAGTTTGGTTAAGAAAAAGAAGGAAGCATATGTAAGGTATAGACAGGATAGATCGAGTGAATCCTTAGAAAAGTATAAAGGAAGTAGGAGTACACTTAAGAGTGGTTTTCCAGTCTGAAAAACAACCCTCCACCGCCACCCTCTGTCTTCTACCTTTGAGCCAGTTCTGTATCCAAATGGCTCCCTATTCCATGAGATCTAACCTTGCTTATCAGTCTCCCATGGGGAACCTTGTCGAATGCCTTACTGAAGTCCATATAGATCATATCTACTGCTCGACCCTCATCAATCCTCTTTGTTACTTCCTCATAAAACTCAATCAAATTTGTGAGACATGATTTCCCACACAAAGCCATGTTGACTATCCCTAATCAGTCCTTGTCTTTCCAAATATATGTATATCTGTCCCTCAGGACTCCCTCCAACAACTTGCCCACCACTGAGGTCAGGCTCACTGGCCTGTCCTTACCACCCTTCTTAAACAGTGGCACCATGTTCGCCAAACTCCAGTCTTCCAGCACGTCACCTGTGACTATCGATGATGCAAATATCTCAGCAAGAGGCCCAGCAATCACTTCTCTAGCTTCCCACAGAGTTCTTGGGTACACCTGATCAGGTCCTAGGGATTTATCCACCTTTAACCGTTTCAAGACATCCAGCACTTCCTCCTCTGTAATATGAACATTTTGCAAGATGTCACCATCTATTTCCCTGCAGTCTATTACTCCCATATTCTTTTCCACAGTAAATACTGATGCAAAATACTCATTTAGTATCTCCCCCATTTTCTGTGGGTCCACACAAGGGCTGCTTTGCTGATCTTTGAGGGGCCCTATTCTCTCCTTAGCTACCCTTTTGTCTTTAATGTATTTGTAAAAACTCTTTGGATTCTCCTCAATTATATTTGCCAAAGCTATCTCATGTCCCCTTTTTGCCCTCCTGATTTCCCTCTTAAGTGTACTCCTACTTCCTTTATACTTTTCTAAGGATTCACTCGATCTATCCTGTCTATACCTTACATATGCTTCCTTCTTTTTCTTACCAAACTCTCAATTTCTTTAGTCATTCAGCATTCCCTATACCTACCAGGCTTCCCTTTCACCCTGATAGGAATATACTTTCTCTGGATTCTCCATCTCATTTTTGAAGGCTTCCCATTTTCCAGCCGTCCCTTTTCCTGCGAACATCTGCCTCCAATCAACTTTCGAAAGTTCTTGCCTAAAACCATCAAAATTGGCCTTTCTCCAATTTAGAACTTCAACTTTTAGATCTGGTCTATCCTTTTCCATCATTATTAGATTTAAAATAGAATCATGGTTGCTGGCCCCAAAGTGCTCCCCCACTGACACCTCAGTCACCTGCCCTGCCTTATTTCCCAAGAGTAAGTCAAGTTTTGCACCTTCTCTATTAGGTACATCCACATACTGATTCAGAAAATTGTCTTGTACATACTTAACAAATTCCTCTCTATTTAAACCCTTAACACCATGGCAGTCCCAGTCTATGTTTGGAAAGTTAAAATCCCTATAACCACATTATTCTTAAAATAGCCGAGATTGCCTTACAAGTTTGTTTCTCAATTTCCCTCTGAGTATTAGGGGGTCTATAATACAATCCCAAGAAGGTTGTCATCCTGTTCTTATTTCTCAGTTCCACTCAAATAAATTCCCTGGATGTATTTCCGGGAATATCCTCCCTCAACACAGCTGTAATGCTATCCTTTATCAAAAATGCACCCTCCCCCCCTCCCGCCTTGTCTCCCTTTCCATCCTTCCTGTAGCATTTGTATCCTAGAACATTAAGCTGCCAGTCTTGCCTATCTCTGAGACATGTTTCAAGCTTCTTCAATGTTGTTGGTGCTGTACCCATCCAGATAAGTGAGGATTATTCCATCATATCCTGACATGGGCCTTGATGATGATGGTCAGGCTTTGGCAAGTCAGGATGTGAATTATTTGCTGCAGGTTTCCTAGCTTCTGACCTGCTCTGGTAGCTACTGTCTTTATATTACTATTCTAGTCAGTTTCTGGTCAATAGTAACCCCTGAGATGCTGCTAATGGGGCATTTAATGATGAATTGAATTAGGATCTTAAGCAAGATTTCTCTTTCCCACAGGCAAGATTAATATCATCAGATTGGGTGGAGATGAATGCAGTCTCCAACATTAATCCTTTCAGAACAGTTACCTTGTGTAACCTCCTAAACTTTGTTTCCCCACTTAGTTACTTTTACGTTTATCACTACCCCATCTCCCAGAGTCTCTAAGGGTATGGAATGCTTTGCCTGCAACAGTCATAGATTTACCAACTTTGAAAGCATTTAAGTTGTCATTGGACAAACATATGGACATACATGGAATAGTGTAGGTTAGATGGGCTTCAGATTGGTATGACTGGTCGATGCAACATCGAGGGCCGAAGGGCCTGTACTGCGCTGTAATGTTCTATGTTCTATATTCACAAATTCAGATGGTCCCACTTCCAGAATAGCTTCTCTTTATACTTGGAAGATTGATAGGCCTTGAGGACAATGTGATTCATTCTGACTTTGTGAACTATTCTTCTGGTAAAGGATCTTTTATCTCTTTGATAGCCTTCACAGAGAATGTTCTTCCTCCTAAACCCAGTGGTTGGTCTATTATCTTACCTGGACACTCAATTTCCTGAATTCATTTTGCATAGGAGCTCTTCCCTGAAGATTCATGTGGCTGTCCCATAATATCATCTGGGGAAACCTTTATTTCCTCAATGCCCATCATTGAAGTTGGCTTCTTTGTCAAAGCAAGACTTCTTTCCTTAGAGAATTGAATTGAATTTAGTGTACCGAGGCACAGTGAAAAGCTTTGTCTTGTGAGCAGTAGGGGCAGATCAGAGTGAAGTAGCATAGGTAAGTAAATATTAGGTAAACATCAGCAAAAACAAGAACACAGGTGCAGGTGAATGTTAAGAGTTTGTGAGTCCATTCAGTATTCTAACAGTAGGGTAGAAACTGTTTTGAAACCATCTGGTGCATTTGTTCAGGCTTCTGTACCTTCTCCTCGATGGAAGAGGATGTAGAAAAACATAGCCATGGTGAGATGGATCTCAGAGTGCTGGTGGCCTTTCCTTGACAGTGGGCTTTGTAGATGGATTCTCTAGATGGGAGGTTGGCCTTAGTGATTATCTGGGCCGTGTTCACCACTATCTGTAACCGTCTCCGATTTTCAATGGTACAGTTCACATAGCAGATAGTGATACATCCAGACAGAATGCTCTCGATGGCGCACCTATAAAGGTTGGCAAGGTATTGCTGTCATTGCCAAATTTCCTCAGCTGCCTGAGGAAGAAGAGACATTGTTGGTCCTTTGTAACCAGTGCATCCACATGAAGAGTCCAAGAAAGCTTGTTGTGGATGACCACTCCCAGGAGCTTGACACTCTCCACTTGTTGCACCTCTATGCTGTTAATGTATGGGGTGTATGAATAATATCCTGCCGAAAATCAATAATGAGTTCCTTGGTTTTGCTGGCATTAACAGCTAGGTTATTCTCAATGCATCATTTTTCCAGGTCTTCTACCTCCTGTCTGTAGTCTGTTTCATTGCCATCTGAGATTTAACTGACTATGGTGGTGTTATCAGTGAACCTGTAAATGGCATTAGCCTGGTATTTGGCAAGACAGTCATGGGTATACAGTGAGTACAGTAGGGTGCTGAGTATGCACCCCTGGGGGCTCCAGTGTTGAGTGTTTGTGAGGATGAAATATTGTCCCTAATCTTCACTGATTGTGGCCTGTAGATCAGGAAACTGAGGATCCAGTTGCAGAGAGTGGGTCTTAGTCCGAGATCACTAAGTTTAATAATCAGTCTCAAAGGGATAATAGTGTTGAAGACTGAACTGTAGTCAATGGATTCTTACGTAGCTGTTCTTGGTGTTAAGATGTTCTAGGGAGGAGTGAAGAGCAATTGATATGGCATCTGAGGGCTTTGGAGTGGGTGAAGAGGAGTGTGGAAGCTGGAGTTGATTAATGCCATGACCAGCCTTTCAAAGCACTACCTGACCACCAAAGTGAGGGCCACTGGGCAGGAGTCATTGAGACATGCTGCATAAGCCTTCTTAGGCAGAGGGATGATGTTAGCCCTCTTGAAACAGGCAGGGACAGAGGCCTGCTGATGATGATGATGCCATTGAATGAGGGAGATTCTTTGTTGGAAATAGATATTATATTGGCATTTATGTGGTGAGTATTATTTGTCACTTGTCAGTTCAAAGCAGAATATTATTTAAGATTTGCTACATTTCGGCATGGATTGATTCAGTATGAGGAGTCGTGAATAGTGCTGAACATTTATACATTTCCACTTATCATCTTTATGATGAAGTGAAGGTTATTGAAGCAGGTGAAGTTGGTTAGACCAAGGATACTAGGCGGAGGAACTCTTGCAGAGATGTCCTGAAGTTGAGATGGCTGATCTATGACTCCAATCAGAAGAGAGTTTTCCACTGATTCCCATTGACTTGAGTTTTGCTAGAGCTCCTTGATGCCACATTCAGTCAAATGTGGTCTTGACGTCAATTGTAGTCACTCTTCATCTCACTTCTGGAATTCAATCCATTTGTCTATTTTTGGACCAAGGCTGTAATAAGGCCTGGAGCAAAGTGGCCCTGGCAGAACCAGAACTGAGCACCAGTGAGCAAGTTATTGCTTTGCAAGTGCTCCTTGATAGCACTGTTAATGACACCTTCCATCACTTTACTGTTGGAGTAGATTGATGAGCTGTAAATGGCTGGGTTGAATTTGTCTTGCTTTTTGTGTACAGAATGTACTTAGTCAATTTTCCACTTTGTTGGGTTGATGCCATTGTAGTTTTGGAACAGCTTGGATAGGGAAGTGGCAAGTTCAGAAGTGCAGGCCTTCAGCAGATTGCCAGATTATTGTCAGGATCATCATATTTGGAATATTCAATGCTTCCAATGAAGTGAATCGAATTGGCTAAAGACTAGCACATATGACGTTGGGGACCTCTGGCGTGGTTGTAATGGATTATCCATTTGGTACTTCTGGCTGAAGAATGTTGCAAATGCTTCAGCATTATATTTTGCACCGATGTGCTAGACTCTCCATTGCTGAGGGAGAAGCTAGTTTTGGAGCCGCCTTCTCCAGTGAGTTGTTGAATTGTCCACTCCCATTCATTATGAGATGTGGCAACACTGCAGAGCTTAGATCTGATCTGTTGGTTGTAGACTCGCTTGACTTCATCTGTCAGTTCGTGCTTGTACTGTTTGACATGTATGTAGTCCTGTTTTGTAGCTTTCAGCTATGCCTGGTGCTGCACCTGGCATGTTGTCCTGCTCTCTTCATTGAACTCGGGTTGATCGCAATGAATCCCAAATTGATGATAATGGTGGGGTGGGGGTATATTGGGCCATGGGGTTGCAGATTGTGTTGCAGTAAAAGTTTGCTGCGGCTGATGGACCAGATCACCCCATGGATGCCCAATTTTTAGTTGCGAGATCCAAGGTTTACAGCATGTTTCTTTGCCTATGTTTGACCAGATGTCGTGAAACATTATAGAGTCTGGAGTCAACATTGAGGATTCCTACTGCTTGGAGTTATATGGAGAGGCTGAGTAGGCTGGGGCTTTTCCCCCCCCTGGAGCATCAAGAAGTTGAGGGATGACCTTATAGAGGTTTATAAAATAATGAGGGGCATGGATAAAGTGAATAGCCAAGGCCTTTTTCATAGGGTGGAGAGTACAAAACTAGAAGGCATAGGTTTAAGATGAAAGGAGAAAGAGATTTAAAGAGCACAAGAGGTAGCTTTTTCATGCAAAGGGTTGTGCATGAATAGAATGAGCTGGCAGATGAAGTGATGGAGGTGGGCACAAGCACAATGTTTAGAGGCATCCGGATGGGTATATGATACAAAGAATTTAGTGGGATGTGGGCCAAATGCTGGCAAATGGGACTAGGTCAGTTTGGGTTGTCTGGTCAGTGCAAACAAGTTGGATTCAATGCCCTGTTTCCGTGTAGTATGACTCTGACTCAATGCTACAGTGCTGCCACCTCCACTCGGCCTGCTTGCCAAGTACCCAGGAATAGTAGTGATGTTTTCTTGGAGCTTGTATAAGGAGTACGCTTGACTGGTCTGAGCTGGTTCTCCCAATTTGACACTAATTCCCATATACTAGGAAGGAATACAGGTTGACAGAGCTGTGTTTCCTGTTTGTTGCCTTAGTCAATGTTAAGTGATCTGTCCAGCTTCGTTTGTTTTATGCTTTCGAGTGGTTGATACAACTGAATGTGTTGCTAGGCCAGTTCAGAAGGCACTGAAGCATCAACCGCTTTGCTGTGGGTTTGGAGTCACATGAGGATGATAGTCAAATTTGAAGCCCGGTCTCGAGAACTCTGCCTTGGTCTGAGGATTACCCATACCAGTAATCCATCCCATCCCAATGCCCCTGCCCCCCCAATCACCACCGCAGTCTTTGAGTGTTGGAGAAAAAGAAATCTGAATTTTATGGAAGAAACATGGATCGAAAGTTGTGGATAATTATGTATGCAAAGGACTAAATGCTGGAAATCAGTAGCAGGTCTGAAAACAAAAAATACTGTTTCAGGCCAGGATCATCATCACATCCATCTTTTTTTTTTGGCTGTGGCTATGCGCTGTATACACAATAAAATTGTTTTCACACCAGACACTGATCGAATGATGTCATTTGGCCCATTGTGTCTGTATGTTGTACCTTATATAGCCATTGATATGCTTTTCCAAACTGTTCAGTTGCTTTTTCCACAATATCAGCAGCTAGTTTGTTCATAAAAACAATCTTCAAGCAAATCCAGACAATTCTGTATTGATAATGATGGCAAGGGAAATGCAGGGAAAATTTACTCCTAATTGTGCCATGCCATATTTTAGATTCATCTGAGTTAAAGCTGAGTAAGGTCTTTGGCTTAACATCCAAAAAAGAAAAATGCCACCCCCTTGAATATCTTTGACTTAAGTGACAATATTACCATTAAGCCTAAGGTGACACCTGGTAAAATTTGGGCTTCCAAAGAACAGTCATATCAGACTCGAAGCATTAACTGTTGCTTTGTCCACAAAAACTGCCAGACCTGTAGAGTTTCTCCATCACTTTGTATTTGTTTCAGATCTACAGCATCAACAGTATTATCTGGCAAATCTTTTTCTGTGAAGTACAACACTAAGTTTCCAATTTGATGGGGGATTCAAGATGATGGCAATCTAACAGGTCTGCCTTGCTGAGCTTTGCATCATAACTCAGGCAAAGTGGTGCTTTTACCCTTCCCTGACTAGCTGTTTTGGTAAAAATCAATAGTTTTAAGTTTCTAGAATCTTTGTATATTTTTAGCGATTAGGGAAAATGACTAAAGGTAAAGGACCGCGTGGATTGCTACAAGCAGGGCAATCCTCTGCAGCAACGGACACACCTGTGGATGGATCCAGGACTTGGAGAAGCAGGTATGGGCCATAGTGGAGTAGGTTGACGACCTCTAAAATAGAGTTCAGTGGAAGAATATCTGTGTTATTGGGCTGCCAGAGTGAGAGGAAGGGGATCAACCAGTCGGCTGTTTTGAGCAATGGTTGCCGCGGTTCTTGGGATGGGAAGCCGAGGCAGGCCGGGTGTGAATCAAACAAGCTCACCGAGACAAGCAAAAGGTATTGGAAGCTTCCAGAATGCTTGGGGAAGGATCCACAGGCCTTGATTTACAAGGGATCGAAGATTATGTTTTTTCACAGCTTTTTTGCGACTGTGATTATGAGGGGAAGACCTTTGATGAAGTAAAGAAGAGGCTGAGGGATTTGGATATTCAGTACTCTGTAAGGTACCTGGTAGTGTTATGTTTTAGCCATGGAGTGTCTGTGCATGTCTTTGATTCGTCAGAAAAAACAAAGGACTTTTTGGGCACTTTAAAATAGATAGGCTGGTTCAATCAATGTGGACAGTAATGGTTCTTTTGTATTTCTGTTGTTTGCTTTGTTCATTTGGTTTTGTCCCTTTAATATGTTTCTCTTTCTCTTCCCTTTTCGCTTTTTTGGGGTTTGAGAATTGTTGTTGGAATTTTTTTTTGGTTTTTACCAGTAGTAACGTGGGTCGATGTAGGGATGGGATAGGTGATTCTTTACTTCTTGTTTGCCTGAATTTGGGGTGTGGCTTCAGCTAGTAGGAGCCATGGATGTGTTTGTGGGTAGTGTGAGTGTCCCCTATGGGCAAGAGGGAAAATCTCCTTTTTTTTGTATGGGTTTATTTTAGGTGTAGTGTTTAGAAGTTTTGTTTCGGCCATTTCTGTAGTTGTGTGTTTTAGACTCTGAGTCTTGTTGTTTCCACTCAGTGCATCGTGAGTAGAATTCTTCCTCTTGGGGGTTCATGGGCTGTTTCAGATGGCTATGGCTAGTTGCTCGTTTAAATGGTGCACCTGGAACATTAAGGGGAGTCACTCACCGATTAAGAGAAAAAGTACTTTCGAGTCTTAGAAAGAAGAGGAATGATGTTGCTCTGTTGCAATAAACCCATCTTGATGACAAGGAGTATCTAAAGTTACAGCAGGGAGAGTTCAACCAGGTGTTTGTTTTCGTCTTTTAATTCTAAAATCAGGGGAGTGGCTATACTCCTTCAGAAGAATCTTCCCCTTCAGTTGATAGATCAAATTAAGGATGAATATGGATGGTTTGTGATCATCATGGTGAGGAGTATAGTATTCTGATGTTTACTATTCCCCCCCCCCGGCACATACCCTTAAATTTTTAACGGATGCGCTTTTCAGATTGGTGGCCCTTGGAGTGAGCCGTACGATTATAGGGGGAAACTTTAATCATCTCATGGATCCTACACTGAATAGGATGCCCAGGGGACTCCCAGGCACCTCCCCGCAATCTAAACAACTAGTGGATTTACATGGGGGGTTGGGATTGGTGGATGTCTGGAGATGCCTTCACCCAGTGGGTAGCGACTTTACCTTTTCCTCCCATCCACACGAGTGCTACACAAGGATTGATCTGTTTCTTGCTCCATCAGTGTTTTTTTTGGATTTGGTGTTGTCATGTAAAATTGGGAACATCGCCATTACTGATCACGCTGCAGTGTATTGGGAGGTTAAGACCAGGGGTAATGGGGTAGGTTCGTGACATTGGCGCATGGACCCTTTCCTCTTGAAGGACAGTAAGCTTATTGAGTACTTTTTGAGGGAGTTTAAAATGTTCTTGGATATCAATTCAGGTACGGCCAGTAACCCGTCAGTGCTCTGGGACACTGTCAATGCCTATGCGAGGGGTATAATTATCTCTTATTCAGTGAGTTGGAAACAACAGAGGGGAGAGCAGCAATGTATGCTTGAGGCATGGCTGAAGGCAGCGGAAATTGCCTACTCTGTTAGGCCACCTGTGATTAAGTTACAGCGGATCAAAGCTCTTTGGGCTGCTCTGAACTCTGTGCTTACTCAGACAATGAAGAGAGAGATGTCTTTTGTGAAACAAAGGCTACTTCTGTATGGTGATAAGCCAGGTAAATACTTGGCATATATGGCTAGGAAGAAGAGTGCCACCCAATCTATTACATCTATTAGAAAGGGCACCGGTATACTTCTGATTCCAAAAAGATCAATGTGGAGTTCAGGAAATTTTACTCCAAGCTGCAGTCAGAGGGCTGTGAGGACAGGTTGGCGAAGGTGGAGTCCTTCTTTAAGAAGATGGACCTTCCAGCTGCGACTCTGGAGCAGGTGATCCTTTTGAATGCTTCCTTGGCAGTGCAAGAGATATAGTAAGCTGCAAGACAGTTGCAAAGTGGTATGGTACCCGGCCCAGCTGGCCTTCTGAGTGAAGTTTATAAGGAATTTATGAATATGTTGGCCAGGTCAATGCTGGACATGTACAATTATTCATACAGTCAGGGCTGCCTCCCACCCTCTTTGAGAGAAGGTAATATTTCTCTCATTTTTAAGATAGGTAAAGCCCGAGGACTGTGCTTCATACAGGACCATGTTGCTGCTAAACTCAGATTTTAAAATTCTGCGTAAGATACTCGCCTTGAGGTTGGAGAAGGTGTTGCCCTCTACTGTAAAGGAGGATTAGACATGTGTTATTCGGTTCTTTCTTGGGATATAAGTTTAATTTTATGAAGCTGGAGGCCATGCCTGTGGGGGATGTTTAGGGAGTACCCGATCTCCAAGGTGGAATCAGATTTCCTTTCAGGTGGTCACACAGAGGTTTTCTGTACCGAGGCATTTTCATTATTCCCACCTTTAATCAAATATACAAGACTAATTTTGTGCATGTTTTTGAGAAGATAAGGCAGTACCTTCAGCAGTGAGAGATTCTTCCAATATCTTAGCTGGGTCGAATAACTCTTGTTAAAATGAATGTTCTTCCTCGCTTATTATATCCCATGCAAATACTCCTTCTGATGTTGCCTAGACAAATGTTGTGAGACTTAATAGTTGGCTCGGTTCTTTTATTTGGTGTTGCAGGTGGCTTCTCATTAAGCTTGCCAAATTGCAGCTTCCCCAGGGAATTGGGGTGGGGTGGACTTTCCAGATTTTAAGAGATGTCAAATAAGCTCCCTATTATCTTTTGTGAATGATTGGGCTTGTCAGGTCTGACGTCAATATGGCTGGATATTGAGGCCTCCCAGGCAAAATGTCCACTTATTAATTTGTTATCTATGGATAAGGTGAGGACAGTCACTGATTATTGTCAGAACCCAATTGTCATTAACATGGTTAAAGTATGGAGAATGATGCAATAAAGCGAGGGCAGTTTATATAAAACCTCCTTTTTCAGCCCCATGGCAGAATGCCAGGAGTTCGGCTAGGGTTGATGGATTCTGGTTTTAGGTTACGGGCATCCAGGGGCGTTTCTTGTCTGGAGACTTATTTGAGGGGGAGGTCATGGTGTCCTTTGATCAGTTGACCTGCAAATATGAATTGCCCAGCAAGGACCTTTTTCGTTATTTTCAGATGAGGGACTTTATCTAGAAAAAGACCACACTGTTGGTTGATCCTTATAGGTCTGATATAGAGAGGGGATTGCATCAGACTACAGATGCTCTCTCAATTAGCCCCCTCTACCATTTACTGGAAGGTGGCACCTAGAAAGATATTGAATGGTTCTGCAGGGTCTGAACGCAAGAATTGGGAGTAAAGATCTCATCAGAGGGATGGGAGAACATTTGGAGCACGTGATAAAGATCTCGATTTGTAATAGAACATAGGGTATGCAGCTGAAGTCATTGAGTCTATTTGGCCTCAGAGCAGCTTGTGAAATTCAATCTGCCCCAAGTGCAAAATAGGTATTGGCACTCTGACCCATTGTTTGTACCACAAGCTTTGGGAGTACTGGTGTGCTGCAGCAAGTGTCTTGGAGGGGGTCCTGGGGACTGAAATCAAGGTAGATCTGGCATCTCTTTTCTTGGGTCTACTGAATCTGCCCTTTTTCGATGAGCGAAGGAAGAAACTGTTTAATATTCTTACATATTGCACGAGGAAGAACATTCTGATGAGTTGGATCTCGGAAAG
The DNA here is from genome assembly GCF_020745735.1 of Hemiscyllium ocellatum. NCBI lineage: Eukaryota > Metazoa > Chordata > Chondrichthyes > Orectolobiformes > Hemiscylliidae > Hemiscyllium > Hemiscyllium ocellatum. The sequence continues at coordinate 7,667,992 of NC_083426.1, read as the reverse complement.
TCCTCCAGGCTGATCGAGGTGGTGTAGGTTAGTTAAGGAACATGTCCCCCTGGACTTCCTTACAGAAAGCTGAACATTTTTATAAGATGTGGCAGCCCTTTCTGAACTATATAGAAGCAGGCTTGTCAGCTATGTTAACTAGGGACTTTCTTTAGCCACGAGAACTGGGTCTGATGGGCCGGGTGCCCTGAGAGGAAGAATCCCGAAGAAATACGGGAATGCTAACTGATGCTCCCGATGATAGGGAACTTTGCTGGGGTTGCGCTGAGTGGTGTAATTTAATTTATTTTAATTTAACTTAATAAATAATTACACAAAATAAATTGATTTGTAGTATGGGTAGTTTTTAAAATTTGTTTTGTAGAGTAGTAGTTTATTATTGTTATACTCTCAGTTTTTTTGTAATTTTATAATTTTGTCAAGAATAAAAATCTCAAAATAAAGTTTCACAATTTGATGAGATAGGTGCTTCGTCAGCTTATCTTAGTAGCTGGCTGATGCATTTACTTAGGAATAAATTAACAATTAAAAACAACAATAACACACCAATGGCATATTTTTCTTTTTCAGTGACTCTTGCTGAGGCATTTTGCATGTCCAATGCATTTAAGCTTGAAAATGTAGTTAACACTTCTCTAATACGTTTCAAGCCCCCCTTACCTCTTGTAAGGTAATGATTTGAGCCATGGTGGTCAATCTTTAAGTGTCATCTGGTGTGACTCCAAAGCCTTAGTCTGATATGGCAGTCTCAGTGGGATTGGCTACAGAAGGAGACAATGGCTGAGAGGTGCTTGATTCTCTGGGCCCTCACAGACCATAAGACATAGGAGGAGAAATTAGTCCATTCAGCCCATCGAGCCTGCTCCACCCCATTTTCCGGTTTCTCCTCGTAACCCTTGATCCCCTCGATAGTCAAGAATCTATCAAAGTCTTAAATATACTCAATGACCTGGCATGCACAGCCTTCTGTGGCAATGAATTCCACAGATTCATCACTCTCTGCCTGAAGTTTCTCCTTATCTCCATTGTAAAAGGTCTTCCCTTTACTCTAAGGCTATGCCCTCAGGTCCCAGTCTCTCCTACCAATGGAAACAACTTCCCAACATCTACTCTGTCCAGGCCATTCAGTATTCTGTAAGTTTAAATTAGATTCTCCCCTCATTCTTCTGAATTCTGAGGACCCAGAGTTCTCAAACATTCCTCATATGTTAAGATTTTCATTCCTGGGACCATTCTTGTGAACCTCCTCTGAACATGTTTCAGGGTCAGTGCACCCTTCCTGAGGTAGAGGGCCCAAAGCTGAGCACAATACTCGAAATGTGGTCTGAACAGATCCTTATAGAGCCTCAGAAGTATATCCCTGCTTTTATATTCAAGTCCTCTCAAAATATGTGCCAAGATTGAATTTGCTTTCCGAGCTACTGCAAGTTAACCTTGAGAGAATCCTGGACTAGAACTCCCAAATCTCTTTGCATTTCAGACTTCTGAACTTTCTCCTTATTTAGAAAATTGTTCATGCCTCTACTCTTCCCACCGAAGTGCATGACCTCACACTTTCCCATATTGTACTCCATCTGCCATTTTTTTGCCACACTCCTAACCTGGCCAAACCCTCCTGCAGCCTCAATGCTATCTGTACCTCTACCTATCTTTGTATCATCTGAAAATCTAGCCAGAATGCTCTCAGTTCCTTCATCTAGATCATTAATGTCATAGAGTCGTAGAGATGTACAGCATGGAAACAGACCCTTCGGTCCAACCCGTCCATGCCGATCAGATATCCCACCCAATCTACTCCCACTGGCCAGAACCCAGCCCATATCCCTCCAAACCCTTCCTATTCATATACCCAGCCAAATGCCTCTGAAATGTTGCAATTGTACCAGCCTCCACCACATCCTCTGGCAGCTCATTCCATACATGTACCACCGTCTGCGTGAAAAAGTTGTCCCTTAGGTCTCTTTTATATCTTTCCCCTCTCACCCTAAACCTATGCCCTCTAGTTCTGGACTTCCTGATCCCAGGGAAATAACTTTGTCTATTTATCCTATCCATGCCCCTCATAATTTTGTAAACCTCTATAAGGTCACCCCTCAGCCTCCGACGCTCCAGGGTAAACAACTCCAACCTGTTCAGCCTCTCCCTATAGCTCAAATCCTCCAACCCTGGCAACATCCTTGTAAATCTTTTCTGAACCCTTCCAAGTTTCACTACATCTTTCCAACAGGAAGGAGACCAGAATTGCACACAATATTCCAACAATGGCCTAACCAATGTCCTGTACAGCCTCAACATGACCTCCCAACTCCTGTACTCAATACTCTGACCAATAAAGGAAAGCATACCAAAAGCTGCTTTCACTATCCTATCTACCTGCGACTCCACTTTCAAGGAGCTATGAATCTGCACTCCAAGGTCACTTTGTTCAGCAACACTCCCTAGGACCTTACCATTAAGGTATATAAGTTCTACTAAGATTTGCTTTCCCAAAATGCAGCACCTCACATTTATCTGAATTAAACTCCATCTGCCACTTCTCAGTCCTTTGGCCCATCTGGTCCAGGTCCTGTTGTAATCTGAGGTTACCCTCTTCGCTGTCCACTACACCTCCAATTTTGGTGTCATCTGCAAACTTACTAACTGTACCCATTTCAAGACATCCAGCACTTCCTCCTCTGTAATGTGGACATTTTGCAAGATGTCATCATCTGTTTCCCTACAGTCTATATCTTCCATATCCTTTTCCACAGTAAATACTGATGCAAAATATTCATTTAGTATCTCCCCCATTTTCTGTGGCTCCACACAAAGGCCGCCTTGCTGATCTTTGAGGGGCCCTATTCTCTCCCTAGTTACCCTTTTGTCCTTAATATATTTGTAAAAACCCTTTGGATTCTCCTTAATTCTATTTGCTAACGCTATCTCATGTCCCCTTTTTGCCCTCCTGATTTCCCTCTTAAGTATACTCCTACTTCTTTTATACTCTAAGGATTCACTCGATCTATCCTGTCTATATCTTACATATGCTTCCTTCTTTTTCTTAACCAAGCCCTCAATTTCTTTAGTCATCCAGCATTCCCTATACCTACCAGCCTTTCCTTTCACCCTGACAGGAATATACTTTCTCTGGATTCTTGTTATCTCATTTCTGAAGGTTTCCCATTTTCCAGCCGTCCCTTTACCTGCGAACATCTGCCTCCAATCAGCTTTCAAAAGTTCTTGCCTAATACCGTCAAAATTGGCCTTTCTCCAATTTAGAACTTCAACTTTTAGACCTGGTCTATCCTTTTCCATCATGCTTTTAAAACGAATAGAATTATGGTCGCTGGCCCCCAAAGTGCTCCCCCACTGACACCTCAGTCACCAGCCCTGCCTTATTTCCCAAGAGTAGGTCAGGTTTTGCACTTTCTCTATTAGGTACATCCACGTGCTGAATCAGAAAATTGTCTTGTAGCACTTAAGAAATTCCTCTCCATCTAAACCTTTAACACTATGGCAATCGCAGTCTATGTTTGGAAAGTTAAAATCCCCTACCATAACCACCATGTTATTCTTACAGATTGCTGAGATCTCCTTGCATGTTTGTTTCTCAATTTCCCTCTGACTATTAGGGGGTCTATAATACAATCCCAATCCCTTTCGTATTTCTCAGTTCCACCCAAATAACTTCCCTGGATGTATTTCCAGGAATATCCTCCCTCAGCACAGCTGTAATGCTATCCCTCATCAAAAATGTCACTCCCCTCCTCGCTTGCCTCCCTTTCTATCCTTCCTGTAGCGTTTGTATCCTGGAACATTAAGCTGCCAGTCCTGCTCATCCTGAGCCATGTTTCTGTAATTGGTATGATATCCCAGTTCCATGTCCCTAACCATGCCCTGAGTTCATCTGCCTTCCCTGTTAGGCCCCTTGCATTGAAATAAATGCAGTTTAATTTATTAGTCCTACCTTGTCCCTGCCTGCCCTGACTGACTCACTTCTGTTCTCAACTGTACCAGTCTCAGATTGATCTCTTTCCTCACTATCTCTCTGGGTCCCACTGCCCCACTTTACTAGTTTAAATCTTCCTGAGCAGCTCCAGCGAATTTCCCTGCCAGTATATTAGTCCTTTTCCAATTTAAGTGCAATCTGTCCTTGTATAGGTCACTTTTACCCCAAAAGAGATTCCAATGATCCAAAAATGTGAATCCTTCTCCCATACACCAGCTCCTCAGCCATGCATTTATCTGCTCTATCCTCCTATTCCTGCCCTCACTAGCTCATAGCACTGGGAGTAATCCAGATATTACTACCCTTGAGGACCTCCTTTTTAAATTTCTGCCTAACTCTCTGTAATCTCCCTTCAGAATCTCAACCTTTTCCCTTCCAATGTCGTTGGTTCCAATGTGGACAATGACCCCTTGCTGGTCCCTCTCCCTCGTGAGAACATTCTGCACCCTCTCTGAGACATCCTTGCTCTTGACACCAGGGAAACAACACACCATTCTGCTTTTTCTCTGCTGGCCACAGAAACATCTGTCTGTACCTCGGACTACAGAATCCCCTGACACAATTGATCTCTTGGAAGCTGACGTACCTCTCATTCCATTACAGCCAGTCTCAATAGCAGAAACTTGGTTGTTCGTGCTATGTTCCCCTGAGAATCCACCACCCCCTACATTTTTCAAAACAGCATACCTGTTTGAAATGGGTATAACCTCAAAAGACTCTTGCCCTAGGTGCTGACCTCTCTCACCCTTCCTGGAGTTAGCCCATCTATGTGACTATATCTGAGACTTTCCCCCTTCCCTATAATGCCATCCAAAATATACTGTTGCTGTTGCAAATTCCTCATCGCTTCTATCTGTCTCTTCAACTGATCCACTCGATATGATAGATTTGCATTCAACGTCATTTATGGAAGATATAATCCACAGTAACCCTTAAACTCTCTTTAGACTCCCACGTCTGACAAGAAATACATATCACTGCAAAGGCCATTTTTGCTCCTTCACAATCTACAGACCCAGAAAATAACACAGTCTTATTCCTCTACAAAACACTGCCCCAGGTTAAATTAAGAGGTATGGCTTATATTTTAAGTTTAATCAAGAGACTTATCTCCAAAAACATATAATCACGAAAGAACCCACTGTACTCACTACTGCAGCCTTTCTCTTGGACAGACTTAAAACAACAACTAACTCATCTGATTCTGTGTTGTGAACTTCGTCTAAACTGGTTCCTCCAAGATTAGTTGTGAAATTCACTGTTCGTTAATTTTCCCAGATGCACTCCGATGTCCAGCCACACATGAATACAAAAACTGCAAAGGCAGTAACTCTGCAGGTTCTCTCTCTCTCTCTCTCTCTCTCCTGTACTGTCCTCACCATGTGCATCCTTTGTCCGCTTTTCCCCCTTTTTTCCCCAAAGTTCCAAAACAATGCAACAGCATATAAAACAGTAATTGCCCATCTGGTCCAGGTCCTGTTGTAATCTGAGGTAACCGCTTCGCTGTTCACTACACCTCCAAATTTGGTGTCATCTGCAAACTTACTAAGTGTACCTCTTATGCTCGCATCCAAATAATTTATGTAAATGACAAAATGTAGAGGACCTAGCACCGATCCTTGTGGCACTCCACTGGTCACAGGTCTCCAGTCTGAAAAACAACCTTCCACCACCACCTTCTGCCTTCTACCTTTGAGACAGTTCTGTATCCAAATGGCTCCCTGTATTCCATGAGATCTAACCTTGCTAATCAGTCTCCCATAGGGAACCTTGTCGAATGCCTTACTGAAGTCCATATAGATCACATCTACTGCTCTGCCCTCATCAATCTTCTTTGTTACTTCTTCAAAAAAACTCTCAAGTTTATGAGACATGATTTCCCACGCATAAAGCCATGTTGACTATCCCTAATTAATCCTTGCCTTTCCAAATACATGTACATCCTGTCCCTCAGGATTCCCTCCAACAACTTGCCCACCACTGACGTCAGGCTCACTGGTCTATAGTTCCCTGGCTTGTCTTTACCGCCCTTCTTAAAACAGTGGCACCACCTTAGCCAACCTCCAGTCTTCCGGCACCTCACCTGTGACTATCGATGATGCAAATATCTTGGCAAGAGACCCAGCAATCACTTCTCCAGCTTCCCACAGAGTTCTTGGGTACACCTGATCAGGTCCTGGGGATTTATCCACCTTAAGCATTTCAAGACATCCAGCACTTTCTCCTCTGTAATGTGGACATTTTGCAAGATGTCACCATCTATTTCCCTACAGTCTATATAAGACAATAAGACATAGGAGTGGAAGTAAGGCCATTCAGCCCATCGAGTCCATTCCGCCATTCAATCATGGCTGATTGGCATTTCAACTCCACTTACCAGCATTCTCCCCGTAGCCCTTAATTCCTTGTGACACCACGAATTTATCAATCTCTGCCTTGAAGACATTTAGCGTCCCGGCCTCCACTGCACTCTGTGGCAATGAATTCCACAGGTCCACCACTCTCTGGCTGAAGAAATATCTCCGCATTTCTGTTCTGAATTGACCCCTCTAATTCTAAGGCTGTGTCCACGGGTCCTAGTCTCCTCGCCTAATGGAAACAATTTCCTAGTGTCCACCCTTTCCAAGCCCTGTATTATCTTCTAAGTTTCTATTAAATCTCCCCTTAATTTTCTAAACTCCAATAAATACAATCCCTGGATCCTCAGCCGTTCCTCGTATGTTAGACCTACCATTCTAGATATCATCCGTGTGAATCTCCGCTGGACATGCTCCAGTGCCAGTATGTCCTTCCTGAGGTGTGGGGACCAAAACTAGACACAGTACTCCAAATGGGGCCTAACCAGAGCTCAGTTCCTTCATCTAGATCATTAAGGTCATTGGCTCTCCTTGATCTAACTTGCTCATTACTTTCTCAAAGAATTCTAGCAGATTTGTCAGGTATAATTTCCCTTTGATGAAATCATGCTGGCTTTGCCCTCTTTTACCATACATTTGCAAGTATTCAGAAATCTCATCCTTCACAATGGATTCCAGGATCTTACTCATGTTTGATGTTAGGCTAATCGGTTTATAATTTTCAGTCTTTTTGCCTTACTCCCTTTTAAACAAGTGTGTCATGTTCGCAATTTTCCAGTCCTCTGGGACCCTCCCTAATTTTAGCGATTCCTGAAAGATCACTACTAATGATTCCGTGCTCTCTTCAGCTAGCTCCCTTAGAAGTCTGAGGTTATTTATCCATTCAGGCCATTCAAGTTTTCTAGCACCTTCTCCTTGGTGATGGCCACCATACTTAGCTCTGTCCCCTCACGCTCCTGAATTTTTGGGATATTACTCGTGTCTTTCACTGTGAAGACTGACATGAAATAATTATTCAGTTCCTCAAAGCATTTTCTTGTTCCCCACTACTATCACTTAAGCATCATTTTCCAGCTACCCAATGTCCATTTTGCCTCTCTTTTGTCCTTTATATATCTAAAGAAACTTTTAGTCTTCTTTTACATTGCTGGCCAGCTTACCCTCATATTTAATTTTTTCCCTCCTTATTTTTTTTTTGTTACCCTTTGTTGGTCTTTGTAAGCTTCCCAATCCTTTGGTTTCTCACTGCCCTTCACTTTCTCTTTTGCCTTTATGATATTCCTGATTTCCCTTGTCAGCCATGGTTCCTCATCCTCCCTGTACCATGCAGCTTTTTCCTCGGGATGATTGCTGTGTCTCCTGAATTACTCCCAGAAACTCCTGCCATTGATGTTCCACTGTCTTTCCTGCTAGGCTCCTCTCCCAGTCAATCTTCTGAACTCCTCTCTCAAGCCTCTGAAGTTGCCTTTATTCAGCCGTAATACCGTTGCAAATTGCAGAGTAAATTTAACTATATTATGATGGCTTCCTTTACCCTAATTTCCCTTATTAAGTCTGCATCATTGCACAATACTGAATCCAGTATTGCCTGTCCCCAAGCTGCTCCAAAAGCCATCTCAGATATTCCACAAATTCCTTTCCTTTCAATCCATTACCAACCTGATTTTCCCAGTCTACCTGCGTATTGAAATCCCCCCATGATAACTGTAACTTTGCCTTTCTTACACGTTTTCTATCTCCTGGTATATCTTGTACTCCAGCTCCTGACTACTATTTGGAGACCTATACATAACTCCAACTTTTTTTTTACTTTTGCAGTTCCTCAAGTCTACCCACACAGATTCGACATCACTTCTTTTCAGCTAAGCTTTAATTTCTGTTCACCTCTTCCAACAATCAGCGTGCAGAGGTCATAATTGTTCTAACTGTAAGAAATGCTACAGTTGAGTAGCGATGTGATAAAAGATGGAAGATCATGCACAATATTTTCCCTTTTTATCCCAATTGAAAATTGTGTAACTCTTCGTTTTTCTTTCACAGGATCCATTTCTTGTGGTAATGGCACTCAGTGAAGTTAAGAAACGCATTTGATCCAATTACGGTGAAAGAACTGTGATATAGTTCCAAGTCAAGATGATGTGTGGCTTGGAGCAAAACTTTTAGGTTGAGGTCTTCCCATGTATCTGTTGCTGTTCCCTTCTAGGTGGGGGAGTTGCATGTTGGAAATTTACATCTCCATGATTCCCATTTTCCTTTCCTACTTTATATCTCCAGATTCCTGACTTTAATTCCTGTGTTCATGGATTTACATATAGAATCCTGAGCCAGCCAGTCTTTACATTGACATCAAGAAAGGAGAAAATATGCAAAGAGTTATAGCGTTGGCTATCCATGACTGTCTGTATGACATGAATTCATTCCAAGCTGAAAATGTGTTGCTGGTTAAAGCACAGCAGGTTAGGCAGCATCCAAGGAACAGGAAATTCGACGTTTCGGGCCAGAGCCCTTCATCCTGATAAGGACTCATAACGGCACACAAACCAACAGCCACGCTCAGACAACAACTTACTAGAACAAAGGACCCGATACCCAACATGAGCAAAACTAATGTAGTTTACAAAATACCATGCAAGGACTGCACAAAACACTATATAGGACAAACAGGAAGACAGCTAACAATCGCATACATGAACATCAACTAGCCACAAAATGACACGACCAGCTATCCCTAGTAGCCACACACTCAGACAACATGCAACATGAATTCGACTGGGAAAACACTACCATCATAGGACAAGCCAGACAGAGAACAGCCAGGGAATTCCTAGAGGCATGGCATTCATCCACAAACTCCATCAACAAATACATCGACCTGGACCCAATATACCAACCACTACAGCGGACAGCTGAAACTGACACCCGAAAGCGGCAAGGACAGACCACTATAAATACCGGAAGAAACATCAAAGAAGCGCTTCACAGGAGGCTCCAGAGCACTGATGATGTCGCCTAGCCAGGGGACGAAATGTTTGCAACAAAAACTTCCAGCTCGGCGAACAGAACCACAACAACGAGCACCCGAGCTACAAATCTTCGCACAAACCTTGAACACTTACGGGCGAGAAACGCTGAGACAAGCTAGGAAATGGGAATCCTGCGCTAACTGCCTAAGCGCCACATATGAACAACTCCGGTTCCTACACAAATGCCGAAAGAATCAAATCCTTCCACAATGTGTCAGGTACAGGCCACCAGTCAATAATCCACAAGCCAGGGAAACAGCCAAGCAGAACAGATTCAGGATGATCCAGGTAATGATCACAGATGCTCACAACCAACTGCACAAATACAAACAAGAAATTGCGCGCCAAAAGTCGTTAATTTCAAAAACCACTAATCATGAATGGACCCGGACCATAGAACAGGCTGTCACTATAGGACAGAACAGGATAACACACCGCAAAAAAAACGGCACTAAAAGAAAAAATGGCCAAACTAACACACAAAAAAGAGGACACTACAACACACACCTGGGTTAAAAACCTCTCCCACAGACAGCTCACAGACTTGGAAAGAACAATATTGGCCAAGGGACTCAACTACAACCACAGGGATGCCAAGACAGCAGACTTCCTAGCAGCACTAGATTGCACACTCAGGAACAATGGACTGACAGAAGAGACACAACAAACAGTGAGACGAACGGTCGTACCTATGATGATAAGAAAAAGACAAACACATAACCTCAACACCAAGGAGAGGGAAGCACTGAAAGCACTAAGAAACGATAAGAACATAATCATACTACCAGCAGATAAAGGCAGAATGACGGTCATCCTAGATAAATCAGATTACATCAAAAAAGCACAACAACTACTCGCAGATACCAACACCTACCAAATGAAGGATTCTGACCCCACACCACAACTCACCAATAGAATAAATAACACACTAAGGAATCTACAAAAAAACAGACAGATAACCAAAGCTGACCTACAAAGAATGAAACCGGAAAGCAACAACACCCCCAGATTCTATGGACTACCCAAAGTACACAAACCAGACATCCCACTCAGACCCATAGTATCACTACCAGGTACACCAGCATACAAACTGGCCAAAGAACTACAACAGAAACTGAAACACCTGGTCAGCGGATCCAAACACTCCATACAATCAACACAGGAATTCTTGGACGTCATCAGGAATACACACATAGACAAAGAAGAAACCATGATCTCATTCGACGTGACGGCACTGTTCACTTCGATTGACGAAACCCTAGCCAGAGAAACAATAGCCAACCTACTGGACATACAGAACAGAAAACAGGAGGCGGAACCTATCAACAAAGACTGCATACTTAAACTACTGGACTTGTGCCTCACTATACACTTTCCATTCAACAATCAGATATACGAACAAATCAACGGAACACCCATGGGATCACCAATCTCGGGACTCATAGCAGAGGCAGTTATGCAAAGGTTAGAACAAACAGCCCTACCACAAATTCAACCCAAACTCTGGGTCAGGTATGTCGATGACACGTTTGTAATCATCAAAAACATGGAAATAGAAAAAACACACCGGATCATCAACGCCACACTCACAGGAATCCGATTCACGAGAGAAGAAGAAAAGGATAGCCAACTCCCATTCCTAGACGCGATAGTACAGAGAACACCAAACGGAGAATTCACCACAAGGGTACACAGGAAAACAACACACACAGACCAAGTCCTAAACTATGAAAGTAACCACCCCAACACACACAAATGAAGCTGCATCAGGACACTATTCAAAAGAGCCACAACACACTGCAGTACACCAGAACTGAGAAAAGAGGAAGAGGAACACCTATACAAGGTATTCGCCAAAAACGGATACCTGCACAACTTTATCAACAGATGCCTAAGAGACAGACCACGGAACGAGGACATGCCACAACCAAAAGGACTAGCCACTCTACCATACATCAGGAGCGTTTCAGAACTGACAGCCAGACTACTGCGACCCTTAGGACTCATAACGGCACACAAACCAACAGCCACGCTCAGACAACAACTTACTAGAACAAAGGACCCAATACCCAACATGAGCAAAACTAATGTAGTTTACAAAATACCATGCAAGGACTGCACAAAACACTATAAAGGACAAACAGGAAGACAGCTAACAATCCGCATACATGAACATCAACTAGCCACGAAATGACACGACCAGCTATCCCTAGTAGCCACACACTCAGACAACAAGCAACATGAATTCGACTGGGAAAACACTACTATCATAGGGCAAGCCAGGCAGAGAACAGCCAGGGAATTCCTAGAGGCATGGCATTCACCCACAAACTCCATCAACAAACACATCGACCTGGACCCAATATACCAACCACTACAGCGGACAGCTGAAACTGACACCCGAAAGCGGCAAGGACAGACCACTATAAATACCGGAAGAAACATCAAAGAAGCGCTTCACAGGAGGCTCCAGAGCACTGATGATGTCGCCTAGCCAGGGGACGAAACGTTTGCAACAAAAACTTCCAGCTCGGCGAACAGAACCACAACAACGAGCACCCGAGCTACAAATCTTCGCACAAACCTTGAACACATACGTGGTTTTGAAATTAAGTATCTTATTGGAACAGCATATTACAGAGGAACTTCGATTATCTGAATACCAATTATCCGAAAATAGGATTACCTGAAGGAGATTTTGAGGTCCTGACAGAAACATTACATCAAAGATGTGTGTCCAACACTGATCGCATGTTTTGATAACAGTGATTAAAAGTGCTGCCAAGAACAGTCCTGGACTGATGGGAACGCAGGCACCATCTCTAAATGACTGACCTCCCACACTCACTCACTCACTCTCACTCTCTCTCTCTCTCTCTCCCCACACTTTCCCTGGAGTTCTGCACAGGTGTGTACCCTAAACCCCACCCCTTCCCTAGATAATCTCTCTAACATTGTCCTGTGCAGGGCAAAGATGGAACCTGTCAAAAGGTTGCAGTAAAAAGATGTGTGTGTGTGTGCACACTATTTGGAGACTTCCCCCCACCCCTCCAAAAGGCAGTAGCAGCAGTCTTGTTGTTGGTGTCCAGTCCAGATGCCCCGGGGGGGGGGGGGCAGGAGTGGAAGTGGGTGGGGGTCAGGGGTGGGGGGACAGTATTGGGGGGCAGGGGTGGGATGGTTTTGGAGCCAAATGGTGTTGGGGTGGGTGGGGAGCAGTGTTGGGGGTGGGTGGAGGTCATGTTGGATGGGGTTTGGGGTGGCAGGGTGAAGATGAGTTTGGGGAGGGCGGTGTTGGACAGGGTTTAGGGAGCAGGGGTTGGGGGCGGTGTTGAATGGTGTTTGGGGAGCAGGTGTGGGGTTGGGGGCAATGTTGAATAGGGTTTTGGGGGCAGGTTTATGGAGCTGGGTGGAGGTGGTGTTGGATATAGGTTGGGGAACAGGCAGGCAGGGTGGTGGGATTAGGTTTGGGGGCGGTGTTGGATGGGGTTTGGAGAGCAGGGTGGAGGCGGTGTTGGATGGGGTTTGGGGGGGCAAGGGTGAGGGGGATTTGGGGGGCATGGGTGGGGTTGATGTTGGATGTGTATTTGGGTGATGGGGTGTGGGCAGTGGGTTGGGGGTGGTGTTGGACAGGGTTTGGAGGCAGGCGGGGGTGGGTTTGTGGAGGTGGGGTGGGGGCGGTGTTGGATGGGGTTTGGGGGAAAGGGTGGCAGGTGGGGGGTGTTCATGCGCTGTGCTGCTGCATCATCTCCTGAATGAAGAGCAGACTTAATAGAAAACTTTGAGCCCCAGAGGAAAGGCATTGAAATTGATTAACAAATAATCAATTATCCAAACAAAATAGTGCCTGCCCATCTCGTTCAGATAATCAAGGTTCCCCTGTAAATAATTGGAGGCAGGTAATAAGCAGTTAAGAGCAGGCGGGGTGGGGGCGGTTAGAGTTGTGAATAGTTGTTTAAATGTTCACTTTTAGAGTTAAAGAATAAATTGATTTTTTTAAAATAGTGGAATTTAGGAATTCTCTGTCACTTATTTTAACAGATTATGAGGTGAGGTGAGCTTTTCTGGATGTTTGGTTTCATTAACAGAAGGGTTCACCATTGTATCATAACAATTTGAGGGCTCGTCCGGGATTTGAATAGATTTGGACAAGTTTAGGCAGATCCAGTCTAAGATTTGGGCAGATTTGAACAGATTTGGGGGATGAAAGATCCTAGCAGATTTAAACATTTGCCAATTAGTGTCCTAGATCTTCAAGTAAAACATGGGTGAGGCAATTTGTTTAATTTTAGTTACTTGTGGTTGGTTAAATTAAAAGTGAGGGAAATGACTCTTAAGATTGCTAAAGAGGTTCTGGGGTTTGCAGGCGCTTCCCAAATTTGCCAAGAAAGTATAGAAAGACAGTGGAAGAACATACCTTTAGAATTAGCAAATAATTAATATTGGGTTTAACCAGGGACAAAAGGAAAGCTGAAATTGTGATGGAGTTGGTCAAGCACTTAGGTATATCAGAGAAACAGACAAGGGCAGTAGAGTTAGAAAACCTTAAATTGCAACTGAGACAAATGGAGTTAGAAGAGAAAGAGAGAAGAAAGGTAGAGAGAGAGAGAGAGAGAGAGAGAGAGAGAGAGAGAGAGAGAAAAGGAAAAGGGAGAGAAGGAAAAGGGAGAGAAGGTTCTTAGCTGAGCAAGGAGAGAGATAAGTAAAAGAAGAGGAAAAGGAGAGAGAATCTGAACTTCAGAAGTTGCGAATTAGTCAGGAAAGTCAAGTTATCAGGATGGAGATGAAGAGGGAAAGTAGTGATGTATACAAATATGTTAAAACATTGCTACATTTTGATGAGAAAGATGTTGAAGCCTTCTTTATTTCTTTTGAAAAATTGACCAGGCAGATGGAGTGACCAGAGAACTGTTGGTAATATTAATTCAGACTAAGCTTGTAGGCTGAGCTAGTGAGGTATTTGCACCGTTGTCAGATGAAGGGTCAAGAGATTATGCAGATTTCAAATAGGCTATTTTTGAGTGCTTATGAATTGGTACCAGAAGTATAGAGACATTGGTTCAGAAACATAAAGAAAGAACCAGCTCAGACTTATGTTGAGTTCGAAAGAACGAAACACAATAATTTTGATAGATGGGTGTGGGCCTTAAAAATAAGTGAGGGTCTAAGAGAGATTATTCTGATGGAGGAGCTTAAAAACTCACTTCCAGAGGTAATACAAATTCATATGGATGAACAGAAAGTTCAATAAGTGAGAAGAGCAGGAGAGATGGCAGATGAATATGCATTGGTGCATAAGGCAAAATTTAGCTTTCAGCAAAAATTTCATCTTGTGAGGGATAGAAATTGGGAGAAGGGGAGATCCTACACTATAAAACAAAGAGTAGAACACACTGGTAATAGTTTACCACAGGTGAAAAAGGAAACCCAAGAGGGTGGAAAGTATAGAAAGACAGTGGAAGAACATACCTTTAGAATTAGCAAATAGTTAATATTGGGTTTAACCAGGGACAAAAGGAAAGCTGAAATTGTGATGAGTTGGGGCACTATAATGGAGTGGGGCACATAAGATTATAGAGCCGATGGTTTAAGTAGAGCACTGGGAAAAGGTGTTTTCACTGCCAGAAGGTAGGTCACAAAGTCACAATGCTGGTCATTGAAGAAAGGCACTATGGGGAAAAATGTAGTAAAAGAGGCTAATCCAGTGGCATTCGTGAAAGTAGTAAAGGAAACCTCAAGAAAAGTCAAGGGGCTGCAGGAAAGTGCATAGCCACGGCAGGGGATGCGTATTTATTTAGTCCACAATCTCTATAAAGAGTTCGCCTCCATGGGTAAAGTTTACTCAGGAAGAATGGGGGAAAAGGGAAAGAAGTTATACTTTTGAGAGATAAAGGATCTAATTAATCTGTAATAGTAAGACATGACTGTATTTGCACTCTTTCTGACACGTTACCTGAGAGAACAGCAATTTATGGAATAGATCGACAGTAATGTAGCGTTCCCCTGTGTAAGATCAGACTGAGGGCCAAATCAAGACTGGGGAAGTAACAGTCATAACAATTGACTGTGTCAATTCCAGGAATACAGTTAGTTCTTGGGAATGATTGAGCAGGATCCAATGTGGGAGTGACACCCCTTGTGGACAAGCCAAAGAAAGAACAGAGAACTGAGGAGTCAAAAGAAAAATAACCTAGATTTTTTCCAGACTGCATTCTAACAAGATCCCATTATCATAAGTCAAAGCACGAAGCAAAATCTAAAGAGAAAGACAAAGAAATTGAAGTTCAGTTAGTGGACTCTCTGTTTAATGTAATGGTGAAGGAAAATTTTGAACAGGCAGAGGGTCAGGCAGAAATATTTTTGTCCTAAAAGGATAATGGACTTACAATAGAAAGACAAGACAATAAAAGATATATATGTTGATGCATACTCAGAAAAGGAGTCAGAGAGCATTCCTGAGGGTTATTATCTTAAAGATAGAATCCTAAGATGAAAATAGAGACCATGGTAGCTTATTGTAGAGGAGAAATGGGCGGAAGTGCACCAGTAGACAGTAGCATACAGACAGGAAGTGTTACAGGTAGCACATAAATTACCAGTAGGAGGTCACTCAGGTGTGAGGAAAATTTCAGCAGCATGTTGGCTCCGATAACAGATTTACTACAAAAAAAACAAAATTTCAGTGGACACCACAATGCCAGGAGGCATTTGAGAGTTTAAAAGCAGTATTAACCTCCGCATCAGTTTTAGCTGACCAACTGTTTTGAAACCCTTCAAAGTTGTAATCGATGCTAGTGATATAGGATTTGGAGCTGTACTGCTAGGAAGATGATGATGAATTTGAATGATCAATTGGCAACTTTTCAAAGAAACTCAACACCCACCAGAGAAAACACTGAAACATCAAAAAGAATTATTGCGTTTGGTACTGGCCTTACAATATTTTAATGTGACAAACAATGTGTTAGAGACAGTTGTGTACACTGACCACAATCCTCTTACATTCTTAGAAAGATCTAAAGGCAAAAGTATGAGACTATTTCATTGGAGTCTTATCTTACAGACTTTTAATTGACAAATTGTACGTATTGCGGGTCATAAAAATGCGATAGCAGACGTATTATCGAGGATTTAAAGGATAAAGTATAGATAAGATGAGAGAGATTCCAATGTTAAATATATGTGTGTAGAAATTAACATGAAAGTATAACTTAGATTAATGACCCATGTATTTCATTGTAATGGCATTAAGAATTAGAAAAAAAAAATGAAGCCATCTTTTCATTATGATGATTCATCTTTTTCCAAGGTGTTATGGAGTTGAAGGCATGTGCTATACCTTTAAAAGAGAGTAAATGCTTTCTGAACTGAGAGCTTACAAGCACCTTTGTGATATGACTAGATTGCAGTCCTAGAGTGTACTGGAAAATTGATAATATGTAACATTTGGTTGTGAAATGGATACCTGAGTTGATTGCTGTTTTGACAACAATTCAAATTTAACCAATCAATTTAAATTATGCCCCAGAATGCTAAAACCCAATCAAGTTTGAATTTATTGTTTTGCCAACATTGAACCAATGATACAATCTAATGTTGGGGATATAAAAATGCAGGTATTTTGAAAATTGGACAGAGCAACTGCTGTCAACACATATCTAAGAAATTAGGAAACACACTCTATCAAAGGTACCTTTTCATGTGAAACATATCTGCAGTAAAAGGAAAGAAGACACAGGGAGATCATTAGCTTGAAGAAGAAAGACACAGAAGATGACAGCCGCTGTGTGGTTTTTGAAATCAAGTTGATGTAATTTTAATAAGTCTCTTATTCGAACAGTATATCGTTATAGAGTTTGAGGCAGGTAGTGAACAGTTAAGAGAAAGAGGGGCTTAGAGTTGTGTATAATTGTTGTTTAATGTTCACTTTTAGAGTTAAAGAATGAATTGATATTATTTTCTTTACATAATAGAAAGAGTTCTCTGTCATAACACTAAGGACCTGCACTTCATGGACTCTTTGTTCTTCTATATGCCATACGAAGCTTTGTTATCCTTTTGCCTTCTTTGCTGTCATAAAATATAGTATCTAGCAGTACTCTGATTTGAATCCTATTTGCCAGTTTTCTGCCTTCCTGACTAGCGAACGTTTCCTAAAGTACCCAGCTTTCTTCATCACAAACATTGATACACCCAATCTTTGTGCCAACTGAAAACATTTTGAACCATGCACCTAAAAATTAAGTATAAGTCATTGATAATTAACATGAAAAGGAGGGGATACATAAACATAGAAAATAGGAACATTTAGCCCTTCAAGCCTGCTCCAGCAATCAATATGATCATGACTGAATGTCTAACTCAGTATCCTGTTCCCTTTTTCTCCCTTCCTTTGATCCCTTTAGCCCTAAGAATTGTGTTTAATTCCTTGGAAAATTAAAATGTTTTGGCCTCAAATGCTTTCTGTGGCAGACTTCCACAGGCTAACCGACCTGAGTTAAGAAATTTCTCCTCATCTCAGTACTAAATGGCCAACTTGTATCCTGATGAAAGGTTTATGTTGACTCTCCTACTCCTTGGATGCTGCCTGACCTGCTGTGCTTTTCCAGCACCACACTTTTCAAACCTGTATCCAAAGACTGTGCACCCTGGTTCTGGATTTCCCAGTGATCAGAAACATTTTTCCTAAGTCCTATTTGAAATGTACAGGTTTATATGAGATACCCCTCATTGTTCTGAACTCCAGTGAATATTATTCTAACGAACCCAATCTCTCTTCCATCTGTCAGTCCTGTCATCCCATAGATCGGTCTGGTAAATTTTTGCGTACTCCCTCCATAGTCAGAATAACCTTCCTCAGATAAGGAGATCAAAACTGCACAAAATACTTGAAGGTATGCTTTCACCCAAGGTCCTGTACAATTTCAGTAAGACATCTCTGCTCCTGAACTCAAATCCTCTCAAGGTTTGCATAAAGATTTTAGATTACTTACAGTGTGGAAACAGGCCCTTCGGCCCAACAAGTCCACACCGACCCGCCGAAGTGTAACCCACCTGTTCCCGTACATTTACCCCATTTACCTAACACTAGGGCAATTTAGCATGGCCAATTTACCTGACGTGCACATCTTTGGACTGTGGGAGGAAACCAGAGTACCAGGAGGAAACCCACGCAGACACGGGGAGAATGTGCAAACTCCATACAGTCAGTTGCCTGAGTTGGGAATTGAACCCGGGTCTCTGGCACTGTGAGGCAGCAGTGCTAACTACTGTGCCACCATGCCACCCACCAGGTAGCTCAGGTGCCGGTTGCCATAGTTCTAGGTATGTTTGCCAATCTGGGAAGTTGATTTACAGACATTTCGTCCCCTTTCTAGGTGATATCATCAGTGTTTTTGAGACTCCCATGAAGTGCTGCTGTACTGTGTCTGCATCCATGAACAGCAACTAGCCACTAAACTCCATAATCAGCTGTCCCTGGCAGTCATGCACACAAATGAGAAGGACTACAAATTCGACTGGGATAAAACAACAATAAAAGGACAGCTGGATAGTTTCTAGAGGCATGCACTCATTCATGGACATTGACCTAGGCCCAGTATACTGACCACTGCAACAAACAACTGGAAGCAACAGGAATGAAACCAAATAAATTCCAGAAGGCACAGTACAGCAGCACTTCACAGGAGACTCCAAAGCACTGAGGATGTCACCTAGACAAGGGATGAAATGCCTGTAAGTCACCTTCCCAGCTCGGTTAACATACCTACAACTGTAAAATCCTCTCGCTATGAAGACCAGCATGCTTTTTGTCTTCTTCACTACCTGCTACACATACATGCTTACTTTCAGTGACTAGTATACAGGGGCACCTAGTCTCTAGGCAATCTGTTGCTGTACAGATAATAAATTGCCTTCCAGTTTCCACCAAAGTAGAATTTATTCACACTATACTTCATCTGCCATGCCTTTATCCATTCATTCAACTTGTCCAAATCACACTGAAACATCTCTCGCAGCTCACCCTCGCACCCAGCTTTGTCTCCCCTAAACTTGGGTATATTACATTTAGTTCCTTCATCTAAATCATTAATGTATGTTGTGAATAGCTGGGTCCAAGCATTGATCCCGGTGATATCCCATTAAATTAAATTAGATTAGATTCCCTCCAGTGTGGAAACAGGCCCTTCGACCCAATCAGTCCACACCGACCCTCCAAAGAGTAACCCACCCAGACCCATTTCCCTCTGACTAATGCACCTAACACTAGGGCAATTTAGCATGGCCTGCACATCTTTGGACTGTGGGTGGAAACCAGAGCACTCGGGAGGAAACCCATATAGACACAAGGAGAATGTCTGTGTGGAGTTTGCACAGTCGCCCTAGGCTGGGATCGAACCTGGGACCCTGGTGCTGTGAGGCAGCAGTGCTAAACAACTGAGGCACTGTGCCACCCCTGTTCACTCTCTGCCAGTCAACAAAAGACCTGTTTATTCGTGCTCTTCGACATACAAGAAATCGATCAATTCTTTATCCGTCTCAGTACTTGACCCTTATACTCATGTGCTTTAATTTTACATATTAATCTCGTGTGTGACCTTATCAAAGGCCTCCTGAAAGTCCAAGTAAATCACATTGACTGGGTCTCCTTTATCAACTTTACTGGTTATATCTCCAAAAGATTCCAGTTGATTTGTCAGCATGGTTTCCTTTTTAATAAATGCATGCTGACTTTGTCTGACTCTGTCAATGTTTTCCAAGTACTCTGGTAATAAATCTTTCATAATGGACTCTAGTATTTTCCCTGCTGCATATGACCAGCTAACTAGTCAATAATTCCCTGTTCTATTGTTGTCCTCGTTCCAACCTGTGGAACCCCACTGGGATATTTCCACTCACAGATAACCATGGATCATTACCCTTTACTTCTTGCTCAGCCAACTTTGGATCCCACTTGTCCCATGGCCTGCACTTATATTTCTCTGACTAGTCTGCCATGTGGACTTTGTCAAAAACCTTTCTAAAATCCATACAGATTACATCAAATATACTGTTTCTATCAATTCCTTTTTCTTTGGCCAATATTCCTCATCAAACCCTGGTGTCCTCTAATTTTTCGTGATCACTATCCTTTCTATTAATAGAGTGCATTGCAGTGTACTTAAATCTACTCAAGCAGTTCAGTGAGTGTAATAAACCAATTCAGTAGATTTTATGATGACTTAATTGAGGGAAAGAAACTTTCTAGACCTGTTGAAAATCATTTTAAATATGTAAATTTGTTAAAATTTTAACATTTTATTGGGAAAAGCCTGATTTCAGCTAGTGCTACATGCCTAATGACACAGCTGAAATCAAAAGCACTCCTAATAGAAATGTGCAAGATTAAATGCAAGTAATGATGTATAACTCATGCTGCTCAATCATTTGAGAAAATACAAATTCAAGTCCAACTTAATCAGCATGCTGAATGGTAATATTTGTGACAAAAACAGAATCTTAGCTTTCATTCTGTCTACAATGCCAGTAAAATCTTATTTCTTAAATGCATCTTCTCTATTAATAAACAGGTGCTAATTTACAATGTGAAAAAAGTCAAGCAGAGATATTAACAAACATTGCAGTATAGCCACTGGGGGGTGGTAGAATCAAATGAATAGCTGAAGTTTATAAAAAGTTTGAACAGTGATTCGCAGAAGACAACAAAACATCTCCTACCAATTGTAAATTTAATATATAATATTTAATTCAATGTATTTCAAATTAATTGATCAACCATTAAAAGGTCAACATCCATTGATCCAGTACATAAATAAGAGCAGAGGGCATTCAAACTTAGTTTTAATGCAATATTCAATCCACTTAAAGCTTAGTGGGAATTAGATTAGATTAGACTTACAGTTTGGAAACAGGCCCTTCGGCCCAACAAGTCCACACCGACCCGCCGAAGCGCAACCCACCCTTACCCCTAACCTAACACTACAGGCAATTTAGCTTGGCCAATTCACCTGACCCACACATCTTTGGACTGTGGGAGGAAACCGGAGCACCCGGAGGAAACCCACGCAGACACGGGGAGAACATGCAAACTCCACACAGTCAGTCGCCTGAGTCGGGAATTGAACCCGGGTCTACAGGCGCTGTGAGGCAGCAGTGCTAACCACTGTGCCACCGTGCCGCCCATAGGCCAGTGAGCCTGACTTTGGTGGTGGGCAACTTGAAGGGAATCCTGAGGGACAGGATTTATATGTATTTGGAAAGGTAAGGTCAGATAGTCAACATGCATTTGTGTGTGGGAAATCACTAACTTGTTGAGCTTTTTGAAAAGTAACAAAGACAATTGGTGAGAGTAGAGTGATGGGCCTGATCTGTATGAACTTCAGGAAGGCGTTTGACAAGGGAGACTGGATAGCAAAGTTAGATCACATGGAATACAGGGAGAACTAGCCATTTCGATACAGAACTAGATTGAAGGAAGAAGACAGAGGGTGGTGGTGGAAGGTTGTTTTTCAGACGGGAGGCCTGTGACCTGCAGTATGCCACAAGGATTGGTGCTGGTCCACTGCTTTTCATTATTTGTATAAATGGTTTAGATGTGAACATCGGCGGTATATTTTGTAAGTCTGCAGATAACACCAAAAGTGAACAATGAAGAAGGTTACCTCAAAGTACAATGGGATCTTGATCAGATGGGCCAGTGGGCCAAGGAATGGCAGATGGAGTTTAATTCTGATAAATGTGAAGTGCTGCATTTTGGAAAGGCAAACTAACACAGGACTAGTACACTTAACAGTGAGGTCCTGGGGAGTGTTGCTGAACAAAGTCACCTTGGAGCACAGGTTCATAGTTCCTTGAAAGTGGAGTCACAGTTAGACAGGATAGTGAAGAAGGCATTGGTATGTTGCATTTATTGGTCAGAATATCGAGTACAAGAGTTGAGTGGTTATGTTGTGGTTGTACAGGACATTAGGTAGGCCATTTTTGAAATACTGCAATTCTGGTCTTCCTGCTAAAGGAAGGATGTTGTGAAACTTGAAAGGGTTCAGAAAAGATTTACAAGGATGTTGTCAGGATTGGAGGGTTTAAGCTATAGGGAGAGGCTGAATAGGCTGGGGCTGTTTTTCCTGGAGCATCAGAGACTCAGGGGACCTTATAGAGGTTTACAAAATGATGAGGGGCATGGATAGGGTAAATAGACAAGGTCTTTTCCCTGGGGTGGGGGAGTCCAAAGCTAGTTTGGTATAAGTTTAAATTGAGAGGGGAAAGATATAAAAGGGACCTAAGGGGCAACTTTTTCACACAGAACATGGTGTGTATGGAATAAGCTGCCAGAGGAAGTGGTGGAGGCTGGTACAATACAACTTTTAAAAGGCATTTGGATGGATGTATGAATGGGAAGGGTTTGGAGGATATGGGCCAAGTGCTGGTAAATGGGACTAGATTAATTTAGGCTATCTGGTCGGCATGGACGAGTTGGATCATCAATTTTCAATTTCCATTCTCTGATATTAATATCAGAGACTTGCATTAACTAAAATAGTTTTTGAACAAGGACAATCACTGGCCTAAAGTGGCTGCTGTGATCACCTGGCCTGAAATTGAGGTAAGTCCAGGACAGAACTGAAAATGTGTTGCTGGAAAAGCGCAGCAGGTCAGGCAGCATCCAAGGAACAGGAAATTCAACGTTTCAGGCATAATCCTGATGAAGGGCTTATGCCTGAAACGTCAAATTTCCTGTTCCTTGGATGCTGCCTGACCTGCTGCGCTTTTCCAGCAACACATTTTCAGCTCTGATCTCCAGCATCTGCAGACCTCACTTTCTCCTTGTAAGTCCAGGACAGCCATGTGAAATAAATGAAAGCATCTGCACCAAAAGCATTATGTTATCTAAGGGCCTTGAAACTAAACAAATGAGTAATTGCTAATAAATTCACATCTCCTGTTTTAATTCACACTTGTATGACAATTTCACACATTGAGATGAAACGTTTGCCTGCCAGTTAGCCAGCTTGGAAAGATAATGGAGCCAGACTTACAAATATACAAAAAAAACATATTTCAGTAACTGCTTGGCAGAGCAGAGAGAGGAATGTTGGACCTGTGACAGCAGCATCTGGAAGGCTTGCTCTCACTCTCCCTATCCCCTCACTTTCTTATAATCAGCACCCAGTGATAAAACAAATTGAGGAACCAGTCATTCAATAAATTAAAGATATCTACAGATGTGGCTGAGGATACCAGTCAACAATTAAACAACTGGATAAAATGAAATATCTTGCACCTCAAGAATTCTAAGGACTTTTAAATTGTGTCGCCTTTACATGTCCTGTCAATATTAGACATTTTTTTTGGGAGCTGAATTGCTCTCACTTAGTCATATCAATGCAAGAAGGCCATTAAACCCTTTGAGCCAACTCCGTTCAATAAGAATTTGGCCTATCTTCTTTCTCAACACAATTTTTGTCATCTATCCATATGGAGTGATATTTTTAATATGGAGAAATCTATTGATGTCAGACTTGGACATATTCAACAGCTGAACCTCCACAGTCCTTTGGGGTAGGAGAATTCCAAAGGTTTATCACTCTGAGTGAAGAAATTCCTCCTCATTTTGGCCATAAACAGCCTTACCCATATTCTGAAACTGTCCCCCGCCTCGATTTTAAACCCACTAGGTAGGGAGAGCATCCTTCCTACATTAACCCTGTTGAAGCTTTTAAGAATTTCAATGAGATCTCCTCTTATTCTTCAGAACTCCAAAGAATAAAGACCTTGTCTATTTATTCATGCTTCAAAGGACAATCTCCATCCCAGGAATTAATTTCATAAGGCGTCCAAAACTGCACGCTATACATTACAGGAAGTCTCACCAAGGCTCTAAACAATAGTAATAAGACAACTTTCACACTCAAATATCCAAGTAACAAAAGGTCAACATACCATTCTTAATTGATTGCTGTACCTGCATTATTAACTTTGGTAAAGTATTATCATAGCTGCAGTTATCCTGGAAAGTGATCAGTATTCCAGTGCATTCTTGATTTGTATCTTACAGATGATAGAAATGTTTTAGGAAGCTTACTCACCACAGAATACCCAGCACCTGATCTGCTTTTGTAGCCAATGGTTAATCCAGTTATCTTTTTTCGTGAATGTTACCCCTAAGATGTTGATGGTGAGTGATTAAGTGCCAGTAATCTCACTGAAATTCAGTGAGGAGGTGGCCAGACTATCAGAAATGGTCATTTGTGTTACTGATTACTTTTCCCAGCAATTCAGAAGAATTGTTTTAATACAATGAGTTATTGTGATCTGAAGCACACTGCCCTGGAGAGCAGGGGAAGGAAGTTTAAGAAGAATTTTCAAAATGGGAATTGTATGAATAAAATCAAGCAGAAAAGTTTACATGGCCAGGGTAAAAAAGGGGGGTGGGTGGTGGTGGTTTCAAAGCGCTGGCACGGGCAAGATGGGCTGAATGTTCTCCTCCAGAGCTTCAGCATTGTAGGATTTAAGTCCAAACTGTCCAGTTCATGCTGAATAACTTTTTCATTATCCAAGGAGTTGTAAATGTAATTGAATAGTATATACTAGCAGTCTCCATTTCCAATTTTATGATGGAAGGGAGCCCACTGATGAATTAGCAGAAGGTGGTTTGCCTTAGGACCCTACCCTGAGGAACTCTTGCATCACAATTTTGACTTATATAGCTGCGAGAACGGAGGAAGAAATGACAGTTTAGTTGAAGGATTCATAAATGCAGAATTGTATTAAATATAGAATAGAGTCTCTGAGAATGACTAAGACTGTAATCTCATCGTGGAGCTAAGGTAATTTACATATAAAATAATGCGTTCTTGGCAAGATGTTACAAGGAGGTAATCTAATCAAATGTTTCAGATGATGTTAGAAACTGAATTCTGATCATTTGAATTCAGAGTGAGATAACATTTTTGTACAGCCTACAATGTCTCCTCCCAATTGCAGATATATGTTCAATTTTCTGGTAACGATGTCTCTTGATGAACTTAAAACTTAAGCAGTGGATGCATGATTTTGTAATCTTCTGGTATTACCGTCAATTCAATCAACACATAGTATGGAGCATTTACAAACCTTTATTATCTTTGGCTGATTCACATTAGAAAAAGAAGTGCAAGGCTATTAAAATATTTTTTTCCAAATTATCCAAATTTAGTGCTTACATGAAAATAACAGTTTCATTCAGCAGTTGGCAACTCATGGGGGTTGCTAGGTAACAAAACATGCTGGTATTAGCTTGAAGGCTACATTTTCCATTTTGTGAAAATGCTGATATATGGCAACTGTTGCTTTTGCTTTTCTGCAAAATACCCTGCCCCCAGGGATGACTAATATTGATTGTGAGAAGACAGCAGTGTTCCTGAAGGCACTGAAGTTACTTAATCATAAAGCTTTGGAGAGGACAATGTTACTAATCATAACATATATGGAGCAGGCTGCAGCTGACTCACATTTAACATTTGTTAAAATACTAGAATAATTTCTAATATATACTTTATTTTGTATTTATGACAAGAAATAAAGACATGGCTTTTTAATAAATATTTATTATTCTTTTCAGTCATATTTTTTCAGTTTTGGGTAACTCTTTGAAAGCACGGTGTGGTGGGCAAGACCTGGCCTTTGTGAATATCCAACTGGATGTCAATCATAAGTACCTCAAAAAACGCAACATACGTAAAACAAAAGTCTCAAGTCATTTTTGAGTTAAAAAGAAAGTATTTGTGTTGTGCAAAGTTTATATTTGAAACTGAGAATATCAGGAGGTGATCCAATAATAAGTTACAGTGTGCGAGAGGATCAATTTTATTGTCAATGTCCTCAATTATTTAGTCTTGATATCAAGAAGTGTTAATGATGCAGTAGGCCATTTGGCCGAACATATTTGTGCATTTAAAATGTATTCTGTATCACAATGGCTACCTAGAACAAATTATTACTCGATGTATATTGTGAAAATTCATGAGAGGGCCTACATCCACGACTTGTTGCCCAGAATGGTGCTCAGCCTACCTCAGCTTTTGCTGCATTCCTATGGCAACCTCCTGACCAATCAGGTCTTCCTGTTTGGTCTGTGAACTAAGGTTGACAGTTGACAGCTCCTGCTGCATCTTCACAGAAACATTGGCCCGACCAATCTGTATCCTTTTCTCAAGCTGTATAAGTTGGTGTCCTTTTTTTCCCCAAGTTTGTTTTTTGTGTCTTGACTTGATACATGAAGGATGAAAAGCTTTGACTTCTTAAGCCCTTTTGGCAATATTTAGCAGCAGTTTGCCAACAGATATTCACTAAAAAAAAACCTGATAATTGTTTTTAAGTCAAAATCAGAACAAAATGAAAATTAGAAGGGTATTTTTGTCATTTAAATAAAGATGTAAATCTTAATACATTTTTAGACTCTCCCTAGCATCTTAACAGACAATCAATCAATGCTTAAAAAAAATAGCTATGCTGTTGGACCTCGTTCACAGAGCTATCTGATGGGGCAGTTGGAAAAGGGATTGAAGAAACATTTAAAATTGTTTATGTTTATATCAACTGGTTTTGTATCTTGTTCAATGTGATCAAGTCTGACTGGAAATGATTATCTTGCCCAGTTAAAGCTTTTCAATAAATTTGCACCTTCTCCCTTTGAAAAACAAGGGCAGCAGGATTATTTTTTCAACATGTAACTGGATTACTGATAATGCCATCACAACATTAGTGTAGTGGAATCTTCTCTAAAAGTATAAATACAGCAATTTTACAAAACCAAACAGGCAGATAGATCTCCAATTTATTACATCCACATCAGCACATACATAATTATGTATAGTACACACTCCCTGGAATTGATCTTACCCATTTCATAATACAATTTCTTTCCACCTTTGATCTTGTCATAGGCATGTACAGCATGGAAACAGACCCTTCGGTCCAACCCATCCATGCTGACCAGATATCCTAACCCAATCCCGTCCCACCTGCCAGCACCTGGCCCTTATCCCTCCAAACCCTTCCTATTCATATACCCATCCAAATGCCTCTTAAATGTTGCAATTGTACCAGCCTCCACCACTTCCTCTGGCAGCTCATTCCATACACGTACCACCCTCTGTGTGAAAGGTTGCCCCTTAGGTCTCTTTTATATCTTTCCCCCCTCACCCTAAACCTATGCCCTCTAGTTCTGGACTCCCTGACACTAGGGAAAAGACATAGCCTATTTACCCTATCCATGCCCCTCAATTTTGTAAACCTCTATAAGGTTACCCCTCAGCCTCTGACGCTCCAGGGAAAACAGCCCCAGCCTGTTCAGCCTCTCCCTAAAGCTCAAATCCTCCAACCCTGGCAATATCCTTGTAAATCCTTTCTGAACCCTGTATATCAATTTCCTTCACCTGAATACTGTTCAGAATGGCCCTTATCACCAAGTAATGCCTTGCCTCTCTGATGCCTTCTCCACAGTAATGGATACAAGGACTGAGAGAGGAATGGGACAAGTCGCCAAATCAATATCACCTGCTTTACACTTTCACCAGCGGTTGAAATTTTAGCATCAGTGAAATCTCTGACCTTGGCAACATTCTTGCTGTTCCTTATCCCTTAGGAGTCATTGTAGCTTTCACCACCACCACCACCACCACCACCATCACCACCATCATTATATGCAGATAAAATAGATTTCACCTCTGAATTAATTTCCTTTAATTAATAATGGAGAAGTTTGATTTGATTGAGGAAGGCTAAAATTAGTTCTGTTTACTTGACAAGAAACAGAACATCTTTACAGTATAAAAACACAATTGTTCATGCATACATCTATTTGATCACAACTTTTGAATTCAATCTTCAAAGTTATCTTTTTCTACATCTCTACTCTTCTCCCCATAACGATACGATGGACACTGAACAAGTCCTTTGTCAAGTCTCCCATGGCCGTCTACTGGTAGCCCCAGAAGGCAAAATTCTAACAGCTGGATGTGACAGATTTGACTGTGTCTTCCTGTCCACAGGTAAGTTGGAGACTAACAGTTGGCCCACTTTGGCCTTCCATAGTAAATGTAAACTCTAGTCCTGCTATGTCATAGTATAGCACATTAAGAGTGGCTGGTGAATGGGCAACTACTCATTTGATCTAAATTAAAGGAAATTCTGATATCTGCTAGGTATCAGCAAATGTTACAGCCTTTAGCTGACAGCAAGTTGGGCTATAACTGCTATAATTGCACCAGTGATTCACTAAAACAATTTCACTGACTTTATAGCATAAAAAAATCAAGCAATTAACAGACGACACATAATCCATCAGTACATAGATTTATTGGACATGCTGAAAATTCAACCAAAAGTGTTCACTCACACTGCATAGATTTGTCATTGAAGTACATTACATAATAAATAATAATTACATTCAATAGACAGCAGCAATTTATTTGTTCAGTCCTTCATTTTCCAGGACAGAAAATG
This sequence comes from Hemiscyllium ocellatum, assembly GCF_020745735.1. NCBI lineage: Eukaryota > Metazoa > Chordata > Chondrichthyes > Orectolobiformes > Hemiscylliidae > Hemiscyllium > Hemiscyllium ocellatum. The sequence continues at coordinate 7,639,142 of NC_083426.1, read as the reverse complement.
AAAATATTTTTATGCCAAACAGTGTAAAACAAATGATGCAATAAGCTCTAAATAATTACAAAGGTGATACTACTTCCAAAATTCCCATCATGAGTAATAATTCTGGTGAAATATTAAGTTTTACAGTTTTTTTTAAAGTCTGTTTCTTTGTTACACTGCCTGACAGTGCATATTGACTACTGGGCCAGATGTTGCGCTTAAAACAATGACACTTGCTATTATTTACTGTAAAGGATGCAGCAAACTTCAGACAAGGAACAGGTGTATGACAAAATACCAATATCCAAAAGTTGCTGACTGAACTGCACTGCTCCACCTTTAATTTCATGGACATGCCTTTTTGTGGATTTGCGGAGCTGCTATATTTGCACAGTAGGTACGAATGAAGTTGTCTTTACAAACTAGTACCTTTCAACTATGATATCTGCTAATAACTGCAACTCAACCTCTTGCATTGAAAACTAAGAGCAAGTTAAACATGAGCAGAAGGCAAGGCAGCCATTTTAGGTCCAACCACATCCAAAACTGAATGTGATTCTCAAGTGGTACCTGAACCATCGATCTATATTTGCTCTTTCAAATTCAAGCAAATTTGCAGTATGGTTTCATCAATTGATTTTATTAGTTCAGGTTATCCATATTCATACATTTCCTTATCTGAACCAAAAGGTAGAGTGACAAAATGAAGCAGCAGTGGAGTTAAAAACTCAGTTGATCAACATATCGACTTGTTACTGTTCTGTTAGCATTTCCTCCATGGTCTTCTGTTTAGAAATGAGTAGAAGCCTCATGAACATGCAGATCTGGGTGCTGTGGATTTACTGATTAAAGTACCAGGCAGAGCATTCGCTATTTCATGGACTCATGACCATTTGCTTTATTTCTCCACAGGTGCCACCAGTCCTGCTGAAATACTCCAGCACTTTGTTTTTATTTTGCATAACAGCATCCTCGGTGGTTGCTCTTCACAATAAAAGCTGATGGTGAAAAATGAGGCCTCTAAGTTTAAGAATAAAAATAATCTAAAACTTTGTTTGGGGCTAAGAGGAACAGGTGCTTTCGTCTGGGTAGGTCCTCTGACCTTCCCAAGAAGAAAGAGGCCTACTACCATTCTCAGGAAGCTCCTTTCTTCTCATCTACCTCTGGTATTGGCAACTATCTCTCCTACGTTTTGCTTTCATCTTTCTGGCTATACCTCTGGGGATATCTCGCATGAAGACAGCGAGCTGCAGGAAGTTGCATCAATGAGACATTCAAATCACCAGCAGCGTTACTGAGTCCTGGCCTGTAAAATGGGTTAACATCTTCCTGGAGGGATGACACAGGAGGCCAATATTTAAAGAACTATTTTTCTACATCACACTAATGTGTCTACAATGGCTCACTTGGTATTGCTCTTAGCTCTCTCAAATAAAAAGTTAAGGGTTCAGTGAAACGTTTAAGCACACTGATTTTCCCCAGTACACATGAGGGAGTGCTGCATTGTCAGAAATGGCATCTTTTAAACTGAGGGCCTGTATGCAGTTTTGTCAATTTTTAAATGGTCCCATGACAGTATTCATCAAAATCTGCAGAGCTTTTCCTGATTAACATTTGTCCCTAAACAGTTACAGTTTGTGATAATGTCATATGTAAATATTGTCAGTTGTGTTCCTTGCACAGTATTACAACAATGACTATACTTTAAAAGTGCCTAATTTGCAGTAAGATGCTTTGCATAAAAATGCATGCCTTCCTATAATCGCTCTTCTGTTTAAATAACTAGGAAATGTCTAAGTAAACCACTTAAAGATGAATTTCCAGTTTGTACCTCCCTGGTAGTTAACCATTATTTTACACAAATAAGTCAACCATATCTTTAGGTTAGCGTACAATTGTGACTTATTCCCATATCACATTTGTTCTTTACCTAAAATCATTCAAATGCTCGGATTAGACTGTACCCTGTAACTTGTTCTTGGATGTCCAATATGTAATGTAACTGAATACATAGATTATAGTGTAAACAATACAAGATAATCATTAATACTTGCTTTCTGTGAAGTGGATTGTGGAATACATACAGGACAGAAGCAGGTCATATGGCTGATTGGCTTTTTGTAAGAGCTATTGAATTAGACCGAGGCACCCTGCTGTTTCCCCATTGGTCTGCAAATTCTTTTTTGAAAATTGAATCTACTTCCATTTCCTTTGGAACAGTGTATTGCTGGTCACAATAGGTCATTGTATGAAGAAATTGGTTTTCAATGTATTTATCTATTGTAAAACTGGAGCAATGTACAAGCCTAATCCAGGAAAACCCTGACTCGTACCAAAGTTCTCAGTCTATGTCTAGGTTCTGTCAGCAGTGGATGAGTTTACTTAACTTGGCAGCACACTCTATCCAGCTGTCAATAGTGATAATGCACATGCAAGAATTTCCAAGACAAGTGTAGCCTTCAGCAGACTTTCAACAACAATCTGAAAAAGAAGAGGTACAAGTCTGTGCACCAAACTGAAAGTCTACAGAGCAACAGTCTGTGCTCTGAGCAGGAGAGTTTTGAACTCTGAACCAGCATCATGCCAAGAAGCTCAACCATTTTCACTTGAACTAATTGTAGAAGCCACTGAAGGAGAAATAACAGGGAAATACATCAGTCATTGAGGTTCTCCCTTGAGCTGGCATTTGAAACATTCATGTCATGTTGAGGCACTTTCAACTGAGTTGAGCTGGCCACATAGAAGAATACATGACACTAGCTCAACAGAGGAGATCTTCCATAGAAAGCTCTAGTGTCAGATGCACTCTTGTTGTGTCAAAGAAAACTCTTGTGGCTTCATCAATTATGAGTCCTACGAGCGGCTCACCCCAAATTACTGCATATCAAAAATAGAAAGGAAACAAAAGCAGAGGAAATCTGAGCTAGCAGCAACTCATCCAAACACCAATCATTTATTATGTCCTGCCCTATTTTCAGCAGGATATTCCTGGTACAGATTGACCTTAACAATTATCAATGTACCCATTAGAGTCCTACTAAAGACCGCAAATGATAAATATGGTCATCTTTGTCTTGCAGCATGAACAAGGAAGAAGACAGATGAGAAGAAGACAGATAATCTTGTAGAAGAGAAACTCACAGAATGACTTGAATGACAGTGTTCAATATTAGATATTTCATAAATTACAAATGGCTAACTGAACACATCCTATGTATTTAGTCCAATTATTATTATTTGAGGGTGGCACAGTGGTTAGCACTGCTGTCTCAGTGCCAGAGACCTGGGTTCAATTCCCGCCTCAGGCAATTGTCTGTATGGAGTTTGCACATTCTCCATGTTGCACATTCCCACAGTGTCTACATGGGTTTCCTTCGGGTGCTCCGGTTTCCTCCCACAGTTCAAAAATGTGCAGGTTAGGTGCCTGTAGTGTGAGATGTAGGGGAATGGGTCTGGGTGGGTTGCTCTTTGGAGAGTTGGTGTGGACTTGTTGGGCCAAAAGGGCCTGTTTCCACACTGTAAGTAATCTAATCTATTAAAATGTTTCATACAAATTTAGATTGTGACACTCAGTTTTTTGAAGATTTGTATGCATTGCATCCTAAATCTGACTACCAAACTTAGTTATGTATTGGGAGACCAGTGTGTACCACCTGAACTGACTGATTCTAGCATATAACTCTCTTCTGAATCTATTCTGTAGCTTTTGGTGCTGTTGAATTTCTTGCGGAAACTTGAAATCTTATTTTCAGATGATGCAGCAAGATAATCATCTCAGGTCTAACTTTAGTAAAATATCTTGGCTTTGTCTGTTTAATGCTACAGTTTCTGGTTCAAAATATATTACATAGCATTGTTCTCTTTGAAACTCTAATTAACTCAACTGCAACAGCAAAGAATAATCTACCTTGTGCTCAGTCAAAGATAAATGAAAGAAAGAAAGGAAAGACAGGTTATGTCTTTCTGCGAATACTTAATTTTATGTTCCCATTTTATTAATCCTCTTAAATGACTGAAGGTACAAACTGCAGAGAGGTCACGGGCTGAACAGTAGAAATAATTAGATTAATAAGATTCTGATGCTGGAGCAAACTCTGACAAAACTGCCATCATGAGAACCACACCGCATAGAAGGGGCCCTTCTACTCCTTCTTATTTATGGTGAACTCTTTGATAGAACTACCTATTAAGTCCCATTCTAGACAGCCTGTAAATGTTTTCCCTTTTAGCATCTCTCGAATTTCTTTATTGCTCATTGCATGTTGAAGCTAATTCCAACATTCTTTCAGATGATGCATTCCAGATCACAATATGAGGAATTTGAACAAACTTTCCTCATATCATCCCCAGTTCAGTTGCCAATTGCCTTAAATTTGTGTCTTTTGGTGACAAAGGCAAGGTGTGTGGTCAAACTGTTTTGGAGAGATTCACTGGCTACTTTAGCCTCCTCGAACATTTACAAACCCCCAGTTCCATTCTGAAACATTACCAGAAAATGCTGGAAATCCTCAGAGTCTGGCAGTGTCTTTCAAGAGAGAAACAGTCTCTCTGGTCAATGACTATTCAATTGAATTAGCTTTTATTTATGATAAAAACTAAGCAGCGTTAAGTATCCATAAGTACTACCGTAAATATAAAAACAAAATACTGTGGAGGATGAAACTCTGAAGTGAAAGCAGAAAGCACTGAAAATATTGAATTTGCCTGGTTGTAATGGAAAGACATGCGTTTAACATCTCAGACCTAGCATCTTGCAGCAGAACTGAGAAAAGTTAGGAATTTAATCGGTTTTTCAACAACTGAACGAGGGAGGGAGCAAAGAATAAAAGAAAATGTCTATGATAGATGCCAGATAAAATGATTAGATTCCCTACAGTATGGAAACCGGCCCTTCAGCCCCACAAGTCCACACCAACCCTCCAAAGAGTAACCCACCTAGACCCATTTCCCTCTGACTAATGCACCTAACACTATGGGCAATTTAGCATGGCCAATTCACATCTTTGGACAGTGGGAGGAAACTGAAGCACACCCACACAGACACTGGGAGAATGTACAAATTCCACACAGACAGTTGCCCAAGGCTAGCATTGAACCTAGGAACCTGGTGCTGTGAGGCAGTAGTGCTAACCACTGAGCCACCATACAGCATAAGGTTTCATGGCACAAGAGCAGTGGTCAGTTAGCTGGACAGGTGGCTTGCAATGCAGAGTGAAGCCAGCAGCATGGGGTTAATCCCCACACCAGCTGAGGGTACCATGAGGATTCTCTTTGCCTTAGGTACAGTGACCCTCAGGTTAACCACCAGCAGTTCTCTCTTTCTACCTTTAATGAGGGGACTTTGGCGACTTTTCCTTGACATAGTGAAACGAGTAAAGAAAGGTTGATGGGAATGACTGGACAGTTGCCCTTTGCAAGTAAAGAGGTAAGAGACAAACAAGAGGAGTTGTTTTTAAAAAGCAGCAAAGCAAATGGAGAATGGTGAGCAAAGGTTAGGATCTAAAATTGCAAACTCTGTGTTCAGACTAGAAGGATGTAAGTGCCCAAAGTGAAAGTCAGGTGCTGTTTCCCAAATGTTCACTGAATTTTACTGGATCTCTGTGACAGGCCAGGACAGAAAGGAACAAAGGAGAAGTTGCTGGGAGCTCAGGACTATTTTTGCAGAACCGAATGAAGATGTTTGATAAGGTAAGCACCCAGCCTGAGTGTGATGTATCTATTATAGAGGAAATCATATATTGAGCACACAATACAATGCAATGAGTTAAAAGATGGTCAGTAAACTGCTGTTTCACATGGAAAGACTTTAGGGCAATGACCATTTAGAAGGGATGTTTTGTCTTTACTTCACCACATTGAAAAGCACCAGAGAAAAGGGAGGAGCTATTGGGGTACTGAGGCATGAGCCAGGGTGTCAATGGGGGAAAGTTCTTTCAAGATGTTGAAAAGAGATGGGAATTGAAGATGTCTTTGGTGTTGGCAGCAGTATGCAATTGGCTGAAACAACAGAGAATGATTTGCCTAAAAGATGACTTGCAGAGTAGCAAGTGAGCACAAAGAGAAACCAGTCATTGTTCTGGGAAGGAGGAAATGAGTGAGAGCTGCACTTTTAAACTTAGGTCTTTTTGATCTGTACATCCTTGCTTACGATGATCTGCTTGTATTGCTTGCAAACAAAGCTTTTCACTGTACCTCAGTACGTGACAATCAATCAATATTCTTATGTGGTTTGTGTCATATGTTGTTTTAGAATGTTTCTGTGAAAGTTGTTTTTACCAATGTAAGTTGTTGTTGTTCAGATCACATTCTTCCCCCTCCCTCCTCGAATGATGATAAGATTCTCTTTATCCTCACATTCCACCATGGTCAGGTTAGGGAGTGTTGATAGGGAGCGTGGCATGGCGGGGGTGGGGTGAAACAGTTGCATTTGGATTTGGTGGTATGACAACTCAGGAAACACATTGTCCAGTGAGTATCTGGTTATCAGAATATTTGGGCCTCACCCCCTGAATTACCACTGTGCACTGACAGGGTTTTGGAGATGGGTATACAGAGACTGTCATCTCAGGTCACTCCAGAGGTGCCCTACTTGCACCACTTTCCCCTCTGCCAGGGACCCAAATACCTCCATCAGGCCAGACACCTCTAACAGCAAATTTCCGATCCATTTCTTCCTGTTGTTGAGTTAATTTTTGTGCAGGACACAGCATCAGTCATTAATCTGCAGACCATGTCCAATGAGTAGAAGAATGCTTCTCATGAAAGGTGCAGGCAGCTTCAGAGGATCAACTATCAGATCAATAATAGCCTTATTGCATGGACAGTTTTATAGGGTGTTCAGCATTGGTCTGAGGAGTTTGCAATGGGATCATTAGCTATGCCTTGAGGGGGACAGTAATAGTGGGAGTGTGGGGTGGAGGGGCTACCTCTTGTTACCCATGAGCCAGCCCTGGAAATGCTAAGGGTTGCACATACTCTGGGGAGGAACCTAGCAATTGTATAGAAGGTAAGTATTGTGACAGCTCTCTGTATAGTATGTGCACATCTGCAAGAATTATTGGCTGTGATCACAAACAAACTGGAGATTGAAGAAATGAAATCCCTTTTCCATTCAGGAACTTGGCCTGAGCCATGAACCATGGCATGGAGCTCTCAATCCCACATGGGAGCAGTTGATAGCCTCATGGACCTGATGGAACCAAGTGATTGTTGCAAATGAGGTAGCTTGGACACTTCAGCTGTCTGGGTCCATGATGAACTGGACAAATTGTAATGCTTTCCTGTAAAAGGTTACTTGTGGCTGCTGTTTGGGAGATGCCACACATATCCCCAATTGAGATTTGGAAGGAGCAAGTGACTGGGAATTTCAACACAGGTGTCATCTTCAGTGAAACAAATATAGCCCTTCCTCCAAACAGCATGACTTGCAAAAAAAGATAGCAGATGTAGGTGACAGCCTTGCCAGTCACATGAAGATGCCTTCAACACTGTCACTTAATCATCTGTAGGTAGCTGCAGCAACCTTTGATACCTCCTCACTCAATAAACTGTTCAATGACACTAGGAAGTCTGGCTCCCCTTTTCACATTCTGCTGGCTCATTGATAACTGTGGCCCCCTACATATTTGATTCTGTTACCACTGTTCTTCTTCCTCCTCCTCCTCCTGTAACCTTTGTATAACAAGTACAACTTGGTCAAACATTCAGCTTGGAAGTGCAGATCTGTAAAGAAATATCAGGAATTCTGTTTGAGATCTGTACAACCAATCTACCATTTGGGCCCAGATCAGGCTATTCATGCTTTTGAAAACTTATCCTACAGCCACCCATACACTATAACCTACAACTAGTTTACCCTCTGCTGAGGCTGCCATGTGCAAGATATTTATAGTATTGAATTTACCTGACTTTCCATGATTATTGCAATTAGTACAATCTGACACTTGATGGCCTTCATTATCCACTTCAATACAGCCCCATGACCTGGCAATCTACAGCCTGCACAATGGTTTCATCCCCATGCCCTTAATTTGCATATATAATGGCTTGCTAATACACCTGCATGGCTAAATATAGAGTAACCTCTTATGGAACTGTTTCCACGGTCGGTGATTCTTAGGTGGCCTTCTTGTCAAAGGTTACTGATTGGCTAGACATGGTTGGTGTTTAAAAGCTATAAGAGCTGACTTGCCATTATTCTGCAGAGGGTGTGCCCATTATCTGACTACTCAAGCAACCATTTCTCAGCTTCTGTTTCAGATTCCTCAGCTGGGGTGTGTTTGGGTATACAGGAACATAAGCAATCAGACCAGCAACCCTTCCCATATGTTCTAAAAACTGACCTAGAGAAAGATAGTGGTAGTAGACACTTCTTTCAAGTCATTCATCCTCTAACATTCCCCCAGCACCCCACTATAACTATTGGATAGGTTGGGACTTTTATCACTAGAGTATAGGAGGTTGAGGGGTGACCATATAGAGGTTTGTAAAATCATGAGGGGAATAACAAGATGGGGGAATTCAAAACTTGGAAGCTTATTCTTAAGGCAAGAAGAGGAAGTTTTAAAAAGCACATAAGGGCAACCTTTTTTACACAGCGAGTGGTTGGTGTGTGAAATGAACAGCTAGAGGAAGTGGTGGATGTAGGTATAGTTACAATATTTAACAGACATTTGGATAAGTACATTAATAGAAAATGTTTGGAGGAATATGGGCCAAGTGCAGGCAAGTGGGATGCGTTTACATTGGGAACATAGCCAGCATAGAATGATTGGACCAAAGAGTCTGTTTCCATGCTGTATGACTCTGTGGAGATGGTCATTTTCTCTGCCTTTCTTCAATCTCCCTCTGTGACTCTCAGACCTTTCATTACTCCCTTAACATTTTGATCCTTCTCCCTGACCCACTTTCATCCTGATCCCCAGGACCTCTCGGTTCACTGAGGCAGCATCCAAGGAACAGGAAATTTGACGTTTCGGGCCAGAGCCCTTCATCCTGATGAAGGGCTCTGGCCCGAAACGTCAAATTTCCTGTTCCTTGGATGCTGCCTGACCTGCTGTGCTTTAACCAGCAACACATTTTCAGCTCTGATTTCCAGCATCTGCAGACCTCACTTTTTACTCTCGGTTCACTGACCCTCATTTAGTTCACCTCTCATGCTCCCTCCCCAGTTGACCTAATTACCCAGTCATCACTCTTAATATGTAGCTCCTACCTTTCCTTGTCCTTCTTGTCCTTATCTCTGTGAATTTCCCCTTTGCCTCCCAGTTGGTCCCTCCATTCCCTCAGGATCCTGCTAGCGCCTTCTTTAATCATGCTCTATAAGCTCCACTCCCTACTGTTTGTCTCCATCCAGCCTACATTTATAAAAACACAAATAGGAGCTCCCAGTTTAGTAAAGTCCCACTTTACATTTCAGAACTTTCTTCAGTTGAGCCCCACTTGCCTGCCTGGCCAGGTTTGCTGCTGTCGGTTAGTGTTGCTGCCTTACTCAGGCAGGCTCATGTGCTTGGTCTGCACTTGGCCCATATCCCTCCAAACATTTCCTACTAATGTACTTATCCAAATGTCTGTTAAATATTGGAACTGTACCTACATCCACCACTTCCTCTCAGCTGTAGGTGTTTAAGAGCAAAACAAAGGACTAGCTATGACTGAAACTTCTCATGAGTTGGTGTCCAGGAAAGGCTTCAGCCCTTGTACTGTAATATTCACACAAATAAGTAATGGAAGGAGTTTCACTACCTCTTGGAGGAAGAGGGCTATTGCGCAAGTGCATGCCTCACATACGCAGTTGGATTTGTGAATGTAAGTTTTTCTTAATTTTAGTCTTTTCTTCCCAGCTGGAGGAGTCCAGAACAAGAGGTTTAAGATGAGGGGAAAGATTTAAAAAGAGAGCTAAGGGGCAACCTTTTTACATAGAGGGCGATGTGTGTATGGAATGAGCTACCTGAGGAAGTGGTGGGGGCTGGTACAATTACAACATTTTAAAAGGCACCTGGATGGGTCTTCCCTCCCTTCCTAGACCTTTCCATTTCTATCTCGGGCGACCGACTCAACACAGACATCTACTATAAACCGACTGACTCCCACAGCTACCTGGACTACACCTCCTCCCACCCTGCTCCCTGTAAAAACGCCATCCCATATTCCCAATTCCTTTGTCTCCGCTGCATCTGCTCCCAGGAGGACCAATTCCAACACCGCACAGCCCAGATGGCCTCCTTCTTCAAGGACCGCAGATTCCCCCCAGATGTGATCAACGATGCCCTCCACCGCATCTCCTCCACTTTCCGCTCCTCCGCCCTTGAGCCCCGCCCCTCCAACCACCACCAAGACAGAACCCCACTGGTTCTCACCTACCACCCCACCAACCTCCATATACAGCATATCATCCGCCGTCATTTCCGCCACCTCCAAATGGACCCCACCACCAGGGATATATTTCCCTCCCCTCCCCTATCAATGTTCCGCAAAGACCACTCCCTTCGTGACTCCCTCGTCAGGTCCACACCCCCCACCAACCCAACCTCCACTCCCGGCACCTTCCCCTGCAACCGCAGGAAATGTAAAACTTGCGCCCACACCTCCTCCCTTACTTCCCTCCAAGGCCCCAAGGGATCCTTCCATATCCGCCACAAATTCACCTGCACCTCCACACACATCATCTATTGCATCCGCTGCACCCGATGTGGCCTCCTCTAGATTGGAGAGACGGTTCAGGGAACACCTCTGGGACACCCGGACCAACCAACCCAACCACCCCATGGCTCAACACTTTAACTCTCCCTCCCACTCCACCGTGGACATGCAGGTCCTTGGACTCCTCCATCGGCAGAACATAACAATACGACGGTTAGAGGAAGAGTGCCTCATCTTCCGCCTGGGAACCCTCCAACCACAAGGAATGAACTCAGATTTCTCCAGTTTCCTCATTTCCCATCCCCCCACCTTGTCTCAGTCGGTTCCCTCAACTCAGCACCGCCCTTCTAACCTGCAATCTTCTTCCTGACCTCTCCGCCCCCACCCCACTCCGGCCTATCACCCTCACCTTGACCTCCTTCCACCTATCCCACCTCTATCGCCCCTCCTCCAAGTCCCTCCTCCCTACCTTTTATCTTAGCCTGCCTGGCATACTCTGCTCATTCCTGATGAAGGGCTCTGGCCCGAAACGTTGAATTTCCTGTTCCTTGGATGCTGCCTAACCTGCTGTGCTTTAACCAGCAACACATTTTCAGCTACTATATGAATAGGATAGACTATCTTAGAGGGATATAGGCCTAATGCTTTTAATTACAAAATTTAATTCCAAAACTTTTTTTAACCTGCCTTTGGTAGCTGATTTCTTGCCTTCTGTGCTGTCAGGTAACCCCATCCACCCCTCTAAATGCAGAGCCAGAGCATTCCAGTCACTGTCACATATTCCACTGTCATTATAAATCTGTATCGTGAACCCCATTGTTAGTGTAAGGTGTATAAAATTCTGCCCACCCTCAGTGAAGCACTCTTGGTTATGTAATTTTTTTGTTAAACCAAGAAATGGATAGTTACTGCAAGGGGAAAAATTGCAGGGATATTAGGAATGATTTTGGTCTCCCAGGATATTAAGGGATATGGGGAGAGCAAAGGAAATGGAGTTTCCAATATCAGCCAAAATCATACTAAAAGGCAGAGCAGGGCTGGATGAGCTATGTGGTCTATTCCTGCTCCTACTTCTGTGTTCTTGGAGATAAAGTGATTAGGACTAACATGATTATTCTTCCAAAATGGAATGATCCTCAATGTCAATGGGAGTGAATCCTGGAATTACCTCCTTAACAGCATTGTGGGTCTACCTACAGCACATGGACTGCAACGGTTCAAGAAGGCACCTTCTCAAGGGGCAACAAGGGATGAGCAATAAATGCTGGACCAACAAGCGACACTCATGAGTGACTTTAAAGCTGGAGCAGAGTTGATGGGTTGAATGGCCACCTTATGATCTGTGTCATTTCTGTAATTTTATAGCCTACTTTTTATTGTGAATGTATTTTAAACCTGTCACAAAGCTTTTATTTATTAAACATTTTTGTCTGAAGATTTATATCTCCAACACTATTAGTTATTGAACAATTCAGCATGGTGGCTCAGTGGTTAGCACTGCTGCCCCACATCACCAGGGATCTGAGTTTCGATTCCACTCTCATGTCTGTGTGGCGTTTGTTCATTCTCCCCATGTCTGTGTGGGTTTCCTCTGGGAGCTCTGGTTTCCTACCATAGTGTAAAGATATGTAAGTTAGGTGGATTAGTCATGGAAAATACAGGGTTATAGGGGAGGAGAATGGGTCTGGGTGGGATGCTCTTCAGAGGGTCAATCTGGATTTAATGGGCTGAATGGCCTGCTTCCAAGGTATCTGGGTAAAATGTTAAACACAAAAACCCTACTATCTGCTGTACCTCTATATTAAGGATTTCAGTTCCAAAACTCCCTATTACATATTCTGCCCTCTGCTTAAGGCTCTAAATTGTAACTATTGTGTAGTACATTGAGGATCTTACCGTAGAGACACAATTATAAAAGCAACTCTATCTTCCTGAGTATGATTTTCTGATAGTATTGAATTTTGGCTTAATGCAATGCTTTATTGAAAATAACTACAGAATTTATGTTGCCTATTACTGCATTTTGACAATAGAACATTCTGTCCTACAAATTCTACCTCCATGTAAAACAATTCCTAGGACCCATTCTACTCCATCACAAAATGTTCAGTTATGGAATAATCTCTTTTCCACATCCTACCTTTGTAAACGTTTTAAATAAAAAATAATCTGCATTATACACACTGCTTCCACCTATAGCTTTAAATAATAATTTAAGTGTACAATTTTAATAATACAATTCACTTCAATGTACAATGCATGGTTATACAAGAAACTCATATACAACCTTAATATTTCTAAGACACCCATTCCTCTTAGTTAAGAACAAGTTTTATTGGAGTTCCCAAGCCTCCCCATTGTCACAGTAATTATACCTACAAGTTTTGTCTCGGGGTCATAGTATATTGCCTCTAATAAAATTAAGTTTTGAGTTAAGCCATTGTCCAAGACTTTAACAATGAATCTTAGAGACACTGCCTAAAAGGCTTATGGAAGTAGATTCAACATTGTTCTTTTTTGTTAAAAAGAACTGGATAAATACTTAAAAAAGGGAACTATCTGAAGGGATATGGGGAGCAAGTAGGGCTGTGTGACTAATTAGACACCGAACTCTTGTAAAAGAAGCCAACGCATGTGCTGTAGAGTGCCGCTTCCATGTGTTACTGAGAAAGTGTTAAACTGTTAGATGTATTGTCTTTCAAACAAGATGTTAAACCAAAGCACTATGTGCCCTCCACAAGAACATTAAAGATCTTTTGATGCTAATCAAAGGAGAACAGCAGAGTTCTCAGAGTGCCTTGACTAACATTGATCCTTGAACTAACAACATTAAAGCAAGTTACCTCGTCACTTGTCTCATTGTTGTCTGTGGAAGGTTGCTGTGCACTATTTGGCTATAGTTCATTACATTTCATATGAAAAATAATTAACTTACTGTGAATATACATGGAATGTTATGGAAATAACTGTACCAATGCAATAATTTTATTTTTATTACCTAAGTACAAGGTTACTTATTATTCTTTTATTACACACTCTATCTCAGTATAAGATTTTTAATTACAGCAGTCTACATTAAAAATGCTAAGCATAAGGTTTCAAGCATTTAAAATATCCTGTACGTTTATCCCAGAGTCAAAATAAGGCTTTCTTATAAAAGCATCCTGCCCACTCCATTTTAAGGTGATTTTGTTATAAAACTATCCCTAATTCACACCATCTTGAATAAAGGGCTGCAAGTTATATCACTGATTCTTATACACATTCTGCCTCAGTTTTAAATTGTTTTTATTACTTGCCACTTTTCAAGACTAAATTATATGCTGATCTTAGTTGTAAATTCATTTCAGGAGCAAAAGCTGACAAAGCATCAAGTTCATTCTGCACAGGAAATTATAATTTGTGAGAAATTCTGGAGCTGGTGCCAGAATGTCAGGTAGTAAATTATAAATCTTGTTTGTTTGGAATAGAGCACAGCAGGTCAGGCAGCATCCAAGGTACAGGAAATTCGACGTTTCGGGCATAAGCCAGGGCTTATGCCTGAAACGTCGAATTTCCTGTACCTTGGATGCTGCCTGACCTGCTGTGCTTTAACCAGCAACACATTTTCAGCTCTGATCTCCAGCATCTGCAGACCTCACTTTTTACTCTTTGTTTGGAATACCCTACTTTTGCAAAAGTGACTGGAATAAACCTGTAACATAAAATTTAGAAAATATATTTCTAAAATCTTACTGCAATATATTCTGAAAGTTTAATCATTAATTCCAGTGTGTTTCAAACATAAAGAAATAACTGAACAGACGTGCAAAATGTGAAAGACAATGTCTGATAAGCAATATGTATGGCTGTTTATATGTCTCCATAAATACACACCACATGAATACAAGTGTGCTAGTGACTAATGTGCATTCAGTTTATTTTACAGGAATAAAACATTCGCAAAACTTATCAGTTTAGTAGGATGGTCTGTGGTTCATCTGCAATATTGATGGCCCCATTGCATGTATGACCTTTTTGGTAGCCTGGATTGTTATATCAAATAGGTGTTCAGCCCCTGGAATATGTTCATTAAGGCCCTGATGATTGTTGGTGGATGCACTGTTGAATCAGTTGTGTGTTAGGCTCACATTCCTCAGGCCATCATCCATGGCTGCCCATAGCAAAAATACATTAAAAAAAGTCAAGCATACCTTCCTATGGAGCCAAGGGCAACAGGAATACTTCCTGAGAACTCCCTCCACCAACTCCAGTCCATTCTGCTCACAGTGCTGGCTTGTGGGCTGCTATACTCAAATGATTGAAAATAATTTACAGAATGCAAAACATTTTTGGATGTCACAAGCATGTAAAAGGCACTATATAAATGCTAGCTTTTTCCCTTGCAGGCTTAGATGGGAAAGCTACTTCTCGGTGGGAGAGTGATAGCATTCCATGCTGCTCTTGAATTCAGAAGATACACAGTTGTCTCAGAAATGATTCAAGACAGTTAACTGTACGTCATTCAAAATATTAAGATACATTAATAAGCAAAGAAAAATATTAATAAAAATATAATTGGAGAATTGGAGAATTAAATGGAGAACCATATTAGTTCTACATATGTGAGCTAAACTTGGTCCGGAAGTCGTAGAATCCTAACCTTTGTGTTGTGCTAAAATATTCTTCTTAACTAAAAATACCATAGGAGTCCATCCCAGTCTGAAGAGGGTAGTGTCACCACAATGCAACATGTCATATATATTTTAATTAACCGTTCAGAAATGTTTTCATAGAATTCCTACAGTGTTAAAGCAGGCCATTCAGCCCATCAAGTCCACACCAACCTTCCAAAGACCATTCCACCCACACCCAGCTTCTACCTTATCCCTGTAACCCTGCACTACCTATGACTAATCCACCTAACCTACACATACTTAGACACTATGGGCAATTTAGCATGGCTCATCCAGCTAACCTGCATATCTTTGGACTTTGGGAGGTGACTGGAGCACCTGGAGGAAACCCACCCAGACACAGGGAGAATATGCAAACTCCCTGTCAGCTAAGCGTGGAATTGAATCTGGTTCCCTGGCACTGTGAGGCAGCAGTGCTAACTGCTGAGTGATCGTACCACCTCTGGAGCAAGTGAGAACTGAGTCTCCAGGTTTGGAGGTAGGGACACTACCACTATACCATGAGAACCTTCATTAGTGCTCTCAGGTAGTTTTCTGATCATGTTCAGGGCTGTTATTATACACCTCTGGAGCAGGTGAGACTTGCAGCCATGTCTCCTGACACAGAGATATGGACACTAACATTCTCCATAGCACATTTCACATTTTCACACTAATTAAGAAGTTTATCAGATGAAATTAATTAATACACATCAATATTCTCATTATTAAAGCTTTACCAGTTTTTAAATCTAAATTTAATCATCTGAATCTAAAGTAAAACACTATTTTTACTACATTGGGACACAGACATTCAAAAGAAAATTCACGTTTATTAAAAAGGCACATCTATAGGCAATTGCGAAATCTACAGATTATATTGCAGAGATATCCTGACAGATTGTATGCATTTTGTTAAATAATAAATCACGACAATACACTGCTGGAAATAACTGAAAGTTTCACTTGTCTTTAAGTAACTCTTACTTGTAAAAGATTAAAAACTTCAAAACAATTGGAAATAATTAACTTTAACAACTTCTTTCATTGTAGATATTTTTTTAACAGTGAGGTCTAATACACTCTTCAACAATTTAACATTGTTGGAGAAATATCTTGGAGAAATTACATAATTCTATGTGTTTATTTCACAAGAATATCATTCTTATTAGTTATATTACCTCCACCATGGAGGTGAAATTCTCTTCAAGTTAACTAGTTGAAAACTCAATGAAAGGTTAAGATAAAGGAAGCAATAAATTGAGAATGGAACAACTTTGCCTCCCTCATGTCTGGATAACTGTGAATCCAAATTGAGAACATGAAACGTCAAAAGCAAAGCCCTGCAGATGCTGGAAATCTAGAATCAAGACAGAAAATGTTGAAAGTACCCAATCAAGAAGGATCTGTGGAAAAAGAAACTCATTCAATGTTCCAATCAGTAACAAAAGATTCTGATGAAAGGTTATCAAAATGAAACATGAACTCTCCTTCCTTAAATAGTGTCAGATTACCTATTTCCTTTATTTTCTGTCAGAACCAATCAAAATAGTGAATGCAGTGCATTGCATATTTCTGGCATCTACTGGCCTTTATAAATAAAAGTAAAAGCTACTGGAAACATATCACCTACTTATTGCTGTACATCGCAATTCAAATTTTCTGTTGAAGTCACATTTTAGCTTTCTGTTTTACCTTGATGTACCATAACAAAGTTGCTACTGATTAATGTAACAAGAATTTACAGAATAATACAAAATAGATTCTAGGCAAACAGTACCTGACAGCATTTGAAACACACACACACACACTCACACACTCACACAGACGCATACACACACACACACACACACTCACACAGACGCATACAAACACACACTCACAGTTTTCGTGTGCAGTCCACAGCCTTGGTTGAAACCTGTTTAATGCTATTTAGTTAGTTCTTCGATTGTTTTTAAATGACTGAGCTGTTGGTGGTAGACAGTCATAACTAGAAACTGGCAAAAAAAGAGATCTGAAGGGAACAAAACAATAGCTATAAGGATTAGATGTATTGAATATTGATTTAAAGGAGGTTTGCACTCAAGACCTCATGACTTTTACTGTGTAATCCCTTGGAGGAGGTGAGAACTGCAGATGCTGGAGATCAGCGTCGAGTGTGTGGTGCTGGAAAAGCACAGGTCAGGCAGCATCTGAGGAGCAGGAGAATCGATGTTTCGGGCATAAGCCTTTCATCAGGAATGAGGCTTGTGGGCCAAGGGGGCTGAGAGATAAATAGGAGGGGTGTGAGGCTGGGGGGGGGAGCGGTGGGGGGAGGTAGCTGAGAATGTAATATGTAGATGAAGGCATGAAATCCTTTGCTTTGTTTACCTTTCCCCAAATGCATTTCCGGGTGCTACTGCGTACTAAATTCCATTTACCACATTTCTGCCCAAACAAACTATTGATTTAATTCTGGACTCAACAGTTATTTGCTTCACTATTAACTATCTGGTCAATGTTTGTGTCATCTGTAAATTTCCCAATCATGCCCCTCTCATTTCCAAGCAAATCATTAACATGTAAAACAAAGAGAAGAACCAAACACCAAGCGTTGTGGAATCCCAATGAAAACTGGTTTTCATTCATGAAAATATCAAATTATTACCATGTCCCTATTTTTCCTCAATCTAGGATTTCCAATTCCTCCCGTCCTATTGTGATTGTCAGAAATCTCAGACATATTTAACCCATTTCCTACAGTTTCCCTCCCAGCCAGAACAGTGATAGAGTTACCCTTGTCCTCATTTTCCACTTGATCCATCTTAAAAAACAGCACCGAGAATTCCTGTGCAGAAAGACGCCATTGAGCCCATCAAGTCTGCATCAACATTCTGAAGAGCATCCAACCCAAACTGAGAGGACTACCTGTAATTCTTCATACAATGGCTAATACATCTCGTCTGCCCATCTGTTTACTACTAACAATTTAACATGGGCCATCTTTGGACTGTGGGAGGAAACAGTGCACCCAGAGGAAACCAATGTAAACACTGGGAGAACGTGCAAACTCCATACAGACAGTCACCCAAGGCTGGGTGAATCAAACCAAGGCCCCTGGCATTGTGAGGTAGCAGTGCTAATCACTGAGCCACCTTACTGACCTCTTTTTTCTGCTTAGGCACTTTACAGCCTTCAGGACTCAATGTTGAGTTAAGTAACTCCAGAGCATGAACACTGACCTCCATTTTGATTACCCCCATTTTCTCCTATTCAATCCTACCACTAATACGATTTCACATCTCTCTTTTTGACTTTTACTCTGTGCATCCTTGCCATCTGTTCCACTCATTTCTCCACCTCCTTTGTTCAACAGCATTAAAAAAAAGCACTTAAGTATTCTTCAGTTTCGAAGAAGTCTTGCAATGTTAACTATGTTTTTCTCACCACAGATGCTCCCAATCCTACTGAGGTATCTCAACATTATCTGTTTTTATTTCAGATTTCATCTGCAGTATTTTGCTTTTATTGAACATCTTTGTTTCCTCTTATTGAGCCAATTTTGGATGCAGCTTATTTTCTTTTCTAACCAGTCTGCCATGTGGGACTTGTCAAATGTTTGACTAAAATCTATGTCAACAACATAAACAAAAATGCCCCTACCAATCTACATCTTCCAATCCCAGAAACAATTAAGCAGGGGAAAATGGAAAAACTTCGAGGACACTTTCAACAGATGACCCAATATTGACTAAATAACCTTTTACAAACAGACTAAAGTAAACCAACATTCCCCATTGAAGCACACCTCCCAAGCATTATTTGTAGATGCAAGTAGGTTGCAGCTCTGGATCTGTGCCACTCCTGCTTCCCTGAGGGTGCTCTGTATGTTATTTTTCTTATCAACCCGTTCAGAGATGCCATTGTGCACCTCTGGAGCAAGTGGGACTTGAACCTGGG
Source organism: Hemiscyllium ocellatum (assembly GCF_020745735.1). NCBI lineage: Eukaryota > Metazoa > Chordata > Chondrichthyes > Orectolobiformes > Hemiscylliidae > Hemiscyllium > Hemiscyllium ocellatum. The sequence continues at coordinate 7,619,928 of NC_083426.1, read as the reverse complement.
CCTCCAGGTCAAGAGGTATGATAACTATCATGGGAACATAGGTGCGCAGGCTGATCTGCATAAATATTGTATACAACCTCTCTCAGCTATTTTTCGTTTCTAGCATTTACATGATCAATAGTGCATTTCTGTTTGACAGCTATTTCGTCATTCTTAGGGATTCAATTTTTATTGATCAAACCTCCCATTTTGTACAGCATTAAAATGCCAGCTACACAGGTAAAAGTGTATTAGGGCAGTAGAATTGTTTGGACTATAGTGGCTATCTATCTGTGTGTATATGTATTCATATTACACAGAAATTAATTTTTACATGACTGGATAGGGACAAATCATAATTATACATTCCAGAGTAACCAGTTCTTGCTCCTGATGTAAATTTTCATTTAAAATAATTATTTTCATGGGGTGTAGCTATCACTGGCAGCCCCCCCCAATTATCATTGAGTTGAGTGATTTGTTGGGCAGTTAAGAAACAACCTCAATGCTGAGAATCTGGAGTCCCATGTAGACCAGACCTAGGCAAGGACATCAGTGAAGAGAAAGAGAGGACTGCAGATGCTGGAGATCAGAGCTGAAAATGTGTTGCTGGAAAAACACAGCAGGTCAGGCAGCATCCAAGGAACAGGAGATTCGACGTTTCGGGCATAAGCCCTTCTTCAGGAATGAGGAAAGTGTGTCCAGCAGGCTAAGATAAAAGGTAGGGAGGAGGGATTTGGGAGAGGGGCGATGGAGATGCGATAGGTGGAAGGAGGTCAAGGTGAGGGTGATAGGCCGGAGTGGGGTGGGGGCGGAGAGGTCAGGAAGAAGATTGCAGGTTAGGAAGGTGGTGCTGAGTTCGAGGGATTTGACTGAGACAAGGTGGGGGGAGGGGAAATGAGGAAACTGGAGAAGTCTGAGTTCATCCCTTGTGGATGGAGGGTTCCCAGGCAGAAGATGAGGTGCTCTTCCTCCAACCGTCGTGTTGTTATGGTCTGGCGATGGAGGAGTCCAAGGACCTGCATGTCCTTGGTGGAGTGGAAGGGAGAGTTAAAGTGTTGAGCCACGGGGTGGTTGGGTTGCTTGGTCCGGGTGTCCCAGAGGTGTGACACCCGGACCAACTGTGACATCAGTGAACCAAATGGATGTTTACAATACAGTACTAAGTTTCATAGGGACCATTACTGAGACTAAGGGCTAGATATTAAATGCCGCCAATGGATTTGTTTTAGCTGTTGGTGGTCATGGCATGCAATATAAAAAGGTTGGCTTTCAAAAGGTCAATTAATTCTAACATTATTGCTGCCCACATCATAATGCTGCTGACATGGGCAGTTGAGTGTGATGGGATTCACAATTCTTTTCAAGAACCTAAAATGGTTGTTGGTGGGGGGGGTGGTGTTGAGGAGGTTTGCTGTCATTGAGAAGTGCTTTCTGCCTTTGATCCTTTTGGACACATTCACTGAGAAAATAGCGCCACTCTTCCCTTCCCATCTAAATGTTCTTTAAAATTCACCACACCATCCTTCTCAGACCTTAAAGCACCTTCGTCCCAAAGCCCTTGAATTTACCTGGATCAAGAAATCCTTGGGGCTTCATGCATGGGTCCACCTACAGTCCCAACTACAAAGCACTAACACTGGCAGAATTTCCAAAGCAGGGATTTCCTTCCAGAAATGGCTAGAAGTATCAGTTGGAGGTTGTATAGGTCACCCACAACATTTTAACAAGCTAGTTGAACAGACTGCACAACCTTACCCAAGTATTCAAATTCATACTTCTTTCGCTACTTTCACCCATGACCTGCCACCACTAAGTCATCAATGTTTCCAATTGATGAAACTGCACACACTACAGACCACCAAAGGCAAAGGAGACAATTCCACATTGTATTAATTGAGCTTAAATTCCACCAGCTGCAATGGTGAGGTTTGACCCTGTGATCTTAGATTACTAGTCTAGCAGCAATGCCCCTACTTCACCATCTCCCCTCCTGTAGGCCAAAACACAAATTAAGAATGTATTACAAGATTCTAACACAAACCACGGATACATCTGGAAGTTCAAACAATCTTCCCAATTCGGGTTAATTTATGGGAAATGACTGAAATTGCACAGAACATTCCAAGCACAGTTCAGGCTGGTTCATTATAAACACACAACAGTAACAAAATTTACAGATGGTGATCTTGTGTATCTACTAGTGAGAAAGGCACAGTTAAAGCTGAAACTGCAAATTTGTTGATCCTTCGTCTCCTTACCTGCTGGTATGATGATTTTCACAATTTTTGATTAATAACTGTGATGTTAATATCATAGTTAAGTTCAGAAAAACATCTGCAGATGATTACCGGATAAAATTTCCATTCATGATGTGCTATGCTTGTGTAATTACAGGTCTTGTATCTTTTTATGATGTTGTTCCCTGATTATAAAGTGTGGATAAACATCTGTTTTTGAATCTTATGAACACTATAGAAAGACAACCATGCAACATCAATATTAGAAACTAAGTAGTGACGTAGTAACTGCAAGTATTGGAAACAAGTGAATGGTGTGACTTTGGGTATCGAAAGCAATTGTCTTCGTGACTACAAGAATCAGTGAGCATAATGACCAGAAGCCTTGCTTAGTTTTTGACCATGAAATCTAATGTGTGTGCCTGAAAGTAATCAAAAATAATCATAATATCCTATAACTTTAAGTAAATAGTTTTCAATAAAAGTTGATATTTATTTGGAGTGCAGGGCTGGGTTGAATGAGATCCTATATATTACTTTCAAGTATAAGAAATATTTTTCCCTTAGAAGATAGACTTTTGCCTGATCTTTATTCTAAATCTTTTTTTCTGTAGAAAAATGTAAGTCCACATTTTCTAAACGCCTCAGAACCTGTATTAGAAAATCTCACTATTTTATATCTTTTGAAGTTAATAGTGCTAGTGATTTTCTAATCAGCAAGCAACTGCTTGTGAGTTAATGAACCTTAGGAGCCATGTACCAAGGCCACACACGTGGTCACTGTAACACATCTGTGAGTGTGTGCAGAAGAAAAGACATTACATTTTTGATTTATCAATGGCATTGGAAAATGTATCCCATCTTCTTTGCAATAAATATTGCTTATTTGGACTGAAATATTTAATTCAACATTGTGCCTTCACCATGTATTCACTCAAGAGGAAATAGTGCATTTGTGATATAGTTATTAAATTAGCAGTCGAGTAACACAGGCTAATGTTGCGGGGTGTGGATTTCAATCTTACCATCACTTGAATCCAAACAGGATGTTAAAAGTTAGTTTAATGGTGACCATGTGAATGTTATTTAAAATCCATCTAGAGTACCACTTTGAGTAGATTAGGATTACTTTCATTAGAAAGACAGAGGTAGAGGGGGAATCTGAATGAGGCCCACAAAATTATGAGAGGTATAGGCAGGATGGATAGCAAGAAGCGTTTTCCCAGAATGGGAGACTCAATGACTAGGGGTCATGAGTTCAAGGTGAAAGGGGAAAACTTCAAGGGAAGTAGGTGTGGAGAGTTCTTTATGTAGAGGGTGGTGGACGCCTGGAATGCGTTGCCAGCAGAGGTTGTAGAGGCGGGCACGAATGTCTTTTAAGATCTATCTAGACAGTTAAAAGAATGGGCAGGGAGCAGAAGGGTACAGATCCTTAGAAAATAGGCAGCGGGTTTAGATAGAAGATCTGGATCAGTGCAGGTTTGGAGGGCTGAAGGGCCTGCTCCTGTACTGGTGTGTTCTTTGTTCTTTGTTCTCATTTGAGGACTAAAATCTATTGTTTTTACTGAGTCTGGCCTACATATGACTCCAGACCCACAACACATCGGGTGACTCTTAATCACCCTCTGAAATGGCGCTAACAAGCTAATCGGTTCAAGGGCAATTACGCATAGACAATAAATGCTGACCTAGCCAGTGATATTCTCATCCCATGAACTTAAAACAGCCTTAATTTTATTAAAAAATTCATATGAAAATTTGACAAATATATCCGTTTGGGTGAGAGGAAGAATCTTATTTAATGAGTTATGAGGATCCTGAGCCTGAATGGATGATTGATGCAATTTCTATAGTAATTTTCAAAAATAAATTGAATTAAACCAAAAATACTGCAAGGAGAAAAGCTTGTAGTGATACAGGACAAGAACAGGGAATGGGGACTAATTGGATAGTTCTTCAAAGGAGCAGGCACAAGAATTAAATGCTGAATTACCTCATTTTGAGCTGAGTGATTCAATGATTACCTTATAATAAGGAAGAAATTAAATTAAAGAAAACAAACGATTGAAGTAATATCTTTAAGCATTTCCATAGAAAATATTGGAATTCGAGAGTAACCATTTTTGCAATAGTCTCCTTCCCCTTTTACTTTATTGGGATACACCATGCTGCATCATGTATCCAGCTGGAAGGCTCTGCCTCCTAGGCTCCCTACGGTGCTGCATTGAAAATGACGTGCAGGGAAAATGACGTGCAGGAATGGAGAAGGATCAGTCCTTTGAATTAGTTGGTTTCTGATTTCTGGTCGTCTTGCTGCAACAAATGATGTTATGTAATGTCAAGCATACAATGTCACGTGTCTGAAATGTTTTAGATTATGGAAACACCACATTATGAGTTCTTGTGCACAGTGACAATGTCCCTACCTGTGGGCAAGAAACTCTGGGTTCAAGTCCCACATTAGGACTTGTTGACTATAAAAGATGCATTTGTGAAGTCGCTAAATAGATTAATTCTCAGCCTGTAAACAATTTGAATGTGTCTGCTGTAGGTATTAAAATTGGAAATTCTCTGAAACAAAATCACTTTAGGATTTTTCCCACAAGAGTGGACCAATCCAAAGGAAGCCCATGTCCTTAGAAATGAGGACAGGAGTCAAGACAATCACACAGGACACCATCTCAGTCAGAATTTAACAAAAACTGGTGTGGTTGAAAAGGTTTTGTTATATTTACAAAACTGCTTGATCTCAGCTAACATTGGTTGGTACATCCCAATTGGCCTTAGTATCCTTGAACCAAAGAGGCAAACTTCAATCAGTATTGCTAATTCTGCCCAATATCCCAAGGATATTGCTGTAAAACTGTCCCACATGCACATAACATTGTCAGCTTTCATAAATGAATCTTTTACACTGTTAAATAATCCTTCTCTTGACGTCCTTTAGTTCATGTCACTGGACATTAAGTTGAAGATAGTTCTAGACTCAGCTTCAGGCCATTCACAATTACTGCTTCTAATTTTAGCAGTCTATGAGTAGTGCTAGATAATGCTGCAAAGATATAGTAGGTGAGTCAGCTTCAAGAGAGAGGATGAAAACTGAAAACGATCTTTCAGCTAAATTCACACGTTCAAAACCCAATACACAGATTCAGAGTCATGTAAATTTGTGGCAGTTTCTGCTTTTATTTTAGAGTTCCAGCACTTGCAGATTTTCTTTTTACTCACTGCGTAGATTTTCACTTCATGAATGGATACTTGATGAGTTATTTAAGGTTGCTTGGACTCCATGGAGCTGTACCTAATGATGAGCAATTGCTTCCAGGAATGAAGATGGAGAGGTAAGAAATGTAATAGGAAGGAAGGGAAAATGTTTACAAATATAATCAACTAAATTAAACAATTACAGAGATATAGAAACAAGAGAATTACATGAGATTACTTTAAGTAATTCTTACTATATGCTATTAAAAAGCAGCTGTGTTTCTCAGATTACACTTTGAGTTGTGACAAGGTCATTATAAATTACAATACTGAAATAGGCCATTCAGTCCAACTGCTCTGTATCAGTGTTCATGCCCTGTACAAGCCATTCTTCAGCTAAACTAACCTACTTCAACTAGGAAAGATGTTCTGCAAAGCAAACCATCAAAGGAGGGTTTAAAAGCAAATATATAGCCTTGATTTTTCTTTTTTTAAAAGTACATTTATGGTTCAGTTTGACTAGTTTTTCAGCTCTGCAGGTACCAGAAATGCCCTTCAGCCTGTCAAACTCATGTAATATAGAAAGTGCAAGCACAACAGAGATTACAGTCTGTTCCAAAGTAACAAGTGGTATTTACTGAAACTGACAAATACTGTACTTACTGAATCCCTTTGCCAGCTTTAAAAGCTGCTGGACAGCAATAATTTTTTTTTTCTTTTACATTTCAAACATCCAGATGTTGCAAAGTAAGATGAGGTAATTGTGGAAAACCAAGGTGTCACTGCATTCACAATTAATCTGCTTAAAATAAAAAGCAAACCTGGTGCCCAGCTCATATGTTTTGGTGGGACTATGGAGCAAAATCATGACATTAACCTGAGGGTGAGATTCTCAATTGCATTGTGACTCCATGGGGAGATCAAGCTGAAGCAGTTAATAAACAGCATTTGAATGCCAAGGTTGTGTCAAAAGCCTCAATGCACTACAGTAATAATTGGTGTTTAATGGCATAATCTGGTAACGTCTGCACTGCAGATTTCCAATAAGGCTGCCAACTCTCCAGCCATTAAAAAAATCCACTCGACATTGCAACAGAATAATAAAGGCGCTTAAAAAGAAAAAAATAAACTTTTTTTGAACATCTTCACTTCTTAGGCATAAAATATTAGAGCTAGGAGAAAAATGTCATTTGACTAGTCTGTTGGACCTGTGAGCCATGATGAAACTCCAGGAATACATCCAACAACAATTGGCAACCTTAACTTCCAGTGAGAATGACAGGGCATAATGCATGCGATAGGAATTACAGTGCAAGTCCTCCTTTGCTGATAACAAGGAAGAAGATATAACCAAGACATATCACAATTCTTAATTTTAGAAGGTGTAATAAAACTAATATTCCTTTATAAATCAGTGGCAATCGGGCATTGCTAGTGCAAGCATAGTTGCATTCCTTCCAACATGGGAAATAACTCCAATATGTCCAGTACTCTTTTTTTAAGAAAATGTAACTGTGTTTAAAACATTACCAACTCTCCATCTCCATAAGAAATATCAAGTGAAATTAAATATTCAGATTAAGTTGCACTCTTCAGGAAAATATTTGGATACTCCAAGCTGATATCTTGAAATACATGGATCTGTACAAAGACAGTAGATACTAGAAGATTTTCATGATTTGTGGCATTTTTCATTTGAGTGGAATTGTTGACACATAAACCATGTATTCCTGTCATAAATTGTGACAACCTATTTCCTATAGGCTGTTTATGCAAAACAGACATTAATGCACACGCCAACGAGTCAGCAGAACAGTGGTCTTGCTTTCTAGAAGGACAATGTCAAATGCAGTCTATCTCATACCCCTGATGGTTTGTTCATTGTTATGAAGCAAGAGCCTCATGTTGGATTCCAAGAGATACACTTGGTCCCCTTTGTAAGTGGGGGCCCTGTTGAGTATTTCATAATCCTTAGCCCATGTTTACACGGATGTTTCCCGTTCAGAGCCATGTTCTTCCTTCTTCTTCTTAGAATTGCAAAAGCCATGGAGTCCACAGAAGCAGGCAAAAGTGAACTGGGGCATCACCTATGAGAGTCAGTGCATGGTATCGCACAAACGTTGATCTGAAAAATAAATTGAAATATTTTCAGGACTTGAGAGAAATATGTGGGAAATATTAAGGACAGGATGATTAATGGGAATCTTATAGATACCAGCTAGTGTTCTGATTTTGCTGTACCTTTACATGAGATCTTTGGTGATATCCCCAAAAGCTGCTGTCTTTGCCTATCTCCCTCATTTCAGTTTGGTATGACAATCTCTTCAAATCAGAGTTGCAAGCCGATAGGCAGGAATTCCCTTCCAGCAGCTCTAAACTTATATTGGGACTATTACTGAGTCCTGAGACTGCACCAGAGGAGACTACTAGGATGTGACAGTCAATTTTGGTCCCGTTTTTGATGTGGATACCTGATTAATTGGCCTGGAGATGGTTTTGGTAATGTGTTTATTTGGTAGCTTAGGCTGCTAATTTTTGGCTCAGCTGTGTGAATGGAAGTGGATCTGTGCAACTGAGTCTATTTTAAGAAGGCAACAACATACACTGCATTACCTTGTGTTGGAAAGATGTCTTGGGAATGGCAGAGGTCTGGAACCCAAAGTGAGGTGGGGGGGGGGGCGGGGGCGGGGGGGGGGGAGGTCCTCACTACTTGAGGTCACTATTGGTCATTCTCCCTGCTGCCACAAATGGAATTGCAAAGTGTGAAGGAGATATATGGAGACTGCAAAGAGATGTGGACAGATTAGGTGAGTGGACAACATGGTGACAGATTGAGTATTACATGGAGAAATACGAGATTATTGAATTTGGTAATAAGAGAGTAGCAGAAGGTGCAAACTATTAATGTTCAGAGGAATTTGGATGTACTCATAACAGAACGCAGAAAGTTAGCATGCAGGCAGAGCAAACAATTTGGAGGGCATATGGCCCTCTGGCCTTTATCGCAAGGGGCCTGCAGTAAAATCTGCATTGCTAAAATTACCACAGTATTTGGTGAGTCCATTGTGTTTGGTTTTGATCACCGTATTTGAGGAAGGATTTACCTGTAGTGGAAGCAGAGTAACTAAGGCTCACTAGATTGGTGCCTGTCAGATGATGGAGCTGTCAAGAGGCTGAGTAAATTGGGTCTAAAATATATGGTATTTAGAAGAATAAGAGGTGATCTCATTGAACTGTGTGCGGTTCTGAATGGTCTGGCGGGGTGCACACTGAGACATTCTTATCCTGGCTGGGGAATCTAAAACGCAGGGCTTTAGTTTCAGGATAAGGAGGCCAATCATTTAGGACTAAAGTAAGGAGAAATTTCTTAACTCAAAAGCTGGTGAATCTTTGCAGTTGTTGACTCTAGAGTGTTGTAAATGCTCCATTATTGAGCATAGTTATGGCTGAGATAGAATTTCATATCTTCAGGGGAAAAAGGGATAGGAGGAGTAGGTGGGCATGTGAAGTTGAAGCTGAAGGTATCGTACTGAATGGTGAGATGGCTTGGCAAGCCATTTGGCCTTCTCTTGCTTCTGTTTCTTATTAGCTTGCACTGACCCTATGGTACTTGGATGACCCAATGGCACCTGGATGCCCATGGCTAAGGCCCCTCTGTATTGTTCACCCTTTAATGCAACCCACTGAATTCCTAGGCTGACCATGACTGGCTCTCAGCTGTGTATTCACCTGATGCCTCTGCTCTGCTCCAGTGTACATGGCCTGTGCTACCCCATAAAATCCAAACATGCCCATCACTGAACTCCTAATAAGTTCTTTACTAGCTTAGTTAATGTACTGGGCAAGATCCCAAGGCCATTCTCCCATACTAGGCACAAGTGAGGACTGCAGATGCTGGAGATTAGAGTCAACATTAGAGTGGTGCTGGAAAAGCACAGCAGGCAGGCAGCATCCGAGGAGCAGGAAAATTGATGTTTCGGGCAGGAGCTCTTCATCAGGAATGGCCCCTACCCAAAACATTAATTTTCCTGCTCCTCGGATGCTGCCTGACCTGCTGTGCTTTTCCAGCACCACTCTAATCTTGACCCCTTCTCCCATACTGTCCTGGTGAAACTCATTGGTGTGATGGCCAAGGTTGGTACATTGGTCACTTGCCTCCCCAACAAGACAAACATTCGGTCCAATGTCCAACTTCAGAATAAGTCACTTCAAAATTATTATCTGTAGATACAAAGTTTTTATTTAATTTTTTTTATCACAGCTTTTAAATTTACAAAACAAAGAGATGTTATTTCATTATAATTTGATTTGATTTTACTTTGAAAAAAACTGAAGCTAGTCCACCTCCTCAGTAATTTACAAAAACAAGCACAGGCATGATGAATTTGGGTATAGTATTGTAGTGGTTATGTAATGGATTAGCCATCCAGATATCAGCGCAATCTACTGCAACTCATGCTCCCTGAGGTTTGGCTTCTCGTATAAGCGTGCAGAAATTTTTAATCAATCTGTTCAGACACGTTATGACATATTTGGTACAGGTGGGACTTTAAATCTGGGCTCCTGGGCCAGAGGTATGACATTTACGATGGCTTCATGAGCACCTTCTGTAAGTTTGGGTGGCACGGTGGCTCAGTGGTTAGCACTGCTGCCTCAAAGCACCAGGGTCCCAGATTCAATTCCAGTCTCGGGGGGACTGTATGTGTGGAGTTTGCACCTTCTCCCCTTCTCGGAATGGGTTTCCTCCCAAGTCCAAAGATGTGCAGGTCAGGTGAATTGGCCATGTTAAATTGCCCTAGGAGAAAGTGAGGACTGCAGATGCTGGAGATCAGAGCGGAAAATGTGTTGCTGGAAAAGCGCAGCAGGTCAGGCAGCATCCAAGGAGCAAGAGAGTCGACGTTTCGGGCATGACCCCTTCTTCAGGAAGGGCTCATGCCCAAAACGTCGACTCTCCTGGTCCTTGGATGCTGCCTGACCTGCTGCGCTTTTCCAGCAACACATTTTCAGCTCATGTTAAATTGCCCATAGAGTTAGGTGCATTAGTCAGAGTCATAGAGATGTACAGCATGGAAACTGACCGTTTGGTCCAACCTGTCCATGCCGACCAGATATCCTAACCCAATCTAGTCCCACCTGCCAGCACCCAGACCAAATCCTTCTTCTTAAATGTTGCAATTGTGCTAGTCTCCACCACTTCCTCTGACAGCTCATTCCAGGCATGTACCACCCTCTGTGTGAAAACGTTGCCCCTTAGGTCTCTTTTATATCTTTCCCCTCTCACCCTAAACCTATGCCCTCTAGTTCTGGACTTCCCGAGCCAGGGAAAAGACTTTGCCTATTTACCCTATTCATGCCCCTCATAATTTTGTAAACCTCTATAAGGTCACCCCTCAGCCTCTGACACTCCAGGGAAAACATCCCCAGCTTGTTCAGCCTCTTCCTATAGCTCAAATCCTCTAACCCTGGCAACATCCTTGTAAATCTTTACTGAATCCTTTCAAGTTTCACATCTTTCCGATAAGAAGGAGACCAGAATTGCACACAATATTCCAACAGTGGCCTAACCAATGTCCTGTACAGCCGCAACACGACCTCCCAACTCCTGTACTCATTACTCTGACCAATAAAGGAAAGCATACCAAACGCCGCCTTCACTATCCTATCTACCTGCGACTCCACTTTCAAGGAGCTACGAACCTGCACTCCAAGGTCTCTTTGTTCAACAACACTCCCTCGGACCTTACCATTAAGTGAATAAGTCCTGCTAAGATTTGCTTTCCCAAAATGCAGCACTTCGCATTTATCTGAATTAAATTCCATCTGCCACTTCTCAGCCCATTGGCCCATCTGATCAAGATCCCATTGTAATCTGAGGTAACCCTCTTCGCTGTCCACTACACCTCCAATTTTGGTGTCATCTGCAAACTTACTAACTGTACCTCTTATGCTCGCATCCAAATCATTTATATAAATGACAAAACGTCAAGGACCCAGCACCGATCCTTGTGGCACTCCACTGGTCACAGGCCTCCAGTCTGAAAACAACCTTCCACCACCACCCTCTGTCTTCTACCTTTGAGCCAGTTCTATATCCAAATGACTAGTTCTCCCTGTATTCCGTGAGATCTAACCTTTCCAATAGTTTCCCATGGGGTACGTTGTCGAATACCTTACTGAAGTCCATATAGATCACATCTACCACTCTGCTGTCATCAATCCTCTTTGTTACTTCCTCAAAAAAACTCAATCAAGTTTGTGAGATATGATTTCCCCCACACATAGCCATGTTGACTATCCCTAATCAGTCCTTGCCTTTCAAAATACATGTACATCCTGCCCCTCAGGACTCCCTCCAACAACTTGCCCACCCCTGATGTCAGGCTCACTGGTCGAAAGTTCCCTGGCTTGTCCTTACCACCCTTCTTAAACAGTGGCACCACATTAGTAAACCTCCAGTCTTCCGGCACCTCACCTTTTTCTATCGCTCATCCAAATATCTCAGCAAGAGGCCCAGCAATCACTTCTCCAGCTTCCCACAGAGTTCTCGGGCACACCTGATCAGGTCCTGGGGATTTATCCACCTTTACCCATTTCAAGATATCCAGCACTTCTTCCTCTGTAACCTGAACATTTTGCAAGACGTCACCATCTATTTCCCTACAGTCTATATCTTCCATATCCTTTTTCACAGTAAATATTGATGCAAAATACTAATTTAGTATCTCATCCAATTTCTGTGGCTCCACACAATGGGTTGCTCTTCGGAGGGTCAGTATGGCCTTGTTGGGTTGAAGGGCCTGTTTCTACACTGTTGAGAATCTAACCTGCACAGTCAGCCGAATAACCCAACATCTGCAATTCACAATCTGGTATCACAGAACTATAAACAATGACATTGAGGCATTGAAAATAGCCATTCAGACCAGCAAAACAGGCTGCTCTATGAATGATCCTGTCGGTGCAGTAAGGTTGTCTGGTGATTATGGAATTGAGTGAATAATCTAATCATTGTACATTTAAGTCCAACCATGGGGTGGCACGGTGGCTCAGTAGTTAGCACCACTGCCTCGCAGTGCCAGGGACCTGGGTTCAGTCCAACCTTGGGAGACTGTTCGTGTACAGTTTGCACATTCTCTCTGTGTCTGTGTGGGCTTCCTCCAGGTGCTCTGGTTTCCTCCCACAGTCCAAAGATTTGAAGATTAGGTGATATGGCCATGCTTAGTTGCCCATAATGTTCAGGTTTGTATAGGTTAGATGCACTAGTCAGAGGTAAATTTAGGTTAGGGGAATGGGTCTTGGTGGGTTACTCTTCGGAGGGTCAGTGTGGACTCGTTGGGCTGAAGGACCTGTTTCCACACTGTAGGGATTTTATGCTAAATTGTGAAATTGAACTAAACATTGAGAGTTTTTAATATAGCATGTGAACGATCATGTAACTTCCTGGATCATAAGAAAAAACTAGCTGGTTCAATAAGGTGGCCTACAAGAAATATGTTTGTATGTATTTTTATTTGTGAAGTGTAAAAGCTTCAAGTACGTTTTCACAGAAGCTATGTACCGCAAGTTAATGTTGTTATATAATGCAGTTGCTTTGAAAGGATAGAGGTGACTGCCTCTGGGATGGGCTAGTTAGATCATTTCATTCAATTACACTTATTCGATTGTTAAGAATCATGTAACTTAGGTCAGCTTGGTGTCTGGATGTAGGTTTGCTCACTGAACTGGAAGGTTCACTTTTAGACGTTTTGTCACCATACTAGGTAACATCTTCAGTAAGCCTTCATACAAAGCTTTGTCCGGAGTCTCACTGAAGGTGTGACCTAGTATAGTGACGAAATATCTGAAAATGAACCTTCCAGCTTAGCGAGCAAACCTACATCTAGAACCTCAACTTGAGCTACAAATCTTCTTAAAACTTGCTAGCTTGGTATCTCTTTGGAGATGTTCTCCTGTAATGTGTTATCTATCATACCATGGTATAGCATTTTGGTAACAACAATGTGTCTTTTGTGCAGCGACTTCCACATGGTTATCCTCACTATTTAGTATTTAGGGTTTCTTGTTTAAAATGAACAAGGTAAGAGGAAGCAAAGGACATCTCAGCAGAACCAGTTACCAATTGACAACATCTCTTGCAACAAATTTAATCTCAATGTTGGAAAGTGGAAATATTGATTAACTTTAACAGGTCTAACATAGCAGTAATATCCTCAACCACTTCAGCACCATGTCCTGTAACTTCTACCAAATCCCTTTAACTCCTTGCAGTCTAGACATTTAACATCAGCTTTTTAATAGCATGATATTTGAATGCAGATGGCCAAAGACTGTGACGCAGGGATTATTTTATTCCACTGGCATCAGATTGGAAGGGAAATTAAGGATGTCTTTGCAGTATGTGCATGTAATTAAGCCTGAGGAATCCTTTTGCATATCTGCTTCAGCTTTCTGTCCATCATGAATCCCACCCATGGTGACCCGACAACCCAATATGATTCCATCCCTGGAGTGAAAGTTGGGTCTAATGAAACCCATTAAGGTCGATCTGCCGCTCTGTCTACGACCTGCTCCGATAGTGAAAATCAGCCCCTCAGAGTAGCTCCCAAAAATAATAAATGTGATATTAGAAAAAAATATGTAATTAGACTTTCAAAAACCACGACAAGCACAAAAAGTTCCAAGGAGGAGATACTGTTGCAATCTAATGCACACATCTTCTGCCTTTTTGGGAGACAGTTCTACCAAACCTGCAGACAAAGTTTCTGTAAATCAGTGGTTTTGAAATCAATACAGTTCTGTAATGGTAACTTTGACAGCTCTTCCTTCATAAAACAAGTGTTTGTCTATAAATGTTACCTAAACATTTATGATTAATTGTGGCTTTTCTTTTCTGAGACCTTTGCAAATACATTTGACCCATTATAATTGAAAAATACTGACTGTGCTAATGCAGGGCTGGAATGGATCTTTGACAGCATTCTGAGATCAATAGATGTGAAGTTGGAGGAGCACAGTAAGTCAGACAACATCGAAGGAACAGGAATATTGACATTTCAGGCCGGGGCCTTGGGCAACTATCTGTGTGGAGTTCGCACATTCTCCACGTGTCTGCATGGGTTTCCTCCGGGTGCTCCGGTTTCCTTCCACAGTCCAAAGATGTGTAGGTCAGATGGACTGGCCATACTAAATTGCACATATTGTCCAGGGATGTGTAGGTTAGGTGGATTAGCCATGGGAAATGCAAGGTTACAGGAATGGAGTGGAATAGGGTAGGAGACTCTTTGGAGGGTAGGCATGGACATGATGGGTCAAATGTTCTACTTGCACACTGTAGTGATTCTATGAATATCAACATAGAACTGCAACTGAGACTCACCATCCTGATGCACTTGTATAGTATGATCTGCCTGTAAAGCACATAAGACAACACTTTTCACTGTATCTCGGTACATGTGACAATAATAAATCAAATCAAGTCAAATTTAGCATGTCCCTCTCTTTGGTGAATATTGATATGAATTTATTAAGGACCTCATCCACTTCCTCCAGCTCCAGGCATGAATTCCGTCCTTTGTCCTGAGTGAATCTATCCTTTCCCTAACTACCCTTTCTCTTTCTATACTGCATGTATAAAATGCCTTGGGATTTTCCTTAATCCTTTTTGCCAAAGACATTTCATGGCCCCTTTTAGCTCTCCTCATTCCTTGTTTGAGTTAATTCCTACTTTCTTTGTATTCATCAAGGGCTCTGTTTGTCTTCAGTTTCCTAAACCGCACTTTTCTTTTTGACTGCGCTCTCAATTCCTTTTGTCATTCAAAGTTCCTGAATCTTGCCGCCCTTACCCTACATTTTCACAGGAACATATTGATCCTGAATTCTAACAAACTGGTCTTTTAAAGATTCCCACATGACAGATGTTGATTTACTCTCAAACAGCTGTCCCCAATCTACATTGTCCAGTTCCTGATAAATATCATACCTCAATTTAGTACTTTCACCTGAGGACTACTCTTATTCTAATCCATAAGTAACTTACAACTTTCAGATTTCTTCCTGAAATGCTCCCCCACCGAAATATTGATCAACTGGCTGGGCTCATTCCCTGATATTAGGCAGAGTATGAGCTTTTCTGAGTTGGACTATTCACACATTGTTTAAAAACAACCATCCTGGACTCACCTTACAAGCTCCAAGATCATTGCGCACACCCCTGTCCCCCCAGCCCACACCCACCCCACACATACCACCATCCAAGCCCCTGGCACTAAGCAAGTCCTAGTATTTGGGGAAGTTAAAATCACCCACCACAAAAACCCTATTGCTTTTATATTTTTCCATAATTCATCCACACATCCAATCCTCTAGCACCCCATCACTGTTGGGAGGCCTGTAGTACAATCCCATCAAGATGATTGCCCTTCATATTTCTGAGCTCTACCCAAAAAGGCCTTGCTGGATGAGCCCTCCGAGGTGTCCTTCCTCAGTACAGTCATGATTTTCTCCCTTCACAGTCACACAACTCCCCCAACACTTCTACATCTCTCCCTATCTCACCTGAAACTTCTAACTCTGGGATCATTAAGCTGTCAGTCCTGGCCCTGTCTCCGCCAAGCCTCTGTAATAGCTACCACACAGTTATACAGAGGAATCTCGATTATCCGAACGAGTTGGATGTACGATCAATTTGGATAACTGGATAATCAACTTGACCTCAAACAAGGGAAGCCATATTGATCTAATGCCATGCTCTACCAGAGATTTTTAAAAAAATCTATAATTTTGATGGGTCAGCTAATCTTTGCATTCTGCAAATTGCAGGTTAAATTAAGAAGGACTAAACACTTACCATCACATAAATATATGAAACCCCAGCATTAAACAAGGTCCTGAACAGTTTCTACAATCACAAGAGTATTTGTCTGTTTCGATGAACTCATTGTCGCTATAGAAAGACAGAAGCATCGCCTTGCGCACGTGTTTACTTTCTCTGCCATTTTTTTCATGAACGGCCCATTAAATTGATGGGAATAAACACTTACTTTTGCAAAGGGCTGTGTAACTAACCCTTACGTAAAAATTAAAATCCAGTCGTTGTTGCTTGAGGTGCTTGTGTTTCTTTGTTTTTGCCAGCGTTTTCACATCTTCTTCAGGACAGGTAATCCGAATACACTTCCCTCTTTGATGTGATGTTGTAATGCGACCTTGAAATCTTGTTCGGATAATTCGAAATTCAGATAATAGATGTTCGTATAATCAAGTTTCCTCTGTACACAACAATCCGAGCTCTAATGTCATTTGCCTTTCCTGTCATATTCCTCCCATTACAACAAATAGTTTCAGACTGCCAGTCCTGTTGCATTCAGTTACCTCCCTCTGTCTGTTCTTCCTCATAAGTCTTATTAGCCTTAGTCTCTGACTCTTCAGTCATTGAATAAGATCATCTGTACCAACCCACCTCACACTCCATTCCTCGATTCACTTTCTCCCCAAAACTCGACTCAGCTCAGCCTTGAATATAGTCATTGACTCAGTGACCATAGCCCCACTGAAGAAAAAAAAATCCAAAAACTCATAATCCTTTGGTGAAGAAATTATTTATCACCAATTGTAAATGGACGACCTGTTATTCTGAGATCTCTTGATCTTTAAGGCCCCAAGGATTAGACCGTCTAACCCGAGAAACAGCCTCTCAGCACGTACAGCTGTTAAACCCTCCAGGAAATTTAAATATCTGAGTTGTAGCACTGCTTATTTGTCTAAATACTGGGAAATATAGGCCCACTGTACTCAATCTATTCTCAGGAGACAGCTCACTCTTGTCCCCAGAAATCAATTTGTACCTCTCCTCTGCACCATGTATCGTACATTCCTTTTAAGTGTGATCAATAAAGGAGGTTTTAAAAGGAGAGGGAACAATACTTGAAAATTTGCTTATGAATGTGATACTGGAGGTTGTGCCCATCGAAGATTACGTCACCTTTTACTCAGCTGTTCAAATGATTTCAAGAAAATTGCCAGCAAAAAATGATGGAAACATAATTTCTCAACTGTGCATGTGAGATAAATAAATAATTGAGGTTAAGGGCTAACATTTTTCCAAAACACACATACTTACATTTTGTGTATTTCACAACAAGGTGGAATGAAAATACTTGAAACAAATTTATGTTCATGTCTTTGCTTCTGAAGTACAGGAGTCAATGGTGTTGAAAGGTGGTGCTGCACAAAATGTTCTGATCGATATGCACAGGTAGTCAGAATAGTCTATTTTAGCATTCTCACAGTTCCTCTGCATCACACAGTTTGGCATGTGCCTGCTGCTGCAAAGCTACAAAAAGATTGTGGCTATTGCCAGCAAAATACTAAGAGACAAAGCAGCTCATTGACAAGAGCTTGGAGGTCTCCCTCCCTCCCCACCCCGCTCGCCAGCCTTCATGACCTCCTCCATCATCAAATTCATCTCAAATGGCTCAATGTCTTTGTATGATTTAGAGCACTCTGTAAGGTTGCAATATCCTCCCTGTTGGTTTCAAGAATTGCAGGAATTATTTTTCTGAATATGCCTTGGCTAGTCTCAGAAGTTTGTCTCAGGTCTTTTTGTAAGTAGGCGCTACATCCCAATGATTGGCAGAGTGTACCCAACCACATGTTCCTTTGACCATTCACAGTGGGCTGCATGCCAATTATGCCTGTGCTTGCAAGCTTTAGAAGTGCTTTTAGTATTGGAAATTATTTGTTAAATATTCAAACTGTGCTAAGCCTTACACCAGAAGCTAATTTAAGATCATTGTAGAGTCATAGATTCATACAGCATGAAAACAGACACTTAGGTCCAACCAGTCCTTGTCGAACATAATCCCAAACTAAACTAGCACCACCTGCCTGTGCTTGGCCCATATCCCTCCAAACATTTCTTATTTATGGACTTATCTAAATTTTGTTTAAACTTGACTGTACACATATCAGCCACTTCTCTGGAAGTTAATTCCTCACAAGAACCACTTTCTGAGTAAATCCAAATTGCCCCTCATGTCTTTTTAAAATCTTTCTCCTCTCATCTTAAAAATATGCCCCCAGTCTTGAAACTCCCCATACCACGGAGAAGATAATTGCCATTCATCCTAGCTATACCCCTTAAGATGCTATAAACCTCTATAAGGTCACCCCTCAACCTGCTACACCCCAGAGAAAGAAGTCCCAGCCTATCCAGCCTCTCCTTATAACTCAAACCCTCCCATACAGAACTTGTTAAAAACCAGGCGTGAGGCCTTCAGATCAGGAGACCCACTCAAATATAAGGAATCCAAGTATGACCTTCACAGAGTCATTAAGACAGCCAAGGACCAATACCGATCCAAACTAGAGACCCAGACAGACACCCGGCGACGATGGCAAGGTCTGAATGACATCACAGGTTCTAAAAAGAGACAGTGCAAGATAGCAGACGATGACATATCCCTCCCAGATCATCTCAACGCCTTCTATGCTTGCTTTGACCAAAAGCTCAGCAAAGAGGTAACACCTATTCCGAGAAGTCCTGACAAACCTGTCCCAACAGTCACTGCCTCAGAGGTCAGATCAGTTTTCCTTCATGTGAATCCAAGGAAAGCAATGTGACCAGACAGAGTACCAGGCCTTGCACTCAGAGCATGCGCAGATCAATTGGCTGAGGTCTTCTCGGACATCTTCAACCTCTCCCTGCAGCAGGCCACTGTCCCTGCCTGTTTCAAGAGAGCCAACATCACCCCTGTGCTTAAGAAGGCTCATGCAGCATGTTTCAATGACCACTATAACTATGGCCATAACTACGGTGGTCATGAAGTGCTTTGAAAGGCTGGTCATGGCATTAATCAACTCCAGCCTCCCCACTATCCTTGACCCATTCCAATTTGCCTATTGGACCAACAGATCCATGTCAGATGCCATATCACTTGCCCTTCACTCCTCCCTAGAATATCTTGACACCAAGAACAGCTAAGTAAGAATCCATTGACTACAGTTCAGCCTTCAACACTGTTATCCCCTCGAGACTGATTACTAAAGAGACTCATCTTGGACTAAGACCCACTTTCTGCAACTGGATCCTCTGTTTCTTGACCCAAAGGCCACAATCAGTGAAGATTGGCGACAATATTTCATCGTCACTAACACTCAACACTGGAGTCCCCGAGGGGTGCGTACTCAGCCCCCTACTGTACTCACTGTCTACCCATGACTGTGTCGCCAAATACCAGACTAATGCCATTTACAAGTTTGCTGATGACACCACCATAGTCAGTCAAATCTCAGATGGCAACGAAACAGACTATAGACGGGAGGTGGAAGACCTGGAAAAATGGTGCACAACCTAGCTCTCAATGCTGGCAAAACCAAGGACTCATTATTGATTTTCGGCAGGATGTTACTCATGCCCAGCTACACATTAACAGAACAGAGGTAGAACAAGTGGAAAGTGTCAAGCTCCTGGGAGTGGTCATCCACAACAAGCTTTCTTGACTCTTCATGTGGATGCAGTGGTTACAAAGGACCAACAACATCTTAGATTAGATTAGATTTACAGTGTGGAAACAGGCCCTTCGGCCCAACAAGTCCACACCGACCCGCCGAAGCGCAACCCACCCATACCCCTACATATACCCCTTACCTAACACTACGGGCAATTTAGCATGGCCAATTCACCTGACCCGCACATCTTTGGACGGTGGGAGGAAACCGGAGCACCCGGAGGAAACCCACGCAGACACGGGGAGAACGTGCAAACTCCACACAGTCAGTCGCCTGAGTCAGGAATTGAACCCAGGTCCCTGGCGCTGTGAGGCAGCAGTGCTAACCACTGTGCCACCGTGCCGCCCACCTCTCTTCTTCCTCAGGCAGCTGAGGAAATTTGGCATGATGGCAAGTACTTTGCCAACTTTAATAGGTGCGCATTGAGAGCATTCTGTCTGGATGTATCACTACCTGATATGGCAACTGTATCATTCAAGATCAGAGACGGTTACAGAGAGTGGTGAATTCAGCCCAGACAATCACAAAGGCCAACCTGCCATCCATAGAATCCATCTACCAGGCCCACTGTCAAGGAAAGGCCGCCAGCATTCTCAAAGATCCATCCCATCCTGGCAATGATTTTCGACAACCTCCACCATTGGGGAGAAGGTACAGAAGCCTGAACACATGCACCAGCCGGTTTCAAAACAGCTTCTACCCAACTGTTGTTAGAATACTGAATGGACTCACTAACTCTTTACATTCGCCTGTACCTGTGTTTTTGTTTTTGCTGCTGTTTACCTATTATTTACTTACCTATGCTACTTAACTCTGTGATCTGCCTGCACTGCTCACAAGACAAAGCTTTTCACAGTGCCTCGGTACAAGTGACAATAAATTCAATTCAATTCCATTCCTGGTAAATCTCTTCTGAACCCTCTTCAACTTAATAATATCCTTCCTATAACAGGGCGACCAGAAGTGGACACATCATTCTATAAGAAGCCTTGTCAATGTCTTGTAAACCTCAACATAATGTCTTAACTCCCCAACTCAAAGGTCTTAGCAATGTATGCAAGTGCGTTAAATGCCTTCTTAACCACTCTGTCTGTATGTGATGGAACCTTCAAAGAATTATGTACCTGAACCTCTAGGTTGCTCTATTCTACAACACCAAAGGCACTATTTTTAATTGTATAAATCCATTTTACCAAAATGCAATACCTCATATTCTTCCAAATTAAACTCCATGTGCCACTCTCTAGCCCATTGAACCTATTGATCAAGATCTCTTTGTAATCCTCGATAACCTTCTTCACTGTTCACTATGCCATCAATTTTAGTATCATCCACAAACTTACTCACCTTGCCTTCCATATTCTCATCTAAACCATTTTTATAAATGACAAACAAAAGTGGACCCAGCACCAATCCTTGTGGAATACTGCTGGTAGCAGGTCTCCAGTCCAAATAAAACCTCTCTAACCCCACTCTCTGTCTCCTGTCATTAAGCCAGTTTTGTATCCAATTGGTAAATTCACCCTGAACCCCATAGTGATTTAACTTTACTAATTAGTCTACCATGCAGAACCTTGTCAAAGGCTTTACTAAAGTCCAAGTAAACATTGTCTACTGCTCTGCTCTCATCAACCTTCTTGGTTACTTCATCAAAAAATTCAATCAAGTTTGTGGGACACAGTTTCCCTCGCATGAAACCATGCTCAAAATCATCATTTAGGCTCACAGTGACGCATTTGCATGTGCTTGAAGCTGGGTCAAGAGTGTGATGCTGGAAATGCACCGCAAATCAGGCAGCATCCAAGGAACAGGTGAATTAAAATTCAAGGAATCTCATTCCTGATGAAGGGCTAATGCCCGGAACATTGATTCTCCTGCTCCTTGGATGCTGCCTGACCTGCTGTACTTTTCCAGCAACACACATTCGACTCTGATCTCCAGCATCTGCAGTCCTCACTTTCTCCTATGTGCCTGCAGCTGAATTGAATTGAATTGAGTTTATTGTCATGTGTACAAACAGTGAAAAGCTTTGTCTTGTGAGCAATATATTCTGGATCAGTGATGCTGGAAGAGCACAGCAGTTCAGGCAGCATCCAACAAGCAGCGAAATTGACATTTCGGGCAAAAGCCCTTCATCAGGAATAAAGGCAGTAAGCTGGAAGCATGGAGAGATAAGCTAGAGGAAGGTGGGGGTGGAGAGAGAGTAGCATAGAGTACAATGGGTGAGTGGGGGAGGAGATGAAGGTGATAGGTCAGGGAGGAGAGGGTGGAGTGGATAGGTGGAAAAGGAGCTAGGCAGGTCGGACAAGTCCGGACAAGTCATGGGGACAGTGCTGAGCTGGAAGTTTGAAACTAGGATGAGGTGGGGGAAGGGGAAATGACGAAGCTGTTGAAGACCACATTGATGCCCTGGGGTTGAAGTGTTCCGAGGCAGAAGATGAGGCATTCTTCCTCCAGGCGTCTGGTGGTGAGGGAGCGGCGGTGAAGGAGGCCCAGGACCTCCATGTCCTCGGCTGAGTGGGAATGGGAGTTGAAATGTTGGGCCACGGGGCGGTGTGGTTGATTGGTGCGGGTGTCTCAGAGATGTTTCCTAAAGCGCTCTGCTAGGAGGCGCCCAGTCTCCCCAATGTAGAGGAGACCACATCGGGAGCAACGGATACAATAAATGATATTAGTGGATGCGCAGGTAAAACTTTGATGGATGTGGAATGCTCCTTTAGGGTCTTGGATGAAGGTGAGGGAGGAGGTGTGGGCACAGGTTTTACAGTTCCTGCGGTGGCAGGGGAAAGTGCCAGGATGGGATGGTGGGTTGTAGGGGGGGCGTGGACCTGACCAGGTAGTCACGGAGGGAATGGTCTTAGCGGAAGGCAGAAAGGGGTGGGGAGGGAAATATATCCCTGGTGGTGGGGTCTTTTTGGAGGTGGCGGAAATGTCGATGGATGATTTGGTTTATGCAAAGGTTGGTAGGGTGGAAGGTGAGCACCAGGGGCGTTCTGTCCTTGTTACGGTTGGAGGGGTGTGGTCTGAGGGCGGAGGTGTGGGATGTGGACGAGATGCATTGGAGGGCATCTTTAACCACGTGGGAAGGGAATTTGCGGTCTCTAAAGAAGGAGGTCATCTGGTGTGTTCTGTGGTGGAACTGGTCCTCCTGAGAGCAGATACGGCGGAGGCGGAGGAATTGGGAATACGGGATGGCATTTTTGCAAGAGATAGGGTGGGAAGAGGTGTAATCCAGGTAGCTGTGGGAGTCGGTGGGTTTGTAAAAAATGTTAGTGTCAAGTCGGTCGTCATTAATGGAGATGGAGAGGTCCAGGAAGGGGAGGGAGGTGTCAGAGATGGTCCAGGTAAATTTAAGGTCAGGGTGGAATGTGTTGGTGAAGTTGATGAATTGCTCAACCTCCTCGCGGGAGCACGAGGTGGCGCCAATGCAGTCATCAATGTAGCGGAGGAAGAGGTGGGGAGTGGTGCCGGTGTAATTACGGACGATGGACTGTTCTACATAGCCAACAAAGAGACAGGCATAGCTGGGGCCCATACGTGTGCCCATGGCTACCCCTTTGGTCTGGAGGAAGTGGGAGGATTCAAAGGAGAAATTGTTAAGGGTGAGGACCAGTTCGGCCAAACGAATGAGAGTGTCGGTGGAAGGGTACTGTTGGGGACGTCTGGAGAGGAAAAAACTGAGGGCTTGGAGGCCCTGGTCATAACAGATGGAGGTGGAGAGGGATTGAATATCCATGGTGAAGATGAGGCGTTGGGGGCCGGGGAAACGGAAGTCTTGGAGGAGGTGAAGGGCGTGGGTGGTGTCTCGAACGTATGTGGTGAGTTCCTGGACTAGGGGGGATAGGACAGTGTCGAGGTAGGTAGAGATGAGTTCAGTGGGGCAGGAGCATGCTGAGACAATGGGTCGGCCAGGGTGGTCAGGCTTGTGGATCTTGGGAAGGAGGTAGAACCGGGCAGTGCGGGATTCCTGGACTATGAGGTTGGAAGCTGTGGGTGGGAGATCTCCTGAGGTGATGAGATTCTGTATGGTCTGGGAGATGATGGTTTGGTAATGGGGGGTGGGGTCATGGTCGAGGAGGCAGTAGGAAGAGGTGTCCTCGAATTGTGAGCAATATAGGCAAATCACGGAGTTAAGTAGCATAGATGAGTAAATAATAGGTAAACCGCGGCAAAAACAAAAACACAGGTACAGGCAAATGTAAAGAGTTACTGAGTCCATTCAGTATTCTAACAACAGTCGGGTAGAAGCTGTTTTGAAACCAGCTGTTGCGTGTGTGCAGGCTTCTGTACCTTCTCCCCAATGGTAGTGGTTGTCGAAAAACATTGCCAGGGTGGGATGCCTATATAAATACACAGCATTCTGGAGACAAAAGGGAATTTGTATGTTCATTGCATCTTTTTTTTAAAAAAATGGAGTAATGGAGAGAGCCAATCTCTGGTGCAACATACTCATGGCAACACCCTGACCAATCAGAGAGAGAACCATTCTCTGGTGCAACATCCCCATGGCAATGCCCTGACCAATCAGAGAGAGAACCAATCTCTGCTGCAACATTCTTATGGCAACACCCTGACCAATCAGAGAGAGAACCAATCTCTGTTACAACATCCTCATGGAACACCCTAACCATAAAGAGAGAACCAATCTCTGCTGCAACATCCTCATGGCAATACTCTGACCAATCAGAATCTATCTGCCAGGTCTGAGAATTAAGACTGACAGGTAACCATATTTTCTGCATGTCAACATTAATGATAGCTCACTCAATTAGCACCTCCTTCTTATGTTGCATAAAATGGAGTTCATTTGTTCAAGCCTGTTTCTTGTGTTCTAGTTCTGATGAGTTCAAAACAAAAAGCTTTTAGCATTGTTTAATTTCTGTACTACCAAATAATAATTCAGAGCTTTATGGGATTTACAATGGTGAAATTAAAAATGGTGTTATGTCTTTGAATGGTGTGGCACTTTGCATCTTCTTATACATAACTGGAATCTTTGACAGCATTGGCAATCCAAAGACACAGCAGATTCTGCAAGTACCATTAAATTCTATTACATTTAAAACAGTAATAAAATGGGTCCAGCACTGAAGGAAGACTATCATCTCAATGCCAATTTCTCCACAAGAACAGATCACCTAATCTTACTCCTACATAGCTTTGAAATTATTTTCTCTTCAGATAATTATTCAGTTGGGACAGGGAGAGCTGAGTTGAGAAAGGACAGTGGCAGCAGGAGATTAAAAACTAATGGATAAGAGTTCCTTCTATGTTGCGCCCTGTCAGAGCCGAAATGCGGGGTTACAGGATAACAGATAGGTGATTGGTGAGAAAGATGATTATCCAAGTGGCTTAAATCAGGAGACAATACTATTGGCTAAGTGTATAGCTAGGAAATTCACTTTTAAAGTATTTAACAGTAATAGTGATTAAATACGTAGATTAGACATAGTGAGGTGTTGCAGCTGTAGTGTGTGGGAGTGTGTGTGGGATACTGGTGTGATTCATGCTGACCACATCATAAGAGTTGGCTGTTTAAAGAAATTCAGCTCAGAGTTGATGAGCTGAAGTCTGAGCTGCAGACTTTGTGACATATCAGGGAGTGGGATCTACCTGGGGTGCTGTGTTTCAGGAGATAGTCATACTCTTTAGTTTAATTACATCAAATTTGGTCTGTCATCAGGCACAGAAGGGTATGTCTGAAGGGCAGATAGGTATGGGGATCCAAAATTTAGCTTTGGAGGAGCTTCAGCTAGTACCTTGTCCAAAAGGTGCGAGGTTCTTGCTCCTGGTGTAGATGAAGGAACAGACTACATGGAGGATGAGTGAACTGATCACAATACCATGGTACAGAGCACTATTCTGGTGTGAGGAGGATGACAAGAAAAGAGAGGTAACAACAAAGAGACGTTGGAATGCAGGTTCCTAGCTCCTTGAAAGTGGAGTCGCAGGTAGATAGGACAGTGAAGAAGGCGTTTGGTATGCTTTCGTTTATTGGTCAGAGTATTGAGTACAGGAGTTGGGAGGTCATGTTGCGGCTGTACAGGATATTGGTTAGGCCACTGTTGGAATATTGCATACAAATCTGGTGTCCTTCCTGACAGAAAGATGTTGTGAAACTTGAAAGGGTTCAGAAAAAATTTACAAGGATGTTGCCAGGGTTGGAGGGTTTGAGGTATAGGGAGAGGCTGAACAGGCTGGGGCTGTTTTCCCTGGAGCATCGGAGACTGAGGGGTGACCTTATAAAGGTTTATAAAATCATGAGGGGCATGGATAGGATAAATTGACAAAGTATTTTCCCCTGGGGTGGGGGAGTCCAGAACTAGAGGGCATAGGTTTAGGGTGAGAAGGGAAAGATATGAAAGAGACTTAAGGAGCGATGTTTTCACACAGGGTGGTACGTGCGTGGAATGAGCTGCCAAAGGAAGTGGTGGAGGCTAGTACAATTGTAACATTTAAAAGGCATCTAGATAGGTATATGAATGGGAAGGGCTTGGAGGGATATGGACTGAGTGCTGGCAGGTGGGACTAGATTGGGTTGGGATACCTGATTGGCATGGGCAAATTGGACTGAATGGTCTGTTTCCGTGCTCTATGACTCTATAACAGTAATAGAGAGTAGCATAAATACTGTTCTTTGCAGCAAGGACTGGGTCCCAAAGGTTGCATTGTCTACCTCGTGCCAAGCTTCGGGACATCTCTTTTGGGCTGGAGACAAACTTGAAGTAGGAGGGGAAGGATCCAGTTGTCGTGGTTCATGGAGGTACCAATGACATTGGAAAGAGGTTCTGCTGAGGAATTACAAGCAGCTTAGGGTTAAATTGAAAACCAGAACCAAAGAGGTGATTAACCTCAGGATTCCTACCTAAGCCACATGAGAATTGGCATTGGGTAAATAAGACTGGAGAGGTAAATGCTTAGCTCAAGGATTGGTGAGGGAGAAATAGTTTCTGATTCATGGGGAAGTGGCCCCAGTGCTGGAGAAAGAGGGAGCTGTTCCATTGAGACATGCTTCATTTGAACGATGTTGGGACCACTGTCCCAGTGAATCATATAATTAGAGTTCTAGATGGAGCTTTAAACTAACTGGGGAGAAGTGGAAGGTGTTGGGAGAGGGGAGTTCCATTGCAGGGATGTTTTGAAAAAATCAAGTAGCAATCAGAAAGTAGAGGTGTAGGGTAATGAAGAGGTAAGCAATAATCAAACTCTGCCAGGAAAAGGCAGATCATAGAAGCAGAAGAATGCAGCAGACATTAGGACCAGAATAAGTAATAATGGCAAAATGAAAAAGTTGAAGGCTTTGTGCAAGGATATGTAAAGCAGATATGCATGACAAAGGGAGAAAATAATTTAGAGTTGTGAAAATGAGTTATCTTAGTGTGAAGCGATTAGTAAATTCTGGCTTAGAAGTGTTTGTGTAGAACCCGAAGGTGTAATTTGAAGCTGAGAAAGTTTATGCTCAGTTATACAACAAATCAAGGACAAGGCGATCAGATTGTCAGCACTGAGCATTGATGCCATAGCTAAGTCATATCCTATGTGAGAAGGGCTTTCTTTCTGGTACTGAGTAACACAATAGGGTTGTATTTTTATTGTGTTTCAAAATTTTAAATGTGTTCTGGTTAAACAGTTTGATTTAGTTCCGTTTTACTTCCATTTCTTTTGTATACCAAACTTCTGTTTTATTGTTGAACCTAAATCTGTATCATTGTGTGTTTGTGTTTTGGTGAGAGACCACATTGCTAAAAATCAAAAAATTAAAATATGATCTAACGGGCCAGTTTGGGATCTGATGTGTCAAATAATAACATCAGTTTGGATCATAACAGAGGCAGTAGAGTTTGGCAACATAGCTAAATTCCCCCAGGTACAGGATGTAATAGTTTTTACACACATTATGTGGAGAGTGCCTTATCAAAACGTAGTTGAGTTCATCAATAGAAAGAGTTTCCTAATGGAATGTTGACTCTTATTTCTAGGAGATTGGAGTAAAACAGAAGGGATATCTTACTGCAACTGCACAAGGTGCTGGTGAGGCCACATCTGGAGGACTATGAGCAGTTTTAGTCCCCTTATTTAAGGAAAGATATAGTTTCATTGGAGACAGTTTAACAGAAGGTTCACGGGGGTGATCCCTGATATGGAGACAGTGAAATTATCATGGTGATTCTAACAGATGAGAGACTTAACAAACAATCAATGTATTTTTCAATGTATAATTTCAGTAATATCACACGGTAAACCTTTGCTATAAAAGCTGTGTCTTACAATTAATTGTATATGCCACAACCACCTGATGAAGGAGCGGTGCTCTGAAAGCTAGTGCTTTTCCAATTAAACCTGTTGGACTATAACCTGGTGTTGTATGATTTAAAACTGATATGGAGGGATTGTCTAATAAACAAAGGTTGGATCTCTACCCATTGAAGTTTAGAAGCGTGAGAGGTGATCTCATTGAAACATTTAGGATTCCTAATTATAAATGCTGAGGGGATATGTCTCATGGGAGGTCTAGACCAGAGGGGATAGTCTCAGAATAATGGAGCACTAATTTAGTTCTGTGATGAGGCGGAATTTCTTCAGAAAGCTGTGGGGGCAGAGTCCTTGTATATATTTCAGGCTGACAGAGGTTTTTGATGGTAGTTGGGCTGGGGGCAATGAAGGATAATGAGGAAAGAACAGAAAAGTAAATGTGAGGAATGTCGGATCAGCCATTATCTTGTTGAATGGTGCAGCAGGCATGAGGGGCTGAATGGCCTACTCCTGTCCCTATTTTTATGGCTAACCCAGTTATGATCATTGGTGCCATAGCTTAGACTGTGCCACGTACATGGGGACTCAGTGTGTTGCCTATTTCTTTAGGAGCTGCATCTTCCTGCTGTGTTTGAGGGAAAGTGGAGTCAAAATTCAGAGCAGCCACAGTCTAGTTGAGTTCCAGAATAGCTAGAGGGGGCTGAATGGCCTACTCATGTTCTAATTTTATGTTCCTGTTTTTGCAGCCAAAATCATTTTCTTTGTTTATGTTGAAATCAGTTTGCAGTTCCCTGTGTAACTGTAAAACCATAGTGATTTTCATATTATGCATCTCTTTTACACTCGAATGGGTAAAATTAGAATTGGCACAAAGACTGATGCTACTTTTTTTTTATATAATGGATTAGTCAGTCCAAAACCTCCTTTATAATAAGCATGCAAAATATTGTTGCTGTATAAAGAAAACAAGGATGCATCATCAGCAACCGAGGATGGAGCTGATCGATTCTGGCTGCTCTCACAATGAGCTTTCTGCCTGACAGGCATGGATCTTGATACTTTGATCCAACACATGGAGACAATGTTGCCAAAAGGGACATTGCAAGTTTAATAATTCCAAGACATTGCTTATTTATGTCACATAGATCAAAAGCTAACTTCTTTCAATGGACATTATATCCACATTTATACTTAGGTCCATTCTTCTTTTTGCTTATAACCTCCTTGCATTGCTCAATGCCT
Organism: Hemiscyllium ocellatum; assembly: GCF_020745735.1. Taxonomy (NCBI): domain Eukaryota; kingdom Metazoa; phylum Chordata; class Chondrichthyes; order Orectolobiformes; family Hemiscylliidae; genus Hemiscyllium; species Hemiscyllium ocellatum. The sequence continues at coordinate 7,590,505 of NC_083426.1, read as the reverse complement.
TTTAAAGCTGAGTAACAGCCATGCTAAACCCCACTACAGTATCGAGAGAATAAGTTTTCTATGAACAAAATCAAGGCAGTATTCCCAACAGGTGTGGGACCAAGCTGCGATCAATGCAGGCCACAGGATCTGCTGCAGCTCAGTGCGTAGCATGCTCACATCTGAGCCAGACATATGCCCTTTAAACAGAGTAGGCAGAAGACTGCTTTCACCCCAATGAACTTAAGTGTTGACGCTCATCCCCCACCACCTCACAAGCTCTTCTGAAAATGAATACATTAAAGTAGACCCACTTTGACGGAACTGCTCCTGCAATCCAAAAGATGTGCAGGTTAAGTGAATTGGCTATGCTAAATTGGCCATAGCATTCAGGGGTGTGTAGTTTGGGTGCATTAGTCAGGGTAAATGTAGAGTAATAGAGTAGGGGAATGGGTCTGGATGGGTTACTCTTCGGGGGGTCGGTGTAGAAATGTTGGGCCAAATGACCTGTTTCCATACTGTAGGGATTCTATGATGAACATTGTCGAAATTGTGGGTAGCGCAAATCTATGAACTGCTCTGCCCTCAGTCTCAGGCTCCCACATGCCCCACTGCTCAGATTGGCTTCCTATGTTTTCTAAGAATGTGATCCTCGAGGAGAAAGTGAGGACTGCAGATGTTGGAGATCAGAGCTGAAAATGTGTTGCTGGAAAAGCGCAGCAGGTCAGGCAGCATCCAAGGAACAGGAGATTCATCAGGAATCCTGATGAAGGGCTTATGCCCAAAACGTCGAATCTCCTGTTCCTTAGATGCTGCCTGGCCTGCTGCGCTTTTCCAGCAACACATTTTCAGCTAAGAATGTGATCCCTCAGCCTCGACAGCTGTGTTAAGGTCGACAAAGTTGGAATGGACTTTGATGTTTTTTCCTTGGGGTTTTGAACAGGCTCATCACCTGCTTCAATGTGCCTGCTTTCTCTATCTCCTACAAGGGTCCAGATTTGGTTTGAAGTGTGCAATATGTCCAAATTGTCCAGTGGTTAATGCGCATCCAATATCATTTTCTCAAAATCTTCATCACTCCTGGAGTCTACAAGAAATTTCTTGGTTTCTCTCAGTTGCTATGGCATTGCAAATGCCAAATTCCTTCAACTGAAAGCTGGTTGCTATTCATGCTAACTTCAAAGAAAATGCCATACCACACATCAAGAGAAACCAAAAACCTAAACTAAACGTGCCTTTTCCAAGGACTTGTGCATCTACTTGTGAGCTATTGCTGAATTCTTTTGTTATGCTAGTGTCAGAGATGTCAGTTAGTAGATTATGGATAACATCTAGCTGGCAGCAAAGACATTTCAAGGCATTAATTCAACTTTCCCATCTTCTTCTACTATTGGTTCCATTATAAGATTAAGCACATGCTTTAGAACTTCCATGAATTAGATCTAAAAAAGCCATCATCCCCAAGTGACACTTTGCATCATCAATAACAACAAAATTCAAGAAATGTCTACTGCAAGGCTCATGCAATAATACTCAGAATTCTTTGTTGGACACTCCTCTCTCTCCCCTTTATATTGCTTCCATTGTCGTAGCCTTTAGCCCATATGTTTCCAGTAGGCAGTAAAATGTCTTCTAATGTGTGTAGGATAATGTCTGTCACACTAGCATCAGTCGTCTTCTTTAGTATTACAAAACCCAAATTATGTTCCTTTAGGTTCCCAATAATCAATATCTGAAGCTATGTCCATCAAACTAATGATCATGGTGATTTGTTCAATGTGGCATACAGGTGGTCAGGGGCTTAATTGACTAGCCAGTGGTTTGTAATGCAGAGTGATACCAACAGCATGGATTCATATCCTGCACTGGCTGAGGTTATCGTGAAGGGCTCTCTTTCTCAACCTCATTCCTTACCTGTGGTACGGTGACCCTCTGGTTAAACCACCACTACTCATTGAGTCATACAGCACAGAAACAGGCCCTTTGGTCCAACTTGTCCATGCTGACCAGGTATCCAAAACTTAACTAGCCCCATTTGGGCCATGACCCTCTAAGCATTTCCTATTCATGTACCTGTCCAATTATCTTTTAACCGTTGTAACTGTACCTGCCTCTATCAATTCCTCTGGCAGCTCATTTCATATGTGCACCACCCGCTATGTGAAAAAGCTGCCCCTTTTAAATCTTTCCCTTCGCACCTTAAATCCAAGCCCTCTAGTTTTGGGCACCCCTATCATGGGGAAAAGACCTTAGCTATTCTTCTTATCTACACCTCTCATGGTTTTATAAATCTCGATAAGGTCACCAATCAGCCTCCAATGCCCCAGGGAAATACGTCCAGTCTATCCATCCTCTCCATATAACTCAAACCCTCCAATCCCAAAACTTGTAACCTTTTTCTGCACCCTTTCTAATTTAACAATATTGTTCTTATAGCAGGGCAAAACAGGATTGTTTGTGGTATTCCAAAAGTGGTCTCACCAATGTTACGTACAGCTGCAACATGACATCTCAACCCCTATACTCAATGCTTTGACTAATGAAGGAAACATATAAATAGAAAGCAGGAGACAACAGCTTCACTTCAATTGGAGGTCACCACTGATGATGTTACCTAGCCAGGTAATGAAACATCTGGATATCAAACCTACAGCTCAGCAAGCAAACCTACACCCCACAAAGTCCTTTGACATAGGATTATGTAACGACTGACAGCGAGTTCCTTCTCCAATGGTAAGTACTATTTTGTAATAAAACAAAGAACTGCAGATGCTGAAGATCTGAAACAGAAACAGGAATTGCTGGAGAAACTCAGCAGTCCTTGCAGCATCTGTTGAGACAAAGTGAGCTAATGTTTTGAGACCAGTGACCCTTCTTTGTGATTTGTTGGGAACTTTCCTTAATTATGATCTTTAGAGAAATTGAACTGCTGGATATTTTCAGACTCATATTTCACAAAGTGTGTCAAACCTGATTGCCACAGTTGGGCTCAGTAGCAGGCCACTATAGTTCAAGTTGGTCACACTGTGGCAAGGCTCACATCTTTTCAAATCTTGATCCTTGGCAAGATGTCCTTCATTTACTTTATCTTATTTTACATTCAGGTGATACTTAAAGTCTATTTCAACTTATGAGACTGGAGGCCAAACTACCACCTCAGCTTCAGTCTCAGGTTGATCCTTTGAGTTCCAGTGATCTGCATCATCTTGATATCCTGGACAAGTTGCAGGGTGGCTCAGTGGTTAGTACTGCTGCCTCCTAACACCAAGGACCCAGGTTCAATTCCATCCATGCTGTACATCTCTATGACTGTGTGGAATTTGCACATTCACTGTGTGGGTGTCCTCGGAGTGCTTTGGTTTCATCCCACAGTCCAAAGATGTGCAGCTTAGGTGAGTTGGTCATGCTAAATTGCCCACAGTGTCCAGGGATGTGTAGGCTAGGTGGGTTAACCATGGGAAATGCAGGGTTTGAGGATAGAGTGGGATGCTCTTTGGAGGGTTAGTGTAGATGTGGTGGGCCAAGTGGCCCCATCTGTACCGTTGGGATTCAATACTTCGAATTAGAGCTTTCTGGCATCGCCTGTCCTGTTTTCTTTTCAGCTTTCCATTTAACACATTGTGCCCTCAGACAATTCTTTTTCTATGTTTATCTGTCAGGATGCCATTGAAGCCTTCGCTGGATTTGGTTTGACTAGAGGAAGCTGAAGTTCACAAAACCCTCACCATTCCTCATCCCAGTCTCAGTGGAAATGGTGGTCCAGGAGACCCTTCAGCTTTTTGCGTTCTCTTCCTGCTCTGGTCCATTTTTCATTAATTCTCATATCTCCATAGCAAGCCTATTGCCCCACTTGCCAGTTGCCTTTGAGCTGCGGGTGGAGCAGTGCTGTGTGAGGTGCAACCATTGAAATTATTGAAGAGTGATGTTGGCTGAAAGATCAGGCTGACCATGAGCAAAGCTTAACTCACTCATACCAATAGCACGACAAATCTATAAAATCACATGTGTGCTTGGCACAGAGGCTTGAGAATGAGTCATGGGAGGAACCCAATGCTGCATTCATAGAATCGCTACAGTGCAGGGAGAGGCCATTCAGACCCTGTTACTCAATCCCTACCCTATCCTCACATTTATCATGGCCAAGCCACTTAGCCTGCACATCTTTGCACTGGGGGAGGAAACCAGAGCACCCAGAGAAAACCCGCGCAGACAGTGGGAGAACATGCAAACTTTTCACAGACAATCGCCTAAGACTGGAATCAAACTGGGTCCCTGGCACTCTGGGGCAGCAGTGCTGTCCATTGAGCCATCATGCTGTCCATTGAGGAAATTGAGGTGGTGGAGGCAAACAAGGTTGGGTCACGTAACAGGGTTTCTATGGGATTACAGAACAAATCAGCTTGGCGGATCAGTCAGCACATGCCAGATGGGAGGCAAGATCAAGAATCACTTGATACACTGAGGGGAAATGCTCAGTTCAGGAGCCTGTGATGTGCAGGGTTGGAGTTTGGTAATGGACACACAGGGGAGGAGTCAGTTTTTACCCAGCTCTGTTTGCTGCTGTTTCCTGGTCAAAACCAATTTCTGTGGTCCTACAGGTAAGAGGGAGGATGGGAGGTGGAAGTGTCCTGCTCTCCCCAGGAATATGCTGTGATGCAGCTGCTCACAAACAAATCTCGATGACATTTTTATTTGTCAGTTTTTAACATGTCAGTTTTTACGCCTTTTTACCATTACCCAGCATGCCATGGTTGCTGCCCCTCACCCCCAGTCTTGCCAGACAAGACAACTGCCTGGTGGAAACTCCAGCCTGGGTTCAAAGCCCACTTCAGCATAAAATCCAGAATGACCCTTCAGTGCTGCACTAATGGGCATTTAAAGGACAGCTGGCTGTTAGAAGAAATAAGGAAAAGGATTTAGGTAGTCAAATTCACCACTTACTGCCCATTACTGTTGTACTCTTGCACACTGTCTATAACCTTTCTGCTCTTTATACCAACATTGATAATTGTACAGCAGATGGCCTGTATTTTAGCTCCTCTGCTTTTCACTTGTCACTATAATGTGTGTCTAGCAATTACTGCAGGAGGGCTAAATGATAGCGAGCGTTCAATTGCTTTGTATTGTTCCTCCCCAACCCCGACTTCACCCTGTCTGTGTTCGCTGCAGACAACGCCTCATCACTGATCTATTTTCAACGTATCATCGACTTCTCTTCACAAACACTGCTGCAACAGCAAGATACTGATATGGCCACTCCAACTGGGTAATCAAACTGTAGATCCAGTACCACAGCTAAGAGAGTCCTTAGAGATGAAATTAATGGATTGAAAGTGAATAGATTTCAATCTAATGCTCCTCAGAGATGCATTACAAAGAAATCATTCACTTCAATCTAACCATTTCACCTGATAGATGGAATTTGAATTGTATTTTCACAGGCACTGAACTGCCCTTTGGGGTTTAACCAATGCCCAATAACTTCTGTTTAGAGCAGAAAAATAAAGCAATGGTATTTCAAAGCAGTTAATTTTCATTCTTTGAACCAAGCAAAATTTTCTTTAATATGTATGATGTGGGATGAATTAAAGTTGTCTTACAATTGAAATAAAGATTGCCTCAGTAATAATATCTGTGGTTTTCTGATATGGGGTACCTCACAATTAACTCTTGATGTGAAAAGACACAAACTCATAGCTAAAAATACTGAAAGATCTGCAGTTGCTGCAAACCAGAAACAAAAACAGAAATTGCTGGAAAAATGATCAGCAGGTCTGGCAGCATCTGTGGAGAGAAATCAGAGTTAATGTTTCGGGTTGATTTCTCTCCATAGTTTCTGTCAGACCTGCTGAGCTTTTCTAGCAATTTCTATTCTTGTCACAAATTCATGGCTGTTTCTATCAGTAAAGACAACAATTTTACTTCAATCATGAAACAAAGTTTAAGTTACCATAAAGGCACTTGTTTCAGCCAATGTTTTACACTTGCTGTCCTGCAGATATTGATTCTGGTTAAGATATGGTTTCCCCATTGATGGAAACTAACGCCAGTTAGTTTAACATTTGTCCAAGGTATTAGCAACAATTATTAAAAAGCCAATAGCAGGGTACTTAGACAGACTGAGAGTAATCAAACAATGTCAAGAAGATTTAGCGAAAGAGAAATTCTCTTCAAGAAATTGCTGTGAATTAAAAGGAACCCGTGGATGTAATGTACTTAGATTTTCATTTTTCCAGAAGGCACTTAACAATATGCCACATCAAAAGGTTATTGTTCTCATCATAGAGTCTCCAAAAAGTGTCCCACCCAGACCCACTCCCCTATCCTATTACTTGATATTTCCCATGACTGATGCATCTAACCTACACACCCCTGAACACTATGGCCAATTCACCTACACACCTTTGGATTGTGGGAGGAAACCAGAGCACCCAAAGGAAATTCCACACAGACATGTCACCTGAGGCTGAAATCGACCCCGGGTCCGTGGCACTGTGAAGTGGCAGCGCTAACCACTGAGCCACCATGCTGCCAGACAAATGAAGGCACCAATGTGGGACACGAACCCACTGCCCTGAGTTGTGAAAAATAAAAGAACGCATGGGTGGTGGGCGGATAGTTGGTTAACAGAAAACCAAGTCAGTAATAATGGGTCATTTTCTGGCTGGCGATAAGTAATGAGCAGTATTCTGCAGCCACTCACCCTCCTAACAGCTCCTCCAGTCAGAGGCTGCTTTTCTCCTGTATTCAATGGTGATCGTCTCACTAATGAATCCAATAACAGCAGATGGGGGAGAAGGCAACCTCTGATTGGAGTAGCAGCCCATCACAGATTCTGTCTCTCAAATGTGGAGAGTTAGTCATTATGCAAGGCTTTGTCTCCCAACTTTGGTTCCCTCAGAACACAAGACAGATCTTTAGCATTTAGTGTACCTTCCCTCTTCCCACCCTCTCCTGGACTCTGCTGCCAAGCATGCAAAGAGGCTCAACTTTAAAGAGCTACAATTTGAAAGTGTACTTTGCCACTTTTATTATAATATTCATTAAACAAATGTTCATAACTCACTGGGTTGCAGAATTAACATAGAACTCCTAGGGGTAGTGACATTTCTGTAATTATATGGATTATAAAGCAAATCCTTTGCTATCTACAAGGTTCTAATTGCTAATACTGGGTACCAGCTGGCACTGGGATATATTTGCAGTATCATTCAATGGCATCTGGAGATTTCTGACTGCCAGTACCTGATGCTATCTGATGTTGGGCAGCTGCCAGCTGTCACTCTATGGTACCTGGAGGCTTCAACTGCTAATTCCTGATACTACATTTGTGCTGGACAGATGCCATGCATTATTCAGTGGTATCTGGAGGGTTTTAACTGGCGATACCTGACAGCAACCAGCAGGTGTTTTCCTTGGGGTTGAAATCACAAATATTGTCTATTGATTATTTGGGGATTTTAGACCAGCTGAAACCAGAAATGTCAGTACAGTTTTTTTTATATTTCAGCAAGCTGTGTTGTTTGTGTCCATGGATATTTTCCAACATAGAAGTCGCTGCACATCAAAACTAAAATATTTTAAATATACAGAAATATTTTGCTTTATGTACATGCTTACATTATTATATAACATTAATGGGAAGTGAATTAACTATCATTGTATTGAAATACCATTTTCTAAAATGGCTTTTAGAAAAATCACTCTTGGGATATGAGCATTGCTCCAAGGCCAGCATTTGTTACTCAACTCTTAGCTGTCCTTGAGAATATGGTGGTGGGTGTCTTGATGAATGACGTGAGAAATGCTTTTGAGTTTGGACCTTCTAAGGTTCTGGTCCAGTGATGATGAAGCAATTATGTTATATGCCCAGGTCAGGATAGCACGTGATGGTATGGGAACTCAAAATTTCCATGACTTTGTCCTTCCAGTTTGTGGAAGCCACCAATTTGGGAGGTGTCGCTGAAAATGCCTTGGTGCATTGCTGTAACGCATCCTGCACAGGGCAACTATCTAACACCAGCATTGGAGCGGATACTTATGGTGGCCAATCAAACAGACTGAATGTTGTTATGCTTCTTGAGTACTGTTGCAGCTGACCACATTAAAGCAAGTGAGAACACTCCATTCTCCACACAATTTACTTAGGCCTTGAGAATGATGTAGAGGTTTTAGGGTGTCAGCTGATCCGCCCATCAAATGATACCAAGTTTGTGACTTGTACAAGAACCCTGTGGCCTAAATGGCTGGTACAGTTGAGTTTCTGGTCAATGATGGTCCTCGTAGTTTTGACAGCAGGGAATTTAACACATTGTTAGCCAATGGGTCATTGGAAGCAATCTGTAACAGTTGATTATGCTTTTCTGCATTTCTGTGTTGGCACAATAAATCTTCAAAAGCTGCTTGATTAATTCAAAAACAGAAACTGATGGAAAATCTCAGCAGATCTGGCAGCATCTTTGGAGGGAAGTCAAAGTTAATGTTTAAGTTCTGAAGAATGGTCACTAGACCTGAAATGTTAACTTTGATTTCTCTCCACAGTTGCTGCCATATCTACTGAGATCTTCTAGAATTTCCTGTTTTTGTTTCAGATTTCCAGCATCTTTTGACTTTCTGCTCAATTAATTGTTTTAGTTATACTGCCACTCCATTCGCTAAACCAATTGACAAGTCTTTCTACTTGTAGATCGTTCCACTATTTCGTACCTGGCAGCCTCTAAAATATATAATGAATGAAAAGAAAATTTCATTTTCCTCACATATTTTTAATTTACAACATTTGAACTAAGGTTTGGTGCTGGAATAGGAAGGATCAGATCACGGCAGAACTATTTTCTAAATTCAAGGAGCCCATGGGAGGATCATGCAATGGATAGACAAATCAGACTGGATAACATTATGAAGCAAATCAGATCTGGTGAGGCCCTAAAACAAACAAAAACAAAAACTGCTGGAGCACTGTCAGAATTGAAGAAGGACTGAAAATCTGCTGAGTTTCTTCAACAAATTTTTGTGTTTGCTAGTTTCAACTCCAGCATCTACAGTTCCTTGTTTTATTCTGATGAAGTTCCATATTGGGGATCCCAAACCTGATAAAAGAAAACATTATTTAATGCAAGCAAACCCTTTATTTTGAAGATAAGCAGGAGTGTTTAATATGTTCTGTTGCTTGCCAATCTAGTTACATTGCATTTTTCTCTGTGATCTAGCCCTTGTGTCATGCAGTGAGAATGTAACACCTCTGCTGTACCAGATAGCAAAGCTGACACAAGCCTCTAGTATCGTGTAGCACATTGGTCCTCATTGTCACACTGTAATATCGTGTGCCTTGTAAACTTCTCAGACTGTGACTGTAATATACAGCACCCTGCAGTCTCACATCCCTGCTGTATATTGAAAGCACTGCATTCATGACCCATGTGAATTTAGTCTCCGTCCAGCACTGCACCCTCTGACCCTGGGCCACATATCTTCAAGAAGTCAATGGTATAAACAAAGCAACAACTGCATTTGTTTTCATATCCTTGACAAACCCCAGAGCACTATACAGCCAATGGAACATGTTTGAATTGTAGTTACTGTTGTAATGTTGCAAATATGACATTTAATTTGTACACAGCACATTGCCACAAACAGCAATAAGGAGTAGATAATCTGATTTTGGTGTTGAATGGTGAAATCCCATATTGGGGATCCCAAACCCGATTAGAGAAAACATTATGGATCAGCTTTATTTAATGCAAGCAATCCCTCTATTTTAAAGATAAGCAGGAACATTGACACTAGAACACTTTAGCTCTTCTTTGGGTAGTGCTATGGGATCTTTAACATCCAACTGAGGGAACAGGGCCTTGATTTAATGAAGGAAAAGTAAATACGGTGAATGCTGGAAATCTGAAATAAAACTAAGAAGTGCTGGAGAAGCTCAGCAGGTCTGGCATCATCCACGGACAGGGAAGTTTTTGAGTCCAATGGCTTTTCTTCGGAATTACCTTTGTTAAATGTCTCATTTTGAGGTCAGCACTTCCCATAAATACAACATTCCCTCAGTCTGCATTGATGCGTGAGTGCTTTAGTCCCTGGACAGTGAGGTAAATCCATACAAACATGTAAATTAGGCTATTCAGCCCCTCAAGCTGGCTCTGCCATTCGATAAGATTATAGCTGATCTGATTACACAACATTCCAGCCCAATCCCAATAAGTTTTACCCCCCTTGCTTACAAAACATCTATCTACCTCTGCCTTAAAAAAGCCTCTGCTTCTCTGTCTCTTAAGGAACAGACTTCCAAAGACTCAGACCTTCTGTGTGGAAAAATGAAACATCAACTCTGTTTTAATTGGGTGACCCCTTATTTTAAAACTGTGACCTCCTTAGTTCCCATTCAACCTGCTACCTTCTGACTCAGCACCGTGAGTATTATCCACTGAGCCGACAGATACACTCAAAGAATAATGCAGCTGACAAACGGAGCCTGTCAAATGTTGTGTTTGTTTTTGTTTTGTAAGCCTCGATTCTGCTGCATTCTTCACGTGTTCTTCCTATAATGTGTGAGTGCCTTATGTTATCAATCACTAATTGTGAAACTATTGCTCAACTCCCCAATTGTACAGGGTCTGCAGCAGCAGGCACTGAATAGCAGATTAGGGAAAGTAGCAGTAAATTCAGCTCCTGCTCCGTCCATAATTAGAAGCCATATGGCATCATTAAAATCCTGACTATTCCCTTCACACAGTAACACACGTTCGCATTTTACATCTCTTGGTTGTTTGAAGGGAGCCATTTCTTCCAAATTAAATGCTCTGCTTTACGGGTTGAGACAAAATGCCTCAAGCACACAATAAATATCTCTGTTAATTCCCAGGCACATTTTTATCCTATGCTACAACAGTAGTTGTACATTGGAAGGTACTTCATTTTCTGTAAAGTGCATTGATGCACACACATGGAGAAGGTCTACCTAAATGCAAGTTCTTTCTTTTCTAGTCTACATCCACATACAGTCATAGAATCATTCAGCATGGAAACAGACCCTTCGGTCCAACTAGTCCACGCCAACCATACTCCCAAACTAAACTAGTCCCAGCTGCCTGCATTTGGCTCATATTCCTCCAAACCATTCCTATTCATGTACTTGCCCAAATGGGGCAGCACGGTGGCTTAGTGGCTAGCACTGCTGCCTCACAGCTCCAGGGACCCAGGTTGGATTTCAGTCTCAGGCGACTGTGTGGACTTTTCACATTTTCCCCGTGTCTGTGGGGGCTTCCTCCGGGTGCTCCGGTTTCCTCCCACAATCCAAAGATGTGCAGATTAGATGAATTGGCCATGCTAAGTTGCCCATAGTGTTCAGACATGTATAGGTTAGATGTATTAGTCAAGGGTAAATGTTGAGTAATGGGGAATGGGTTACTCTTCAGAGGTATGGTGTGGACTGTTTGGGCCAAATGGCCTGTTTCCACACTGCAGGGATTCTATGAAATGTCTTTCAAGCGTTGTGACTGTACCTACAATTACCACTTTCTCTGACTTGTTACAAATATGAGAGAATATGTGAGTTATTCTGAGGGACATCTCTGGTATGATGTAGGACCCTTACTATTCCCTTTGAGATAAAGTAGTACAAATAGTACAGCACGGAAACAGACCCTTTGGTCAAACTTGTCCATGCTGACCAGGAATTCTAAATAAATCTAGTCTCATTTGCCAGCATTTAGCCCATTTCTCTCTAAATCCTTCCCATATATACGCATGTGTTGTAAGTGTTGTAATTGTACCAGCCTCCACCACTTCCTCTGGCTGCTACTTCATGACATTAATTCCTTCAAGCTATTTGGAAATTATAAAGTAGAAAATGGGCAGGTGGGGGTTTAGAATTATCCAGGTCATTCGCCCTGGATTCTCCAGGTACTGAACCCAGGTACTATATTCACTCACTGAGCTGGAATGACAATCTCTGAGTAAAGTCCTCATTGAGAGACACAGTGCAATATTCACCAGGAAGTCTGAGGGGAAAGCAGCATCAGATTCCTACCAGAAATCCCCAGCATGGGAATACAATGGGGCCAGAAGGAGACTTGCAATTTTGATTTAAAATATTCTCGTAGGGCAAGGAGAAACAGGAATGTCCTGCAACTCACAGGTTAAGCACGAGATGAATGAAAAAATAAGTCATTAGGCTGGGGCAGTAGAATGACACATCATGACTGAGTCTTATCTTTTCATTTACTATTTGCAAGATTCAAAATGTACAATACATCCTGAGTCCCACCTAACTGTCCCCTGAAAGCCTGAACTAATATAATTACTCCATAATATAAACCACAGTGAAAATTCCACCATTGGTAAAACTTGTGCCTTGACTATTATTGCTCAGCCAATTATATTGCCCAATGTTTGGCATTTTAAACTAACAGTTGGATGAGTTATCACGAGATGGAAATTAAAGGTCACCATGAAATTTCATGAAAAATCTTAGAATCTCATGAAGCAACAGAATATGACTGTAACCTTTTGTGACCCAGGTAGCTTGCCATAAACCATAAAACTTTATAGTGTCAGCTAATGACTAGTGGCAACATTTTGAATGCATCATTAAATCTGAAACTCTGATGAAACCATATTATGTGTGAATATTATCTTGCACATGGCATCATTAAAAAAAAAACTTGCCTTTCTATTACGCCTTTCATGACCTCAGCATGTCCAAAGTGCTTTCTAACCAATGGTCACGCTTTCAAGGTGAGAGGTGAAAAGTTTAAGGGTGATACACGCGGCAAGTAGAGGGTGGTGGGTGTCTGGAACGTGTTGCCCCCAGAGGTGGTAGAGGCAGACATGGTAGATTAATTTAAGATGTGTCTGGACAGATGCATGAGTAGATGGGGAGCAGAGGGATACAGATGCTTAGGACTTGGGCACAAGTGTAGACAGTAGATTTGGATTCGCTCAGGCTTGGAGGGCTGAAGGGCCTGTTCCTGGGGCAGTAAATTTTCTTTGTCCTTTGTTCAATGAATTACTAAAGTTCAGTGTTGTGATATGGGAAATTAAAGACAATAATCTAAATGCTGTTCAAAGATCCTTGCACTTAAGAGTCATTGACTCATAGAGATGCACAACACAGAAACAGACTCTTGAGTCCAACTTGTCCATGCTGACCAGATATCAGAAATCAATCGAGTCTCATTTGCCTGCATTTTGTCCATATCCCCCTAAAACCTTCCTATTCATATACCCATCCATATGCCTTTTAAATACTTTAATGTTACCAGCATCCACCACTTCCTCTGGCAGCTCATTCCACATTCAGGTGATTTTTCTTAAATTTCTCTCTCTTCTGTGTAATTCCCACCTGTTCAGAAGGTCTCTGTGTCCCTCACCCTGCACACTTCCTTGTCAACAAGGATAAGGAAAATGTTTTCTCAACCTCCGTCATCTCCTGCTCCAGTTGGACAGGGAGGCGGCTGAGGGGTGACCTTATAGAGGTTTACAAAATTATGAGGGGCATGGATAGGGTAAATAGGCAAAGTCTTTTCCCTGGGGTTGGGGAGTCCAGGACTAGAGGGCATAGGTTTAGGGTGAGAGGGGAAAGACATAAAAGAGACCTAAGGGGCAACTTTTTCACGCAGAGGGTGGTACGTGAATGGAATGAGCAGCCAGAGGAAGTGGTGGAGGCTGGTACAATTGTAACATTTAAAGGCATTTGGATGGGTATATGAATAGGAAGGGTTTGGAGGGATATGGGCTGGGTGCTGGCAGGTGGGACTAGATTGGGTTGGGATATCTAGTTGGCATGGACGGGTTAGACTGAAGGGTCTGTTTTCAGTCTGTACATCTCTATGACTCTATGTTCCTTGCCAGCAATGGGACAATACACAATTGTCTCTGCTGGACAAAGCCAAATCCTGTTAGAGTTTACCTTTCATCTCAACGTTGGCCAGCACAAATACAAAAGTAAATAAGCGTGATCCAAGGAGAAACATGACTGTGGAATAGTGGTTAGAGAAATAAGCAATCCTGGTGTTTCATCATTAACATCGATGCACACTTAACTGGAGGGAACAGCGTGGGTCTTGCAGCTGCTCCTGGGATTGCAGGCTTAGTTAAAAGATTTATTATAGTTTTTTTGCAGTTATTACAGTCATTATAGTTTACTAATATACGATTTTCCCCCATTTTGTTTTATTAATATTCAAAAAAATCCACACAAATAAATCACGATTTTTTTCAAATTGACTTTTTTTTAAAAAAATGAGCTTTTTAAATAGTCTAGAGTGAATGACTGAGGACTTTTTATTCTCAGTTCAGACACAGGGGGTTGTCTGCATGTGGAATGAACTTCCTGAGGGAGTGGTGGATGTAGGTACAATTGCAACATTTAAAAGACATTTGGATTAGTACATGAACAGGAGGGATATGGGTCAGGAGCAGGCAAGTGGGACTAGCTTAGTTTGGGATTAAGTTCGGCATGGACTGGTGAGATCAAAGGTTCTGCTTCCATGCTGTATGACTCCATGACTTGCATTTACATAAAACAATAATACACAGGAGCAGAAATTAGACCATTCAGCCCATCAAGTCTGGTCTGCTATTCAATCATGGCTGAGAAATTTCTCAACCCCATTCTCACACTTTCTCCTTGTAACCCTTGATTCTCTTGATACTCATGAACCTATCTATCTCCATCTTAAATGTATTCAATGACCTGGGCTCCACAGCCTTCTGAGGCAACAAATTCCATAGATTCCCCACTCTCTGGCTGAAGAAGTTTCTCCTTACCTCCATTCTGAAAGGTCTTCCCTTTACTCTAAGGCTACGCCCTCGGTTCCTAGTCTCTTGTACCAATGGAAAATCAAATATAGCATATTCAAACATTCCCAACAATTCCTAAGAAACAGAATCTAACACTAAATCATATCAAGAAACACAAGGACAATGATCAAAACCTTTGTCAAAAAGATGCATTTTTAGAAATGTCTTAAATGGAGGTGAGAAACATGGAGATGTGTTGGGATGAATTCTGAGCATTGAGCCTAAGCAGCTGCAATCACTACCAGCAATGGTTGAGCTATGAAAATTAGGAATGTAAATTGAAGGAGCTTCCTGAAGCAGGCGGACTGGAGAAGGTTTACAGAGATAAGGGGATGAGGATTTGAACACTCTGCATGTTAGAACACTAATAGCAACACATTTGATCAAACTGCCTCGTGGAAATGATGATTTCCTCTTTTAGTGCATCAACTCATTAAATGGTTTCTCCAGGACAAGGGAAATGCTAATCAGTACAAGATGGTTGGTGTGTCATTCTGCAAGTGTTTTTGAACATTGAAAGATCCAGGTTAAGATTCAAAGTCCATAGAGCAACACACAAAACGTTTAGCTGAAAGATGAGTTAAATTAAAGGATAATAATTAGGTGACACCAAGTTATGACCAAGGGGGTAGTCTCCAAATTGGAAAAGAGAGAGACAGTGAAAAGATAGTTTAGATTTTCCTACTTTACACAGAAGATGATGGACATATTGAATAGTCTCTCTAGTGGAGGGTGCATTAATTTGTAGAGACAACTGGATTAAAAACCTGGGTAAGATCTGATGGACAAGTGTCATGAGAAATGTGGTGGGACACAATCATTCATAAACAGTATGAACATGGTCCCTTGCACAGCATGAATTCCTTTTTAAGATTCAAAATCAAATATCTTGTGAATTGTGGGAACAGGGAGAAGTTCCCTAGATTTGATGCCCTGAAATTGAAGGAGTTGAATCCAAATGATGAGACTTTGCCTCAGCATGGTAGTGCAGAAAGAAGCAAAAATAGAATTTCTGCAATCTGGAAACATTTGGTGAAAGTGAATACAAAATTGTCTGATTTTAAGGGGTTTATTTCCACTGTTTAAGGAATGAAATCTGACATTGTTAGCTTTATGTGATCATAATCCCACAACTAACACAGTTGTCTCTTAACTGCCCTCTGAAACAGCCCAGAAAATGACTCTATTACAGCTATTTAAGGGGAAGACGAGCCAACTTTTCCAGGCACCAAAGAGTAGGGAACAAATGTTGCTACAAACATAGAAACTGTAGGAAAACCTCAGCAGGTCTGGCAGCATTTGTGGAGAGAACTGTTCTGAGGAAGGATCACTTGACCCGAAATGTTAACTTCAATTTCTCTCTGCAGATGCTGCCAGACCTGCTGAACTCATCCAACAATTTCTGTCTTAGTTTCTGATTCACAGCACCCATAGTTCTTTCAGTTTTAATGAATGTTGTTAGTCTTGACAGTGAAGGTCACATTTTAACAATAAATCTGAAAATAATAACTGGTACGATGTATTAAGAGACGTACCAAATAGAAAATGTAGTCCCAAAAATATAATGATATAAACAAAATAGCAAAATTGATCGTAACAGAGAAAAGTTCAATTTGCTTTCACAGTTTGTTTAGAGTGAAGGTTTAGTGTGCTTAGAAGTTGTGGTGTTGAGGGTTAATGGACAATCTGAGATTTGCAACTCTGCTGTGCATCAGACGGTGTGAAGGTGTTGGAATAGTAATCACAGGCACCTTATTGATTCACTTCAAAAGTAAAGAAGCAGATGATATTGGCTCTTCCTGCTGCCTCTCATCAGCATTAGCTCAATAAATTGTCTGCCCAAACTGTCATGTCTGATTTCAAAATGTTCTCCCAATATGCTACACCCGAGTGACTCGATTCTGGAGGAGGCAGGTCCTGCATTATCAGCAAGTGAAACAAAAATGAAAAGCAGGAACTTCAATCAGTTCCATTTGGCCTGACCCTGATACATTTGCAAAACGTCACTCAGACAAGCTACATACAACTAGACATGTACAAGTGAATAAACTCTTCAGAAAACAAAACATTAGGAGCAAAAAGATTTGACGGAGGATTGCAAGAGGTTTAAATGAAGAAGGACGGGGAACAAAACTCATTACTAATTGTATAAGGACTAGAGGACACAGATATAAGGTTTAGGCCAAGAGATAAAAGGGGAAATTTAGGAAGGAATTTCTTTATGCAACTTGAGGTTATGGTTTGGAAGTTGCTTCCTGAAGAATGATGGAAGGAGAAATGATCAATGATTTCAAAAGGAAATTGAATGAAGTAAATTTGTAGGGCTACGTGGCTGGAGTGAGGCAATTATTGGATTACTCCATGGAGATCTAGCTAAGATTTGATGGAATAAGTGGCCTCCTGTGCAGTAAATGACTGTATGAATTGAGGTACACATGGTAGAATGCTGTCTGAATCCTCATCATTCCCACAGGCATGATTCCTCTGAATATTAAAGGTATAATGAGGATGGCAACAAATTTCCTCTCCCCAAATCCACTCACACACTGGCTGCTCCTCTTTCTTTCATTCCCAAACTCACTAACGATACTCTCTCCAACAGCAGCAGATGAAGATTGGTGCTTCACCCAGAGGCAGCAGAGGTTTGAAAAACCCAAGACAGATACAAGTTCAGAAAGCACTGGAGAAACTCAGCAGGTCTGATTTGCGGAAAGAAATCAGAGTGAGAGCTTCAAGTCTGGTGACCCCTCATCTAAATTGGAAACAGCTGGGAAATAGTGGTATTCATATGGATGATGGGGAGTTGGGGCGGGGAGTGGGGGAGAGGGGATGCAAGGAGCCAGTGAGACAAACAAATGGAAATGATGCACAGAAAGAAATCAAAGACAGGAAACAGACAAAGGGGATTGCCAATAGTGAGCCGGGAAATAATAAATGTGGAATACTGGTAACGGGAACTATGAATTGTTGTAAATGCGTTGGCTGTGATTAGATTAGATTCCCTACAGTGTGGAAACAGGCCCTTCGATCCAACCAGTCCACACTGACCCTCCAAAGAGTAACCCACCCAGACCCATTTCCCTCTGACTGATGCACCTAATACTATAGGCAATTTAACATGGCCAATTCACCTGGCCTGCACATCTTTGGACAGTGGGAGGAAACTCACGTAGATACGGGGAGAATGTGCAAACTCCACACAGACAGTTGCCAAGGCTGGAATCGAACCTGGGATCCTGGTGCTGTGAGGCAACAGTGCTAACCACTGAGCCACTGTGCTGCCTGTGCTGGGAACAACCCATACAGAATAGGATGGGTTGGATATAAACATGGAAGGGGGCATTCACGCTCTGAAATGGTTAATCACATTGTTGAGTCCACCTAGGTGGATGTGCCAGCTTGTGCTGAGCTTTGCTGGAGCATTGAGACAGAAATGTTTGCATGAAAACATGGTAGCGTACTGAAGGGGCAGGCAATGGGTAGCTATTTTCATGGATATAGCGAAGGTGATTGGCAAAGTGGTCGTCCAATCTGCATTTCATCTGTTTGATGCAGAACAGAACACACTGTGAGCAGTGAATACTGCAGACCAGATGAACTGAAGTGCAGTTAAATTGCTGTTTCATCTTGGAGATGTGCCTGGGACCTTGGAGACTGAGGAGGGAGGAGGTAAATGAGCAGGTGTTACACCTTCGGCGATTGGTGGGTAGATGCCATGGGGTGTGGGGAAGTGTTGGGAGTGGAGGAGGAGTAGACCAGGGTGTCCTGAAGGGAATGGTCCCTGCAGAAGCTGACAAGGAGGGGAGAAGGATGTGTGTGTGATGGTAGCATCTCACTGGAGGTGGCGGAAATGGTGCCTTATGATCTTTGGATGAGGAGGCTGATGGAGTGACCTCATCTTTTGCCTAGATACCTTCCAGCCTCCAGGGCTCAACACTGAGTTCAACAATTTCAGAGTATGACCACTTTTATCCATTCCCATTACAGCCCCACACTCTTAGGTCCTGTTCTGCATGGAATTCGGAGTTCTGAGGAAGGGTCGCTCAACATGAAATATTAACTTTGTTTTCTCTCCATAGATTTTGCCAGACCTGCTGAGCTTTTCCAGCAATTTCTATTTTTGTTTCCATTTACAATTATTCTGAAGTTCTGAAGAAGGGTCACTAGACCCCAAACATTAAGTTTGCTTACTCTTCACAGATGCTGCCAAACCTGCTGAGTTTCTCCAGCAATTTCTGTTTTTGTTTCCAGTCTCCACATTTATTCACAGTTCCCATTATCACTTATTAACCATTCCCTGATATTCTATACATTGGTGGTGAGTGCATAAAGACATTATCTTACAACGAGAATAAATGGAAAGGAGTTTGATCCATTGAAATACTATGATTTGGAAAAGGTCAGAAGTCACACGACACGTCAAACATTTTTTGTGATTTCAAATAAACCTTTCAGACTATAACCTGCTGTCATGTGACTTCTAACCTTGTCCAACCTATTCCAACACTGGCATCTCCACATCATTACTTGGAAATTAATAGCAAAAGTCACTCATTTCATTTGAGCAATGGGACTGAAGGAGTTTTCATGAGAATTTGAGGCAGGAGGATGGAATACAAAATGGGAAATAATCTATTAGATTTCTCCACACAGATTGGTGCATTAATTTTTATGGAAAATTATTCCTTTAAACAAAAAAAGATTGGAAGTAAAGTGAAAACAGTGAAGCCATTTACACTCATTCAATGTGGTAAGACTAATTTCCATCACTAAATGTCCTTCTATAAAGAAAACCTCAGACCTGCCACATTTATTGCCTATTGTTAACCTGTGACTTCACTTACTACATTTTAAAACTCAAACTGTAGCATTTTAACAATGATGGCTCTCTGAAGCCAGTTGATAAAATTCAACAACATACGAATAGCAGCAAACATGGATTGAGACATTTCAGGCCATGAAAATTAAAACAAAACAAAACTTATTTCTGAAACAAAGCTTCGGTCACAAGAGTGGCTGAAACTCTGCAGTCACAATCAACAACTGGTTATTGGGAGCTGGCCATATTATTATCATATTAAACACAATAAATGAATAATAAAAGAATTGTGCAACTAAGTGGTAGGCAGTTTCAGAACAATAATAATGGAGATGGGAAGGCAAATTAGCTACCTGCTGTTTTGACTGTAGCATTCTTGAAAAATAAAGCAACTGTTCAACTGGGCCTGGAACACCTTGGCTAATGAAACACCACACCATCAACCTTCCTCCACTGTTAGGAACAAGTAAGCTGACCGTGCGAGCATCTTTAGTGTCCGCTGTGCCTCAATTTATTGTATTATTGCCTCTGTGTTAGCTCAATTTGAGTCCAAGTTTTATGTTTTACTCCAGCGAGGTACTGAGAGAGTGCTATACCATTGGAGGTGGTATAGTGCAAATCAGATGTTAAACTAGGGTTCTGTAAGACCTCTTAGGTGGATGTGAAGGTTCTGTCAGCACTACCTGAAGAAAACCAGAGAAGTTCCCCTCCCTATCTCTCCTTAAATATTTATCCCTTAAACAGCACCATTAAAAACAGATTATCCAGCATCTTCACACTGCTATTTGCAGAATTTTGCAAACAGGCTGCTCCATTTCAACAGTGAACACCCTTTAAAACTACTACTTTGGCTGAAATGTACTTTGACATGTCCTGAGATTGTGTAAGGTGCAATATAAATAGTGATTGCCCTTGACATCAAGGTTGTAGCAGGGCGTTAATGAGCCCTAGCAAAACTAGAATCAATAGAAACTGGGGAAAATTTTTCTTTAGTTGGAATCTTAACATGCCAAAAGGAAGGTGGCAGTGATTGTTGGAGGTCTGTCAGGTTTGCTCCAGGATATCTCTGCAGAAGTTCCTCAGATCAGTATCCTTGACCCAACCATCTTCAGCTGATTCATCAATGACATTCCCTCCACCGTAAGGTCAGAAATGGGGTTGTTCACTGATGATTGCATTATGTTTAACACTGTTCATGACTCCTCAGATACTGAGGCAGTTCACTTTCAAATTCAACAAGATCTGGACAGCATCCAGACTTTAGCTGGCAAGCAGGAAAAAGCGAGGACTGCAGATGCTGGAGATCAGAGTCGAAGAGTGTGGTGCTGGAAAAGCACAGCTGGTCAGGCGGCATCCAAGGAGCAGGAGAGTCAATGTTTCAAACAGAAGCCTTTCATTAGGATTCCTGATGAAGAGCTTACTCTCAAAATGTCAATTCTCCTGCTTCTTGGATGCTGCCTGATTGGCTGTGCTTTTCCAGCACCACACTCTTCAACTTTAGTTGACAAGTGGTAAGTCATATTTATGCCCCAAAGTGTCAGGAAATGATTATTTCAAGAGAGAATCTCATCAATCCCCTTGACATTCAATGGTATTATCATCACTGAGTCCCCCACTATCAACATACTGGAGGTTACCATTGATCAGAAACTGACTGGAGTAGTCATATCAATACCATGGCTACCACAGTAGGTCAAAAGCGAGTAATTCATCTCCTCATTCCTGAAAGCCTGTTCATCATAAAAAAGGCACAAGTCAGGAGTGTGATGGAATACTCCCCATTTGCCTGAATGGATGCAGCTCCAATAGCACTCAAGGACCTTAACACTATCCAGGACAAAGTAGTTTGCTTGATTGATGCCCCACCCACAAGCATCCACTCCCTCCACCACCGAAGCTCAGGAGCAGCTGTGAGAACCATTTACAAGATGCACTGCAGAAACTCACCAAGATGCCTTAAGACAGCACCTTCCAAATTCATGACCATTACCATCTATAAGGATAGCCAATAGTTGGGAACACCACCCCTTGCAAATTCCCCTCCAAAGCCCTATCTGTCCTGACCTTGAAATATTCCTTCAGTGTCAAAAGGTCAAAATCTTGGAACTCTTCCTAACAGCATTATGTACTGACACCAAATGAATGTTAGCAATTCAAAAAGGCAGCTCAGCACAGCTACCTCAATTCTAAGATGGCAATAAATGAAATAACAAAAATATAAATAGACTGGTTCTACTTTACTGTTACATTGAGCACACTATTCATTCATGTGGTCCCTTGTTTGGCACTGAACCTAAAGAGGTTCCTGCTCCAAAACTTATTTATTCTGTATTAGTATTCAGCATTGTTAGAATAGGGGGTCATAACTACCCTCAGTTTTACCCTGTCAGATTCACCTCCCAACACCATTTAGAAAAGGGAATTATTGGTCAGTGTTCCTGTCTCCCAATCTCCACTCAGTGATCCACTGCTGGGAAATGAACACTGAGTGAATACAAAAGCCACAGAATAACTTGCTGGCCACCTCACAGACTCCAGACTCTCCCACAATGAATGCCCATGTGGGAAAAACACAGTAGGGGCAGTCAGTGCTTTTGAAACTGTCACTTCAGGAGAGGCTGGGGAGACGGGGATGTGAAAGCATTACTTTAGACAAAGCCCAGAATGTTTTTATTTCTGGTAACGATCGTAGCGACATCTGTGAATCACTAATTTAAGCTTGGCGTGGGGAAATTTGGGCAATTGTTTACTCAAGGCATGGCTCTTTTAAATTGCCTGCCATGGGTCAAGACTCCATTGACAGGTTACAGGTGCAGTATTCTATGTTAGTCACACACCTGCTACCTGTCAATGAGTAACTGAGTGAGAGAGACAGCTCATGGCTGGGAAACCGTCTGTCAGGGCAACTGTGGGACAATCATGATTGACTTGTCACACGATTAAGATGTTTTGTAATCTGTTTCTAAAGTTAGTGTAGCTTTTCTATAATCAATTCTATAACAAAACTCTCTTAAACTGGTTAACCTAACAGAAGACGGGCACATTGTGTTTCCTCTAGCTTCATGTTCTGCCTCATTACTTCCTCCCCCACAGCTCTACCATTTGCAAAGTGATTTAAAGTAACTAAACATTTAGAATCACAGAGACTTGCAGGACAGAGGGAGACCATTTGTGCCACTGTGTTTGCGTAAATTCTTTCCATAAATTATTTCAAATGCAAATTTTTCACGTTCATATTCAAATCCCTTTTGAAAATTAGCTATGAATCGTCTCAATCATTTTAAACAGCACACGTTAGATTGTAAAAACTCACGGTTTTTGTAAATAAAATTCTTTCTTCAACTTCTCACTGGTTCTTTTGCCAACTATAGCCTGCATGTTCTGGTTTTTGATCGTTCAGTCAGTGGAAACAGAGATTATAAGGACCAACTATCACAACCAGTCATCGTTTTCAACACCTTGATTAAAGCTACCTTCAAATCATCTCTGATCTAAGGAGACCTATTGCAACTTCCTTCATCGCTTTATGTGACTGAGTCCTTCATCCCTGATAATCAGAAATAAATTTCCTCTACATTATTTCCAAAGTCTTGACATCTTTCCTAATGTGTTTTACCTAGAATTAAGACAGAATGCAATGAAAATTGCAAGTTAACTCTCACAATATTTTCTATTCTGAATTCCCTTCAAGTTTATACAGTTATTCCTCACTCCCTTGAAGGAAGTGGTTGCAATGGAACAGATAGACAGTAATTATTGTGCTTTTTTTGCCGTCAGCAGCTATTGGTGTTGCAAAGAAATATCGATTGCCCTGTGATGTTTTTAAAAATGGGGCCTTTCCAAAGTTGTTTATCAGCGTTCATATTTCAATGGGTACTCACTTTGACATAAATATTTTTAATTAATCTCTTCAGACATGTTATATTTCTGGAGTAGGTGTGATTTGAAGCCAAGTCTCCTGGTCCAGAGGTAGAGGACACTACCCCTACACCACAAGAGCACTCCCTCCTCTTTGTGGTGTCATAGAGTATGTTTTAGCTCTATCAGGTGGTATCATCCACATTCACCTGTACTTGGCAGCTTGGCTGCTCCCAATCATGTGATGCATTTGAAAAGGTCCCTGGTGGTAGTCTGGTCCAGCAGATAAAGACACATGGAATCCACAGTGAGTTGGTAAGTTGGATACAAATTTGGCTTGGTCATAGAAGACAGAGGGTATCTGTAGGGAATGTTTTTCTGACTGGAGATCTGTGACCAGTGTTTTGTAAGGATCAGTGCTGGGATCTCTGTTGCATAAATGATTTGGATGAAAATGTAGGTCGTCTGATTAGTAAATTTGCAGGTGATATGAAAATTGGTGGCATTGTGAATAGTGAGGAAGGTTATCAAAGGACACAGTAGGATTTAGATAAGTTGGAAAGCTGGGAGGAGAAATGGCAGGTGCAGTTTAATCCGGACAAGTGTGAGGTGTTGCATTTTTGCAAGGTCAAATGTAGGAGGAAAGTGTACAGTAAATGGCAGGACCCTTAGGAGCATTGATCAACAGAGAGATGTAGGTTGCTGCACTATAGGAAGGATGTGGAGGCTTTGGAGAGGGTGCAATAGAGGTTTATCAGATATTGTCCAGATTGGAGTGTATTAGCTACAAGGAGAATTTGAGCAAACTTGGATTGTCTTCATTAGAGTGTTGGAGGCTGAGGGAAAACCTGAAAGAAGGATATAAAATTATGAGAGGCACTGATAGGGTGGATAGTTGGAGTCCTTTTCCCAGAATGGAAATGTCAAATATTAGATTAGATTAGATTAGATTAGACTTACAGTGTGGAAACAGGCCCTTCGGCCCAACAAGTCCACACCGACCCACCGAAGCGTAACCCACCCATACCCCTAACCTAACACTACAGGCAATTTAGCATGGCCAATTCACCTGACCCGCACATCTTTGGACTGTGGGAGGAAACCCACGCAGACACGGGGAGAACGTGCAAACTCCATACAGTCAGTCGCCTGAGTCGGGAATTGAACCTGGGTCTCTGGCGCTGTGAGGCAGCAGTGCTAACCACTGTGCCACCGTGCCGCCCACAACAGAGGGGGCAGAGGTTGAAGGTGAGAGGGGAAAAGTTTAAGGGAGATGTGTAAGGCAAGTTTTTTACGCAGAGGGTGGTAGGGGCCTGGAACACGCTGCCAGGGAAGGTGGTAGAAGCAAATATGATAGCAACATTTAAGAGGAATTTGGACAGACAGATGAAAAGACAGGGAATAGAGGGATACAGACCATGTGCTGGCAGATGGAATTAGGTTAGTCTGGCATCATGGTCAGCACAGGCATGTTGGGCTGAAGGGCCTGTTCCTGGCCTGTGATGTTCTAACAATGAAACCCTCATGTCATCCACATGGTAGAACTGAATTCACACACAACCAGTTGTCAGACTGCTGTAGAAGGTAATGGTTCTGAAACAGGTAATGCTGAAGGCTGTGTTACTAGATAAAGTCACCATCGTCCTACTCTAACAGAGGTTGTGGGTTACCTGAGGGTCACTACACTGCAGGTGAGAGGAGGTGTCCTGCCAGATGAACTCTGTATTAAGTGCTAGTCAATCAGACAGTGTTGTTAAAAACATGGGTGGAGAAGGATAGAAGAGCTCTGGATCTTAAGGAACATTGGTTTTATTAAAAAAATCTATCTTATTAATGTAATTATTCTGAATCAACCTGTTCAGGCATGTGACACATTTTCCAGGGCAGGTGGGACTTGAAACGGCACCTTCTAGTCTTGAAGAAAGTAAGGATTGCAGATGCTGGAGATCAGAGTTGCGAGTGTAGTGCTGGAAAAGCACAGCAGGTCAGGCAGCGTCTGAGGAGCAGGAAAATCAACATTTCGGGCAAAAGCCCTTCATCAGGATTGAATGATGAAAAGCTTTTACCCGAAACACTGATTCTCTTGTTCCTTGGATGCTGCCTGACCTGCTGTGCTTTTTCAGCACCGTACTCTTGACTTCTGGTCTAGAAGCAGGGCAGTGACACAAGAGCTCTATCTTATTACTGTAACTTTTACAAGATTGCAATCATATAATTTTCTATATCTCATTTAAGACAACAGCCTCTTCTCAACAAGTGGTTTTCTTGAACCACGTTACACCAAAATAGGCACTAGATTCATTAGCAATAGTGACAGCAATCTACCCAATCACACGTAACCAGTGGCTGGCATCACATGTTCATTCAACAAGGTGCCATCATTGGTTGAAGATTCGATCTAGCTGCACTGTACAGTATTGATGGCAGAGTCAAGCTTCAAAATGTCCCTCGTGTGCACTTATGAGAAACAGGCTTTTCTAAATATCTAAACAAGGGATTACTGAGGACAAGGAGAAAGTGAGGACTGCAGATGCTGGAGATCAGAGCTGAAAATGTGTTGCTGGAAAAGCGCAGCAGGTCATGCCCGAAACGTCGACTCTCCTTCTCCTTGGATGCTGCCTGACCTGCTGTGCTTTTCCAGCAACACATTACTGAGGATAATTATGGGAATCCCACTACTATTGATTAGTTCAGCACAGGCAAGTTTTGGAAATGGAATTGTGCTGATCTCCTTGGTCAGTACTGTATTTATTAACTGCAAGAATGTACTGTTTCATTATACATAAAAGTCTATAGCACAGAAACAGGCCATTAGTTGGAAGTGGTTGATATTGTTAGTTAAATGGAGAAAAAGTGCAGAAACCTGCAGCCCAAAGGGACTTGGGGAGACTGATTGAAGCCAGTATTTTTCATCTACCTGTTTCTGAGTCTCGGTGGAATCTGAAAATTCTGGCCTAACTCTCATTTCTTTTTGTTGTTTGAAACAAATTGGAAAGTTTTATTACATTAAAGATAATTTATTCTGAAATATTCATTCATGGGATGCTCAGCCAGCATTTATTGTCCAACCCTAATCACCTGGAGGATAGTTTAGAGTTGACCACACTGCTATAAGTTTGGAGTCACACGGAGGACAGGCCAGGCAGCAACGAGTTTCCTTTTCTAACAGGAGATTAGTGAAAAGATTTTTTTTCTCTCTCCCCAACAATCATTTCATGGTCATTATTAGACTCTTAATTCCAGATTTTTATTGAATTCACACTTCACTACCTGCTATGGTGGGATTTAAACCCAGATCTCCAGATCACTACAAGGGTCTCTGCATTAATAGTAGAGGAAAATACTGCTAGGCCATCACTTCCCTTTGTGGAAATTAAATATCAGAGAACATCTACAGTGTAAAAGAAGGCATTTGGCCCATACTGACCCTCTGAAGAGCAACCCATTCAATCCTACCCTCTCCTTGTAACCCTGCATTTCTCATTGCTAATTCACCTAGCCTGCACATTGATTAGGTTCCCTGCAGTGTGGAAACAGGCCCTCCAAAGAGTAACCTACCCAGACCCATTACCTGACGTTTAACCCTGACTAACAAACCTAACACTATGGGCAATTTAGCATGACCAATTCACCTGACCTGCACATCTTTGGACTGTGAGAGGAAACTGGAGCACCCAAAGAAAACCCACACAGACATGGGGAGAATGTGCAAACTCCACACAGGACTGCAGATGCTGGAGATCAGAGCTGAAAATGTGTTGCTGGAAAAGCGCAGCAGGTCAGGCAGCAACCATGGAGCAGGAGAATCAACGTTTCGGGCATGAGCCCTCTCTTCCTACCTCTACTGAAGAAGGGCTCACGCCTGAAACGTCGAATTTCCTGTTCCTTGGATGCTGCCTGATCTGCTGCGCTTTTCCAGCAACACATTTTCAGCTCTGATCTCCAGCATCTGCAGTCCTCACTTTCTCCTAGAAGATTTTAACCTATTGCGAATCCTAATGCAAGGATGCCTTCCTTGAAGAAGCTCTCTTCCTCCCTTTACACTGAAGAAGGGCTCATGCCCGAAATGTTGATTCTCCTGCTCTTTGGATGCTGCCTGACCTGCTGCGCTTTTCCAGCAACACATTTTCAGCTCCAAACTCCACACAGACAGTCACCCGAGGCTAGAATCGAACCCAGGTCCCTGGTGCTGTGACGCAGCAGTGCCAACCACTGAGCCACCACGCCAACCCATTTTTGGCTGTGGGAGGAAACTGGTGTATCCCAAGGAAACCCACACAGATGCAGGGAGAATGTGCAAACTCTGCAAAGACAGTTATCCCAAGGCTGGAATCAAACCTGGGTGCCTGGAGCTGTCAGAGAGCAGTGCTAACCACTGAGCCACCATGCCACCTCAGTGTGCCCTTATAAAGCACTGTAATGTATTGTGCTGTAGAATATGAGGCAGAGGTCTACAGTGTCTGGTTTCTACAGCAAGTCAAGTCGAACTGCTCCACCTGCCAATCAGTGGATAGTTCAAAACTCTTGGGAATGCAGAGATAAATAAATAAACACACAGAGAATATTGGTCAAAGGCACAGTTTGCTGTTTCATTCTGCTGATGCAAATGAAGGCCCAAGACAGGAGTTTCAGACTCCCAGGGGGTAATCACATTGTCAGCTGGGAACTAACATCTGAAATAACATTTGGATCTCTGGTTCTGAGCTGATGGCACTGGAGCCGATGGCTTCAGTCATACTTCATTTCAGGTTTCACAGCTGGAGGAGAACAACAGCTATACACAGAATATCAGATTGACGAACATGAAAATAAGAAAAGCCCCCTACTCACCACATTATTCCCTTGTCACCACCCTGTTCTGCTATTGGTTTACCACCTGATTTTGATTTCTTCATTCCCAAACTCTTCCCTATGGTGGTTAAGTCTGATTGAATTGATTTCTGGGGTTTCACCTCATAACATGTTGAAAATGTGTTGCTGGATTTGTGCAGCAGGTCAGGCAGCATCCAAGGAGCAGGAGAGTTGACATTTCGGGCCTGAGCCCTTGAAGACTCTCCTGCTCCTTGGATGCTGCCTGACCTGCTGCGCTTCTCCAGCAACATATTTTCAGCTCTGATCTCCAGCATCTGCAGGTCCTCACTTTCTCCTCATAACATGTACCCAAGTTCCAGCCATTAGCTAACCAAAACATCCATCTTGTGACACACTGCCTTCCTAGACCAAGTGGCAAGCAAAACGACTCAAGTCAATAATGTTTGATTGTCAAGATTAGAGTGGTGCTGGAAATGCACAGCAGGTCAGGCAGCATCCGAGGAACAGGAAAATCGCCGTTCCGGGCAGGAGCCCTTCATCAGGAATTTCCTCATCTCTAATCTCCAGCATCTGCAGTCCTCACTTTCGCCATGTTTGATTGTCAGCCCATCAGGCCCGCTCCCAACTCCAATTTCAATAGTTTTACTTCTAATAAAAAAAAGTCATTATGGTTTTTCTCCAAGTTTGCATAAAGGAGTGTTTTTGAGTTTGATCTTCAGTTCTTGGAGACTCCGGTCTCATAGAGACTCATAGAATCCCTACAGTGTGAAAACAGACCATACCAATCATCTGAAAAACATCCCATGAAGACCCAGACCCACCACCCCTGTATTTCCCATGGCAAATCTACCTAACCTGCATATCTTTGGACTGTGGGAGGAAACCAGAGCACCCAGAAGAAACCCACATAGACACAGGGAGAATGTGCAAACTCCACACAGACAGTTGTCCTAGGCTGGAAGTGAACCCAGGTCCCTGGCACTGTGAGGTAGGAGTACAAACCACTGAGCCACAGTCCCATCCCATTCCTAAAGGGTTGGCAAACTCCCCCCCTTTCCTACTTATGTAAATCTTCCCCTCCCCCGCTACAGCAATAAAGCTGGGGAGCTTTCTGATGGACTGATTGGTCCAAAGCCTCAGTTGCAATTGTGTTAGTCTTCCTTGCAGGAAGTATAGGGCTGAATCTGAGCCCTTGCTCCTTCTCTTATCCAGCACTCAAAGCTGAATGCACCCACGAGGTTCCCTGAGTAAATCAGGCTGAGTGAAAGCAGTTTAGTATTTAATGTAAGAAGAAGTGCAGGCTGGTTTAATGGAATTTACAAGTCAGAAGAAAGACCAGATGAACAGAGCTTTCCACAAGATTTACCCTACAGTCTGCTAATGCATGGAGGGGTGTTGGTCAGCTGTTTTCGCTGGACAGCTGGTTAGTAACCCCAACAGTCAAATCCCACAATTGCTGAAGGTCTTGCCTTCTTAACCTTAACCCTCACCTGAACTGTGGTGACCCTTAAATTAAATTCACCACAAGTCATCTCTATCTCTCTGATGCAGTTCCCTGGAACTATAACACTATGTGAAGCTTAGGTTTATACAACAAGAATAAGTGACCAAAAGCCTTTAGTCTCTCCTTTCAGGAATATTTTGAAGGAGGAGAGAGAATTTCAGAGTTTAGCTGGTAAATTGAAGGCATCGCTGCCAGCGTGAAGGAAATTGAAAACGTAAGAGGCCAAGATTGGAGAAATGCAGATAATGGAAATGGAAAGAGAGATTGTAGCTACATGACAAAAATCCAGTGGATTTGATACTGCAACTAATTTTCTTGTAAATGACCATTTCTTGTAAATAGCCACCCAGAGATGGCTAGAAAAATTTAATATATTTGGTGTTTGTATCTCACAGTTCCACCTGTAAACTGACTGTGGTCAACAGAGTAAATATATTATTGCATGATGTGCAACTAAATCACATAGTACAGGAACATTGCTCAATCTGTACTGTAAAACAGTAAAAACAAATGCAACAGCTCCGTGGAACAATTCCTGTGCGAGGTGTGTGTGTGTGTGTGTGTGTGTGTGTGTGTGTACGTGCACGTGCG
This sequence comes from Hemiscyllium ocellatum, assembly GCF_020745735.1. NCBI lineage: Eukaryota > Metazoa > Chordata > Chondrichthyes > Orectolobiformes > Hemiscylliidae > Hemiscyllium > Hemiscyllium ocellatum. The sequence goes on along the minus strand of NC_083426.1, from coordinate 7,560,137 downwards.
AACACCTATATCTGTGTGCATGTGTTTGTGTGTGTGAGACACACTTGATAATCAGTGAATTGTGTAGCCATAGAAGAAAACAATCCTGCAGTGCCACAGTAAACAATGTGACAATGACCAATGTATTTATTTTAATGATCTTGTTTGTTGATAAATGTTAACCAAGGACAATTCCCCTTCTTTTCTTTGAAATTGCGTCCAGGGCTCTTTTACATCCAGTTAGACAGAAAATAGGGTCTCCATTTCATGTTTTCATAAAAGACAGCCACTCCCAACTGTGCAGCACTCCCTTAGTCCTACATGGAATTGGGAGTTAAGATTTTGCGCTCAAATCATTGTCCAGGTGCAGGAAAATCATGTCGAATGAAAAGCACCACAAAATAAAACCTATTTGCATTCTCGTCCATTGACTTAACTAAGTTGAAAAGGACTCTGCTTCTCTGATTTTCCATTACTTACCTCATCAAATGACTCAGTAGAACAGCAGAATCTGTCCTAGTATAACCTCTTTCACAGGGATATATATGTCTGCAATAATAAACATCATTGAACTCAGGCTGTTCAGTAAATGCACACAAAACAATATGCTACATAGAAACCAGTTACAATTTAACGCTCCATCAACCATTTCAATGGTGCCCCAGTAAATTGAAATCTTTACAGCTATGAGGAATTAGCTCGGGAGACAGAGAACGATTTGTCAGAGGAGGCTTGCATTTCTGATAGAAACTGTCAGCTTATTTTGTTACAATAACGAGTGATACATGGAGGATCCACACTGCATGTGGATCACAGATAAGACACATTCGAAGCAAATTCATGCTGTTAACACCTCCAAATCTTTCGGTTGGCAGACCTGTAACTTGTAATAAATCCATTTTTTTTTGTGTGTGAAGATTTTCACAATCTCAGAATGTCCCAAAGCCTTCTACAATCGATGAAGTACTTTTGAAGTGTAATCACTGTTGTAGATCTGTGCTCAGACCCAGTCTGTACACAGCAAGCTTCCAGAAACAGCAATGAAATAATGATATGCCTCAGTAATGTGGGTTGAGAGATAAATGTGGGAGAACTTCTGTGATTCCTAACATGATAGTGTCGTGGGATCTTTTACGTCCATCTAAGGAGCTCAATTGAACTTTATTGTCTTATCCAAAGCACAGTATCTCTGATGGTGCAGCACTCATTCAGTACTAAACTGTAAGTGGCTGCATAGGTTATGGCTTGAGCTCAGGACTTTCCAACTCAGAAGTTTCTAACTGAGCTAAGGCTGACACTACACTAGGCCATGACTTGGAGATGCTGGTGTTGGACTGGGGTGTACAAAGTTAAACACCACAGATTTATTTGGAAGCACTAGCTTTTTGGAGAGCATTGGTCAACATACATAGAATTTACAGAAAATGATTCACAGTGAGGAGGGATATGGGCCAGGTGCTGGCAGGTGGGACTAGATTGTGTTGGGATATCTGGTCAGCATAGATAGGTTGGACCGAAGGGTCTGTTTCCATGCTGTACATCTCTTTGACTATGACTCTATGATAGTTCACTACAGAACAGCTCCCTGATTTATGTCTGTTTCATTATTTATATTCCCAGAGTACTACAGTGAGTGGTGTCCTTACCTCTGAGCCAAAATTCCAGAGTTCAAGGCTCACTCCAGGACCCAATGGCTAAAGAAGGTTGGCAATCAGGTTGAATATTAACCTGTAACTCTTGCCAACTGATGCCACTGGCAGGTGGTAAGACAGGAGAGACTGCTGGCCAGCTACCTGCAGAAGGCAATGGTAAACCACTACAGTAGCTTGCTGAGCAAGTCGACCAACTGCCAATGCTCTTTCAGGGCTTTGCACCTATTCCCAGAGTCTTATTAATTATAGAGCTGTTTATATTCACTGTAAGAATATTTTTGCACTTTTTATTTCAGTTATAAGAATTAAATGAATATTTCTCGGAGCTGACTGGGAGCTATCTGCATGCATTACAGTCATCAGAAACCATGCAAGCTGCAAACACAAATGCCAGTGATGTTACAGATTGTATAGTCTGCTTCAGTGAACTAGCCCAGTTTTAATTGGTGAAATATCCTCACCTGTTTAAAAACGAAGTGGTTTACAGGATTTAGGTGGTGAAGGCAGAATGGGCAGTCATTGCTGATCTCCGATTTCTTTGAAGAGTGGAAGAGGGTAATTCTTTTTGAACTGTTGCAATCTCCAATCTTGTGATGCTCTTCAAATGTAGGAAATTCCAGAACGTTAACTATGATGATAAAAAGTATGGAGGTCTACGTTCAAGGCAAGATGGTGTATATCTTGGCAGGGAAAATGGAGGAATAAACCATCTTGACTTGAAACTTGATCACCGTTCCTTCATTGTCACTGAGTCAACATCCTGGAATTTCCTCTCTAACGGCATGTTGGTGTCCCCACACCTCATACCGCAGCAGTTAAGGAAGTAGCTTAGCAGTGCCTCCTACAGGACAATTAGGGATGAGCAATAAATATTGGCCTAGTCAGTAATACCCACATCCCATCACTGAATAAAAATAGCTCCCATGGGCTCCCATGATATTACTGCTCCTTTCCCTTTTGGTGGTAAAAAAAGATGAGTAAAGTTTTTCTTGGTGAGTACTTCTGTTGTTAGAACCCTTGCTGGCTTTTCATTATTTTATTTCTTAAACCATTTTTTAGTCTGGAGCTGTGTACTGTGAGCTAAGAGCTGAAGATGACCTTTGAGCAGTGAACACCAGTTTGGGCTATAAAAAATGAACAAATAAGCTCTTGGTAGTTTGCAAGGCCACATCTGATAGTTAATTGCAGGCTGGATCTTGATCAGAGGTCCATAGATGCTTTAACGCTGGACAGGAAGTATACATGGCAGATGTTCGAATGGTAACAGGCTCATTGAGAGAAAGCCAATCTAACAAAGCGAGGCCAGAGTTTGAACTGCTTTCCACCCTGTCACAGGCCACCCGGGTGTTTTCCTATCTTCCTGGTGGTGGAAATTAAATAAAGATTTGTGCACTTTGTGTCTCTCACTGTGTCTCACACCTGCACACATACACTATGGGTGCTGAGGAAAAAATAAAGAGAAAAATAAAACCAGGATTGTTTACACAGCATATAAAAAAAAGAGGGAAAAAATATATAACACTCCTCTTATTTAGTCCCTGCCCTCCCCTTCACTGTTTGATCACACAGCATTGCCCTTTGATGTGAAGGGCACTGCTTGCCACTGGCCACCCGAGTGTTTTCCTATCTTCCTGGTGGTAGAAATTGAATAAAGATTCATAACAAAAAAGAAAAAATAAGAAAAAAAAGAAAAAAAATGAACTGCTTTCCGGAATGTGTTTGAGGCAGAGGGATTGTGCTTGTGAAAGCTGCAGGACAAAGGCTTGATTACTCCCTAGTTTTCTTCCCACCATCAACTTGTCGAAAGTTCAGAGAATAGAATCTCTGTTATAGGAATTAAATGAATATTCTTTGGAGCCTACTGGAAGCTATCAGCATGCAGAAGTGTTATCACAAAGCAAGTAAGATCTTGTCATATATTCTGGTGATGTTATGGACCGTGGAGTCTGATTAAGTGAACTGGCTAATTACATCTTGTTTATTTCTTCCGTTTTGATTTATTCCTTTACTGTGTCTGTTTGTCTTTGTGTAGGAGTGGGGGCTAGAATTAAAGGAGTTTGAGTTTAAATCATATACATTAAATAGATTACCTTGTTGCTTAATTGTGTTCTGCTAAAGCTAATATATTATTAATAAATTGTTAAATATTTTGTTTATCCAAGAAACCTGGTATGTTGGTTATTCACAAAATCTGATGCTAGTTCATCAAAAAGTTCAGCTAGGAAGCACTGAAGTCAGTTTTTACAGTCTTTGATGGTTTGAATTTTACTGTGTTGTGCGTACAGTTTTCAGGAGACTGATTTGGTTGGCTGTTTGTTAACATTGTGAATAGTGCAGCCTATAGGCACAGTGCACAGGAAGCGATATTGGGTCTGATGATGCGTGTGGCAACCAAGCAGATCACAGACCACTGTAAACATTTCTTGAGTGTTGAAACAGACTCAAAGTACTTCACTGGGGTGTAATCGAGCAAGAAAAGACATTGGGCCAAAGCAGGAGACATTAAGAAGGTGGCTAAAGCTTGGTCAAAGAAATAAGTTTCATTGGATGCCTTAGAGAATGAGACAGAGGCAGTGTGGTAGAAATGTACATCAGAACACAGGAAGAGTAGGCCATTCAGCCCGCTGAGCTTGCCTCACCATTCTAGATCATGATTGATTATTTTCACAATGCCACTTTATGTTATTAGTCTCCAGAAACCTTGCACTTTCTGTTTTAAACCTGCTCACTGTCATATCTCTGAGGTTGCAAAGCAGTTATTGGCTGTGGAAAACAGCAAGAATAACTGATCCTCTGTGGAAGCCAGCCAGAACCAAGGCCAATGCACTCTGGGTAGACCAGCTGTTCAGAGACAGAGGATGAAATGTGGAAGGGCAATGGTTACAGGAGAGTCATTAGTGTAGACAAGGAGTTGGGAACTTTGACACCCAAGGATGTAGCTCCAGCATGGTATGTTGCCTCCAGGGTGTCAGAGCTGAGATCATGGAAGGTTGTTGGTTTGAGGAGGCTTGAGAGATTAAGGAGGGGGGGGGGAAGGCCGTTGAGATATTTGAACTTAAGGATTTGAAAATCAACATGTTGGTTAACTGGGAACCAATATTAGTCAGCAAGCACAGAACTGAGAGGGATGAACATTGAATCAGGTGTGTATTAGAGTATGCACAGCTCATGTTTATAGAGGGATTAGATGGGAGTCTGGGTAGGAGCATGCTGAAATAGTTAAGTCGAATGAAAACAAAGGCGTAAGTGAAGGTTTTAGAAGCAGGTGTACAAAGGCAGTTAGAAATAGCATCACAGAGGTGGGATGTTTTATGATCTAAATGCAATTTGCTGTTAAAGCAGATTTTTTTTTCTTTTATGGAATGTGGATATTGTTAGTAAGGCCAGCTAGGCTATTTCACCTGGGCAGTTAACCACCAATAGATAAGGTGGGTAGATTTCCATCCCAAAAGGACATTAGTGAGCCATTTTTCTTTAGAAAACAATTATAATTTCATGGCATCATTACTGACACTAGCTTTCAATTCCAGATTTGGTAATTAATTTAATTTAGATTCTCCTAACTACCCCAGAACACAAGCCTGTGCCTCTGGATTAAGACATTACAGTAACACCACAATCTACCCCATGTTCTGCTGATGGAGAAGGTACAGGCTCAGAAGCACAGATCAGTGTCAAATGACACTGTGTTCACAAACTGTTTGGTTCATGATGTACTTACATGATATGCACCATTGGTCAGAATGTAAATGTGTAAATATTCAGACACTTGTTTTTTGAGCATCTGACAGTGAGCACAAAGGCAGTTCGTCAAATAGCCCTATGCTTGGAAGAGGAATATGTGGCCAAGGTCTCATGAAGAAAAAGAATAGGAGCAAGGTTGGTTATGATGCCACCATAGTTAAATAGCCCATTGGCACTTGATGTCCGAGTTCATGTGAAGAGATGGGCTGAAAAAAGTTACAACAGTCATGGGTGGCACAATGGCTCAGTGGTTAGCACTGCTGCCTCACAGCACCAGGGCCTGGGGTTCGATTCCAGCCTTGGGTGACTGTCTGTGTGGAGTTTGCACATTCTCCCAGTGTCTTTGTGGGTTTCCTCTGGGTGCTCCAGTTTCCTCCCACAGTCCGAAGATGTGCAGGTCAGGTGAATTGGCCATGTTAAATTGCCCATAGTGTTAGGGGCGTTAGTCAGAGGGAAATGGATCTGGGTGGGTTACTCTTCGGAGGGTTGGTGTGGATTTGTTGGGCTGAAGGGCCTGTTTCCACACAGTAGGGAATGTAATTTAAGTCTGACAACCTGGATCTGGTCAGGCCACAGTCAGTAGCATGACCAAAGGTCGAAATTAACTATTCAACGATCAAGCATTGGAAAGTGGGACTAGTGTTCAGAACCTTTTATGTCAGCACAAACTTAATGGGCCAAACAACGTCTTCTGTACAGTATGATTCTGGAACTGGTATTAGACACAATTAATGCCCCTTTACTCTGCTGTCGGGAACTAGATGCTTTGGAACAAGTCAATACGTGAAGAATATGGCTCTGGTAGGACCACTTCATTTTATTAAAGACCAAAGTCATCAGATTGCAACATGATTAAATGCATTAATTTTTTTTCCCTCCTTTTACGAACTTTAGTTTATAACCTCTGCAATCGCAGACCATCACCTGATAGGTGTACCGTGAAGGAGAGAAGAGTCAGCCTGAGGGTTAATTTATCCATGCAACAAGTGGTTCTAAATTAGACAGCAGACAAAGAGCACAAAGATTACTTTAGACTTGAGGAGGCTAGATAGGCTAGTCTGGATCACCAGCCCAGAGATACGACAACTTTCATGATTGTGTATTGTGTTGTTCACTGGATAGGCAGCTTTTTCACTGCTCCTTTCTACTGACGGCAATTAGATCACTGGCAGCTTATCAGCACAGCACTGGTTGAGTAATCCAGATATGTTACAATAATGAATGGAAAATAATTCACTCTAGAAACTTGAACCCACATCTGGAAATGCAAAAGTAGATTGAGAGGTGATTCTTATTAAAACCTACAAAACCCTGAAAGTGCTTGACAGGATCAAAACTGCGGAATTGTTCCTTCTAACTGAGACATCCAGAATTCCAGGGCAAGGGGTTGATTATTTCAAACTGCGATGAGAAGATATTTGTTCACTCAGAGAATTGTGAATCATTTTAACTCTCTATTCCAAAGGGGTGTGGATGTTCAGTTATTTATTTATAAACTGTATTTCTGATTGTGGACTGACTGAATTGGGGAAATCTCTGTTTTACAACAAAAGCTTGAGAAAAGAATTACTGTACTTCTTTTAAAAAAAGGCAAGGCATTGAAACGCATAGCAAGTCATGTTTACACTGTTGCTTTGCAAATAATGGGGCAAATGTACATAGACAGCATGGCACCAGGGTGTGTGTACAAAGTGAGATTTGGTCAGCAACAAGTGGTTGAATGGTTTGTGCAATTTCAACCAGTCATGGATACCAAAGGTCATCAATCATGGTTAGAGATAAAAAAAACCCTGCAGATGTTGGAATCCAAGGTAGACAAGCCAGAGGCTGGAAATGCTGCCTGGCTTGCTGTGTTCTTCCAGCCAAAAGTCATCAATCAGACAGATAACAACTCTTTGACTGGTTTCTGGGCCGCTGAACAAGGTGTGAGTGTGAATAATATAGTGGGAAGGCTCCAGACCTCTAAAAGGGGACATAGAGTCTCTCGCTCTCTCCAGTGAAATACCAGAACCTAAAGAAAAATAGTCATTTTCTCCCACTAGCCACTGGGAGTTGGGTATTTTTAACCATACTTCATACTTTGTGAACGAGTCGCTCTGTGCCTCCTGGGAAGAAGTGACAGGACCTGAAGGAAAAGACCAGAGAACTGAAAGGCTTAGGAAAGAAAAAGAACACACTATCGAATCCTGAGGACTGGTGCTACTGGGCTGCTTTCCCAATACACTTTCCCTCCATTTATAACACCATTTGTTTTTGTCTATATGTGTAGAGGGATTTTAGAAGGGGGTTAAAGTTTTAGAAAGTAAAATGGCAACTGTTCATTGTTGTTTACTTGGGGTTACAATCTATGTATTTGCAACAAATAGAAATTCTCAATAAGTACAGAGACCTGATCTGTGTTTTCTATTAACCAGAGTCCATCAGACAGGTAAATTAGAGACTTTGTGTACTTTGAAAACATTTTTAACTTTTATAATGACTCCAGGAATAGCACAGTGCACTGCGCCAGTGAGGTATAACAGCCAAGGTCGATAGGTCTTTATTTCTCAGGGAGTCAAGGAATATGAGGGAACAGGAGGGAAATGACACTGAGCCAGAAGATTAGTCATGGTCAGACTGAAGAACAAAGCAGGATATGAAGGCCAGATGGTCCTCTCCTGTTCATATTTCTTCAGATATAGTGTCATAGAGTCATACAGCATGGACACAGACCCTTTGGTCCAACCAGTCCATGCCAAACATAATCCCAAACTAAACTAGTCCCACCTGCCTGCTCCTGGCCCATATCCCTCCAAACAGTTCCTATTCTGCACTCATCCAAATGTCGTTTAATTGTACCCATCTACCATTTCCTCAGGAAGTTCATCCCAGAATGAACCACCTCTGTGTAAAACAAAATTGTCTCTCATGTCTTTCCCTCTCATCTTTATAATATGCCCCAGTCTTGAAATCCCCTGTCCTAGAGAAAAGACAACTATCATTAACTCTATCTATACTCTTCATTACTTTATAAGCTTCTATAAAGGGCACCTCACAGCCTCCTACAATGTAGGGAAAAATGTCCCAGCCTTTCTTTATAATTCAAAGTTCTTAGATATCTGTGTCTGGGGAAAAAATGGAGGTTGCTGCAATAGAAATTTGGCATAAATCTAAGACCTGTACCTTTAGAATAGAATTAGAATTAGCATTATTGTCACATATACTCACATCAGTGCAGTGAAAAGTTTACAAGTCGGCACTATGTTAGGTACCAAGGTACCGATTCTTAAATACAAATCTAGTTTTAATCTAGTTTTCACTAATGAAAACAGAAATTGCTGGAAAAACTCAGCAGGTCTAGCAGCACCTGTGAAGAGAAATCAGAATTAACATTTCAGATCCGGTAACACTTCCTCAGAACATTCTGATACCTCAGTCCATTCCTTGATCATCACTACCTCCTCCTCACCTTTTCACTTAAGTATAGGAGCTGTGACAGCTTCCCTTTTGCCTCCTTTCTCTTTAGCATCCAAGCATGTGCACACCTTTTAAGTTAAGCATCAATTTTTGTGCACTTCTTGTTATTTAGCATTCTTTATTCTTTGTTCAAAATGGGATCTGTTGGGCAGACCGAATGTAGATTGGTGACTGTTTTGTGGAACATCTCTAATCAGATTGTTAAGTATGACCCTGAGCTTCCAACAGTCTGTCATTTTAATCCCAACCTTTCTGTCACTCTTGACATCTTTGTCCTTGGCCTGTTGCATTGTTCCAGTAGTAACTCAACATAAACTGAAGGAGCAGCATGGTGTCTGTCAACTAGGCATTTTCCAGACTCAACACTGGGTTTATGACGTGAACTTGTCGAACTCAGTCTCCCTATTTTGACTCCTCTCTTTGCATGTTGCAGTTTGTTTCTAAATTTCACTTTTGTCATTCAATGTCTCCAGTCGTCTACTCTATCCCAATCCTTTGATTTGTTCCTGTCTAATCCAGCTGTTGCTCAAAGCCTATTGCATCACTTCCTTTCCCAATTCTGATGAATGGTCATTGATCTGAAACACAAACTAGGTTTTTCTCTCCATAGGTGCTGCTGACCTGCAAAGTATTCCCAGCATGTTTGGTTTTTATTTTCTACATTCGTGTGTGTGTGTCCTTTGCTGCGTCTTTAAATAGAGCTCCTAGTTTCTGTAAGATATTCTAGCTCCGTCTCCCCTCTGGACAGGTGCAAACCACATTAAGCAACATCTACCACTGGTCATTTCAGCTGCATTCTCTTGATAGCAGGCTTCGAGACTGTCAGCCTCTGAAGAAACTGTCTTCTGATGTCAACTCAAATAAATTTTTTCCATAACTCTTGAAAATAACCAGAATATTTTCTCATGCAAGTGTTCCAAAATTACAAATGCTACAGGAAGGATAGAAAGGGAGGCAAGAGAGGAGGGGGAGTGGCATTTTTGATAAGGGATAGCATTACAGCTGTGCTGAGGGAGAATAATCCTGGAAATACATCCAGGGAAGTTATTTGGGTAGAACTGAGAAATACGAAAGTGATGATCACTTTATTGGGATTGTATTATAAACTCCTTAATAGTCAGAGGGAAATTGAGAAACAAACTTGTGAGGAAATATCAGCTATCTGTAAGAATAATAGGGTAGTTAAGGTAGGGGATTTTAACTTTCCAAACATCAACTGGGACTGCCATAGTGTTAAGAGTTTAGATGGAGAAGAATTTCTTAAGTGTGTACTAGACAATTTTCTGATTCAGTATGTGGATGTACCTACTAGAGAAGGTGCAAAACTTGACCTACTCTTGGGAAATAAAGCAGGGCAGGTGAATGAGGTGTCAGTGGGGGAGCACTTTGCGGCCAGCGACCATAATTCTATTAAATTTAAAATGATGATGGAAAAGGATAGACCAGATCTAAAAGTTGAAGTTCTAAATTGGAGAAAGGCCAATTTTGATGGCATTAGGCAAGGACTTTCAAAGGCTGATTGGAGGCAGATGTTCGCAGGTAAAGGGACAGCTGGAAAATGGGAAGCCTTCGGAAATGAGATAACAAGAATCCAGAGAAAGTATATTCCTGTCAGGGTGAAAGGAAAGGAAGGTAGGTATAGGGAATGCTGGATGACTAAAGAAATTGAGGGCTTGGTTAAGAAAAAGAAGGAAGCATATGTAAGATATAGACAGGATAGATCGAGTGAATCCTTAGAAGAGTATAAAGGCAGTAGGAGTATACTGAAGAGGGAAATCAGGAGGGCAAAACGGATACATGAGATAGCTTTGGGAAATAGAATTAAGGAGAATCCAAAGGGTTTTTACAAATACATTAAGGACAAAAGGGTAATTAGGGAGAGAATAGGGCCCCTCAAAGATCATTTGTGTGGAGTCACAGAAAATGGGGGAGATACTAAATGAGTATTTTGCATCTATATTTACTGTGGAAAAGGATATGGAAGATATAGACTGTAGGGAAATGGATGGTGACATCTTGCAAAATGTCCATATTACAGAGGAGGAAATGCTGGATGTCTTGAAATGGGTAAAGGTGGATAAATCCCCAGGACCTGATCAGGTGTACCCTAGAACTCTGTGGGAAGCTAGAGAACTGAATGCTGGGTCTCTTGCTGAGATATTTGTATCATCGATAGTCACAGGTGAGGTGCCGGAAGACTGGAAGTTGGCTTACGTGGTGCCACTGTTTAAGAAGGGTGGTAAGGACAAGCTAGTGAGCCTGATGTCAGTGGTGGGCAAGTTGTTGGATGGAATCCTGAGGGACAGGATGTACATGTATTTGGAAAGGCAAGGACTGATTAGGGATAGTCAACACGGCTTTGTGTGTGGGAAACTAATTAGCAAGGTTAGGTCTCACGGAATACAGGGAGAACTACCTGGCTCAAAGGTAGAAGACAGAGGGTGGTGGTGGAGGGTTGTTTTTCACACTGGAGGCATGTGACCAGTGGATGCCACAAGAATCGGTGCTGGGTCATCTACTTTTTGTCATTTACATAAATGATTTGGATGCGAGCATAAGAGGTACAGTTAGTAAGTTTGCAGATTACGCCAAAATTGGAGGAGTAATGGGCAGCGAAGAGGGTTACCTCAGATTACAACAGGATCTTGACCAGATGGGCCTGTGGGCTGAGAAGTGGCAGATGGAGATTAATTCAGATAAATGCGAGGTGCTGCATTTTGGGAAAGCAAACCCGAAACATCAATTCTCCTGCTCCTTGGATGCTGCCTGACCTGCTGTGCTTTTCCAGCAACACATTTTCCAGCTCTGATCTCCAGCATCTGCAGTTCTGCATCTCACTTTCTCCTAGGACTTACACACAAAGAGACCTTGGAGTGCAGATTCATAGCTCCTTGAAAGTGGAGTCGCAGATAGATAGGATAGTGAAGAAGGTGTTTGGTATGCTTTCCTTTATTGATCAGAGTACTGAGTACAGGAGTTGGGAGATCATGTTGCAGCTGTACAGGACATTGGTTAGGCCACTTTTGGAATATTGCGTGCAATTCTGGTCTCCTTTCTATCGGAAAGATGTTGTGAAACTTGAAAGGCTTCAGAAAAGATTTACAAGAATGTTGTCAGGGTTGGAGGATTTGAGCTATATGGAGAGGCTGAACAGGCTGGGCCTGTTTTCCTTGGAGTGTCAGAGGCTGAGAGGTGACCTTATAGTGGCTTATAAAATCATGAGGGGCATGGATAGGATAAACAGACAAAGTCTTTTCCCTGGGGTCGGGGAGTCCAGAACTGGAGGGCATAGCTTTAGGGTGAGAGGGGAAAGATATAAAAGAGACCTACGGGGCAACTTTTCACACAGAGGGTGATACGTGTATGGAATGAGCTGCCAAAGGAAGTGGTGGAGGCTGGCACACTTGCAACATTTAAGAGGCATTTGGATGGGTATATGAGTGGAATGAGTTTGGAAGGATATGGGCCGGGTGCTGGCAGGTGGGACTAGATTGGGTTGGGATATCTGGTCGGCCTGGACGGGTTGGACTGAAGGGTCTGGTTCCATGCTGTACATCTCTATGACTCTATGATGTCCTTCAGGGGAGGAAACTGCCATCCTTACTTGGTCTGGCCTACATGTGACCAGTCTCCACTACTTCCTCTGGCAGCTTGGGGTTTTCCTGACAATTGATATCCATCATTAACCTCTTAATTCCAGATTGTTATTGAATTTGAATTCAAATTCCACCATCCACTGTGGCAGGATTCGAACGCAGGTCCCCAAGACATTATCATGGTCTCTAGATTAAAAGTCCATATTAATACCAGTAGACCATTACCTTCCCCAATTTGCTCTTTTGATTCAGAAATCCTTACTGGGCCTGGCTTCAGACCCACAACAACGCGGGTGTCTCTGAAACCGTTGAGCCAGTCATTCAGTTTTGATCAATCAAGCCAATATTCTCAAAGCCAATAAATGCTAATTTTGCTGATGATGCCCACATCCCCGAGAATAAATTCTAAAACAGAAAATGTCACAACGAGAATGCAGAAAGGCCATAAAAACTCATTGTGTTTGCCCCTTACATACAACACCATGAGATTTGGTTTGAAAACAGCCTCCGATCCCTGGAGGCAAAATTCTATCTATTTGTCTTTCCTACTTCACAGTACTTAACTGCATTACACAGACTTTACCAAGAACGCACCCCTCCTAAGCACTGCCCTTTGCAATCTTTCAGGATACACGTTACTTCCCTCCTCATAGCAATCTGCATCAACACTCCCCTCAAATATAAATGTCAGATAAAAAAATATATTTTGCACTTATACATTTTACGATACACCACACCTCTCATTACATCATTTGATAACTCATTGCTCCTATGAGGTTAACAAGGGGTTCCTTCGTTAATCAAGGAATGAGCAAACTTAAAACATGCGCTGCATGACACAATTTGCTACTGTATCAGATACTTCTGGAAAACAGTAACAAACACCAAGAGGAGGTGATGGCCTAATGGTATTATCAGTGATCTGTTAATCCAGGCCAAGACCCCCTGTTCAAAATTTGCCACAGCAGTTCATACAATTTGATTTCAATAAAAACAATTAAGTGTCTAATGATGACTATGAACCCATTGCCAATTGTCAGGAAAAATCCATCTGGTTCACTAATGTCCTTTAGGGAAGGAAACTGCCATCCTTACCTGGTCAGAGACAAAAAAAAAGACTACAGATGTTGCATTTCAAGGTAAACAAGCAGGAGAAGGCTGGAAGAACGCAGCACGCCAGCCAACATCAGGAGGTGGAGAAGTCAACGTTTCGGCTGTTACCCCTCTTCAGGGCCCGAAATGTTGACTTCTCCACCTCCTGATGCTGCCTGGCTTGCAGTGTTCTTCCAGACTCCTGTTTGTCACCCTTATCTGGTCTGGCCTACATGTGACTCCAGACCCACAGCAATGTCAGTGACTCTTAACTGCCCTTTGGGCAATTAGAGGTGGACACAAAGTGCTGCCCTAGCCAGCGACACCCTCAAATTGTGAATGAATTAAAGAAATAAAATCTTCATCCTTGCTTAATTCACACAGAAACCTTTTAAACAGAGATGCTGTGAGTCCACTTACTACCAGAAAAAAAGCCCGTAAAACACACAAAGCCCCTCCTGAGGCTGTACTGCAATACAAAGTTGGTAATGCTAGGAATCGGGAACTGCAGATGTATTTGTCACTGTGTATCCCATGGCTTTCACCCCTACGTGAGACCAAGATACTATCACATAGGAATAAAAAGCCATAGAGCACAGCAGCGACTCTGCACACGCCAACCGAGGCATGATCCATATGTACCATGAAGTCGATTATCAATATTCTCCAACTGAAATGGCTTAGCAGAGCAGGAGGCCTCCTATGTTTCCAGCTGGAGTCAGCATAAGTACCTGATGTTATGAATGAGTCTTGATCACAAACTCACTCAATATTTAGCTACTTGGCTTACAAATGGGAGGCAAACAGTGAAGGTGGAGCACTGTTTTTGTGATTGGAAGTCAGTGGCGAGAGGCATAACTGTGGCATCGGCACTGGGCCCCTTCTTGTTTGTTATGGACATTACCAACTTGAATGCGAATGTAGAAGGTATAATTAGAAAGTTTGTAGATGACATGAAAATTGGGGTGTTGTTGATGCTGGGGAGGATACAGTCTTTTATTGATCAGCTGGTAAATTGGGAAGACAAATGGCAGATAGAATTTAATCCTGGTAAATGTGAGGTGATGCAATAATGGTACGCCCATTGGGAGTACTGAGGAACAAAAGGTGTACAAATCCACAAATCCCTGAAGGTGTCAGCACAGGTAGACAGGGTGGTGAAGGCGGCAAAAGGGATGCTTGCCTCATTAGTTGGGGTGTAGAATATGGGAACAGGAAAGTCTTGTTACAAATCTATAAAACATTGGTTGGGCTACAGATGAAATCCTGTGTGCAATTCTGATTGCCACACTATTGGAAGGATGTGAATACACTGGAGATGATGCTGAGGAGATTCACCAGGATGTTGCCTGGGATGGAAAAAGTTTCAGGAATGAGGAGAGACTGGATAGGCTGGGTTTGTTTTCCTTGGAGCAGGGAGGCTGAGAGGGGAATCAGACTGAGGTACACAAAATTATGTGAGGCGTAGACAAAGTAGACGCTGAGAGTCTTTTCCCCATGGTACACATCTAAGACCAGATCGCATACGTTTAAGGTGAGGGGAGGGTACAGAGGAATCTTGATTATCCGAGTATCGATTAACCAAATTTTGCTGTATCTGAAGATGATTTCAAGGTCACGCAAAAACATTACATCAAAGAGGTAAGTGTACTTGGATTACCTTCACTGAAGAAGATATGAAAATGCTGCCAAAAACAAAGAAACGCAAGCAGCTCAAGCATCAGCGACTGGATACTTTTTTAGGTAAGGATTGTTCCACAGCCCTTTGCAAAAGTTAAGTGGTTTATGTTACTGTACAGGTATTCCCATCACTTTACAAGGCCATTTGTTTAAAAAAAAGGCCGAGAACATAAACATATGCATGAGGCAGTGCTTCTGTCTTTCTATCATGAGACCACGTTCCTGTTGCGAACATAGAAGCTGTTGCAGGTCACTTTACAGTTGTATAAGACTTTGGTTCAGCCACATCTGTAATATTGCATACAGTTCTGGTTGCCATATTACCAAAAGGATGTGGATGAGGGTGCAGAGGAGGTTGACCAGGATGTTGCCTGATATGGACGGTGCTAGTTATGAGGAGAGGTTGAGTAGATTAGGATTATTTTCATTGGAAAAAAGGAGGTTGAGGGGGACATGATTGAGGCCTACAAAATCATGAGGGGTGTAAGACAGGGTAGATAGCAAGAAACCTTTTCCAAGAATGAAGGACTCAATTACGAGGGGTCACGAGTTCAAAGGGAGAGGGGAAATATTTAGGGGAGATATATGTGGAAGGTTCTTCACGCAGAGGGTGATAGGTGCCTAGAGCATGTTGCTAGCGGAGCTAGTAAGGGCGGGAATGACAGCATCATTTAAGATGTATCTAGACAGATACATAAATGGGCAGGGAGCAAAGGGATACAAATCCTTAGAAAATAGGCAGATAGGTTTAGATAGACAATCTGGATCAGTGCAGGCTTGGAGGGCCGAAGGGCCTGCTCCTGTGCTGGAAATGTTCTTTGTTTTGTTCATCATGTGAAATCTGTCCTCCTGCTCTCAACACATAACAATTATATATTTAAATAGATTCTCCAGTAGAGCACAGTGTTTGATCAAATGGCTTCCCTTGTTGAAGGTCAAATCGATTATCCGAATAATCAATTATCCAAACGAAATAGTGCCCGCCCAATTCATTTGGATAATTGAGGTTCCTCTATAATTGGGAGGGGATCCAAAATGTTTTTTTCATCCACAGGGTGGTAGAAATATGGAACATGCTGCCTGAGAGGGTGGTAGAGGCAGGTACTCCCTCAACACTTAAGTATCTGGATGAGCACTTAAAATGGTCATTGACCAATTGCAGGTAAATGGGATTAGTGCAGTTTGGTGTTTGTTGGTTAGCATAGACATGGTGGGCCAAAGGGCCTTTTTCTAATGCTGTTGGACTCTAAAACATCTGATGGAATTAAATGGAATAAGAGGTGCTTTGTGGTTCCAAGAAGGATACGTTCAAGCTTTTTAACTTAAATGTTGGCGATATGGATACCAGAATTGCCCATATGCAAATATATGGTCAAATAATTCTCTCCAAAATGCCTCTTCCCTAGAAATTGACACGTTGGTACAGTTTGGATTCTGAGCCCCAGCTTCCCCACATAGTGAGTTTCTGATAACAGAGAGTGGGTTTTGTCCACTTTGTTCCCTTTCTCTTGAACACTGTGGAGTAGAGGAACAGAACTAAGTTATTCAGCTAGTTCAGTGGCATTTGAGCCCTTGTAAATTTTTCATTACTTTTATTTCATTCATTTATCAATGTTGGTTTGGAGCTGTGAACTGAGAGCTGTCAGCTGAAGATGGCCTATGGATCGTGAACAGCACCTTGGGTTAAAAACATAATAATAAAAAAAAACTAATGGGCTGTTTGTTTGTGAGGCCAGGCCTGAAAGTTAATTGCAGATTGATTCTTCATCAAAATGATTCCACAGACTCTTTGGCAGCAGGGGAAAGTAGTATGTTTGACCAGAGAGCAGATGGAAGGGAAGATGATGGTTCAACAAAGGGATGGCTAGAGTTTGAACTGGTCTATTAACTGTATTTCTGGGAGAAGGTAGTTTGGCCGTTGTTGCTACAGCGTGAAGACTTGAAAGCACCCTGTCTAACCTCCTATTATCAGCTACTGGAAGTTCAGAGAATAGAAACTAAGTTTAAGTATCACTGACTTTCTCTGAGTGAACTGAAAAGCTAGCCTTGATTGACATATTCAGAAAACCAACCAAGAAACAATTATATCGGCCTGTGGAACAACTGCTCCGTTAATCTAGCCAGATTTGTTATTTGCTTTTATTTATCCCTTAATTATGTTTGTTTGTCGGTCTGACTTCTCTGTGAATGGGGCAAAAAACAAAGGTTATTGGGCATGTGTCATAGACATCAATTAGATTATATTGTTTCGGGCAGCACGGTGGCACAGTGGTTAGCACTGCTGCCTCACAGCGCCAGGGACCTGGGTTCAATTCCGGCCTCAGGCGACTGACTGTGTGGAGTTTGCACGTTCTCCCGTGTCTGCGTGGGTTTCCTCCGGGTGCTCCGGTTTCCTCCCACAGTCCAAAGATGTGCGGGTCAGGTGAATTGGCCATGCTAAATTGCCCGTAGTGTTAGGTAAGGGGTATATGTAGGGGTATGGGTGGGTTGCGCTTCAGCGGGTCGGTGTGGACTTGTTGGGCCGAAGGGCCTGTTTCCACACTGTAAGTAATCTAATCTAATCTTAATTTAGCTCTTCTAAAGTTAACATACTGTCAATAAATGGTTAAGTCTTTTGTTTAAACTACAACGCTGGTGTTTAGAATTGATTACTCACAGTGTCTGGGATTGGAATTCAAAAGTCTGCTTAAGAACCACTGGGGTCAATTTTGAGGGTCTTTGAAAGTTTGAAATTTGCTGCATTGCAGATAGAGGTAGGAACCCGCAATTCCTATGAGGTAGGAAGACTGATTTGATTTGACTGTCTATCACCATGGTTACTTCAACAGTCCCTTCCAAACCCGTGACTTCTACCACCCACGAGGACAGGGCAGCAGATACGTGGGACCACCACCTGCAAGTTCCCCTCCGAGCCACTCCCCATCCTGACTTGAAAATATATTGCTGGGTCAAAATCCTGGAACTCCCATCCTTACAGCATTACTTAGACCACATGGTTAGCAGCGGTTCAGGGATGCAGCTCACCATGAGCACTTGAAGGGCAATTAGGGACGTGCAGCATTTGCAGACCTTTCCAATGATGCCCACATCCCATGACATAATGAAAAAGACAGTGAAACCTGTGCCATCATTCAATTCAAAGCTGATCAGTACCTTAACTTCATTTACTTGCCTTCATTTTGCAATCAATATCCTTTGATCCTAGGATACATTGCTCTTTTCATTTAAACCTACACAGCAAGTCTTTCTAGACTTAATGACTACAAGAAGTCTTTTCAGGGGAACTGTATTGTGTTCCAAGCCAGTTTTCACCAATCTGTACACTCCAGCTGATTCCAGATAGTTAGCAAATCAAGAGTTCTATCCTTCCCCAGGCAGCAATCCAATTTAACCAAGTCTGGGATTAACCAAATTTGAAGATCAAAGGTCAGATTTTCCATTCTGCATGCATCATTCTCCACTCATCTACCCATAAAGTCATCAAGGAAGCAATTAAAGATCGGGGGAGGCGATGGCCTAGTGGTAATATTGCTGGACTGTTAATCCAGAGACCCAGGTCATGTTCTGGGGACCTGGGTTTGAATCCTGCCATGGCAGATGGTGGAATTTGAATTCAACAAAAATCTGGAATTAAGGGTCCAATGATGACCATGAATCCATTGTCAATTGTTGGAAAAACCCAACTGGTTCACTCATGTCCTTCAGGGAAGGAAACTGCCATCCTTACCTGGTCTGGCCTACATCTGACTCCAGACCCACAGCAATGTGTTTGACTCTTAACTGCCCTCTGGGCAATTAGGGATGGGCAATAAATGCTGGCCAGCCGGCGACGTCCTCATCCATGAATGAGTGAACAAAAATAGTGTTGACTAATTCTGAAACTTGTAAAAGAGATTCAGTCTACATGGCAATGATCAATCACAACAAAAGTTTAAGAAATAAAGAATTTCCTTTTATAATATCTAAAACTGTTATACAATTGATTACTACCTTTGAAACATAGTCATTGTTGTTGAAAAAAAGTGTCCTAACTGTGTCTTAAACAGAGATTATGGTTAAGCCATTAGATGGTTCTTATAATGTTGTTTGAGGATAAGTATTGGCCGAGACACTGGGGTATATTTCCCTGATCTCCTGCAAAGTAGTGTCATGGGGTCACAGTTAACATCCCATCTGAAAGAGTTCCAGCTCCTTCAGGACTGCATGGCTGTGCTAGCCTGGATTATGTATTCAAGTCTCTGAGTTGGGTCCCAAGATGATTGAATTTGACAGGTGAGAATGCAAGGAACTGAGCTGTGGCCGACTGTCAGCTGCCTATATAGGTAGAGACTCTTTATTTTCACCAACACCATCCAATATTCCTAGACGTGTTGGAAGAATACAGACAGGAATGGTAGGGGAATAATGATTTTTCACATCCGTTAATTTGGTTCTATCAAAATGAATGACATTATTGACTTTTCTCAGCTCATTTTAGTCTATGATGAGGTGGCATATGAGAGATCCATCTGCTATGGAAATGTGTGACCTTCTGAAGATTGATACTTGATTTTCTTTCAAACATTAAGAATTAAAGACGTGAGTTTTAGAATTCAGGCAGAAAACACCTAGCCCACTGAGCTGCTATGTTGCATCATTGCAACAATGGAGCTCCTCCTCTTAACTCCCGTTCAACAGCCACACAGTCGTCTACAAGAAGCAAAACTCCAGAGGGGAATAAATATCTTGGGGCCCATTGAAGGAAGTTGTTTGATTTTCTGAAAGCAATTAACAAGCTCCAGAAGAGCACAGAGACAAGACTCCTAATGACTCATGTGCTTACTATAAGTGGATATATGGATCGGAGCAGGTCAAGTTAGTTACATCCAATTATTGCTGATAAAAGATGCATACTGTCAAAGTTTTTTTTATCATGCGCTCATCAACAACCATTTATGTTGCTTGCGAAGGCATTTATATAACATGCAAATGGACTCCACTTGGTGAAAGCACAGGCAGGGTGCCCTGTTTGGGCCCTTGGTCCTAACCCCAGAGCAGACCATGGAGGGCCTACACTTGACTGAAGACAGTGGAGCCCTCTACAGGCCTGGAGTCTGGTATTTGTGCCCAGAAGTACCACTGTTCCCAGGCTCGGAAAGCAACCTCCTGCACCACCATCCAGAGATGCAGGAATCAGAAGTGTCACATCCTAAATAGAGCAACAAACAGCAGAGAAAAGTCAGAAATTGTTTCGCAAGGAAACACTCAAGAAAAAGTAAACAAAAAACCAAACAAACAATCTGATTGCAATGGCCCAGGAGAAGATATACCCATACAGCACAGTGTGCTAATGCAGGATATAGGGCCGTAACACATGTATCTCTCTACTGGAATCAAAAGTCAAGTTCTACTCCCAAGAAGAGCTTGGGTATTCTCCTCAGTGCCCAGGCAATACTGATCTATGAACAAATATTGAAAATGGTATTTACTTTGTTGGATAGATTGTGGAGCCAACCACTAGCAACTAATAGTTGGGGTCAGTGCTGTCACCAATCCTCTTTTCTATACTATGTCTAAGATTCATTTGGCTAACAGTTGGGGAGAATGAACCACTAGTGAGTCTTCACAGGAAGAGTGCTGAAAATGTGTTGCTGGAAAAGCTCAGCAGGTCAGGCATCATCCAAGGAGCAGGAGAATCGATGTTTCGGGCATGAGCCCTTCTTCAGGAAGTCATCTCCTCTGTCCAGAAGCTCTTCAGCCACGTAAGTTATCTCCTTAACAGGAAGAGTCACTTGTTTTCACAAAATGGTGCAGTTCAATGCATTGTGGCAACAACTGGTCTTTTCAGCATAATTACTAAAGCTATAAAAAGGCCCATTAGGATCTTAAGATTTCTCTTTCCCACAGGCAAGATTAATATCATCAGATTGGGTGGATATGAATGCAGTCTCCAACATTAACCCTTTCAGAATTGTTACCTTGTATAACCTCCTAACCTTTGCTTCCCCACATAGTTAACATCTATCCATTCAGGTACATAGCTATTTTTACATTTATCACTACCCTATCTCCCAGAGTCTCTATATTCACAAATTCAGATGGTCCCACTTCCAGAATGGCTTCTCTTTATACCTGGAAGATTGGTACCTCTTGAGGACAATGTGATTCATTCTGACTTTGTGAATTATTCTTCTGGTAGAGAATCTTTTATCTCTTTGAGGTCCTTCACAGAGAATGTTCTTCCTCCTAAACCCAGTGGTTGGTCCATTATCTTACCTGGACACTCAATTTCCTGAATTCATTTTGCATAGGAGCTCTTCCCTGAAGATTCATGTGGCTGTCCCATAATATCATCTGGGGAAACCTTTAGTTCCTCAATGCTCATCATTGAAATTGGCTTCTTTGTCAAAGCAAGACTTCTTTCCTTAGGGAATTGAATTGAATTTATTGTTACGTGTACTGAGGCCAGTGAAAAGCTTTGTCTTGTGAGCAATACAGACAGATCACAGAGTTAAGTAGCATTAATAAGTAAATAATAAGTAAACAGCAGCAAAAACAAAAACACAGGTAGGTGAATGTTAAGAGTTTGTGAGTCCATTCAGTATTCTAACAACAGTAGGGTAAAAACTGTTTCGAAACCAGCTGGATTCTATAGATGGGAGGTTGTCCTTTATGATTGTCCATGCCGAGTTCACCACTCTCTGTAATCGTCTCCGATCTTGAATGGTACAGTTCCCATATCAGGTAGTGATACATCCAGGCAGAACGCTCTCGATGGCGCACCTATAAAAGTTGACAAGGGTATTTGCCATCATGCCAAATTTCCTCAGCTGCCTGAGGAAGAGATGTTGTTGGGACTGTGTAACCAGTGCATCCACATGAAGGGTCCAAGAAAGCTTGTTGTGGATGACCACTCCCAGGAGCTTGACACTCTTCATTCGTTCCACCTCTGTGCATTTAATGTATAGGGGGCATGAGTAACTCGTGCCAAATGTCAATAATGTGTTCCTTGGTTTTGCCAGCATTGAGAGCTAGGTTGTTCTCAGTGCACCATTTTTCCAGGTCTTCCACCTCCCATCTGTAGTCTGTTACACCATCTGAGATTTGACTGACTATGGTGGTGTCATCAGCGAACTTGTAAATGGCATTAGTCTAGTATTTGGCGACGCAGTCATGAGTAGACAGTGAGTACAGTAGGGGGGCTGAGTACGCACCCCTGGGGGGGCTCCAGTGTTGAGTGTTAGTGAGGATGAAATATTGTCGCCAGTCTTCACTGATTGTGGCCTTTGGGTCAGGAAACTGAGGACCCAGTTGCAGAGAGTGGGACTCAGTCCGGGATCACTAAGTTTAGTAATTAGTCTTGAGGGGATAATAGTGTTGAAGGCTGAATTGTAGTCATTGAATAGGATTCTTACATAGCTGTTCTTGGTGTCAAGATGTTCTAGGGAGGAGTGAGGGGCAAGTGATATGGCATCTGGCGTGGATATGTTGGTCCGATAGGCAAATTGGAGTGGGTCAAGGTTAGTGGGGAGGCTGGAGTTGATTAATGCCATGACCAGCTTTTCAAAGCACTTCATGACAACTGAAGTTAGGGCCATTGGGCAGTAGTTATTGAGACATTGCTGCATGGGCCGCCTTAGGCACAGGATGATGTTGGCCCTCTTGAAACAGGCAGGGACAGAGGTCTGCTGCAGGGAGAGATGGAAGATGTCTAAGGAGACCTCTGCCAATTGATCTGTGCATGCCCTGAGTGCACAGCCTGGTACTCCATCTGGTCCCATCTCTTTCCTTGGATTCACACAAAGGAAAACTGATCTGACTTCTAATGTAGTGACTGTTGGGATAGATTTGTCAGGACTTGTTGGAATTGGTGTTATCTCTCCACCGGAATTCTGCCCAAATTGAGATGATCTGGGAGGGATGCGTCATCGTCTGCTATCTTGCACTGTCTCTTTTTAGAACCTGTGATGTCATTCAGTCCTTGCCATCGTCGCCGGGTGTCTGTCTGGGTCTCTAGTTTGGATTGGTATTGGTGAATTCAAATTGTGCTAGAAGCAGAAACCAGGAAGAGTCATAGAACATTTTGAGGAGAGAGATATAAAACCTTACCACAGGTGAGCAACAGAACCTATCGACTTTTTAAAGCTACAAGCAATCTACAGGCACATGTGACAAGCTAACAGAAAGCACAGGCAAAATAGCAATACAAGCACCATTGTCACAGTTTTTCATTAACATGTAGAGATGATTAATTAGATTATTTACAGATTCCTGTGGATGCTGAACTGTTTTGTTAAATCTTACTCTTTCAATAGCTATATTTGTTCAGAGATTAATATAATTGAGAAAATCTTGAAGAACTGCTTCACAATCATCTGTGTCTTTAACATTATGGTGATTTAATACAATAATAGAGTTTGACTTGAGATTTTGTATTTAATTTTAAAGCAATTCTGTATTCTGGATTTTTAGACCAGGCAATTTGTCATTTTTGACCCTGTACAGAACCTGTGCATGTTAGTTTGTCTTCCATGGAATTGCATACAGCTCTTCTCCATTTTGTTCAAACAAATCTTTATTCTCAATTTGCTGATGGGTCTGTGTTGAAATATGTAAGCTCCTTATTCCAGCTTGTTGAGTAGGTTGGGCATCTTCATTCATTCACCCTCCATGGATGTTTTCCTGGTGGACGAGACACTTTCACAACCTCCATCACCTAACACCAATTCTGACAAGTCCTGACAAATCTATCCCAACAGTCACTGCATTAGAGGTCAGATCAGTTTTCCTTCGTGTGAATCCAAGGAAAGAGATGGAACCAGATAGAGTACCAGGCCGTGCACTCAGGGCATGCGCAGATCAATTGGCAGAGGTCTCCTTAGACATCTTCAATCTCTCCCTGCAGCAGGCCTGTGTCCTTGCCTGTTTCAAGAGGGCCAACTGCAATATCTCTTTCACTAGTATTGATAATTCTTCTTTGAAAGACAAAAGATTATGATACTGCTCTTGAGCTGAGTCAGCTCAACAAATTTAAATTCAACAATCCCCTGGATCAGTTTACCAGATTGCATTTTGCTGTCAGAATAGCTTCGGTTAAAGGTCCCTCAATGAGGTTGTGGGTTGGACAGCTCATTATTTTTCTCAGTATTTACTTTGCTGATTCTTGGCAAATTTCACTAAATTTTGACATCTGAAGGTTCTTCAGTGGTGATAGGAATGGAAAATATTACCAACACCTCCTTCTTATTTACAGTGTGAAACAATTTTCTTCTGCCAAATTGGGAATGTCAGTATATTCTTTATGCTTTTAAAGCTCCACCAAGAATCTCGGAAAAGTCAATGAGATCTTCTCTAGGTTGCCCCTTGACTGGTTCATTGATAACATTCTGTTCTGGACTAGTTGTTCCCTTGTTCTATTTGAATTGTTTCTACTACCTCAATGGTGTTGAATTCAAGATGTGTGCAGGCTCAAAAGAGAGAAACGCTCATTGTGAATCGTATATACATTGACAACTCTCTTACACTCTATGTTGTACAGTATTACTGGAAGGTTACTTTTTTTATTCTTGCGAGTTCTTCCCTCCCCCCCAAATCTGAGTTCATGTAATTTTTCTGTCAAGATATTTGCTGTGATTGGACAATGATACAACACCGCTTCAATCTTAAAGCTAATATGATCTCAATGGGCATTAGCATAGAGTCAAACAGTCATAGAGACGTACAGCATGGAAACGGAACCTTCGGTCCAACCCATCCATCCCAACCCAATCTGGTCCCACCTGCCAGCACCCAGCCCATATCCCTCCAACCCTTCCTGTTCATATACCCATCCAAATGCCTTCTAAAAGTTGCAATTGTACCAGCCTCCACCACATCCTCTGGCAGCTCATTCCATACACATATGGAAACGTTGTGTGAAAACGTTGCCCCGTGGATCTCTTTTATAGCTCTCCCCTCTCACCCTAAACCTATGCCCTCTAGTTCTGGACTCCCCGACCCCAGGGAAAAGACTTTGCCTACTCGCCCTATTCATGCCCCTCATAATTTTGTAAACCTATAAAGTCAGCAGGTCCGATCAAACTCACAAACCTCCTTTAGGAATGTCTCCGGATCTTTCCTGATGATGTAAGTTCTATTTCATTAACATCTTTGAGTGTGTAAACATTTGGCTTATTACTCCTCTGAAACTGTATCCTACATGGGCAGTACAGTGAGGGCCAGGGACCCAGGTTCAATTCCAGCCTCAGGTGACTGTCTGCGTGGAGTTTGCGCATTCTCTCCGTGTCTCCATGGATTTCCTCTGGGCCCTCCGGTTTCCTCCCACAATCCAAAGATGTGCCAGTCAGGTGAATTGGCCATTCTAAATTGCCCACAGTGTTAGATGCATTAGTTAGAGGGAAATGGGTCTGAGTGGGTTACTCTTCAGAGGGTCGGTGTGGACTTGCTGGGCCAACGGCCTGTTTCCACACTGTAGGGAATCTAATCTAATCTGCAGATCTTCTCAAAGTGAACTATGGCTTTACAGATGTGGTATTCTTTTATCATAGCTGGGCACTGATTGTGCATGTGAGACTTTTTTTGTTCTAGAACTGACACTGACTCTTAATATCTGCTATTTTGCCTATGCTTTCTATTGGCTTGTCACGTGTGCCTGTAGATTGCTTGTAGCTTAAAAAGTGGATAGGTTCTGTTGCTCACCTGTGGTAAGGTTTCATATATCTCCTCTCAAAATGATCTATGACTCTTCATGGTTTCTGCTTCTAGCACATTTTGAATAATTTTCTCCAAAGTCAGATTTTCTTTGAATTGTGATAAATCTGACAAAGGTTCATCAGTACTTCCAACAATACTTTTATCTACAGTATTATGAAATTTTAATTTTAAAGCTCCATTGTTACAGTTTTCCATTCTCATGTAGAGATTATCAATTAGATTATTTACAGATTCCTGTGGATGCTGAACTGCTTTGTTAAATCTTTCTCTTTCAATAGCTATATTTATTTAGAGATTAACATAACTGTGAAGATCTTGAAGAACTGCTTCATAATCATCCGTGTCGTTTATATTATGGCGATTTAATACAATAATCTAGTTTGACCTGAGATTTTGTATTTAATTTTAAAGCAATTCTGTATCTTAACAATTGTTTTTTACAAGTTGTTTACTCTAATGTTTTCTTTGACCATCTCCAACATTGAATAATAACAGTATTACTTCTCCTGTTAATTTCCTCTTAATGTGATTACTTATCTTTCTTCTTTTAGAGCTACTTTAAATGTGCAGTATTTCAAGAATTAATCTTACTGTTGTTCATTCATATAGCATGAAACAGACCCTTCAGTTCAACTCATCTGCACCCACCAGAATCTGATCTATCCCCATTTTCCCGCATTTGGCCCAATTCCCTCTAAACTCACCCTATTTACATACCCATTCAGATGCCTTTTAAATGTTGTAATTATATCTGCCTCCGCCACTTCCTCTGGAAGGTTGTTCCACTCACGCACCATCCTCTATGTGAAAAAGTTACCCTTCAGGTCCTTTTTAAACATTTAAAACCTGTGCCCTATAGTTTTGGACTCCCTCATCCCAGGGAAAAATACTTTGGCTATTCACCCTAACCATGCTTCTCATGATTTTATAAACCTCTATAAGATCACCACTCAGTCTCCGCGAAAAAAGCTCCAGCCTGCTCAGCCTCCCCCTATAGTTCAAATCCTCCAGATCCATGAAACATACTTGTAAATCTTTTGTGCACCATCTCAAATTTAACAATATCCTTCCCATAGAAGAGCAACCAGAATTCTATGCAGTATTCAAAAAGTGGCCTCACTAATTTGGGGACGTAACATGATGTCCCAACTCCTGCATTCAATGTTATGACCAATGAAGGCAAACCTATCAACACTTTCTTCATCACCTTCTCTACCTGCAACTCTAACTTCAAGGAACTTTGCATCTGCACCTCAAGGTCTCCTTATTCAGCAACACTCCCCAGGGCCCTACCATTAAGTGCATAAGTCCTGCCCTGGTTTGCCTCCCTAAAATGCAGCACCTCACATTTATCAAAAGTAAACTCCATCTGCCACTCCTTGGCCCATTGGCCCATCTAATCAAGGTCACATTGTACTCTGAGATAACCTTTTCCACTGTCTGTTACACCACAAATTTTGGTGTTCTCTGCAAACTTACTAACTATACCTCCTGTATTCACATCCAATCATTTATATAAAATGATGAACGACAGTGGACCCAGTACTGATCCTTGTCACACACCACTGGTCTTAGATCTCCAGTCTGAAAACAACCCTCTACCACCACCTTCTGTCTCCTACGTTCAAGCTAATTTTGCATTCAATTGGTTAGCTCCCCTTGGATCTCATGTGATTTAACATTACTAACCAGTCTACCATATGGAACTTTGTCAAATGCTTTACTAAAGTCCACATAGACAACATCTATTGCTCTGTCTTCATCCATCTTCTTTGTCAGTTCGTCAAAAAAGACTCAGTTAGTTAGACAATTACCTATGCCGGAAAGCCATGGTGACTATCCTTGCCTTTTCAAATACATGTAAACTTCATCCCTCATAATCCCCTCCAACAACTTTCCCACCACTAACATAAGGCTTATCAGTCAGTAGTTCCCTGGCTTTTTCATACAGCAGTAATGCCATCACATTTACCATGCTCCTGTCTTTTGACACCTCATCTGTGCCTATCAATGATACAAATATTACGGCAAGGGGTCCAGCAATCTCTTCCCTAGCTTCCCACAAAGCTGCTGCTGATGGCTACAGTATATTGCTGCCATCAATCCACTTTTTCAATTTAAGTCCAAAGACCTGTTTGGTTAACAGTGGTAAAGGATAAACCACAAGTGAGTCTTAGCAAGGAGAGGTGCTTGTGTTAATAAGATGGTAGCACCAGGCACAAATTACAATATATAACAATAGACTATCAGGAGTCACTGTTGACACATCTGTCTCCATCAGGATTCTGAATTAAACTCCTCTTTTTCCAATGCAAGATTGAGTGGAGAAGTCCAACGTTAACCTTTTAAGACTCAATACTCGATATAACATATTTCACAGTCAGTTGTTTCAGCTTGCTGTATATTGATCTGGGGTGACTACATTTCAAAAATACTGATTTGTTTGTACATTGCTTTGTGCTGAGCTGTGACAGGGGCTACATGAAAGCAAGTCTTTCTTCTCGTGACTGGTTATTGCATTTTTCCCAATGGTTGAGACACATTGAGGTCAACAAATATATGCCCCAAAGGGTCAAGAAACCCAGTCTATTTCCAGCCACAGAGATGGGGTGTCTATAACTACCTTGTTATTCCGTTGGGGGAGAGAATGCAATGACAATAGATATAAGAAGTAAAGTCATATCTATCGGCAAGACCTAGACAACAATATTCCTTTTTGACCTTTCTGCCACTGAATTTGTTGCTTCAGTCAGCATTAGCACTGCATAATAAATGCGGCATTTGACAACCAGGGAATGGAAATTGTGGAGGAACATGGACTTTTTTAGCCTGTAAATTCATGCAGCACCAAGTTCACAAACACAACTTGGTCCCGCCAATGGATGTCAGCTGTGGCTCAGTAGATACCACACATGACTGAGTCAAAGGGTTGACATTTCAAGTCCACTGGCAGAGAATTGAGCATGGTAATCTGAGCTGACACAGCCAACACAGTATTCAGGAAATACTGGAGTGCTTGCAGTGCGATCGTTTGGTTGAATGTCAAGTTGAGGACCCATGTATCCTCTCCAGTAGACAAAAGACCTTACAGCATTATTTTGAAGAAGAGCTGTAAAGTTCTCCCTGATGTCTTGCCCAATATATATCCCTCAATCAACATCAATGAAAACTGGTTATCTTTTCACCATCTCATTGTTGTTTATGGGAGTTTACTGGATTAACATTGGCTGCCACATTTCTTATATTATAATAGTGTACACAGTTCAAATATGTTTCATTGTTTTCAAAGTGCAACAGGACAATCTGAGGACATGAAAGGCATGATATAAATGAAAATCTTTCACAAATCATTCCTGGCAAATCTTCTGGACTTTCTTGGAGGAGTTAACAAGCAGGATACATAAAGGCAAAGCAGTGGAAGCAATATTTTTGGATTTTGAGACATAGTTGTTAAGGTACCACAAATTAGGCTACTTAATAAAATAAAAGCTCAAGGTGTAGGAGTTGGGGTGGCATCATGGCTCAGTGGTTAGCATTGCTACTTCACAACGCCAGGGACCAGGGTTTGATTCCACCCTCAGCCTGTGTGGAGTTTGCACATTCTCCCTGTGTGTAGGTTTCCTCCAGGTGCTCCAGTTTTCCCCCATTGTCCAAAGCTGTGTAGGCCAAGTGGATTAGCCATGGGAAATATGGGGTTACAGGGATGGAGTGGGTCTGGATGGGATGTTCTTCGGAAGGTCAGTATGGATTTGATGGTCAAAGTTTGTGCGAAGATTTGTAGCTCGGGTGCTTGTTGTAGTGGTTCTGTTCGCCGAGCTGGAAGTTTTAGTTGCAAACGTTTCGTCCCCTGGCTAGGATTTGATGGGCTGAATGACCTGCTTCCACACTATAGCGATTCTGTGATTAGCACGGTTAGAGGGTTAGCTAATAAACAGATTACAGGGAGTAGGGGTAAGGGGCATTTTCAGGACGGAAACCCATGTCAAGTGGTGTTCTACAGGGGTCAGTGTTGGAGTTGCAATTATTTGAAATATATGTTAATGACTTGGATGAGGAAAATGATTGTACTATAGCCAGGTTTGCACATGATAGGTGAGAATGACACAAATGCAGAGATAGATAAGTTAAGTGAGTGGGAAAAACTTTGCAGATGTGGAAATGTGAGGTTTTGCACTTTGGAAGGAAAAATAGAGAAAGACTGCAGAAAGCTATAGAACAGGGAGATTTGGACGTCCTTGTCCATGAATTACAAAGAAGTACCGTCCAAGTTCAGCCAGTAATAGGGAAAGCGGTTTTTATGTCAATTTTTATTTCAAAAGGAATGAATATCAAAACAGGGAGCTTTTTCTAAAACTAAACAAGGCACAAGTCAGACCAAATTTGGAATATTGTGAACAATTCTGGACCCCTTATCTCAGGGCATTGGAGGCCAGTATAGAAGCTTCATGATATAAATGCACAGAGGCCAGTATCCCATCACCAAGTCACCCTTTATTTAAATGTGCACAGTACACTGGCTGTAGCTAGCCAGCTCAGAGTCAGTCCCTGAATGGAGGAGATTCCCAAATCCCCTGTTAAGTTTTTTAAAGCAGCAGCCCAGGGCATCAGCAGGCCCCAGGCTCCAGCAGTGGAATCCCTGAAAGTATTGAGTGTGGTGCTGGAAAAGCACATTAGGTCAGGCAGCAACTGAGGAGCAGGAGAATCGACGTTTTGGGCAAAAGCCCTTCATCAGGAATCTGTTCAATCTGTTCATTCTTTTCCTTTTTTTTCTTTTTTCTCCTCCCCTACACTACCGTCTAACTGCGGTAATGCTTATATTTTAGGCATCTGTTAATATTGGTCAGCCAGTGCCTCCTAATTGGCCCAATCAAGGATCTTGAAGTCAACGAGATCCACCTAGTTCCAATCACTATAGTTCACTGGGTGTTTTTGGGTGTGGAGGGACTGTGTTATGAGGAGATATTGATTATTTAGATTGCTTGACAGGGTAGATACAGAGAGGTTGTTTCCCCTCATGGGAGAGACTGAGACCACAGGGCATGACCACAGAATAAAGGTTTGCACATTTAAGACAGATGAAGAGGAATTTGTTCTCTTAGAAGGTAGTGCATCTGTTGAATTCTTTACCACATAGGACCATTAGGATTGAGTCATTAAGTATAATCAAGGCTGAGATAGGCAGAATTTTTCATCAGTAAAAGGGAATTAAGGATTTCAGGGAAAAGGGAGGAGACAAGTTGAGGATAATTAGATCAGCCATGAACTCTTTGAATGGCAGAGCAGACCCGAAGGGCTGAATGGCCTATTGCTGCTCCCATATCTCATGCTCCCTTTCTTGGATAGTGAAGGCAAAGCTCATTGCATTGTATATCCCATTAGAAAGGGTAGAAAACGTCAGAGATCGCAGGCCACCTAATGAAGACCAGTCAATGTCTGACCCAGGGCTACAAGTAGGGAATTCCCCATGACAGGGTACACCTGACATATAACTCAAATTGCTATTGAGTAAATCAAGATTAAGGCAAACTTATTAATAAATTAAGTAAGGAACATGAAAAATAAGGAGGTTCGAAAATAATTTGATTGCTGACAGCCGACTGCACTGTTAATCCATGAGCAGCAGCAAAAACCTCTCTGTCTCAGCATGGACACCTCTGCTGGACTTGCAAATTTGTTTTTAACCCACCCGATCTCAGGTTTCTTTGCCAAGCCCCAGATTTTATAAAGCCGCAGAACAAAAGCGTCCTTTGATTACAAAGCGTTTCTGGTCTGTGAAGTAGAAAACCCTTGTATATACTTCACTGGCTCAACACTAACTGTTGGAGGGGGTATTGCTGGGGAGCCCTGCTGGCCCATTGATGTTGGATGTCTGCAATAATGGCAGTTCGTGAGATTAAATATAAACATCGCAGTGTAGGAGAGCTCCGTTATTAGCTGGCACACAGATCTATACGACCATTGTTCACAGTGACTGCACATATTTTCTTTCCCTTCTCTAATTAACCAAATCACTATTTATCTTCTCTGTATTTCTGGTCATGCAGAAACACTACCAATGCCACACAAATTTAATCTTAACGTGATCCTGCAGCAGTGTGTCTTGAGGAAGCTAATAGGCTTTACAAGACAGACTCGCCACTTATTCATTTCTTCTGTTCCCAGAGCGAAAGTAGTCAACAGATCGGTTTGAGATGGGTGATCAGTGTACATATTGACTTGTTCCCAAGTTACAGCACATTCTCCTCAAAGTGGGAATGGTGGGATGGGAGGAGCAGGGATCGTTTGAGAGATATGTGGGAGGCAATGGGGTCGACCCATTTATCAAAGTGGGATTAACATTCCAGACTTACAAACAAGCGGAAATGTAGACTGCGAGCATACAGACAGCTTTGAAGTGTTCCCTTCTCCTTGACTTCTTTTTATTATTTTTGTTTATGAGATGGGAGTGTCACTGGTGAGGCTAGTGTTTCTAAGCCATCATCATTGCCCTTGTCTGAGGGACAAAGGTCTTGCTAGGTTCAGCGATGCATCCTCTGATGGCCCTGACTAATATGCATTAACATTCAAAAAATATTAAATCTTTTACCCAGCCAAATATCCTGTCATTCAGTGGAATTTAATTGCTAAGAATTGGTTTTTGCACTGAGAATCACAGAGAACTGAGGGAAGCAACTCGGCACACAGTGTCTGTACTGGCTCTTCCCCATTTTCCACAATGGTGCTGCCTGATTGGAACATTCCTGAAAAGAGGCGACTCTGGTAATCAAGCTGAATGTAACCCTCCCACCCACCCACGACATTAAATCCTACTTTGTTACTTATTTTTCCCTCTTATATTTCTTTGATATCTCACATCATGACCCTATTGTTTCCTTCCAATATCGCTTCTACTACTTTACCCTAACTGAACTTTAGCACTGTATGCAATCGTGCGGCCACTTGCACTTACCCATTGATGAATGTGCAACATATTTATAGACATGAACCTGTCAGTATCTTTGTCCTACCTTCTCTTCTGATCCATTTTAAATGCTCTCCATTTCGGGTCATAGCTCGATGCTCTGACCACTGATCCACAATCAGAAGGGTCACTGGTCTCGAAACGTTGACTCTGCCTTCTCTCTCCACAGACGCCACCAGACCTGCTGAGTTTCTCCTGCGATTTCCATTTTGATCCATGATTAGACCTTGATTCTCTTCACAGATGCGGTCAGTCTTGCTGAAGGTTCCGAGAAAAAGAATGGAAAAAATCTGGAACCTTTACATTGCATTCACCGAAACTTAACGTCTTGGGAGTCACCAGAGACCAGACACTTAATTGGACCCATACCTGAAGAAGGGCTTATGTCCGAAACGTCGATTCTCCTGCTCCTTGGATGCTGCCTGACCTGCTGCGCTTTTCCAGCAACACATTTTTCAGCACTTAATTGGACCAGCCCATATAAATAATATCTTCAGAGTCAAGGAACATTAAAAGAAAGCTGGTGTGCAGGTACACAAAGAGATGAGAATGGAAACTTGGCTTTTATTGCAAGGGGATTGGAATATAATAATAAGGAGATCTTGTTACAGTTGTCCAGGCTTTACTCAGGCTTTGCTGTTGCTGTAGAATATTGTATGGAATTTTGTTCTCCATTTTTTCAAGGGAAGGTGCAGGAGGCAGTGCAGCAAAGGTATATTCCCCTGGCCCCTGATATGAGAGGGTAGTCCTACGATGGATTTCAGAAGAAGCAGGGGTGATCATATTGAAAGATTCTGAGACATTGTTCCCCTTGGCTGGGAAATCCAGAACACGGTACAGGATGTGGAGATAATAATTCAGAAATTAGGTGAGGACAAATTGCTTCACTCATGGGTTGTGAATGCTTGGAATTCTCTGTTCCCGGGAGATGTGGATGTATAAACATCTTTAATGTATTTAAAACAGGTATTGGGTCTCTCAAGGAATCAAGGGCTATGAGGAGTGGGTGACAAGTGGAGGTGAAACCCAATGTGGGAGCACGCTTGATGGGCTGAATGGCCTACTCTTGTATTTCGCATGTTCTTACAAGTTCAGAAAAACTAACAGCAAAATGACAGGCATCAGAGAACTGGGAAAGATCCTTTCCAGTGGGTGTCTACCCCTATCTACTCATTAATGGGGTTGGTAGTGTCTCTCTAGGTGTGAGATCAATTGATATTTGAAAGAAAAAACATATTTTCTTCAGGGAGCTTATCAAACCCATGCCCCCACTTCCCTCGCACACCCTACACCACATCAACGAGTTCTAAAAGGCTCATAGATAGAGACAAACCCAATAGTAACTCAGATACTCACCTCATGTAGAAACAATGAATGTGATGCATAAAATAGACTATTCTCCCCTTTGCAGGGTGATAATGGGGAAAGAAATACTTGATTGTACAGAGCTTTGTGTCTCTGCCACCATTGCAAGAACTGAATTACATTTCAGTTTTGCTGTAACAGAGCTTGTACTGTCTAAGTGACCCTTTGTATCTGCCCAAACAGATTATGGGATTCGAGTAGACTGCATTTTTCCAGACAGGTAGATTTCACAATTAAGGATACTCAACGCTTTGCTGTGTTCTTATCTTCCTAAAATGACAAGGATGACTTCGAAAATTCTTGGATCTCTTGGTAAAGTGCTGCATTCATTCTGTTCATCGAAACTCTGTTAGGTTAGCCAACTCTTGTATTTACTTAAAAGGGCACATAAAAGCTGTCCCTTCTATCTTTTCTCTTGGCAAATACTCAAGCTGCTTTTATATCACAAGTAATCAGTACAACCTGATTCCTGAGGCATGAACTTCATGCAATGAGTGGTAACCCCCAAAACGAAACTGATTGGTTTCACCTGGAGTCGAAGAATATGGTGCTGGAAAAGCACAGCCGGTCAGGCAGCATCCGAGGAGCAGGAGAATTGACGTTTCGGGCAGAAGCCTTTTATCAGGAATTGATTCCTAATGAAAGGTTTATGCCCGAAACACAATTCTCTTGCTCCTCGGATGCTGCCTGACCAGCTGTGTTTTTCCAGCACCACACTCTTCAACTCTGATCTCCAGCTTCTGCAGTCCTCACATTCTCCTGGTTTCGCTTAGAGAACACATGCTTGGAAAACCTGTTGGGAGTGTGTCTTCATGTGGGGTATGTTTAGCAGATCCGGTAAGTTTATTTGGGGCTTGTCACCATTTGCATGAGGTCTCGTTCCCGAAAACCAAGCTCAAAATCTTGATAGCAATGCGGTACCACACTAGGGAACAAGTAATCAAGTTGGAGTAATCAAGGCACCATTGCCTTTTCAAGGTGGACATTAAATATTCCATGGCACTGTTTCAAAGTCGCGGAGAGGTATAATCCTGACTGCTGTGGACACCCTTTATCCCACAATCAAGGTGACAAAATAGATTAGATTACTTACAATGTGGAAACAGGCCCTTCGGCCCAACAAGCCCACACCGGCCCTCCGAACAGCAACCCACCCAGACCCATTCCCCTCCCTCATCTGGTATTTATCACAGCACTAGTTGTGGGAGCTTGATGTGCACAAATTTTGTTTAAAACAGATTTTATGTTTGAACTTACTAATTTAGCTTCTCACGAGGGCTTACTGGCCTGACTCGTTTAACGGATGTTGACACTGGGATAACCTAAATAATCAGATGATTTTTTTAAAAACACATACATATGTTTATGCTGCCTGAAGGCAGGTTCTGTCCGTTCCTTGCTCAATCACAGTAATTGAGAGTTAATCAGTTACTTTTCCCTCAGTACTGGGGTTAGGTCCTATTGTCATTCATTCAATAGTCTGCCCAAGCGAAGAACGAGATCAGTTTAGTCAAAGATATGCATGAAAACAATCGCCAGTTAGTTACGCACACCCCACTTTCTTTTCTTTTCGCACGTTTTTCACCAAAATTAATATTCAGGGTAGCATGCAAGTTTAAGACTGGGATATCGGAGTACATAATTCCATTAATGAGGTCTCACTAGGGATAAGGACAATGAATATTTCACTGATTGTCATTCTAAGGTCATACAATGATCAGATTTAATCTCCAAATGTTCTCTAACACTTAGCTCCATACAGTGACTAATGCTCCCTTGTTACTCGGTTTTCATTGCCTACTGGGTAACCTTCAGATCATTTGCTGTCACTGCCATACACCAGTATCCTTCCTGCATAACCTTAATGCAATCTACTCTTCTCATTTGCCTAATGTCAATGTAGCCATTTTTTTTGTGGTGCAATTCTAGAATAATCCACAATTCCTTAATATCTACCTTTCCTTAAAAATAATGTCCATTATCCATTCCGTACATAAGAACAAAACTACACTTAATGGCAGTAATGTACTTTGAGATG
Source organism: Hemiscyllium ocellatum (assembly GCF_020745735.1). Lineage (NCBI taxonomy): Eukaryota > Metazoa > Chordata > Chondrichthyes > Orectolobiformes > Hemiscylliidae > Hemiscyllium > Hemiscyllium ocellatum. The sequence continues at coordinate 7,523,882 of NC_083426.1, read as the reverse complement.
TCCATAGTTACTGACCAGGTGCTACATAAATGCAATGTCTTCCATTTCTTTCATTCTGCTCCCCTTGTTTAATCCACAATTTCTATTGTACATCCATTGCTTAACCCTTTCTTTCCTAATGTACACTAAGTGTATACAGTCCCATAATGAACCATTCCTATTTCAAATAAATTTCCTCTCTGTGGTTTTGTATTCCTTGCTATAAAATCAGCCATGAACTGGTTTAGTGTTCTTCATGTCACCATTATTGCTCAACACATCATGTCTGGGAAGAAAGCCCAGTCAATATTTCAAATCTGGTAGCTCTTCATCAGAACTGTTAGTAGCTGGGAAAAAGACTATTTATGCTGAAGCTGAAATGGGTTGGGGGGGAGGAAGGAAAGGGGACAGGTCAGTGGATAGATGGAGATGGAGCTGAGGGAGGTGGGGGAGAGAGAGAGAGAGAGAGAGAGAGAGAGAGAGAGAGTGTGTGGGATGAAAGGGCTAGGTAAACAAGAAGATAGTAGATAGCAGGCCAGGACAGACAAAAAGCTGAATAAGAGATAATAAGGTCTAAGTGTGAGAAAATGGATGTGGGAAAATTTAGAGCCTGATTCCAATCTTCCATGTGTTTTACCTACCCCCACACCCGGTCATGTTATGACATGGATTGATGTTAGCAGAGTCACCCATTCTCACATATCCCTCGTCTCATTATCACATTATATCAGTTGCTTTCAGCACAGCTCACCCATTTTCTTGCACTCTTCCTCTCATTATCTCTTATTCAGTTTTACTTCTGCCCTGGCCTGCTACCCATTATCCACTTGTTTACTTATCCCTCTGATGTATCTCTATCTCCACCGAACTGGTCACCTACAACATCCCCCTCCCCATCCCCACCAGCAACCCAATTTCATCTTCAGCATCAATACCACCTCTTCCTAGCTACTAACAGTTCCGACAGAGTCACTGGCTTCAAAACATTAACTCTGCTTTCTTCCTGAAGATGCTGTCAGACCTGCTGAGTTTCCATCTGCATTTGTTTTAGTTTCAGATCTCCAGCATCTGTAATTCTTTGTTTCACTTTAGTCACAGTAGACCCAGATGAGGTGAAGATTTTGATTTGATTTATTATTGTCACACATACAGTGAAAAGTTTTGCTTTGCATGCAGTACAGGCAGACATTACTATACAAACTGCATTCAGGCAATGGAACAGAGCAAGGAATATAATGTTATGGCTGCAGAGAAGGTGTACAAAGAGCGAGATTAACATTAAATTTGAAATTTGAGAGGTCCATTTAGAAGTCTAATAATGGCAGGGCAGAAGCTGCTATTGAATCTGTTTGTACGTGCGTATAAAAAAACAGCACAGTGGTGAAATGCTTTAAGAACAGCATGGTGGCACAATGGTTAGCACAACTGCCTCACAGCACTCAGGTCCTGGGTTCAATTCCAGCCTTGGATGACGGTCTGTGTGGGGTTTGCATTCTCTCCCCATGTCTGTGCTGGTTTCCTCCCACAGTCCAGAAATGTGCAGGTTAGGTGGCTTGGCCATGCTAAAAGTCCCATGAGGGGATAGTGTGGGTCTGGGTGAGATATTTTTGTCAGAGTCGATGGGCAAAATGTTCTCTTTCTGCGCTGTATGGATTCTATAAACCAAAATCATCTGTTTCTTCTAAGCCATGTTATACTCATCACAAATTATGTCTTAAATTACTCAGATAGTGAAACCTATTTCAAAAAAACATAACTCCATGAAGTAAATCCCATCACAACATCACTATTTATACACTGAAAGTCCTTGAGACTGAGCCGCCTCTCAGAGTGCCAGGCTATTCAACATTCCTGTTCTTATCTGTCAGCCAGGCCTCCCTGATGTGACCAGATTAACAGCCCCAATTAGGGAACTCATATTCTATGAAGTCCACCTGGCTGACCTTGTTATAATCACTACAGTGTTATATTGGAATGAACCAATACTAACTACTTCCACCCTCTTGATGTGGGTCTGTTCCATAGATTGATCTTTTTCACACTGAAACATTGGCTCTACCGATTAAATTCAAATTAGAATCCCGACAGTGGTGGAAACAGGCCATTTGGCCCAAACAGTATCCCACCCAGACCAATTCCCCTATGCCTATTACTCTACATTTCCCCCTGACTAATGCACCTAGCCTGATCACATCCCTGAACAATATGGGCAATTGAGCATGGCCAATCTACCTAACCTGCACAGCCCTGTGAATGTGGGAAGAAACCGGAACACTCGAAGGAAACCCATACAGACACGGGCAGAATATGCAAACAACACAGAAACAATCGCTCGAGGCTGGAATCAAACCCAGATCCCTGGGGCAGTGAGGCAGCAGTGCTAACCATTGAGCTAATGCGCTGCCTCCTTTTGAAATCAGTTGCAGAATCTGTGCTGATTACTGTGAGTGTACATTAACAGGACTCAAGGAATGGACTTGGGAATGATAGCAGAAGCAATGCAACTTCAAAGAAATGTAAGCATCTTTACTTTTCATCTGCAAGTCAGGGGGAAAGGTTTGCCTGGGTGTTCGGGGTGATGGAGTGGGCGAGGGGACATGAGTGTCTTAGGGAACAGGAAGATATGAAGCTACAATTGTTCTCCTTTACAGCACAGAGGGATACGGGGAGATTTTGCTTAAAATTACAAAAGGTTATCATGAAAGTAACTGAGGGAAACTGTTTCAACTGGCATGAGGAGCAATGACTAGAGGAGATCGATTTAAGATTAATTGGCAAAAGATCCAAGGGGGGAATGAAGGCTTTCTTTTCTCTTACACAGTGAGTTGTTGCAATCTGGAATGCTTTGCCTGAACAGGCAGTGAAAGCAGATTCAATAGTGGGCTACAATAGAGAATGAGACATGTACTTGAAAGAGAGAAAGTTGCAGGGCTGTGGGGAAAGAGTCAGGGGACTGGGACTAATTGGGCAGCTGTTTCAAAGACTCGATGCAGGCACAATGGTTAGAATGGCCTCCTTCTGTGCAGGAAGATTCTCTGATTCTATTCCAGCTCTTTACTCAGACCCGAGACTCAAATATCTATCAGCTGACAATTTGCCCTTTCTGGTGAATAAAAGGACATGCTTGTGCAGTCCTGAAGAACCTCACTCACTGTCACTAGTGATAGATTCACTTTGGACCAGGATTAGGCTTTTCAGTTACGTAACACACAAAAGTAATTACATCAATTAATTGAAAGGGTGGTTTTGGGGCGGGGGGGGGGGGGGGGGGGGGTGGGAGAGGAGAACACAATAGCTGGAGTTCTGGTTTGCTGAAATCAGCATGCATTCCTTCCACCTGACTCGACCTGACCTTTCAATGTATTTGACACTCAAAAATTAATGCAGACTTTTAATAATTGTAGTTTAATTGGCCATGTTCATTATCTCTTAATTAGCTGCCCTCATGCACACAAATTGTCCGCTTTGTTTAATATTGAGACGGAAAAACTCTCATTTACTCTTGAGCTTGTGTAACAGCAGGGTGACTGGCCTCCCCATCACAAGACAAATTTGCTTACAAGGCTACAGGCAATTCTTGCAACCTCACTGGATCTGTGAGAATCCAGACTCTTGTTAATAATCTACCAACGAATGGAGGAAGGGGAGTTAGGATTCCAGATCACCAACGACCTGAAAACAAAATGAAAACTTCGATGGTAAATACATCACTCTCAGCGGTACAGTTAGTGCTTCTAGCTTTGTGGAGAGCTTATATCTGAAGAACTGATTTCTCCCATTGTTTTTGATGTGATTTATTATTGTCGCACGTACCTAGGTACATTGAAAAGTTTTGTTTTGCATGCAGTACAGGCAGATCATACCATACCAAGGTCACACAGGGCGATAGAAAGAGTGAGGAATATAAAGTTTCGGCAGCAAAACAGGTGCAAAAAAAAAACCAAGATCAACATTAGATTTGATATTGGAGAGGTCCATCCAGAAGTCTAATAACAGCGGGGAAGAAGCTGTTCTTGAACCTGTTGGGGCGTGTGTTTAAACTTTTGTATCCTTTGCCTGATGGAAGAAGTTGGAAGAGATTAAAAGAAGAAGGAAAGGCCTGCATTTATATTGCACTTACCACCACCTCAGGTCATGCCAAGCACTCTGCCAATTTGTACATAGCAAAATCCCACAAACCACAGTAAGACAACGACTAGCTAAGCTGCTTTGCTTAATCAATGGGAACTGGTTCCGGCTCCAGGAAGAATTCCTGTATTCATGAAAACCATGATGGCAACTTTGATATCCACCAGAGAGTGAAAACGGGGTTCCTGTCTAATATTGATCATTTAACAACACCTCTGATAATGCTGCATTGAAGAGTTAGCCTAAAATTTGTGTTTAAGTCACTAGAATAGGGTTTAAACCCACAACCTCCTGACCCAGAATGTGTGAGCGTTACCACTGAGACACAACGGACACTTGCGGGGGGAGATGTTGGCAAGTGGCTGTTAGTTGCAGCAAACATTACAGCAATGAAATTTGATGATGCTGACCTTTTAGTAAACTAGGCCAATGTCTGGACAAGCCAGTCTTATAGAAATCAAGCAGACCGCGAGCAGTCTTCCAGCCAGATCAGGACTTCCAAACTATTGTGTCCGCTCATTCATTCAGGGTTTTCATCAGCTTTATGGAGGGAAAGGTGGTTGGGCAGAGTGGAAAAAAATGTAGCCGATTCACTGCTGCATGATCCAATCAAAAGGTCAGGTCAAAATCACATTTCAATGTTTCCACTTGGGAGCTATTTGAGATGAAGAGCATAAAAATATAAGATAACCACCAACTGGTCAGATATGGAACATAGAAAGAAATTGTTTTCAATGTATTGAGGATGCAAAATTCAATGCATATAGAGCAGTAGAAAAATTATTCGGAGTTAATCCTTTATCGCTAATAGTGGTAACTCCATAAAGCAGGGCTACAAGAAGGGATGTCCTGGCATTTCTACCCAAAGAGGTTCTCAGCAGAACCTGCTGGCATCTCTACACTAGATAGGATGACACTTTAGTAAACAATGATATGGAGGATTTGGATTGAATGGTCCTGTTTGTGTTGTAGCTTTACTGGCATTTTAACATTGCGAGAGGGAACCAGACTGGTCACAACCTTGACTGCACAGCTAGCCTTTAAATAAGCTTCCTGTCTTATAGCTGCTCAATCACCAAGGCTGAATAATACACAAAAAGCAGGACAAACCCAACCCAGTCAATTACTGCCCCGTCGGTGTATTCTTGATCTTGAGTAAAGGGATGGAAGATGTCATCAACAGGGCCATCAAGCCGCACTAACGAACTATCAGCAATAACCTGCTCAGTGAAGCCCCACTCCACCAGGGTCACTCAGCTCCTGATCTCATTACAGCCGTGTGTTCAAACATGGACAAAAGAGCTGGATTCCAGAGGGGAGGGGAGAATGACCACCTTTGACATCAAGGCCCTATTCGACTGAATGTGCTATCAAGAAGCTTGAGCAAAACTGGAGGCAATGGAATCGGGGGAGAGGGGAGTGAGGCAAACTCTGGTCAAAGAAGACGGTTGTGATTCTGCAGGTCAGTCATCTCAGTCCCAGGACATCTCTGCAGGAGTTCTTCTAGGCCCAACCATCTTTAGCTGCTTCATCAATGACCTTCCCTCCATCATAAGGTCAAAAATGGGGATGTTCATTGATGATTGTACAGTGTTCAGCACCATTCACAACTCATCGCATATTGAATCAGTCCACATACAAATGCAGCGAGACCTGGATAATATCTTGGCTTGGGCTGAGATGAGGCGAGTAAAATGAGTGCTCCACTAACACTAAACAAATATCATTTCCAATAACAGACAATCTAACTATCACTCCTTAACATTCAATGGTGTTACCATCACTGAAACCCCGACTATCAACATCATGGAGGCTTCCATTGAGCATAAACTGAACTGGGCTAGCCAAAGAAATACAATGACTACAAAAGCAAGTCAGAAACTAGGAATCCTATACCTCTTAACTCCCCAAAGCCTGTCCACTATCTACAAGGCACAAGTCAGGAATGTGATAGAATACTCCCCACCTGCCTGGATGGGTGCAGCCCTAACAACACTCAAGAAGTTTAACACCATCGAGGACAACACAGCCCACCTGATTGGCACCACATCCGCAAACATCCACTCCCTTCACCACCGATGCTCAGTAGCACCAGCGGGTACTATCTACAAGATGCACTACAGAAACTTATCAAAGATCCTTAGATAGCAACTTCAAAACCCACAATTACTTCCACCTAGAAGGACAAAGGCAGGACATATATGGGTATACCACTCCTTGGAAGCTCCCCTCCAAGCCATTCACCATCCTGACTTGGAAATATATCACTGGCCCTTCAGTGTTGCTGGATCAAAATCTTGGAATTCCTTCGCTAACAGCTTTGTGAGTCTACCCACAGCACATGGGCTGCAGCAGTTCAAGGAGGCAGCTCACCCCCACATTCTGTAGGGCAGCTAGGAACGGGTAATAAAAGTTGGCCCATTCTGCAATGCCCAATTCTCACGAGTGAGTAAAAAAAAAACACTTCCAAGTCTGCCACCTCATCCACCACTGAAACCCTCATCCCATCACTTTGTTACCTCTAGACTTAACTTCCTGACTAGTCTCTCATCCATCATAAACTTTAACTCAATCAAAATTCTGCAGCCTGATCCTTGATTGTACCCAGTCTAATTCACCCATCATCCCTGCGCTTGCTGAGTTACGGCTTCTGGTGAGAATCCTTGACCTCAGTACCAACCAGCCTCGATTTAATGCTCCAAATTTCTGGAACGGGCTTGAATTCACAACCTCCATAACTCAGCATTAAGAGTCTGACTGGCATCTAAAAGCCATTTGAAGAGAGGGTCAACCTCTTCAGGAGAGTGAAACAGAGAAACCGATTCCATTTATGTAATATTGTTTGGGAGTACTAGGCACTTCAGAACAATCAATAAGCATGACTGAAGTTGCTGCCATTAAGGAAACGTGGTAGCCAAAGTGCACAGCAGGCTTCCACAAAAAGCAAACTGACAATGACTAGATAATCATGTTTTGTGATCTTGATTAAGGGACAAAAAGTGGCCAAGACACCAACGATGAATCAATTCCTTTTACAGGGATTAGTTAGTTCAGCTGGCTGGTTTATGACATAGGGTTACACTCACAGTAGCGGTTCAATTCCCATGCTGGCTGAGGTTAGCACTGAAGAACTTACTTGCTCAACCTCTCCCTCTCTTAAGATGTTGCGACCCTTAGGTTAGACCACCACCTATCGTGTGTGTGTGTGTGTGTCTCTCTCTCTCTCTCAAATGGGACAGCAGCCTTGTGGTCTGGAAGATGATGGCAGTCTTAGATTTTCCTTTGAAATAATACAGGGAATATTTTACATCTATCGAAGATGGCAGGACTTTGTTTAGTCACATCAAAGGGACAGCATTCCCAATAGTGGAGCACTGGAGTGACAGCCTTGAATAAGAGCTTTCAATCCACATGAAGGAAAACAAACCAACTATATGGGAGAACTGTGGCTTTGATGTAAATTGTGCAACTCTATTCTCAAGTTGACGTCAAACACCTTTTGGAATATCAAGTGGAAACGCACTGTCCAAAAGTTATTTCTTAAGATTAGATTCCCTACAGTATGTTAAGACCCTTTGGCCCAGCAAGTCCACCCCAACCCTCTGAAGAGTAACCCACCCAGACCTACTCCCCTACATTTACCCCTGACTAATGCACCTAACGTTATGGGCAATTGAACATGGCCAATTCATCTGACCTGCACAACTTTGTATTATGGGAGGAAACCAGAGAACCTGCAGGTAAGTGACAGACAGACACAGGGAGAATGTGAAAGCTCCACACAGACAGTCACCCGAGGCTAGAATCAAACCCAGGTCCCTCGTGCTGTGAGCCTGCAGTGCTAACCTCTGAGCCACTGTGCTGCCCTAGATTTTACTCCAGATGCTTGTAACCTCTAGACATTGGTAAAAATTGACATTGTTAGGAACATTCAGGCGATCATATGAGTTCGGAGCAGGAGTAGGCTGCATATTGCTTTGATCCTGCTCTGCTATTCACTAGGATTTTGGTAATCTGATTACTTCATATTTCAGCCCAACCCTTATAACCTTTCATCCCTTCTTATTAAGTATCGGTCTTAAAAAATATTCAAAGATTCAACTTCTATTACGTTTGAGAATTAGAGTTTCAAAGGCTCATAACACTGTGTGAGAAAGAATTTACCCTTTTTTCTATCTTACATGGCTGACCCTCCCACCTAACCCTTAAACAGTTCTAGATTCTCACTCAAGAGGAACCATCCTTTCCACATCCACCCTTTGAAGACCCCTCAGGATCTTCTAATGTTTTAGTCAAGTAGTTTCTTACTCTTTTATCTCCAGCGCATAAAGACAAGGTTCTCAGTCTTTCCTCATGAGAGAAGCTGCCCATTCCAGATAATAGTCCAATCTGATTGCTAATGGCTCAATGACTTTTGCCAGTGAGTGGCTAAGCCAGGTAGTATCAATGTCCAGGCTATGCTGAGCTGGCTAATTTGAGGTATAGGCCCTTGTTCTCAAATAATTGGAGGGGGAAAATCAGAGTTGAAGAGTGTGGTGCTGGAAAAGCACATCCGGTCAGGCAGCATCCGAGGAGCATGAAAGTCTACTTTTCAGGCATACGCCTTTCATCAAGAATGAGGTTTGTGGGCCAGGGGGATGAGAGATAAATGGGAGGGAGGTGGGGCTGGTGGCAGGGGTTTGGCGGGTGGGGGGGGGGCGGAAGGTAGCTAGGAATGTGATAGGTAGATAAAGGTGGGGATAAAAGTGAGAGGGCGGAGCAGATAGGTGGGAAGGAAGATGAATGGGTAGGAACATTCAAGAGGGTGGTGCCAAGTTGGAAGGTTGTTACTGAGATAAGGTGGAGGGGCGGGGAAAATGGGGAAACTGGTGAAATCCACATAGGTCCCACATGGTTGGAGGGTCCCATGGTGGAAGATGGAGCATTCTTCCTCCAGGCATCAGGTGGTAAGGGTTTGGTCATGGAGGAGGCCCATGACCTGCATGTCCTTGGCGGAATGGGAGGGGGAGTTAAAGAATTCAGCCACAGGGCAGTGGGATTAATCAGTGCTGGTGTCCCAGAGATGTTCTCTGAAATGATCCACAAGTTATGTTCTGTCTCCCCAATGTTGAGAGTTTACTATCCCAATTGAAAGTGTGTGTGCAGATTTTGGAGGTTTGCTGTGAAAGCTTCTTACAATTAAGCTGCATTGATAACATTCAGAGTTCATACCTGAACAGCAGACACCGAGAGTGCCCAACGTTAATGGACCTATACCTCAGCCAGACAGCAATGTCTTTACTGGAGTTAAAAAATAAGTTGCCAATACATGCGCCATTATTTCTAATTGTACTAACAATTTAATTTCAACAGCGCATTAAGTTATAATTGAAATTGGCAATATTTGCAGAGGGAAGGTCAAGGGACTGAGTCTAATTAAATGTCTCTTGTAGAGATTTGGCATGTGCAGCCATGATAGAATGAATGGTGATACCTTCAATAATGAATTTTATGGCTTCTATGACCCTAAACTTAAAGTAAGAGGAAGCATTTACAAGCAGATAGAAAGTGAATTTAGTGCAGTATAGATTGTAATTTCTATCAAGACTCATAAAATTCATTATAACAAGAACCTCAAGAACTTTGTTCCAAGATCATCAATATCTCATGCCATGTCTAGAGAGAAATATTACACTGTCTTGAACTTAACCCTGGGTCTTATGGCTGAAAGGATAACAGGATCCATTTTAGAAATTGTCAAAGCCACGAGACATGTGCACAAAGACTGAGTTCTAAAGCACAGAAAGCTCTGATTGGAGATTTTCATCTCTTCTGTCTGGCCTCAGTTTGTATCTAGTTGCTAGGAGGTCGGATGTGCTCGACTTTTCATGCATTTCAGGTGAGTGGTCATTTATTTGTGCTTGGCTTCAGGTGCATTGAACTTTTTCCACCCTACTGCTGTTGCAATAACTTTTTCTTTAATGAATCATCACAAGATGTTCCCATTGCAATCACCCACAATGAGATTCCCATCATACAGCTCAAATCCTTAATGTGAAGCAACCAGGAAACAAACTTCCAAAATGATACTACTAGGTTCTTCGTATTGACCCAGGAAACACAAAGCACTAACTCTTCCACAGACCGATCGATGTGCCTGACAGAAATCCAAGGGAGAACACAGTATTCCTTGCGTGCACTGTCTCTGTCACCTGGGACTGTCTCAGTGGATTTACAGCAGGCAAAATATTTGAACTAATTAAATAGCTGAATAAACACTCCCTTTCTGTGATATTGAGAGAATAGCAAATGGAAATGCATGAAGACACTATAATTTCTACTGAGCCAGGCTTATCTCAGAAATCACAGGCGCCTTTAATCACCCATTAGTGATATGCCATCCTCATGAAGCATGTAACCCACCTTGAGTTCCATTTGTACTATGCATTTTAAGAGCACTGCACTTTTTTTTCTGTTAACTTTCTCCAGCCTATTAACTGAGAAATGCATTTCTAAAAATCATTATTGATGATTGGTTTGTCCAAGTATTCCTAAACCAAACCTGCACGCACATCAATGTCATTATTCCTTCCTCTCTGCACCTTGTGGTGTTGTGGAGTTAAAGTTTTCTAACAGTCAGGAGCAAAGCATCAAAGTTCAAAGTATTGATTAAACTGAGTCACTCCTGCCTCTGGAGAGGAGCCTGTGATCTTAACTAGGTGACCACAACTTGCATTTGTATGGCACCTTCAACATAAAACATCCCAAGATGCTTCATTGAATGCTATCAAACAAAATTCAACACAAAACCATGTAAAAGGACAGTGGAGAAGATGACCAAAGGTTTGGTCAATGAAGGAAATTGAGGAGTCAAGACAGAGAGGTTCAGCGAAGGAAAGATTGGGCTTAGGGTGTACAAAATGAAGACTTGGCCATTAAAGTTGGAGACCTGCAGGAGGCCTGACTTAGAGAAGCATGGAAGTGTTCAGAAGGTTTGTACGATTGGAGGAGTCGGTAGAGATTGGGAGGGGACAAGGTCATGGGACAATGGGAATTTTAAAACCAAACTGTTGCTCAATCAGAGCCAGTGTTGGTTCGCGCACACATGGGTGATGGGTGACATACTTGGTAAGAATTAGGATGGGTGTGACAGAACTTTGGACAAGTGTATGCTCATGGAAAAACGTGGCGGTACGAAGGACATTAGATCAAGGGATGTGGTGATGGTTGATTCTCCTGCCATACTTCCATGGACAGAGTGACATCAGAGGAAACGATAGTCACTCACTCACTGGCCTAACATATCTTGGGCTTTTGGCAATGGCAATGGCGTCATGTGACTTCTAAGATTGTTCGCCTATTTGTATCTTCCCCTGGCATCAAGTGAAGATGTCAACTGGAGTTACATTGTTGGAAATCTGATTTTCATCAGCGTCAGTGATGATGATTCAAAACGCAATCCCAAACCCCATCCTGTTACAGATATTTAACTGGGTTATAAATTCAAGGGACGACTTAGAACATGGAAATGGTCACTTCTCTTCAGGAACAAGGAGTACGGCTTCATGAGTCAGCTCTGAGTCAAAAAGATCTTGGACAACACTGAGGGGGTGCTTCAGCGTCAGAAATGCTCTTGTTTATACCAAATGTCAAGTTGAGTGCCGTCTACCCTCTCAAATAGGCACTGAATGTCCATAACATAATGTCAAAGGTGAGAATGGAATTGATCCCTTAAATAACATCACCAAAATCAGATTAATTGGCTCTTATTGCCTGTAGGAGCTTGCTATGTGCAAATGGGTTGCTGTGTCTCCCTCATCACAACAGGATATTAAAAAAAAGTACTTCATTAGTTGTAAAAAACTTTGGAATATCCTGACATGTCAGGGAGCTCGTAAATATGAGTTGTTCTTATAACATTTTATGAGAAATGTTTGTTAGGATTAAGGACTCGAGCTTTAAACTGATGTATATGAATCACCTAATGCTTTCTCTTACTCATTTCTCTCCAGGGGTGTGGAGGAGAGCTGGTAAATGGGTTTAGTGACGTCAAATCTTTGTTAACAGGTGCAGACATGTTGGGCCAAATAGCCTCCTTCTGTGCTGTAAATGTCTGAGTTGCTGATGCCAGCTGAAATTGTTCAGCTGAGCTTCCCCCTTCAGGTCAGCTCCCCTCTTCTCCACTGTTACGCAGACTGAGAGAGAAAGGAGCAGACAGGCTCACCAACAAGGAGAAAGCGAGGACTGCAGATGCTGGAGAGTCGAGAGTGTGGTGCTGGAAAAGCACAGCCAGTCAGGCAGCAACTGAGGAACAGGAGACTCGACGTTTCGAGCATAAGCACTTCATCAGGAACAGCCTATGCTCGAAACGCTGACTCTCCTGCTTCTCGGATGCTGCCCGACCGGCTGTGCTTTTCAGCACCACACTTTTCGAAGCTGAACAAACTGTACTCAGTGAATAGGTGTTCCTCATTGTTGTGGTTCTGTTCGCCGAGCTGGGAGTTTTTGTTGCAAACGTTTCGTCCCCTTTCTAGGTGACATCCTCAGTGCTTGGGAACCTCCTGTGAAGCGCTTCTGTCATGTTTCCTTCGGCATTTGCAAACAAAAACTCCCAGCTCGGTGAACAGAACCACAACAACGAGCACCCGAGCTACAAATCTTCGCCCAAACTTTGACATGTTCCTCAACATACCAGGGTGCTTCAGATTACAAAGAGGAACCTTCAGAAGGGCCTTCGTATGTCACCTGCTGAGAACATCGAGTCTCTGATGCACTCAAGCAGGTTGTACAGCCTCTCAACAGCCTCAGCGGCCGACACACCAAGCATGAACTGGGTAAGGCCCAGTTCTTGGCAGTGGAACAATAGGACATTTATTTGCAGATTTGACAAAAAAAATTGTGTAACTTGAGGACATTTTGCAAGCTGTTGGAAATGCACATGAATTGTGGCTTTTGTTGGAATCATGGGTAAGAAATGTACTGAGGTCCTTCATGCAGAATTTCAGAAGCTTAAGAAAATCAGCACATTTAAGAGGTCATCTCAGGATGACTCCAGAAACTTTGTGCTTGGGGCTGCAGATAAAGGAGCTTAATCAGTAAGTGGATACTTGGTGCAAGAAGGAGGGTTTCAGATCCTTAGAGCATGGGCAACAGGCATGGCAGGTGAGAGGACTGGCAATAAGATGGCAGCAGAAGAAGTCAGGATGGGAAGTGAATGCCCTGACATATTGCCATAGGTTAGAAAGGTGGCTGCAGAGCCAACTCAATCAAGTGACCAATTCAGGGCCACTTCCCACCTTTATGAGCATTCTTCCAAATAAAGTAGGGTTTACATTCTACAGTTAGTTGAGTGCCACCCCTCCTCCCTCCAAATCTGGCATTCTACATCAATACAACTATCTTTAGTGGTATGTTGCCATTGAAACAATCTCATCGAAGACTTGCAGCCCATATATTGGCTCATGTAGTGGGCGGGGCTTAGCCTTCAATTAGATAGCAGCTCTGGTGGTAGATGCAATCTGAGAAGTGTTGAGACCAAATCCAAAGGCAACCTAGACAAGCTGCATGGATCACATCTGAATAGAGGCCAGACCAATGTCAAGTGGCAGGTAATGTATCCGCTGCACAGAAGCCAAATAATTACCATTTCCAAAGACAAAAATATCCTAACATCTCCCACCGACGTTCAAAGGCATTAACATCACTGAATCACTCCTTCTGAGGGTTTCCATTAACCAGAAACTGAACTGGATGAGCCAAATAAATACTGTGGCTCCACAGGCAGATCAGAGGCTGGGAATCCTAAGTTAGCAATTCACCTTCTGACTCCTCAAATTCTGTCCACTGTCTGCAAGGCACAACTCGGGAGTTTGATCGAATACTCCCCACTGGTCTGGATGGGTCCAGCTACAACAACGCGAAGCGCTTCATCTCTGTGCAGAACAAAGTGGGCCGTTTAATTAGCACCTCATATAATACCTTCCAAATTTACTTCCTTCACCATCAGTCAGTAACCAGCACCTGTGCGTACCATCTAGGAGATGCACTTCAGTGACTCAAAGCTCTTGCAATAGCATGTTCCAAACTTGTGACCTCTCAAAGGAGAAGGGCAGCAGACACAGTATATGGGAACACAATTAACTGCAAGTTCCCTTCCAAGCTACACATTCTGTTGATTTGGAAATATATCTCTATTTCTTCACTGTCGCAAAATATTGGAACTCCTATCTTAACAGCACCTATGTCACAGGGCAGCAACTTCAAGAAGATGGCTCACTACTGCTTTGAGGGCAATTTGGGATGGGTTATACATGCTGGCTTAGCCAACAACATCCAACTCCTGTGGATGTGTCAAAGAAGACAGCAGTGCAGAACACTGAGATCTGAGGTGAAGTGATTAAGGGGACACTAAACTGCATTACCTCAATTTCTGTATATAACTAATGTGGTTGGTGAGCTGCAAACATTACTTACCATGGAATTAAATTGCATTTAGGGAGATGGCTTCCTAATACTCCTGTTTGCCAAGTATTCCAAGTAACATGCTGCAGCATTGATTAATGTTTTGTTAGAGTTCTACAGGATTATTTAATGGAACTGGGAATGGAACTATTTGGCTTGAGTTCTGGAACAGAGGAGTAGTTATTAATTTGCTTTGATTTCTTTACAATATAAAGCTCCAAGAAACAAGAAGACTATAGATGAGTACAAGTCAGGAGTGTGATGGAATACTCCCCACCATCCCCTGGATGGGTGCAGCTCCAACAACACTCATGATGCATGACACCATCCAGGATAAATTGACAAACAGGAGGCTGGAAGAACACAGAAACCAGGCAGCATCAGGAGGTGGAGAAATATTTTGGGTGTTAACCCCTCTTCAGGACTCCTGAAGAAGGGTTAACGCCCAAAACACTGACTTCTCTACCTCCTGATGCTGTCTGGCTCGCCATGTTCTTCCAGCCTCCTGTTTGTCAACTTTGGATTCCAGCATCTGCAGTTTTTCTTTTACCTTTGACCATCCAGGATAAGATAGGTCCCTTGACTGGCACCATATCCACAGCCTTCAATGTGCACTCCCACCACTACCATCACCTCACAGTGGCAGCAGACTGTACCGTCTACAAGATGCACTGCAATAACTCATCCTTAGCACCGTCCAAATCCACACCCACTTCCATCTGGAAGGACAAATATAGCAGATACATAGGATCACCACCATGACCAGCAAGACACACCATCCTGACGTGAAAACATATTGCCATTCTTTGACTATCACTGAGCCAACATTCTGAAACTCCCTTCCTAACAGCACTCTGGGTATTCCTACATCTGGCAGACTGCAGCGGCTTGAGAAGGCAGCTCACCACCACCTTCTCAAGTGACAAAGTTTTTTTTAGATTAGATTAGATTACTTACAGTGTGAAAACAGGCCCTTTGGCCCAACAAGTCCACACCGACCCGCCATAGCGCAACCCACCCATACCCCTACATGTACCCCTTTACCTAACACTACAGGCGATTTAGCATGGTCAATTCACCTGACCTGCACATCTTTGGACTGTGGGAGGAAACTGGAGCACCCGGAGGAAACCCACGCAGACACGGGGAGAAGGTGCAAACTCCACACAGTCAGTCGCCTAAGTCTGGCGCTTGTGAGGCAGCAGAGCTAACCACTGTACCACCGTGCCGCCCACAAAGTTATTGACAAATTTCTCAGACATGCAACTAAAATTGAGTAATAGTGTTAAGAAATGTTCATTTCCCTATGTGCAATGAACACATATTGTTAAGGATAGGAAGGCAAAGGAACTTCTGATATATGTGTACAGGGGAATGTTCTCAACCATCAGATGGCACCGTACCATGGCTATGGTGAGATGTCTGTCAGAATCAGTGAGGCCTATCTCCCCTTCCAGATCATCCTGCTGCATCTTGTTTACTTTTCTCAAGTGATGTAGTGAGATTCTCACTAGGCAGTGGGGAATTCCCAATTGACTTTCATCACTGCTTGTTAAATGCCCCGTTAACAGTCCATCTGGCCACTGGTTGTTATCTCACTAAACTCACCACAGAAATTAGCCTTTGGGAAAACTTGACAAGTAAACCAGAGCAGGTTCTCTGAACACAGTGCTTGGCTCGCTTGCCCACACCATGATGGACCATTGCATCTGCAGCCATAGCAGGTTAGTAAGTATGAGGTCAAGTATGCTTTTCCACCCAGTTGGCTCCCTCACTGCCTGCCCCTGGCCCAGTCTAACAGCTATGTCTTTTAGGACCCGATCAGCATTTCTGCTGCTGAGCCACTCTTGGTGGTAAATATTGAAATGCCCTACTCAGAGTACATTTTGTGTCCTTTCCACACTCAGTTTTTCCTCCAAGTGTTGTTCAACATGGAGCAGTGTTGATTCATCAGCCGAGGGAGGACGGTATGTGGTAATCAGCAGGAGATTTCCTTGCCCATGTTAAAGCTGAAGCCGGTGAGACTTCATGGAATCTGGAGCCAATGACAAGCATTCCAAGGGTAACTCTCTCCCAACTTGAGACCACAGTGGGTTTGTCCTACTGGTGGGACAGAACATATCCAGGGATGGTGACAGTGGGGTCTGGGATATTGTCTGTCAGGTATGATTCCAAGGGAATGACCATGGAATGCTTTCAGGGAAGAAATAAGTCAGGGACAATATAGTTCCGGGGAAAACTGGGTAAAGATTCAGCAGCCAAAACAAAAAACATTTAATAGTGAAAAGGCGTATATCAAATATCAGCAAGAAGATTCCGTTAATAACCCGAAAACATTGGAAGTGCAGGAAGAAATCTAAAACATGAACACAGGAGGCAAAGAAAAAGTACAAGAAAAGACGTATTGGACACCGTTAAGCTAATCCTGAAAATAATTTCAAACAAAGTATGTTCATGGAAAACAAATCACTTTATTAAGCAGCCACAGGGAGATCATTCGGCAAATACAGGAAGTATGTTCCCAGTGATGGGGGGAGTCCAAAAGCAGGGCTCATAGTCTCAGTACATGGCTAGGCCATTTAGGACTGAGATGAGGAGAAATATTTTCAGTCAGAGTAGAGAGCCCTGTGGAATCCCCCTGCCACAGAAAGCAGTTGACACTGAAACAGTGAATGTTTTCAAGAGGGAATTTGGTATACCTGCAGTTCTTAGGGCTAAAGGAATGAAAGGGTATGAGGAGGCAGGAGGAACAGGGGACTGAGTTGGATGTTCAACCATGATCATATTGAATGGAGTAGCAGGCTGAAAGGGCCAATTGGCCTACACTTGCTCCTATTTTCTATATTTCCATGTTGAAGCCGAGCCTGGCTCATGAACTGAATTTTCTACACCTTTCTTTACAATAGGCGTAGGTGATGTAATGGTTCCATAAAAGATGAGAGAATTACTAACAGATAAGAAAGACATGTTGAAAGGATTAGCATGCCTGAAAATAGGTAAGTCACCTGATTTAGATAGGATCTATCCTAATTACTGAAAAAGAAAAAAACGAAAAAAAGAGTACAGGAGTTGCTCACGATTTTTCTGTCCTCTTTCGAGGAGTGCTGATGTGCTATGATTGTCCAAGAAAGGGGAAAGGGATGAAACAACTCTGTATTGGTGGAACAAAAATAGGAATTGCTGGAGAAACTCAGCAGATCTGGTAGCATCTGTGCAGAGAGAAACAGAGTTAATCGTTTAGGTCCAGTAACTCTTCTGGTGGTGTTTGTTGACAACAATCATGAGGGATCAAATAACCCTGCATTTGGAAAAGCATGGGTTACTCAAGGAGAGACAGCACGGATTTGGTAAAGACATACAATGTCTCATTGACTTGACACAATTCTTCATGAAGATTGATCAACGTGGTGCAGCAAATGTATCTATGGACTTTGAGAATGAGGCTCCATGTCCAAGTCCCACCTGAGGATCAGCGAGCAATGGACATGTGTTATAACATGCTCAGACTAGGTCAATTAAAATAAAATTTGGAGCTGTTGGTGCAGTCATCAATATCCCTGCTACTGATCCAGAAGTTCCAAAAGTTCACGAACCACCCCAGGATTTGAGGCCACGCTGACAAATTATTTACATGTAGGTCCTGCTAATGGAGCAAGAGAGATTCCTGGACAGCCACATGATGGGAAGATATTGGACTTTCAGAAGGCATTGAATAAACTGCCATATAGGAGGACACTTAAGAAGATAGAAGCCCCTGGAACTAAAAGGGAAGTGGCAGGAAGAATCCAAAATTGGCTCAGTAACTGCAAACTGGTGAACAGATATTTTTCAGCCTGGGAGGTGGTTAGTCTGCCACTCCTCAATCTTTGGCCACTGCTCTTTTTCAATTTTTAGAAATGACTTAGACTTGGATGCAGACAGTAGCATTATAAAGTTTACAGATGATTCAAAACTTGGGCAAAAAGAGTGATGGTGATAATTACAAACTTCAGGTTAACAAACAGAAATGGGCAGAAATGTGGCAGATAAAATTCAGTGCAGAGAGGTGTGATGTGGTACGCATTGGGAAGACTAACATGGTAAATGATACTGTACATCATAAATGTCACAATTTTGAAAAGGTACAGATAGCAAAGATTGCTTGGTGTCCACATACATAAATTCTGGAAGATGGTAAGACGACAAAGCATAGGATCAGAATAGGCGATTTAGCACATTGGGTTTAATCTGCCATTTAATGAGATGTGATAATCCTCAACTCTACATTCTTGCCTTTTCTCCAGAACACACAATTCCCTGTTGATTAAAAATCTGTCTATCTTAGCCTTGAATATATTTAGCAATACAACCTTTTGAGCCGTCTGCAGTAAAGAATTCCACACATTCTGAGGGAAGAAATTCCTTCTGATCACTGTCCTAACTAACTGACACTTTATTCTAAAATTTTGCCCCACTGGTAATAGACTGTCCCACAAGGGGAAATCTTTCAGCATCTATCCTGTCAAGCCTCCTATGAATCTTGTGTGTTTCAAGAAGGTTTGCCTCTCATTCTTTTAAACTCCATTGACTTCAGGTCCAAACTATTTAACCTCTCCTCATTAGACAATCTCTCTATATATACCTTCATACTAGTGAGCCTGCTCTGGACTGCCTTCAATACTAGTATATCTTTCCTTAGATAAGGGGTCCAAAACTGTTTGCAGTATCCCAGGTATATACCGTTAGCAAGACTTCCCTATTCTTATACCCCATACCTTTTGAAATAAAGGCCAACATTTGCCTTCCCTGTTATCTGTTGAACTGATATACTACCTTTTGTGATTTATGCATGAGGACTCCCAAATCCCTTAGTGTTGTAGCTTTCTGCAGTCTTTCCCCATTAAATAAAATATAGCTCCTCTAGTCTTCCTGCTAAAGTCCATAACTTCACATTATATTCTATCTGTCAGGTTTTTGCTCATTAACCTGTCTATATCCCTCTGCAGACTCTTTGTGGCATCCTCACCACCTGCCTGCCCACCTATTTTTGTGTCATCCACAAACTTAGCGAAAGTATACTCACTACCTTTATCCAAGTCATCTATATATTGTAAATAGCTTTGGCCTCAGCACTGATCCTTGTGACACACACTAGTTAGAGGTTGCCATCCATAAAACATCCCCCTTATCTCATCTCGATGTCTTCTCCTTTATCTATCCTGTTTGTAACCTCCTCAAAAGGATTATAGTAAATTTGTCAGGCATGATTCCCTTTTTATGAAGCCATGCTGCCTGTGCCTGATCATACTGTGAATTTCCAACTTACTCTGCTTTTACATTCTTTATAATAGATATTTTCCCAATAACAGACATTAAGCTAATTGGCTAAAAGTTACCTTTTTCTTGTATCCTTCCCTTATTTAATAAAAGTGTTACATTGGCAGATTCCAGTCTTCTGGGAGTTTTCCAGAATCTAAGGAATGTTGGAAGAAACCCACTGGTGTATCCACTATCTCTGGAATTACTTAATATCCTCGGATATATTCCATGGGTCTGAGGCACTTATTCATCTTTAGATCCATTAAATTCCCTAGCATTTCATGTCGAGTGACAATTTTGGACTTCTTCCCTCTCCTCCTTTTGTCCCTTGAGAATGTTATTAGGGTCTTCTCCTGTGAAGACTGAAGTATTTATTCAATTCCTCTTTCATTTCCTTGTTCCCCATTACTATTTCCCCAGCCTCATTCTCTAAGGGCCCATGTTCACTTTAGCTTCTCCCTTCCTTTTCATATATTCAAAGAAGCTCTTGCTGTTTGTCTTGATATTCCTTGCAAGTTTGCTCTCAGAGTTTATTTTCTCTCTCTTTATTCTTTGCTTTGGTTGTCCTTGGTTAGTTTTTAGTACATTTCCATCCTTTGGCTTACCACTTGTCTTTCTCACACATTTTTTCTTTCAATCTGATGCTATCCTTAACTTCTTTGGCAAACCTTGGTTGGGTTATCTTTTTGTTAGAATCCTTCTTCGTTACTGGAATGTGTCATTGCTGTGAGATATGAACAATTTTCTTCAAAGTCTTCCATTATTCAACTGATTTTGCTGCTAAACTCCTTTCCCAATCCATTCCAACCAGCACTATACTGATTCTTTTGTAATTACCCTTATTTAAGCTTAGCAAAGAGTTGTTTCTGCCCAAATTCCTCCTCCTAAAACTACACATTTAATTCTACAATGTTAGGATCACTGTTTCCAAGGATATCTTTTATTCTAGAATCATTTATTAAACCTATCTCATATATATCACCAGGTTCAAAATAGCTTGATCCCTGGTTGGACCCACATCATATTGTTGCTGTAGTTTGTTTGGTGCAAACGCACACACAGTGCTGTTTTGTGTTCCAGCGACTGTAAAGGAATGGTGATAGAGTTCCAAGTCAGGATAATGGATAAAGTGTGGCTTAGAGGCGGTGGTGTTCCCAGGCATCTGCTGCCCTTCTTCTTGATGATAGAGAGTAATGATTTGAAAGTTGCAGTCAATAGACAATAGGCGCAGGAGTAGGCCATTCTGCCCTTCAAGCCTGCACCACCATTCAATATGCTCATGGCTGATCATCCTTAATCAGTATCCTGTTCCCACCTTATCTCCATAACCCTTGATTCCACTATCCTTGAAAGCTCTATCCAACTCTTTCTTAAATGAATCCAGAGACTGGGCCTCCACTGCCTTCTGGGGCAGAGCATTCCACACAGCCACCACTCTCTGGGTGAAGAAGTTTCTCCTTATCTCTGCCCTAAATGGTCTACCCCGTATTTTTAAGCTGTGTCCTCTGGTTCGGCACTCGCCCTTCAGCGGAACCATGTTTCCTGCTGCCAGAGAATCCAATCCTTTAATAATCTTATACGTCTCAATCAGATCCCCTCTCAAGGGTATACAAGTCCAGTCGCTCCAGTCTTTCAGCATAAGATAGTCCTGCCATTCCAGGAATTGACCTCGTGAACCTATGCTGCACTCCCTCAATAGCCAGAATGTCTTTCCTCATATTTGGCGACCAGAACTGCGCACAGTACTCCAGGTGCAGTCTCACCAGGGCCCTGTACAGCTGCAGAAGAATCTCTTTGCTTCTATACTCAATCCCTCTTGTTATGAAGGCCAGCATGTTATTAGCCTTCTTCACTACCTGCTGTACCTGCATGCTTACCTTCATTGACTGGTGTACAAGAACATCCAGATCTCTTTGTACTGCTCCTTTACCTAAATTGATTCCATTTAGGTAGTAATCTGCCTTCCTGTTCTTGCCACCAAAGTGGATAACCATACATTTATCCACATTAAACTGCATCTGCCATGCATCTGACCACTCACCTAACCTGTGCAGGACACCCTGTAATCTTCTAACATCCTCCTCACATTTCACCCTGCCACCCAGCATTGTGTCATCCGCAAATTTGCTAATGTTATTACTAATACCATCTTCTATGTCATTAATATATATTGTAAAAAGCTGCAGTCCCAGCATTGATCCCTGTGGTACCCCACTAGTCACTGCCTGCCATTCCGAAATGTAGCCGCTTATCACTACTCTTTGTTTCCTGTCCATCAACCAACTTTCAATCCAAGTTAGTACTTTTCCCCCCAATACCATGTGCCATAATTTTGCTCACTAACCTCCTATGTGGGACTCCATCAAAAGCTTTCTGAAAGTCCAGGTACACTACATCTACTGGATCTCCCGCGTCTATCTTCAGAGTTACAGCCTCAAAAAATTCCAGAAGATTAGTCAAGCACGATTTCCCCTTCATAAATCCATGCTGACTCTGACCTATCCTGTTACTACTATCCAGATGTGTCATAATTTCATCCTTTATAATAGACTCCAGCATCTTTCCCACCACTGAGGTCAGACTAACTGGTCTATAATTTCCACCTTTCTTAAAAAGTGGTACAACATTAGCCACCCTCCAATTCGCAGGAACTGATCCAGAATCTATCGAACTCTGGAAAATAATCACCAACTCATCCACGATTTCTCAAGCCACCTCCTTCAGTACCCTGGGATGTAGACCATCAGGTCTCAGGGACTTATCAACCTTCAGACCTAACAGTTTCTCCAACACCAATTCCTGGCAAATATAAATTCCCTTACGTTCAGGCCCTTCAGCCACTGTTACCTCACAAGATTGCTTGTGTCTTCCCCAGTGAACACAGATCTGAAGTACCAATTCAATTCTTCTGCCATTTCTTTGTTCCCCATAACATATTCCCCTGTTTCTGTCTTCAAGGGCCCAATTTTGGTCTTAATCATTTTTTTGCCTTTCACATACCTAAAAAAGCTTTTACTATCCTCCTTTATATTTTTGGCCAGTTTACCTTCGTAGCTAATTTTTTCTCTGCGTATTTCCTTCTTAGCAATCCTCTGTTGTTCTTTAAAAGCTTCCCAGTCCTCCGCTTTCCCACTTATCTTTGCTATGTTATACTTTTTCTCTTTTAACTTTATATGTTTCTTAACTTCCCTCGTCAGCCATGGCCACTCATGCCTCCTCGTAGGATCTTTCTTCCTTTTTGGAATGAACTGATCCTGCATCTTCTGCATTATACACAGAAATATCTGCCATTGTTCCTCCACTGTCATCCCTGCTAAGATATTGCACCATTGAACTTTGGCCAGCTCCTCCCTCATACCTCCAAAGCTCCTTTTATTCAACAGAAATATTGTCACTTCCGACTGTACCCTCTCCCTCTCAAATTGCAGATTGAAGCTTATTGTATTATGGTCACTACTTCCCAATGGCTCCTTCACTTCGAGGTTCCTGATCAATTCTGGTTCGTTGCACAATACCAGATCCAGAATTGCCTTCTCCCTGGTAGGCTCCAGCACCAGCTGCTCTAAGAATCCATCTTGGAGGCACTCCACAAAGTCTCTTTCTTGAGGTCCGATACCATCCTGATTCTCCCAGGCTACCTGCATGTTGAAATCCCCCATAACAACTGTAGTAACATCTTTGCGACAGGCTAATTTCAGCTCCTGATTCAACTTACATTTGACATCCAGACTACTGTTTGGGGGCCTGTAGATAACTCCCAAGAGGGTCTTTTTACCCTTAGAATTTCTCAGCTCTATCCACACTGACTCAACATCCCCTGATTCTTGGTCCCCCCGCGCAAGGGACTGAATATCATCCCTTACCAACATGGCCACCCCACCCCCTCTGCCCATCAGTCTGTCCTTACGATAGCACAATAGTCTATGAAGTCTAGGTGACTTGTTGCAGTTTGTAGATGATGCACACTGCTTTCACTGTGCATTAGCTGTAGAAAAAACAAGTGTTGTAGGTGATGAACGGGTGCAATCGAATGGGCTGCTTTGGTGTCAAGCTTCTAAAGTAGCTGCTTGTGGGAGCTGCTCTTTTCCCAGTGGAGAGTATTTTGTCACACTCTTGAGTTGTCCATGGTAGATGGGAACAGGCTTTTAGGAGTCAGAAGGTGAGGTTACTTACCATTGAATTCCCAGTCTCTGACTCACTCTTGCAAACATCTTACTATATGGTTATCAAGCTCAGCTTCTAGTCAATGGCTAACCCTCTCTTGCCCACCCCTGTCCTACTCCCCAGGATGCTGAGAGTGGAGGATTCAGCAATGGTCACTGCATTGGGTGTCAAGTGGCTCTTTTGTTGCAAATGGTGGTTACTGGAACATATGTGATACAAATATCACTGATTGTATTTCAGCCCAAGCTTAGATACTGTCCATGTCTTGTTGCATTTGGGTATGGAAAGATGTTGTCAAACTTGAAAGGATTCAGAAAGAAATTACAAGGATGTTACTGAGATTGGAGGGATTCAGCTTTAGGGAGAGGCTGAATCGGTTGGAGCTTTTTTCCTTGGAGTATCAGAAGTTGGGAGGTGATTTTGTAGACGTTTATGAAATCATGAGGGGCATGGGTTGGGAGAGTAGCCAAGGTCTTTTTCCCAAGGTAGGGGAGTCCAAAACTGAAGAGCATAGATTTAAGATGAGAGGGGAAAGATTTACAAAGGACCTGAGGGACATATTTTTATGCAATGGTGTGTCTATGGAATGAGTTGCCAGAGGAAGTGGCGGACTAGATCAGTACAGGATATGCAGTCAGCACAGATGAGTTAGACTGAAGGGTCTGTTTCCATGCTGTATAACGATGACTCTGTGACTGATTAACTATTAGTGGAGTCATAAATATTACTGAACATCCTGTAGTTGTCGTCAGTGAACATTTCCTTCTCTGAACTTATGATAGTGGGAAGGTCATCGATGATACATCTGAAAATGATTGGGTTGAGGACACTACCCTGAGGAACTCCTGCAGAGATGTCCTGGAGCTGAGATGACTGTCCTCCAACCACCAAAATCATCTTCCAGGTATGACTCCAACTACCAGAGACTTTTGGCCCCTCTATTCCAATGGACTCATTTTGCTAAAGCTCCTTGATGTTATCATTTTTCACGTATTGCTGTGTTGGCTGTATTGAGGTCAGGAGCAGAATGACCCGAGAGGAAACAAAATGGGGGGTCAGTGGGCATGTGCAACTTGATAAGTGTGTTGGTGACAACTTGTTGAAAATTGAGAATGGACTAATGGGTGGTAGTTGGTTGGGATGGATGTGCTCTGTACTTTTTTTTCCATGGTGGACTGGACAATGCAAGAAAAGGAGACCAAAAATTTGCACAGCACTGCAGGTGTAGTTTCTCCAAGGGTCGCGAGGGTGATTGCCATTGACATCAAGACCCGCGTTTGATAGAGTGAAATAGACAAAGGATACATCCATAAAGGGAGTGCAATGGAGGTTAACCAGACTAATTACTGGGGTAGCAGGACTGTCTTATACAGAAGATTGGATAAACAGAGTCTGTATTCCTCAGAGTTTTGAAGAGAGATAGAGTCATAGAGATGTACAAAATGGAAACAGACCCTTCGGTTCAAATTGTTCACACCGACCTGATATCCCAACCCAATCTAGTCCCACCTGCCAGCACCCGGACCATATCCCTCCAAACCCTTCCTATTCATATACCCATCCAGATGCCTTTTAAATGTTGCAATTGTACTAGTGTCCACTACTTCCTCTGGCAGCTCATTCCATACACGTACCACCCTCTGAGTGAAAAGGTTTCCCCTTAGGTCTCTTTTATATCTTTTCTCTCTCGCCCTAAACCTATGCCTTTTAGTTTTGGACTCTCGTAACCCAGGGAAAAGACTTTGCCTATTTACCCTATCCATGCCCCTCATCATTTTATAAACCTCTATAAGGTCACCCCTCAGCCTCCGAAGATCCAGGGAAAACAGCCCCAAGCCTTTCAGCCTCTCCATATAACTCAAATCCTCCAACCTTGGCAACATCCTTCTTAATCTTTTCTGAACCCTTTCAAATTTCACAACATCCTTCTGATAGGAAGGAGACCAGAATTGCACGCAGTATTCCAAAAGTAGCCTAACCAATGTCCTGTACAGCCGCAATATGACCTCCCAACTCCCGTACTCAATACTCTGACCAATAAAGGAAAGCATACCAAATGCCTTCTTCACTATTCTATCTACCTGCAACTATACTTTCAAGGAGCTACGAACCTGCACTCCAAGGTCTCTTTCCAAATATTCTAGTATTGCTACCTTCACCACCAACCAGATTTGAACAGTGTGATCACTGATTCTTTGTACTAGTCCATATTCTATCATCTGTGATAAACAGAATTTACAGTACATGAGGCCATCTTGGCTTATTTTGGTCTTTATGCTATACACAAACCATCTGCCACTCTAATCCATCAAACTCAGTGTATCCTTTCTCAATCATGCATTTATCTTACTCATCAACTCAGTTCACTCACCAACTCTCTCTATTAAAGATTTTTCTCAATATTAGCTGAAATTAATTACAGTTGCCATTGTCCCCAGTTGAATAAGAAAGAGAGAGTAATTGACCTTTGTAGAAAGACATTGCTGATGCAGCCATCAGAATTCCTTCTGTTTTGTCCCCACCCAGATAAACCAAACCTTTTGTTCCAGGCTGGCCCAATTGCATTGTTGCTTCCTGCTTGTCCATATCATTCACATTCTGATTGACACTATTCCCTCTGCGTTGATTTGAAGTGGACAAACTACTTATAAGGTGTGACAGACTGGAAACAGATAAGGTGTTTTCTCTGGTTACTGAACTTAAAGGAAAAAAATTATTCGTGGATGTGGGGTTCACATGCTGGGTCAGCATTTATTGCCAATCCCTAATTGTACTTGAGACGACTGGCTTGTTCGGACCACTTCGGACAGCAGTTATGAGTCAATCACACTGATGTGGGTCTGGAGTCACAGGCCAGACCAAGTAAGGACAACAGATTTCCTTCTATAATGCACATTAGTTGTGAGGTTTTAATGAGAATTGACAATAGTTACTGCAAGGTTTGTAGCTCAGGTTGACCCACAGTAGTTACCATTAGAAACTCCAGTTTTAACTCCAGATTTTGACTGAATTCAAATTTCACCATTGACCATGGTGGGATTTGAACCTATGTCCCCTGAGAATAGCTTAGAGTGCTGGATTACTGGCGCAGTGACTACATGGCACTACATCATTGCCTCTCCAAATCTAAAACAGGGAATATTGTCACATAATAAGTGGTAGACCATTTAAGATTGAATTAGGTGGAATTTCTTCACTCAGCAACTGGTGAGTCTTTGGAATTCTTTACCCCAGAGGACAGTGAAAGCTCAGTCATTGAACAGGTTCAAGACTGGTTTGATCACTTTCTGGAGGCTAATGATGTCAATAGGTATGGAAAGATTGTGGGAAAATGGTGTAGAGTTGGATGATCCGTCATGATCTAAACAGACTGACAGAGTAGGCTTGATGGGCTGAATGGCCTACTTCTGTTTCTACATTCCATGTACCAAATACTGGCCCTACCAATGACACCGACAACAATGAAATCTAGGGACTAGTTACACTGAATACTGGTTTTGCTCTTGATCAGACTTGACTTGCTTGACTCTTGACTTTATTTCTTTTAAGTTTTCCCAAAAGAGCACATGCAATCTTAAAGCTGCCTGGAGCAGAAACCAATCATTTCATTTCTATCCACCTCCATCCCCCAACTCCAACCAGCACGATATAGGAAAACACTTACCTCAACTAAACCACAAAGTGATAGACTCAAATAATAAATGGAATCCACACCTTGGATTAACAAAGAAACTAAGGGACACTCAATGCCTGATGGACCCACGTCCAAGAAAAAGGATACATATTCCCCAGTGAGCTCCCAGGGATATGGTTTCATCTTCTATTCTACTAGATAGTTAAAAAGTCATTTTCTTGCCTTGTATCTACCCCACAGATGCTCCAGTTATCTCCAATCGCAGTGCATTTAGATAAACCTAAAATGAACAGTGTCTAGATCAAGAAATAACATCATGTTGCCTTCTGCAGATTTGCTTCAAATTAAATTCCAACTGCAACAACAGGCTGACATGCCTTGAAAAAACATCACAACCAGACAAAAATGTATGCAATTTCTAACCATTTATTTTGTTGGTGTGGGTATTCACAGTAAGGTTGGCATTTAACATACATCCAGACTCAGAATAAGGGGGAGGCAATTTAGAACTGAGATAAGGGGCAGCACGGTAGTGCAGTGGTTGGCACTGCTACCTCACAACATCAGGTATACTCCTTCAATTCCACCCTTGGGTGACTGTCTATACGGACATTCATTCATCCCCTTGCACATTCTCCCCTTGCCTGCGTGGGTTTCCTCTGGGTGTTCTAATTTCCTCTCACAGTCCAAAGATGAGCAGGTTAGGTGGATTAGCCATGGGAAATGCAGGGTTACAAGGAGAGGATGGCAGTTGGGGTCTGGGTTCTAAGTCTAGGTGGTTTGCTGTTCGGAGGGTCAGTGCAGACTTGATGGGCTGAATGGCCTGCTTTCCTATGGTAGGAATTCTAAGGAGGGTGCACCTTTGGAATTCTCTAATGGAGAAGGGATGTGGAAGCTCAATCATGAGTATATTCAAAGTGCAAGAATGAGAGATTTCTAGATATTGCTGACATCCAGGGATATAGCAGTAATGTCGGAAGATGGCAATAATGGAGATAATCAGCCAATGATCCTAAATGATGGGTCAGGTTCCAGTGGTTGAATAATCTGTTGCTGCTCCGATGTTTCAACCTTGGATACCAAATGTTTGGTTCAATTGCTAGATTGCTCATCCATGTCAGAAGGAAATTAAAGACTCCAATTAGATTGCTGAGGGACTGCAGCCACATATGGGCCAGACTAAGTAAGGGTGGCTAGGTCTTCTACTTTATAGGGCACAATAGATTTGGGGTTAAAATTAGCTTTCCCTCCAGTCTGTGCTGCATAAATTGCAAGATATAATCAGCTCCACTTACCTTAAACACTTGCTGATAAGATATTAATTTAAAGTAAACAGACATTTTTAAAAAATCAAAACCATCCTTTGTTCAAGTTCACTATTAATGCTTCTGTTTACCAAATCATTTCAGCTGTTAAGAGAATATTGTGTTTTTTTTCCTCTAGATTACAGATTTGACTCTGTTTACAGCTCAAATCTCACACAGGCACCATCTGGATAGCATGCAAAATTGTAACAGCTCTCCAACGTAGCAAACAAGATGAGCTAGCAATAGGAGGCATTTTGTCTTTTCATTCTCTTCCCAGCCGTCCACACACAAACATTACTTTTTTCCTTTTCTCCAAAAATCAAAACAAAAACAGTACAAAGGAAGATTGCACTCTGGTCAAAACATACAAAAATCTACAAAAACCACCTTCCTGAGCCTCACTTGTTCATATTTGTACATCAGATGAACAGATTAACAATAAGATTAAGAACAATGCTGTATCTTGCTGTTGGCAGCAGTTACACACTGGATGTGATGTTTGGTTTGTGCTAAGCTTCTTTGTCCCCTGCTTCACATTTTGACAACCTTGTTTCTACATGCATTCTTTAAATGAAGCAGTTTAAAAGCAAGGCAAGAAACCGTAACTCCAGAAGGTGATTCTGGATTTTCAGCACCGAAATTCCCACTCAGTCAAAAAACAAGAGGAAATGTGTTGTTTAGTTAAAGAAATGAAATGAATTACAACAGGCATCAAGAGGAGCACCTGGATCATTTCCACTTTCCTCAGTGGAAGACCTCAGAGCCATGAAACTCATCTTGTCCCAACTGATAGTCTGTGTTTGGTGATTTTGTTCAGGGTTACGGAGAGAAGTCAATGTGATAAAACTGACCTCAAGCACCTTGGTTCACAAAGGGAAAAGTTGCAGGGGTTGTACTCCTGATACCGAATGCATTTTTTTAGATGGATTTCAGTCAAGGACAGTATCAGAATGGACATATTTCTTTCCTGATGATTGAATATCGTAAACTCAAGTTTTAACTCTCCAAAGATGACTGGTAAAAGAATCCCACCTACCATCAGTGCATTAACAATTATTGCACAACACCAGGTTACCTCAAACAGTGGCACCTCCAAATCATTTCTGATTATTGCAGGCCACTTTCTAGCCTGGATGACCAGCAGTGTTGATAGTCAGTGCCAGTGATTATCAGGAAGTAAACATTTCGCTGTCTAACATCGCACACAAAGAAAGTCCATTTGGGTGAGCAACTAACAGGCATTACTACAACATCAAGCTTAAAGTACATTTGAGGAACAGATCTTCATCCTTTGATTAGGCATTTTGCAGCCTTCCAGACTCAACTGAATTCAACAATTTCCAACTGAAACCTCTGTTTCAATTTGATCTATTCACTTGTTTTCCTGCAGCTTATTTTTCTATTCAAACCTCATGTAGATAAATCTTTTCTTTCTTTCACTGGTCCAATTATCATTTTCTTTGGTCTTGCATCAGAAAACTTTTTTGTTATTTACTCTGTCTTGTCTTTCATACTATTATAGATGTTTCCCTTTGTCCTTTTATTCTTACCCTCTTCCTCTGTTTATTTGGTTTAAACCTATCACATGTCTAATTTTTCCAAGTTCTGACGAAGAGTCATCAACCCAAAATGTTAATTGTTTCTCACTCCACAGATGCTGCCAGATCCGCATTGTTTGGTTTTAGAACAACCTATGCAAGTGTACAGGATCTGGATTCCATCAGAGGCTAATGCCTTCAGGAAATAAATCTGGTATCCCAAGTGGTGACCAAAATTTTCTCTTTTGGCAGCGCTTCTTAACTCTTTGAAGACAATAACATCTATATAAGTTTATATGAAGAATTGCCCTGAAAAATTAATTCAAATTGATCGTCAGATGTTGTTCACTTTGTCTTATTATAAGTATTGTCTCATTTGTAATATGTAATTGTTGTATATATGTTTATACACAAATTATGATTTGACTAAATAGATAGGGAGAGACAGTTTCTATTGGCCGGAGGGTTGGTGAACAGACAATGCAGATTTGGGGAAATGCCATATCCTGACAGGCAGTGGGAATTGCTTTTTGGACAATGAGTTCTTATGATTGAGAAAGTGCTGCCTATAAAGTTGGTAGAAGCAGATTCAGCGATCCCTTTGAAAAAGGTTGTTGTCTTTGGCAATCACTTGCTAATGAGTACACTCGTGCAGCAAGAAAGTTCCAAGTTACCGGTCATGGGTTCAATGGTCTGCTGTGTGGCTGCTCAACCAATCCTAAGTGAAAGGGTAAACCAAAAGAACTGCAGATGCTGCAAATCAGAAATAAAAAAATTGCAGGAATAACTCTGCAGGTCTGGCAGCATCTGTGGAAAGAAATCAAATTTAACATTTCAGCTCAAGTGACTGACCGCTCTGAGGAAGGATCACCAGACCCATAACGTTAACTCTTGATTTCTGTCCACAGATGCTGCCAGACCTGCCGAGTTCTTCCAGCAATGTGTGTTTTTTTTCTAAATACAAGCGTTTTGGATATAATACCACCATAGGTCTGCTCTCTCATTAGAGGTTGGTGGTTTAACCTGAGATAAAAGCAAATTAGTGCGGATGCTGGAATCTGAATTCAAAAGAGAAAATGCTGGAAAATCTCAGCAGATCTGGCAGCATTTGTAAGGAGAGAAAAAGAGTTGATGTTTCAAGTCTAACTGACCGTTTGACAAAGCTGCTTTGTCAAACGGTCAGTTAGACTCGAAATGTCACCTCTTTTCTCTCTTTACAGATGCTGCCAGACCTGCTGAGATTTTCCAGCATTTTCTCTTTTGGTTTAACCTAAGGGTC
Organism: Hemiscyllium ocellatum; assembly: GCF_020745735.1. NCBI lineage: Eukaryota > Metazoa > Chordata > Chondrichthyes > Orectolobiformes > Hemiscylliidae > Hemiscyllium > Hemiscyllium ocellatum. The sequence goes on along the minus strand of NC_083426.1, from coordinate 7,492,115 downwards.
CCCATGTCTCAGGCGAGGGAAAGGTTGAGAAGGACATCCCTTCAGGGTGGTGCAGGATTTGAACCCATGCAGTTGGCATCACTTGACACGATGATCCAGCTAACTAACACAACTACCACCACCCTCCCCATCCCCACACGCACCCCATCCCTCATATATTGGGTACAGGCTTTACAACATGAAAAGAAAATTATTTCGGGTCAAAGGAGAAAGAGCAGAGGACTGGGACTCATTGGGAGAGCCCTTTCACAAGAACCAACATTAGCAGAATGGCTAGCTATGCTATCAATTCTGCATATTCAAAAACAGATATATACACAAAACTGTTTGCTATTTACTGGTAAACAAGCACAGGTTAACACTTGATAATTCTGAAGCCATCACTGCAGGTTTATCAGTAACTTCAACATGACTCACAAAGACATACACTGTGCCTGTGATACCCAGTACCAAATAAAATAGTGTGAACACAAAACAATACCCATCCCAACCATTACCAATATCTATAGAGATTCCAATGCAGTGTATAAATCCTGCTGGCTTAGATTGAGCATTGGAGCACCTCTGGGTGAAATGTGGCTGCTCCTGAATATTGTATTGGGCTAACATCTCCCTGCATCACTTTACATCTATGTATTCAGGATTCTCAAAGCTGCACATTAGCAAGGCTCTACAATAGAAAGGGTGAGCGCAGATGGAAACATTGAGACCGGTGATATATCCACTGCAGATTTTTCTTTATAAAACATGCACACACAATAAAACAAAACACTCAAAACCCCCACGAACCTCAGCTCAGAGCGAATCTGATTGGAATTAAAAGCTGTGCTAGTTATTATGCGTCGGTCATATTTATAAACATGGCCCTGTAGCATGCATTAAAATCAGACAAACACATTTCAGGAGGTGAAACGCGCAGGTACAGGAGAATCGAACAATTACTTCGTTTTAAAATGCAAACTGCACTGGAAAGTAATCTTACCGTCAGAGAACTGAAATACTGCATCTTAGTAAAATCCTTACACCCACCAGCTCCCCTCCCCAAACAAAAAGGACTGTTTCTCCCTTCCCCCAGCATCTTGTTTACTGTCCAGTTGTTGACTTCTCTCTCTCTCTCTTCCCTCTGCATTATATACACACCCTGAGCTAGCCCCGGTTCTCTTCTCGCCAGCCCTCTCCCCATTCCTCTCTGTTCTGTCGCCACCCATTGCTTTTTTACTCACCCGAGTGTTCCACGGGGTTCTCCTGTGAGCGACTGGTATTTGCTGGGTCCTCGCTTTAGCTCTGTGAGCTCCGCACTGAAAGCTTCCTTCTCTCTCTCTCCCTCTGTGAACACACACACACACACACACACAAAAGCCAAGAGAGCAGCCTAAGATTCAGGCACCCAATCAATGTGCAGTAAGCAAAATAGCCACTTTGACACACATCAATTCTGTTTTAACAGCTTAGGCTAATAACTATAGATATTAATTGTTTTTTTAAAAAAAATCAACAGGGTTCAGAGATTTTGCAGGAGAGAGATTTGCACGTAAAACATTTTCTGCCCTGCTCACTTTAAATCTTTGTTTTTACGCTCTCCCCTCTTGCCTTCAGTCGATGTTGAGAGAGAAATTCAGGAACGACTCGATCACATCATCACGGCTGCAGCTACAGCAAAAATTAAGCAAACCAGCAACCACATAGCTTGCACCTCTTGCAGTTGTAAAATAATAGGCAACGGCTGAGCATTTCTGCTCCAACGTCTCTCTCTCTCTCTCTTCTCCCTAGAGTAGGAATCAGAGATGCAAATACTCTGTGGTGTGACACTCCCACACCACAGAGCAGGGAAGAGAAGGCAGCGAATTTGCTCGCTATCGCTGGTTGTACTTTTAGAGAAAATCTACTCCCTACACATTCTTGAGATCCCAAGGTCCAGGGAAAGGCTGAAAAGGTGGTGGAGGCAGGTTCAACTGAGGCAGCCAAGAGGGAATTGGATAGAAATAACGTACAGGGATGGGGGGAAAGGCAGGAGATTGTCACTACGTAATAGAACCAGTGTAGGCAGAATGGCTTCTACATTATAACAATTCTGTGATTCAATGCTTTAACAATACATTTATTGAATTTCAAACTCACATAGAGAAAGTAAAATTTGTAAATAAATAAATATATAGAATAATTTTCTCAAAGAATGCGTAACAGTGCCAGGGACCTCGATTCGATTCCACCCCTCAGTATATGTATAGAGTTTGTACTTTTCCCCGTGTCTGCGTGGGTTTCCTCCTGCAGTCCAAAGATTTAAAGGTTAGATGGATTGGCCATGCTAAATTGCCCTGTAATGTCCAGGGATGTGCAGGCTAGGTGGCTTAGCCATGGTAAGTGCGGGGTTATGGGGATAAGTAGGGGTCTGGGTGGGATGGTCTTTGGAGGGTCAGTGCAGAATCAATGGGCTGAATAGCGTCTTTCCACACTGTAGGGATTCTATGATTCTATAAGAACCTGAGAATTTCACAAGTAATAATTTACCAAGTTACTTCCCTGTAGGTTATATTAAAAAATTAGAAATTTGTTATTTTAAAATGGGCTTAAGATTTAATCACACAGAGAAAATACCAAGGCCAGTCACAAACATATTTATACAAATACACCACCCCTGTTTTTAAATCCGTGTGGGAGGAATTTGTTTGAACTTGCGGAATTACTTATTCCCAATAATCGTTTTGGGACTGAGAATATGCAATGGTTTCGAAACTAGCTTTCTAATGGTTTCAAATCCAGGCTGAGAGTCTGTCAGAACATAGAAACAGGAGTAGGCCCACCATTCAATACAATCAATGCCTTTTACCCATCCCACCCCCACAATTCCATATGCTGTTGGTTATCAGAAATCTATCGATCTTTAGTTTAAACACCCAAAGTCTGAGGTTCCACAACTCTCTGTGGTAGAGAATTACAAAGGTTCACAACTCTGTTAGTAAATAATTTTCTCTCTATCCCAGATCTAAGTGGCATTCTTCATTACTTTAAAAACTGTCCTTCCTGGTTCTAGACTCCATAATGAGGAGAAACATTTAACCTACATCAACACTGTCTTTCCCTTTAAGCATTTTGCATGTTTCAATGAGATCACCTCTAATTTTTTTGAGAATACAGGTCCACTTTGCACAATCACTCTGCATGGGGCACTGGGCCATCCTGAAACAAGGCTAGTGAACCTTCATTACATTCTGTTTATGACAATAATATACTTCTTGAGAGAAGGAAACAAAAACTGCACATTATATTCTTGGGGAGGTCTAACCAAGCTCTTGTACAATTGAAGCAAAGCTTCATGGCTCCTGTTCTCAGATGCTCTATTCATGCACCCTGAACATGCCATTGGCCCGAAACATGCCATTGGCCCGAAACATGCCATTGGCCTTCCTAATAGCTTGGTGCACTGACATGTTAGTGTTGAGTGACTTATTGACAAGGCTATCTAGATCCCTTTGTTCACCTACACTTTCCAACAGCTTACCATTTAAGAAATACTCAGCACGAGTGGTTCTCTGACCAAAATGGATAATTCACATTTTTCCACATTATATCCCATCTGCCATGTTCTTGTCCATTCACTAAACCTCCTGAAGCTGCTTTTACATCTCTTTCACAACATACGTTCCCACTTAGCTTTGTATCATATTTGGTCCCCAAATCATTGATTATATTTTGTGAACTCCTGGGACTGTTCACAATGACTGATCTTTGTGGTGCCTCATGAGTCACATCCTGCCAATGTGAGAATGACCCATTTATTCCTACTGCTTGTTTTCTGTCTGTTAGCCAATCCTAATCCATGCCAGTACGTTACCTTCTATACCTGTACTTTAACTTTTCTAACTAGCCTCCTGTGGGAAACTTTTTCAAAAGCCTTCTGAAAATCTCAGTCTATTACTTCCTTTTGTTAGCTAACTAACAAAGTTAGTTGATTGAATTTTCTCTGAGGTTTTGCACCTTGAAGGAATGTATCATTGCTCTAAGGGATGCAATAGCTCTTTAAAGACTGTCAATTGCCATGTATAGTCATGCCTTTTAATATATTTTCCAAATCCACCTCAGCCAATGTGTGCCTCGTGCTTTCATAAGTTTTCTTACTTAAATTTAGCACCTTTACTTCAAAATGAATAACCTCACTTTCAAGCATAATGTAAAATTCTACTATAGTGTGGGCAATCATCCCTAAAGGTTCTTTTGCAATAAAATTGTTAAATAGTATTTATTCATCATATAATAATAGATCTGAAATAGCATGTCCTCTTGTTGATTCTTGCCCTAGACAGCCTGCCTTAACAAACTCCAGAAGCCTGTACTCCACAGTTAAAGTGTTGAATTGGTTTATTCATTCCACATGCAGAGTGAAGTCACCAATGATGACTGAATTGTCCACAATGCATCCTTCCATCCTCTCCCAATTAATAACATGCACTACACTACCATGGTTACCTGGTGGCTTCCAATCAATGTCTGCTGTTTCTTAGCTGCACCCTCAGAAAGCAACACATTCTACACATAAGTCTTCCAATCTGAGACTCTCACTTACCAATGCACTGATCCCATTCATTATTACCAGTGCAATCCACCTCCTTTACCATCTTGTTTGTCCTTCCAAAAGATAAGATATCCTTGAGTTTTCAGTTCCCAATGCAGCCATCTTTACCATCTACCTTATGGTGAATGTGGCATGTTTTCAGGTAGACTGTCCTTTTTTTTGTCTTTCAACATCATTCCTCTTTCAAAGTATTCTCAATGCTTATCTTTGTTTCTCCTATCTTTTAGTCATCCTAATATTTTTCGACTTCCTGTTACCAGTTTGCTTCTTTCATGTTGCCCTTCAGGTGGGCATCCCCCCTGGTAAGCTCATTTAAACACACCCCAGCAGCATGAAGAAATCTCCCAGTGAGTATATCAATCCCAGCTCTCTTAAAGTGTAACCTGCCCAGCTGGTACAGGTCTCCCCTACCCCAGAACCAGCCCTTATGTTTCATGGTGCTCTCCCTCCCACACCAGTTCTCCAGTCAAATTTTCAATCAATCAATTCCCCTGTTCTTATTCTCACTAAACACGAAGCACTGGGAGTGATTCTGAGCTATCTGCTCTTGAGGTCCAGTATTTGAATTTCCTTCTGAACTCCTTGAAAGCTGCTTTCAAGTCCTCATCCCTCCTCCTAATGTATTGCTGGGGTTATGGTTCAGGCCAGACCCTCTCAAAATATCTTAAGAAGATAGCCCAGTCTCTAACTTCTTATTTTAAAGGCAGATGTGTAGTGGATATTTCAGGTGTATTGCAGCTGGTCAAACCACTCGGTTTTAAGCAAAGCAGAATTTACAGCTGAAACATGAACAAAAGAAAACAGAATTTAGAATAACTTACCTATATGAAAGGTCAATTGACTCGATACCGCAAGTTAACAAAGGAGCTGTTCCAATTCCCATCACATCCCATAAACATACACATTGACAAAAGGAATATTCAAACACAGGTTCTTACAGGCAGGAAGGATTTCAGAGGTAGAAGCCAGTCAAGAATCATCTGCTGAAGCTTAGAATATTTCTCTGGATTGCAACGGCTTCTTGCTCTTACAATTAAAAAGAGACAAGAAAAACTCTGAACAGGGAGAACTGGTCACTCCCCTGCCATTGATAAACTATACTCTTTCCCAGACATTTTGGCACCTTTGCCTTTATGACTTCTCTTAGAGAAAACCCAAGGACAAAATAACCTGGTTAAAGGGACAGCATTGTCACAATGTGGACCATAACTTGTTTAAAATCTGATTGAAGATTTGTAGCTCGGGTATCCGTTGTTGTGGTTCTGCTCGCCGAGCTGGAAGTTTTTGCTGCAAACGTTTCGTTCCCTGGCTAGGGAACATCATCAGTGCTGTTGGAGCCTCGTGTGAAGCGCTGCTTTGATGTTTCTTCCGGTATTTATATTGGTTTGTTCTTGCCGCTTCCGGGTGTCAGTTTCAGCTGCAGTGATTTGTATGTGGGGTCCAGGTCAATGTGTCTGTTGATGGAGTTAGGGGATGAATGCCATGCTTCTAGGAATTCTCTGGCTGTTCTCTGTCTGGCTTGTCCTATGATAGTGGTGTTTTCCCAGTCAAATTCATGTTGCTGGTTGTCTGAGTGTATAACTTGTAACTGATCCCTCCCTCCCATGAAGGATGCCCTGCAGCCACTCTGTGACATCCTTGACCTTGGCACCAAAGAAGCAACACATCCTCTTAGGGTCAGGTTTACTGCCACAGAAACGTCTGTCTGATCCCTGATATGGCACCCACAATCAGTATTACCCTTCCAGTCTTCTTCCTCCTCCCCTGTATAGTTGAATTGCCTGTGGTGTCATGCTGGGACTGCCCTAAGAAACCCACCCTCACCAGTTTCCAAAGTAGTTGCTAACATTAATGTGTCTCAGAAAATGACAGCTTTCAGTGGTCCCATCAATCCAGAACAAACTCTAGCTAATGACTGCTCAGTTAATAGTAGCATTTGGAAGTGTCAGAGATGGTTAGTGAGAGAAATGGTAAAAGGTGTTCCTTATGTAGTTGAAGAGACTGAAGTGAAGCTAGGACCAAGATACCTTGCTGGAACACCATTGGCATCCTGGTAAAAGTTTGGGGAGTAGGCAGCACTTACCAGAAACTGAATTGAACTAGTCAATTAAGAGCAGATCAAGGTTGTGAATTCTGGGAGTAACCCATTTTCTGACAGCTCAGAATCAGACCTATTTCTGAAAGTTCAGAATCTATTGAAATACTCTCCATGTGCCTGGATAATTGTAGGCAACACTTGAAGCTCAACTTTGTCCAGGTCAAAGCAGCTTACTTGATTGGCACCCCATCCACAATCTTAAAAATAAAATCACTCTTGCCTCCACCCAGGTAGTCCACTCTTGAAAGGTACCACCTTCAAGATCCACAGCAGCCATTCAAAGTGTCTTTGACAGTATCTTCCAATGTCACAAACTCTACCACCTAGAAAGGCAAAGGCAGGAGGTACATAGAAACACCATCACTTGTAAGTTTCTCTCCAGGCCACCCCATCAGTCTGACTTGGCACGGTGGCTCAGTGGTTAGCACTGCTGCTTCACAGCACCAGGGTCCCAGCTTCAATTCCCAGGCCTGGGTGACTGTCTGTGTGGAGTTTGCACGTTCTCCCCCTGTCTGTGTGGGTTTCCTCTGGGTGCTCCGGTTTACTCCCACAGTCCAAAGATGTGCAAGTCAGGTAAATTGGCCATGCTAAATTGCCCGTAGTGTTAGGTGCATTAGTCAGAAGGAAATGGGTCTGGGTGGGTTACTCTTCAGAGTATCAGTGTGGACTTGTTGGGCTGAAGGGCCTGTTTCCACACTGTAGGGAATCTAATCTAATCGTTTCTTGTTGCTCAGTCAAAATCTAAGAACTCCCTCACTACCATTACTATAAACATACTTACACCACAAGGACTGTCTTCTCAAAGACACTTATGAATGAACAATAAGTGATGGCTTTGCCCATGACACCCATAACAGACGAACAAGTAAAATTATGTGCATGGTGTAGTGCTGCAGCTGACTTAAGAATGCTCAATGTTTACACTAAATCCTAAATGAAAAGTGCATCATTTGTCAGCCCAAACATTCCTCACTTTGATGAAAAGAAAAAACAAGACAGAAATAAATATTGACTGTTTTAAATTTTATTCATTTCAACAGATGATCTCTCAAATAACCGTAATTATATTAATGATGCAGTTAGTTGTTTAATTCTTTCAGAGATCAATAACATTTCTTTCAGGCTCATCATGGTTGGTAAATGGGTCAATTTATATTTCTGTTCTTTAGCGGGATGAGTTTTAGAGTTCCATTATAGGAAATCAGTGCTGCTAAATGAAATATTTTCCCATCTTATTGCCCAATAGGAATGAGTCACGATAAAGTTGCATCAGATTGGTATCTTTGTGAGCTGACAGCTGGAGGCAGTGAAAATACACCATTATTTCACAGACGTCCTCACTTAGTGTCAATATCAATAGTTCTGATTCAGGCTCTGGATCTGAGTTCTCACTAACAAGGGACATTGGACCCCTCCCATCCCTGTAATTGATGCTTGAGCGAGTGTCTGGAATATGTAGCTTGTGTTTTCAATATATTTAGGTGATGTAGTTTACTGATATTGCTGTAGTGAGACAGAGTTTGATGACAGAAAATTTGTTCTCCATGTAGAATGTTTAGAGGATGCGGTTTTAAGATCTCTAAAATAGATCCCACAAATTCACTTGTTATTTTTATTCCAAAACAGTGGAAGTTATGCAGTGTATTCCTCTTTATCCATTTACTTATTATCCTTCAGCTTAAATTGATTCTTTGTAATAAATACCAAACCTTTGGTTGGCCATCATTATGCTTGAGTTTCTAGGGAGTGCAGTGAAGATCTGCCATCTTTGTGAGGCCAGTGGTTGCTTGCACCATCATGTGTACATGCCCAGTACCCGACAACTGGAAAACTAAAGAGATGTCCAAGGTCTTCTTTGAGCTTCAGTCCAGTTTCAAGTTTCAATCCATCCTCCCTAAAGGGAAAGGCAAATCCAAATTATTTTTAAAAATCCACTAACCTGTTTTGGGGGTCCTGGCAGCTACTTTAACCTGGACCTATCATTCTCCATCAAAATATGAGGTCCACATTAATCCATCTGGACACTTCTTCTGTCTCGGTTTGCCAGCCTCCTGTGATACACTGTGTCTAGTCTAAACCAATAGAACAAGAAAGCAATAAGGGAGTCCTTGCCCTTGGCTCTGCCGTTATGGTTTTACAAAGGGTGAACAGAGGTCCCACCCTTCACAAGCCGATTCCAACACCAGTCAGTCGATTCCCAGGATGACCAAAATGCCCTTATTCATTGAGTCATACAGTGCAGAGCAGGCCATTTGGCCCATCGAATCTGCACAGACAAAACTCCCACTAAAAGTGTGTTAATCCCAATTTCCTGATCTGGTTCCATTTCCTTGAATGTTATGATATTTGAAGTGCTTGTCTATTTTTTTAAGAGATTTTAAGGTTTTTGACCTCCACTAACTTCCCAGGCAGGGTGTTCCAGATTCCCACCACCCACTGAGTGCAGAAGTTTTTATTCCCAAATCCCCTCTGAGTCTCTTGCTCCTAACCTTAGTACTAGTCTCTCTTGTGACTGACCCCTCAACCATGGGGAGCAGCTGCTCTCTATTCACCCTGTCCGTATTCCTCATATTCTTTTATACCTCAATCATGCCCACTCCAGTCTTCTCTTATTTTTCCACTGAATTCTGCAGCACTCTGAACACTGTTACAATGGGAGTGTTGCAGAACATTTGAGGAAATCCACCATCAATTGGCAGAGCTATAGTCTTGTTAGTGGGATCTTCCTGCCACCTTTTCCCACACTGCAACATGGCCGCCCTTCAACAGTACAGTCAGTTCTGTTATGATGCGGTAGTTCCGTTCTCGTGTAATCCCGTGTTATTAAAAAATTGGGTAATATCAGCACTATTTAAACTAATGGGGGTGGAACCGCATTAAAACCAATATGTGCTTTAAAATTTTGTGCTTTAGAAACAGTGTCCCCAATTCATCAATCACGTTATAACAAATTTGTGTTAATGAAATGTGCGCTATAGCAGAACAATCTGCTCTTAAATGGTTCCAAAGTTATTTTAGACATCCTGAGGTTGTGACATTGCAATACAAATGCAAGATTTTTTCTTTCAAAATAAAGACCTAAATTCTTTAATCATAGATCCTGCACTGTACAGATACCAGGAGAGACAGTTTGTAAACCACATACTTTAGAATACCATATACAAATTTTGTATTGACACAATTGAAACCTTCTCTCATTTAATACTGCTGACCCTCTTACTTTCCCCCATATGACATGATGCCAGTGCCCTGTCAGTATCGCTCTCTAAAGGTTATATGTATAGAGGATTTGGGCAAAAGCATTTGAACCTCCCAACCATAAAAGTTTATAAAAACATTACTCCCTGTTTGTCACATCTAGGCCAATGGAGAATCAATATTTCTGAACTAATCAGCATACTGCCTGTGGGGTCAATGCAATCACAAAGACTGGAGAGAGTGAGCGTGTATACGGTAAAAGAACAAAAAGAGACGGAAATTTGGAAAGAAGCACAATCCAGGAAGTGAAAGTGAATATGGGAAAGTATATGACAGAGCAGAAATATAAACAAGTAAGGAAGCTCCTGCCTGAGAAGAGGCAGGGCAGCATAAAATTTTAATTGAAGCTGACCATGGAGTTGTGGGGGGTGGGGTAAAGACTATTTCAATCACAGAAGGAGAGCTTGGCAACAGGTCATTGTAGGGACATAGCAGCTCATTACACTGTATGAGCTGCTGCTCATGATTATTGTGCAAGGGATTCAGGACCTTGGAGTGAACTTGCGATGATGTCACAGAGCTGCACATCATCGAATATAAATAGTACTGTGTGGACATCATTAAACTCTCTGGAAGACTCACATGAGCACAACGGCATGAACATACAAATAAAATTAATTAGTCCTTATGTCAGAGCCAGGGATATCTGTGATTATCAGTATTTAGCATTAATGTATAATAAATAGTTATTTTGAAGTCTAAGCCTGAAGATCATTTCTTGTCTGTATTTTCTCCTTGGCCAGTCTGTCTTGAACTCAAACTCAAATCACACGATAAAGGAGTGATGAAGGATAATGCCACCAACCTCTAAGTATTAAAAACTACAAGACTGCTTGGTACCATGTTGTAGAGAGAAAACACTTACCACTCTAACTAGAAAACAAGATTTAGTTTATTGTATGTTAGTGACTAATTACAGATTACATGAATATGATAGATAGTGTGACAGAGACCTTGAGGAGGATCAGATGGTGGATACACTCCTTCAAGATCTTGAGCTTTTTAGCCAACAAATCCATAAGACAACAAGATAGTGGGCAGTGCTTATTGATTGATTTACTGTCATGTGTACTGAAGTACAGTGAAAAACTCTTATGAGCAGCAAGGGCAGATCGTAACAAACAAGGATGTACAGAACAAAAGATTTGGACGGAGGCGTACAGTTAACATTGTACAGGGTATACAGGAGAGATCAATGTTAGCAAGATTGAGGCTAGAGAGCCTATTCTACAGCTTAATGACTGGGAAGAAGCTGTCCCTGAACCTACTGGTGCATGTGTTCAGGTTTCTGTTATCTTCTGTTTGGTGGAAGAGGTTGTAGGAGAGCATTACCTGGGTGCAAAGGGTCTTTGTGACAGCCTTTCCATGGCAGTGGGTGGTGTAAATGGATGGAAGGTTGGCTCCTGTTATGGCCTGGGCTGTGCATACCACCGTCTGTAGTTTCCTCTGACCCAGGGGCAGAGCAGTCTCTATGCCAAGATGTTATGCACTTGGACAGTATGCATGATTGAATGTGTGTGTCTGCTGTCCTGCCCTGTAACATTGAGAAATCCTGCAAATTACCTTTCTCATCAGACCTGTGTGTTCCAGTGTAGGATCTTCATCCAACTTCAGGCTACAGCTCAAAGTTTCTTTGAAACAATGTTTACCAACACACTATACAGGATGGGAAGAATACAGAGCAGCATGCTTTGATGCATAGGGGAGGTAATGTCCTAGTGGTATTATAGTGGTATTATGAGTGGGCGGCATGGTGGCACAGTGGTTAGCACTGCTGCCTCACAGCGCCAGAGATCTGGGTTCAATTCCCGCCTCAGGCAACTGACTGTGTGGAGTTTGCATGTTCTCCCTGTGTCTGCGTGGGTTTCCTCCGGGTGTTCCGGTTTCCTCCCACAGTCACAAAGATGTGTGGGTCAGGTGAATTGGCCATGCTAAATTACCCTAGTGTTAGGTAAGGGGTAAATGTAGGGGTATGGGTGGGTTGTGCTTCGGCGGGTCAGTGTGGACTTATTGGGCCGAAGGGCCTGTTTCCACACTGTAAGTAATCTAAAAATAGCTGGACTGTTAATCCAGAAAACCCAAGTAATGTTCCTGAGGACCCGCATTTGAAACCTGCCACAGCAGATGGTGGTATTTGAATTCAATAACAATAAAAATCTGGAGTTGAGGCTAATAATGACCATGAATTCATTACCATCTGGTTCGTTGGTATGCTGCAGGGAAGGAATCTGCCATCTTTTCATGGTCTGGCCTACATGTGACTCCAGACCCACATCGATGTGGTTGACTCTTAACTGTCCTCTGGCCAATTAGGGATGGGCAATAAATGTTGACCTGGCAAGCAATGTCTTCCAACCTGTGAATGAATAACTTTTTTTTTAAAAACCAAATATACAGATTCCAACCTTCCAGCAAAGTACTGTCACATGACAAATGAGGTCACAGTTACATCACAGCTTACTTCAGAAGCTCATCTACATATTCATTAAACCCTATCTTCCTCCTGGATTTCCAAATCAGGAGAGAGGTACATTGTTGGATCATGTGATAACCACTGCAATCTGATTTGTCATGTGATTCACAATATAGTTAATTATGTCTAAGTGGAGTGTCAAATGACTCGTGGTACATTTGTTCAAACCAACTTTGAGGTTGTTAATATAACTCAAAGTGTCCATTATAACTCCATATCACAGTTTAATATACAGTTAGATCATGTTTTGGCTCTAACTAGTGAAGAAAACATTACATACACCTATTATAAAAAAATAAATGCTACATGTCTGGCAAAAACCCTGCCTTTGTTTTCAATTATCAATCAAAGCACTTAAGCTTGACTGTGATGGCTTATGAATATTATCAGAACTCTTTATGTTGCATTAGCACTTTGTAATTTGCTGTCAGCATTTTCCTTTCATTCATATGACTGAATAAACGTGACATTAGCATTTTGTGTACGCATGTATATTTTCCCACTTATAATTTATTTAAAGGCAGTTTTTAAAGAAATGATGTTATCCTATTTTTACCAAAATTGACATAATTGTTGAGCATATAAGAAAACATGTAAACAAATAAAAATATGAAAAAAAAACATAAAGATATAAAATTCTGGCAGGGCTGGACAGACTGGATGCAGGGAGGACTTTTTCCTCCAGGCCTAGGGGGCGACAACAAAGGGTCACATTCTCACAACATGGGATCAGCCATTTTGAACTGAGGTGAAGAGAAACTCAGAGAATGGCGAACCTGTGGGATTCTCTATCACAGAAGGTTGTGAAGTCACTGAATATATTTAACAAAGTAGCATATAGATATGCAGAGGGTAAAGTTATCAAAGGGTATGGAGAGAGAACAGGAGTTGAGGGAAAGTGGCAGCCATGTTGAATGGCAGAGAGATCTTAAATAGAATTAAAATTAGGCTTTTATTCACATGTACTCAAGTTACAAAAGAAAGGACTGAGTGAAAAGTACAATTTTGCCAACACATGGCACCATCTTCGGTACAAATCTTAAAAAAAAGAGAAAATAAAGAAAAAATGTCCCACTACATTACAGATTTACATAGTATAAGTTTGGAAAATAAGAAATAAAGCTAAAAAGTTAGATGCTATAGGCTTTCTATATAGGCTTCCATGTGGTTTGCCCGGGCTTCTCAGGTCCCTGTCTATTTTTGTTTTGGTTGAAAATGTGTTGCTGGTTAAAGCACAGCAGGTTAGGCAGCATCCAAGGAATAGGAAATTCGACGTTTCGGGCATAAGCCCTTCATCATTGGGTCCACTGGCTGTCCCCATTCCATTCTGTAGATGGAAAGGCCTACACCTACTCCAAGTTTCTGTTTCTAAAAATGATATTGTCCACATTCAGGATCCTGACCTTAGTTACCCTTCCTGACAATCATTCTTGCTGCTGCCAATAAATATATCCTTCACATTTTCCCTCTGAACTCCATTGCCCAGGTAAACCCAAGAAAAACTGAAAGAACCAGCCATCTAATACTTGTAGATAAAGATGAGAATGGTCCTAAGGGAAGAGTACTAAACTGAGCCAAGGCCAATTATATCAAAATTAGGCAGGAGCTTGGAAATATGGATTGGACACACCTATTTGAAGGGAAGTCCACATTTGAGATGTGGGAGGCGTTCAAAGACAGGTTAATGGCAGTGCAGGTTAGGCATGTCCTGTTGAAGGCAAAGGATAGGAAGGACAAGATTTGTGAACCATGGATGACAGGAAAAATTGTACGACTAGCCAAGAGGAAAAGGGAAGCGTACATTAGGGCCAGGCAGTTAAGAGTAGAACGGGCCTTGGAGGAATATTGGAAGAGTAGGACAGGTCCTAAACGAGAAATCAAGTGGGCTAAAAGGAGTCTGAAATAGCTTTAGCAAGCAGAATTAAGGAAAATCCCAAAGTATTTTATTCTTATATAAGAAGCAAGGAGGTAACTAGAGAAAGGATTGGTCCACTGAAAGATAATGAAGGAAGGCTGTGTGCTAAACCTGAGAGAATGGGTGAGACTCTGAATGATTACTTTGCATCAGTGTTCATTGAGGAGAGGAACATGATGAATCTTGAGATTAGAGGTAGAAGTTTGATTAGTCTGGATCACGTTGGCATAAGTAGGGAAAATGTGTGGGTATGCCAGAGGTTATTAAGTTGGACAAATCCCCAGGACCAGATGGGATCTATCTCAAGATGCTGAGAGAAGCAAGAGAGGAAATAGCTGGGACCCTGATAGATATCTTTGTGGCTTCCTTAAATACAGGTGAGTGCCGGAGGACTGGAAGGTTGCTCATGTTTTCCCCTCTGTACAAGAAGGGTATTTGGGATATTCTAGGTAACTACAGACCCGTGAGCCTGACGTTGGTGGTGGAAAAGTTGCTGGAGAAGGTACTGAGGGATAGGATCTATTTATATTTAGAAAAGAATGGGCTTATCAGTGATAGGCAACATGGTTTTGTGCTGGGGAGATCGTGCCTTACCAACCTGATAGAGTTCTTCGAGCAAGTGACCAAGTTGATAGATGAAGGAAAGGCTGTACATGGACTTTAGTAAGATATTTGATAAGGTTCCCCATGGTAGACTAATGGAGAAAGTGGAGTCACATGGTGTGCAGGGTGTTCGAGCTAGGTGGATACAGAACTGGTTGAGCAACAGGAGACAGAGAGTAGTAGTTGAAGGAAGTTTCTTGAAATGGAGAAAGGTGACCAGTGGTGTTCCACAGGGGTCAATATTGGGGCCACTGTTGTTTGCAATATACGAGGGAACTGTTGATATGATCAGCAAGTTTGCAGATGACACAAATATTGGTGGAGTAGCAGAAAGCATAAAGGACTGTCAGAGAATACAGGAGGATATAGATAGACTGGAGAGTTGGGCGGAAAAGTGGCAGATGGATTTCAATCCAGACAAATGTGAGGTGATGCATTTAGGCAAGACTAATTCTAGAGCGAATTATACAATGAATGGAAGAGCTTTGGGAAAAGTTCATAGGCAGAGAGATCTGGGAGTGCAGGTCCATTGTACCCTGAAGGTTGCTGCACAGATGGATTGGGTGGATGGGTTATTGAGTATAAGAGCTGGCAAATCATGTTAACATTATTCAAGACATTGGCTTGGCTACATTTAGAATACTGTGTACAGTTCTGGTCACTACATTACCAAAAGGATGGGGCACTTTGGAAAGGGTGCAGAGAATGTTTACGAGGATGTTGCCTGGTATGGAAGGTGCTAGCTATGAAGACAGGTTGAGTAGGTTAGGTTTGTTTTCATTAGAAAAAAGGAGATTGAGGGCAGACCTGATTGAGGTTTACAAAATCATGAAAGTATAGACAGGGTGGATAGAGACAAGTTCTTTCCCAGGGTGAAGGATTCAATAAAAAGAGGTGACGCTTTCAAGGTGAGAGGTGGAAAGTTTAAGGGGGATACACATGGCAAGTACTTTACACAGAGGGTGGTGGGCATCTGGAATGCATTGCCAGCAGAGGTGGTAGTGGCAGGCACAGTTGATTCATTTAAGATGCGTCTGGTTGGATGCATGAGTAGGTAGGGAGCAGAGGGATAAGATGCTTAGGACTGGACTGACAGGTTTAGACAGTACATTTGGATCGGCTCAGTCTTGGAGGGCCGAAGGGCCTGTTCCTGGGCTGTAAATTTTCTTTGTTCTTCGTTTTAACTGTGGATCCTGTAAATGAGAAGCAAAAACAGCAATTGCTGGACAAGCTCAGCAGACCAGGCACCATCTGAGGAGAGAAATCAGGTAACATTTCAGGTCGTGTAACCCTTCCTCTGAGAAAATATCTGCAGCTCATCTAATCCTTGTGTCATTGGCAAACTTAATGATCAGGCCTCTTGCATCCCCGTCCCAATCATTTATACATATCCCAGCACTGACCCTGTGCAACACCACTCCAGTCAAATAAACACCCTTCATCTGCAACTCTGTCTTTTATGACCAAACCAGTTCTGTGCCTATCTGATCAGCTGACCACTGATCCTTGTACGTTCACCTATCAGCTAATTCCACTTGTTTGCACCTTCTGCTATAGTGACTTCACAATCCTCATCCAGAGCTATGAATTCACAATGGCACACGGTGCAGGCTGCACCTGCAAAATCCTGAACTTCTATCCACCACCTGGACCCTCAGCTATTCCCAGTTAGTACCTCCATATGGAATCCTTTCCTTTGTTCCTAACTTTACTGACATTGCTTTTTCTCACAAGTGGCCTTGTCATTTAGAACTTTTGTCACTTGGCTTTAACTCTGCCGCCTTTTCAGGGCTTATCCAAAAGTTTAAATAAAAATAGAAAATCAGCCATGATCCGATTGAATGGTGGAGCAGGCTTGAGGGGCTGAATGGTCTACTCCTATTCCTATTTCTTATGGTCCCAAAACATTAGAGAAATTCAGCAAGTGGCAACATTTATGCAGAGAGAAACAGAGTTCTGAAGAAGAATCATACTGCAGTCAAAACATTAACTCTTGTTTCTCTCTCCACAGATGCTACCAGACCAGCTGAATTTCTCCAGCACTTTCTGTTTTTATTTCATATATCCAGTATCTGCAATAATTTGCTTTCTCCTCAGCATGACGATTTCGGGTCCTCCCTTATCTCTCCTTTCAATCCTGGTCTAGTAGCAGTCTCTCCTGGTTTCTGAAACAAAAATGGAAATTGCTGGAAAAGCTCAGCAGTTTTGGCGACATTTGTGGAGAGAAATCAGAGTTAATGTTTCAGGTCAAGTGACCATTCCTCAGATCCTTCTTCTTCCTGGTTTCTGAAATGCTTTAGGATATTCTGTTCCATTTAATGATGCTTTATACATGCTATATTTTAAGCCTGGCATGTCTTTGTATAGAACTTTCAGCTGTTATTAATAAAGGCAGATGAATATTTGTCAGGTTCTCGTTGTAAGATCTTGGCTTTGACATTTGTGTTCTCATTTGCGAGAATTTATATATTCCGCACTGGAACTGATTCCAGCCCAGAAAGACGAATCAATTGAAACTGGGTGACAAATTCAATTATGTCCACTTGTCCTTTAACCAGAGCAACTGCTTTGTGCTGCAAAAAACCCCCCAGTAAAACCAGTAAATCTAACCAGAAATAAATGTGCACCTGAGTATATGAGCAGAGGCCAACTGTGACCACCTTGTGATTTACCAGAGGCAGGTAACCAGTGAGCTTGGGTCTCACTGCAGGGTTCACTCTCACTCTGTCAGTCACCTTCACTCATCACTCAGCCTCACTCACCCACTTCCAACTAATCCCTCTCACTCACTCATTCCCCCTCACTGTCACCCTTACTCATTCACTCACTCAGCCTCAGGCACTCACTTACCCAAACTCCACTCAGTCACTCACTCGCCCCTATTCACTCACTCATGCATATTTCACTGAGTCACTCACCCTGCCCCCTGTAAAAATGCCATCCCATATTCCCAATTCCTTTATCTCCATCGCATCTGCTCCCAGGAGGACCAGTTCCAATACTGAACAACCCAGATGGCCTCCTTCTTCAAAGACCGCAATTTCCCCCAGATGTGGTCGATGATGCTCTCCACCGCATCTCCTCCACTTCCCGCTCCTCCGCCCTTGAGCCCCGCCCCTCCAATCGCCACCAGGACAGAACCCCACTGATCCTCACCTACCACCCCACCAACCTCCATATACATTGTATCATCCGTCATAATTTCCGCCACCTCCAAACTGACCCCACCACCAGGGATATATGTCCCTCCCCTCCCCTATCAGTGTTCTGAAAAGACCACTCCCTCCATGACTCCCTCGTCAGGTCCACACCCCCCACCAACCCAACCTCCACTCCCGGCACCTTCCCCTGCAACCGCAAGAAATGCAAAGCTTGCACCCACACCTCCCCCCTTACTTCTCTCCAAGGCCCCAAGGGATCTTTCCATATCCGCCACAAATTCACCTGCACCTCCACACACATCATTTACTGCATCCGCTGCACCCGATGTGGCCTCCTTTACATTGGGGAGACAGGCCACTTACTTGTGGAATGTTTCAGAGAACACCTCTGGGACACCCGTGCCAACCAACACAACCACTCAACACTTCAACTCCCCCTCCCACTCCAGCGAGGACATGCAGGTCTTTGGACTCCTCCATCGCCAGACCATAGCAACACGACGGCTGGAGGAAGAGCGCCTTATCTTCCGCCTAGGAACCCTCCAACCACAATGGATGAACTCAGATTTCTCCAGTTTCCTCATTTCCCCTCCCCCCACCTTGTCTCAGTCTCAACCCTCGAACTCAGCACCACCTTTCTAACCTGCAATCTTCTTCCTGACCTCTCTGTCCCCATCCCCACTCCGGCCTATCACCCTCACCTTATCACCCTCACCGTAACCTCCTTCCACCTATCGCATTTCCAACACCCCTCCCCCAAGTCCCTCCTCCCTACTTTTTATCTTAGCCTGCTTGGCACACTTTCTTCATTCCTGAAGAAGGGCTCATGCCCGAAACATCGAATTTCCTGCTCCTTGGATGCTGCCTGACCTGCTGCGCTTTTCCAGCAACACATTTTCAGCTCTGATCTCCAGCATCTGCAGTCCTTACTTTCTCCTAGAGTCATTCACTCATACTCACTCAGATTGTTGATGTGTGTTAGGATAAGGAAAGATCTCCAAACAGTTCCTGGAATTATCCCATTGCGTCAGATCCCCTTTGGTCAATGATTTTTTTCTTTTGCTATAGCCAGTTCCTGATCCATGTACTTTTACAGAATAGAATTGGAACAGGCCATCTGAAGAGTATCCCAACAAAGCCCATTCCCCTACCCTTGACTAAGGCACCTAACATACCCTTCCCTGAACACTATGGACAATTTAGCATGGGAAATCCAACTAACCTGCACATCCTTGGACTATGGGAGGAAACCAGAGCACACCCAGGAAACACAGACATGGGGAGAATGTGTAAACTCCATATAGACAGTCGCCCGAGGCTAGAATCGAACCTGGGTCCCTGGCACTGTGAGGCAGTAGTGCTAACCACTGAGCCACACTTTTTTTCAGTTTGTAAACAAATCTCTCATGTGTACTTTATCAAACTGTCTTTTAGCGATCCAGGCACATGACACCAGATGGATTTGATTAGAGGTATAATTTCTTCGAAAAGAAACAGTGGTGTTGTAATTTCAGAGTCATGTACTATTGAAATGTGCTTGTCTTATGTTATTCTCTTCATTCTTGAAGCAGCTACATTTGGAATAAACAGGTCAGTATTTTTGCCAAAATCATAAAATTTAGGAGCAGAAGTAGGCCATTCAGCCCACCAAGTCTGCTTTGTGGCTGATCCGATAATCATCAATTCCAATTTTCTGCCTTTTCCCCATAATTCTTGATTCCCTTACTGATTAAAAATCTGTCTATCTCAGTCTAAAATATACACAATGACCCAACCTCAACAGCCCTCTGCAGAAAAGAATTACACAGATTCCCTACCCTCTGAGAGAAAAATAATCTTCCTCATTTCTATCTTAAATGTGTGACCCCTTACTCTATGCCGTTTGGTCCTTGACTCTCTTACATGAGGAAGTAACGATCCTGCAGATACCCTGTCAAGCCCCCAATGAACCGTATATGCTTCACTAAGATCATCTGTCATTCTTCTAAACTACAGGCCCAGCCTGCTCAATCTCTCCTCATAAGACAGTCCCTCCACGTTAGTGATCAATCTAGTGAACTCTTTCTGAACTGCCTTTCCTTAGGTAAAGGGTTCAAAACTGTTCACAATATTCTTAATTAGTGCCTTGTTTAGTTCTAGCACAACCTTCCTACTTTTATAGAGAGAATGATGTGGAGGTGCCGGTGTTGGATTGGGGTAGACAAAGTTAAAAATCACACACTAGGTTACAGTCCGACAGATTTATTTGAAAATACAAGCTTTCGGAGGGCTGCTTCCTCATTAGGTAGCTAGTGGGACAGGATACACAGGACATGTTGCATTTTTAAATAAACCTGTTGGACTGTAACCTGGTGTTGAGTGATTTTTCATTTTTAAGAGAAAAAGCAGAGTTAACGTTTCGGGTCTAGTCATCCTTCTTCAGTCCTTACCTAAAATATTAACTCTGCATTTTCTCCTCCGAAGCTGCCAAACCTCCAACAAATTTTGTTTCTGTTTCAGACTTTCAGCATAGACAGTTCTTTGCGTCTTTTTCTCCCTAATTTTATACTAATTTCCTTTGAAATAAAGATCAACATTAATTTGCCTTCCTTATGATCTGCTGAACTCAGACGTTAATATCTTTTCTGAGGACTCCTAAATTTACTTGTGCTGTATCTTTTTGTGTATCTCTCCATTTAAATAATATTCAGCTCTTCTATTTTGAGATGACTTGGACAAAAGCTATCTCTTCCCAAGGCCTGTTTAATTTTCCAGGTTGTTAGGTTATTTTCATTCTGCTGCTTTTCCCATGTGTTTCTCACTATTGAGACCACGTAACAGAATTCAGTCAATACCAGATTTCTCTACCTTGTATTGCACAGTTGTAACATTGCTAGTGTTGACTGCACTGAGTAAACAATGGTTTAGGAGCTGTCAATAGGGGAAGAAAGGTAAAGAAAAAATTGAATTTTTATAGCACCTCAAAGAATTTTGTAGCCACTGGTGTCCAGTTAAAATGTAGTTGCTGATGTAATGTGGAGAATGTGACAAACAATTTATGCGTGGAGAGCTTCCACAATCAGCAATACGATAATGATCAGATCAGCTATTTTTGTGCTGTTAAATGAGCATTAAATATTGAGTTAAATGTTGTATTATCTTAAAAATATAGAAATACAGACTTTGCTTACATGTTCTGTTGGATTTAATAGTCTGACATCAACATTTCAAATTCCGGATCAGTGGTGCTGGAAGAGCACAGCAGTTCAGGCAGCATCCAACGAGCAGCGAAATCGACGTTTCGGGCAAAAGCCCTTCATCGGGAATAAAGGCAGAGAGACTGACGCGTGGAGAGATAAGCTAGAGGAGGGTGGGGTGAGGAGAGAGTAGCTTAGAGTACAATGGGTGAGTGGGGGAGGAGATGAAGGTGATAGGTCAGGGAGGAAAGGGTGGAGTGGATAGGTGGAAAAGGAGCTAGGCAGGTCGGACAAGTCCTGACAAGTCATGGTGACAGTGCTGAGCTGGAAGTTTGAAACTAGGATGAGGTGGGGGAAGGGGAAATGACGAAGCTGTTGAAGACCACATTGATGCCCTGGGGTTGAAGTGTTCCGAGGCGGAAAATGAGGCGTTCTTCCTCTCAGTCTCTCTACCTTTATTCCTGATGAAGGGCTTTTGCCCGAAACGTCGATTTCGCTGCTCGTTGGATGCTGCCTGAACTGCTGTGCTCTTCCAGCACCACTGATCCCAGAATCTGGTTTCCAACATCTGCAGTCATTGTTTTTACCTTGTTATCAACATTTCAAATCAGAGCAGGGAATTTTGTCTCTTGCCTCATCACCATTCCTTCAATAACATCCCAAAAAACAAATTAACAGACCCTTCACCTCTGAGATTGATGACATCTTGTTGCGGATAGATTGTCTGCTGTGTTTACCTACAAAACTAAAAATCACAAAACACCAGGTCATCAACCACCTGATGGAGGAGCAGTGCGATGAAAGCTAGTACTTCCAAATAAACATGTTGGATTATAACCTGGTGTTGTGAGATGTTTAAGTTTGTCCACCCCAGTCCAACACCTGCATCTCCAAATCATGGTTACCTACTAAACAACAGTGTCTATACTTTGAAGTTATTTGTGTGGCCCAACCTTGTTTGTGACAAATATGACAAATTCCTACATAAATGCATGTCTTTTTTATTCACCAGAATATGCTTGTGTATTATGATAAATCTTTGGTGAGCAGTCTAAAAGGCTGCTTTTCTGTAGCTAGAAAACCACAGGGAAGGAAAAAAATTGACGTTATTCTGAAGAGATACGGCATAGCACTAATTGAGTATTGGAATCTTAGTTTGTTGCCTAAGAAAACAGAACAAGAAAAGGAACCTATTAATGGAGACAAGTCCACAATCCATCCTACCCTTCTTGGAACATTCCCAGAAGAAAATGAATTCAATATCTTTGAGACTTTTGTCTTCTATAATCAATTTGGGTTGTTCCATACTTTTGTGGTCCTTAGTAGGACAAAAAGTAAAGTGTTCTTTAAAGTATTTCATCAAGTGGCAACAGAAATTTTAATTTTCATTGGCAGAAATAAAATGCTACAGGAGCTGGAAACAAAAACAGTAAATGTTTGGGAATCTGGTAATATCTGTGGAGGAGAAATCGAATGAATGCTTAAGTCAACTATGACCTTTCTTTGGAAGAGAAGAGGGAGGTGGAAAAGTGATGGATTTTACACTTTAGCTAATGGTGGAGAGGGGAGAGTGGAACAGAAGGGAGGTCAGAGAAGGTTAGGGGATGAGATTAAAGATGTCACAGAGCAAAGAGCAAAGGGAGTTGAAATGGTTTTGGAGAAGTGAGACAGATCCTGAGTAGGTGTTAATAGCAAATTACAGGCCGACTGCGCTGAAAGCAAACCCAAGAAAGCCAGAAAATGGGAGAGAAGTTGGAGGGGGTGGGGTGCGAGGTTGAGGAAAATAAAATGGATCACAGATAGAATACAGAGTTGAATTTAATGTTGAGTCCAGAAGGTTGTGAAGTGCCTAAATAGAAAATTAGACGCTCTTCCTCCAACATACATTGGCCTTCAGGGCAACACTGCAACTGAGCTAGGACAGTAGGTTTTGTATAGAGCCTTTTTGAGAGTGTATCACATGTGAGGTAATAGATAGGCTGAAGTACATTGCAAGGTTGTAGTACAATTGAGGGATTCTAATGAGGTTGTAAACTGCCAGAGTTTAGCTCGAGTTCAGTCAGATATGGCTCAAGGAAGCAGTGTGGGAATTAGTAATCTAACACTGGTGCAGTCAGAGATGCCCTTTGGAGTGTGAGGATAAGGCTTGTTGTCAGAGTAATAGAGAAGAGCTCTGAACTGTATCTGACCCAAATTATACAAAAGAGCCTTTCTCTGCTAAATTGATCAATTTTTCTTGAATCATTCCTGCCCTTACATAGGCCCATTGGTGTTGGTTAACAAGAGCAAAATGACACACCTTTGTTTGAATCCATTATCATTTAAAAGGTGAAGCCCAGAAATATTTGCTGATCTTGTGTTCTTAAAAAGCTGAGAGAATTAATGTCAGAGAAATTAATAAATTTGTATTTTAGCCATGGTTAGTATGAACCTGATTTTTCATTTGCTTTAAAAGCTGAGGCACACTGTCAATGTTAAAGAGGAGGCAGCCTGGCTCATGGTTCTGTCTGTATTATATAGCATTTGGCGATGGAGAGCTTGCTGCTGTCATTGAGTATAAAAACAAAATGCATTGTCTCAGCAATATTAAGGAAGCTCTCGACTGCGATGATGAGCAGCATAGGAAAAACTGAGTTTGATTGGATCTGACTTACCATGCATATTAGCTGGCCTGGGAGAGCTGGAATGGGGAAGTTTAATTAACTCAATACTTTGATGAAACTTGGTGTTCAAAATAGAAGACGACACAGTGACAATAAAAGGCTGGAGTTGTTAATTTGGAGTTCCTGGCTGAGCGAGCTATTGAGTAACTGAATTTTAGTTCAACCATAAGATATTTATTTCCCTTTTTATTCACTGCCCAGAGACTTTGTTCAGTTTAACAACCTTATTATGATCGCTAAAACCTCCAAAAATATTTGACATTCTTGTTTATGAAGTGACAATCAGCTCTATCAGGAGATATTTGTAATAAGTTTATTTTGTTTTTAAATGATCACATTAAATAGACAAATAGAATGAGATGAAGACTCTTATCTTTCTAATGCTTTTGTCACTCTTTAGAATATTGCTGTTATGTTGTCTGACATGATGATTACTGCCGCCTAGGTATTGCATCCTTAGCTACTTTGGGCTGAATCTTAGGTTTTATTGGCTGATTGTGAGTAGTGTTGAGTTTTTTTGGTGGGATTTTTGTTGTGGGACCCAGTCGATTTTCTCGCTATATTTTACTAAACTCACCTTGTTAACTACCCAACCTGTTTGTTGGTGCCCCTCATATCAGATCCTAACCCCACCATAACACATACTGCTCCCAGAACAACTTACCATTCACTCGGCATCCATTCAAAGGTTGGCATCCTTGCTGCCCAAGGGACGTGTGAAAAGCTACTGTGTAGCTGGCTAAGCACTGGTATTTCAAAGCTGCCCTTCTCTGTCATGGATATGTTTGGAACATGCCAGAGAAGGAGAAGATGGCACTGCCATGCTAAAACGGGAATTGGATGCCCTGTTTAAGGGTTGGTGCAGAAGGTGGAGCCCTTTTCACAGAGGACCAGCCAAGGAAGCCACAATCCCAACCACTGGTTGGAGGTTACAACCTGGGTCAATGTTACCTCAATGGTCTGGAGGAACAGAGCTGAAAATGTATTGCTGGAAAAGAGCAGCAGGTCAGGCAGCATCCAAGGAGCTAGAGAATTGACGTTTCTGGCATAAGCCCTTCTTCAGGAATGAGGAAAGTGTGTCCAGCAGGCTAAGATAAAAGGTAGGGAGGAGGGACTTGGGGGAGGGGCCTTGGAGATGCGATAGGTGGAGGAGGTCAAGGTGAAGGTGATAGACCGGAGTGGGGTGGGGACGGAGATCTTCTTCCTGACCTCTCTGCCCCCACCCCACTCCTGCCTATCACCCTCACCTTGACCTCCTTCCACCTATTGCATTTCCAACGCCCCTCCCCCAAGTCCCTCCTCCCTACCTTTTATCTTAGCCTGCTGGACACACTTTCCTCATTCCTGAAGAAGGGCTTATGCCAGAAACATCAATTCTCCTGTTCCTTGGATGCTGCCTGACCTGCTGCACCTTTCCAGCAACACATTTTCAGCTCCGGTCTGGAGGAACAGCCAACAGCACCATCAGAAGGTCAATAACGTTCTCTGCTCCGTCAGGGTAAATCCCATACTCTTTTACTCTGCTATCGCACAATCACCCCATCTCTGCTACTTCAGCCAACTTCTATCCAAGCTCACGCTCCACCTCTCTCACTGTTGCTCTTTCTCACTCTCACTGCGCCACCCCTGAACCCCCAGACCGCTCACTCTGCCTTCCCTCTGCTCTGCCTCCTCATTCCCTTGGGACACCTCACCATATTTCCCTCACCTGCACCAGGACTAATAGTTGAGACACCGACCTTCATTTCACTCAATGCCTTCTCTTCTCCAATTACAGGCGGGTACAGCCTAAGGCTAAGGGCAGAGGGGGTAAAGGGGTAGATATGGGTGGAGGGGTGCCAGACATTAGGTTCCTCACCCCCTACAAGGAAAGAGTCCTGACCCTCAGAAGAACAGGATAGGATCACTCCTGTGGGGATGCTCAAACATGTGTGCCCAGACAACAGAGTAAGTACCACTCTTCAAAGGAGAGATGATATATCTCTCCTTTGTGCCTTGTGATGTCCACAACGTCCACAGTTCAAAGCAGCTAGAAAACCATCTCTTCGATCTCTGAAGAAGAGGTCAGAAGTCACATGACACCAGGTTATAGTCCAACAGGTTTATTTGAAATCCCAAGCTTTCAGAGCGCTGCTCCTTCATCAGATGAAGTGGTAGGATGCAGATAAAATCTAGCCCAAGACTGAGTAATGATGGCATCTTTTCCAGAGGAAGTCCATGGGCTGAATGTCAAAGCGATGAACATAGTATCATGATGCGCTGAGGACAATTCTAGACCAAAGTCTTACTGATCCCATTGACCTAGACAAACAGAAAATGCCTTTGTGTTCTTGATTATGGATAAAAATTCTTGTCGATTGTCTATAAACTATTTTGCGTATGTACACTGTTATGAACTAAGCCAGACCACTCAAAACATTCTTAAGCAGGCAGCCCCAGATCATAACTTTGCAATTTGTTTCAGTAAGTGTACAGTGAAAATTACCTGGAGTAAGTTAGCTATGTTGACTACTAGATTCTAAAACAGATAAAAATGTATTTACAAAACTACACAATGAAATGCAAAGAACAGAATAAAGAACCCCCACAGAACTCAATCTATCCCACTAGACTTAATTATACTGTTCCAAATATACACAACAGTTCCAATAAGCAAACTCCCTTTAAAAGCCAGTATAAATGGTACACAGCCTTACAGGTTGAAGCTGAAAGGTAGAAAAGAGAGAGAGCTTCCACCTAGCCCCCTGTTGTACTTCCCAGGTCAAGACTCAACTAAAAATGCTCAGTTCAACTCAACTAGCTAAAGAGCTGACCCTTTCTTTATACAGCTCACTTCTAAAACATGAGCACTTTGGCCTGAAGTCTCATCTGTTTACATATAGACAAAAGGCCTGTCAAAATCCATTTCAATGCTGTACCAAACCATACCGATTGAAGCCTAGCCCGATTTGTTACCCCTCTGAAAAAAAATCAAGGACAGAGTCTCTTTGAGTCAAGAAACAGTTTTTAGAAAAAAAGAGATTAGCTTTGTGACAACACCAAGATCAATGCATCACCTTTAATGTAATAAATCATTCCAATGAGCTTCAAGAAGTGTTACCAAGAAGTCTGTGGCTCAGTGGGTGTGGTACACCTATCTTTGAGCTGGAAGGCTCTGGGTACAAGTCTCTCTCCAGAATTTGAAAGCAATTGGGAGCAAAGGTAGGCCATTCAGCCCAATGTCTCTGCTTCACCATTGAATGAGATTTTGGTTGATCTGATAATCTTCATCTTCACTTACCTACATTTTCCCAATAACCCTTGATTCCCATGCTAATTATAAAATCTGTCTACCTGAGACTTGAAAATGTTTAATGACCCAGCCTCAACAGCCTTCTGCAGAGAATTATTCCCCACATTCACTACCATCCCCTCCTTGTCTCTGTCTTAAATGTGTGATCCCTTATTCTGAGTTTGTGTCCTCTAAACAGCATAATATACTACCTCCAACACCATGGGCCCTGACCTTATTAAATAGTTGGATGTGTGGCATCTTCTCAAATGTTTTCTGAAAATCCAAATATGTTACATCTGCTGCTTCCCCTTTATCAATCCAGCTTGTTACCACTTCAAAGATTTTTAGTAAATTTGTCATGCATAATTTCCCCTTTATGAAGCCATGCTGACTTTGTTTGATCATGTTATGTATTCTGAGATAGTCTGCTATTACATCCTTTATAATAGACTCTATGATTTTCCCAATAACAGTTACGAA
Source organism: Hemiscyllium ocellatum (assembly GCF_020745735.1). NCBI lineage: Eukaryota > Metazoa > Chordata > Chondrichthyes > Orectolobiformes > Hemiscylliidae > Hemiscyllium > Hemiscyllium ocellatum. Next base: position 7,464,444 of record NC_083426.1, on the reverse strand, counting down.
GCTAACTGGCCTATAGTTACCTGCTTTCTGTCTCATTCCCTCTTCAAAATAAATGTGCTACACTGAGAGTTTTCTAATCTTCTGGAACTTTTCCAGAATCCAAGGATCCCTGCAAGATTCCAACCAGTGTATCCATTATTGTTGTAACTACTTCTTTTAATATCCTAGGATGTATTCTACCAGGTCCAACAGACTTACTGGTCTTTAGCCCTAATAATTTCCCTCGCACTTTGACTAGTGAAAGTTTGCTCATCTTAGAGTCATAGCATCATACAGCACAGATAGAGTCTTTGGTTCAACCAGTCCATGCTGAAAGTAATCCCAAACGAAACTAGTCTCACCTGACTGCTGCTGGTTCAGATCCTTCCAAACCTTTCCTATCCAAATGTCTTTTAAATGTTGCAATTGTACCCACATCCACCACCTCCTCAGGAGTTTCAGTCCACACCCTCAGTATAAAATATTGTCTTTTTTAAAACTCTCTCCTTAAAAATGTGCCCCTCTGGTCTTGAAAACCCTCATCCTTAGGAAAAGGTACCTTCCATTAACCTTATCTATACCCCTCATGTCTTCTGCTTTTGCCCTTTTGAATATTTAGCAATTTTAACAATGGTTTAACAAGTCATTTAACGGGCCTGAACATCTTTTAAAGTCAACATGGAACGGGGAAATATTACCAGCAAGAGCAGAAATGTGGGTCTAATTGAATAACTCTTCCTAAGGACAGGTACACACACGATAAGCCAATATTTTCCTTTGGTGCAATACAATTCTATTTTTTTTTCCCTAATTGCTCTCCAGTTCAATCCAAATAGTCTGTGCTGGAACATAACGTGGAATATAAACATTGTGAGAGAGATGCTTATTAGAAAAAAAAGGAGGAGAAAGTAAGCAGAAAATAAATTAAGTTACACCAGAGAACTATTAAGCAATAACTAACTAGGTTGGTACATTTCAGCAGTGAGGTCAGTCCCTTTAGGTCCTATTACTCACTTTCTTTCTTGTTCATATTGAACTGGTGCCAGTCCATAAATGACCGTTATCTCTATATTTAATCTCTCACACTCTTGCTTGCTTGAGTAAATGAGCTGGACAGATGCCAATCTATTATGAAGTCTGCCTCAATAGGCCATGCAACACTTAAAAGTTTGAATAAAGAGCTGGGAGAATGCCAATCTGTAATGAACCCAATCTCTGAAGACCCCATTTCCACACTCTGTCTCTCTGTCTCCCTCTCCTTCTCTCTTTTTCTCTCCATCCTTGAGAAACTGAAGGGAATGAGGTCTACATAGTTTTCCCATCTCTGTGAATCTCTTTATTATTTCTGTCTCTTTACTGCTAAGTAAAAAACAAAGAATTTATTTTCAAGTTGCAGCTCATACTCTTTAAATGCAAAGCAAATGAGAAATCATGCAAAGTTTAGATCTCAAAAAGGAGGTCATTCAGCCCATTATATCCGGGTACAGTTTTAACTGGTAATGATGAATAGCAGAAAGTTCTGGAAACACAGAGTATTTGAAGAGGAAAGACTAATCAACATGTTGGCTGTGTGGCCTCAGTTTTTGACAACTCTTGCCACCTATTGAATTTTGGAGATAATGGCATAGATGGGGGCCATTTGGCCCATTTGGTCAATGCTGGATCTTTGTTTAGGAACCCAATCAGCCCTAGCTCCCCATTCTAAACACACCCCTGGAAGTGTATTTCCCTGACATCCAACTTCCTGTGTAAATTATTGTTACTGTCTGCACCACCATCCTAATGACATTCCAGGTCATTAGTAGCTACTGCAGGAAGATGTATTTCCTCACAAACCCCACTCACCCTTGTTTCTCTTGACTAAAACATCACATCTGTGTCTCCTGTTCCTTGGACCATTTTTCAATGAAAACAGAATTATAGTTTGGATTGAAGACACTCTAATACGTGCCTTAATTAGTATGATACTAAACCTGCCTTAGGGGAACAAAGTGGGAGATAGCTCTGGTTGTAGTGATCCAATTGAACCTACTGACGGCAGTTCATTGGATGTAAACAATACTAAACAGAAAGAATCTAATGAATGTAGATTAAAGCTGTTCTAAAGCTACTGAGCAAATTTAAAGAAAGATAATTAGCATCAATAGAAAGACCTGCTAAAAGTCTGAAGGCTCCAGGAATACCTCCCCCTGCTATTTAATACTTTTAATTTCCCAGTACTGTCACCCATCATCTTGAAGCATGCAGATGCACAGAGAGAAAGAAAGAAAATTACAGATCTAGAAATTTTAATTTACAATCATGGCTGTTAGAGCTATTTCATTATTTATTATTTTCACTTGGGATTATAGTTTAATGCAAGTCATTCTACCTCCCATAATGTGAAGTATCAGTGTGTGAACAAGGAAATAATTTGTAACATCTCTTGCTGTTGTCTGAAACACTTCACATCTCATTAATTCATGCTTTTTTGGGTGATGTGGACACTGGTTTGCACACAGGAAGATCCCATAGTCAGCGAGTGAGTAACCAGTTAATTTGTTTGAACTACGGAGAGGACAATATTGCCTAATATATTAGCCTCCTGCCTAATGTATTAGCTCTAATTGGGAAAACAGATGTGGTTTATCGTGCATTTGATTAGTTAGCTAGAAAATGAGTCATAGACATCCTGGCTCTTTTAATTGATGCCAATTATCATTACAGTTCACTCACAACCTTTAGGGTAGTTTTAATGCACAGAGTGTCTCTCTCTCTGTCTTTGTCTGCTCTTGACTATGGGGTTCATTTAGATTCCTGTTACTCTCACAGTGCTGGATCAGGGTATTGTCACTTGGGATCAAAGCTAGGGAGGAATCCAATGGCTTTGCTGATTCGTGGATGGCAGGGCAGGATCTCCTCTCTGGTAATCAATGGAGTAGCTGTCCCAAGGAATGAAGGATTGTCCAATAACCCCAGCCTAGTCAGGACTAGCTGGCCAATCAGGGGGACAGTATCACATCAGCACCACAGGTAATGGTGGTCAAAGCTGATGCTATACCTTAATGGTGAAGGGATCCCTTTAACAGTGTCACTCTGTGCAGGGGGTCTCTGTGACTGTTTCACTCTGTGCTGGGGGTCTCTGTGACAGTGTTAGTCTGTGCTGGGGTTCCTTGTGATTGAGTCACTCAGTGCAGGGGATCTCTGTGACTGTGTCACACTGTGCAGAGGGTCCCTGTGACTGTGTCACTCTGTGCAGGGGGTCCATGTGGCAGTGTCACGCTGTGCAGGGGGTCCTGATTTTGTGTCACTCTGTTCAGGGGGTCTCCGTGACAGTGTCACTCTGTGCAGGGGGTCCCTGTGACTGTGTCACTCTGTGCAGGAGGTCCTGAGTTTATGACTCTCTGTGCAGAGGGTCCCTGTGACAGTGTCACACTGTGCAGAGGGTCCCTGTGACTGTGTCACTCTGTGCAGGGGGTCCATGTGGCAGTGTCACGCTGTGCAGGGGGTCCTGATTTTGTGTCACTCTGTTCAGGGGGTCTCCGTGACAGTGTCACTCTGTGCAGGGGGTCCCTGTGACTGTGTCACTCTGTGCAGGAGGTCCTGAGTTTATGACTCTCTGTGCAGAGGGTCCCTGTGACAGTGTCACACTGTGCAGAGGGTCCCTGTGACTGTGTCACTCTGTGCAGGGGGTCCATGTGGCAGTGTCACGCTGTGCAGGGGGTCCTGATTTTGTGTCACTCTGTTCGGGGGGTCCCTGTGACTGTGTCACTCTGTACAGGGGGTCCTTATTTTGTGTCACTCAATGCAGGGGGTCTTTGTGACAGTCTCACTCTGTGCAAGGCTTCTCTGTGACAGTGTCACTCTGTGCATGGGGTCCCTGTGATTGAGTTACTCTGTGCAGGGCCTTCCTGTGACAGTGTCACTCTGTGCAGGTGGTCTCTGTGACAGTGTCACTCTGTTCAGGGAGTCTCTGTGACAGTGTCAATCTGTTCGAGGGGTCTCTGTGATAGTGTCACTCTGTTCAGGGAGTCTCTGTGACAGTGTGACTCTGTTCAGGGGGTCTCTGTGACAGTGTCACTCTGTGCAGGGGGTCCTGATTTTGTGTCACTCTGTGCAGTGTGTATCTGTGACTGTGTCACTCTGTTCAGGGGGTTCCTGTGACTGTGTCACACTGTGCAGGGGTCTCTGTGATGGTGTCATTCTGTGCAGGTGGTCCTGAGTTTGTGTCACTCTGTGCAGGGGGTCCCTGTGACAGTGTCAATCTGTTCAGGAGGGTCTCTGTGACAGTGTCACTCTGTGCAGGCAGTCTATGTGACAGTGTCACTCTGTTCAAGGGGTCTCTGTGACAGTGTCACTCTGTTCAGGGGGTTCCTGTGACAGTGTCACTCTGTGCAGGGGGTGCCTGAGTTTGTGTCACTCTGTGCAGGGGGTCCATGTGGCAGTGTCACTCTGTGCCAGGGGCCTGTGTTTGTGTCCCTGTGCAGGGCATCCTCCAGACAGACATCTGAAGGCTGTAGAACAGTTGGGTTTTTGATTGATGGGGAAAATGGCCCTAACAAAGTGACATGACAACGAAGGAGAAATTTATTTCAAAATCCAGGCAAAAACTGCCCTTATTAGCTCCCCAATATGTCTGTGATCCAGTCCCATGTGAATAGACCCCCGATAGATCCCTCCACCTCTCTTCAATGTTTTCTCCTTCTACCAATTCTCTTCCCTCTCTTAATCTATCCCCATACTTCACACCCTCCTCCCCTCCAATTAGTCTTCCCTCTGTTTCATCATCACTCCACCTCCTCTTTTTGCCCCCACCCCCAAATTCCCTCTACCTTTTACCTTCTGACTTCCCTCCCCTCCTCTCCTCCACCTCTTTTTTCCGTCCCTCTCTCCACCGCCCCCTCCATCTCGTTCCTCCAAGTCTTCCTCTCGGCCTTCCCCCTTCCACCTTCCTTGTTTGCCTTCCCTGATATTGGATGGATTTGCTGTCCCAGCAACTGTAGATGTTGCAGTAAGATGTTGCTGTGTAAATGCAGCCCTACCCTGATGTCAGAGTGTCATGCTTTGATCACCCAGTTTAGTTGCCTGGTAACTGAGCGTGCCAGCTGTGCATGTGTTTGAAGTCACTGTACCTGTTTCTCCTTGCTCAGTGTCCTGTGTGATTAGAATATTAATCTCCGTAGAGGTCACATGGCTACCTGTGATGACGCTACAGAACAAGAGGGTGTGCGAATGGGGCTCTCTGCAACTTCTTAGTGCTTTCTCCCTGACCCTTGACCTCTGCCTCCCGCCCCCCCCCCCCAGGGTCAATCCCTCACTGATAGCCTCCAATGAGCTGAGCGGTGGGCATTCTGGGGTTGACGTCACCTTGCCAGCTTGCTCAGGAGTTTCCAGGAATTAAAGACCAATCTGCAGAATGTTGACTGTGAACAAAGCCAAGGGAAAAATCTTTATGTTCACAAAAGAACTCGTCTTCATTTTTAAAAATTTTCAACGCTTTGGTTATTCACTGTCAACATATGGAGTGAGAGAAAAAATGCTGTTAGTCTCCAGTCACCAGTGGAGATTGGACTTGAGCTCTACCACTGAAACAGTCCATTCGGCCCATCTAGTCTAAGCTGATGTTTACATTCTCCCCCCTCCAACTCTGTTTCACCTCTCCCTGTCAGCACAGCCTTCTATGAGAATCTCCCTCATGTGTTTGTCCAGCTTTCTCCTCAAAAAATCAAAGCTGTCCAGTTCAGCCACTCCCTGCTATTGTGATCTCCACATTCCCATCATTCTGTGATTTTTCCCAATCTTTGGGACAGGGGTACTGCTAGCAAAACCAGCATTTGATCCCCATTCCTAATTGCTTTTGAACTGACTGGCTTGTTAGGCCATTTCAGAGGGCAGTTAAGAGACAATCACATTACTATGGAACTAGAGTCACATTCAGGTCAGACCAGGGAAGGATGGCAAATTTCCAATTGATGATCATTTCATGATCACCATTAATAAGATAAGTTTTCGAATTTGGACTTGATTAGTTGGATTCAGCTGCCCATGGTGGGACAGGAACCTGGGTATTAGCCAGGTATTACTCCTTAATTCCCCAAGTACAAATGATTCTGTTTTACTGCTGGACAATGGAAAGTTGGTTTTTTTATGAACATGGATCCATTAGGTGAACAATTAGATGAGGACTTGGTAACCAGGAATAGATACCTGTACTGATAAATATATACAAGGATACACATTGTTCCATTTCCTTTCTACATTTGGATAATGCTTTTAGCAGATGTACAATGTGACTGTGTCTAGTCGTTAAATAATTATCATGGCATGGTTGTGCAGTTTCTCATTGCAGTGTGCTGACTTAGTAGACAAATGTACACCATGGATGTGGATGCATAGTTACTGTCATGTGTTATACATTCAATACCAGAGTCAGCATCTTGTGTGAAAGATGGTTGGTCATGTACAATTCAGATGTGTCATCTGTTTCACTGTTTCATTGCTTATGTCAACATCAAGCAGTTTGGACTGTAGGCAATGTTGCAGCATCTTTCCATGCACCCCACTTATTCAACCCTGACCTTGGTTCATATTGGGATAACTGTCTGCTCACTCACCTGGTCATGCTCTTGAACCATTTTCTCCCTTCTTCCCAAAGCTACATCATGTGCATGTGCTTACATTGTAAGAGTGTGTGATTGAAGGAATACGTGCATCTATTCTCCGAACATGAGAGTGCTTGGTAAGGGTAAGCCATTGCCTTTAGGAGTAGGTCATTAATTTAACATGACTATCTGAAAATTTTGTCAAAAAGCTTTGTGTTTTCATGATCATGAACTTCACCTTCCGAACAGTGCATTCCGTGAGACAGGAGGTCAGGCAGCATCCAAGGAACAGGAAATTCGGTGTTTCGGGCCAGAGCCCAATGAAGGGCTTTGGCCCGAAACGTCGAATTTCCTGTTCCTTGGATGCTGCCTGACCTGCTGTGCTTTAACCAGCAACACATTTTCAGCTCTGATCTCCAGCATCTGCAGACCTCACTTTTTATTCCACGAGACAGTTTGATTAATGCTATTGAGGAGAGGAGATAATGTGTTGAAAACCCCACATCCTGTGTATCCCTTGAAAGGGTTCAAAACAAACAAAAAAAATGCAGAATATAAAAGTTACTATGTCAACAACAGCTGGAATCTTTATTTGTCTCAGAAAATGGAATTTGGTGAAATAGTCAGTTATCAGAATCCAGTTATACACTTGGATGTGGAAAATATCAGTTGAATTCTTGCACTTAGGCACTGAAAAACATTGTGTGGAATCAGAAGTCTGTTGATTGTTGTGGTTGATGGAGTTGGCATCTTTTGTAGAACTTGATTCATTGACTGATGCCCTTATTGATGCATGTCCAACAGATAATTTACATGCTAATCTCTGTGGGACAATCACATATTTATCTATGAAAATTATGTTTCTAAAGAGTTCTGGTTAATCTTTAAATGACCATAAAGAGCATGCTTGCTCAGCGATCAATTGAATGCATATGAATTGGCCAATATTGTGGCCTGGCTTCCTGCAGGAGGGCATGAACTGATGTCTGTGAATGCTGGAGGTGACTCGGACCTAAGTTAATTTTCTAGAACTTGCAAAATCTTTCAGTCATCACTCAGAATATGGGAGGATTTGCAGTTTGAGACCACGGGTACAGTGTGAAAGTTTGCAGATGATACTAAGATGAGTGGCAGAGCAAAGTGTGCAGAGGACTGTGAAACTTTGCAGGGGAACATAGATACTTTTAGTGAGTGAGCAGATGGATTACAACGTTAATAAATGTGAAGTCATTCATTTTGGTAGGAGTAACAGTAAAAAGGATTATTACTTGAATGGTTAAAAAATTTGTAGCATGCTGCTTTGCAGAGGGATCTGGGTGTCTTTGTGCATGACTCACAGAGGGTTGGTCTGCAGATCCAACATGTAATTAGGAAGGCAAATGGAAATTTGTCCTTCATTGCTAAAGGGATTGAGATTAAAAGCATGGAGGTTATGTTGCAGCTGTCCAGGGTACTGGTGAGGCCACACCTAGAGTACTGTCTCCTTACTTGAAAAAGAATGTACTGGCACTAATCAGGGTACAGAGGAAGATCACTAGGTTGTGGAGTTGTGGGGGTTGGCTTATGAGGAGAGACTGAGTAGATTGGGATTACATTCATTGGAATTTAGAAGAGTGAGGGGGGATCTTATAGAAACATATAAAATGATGAAGGGAATAGATAAGATAGAAGTAGAGAGGATGTTTCCACTGGCAGGTGAAACTAGGGCAAGAGGGCATAGCCTCAGAATTAGGGGCAGCAGATTTAGGACTGAATCGAGAAGGAACATCTTCACCCAGAGAGTTGTAAATCTATGGAATTTCCTGCCCAATGAAGTAGTTGATGTTACTTCAGTAAACATTTTAAAATTAAGATAGATTTTTTTGAAAAATAATACAATTAAGGGATACGGTGAGAGGGCAGGTAAGTGGACCTGAGTCCATGAAAAGAGCATCCATGATTTTATTGAATGGTGGAGCAGGCTCAATGGGCTGGATGGCCTACTCCTGCTCCTATTTCTGATGCTCCTATGTTCTAATTGTTCTCAATTTTTCATTCCCAAAGCAAATATCCTGTCTCTCTTTATCTGTGATTTATTGTTCTATAAAACGAGTATTCATTTTTTCTTGAACAATTGGAATTTAGACAGAATATCAATGGACTGTCAATCCATGTTTGGAAATTTGTTTTCCATTTTGTTGCACTTCTTCATTGTTTAAATTGTAGGAAGTAAAATAATCTGTGCCACATTCTCTTACCTTTGCTTTTGCTGAATTTTCTTCTTCGCAACCTCCCCACTCCCCCCCCAGCTTTTTGTTATCTTTACTGCTTTGCTTCTTCAATTTTCTTTCTGCAGTTATTTTCAAAGTTGCAGTCTTAGAATAAGTAGCAATCATCACATGTATGTTTACAAAAGAAAGAATAGAAAGGTTTTGTAAATTGCCATACCATGGCATCTAAATTAATGTCAGAAGTCATAAATAAGAAGAAAAACAAGAAAAGGTTCATCACAGTTCAATTAATGGTTCCTGGGTTTGGGGTATGCTGGAGAACTGGGCACACAAGGCTGGGCGGAGACCATCACATCGAGATGAGACCACCCCACCACACTGGAACTAGATCTCCATACTGGGCAATTGGAAGACCCCGAAAGCCAATTCCAAAGCAAGGACGAGACCTCCATGCCAAGACCAGACCTCTGCACGAGGCCTATGCAGGCTGCTGGAATACCCAGAAGTTACTGAAGAAGACCTCCTGTCGGGACGAGACCACCATAGTGCACTATGCCTGGCTAAAACCGCCCTCCTGAAGAAGACTGACACCCCTCCAAGTGCCAGGTGTCTACCACCATTATGGGCTGGAAGCCACCTTATTGTTTGGCCTGGGCCAGAGGGAAGATGTTAAAATAAGTCAAGGTAACATAATAAATGTAAAGATTTTTTTAAAAAAGCATGAAAAGAGAAAAATAGCTGAGGGAGTAGATGAGCTCCCGGGCTAACGAGCCTATACATTGCACTGCTGTTTCACCACCACCTTGGCTGAAAGATGTGGCTATAGGTGGAATTTGCCCCAAGACACAGCAATGTAATGTCACATACACTTTGTAAAAAATACTCTTGCAAGAAGAAAGATTATGGAACTGTTTGAATTCTGGACATTGATTGTGATTTTTCAATATAAAAACTTTTTTGTGTCTTTTTTTCTGCCTTTTATTCTAGGAACTTCTTTTTAGGCTGTAGCAGTCCTTTAGTCATCTTTAAAAAGCTGTTTTTTTAAAAAAAATTATAACAATGGTGAGTTATCCTTTTTTGTTTAACATGAGAAAAAAATACCCCCAAGTTGCCTCCTACTTCAGTAATCTTGTATCCTTCAGTCTTAGTTGTACTGGTAACTTCAGCTCTGAGCTTAGATATGTGATGGATGACTAACAGGGAAATAACTTTGCACAGTGCCATTTTGGTGTCAACTTGCTGTTAGCAGATTCTAGTTCCTGCCAACTGTCACGGCCTCCAGAGCATATTGTTGACATGCTTGATATATTCTGTATGTCAGCCCACATAACATATCAGAGAGTCAGAATCTGGAAGCTTACTAATAGCTGAGATGAAATCTCAGACTTATGAATGTTGTCCGGCTTATATGTTCGCATTGATTACAGTTAGAACCATAGAATCTGTACAGTGTAGAAAGAGGCCATTCAGCCCATCAAGTCTGCACTAACCATCTGAAGAGAATCCTACCCTGAACAAACACACCACTCTGTCCGCACAACCCTGCATTTGCTGTGGCTAATCTACCCAGCCTGCATTTCTTTGGACTGAGAGGAAACTGGAGCATCTGATGGAAACCTATGCGGACACAGGGAGAACATGCAAACCCCACACAGACAGTCACATGAGGGTGGAATTGAACCTGGGTCCCTAGCATTGTGAGGCAGCAGCACTAACCAACATGACACCCTACCATTATATTACATATATAGCCAACTGACTGATGTGCTGAAGGGCCAAGTAGCTGTTAGCTTGTCACTTAACTGAATGAACAGAGAGGAACAAAGATCTCTTGTAGTAGATCATCACATTTCATGATGTCATCTAGCTGTTTAAAAAGGTACTGTGCCTTTCTGAGATCTGTGCAATAATAAAACTAACACTGAACCAATTCATAAACCTTCACTGTCTCCCTGAATGGGCCTGTTTAACCAGGTGAAGACTTGAAGTGAAGCCTGAGAGCTTTGTGTTCACTGCTGCTCCTTACCAGAAAAGAAAACTAAAAACAGGGGTTCGTCAGCGTGGTCGTTACTGGACAAAGGTGCAAATGAAAACCAATGCCTAGCTGCTCTTGAGTGCCTCATACTGACAATCCCAAGAATCACATCCACAGTGGGCTGTGATGTTTCCCTCTCCATGGGAAATAGCGGGGCGAGGGAAATGAAGAGGGAACATGTTTGTACATTTTGAGGATTTATGACACAAAATAGCATGTGACTTGAAAAGGATTACAAGAATTAAAGATTCTTGGGATTTTGGCTGACATTCATAAGCCACTTGATTGCCTTCACAAAATACTGCCCACCTCCTGTGATTGATTTTCAGCCTTGTAATTACCTCTCTGTTAGAAAGTCTGATGACAAGAATACAGATCAAAGAGGGAATTCAGAATCCCGCCATTGTGCCTTAATCAGACAGATTCATTCCTTGAAGTAAATATCACACTTCACAGGACATTGCAGATACCTGTCTCTCTCTCTCTCGCTCTCTCTTCATGTCAAGCTTGCTGTCCATCTCCAATGCTGAATGGCCATATTTGGACTTCCTCCTGTTGTTTCCATAGCAATGTCCTGCTCTGGTTTATAAAGAAGCAATTGGATGCCTTGGCTTACATTTTCACTGGTCTAGATTTCAATGGGATCATTTTATAAATCAGACTTTTATACCTTATAAAACCCCAGGTATTTACGATGCATACCGAGAGAATGCAATCTGCACTGAATATGTGGCAAAATCAAAATATATCAATTCACAGGAAGCCTGCCAACAAATTTGTGTTAAATGGAGCTTTGCAGTAGCTGAGAATGCCCCTTTGTAACCCAGTTTGCCTACAAATGGGCTCCATGTCAAAACAAAAATGAAAACACAATGCTGCTGTAAATATGAGAAAGCTGCATTTCTCAATTTGTTCACACCCTGCAATAGTCTGACCTCGTACAGTAAAAAGGCACCGAGTAACAACAAAAACATAAATTGCTGGAGAAACTCAGGTAGCATCTGTGGAGAGAGAATCAGAGTTAATGTTTCAAACCAGTTCTGAAGAATGGTGACTGGATGCGAAATATTAACTCTGCTTTCTCTCTCTGCATGTGCTGCCAGGCCTGCTGAGTTTCTCCAGAAATTGTTTTAAATTTCCACAGTTCTTTGTTTTAGTTTAGGCAATGAAAAATGTTTGGAGTGGTCTGTGGAAAAACTCAAAACTTTTGGCTTGCTTAGCATGCTGTCTTCAAATGGGTATGCTGTGTTGTCCATGTAGTTAAAAAACTCTTTTCTGTGTTTCTGTACTGAAGTGAGACCTCCCGAAACATCTCCACAACCTTGAGGCCTTGGCCAAGTAAACAGGTGAGTGAGTGGGGATAGGCATTCACCTGCTTCTTCAGGGTCATCAGGGTGAAAACCTTCCTGTTCTTCTGATGATGCGTTTTGTCCACTTGTCTGATCCATACCTGGAAGATGCTGGAGATTATCAATTGGTTTTGTTAGCCTCATGCTGATTGGGTAATGACTTTTTTTTAATGTGTCCTCATAGACTTTTCAGTTACAGGAAGTGACAGCCAATGTCATCCCCATTGGCAGAGACCATGGCAGTTCCCTGTTTCCACCATTACAGGCTTCGTTTTCAAACATTAAAGAGCGGTATGGTAATAGATGGTAAAACAATCCAATTTTGTCTCTGTTAAAAAATGTCTCTTGCTGTGTACTCATTTCAGATGTGAGTGAGACCATTCTGCTGAAGGCTTACCTGTGACTTTGAGCTGTAGGGGTGGTCTAAATTCACTTGGGGTAGTTCAAACAGTAAAATGACAAGTGTGCGTGCATTTGGCTAATTCAACATTCAGTGTCTGGGACTTCACTGTATTGCGGTCATCGTTCTGTTGGATCCTTCTATTCTGCTTGTAGGGATGGCTGACCATTTCACCACTGCCAGAGTTTGTTAGCCACTAATTTTCCCCATTTGTAGCTGTCCGTTCTGCCTTGTCTGTTCAATTGTTCTTCTTTCTCTTCCACCTCTATCTCCACCTATCTTCTACTCCTTACCCCCTCCTTCCACCTTATCTTCTGCATAAAAAGACAACCTTTTCCTAGCTACCATCAGTTCTGAGGAAAGGTCCCTTGACCCGAAACATTAACTGATTTGTCTCCACAGATTCTGATCTTTTCCAGCAATTTCTGGTTTTGCCTCATTGAGATTTCACTCCATACACAAAAACAAATTCCTGCTCCTTATCTCACTGCTGTCTGCAAAAGCTTGCTGTACACATATTGACTTCTATGCTTCCTATTTTTCAACAGTGCCCACTTCAGTGGCTGAAAATCACTATGGGAAATGAGGTTCTTGGAGATGCTATATAAATGCAAAGATTTGTGTGGACTTCACAACAATCCTAGAAGGTTAAAAGCATAAGACAATTAAGGAACAGAAACTTGTAAAATTCCTCCATGATTTCTTGCACTGTACACGGGGGACATTACAAGGCAGATGAAGCTTCAAGTAATATTTTGATAAAAAGCTCTTAAACCCAAAAATAAATATCATATTGCTGCCAAATTGGTTACTACAAGTTCATGTATACAAGTGAATCCAAGAATTCACACCCCATCTCCAAGTCACAAAACATTCCATAATTACTCAAAAAACCCTCATGCCCAAGATAGCACACAACCACATCAAGGAGGAAGGCTGTGATCCTGTGTACAGTCACCTGGGATCACAGCTTCAATGCGAACTGGGAGGCTGTATTGGTAATGGGAAAGATCAAAGCACAGCAGGTCAGGCAGCATCCAAGGAATAGGAAATTCGACGTTTCGGGCATAAGCCCTTCATCAGGAATGAGGAGAGGGTGGCAGGCAGGCTAAGATAAAAGGTAGGGAGGAGGGACTTGGGGGAGGGGCGATGGAGATGTGATAGGTGGAAGGAGGTCAAGGTGAGGGTGATAGGCCGGAGTGGGGTGGGAGCAGAGAGGTTAGGAAGAAGATTGCAGGTTAGGAGGGTGGTGCTGAGTTGAGGGAACCGACTGAGACAAGGTGGGGGGAGGGGAAATGAGGAAACTGGAGAAATCTGAGTTCATCCCTTGTGGTTGGAGGGTTCCCAGGCGGAAGATGAGGCGCTCTTCCTCCAACCGTCACGTTGTTATGTTTTGCCGGTGGAGGAGTCCAAGGACCTGCATGTCCTCGGTGGAGTGGGAGGGAGAGTTAAAGTGCTGAGCCACGGGGTGGTTGGCTTGGTTGGTCCGGGCGTCCATGAGGTGTTCTCTGAAGCGTTCTCTGAAGGAGTTGCCATGGGCACCTGCATGGGCCCCAGCTATGCCTGTCTCTTCGTAGGATATGTGGAACAATCCATCTTCCGCAACTACACTGGCACCACCCCCCACCTTTTCCTCCGCTACATCGATGACTGTATCGGCGCTGCCTCGTGCTCCCACGAGGAGGTCGAACAGTTCATCAACTTTACTAACACCTTCCATCCCGACCTCAAATTCACCTGGACTGTCTCAGACTCCTCCTTCCCCTTCCTAGACCTTTCCATTTCTATCTCAGGCGACCGACTCAACACAGACATCTGCTATAAACCGACTGACTCCCACAGCTATCTGGACTACACCTCCTCCCACCCTGCCCCCTGTAAAAACTCCATCCCATATTCCCAATTCCTTCGTCTCCGCCGCATCTGCTCCCAGGGGGACCAGTTCCAACACCACACAGCCCAGATGGCCTCCTTCTTCAAGGACCGCAGATTCCCCCCAAACGTGATCGACGATGCCCTTCACCACATCTCCACTTCCCGTTCCTCCGCCCTTGAGCCCCGCTCCTCCAACCGCCACCAAGACAGAACCCCACTGGTTCTCACCTACCACCCCACCAACCTCCGTATACAACGTATCATCCGCCGTCATTTCCGCCACCTCCAAACGGACCCCACCACCAGGGATATATTTCCCTCCCCTCCCCTATCAGCGTTCCGCAAAGACCACTCCCTTCGTGACTCCCTCGTCAGGTCCACACCCCCCACCAACCCAACCTCCACTCCCGGCACCTTCCCCTGCAACCGCAGGAAATGTAAAACTTGCGCCCACACCTCCTCCCTCACTTCCCTCCAAGGCCCCAAGGGATCCTTCCATATCCGCCACAAGTTCACCTGTACCTCCACACACATCATCTATTGCATCCGCTGCACCCGATGTGGCCTCCTCTACATTGGGGAGACGGGCCGCTTACTTGCGGAACGCTTCAGAGAACACCTCAGGGATGCCCGGACCAACCAAGCCAACCACCCCGTGGCTCAGCACTTTAACTCTCCCTCCCACTCCACCGAGGACATGCAGGTCCTTGGACTCCTCCACCGGCAAAACATAACAACGCGACGGTTGGAGGAAGAGCGCCTCATCTTCCGCCTGGGAACCCTCCAACCACAAGGGATGAACTCAGATTTCTCCAGTTTCCTCATTTCCCCTCCCCCCACCTTGTCTCAGTCGGTTCCCTCAACTCAGCACCACCCTCCTAACCTGCAATCTTCTTCCTAACCTCTTTGCCCCCACCCCACTCCGGCCTATCACCCTCACCTTGACCTCCTTCCACCTATCACATCTCCATCGCCCCTCCCCCAAGTCCCTCCTCCCTACCTTTTATCTTAGCCTGCCTGCCACCCTCTCCTCATTCCTGATGAAGGGCTTATGCCTGAAACGTCGAATTTCCTATTCCTTGGATGCTGCCTGACCTGCTGTGCTTTAACCAGCAACACATTTTCAACTGTGATCTCCAGCATCTGCAGACCTCATTTTTTACCCAATGGGAAAGATCAGCCAGGGTTCCTGATAGACTGAGTGATCAGGAGTGGATGAATGGTGACTGGAGTTGATGATCGTTCTGAGGGTGGCTGATCACTTAAGTATTTGTCTATTCGTTGACCATAGAGCTTTGTGCTAGGACAGAATGATCAGACTGGAGGTGATCAATGGTATTTCAGGCTGTGATTGAGAAATTTCTGATTGCAATATTTGTATGTACGTTTGAACAGATTCACGCACAGCTTCTTCCCCGCTGTTATGAGACTTTTGAAAGGACCTCTTTGTCATTGTTGATTCCTCTCTGCACCTTCTCAGCACCAGTAACATTGTATGCTGTACTCCTGTTACCTTGATACATCCAGTCCCTGTACACCTCCATCCCCTATCATGAAGGACTCAAAGCCCTCCGCTTCTTCCTTTCCTGTCATACCAACCAGTACCCTTCCACTGACACCCTCCTTCGACTGACTGAACTGATCCTCACGCTGAACAACTTCCCTTTCCAATCCTCCCACTTCCTCCAAACCAAAGGAGTAGCCATGGGCACCAGCTATGCCTGCCTCCTCGTAGGATATGTGGAATAGTCCATCTTCCGTAGCTACATTGGCACTACCCCCCAACTTTTCCTCCGCTACATCGATGACTGTATCAGCGCTGCCTCGTGCTTCCACAAGGAAGTTGAACAGTTCATCCACTTTACCAACACCTGTCACCCTGACCTCAAATTTACCTGGACCATCTCAGACTCCTCCCTCCCCTTCCTGGACCTCTCCATTTCTATCTCGGGCGACCGAATCAACACGGACATTTACTATAAACCGACCGACTCTCACAGCTACCTAGACTACACCTCCTCCCACCCTGCCCCCTGTAAAAACGCCATCCCATATTCCCAATTCCTTTGTCTCCGCTGCATCTGATCCCAGGAGGACCAGTTCCAATACCGTACAACCCAGATGGCCTCCTTCTTCAAAAACCGCAATTTCCCCCCAGACGTGATCCACGATGCTCTCTACCGCATCTCTTCCACTTCCCTCTCCTCCGCCCTTGAGCCCCGCCCCTCCAATCGCCACCAGGACAGAACCCCACTGGTCCTCACCTACCACCCCACCAACCTCCACATACATCATATCATTCGTCGTCATTTCCGCCACCTCCAAACGGACCCTACCACCAGGGATATATTTCCCTCCCCTCCCCTATCAGCATTCCAAAAAGACCCCTCCCTCCGTGACTCCTTCGTCAGGTCCACACCCCCACCAACCCAACCTCCACCCCCGGCACCTTCCCCTGCAACTGCAAGAAATGCAAACCTTGCGCCCACACCTCCTCCCTGACTTCCCTCCAAGGCCCCAAGGGATCCTTCCATATCCACCACAAATTCACCTGCACCTCCACACACATCATTTACTGCATCCGCTGTACCCGATGTGGCCTCCTCTATATTGGGGAGACGGGCCGCCTACTTGCGGAACGTTTCAGAGAACACTTCTGGGACACCCGGACCAACCAACCCAACCACCCCGTGGCTCAACACTTCACCTCCCCCTCCCACTCCACCAAGGACATGCAGGTCTTTGGACTCCTCCATCGCCAGACCATAGCAACACGACGGCTGGAGAAAGAGCACCTCATCTTCCGCCTAGGAACCCTCCAACCACAAGGGACGAATTCAGATTTCTCCACCTTGTCTCAGTCCCAACCCTTGAACTCAGCACCACCTTCCTAACCTGCAATCTTCTTCCTGACCTCTCCGCCCCCACCCCCACTCTGGCCTATCACCCTCACCTTGACCTCCTTCCACCTATCGCATTTCCAACGCCCCTCCCCCAAGTCCCTCCTCTCTACCTTTTATCTTAGCCTGCTTCGCACACTCTCCTCATTCCTGAAGAAGGGCTCATGCCCAAAACGTCGATTCTCCTGCTCCTTGGATACTGCCTGACCTGCTGCACTTTTCCAGCAACACATTTTCAGCTCTGAACTCCAGCATCTGCAGTCCTCACTTTCTCCTGTTATCCTGATACCCTTGTATAGTACAATCTGCTTGTAAAGCACATAAAACAACACTGTACCTTAGTACACGTGACAAATAAATCAAATCAATGATAATCAAATCAATGGGCGATACAGTGGCTCAGTGGTTAGCACTGCTGCCTCACAGCAGGGACCCAGGTTTAATTCAATCCTCAGACCACTGTCTGTGTGGGGTTTGCACATTCCCCCCAAGCCTGTGTGTGGCTTTCCTCCAGGTGCTTGGGTTTCCTCCCACAATCCAAACATGTTCAGGTTAGGTGAATTGGCCATGTTAAATTGCCCACAGTGTTCAGGGATGTATAGATTAGGTGCATTAGTGAGGGTTATATGTTCCATATTAGGGTAGTAAATGGACCTAGATGGGTTACTCTTCAGAGGGCTGGTGTGGACTTGTTGGGCTAAATGACCTATTTCCACACTATAGGAGTTAAAGTCAAAGAGTCATAAAGATGTACAGCATGGAAACAGACCCTTCAGTCCAACCCATCATGCCGACCAGATATCCCAACCCAATCCAGTCCCACCTGCCAGCACCTGGTCCATATCCCTCCAAACCCTTCCTATTCATATACCCATGCAAATGTCTCTTAAATATTGCAATTGTACCAGCCTTCACCACTTCCTCTGGCAGCTCATTCCATACACGTTCCATCCTCTGTGTGAAAAAGTTGCACCTTAGGTCTCTTTTGTATCTTTCCCCTCTCACCCTAAACCTCTGCCCTCTAGTTCTGGACTGTCCGACCCCAGGGAAAAGGCTTTGTCTATTTATCCTATCCATGACCCTCATAATTCGTAAACCTCTATAAGGTCACCCCTCAGCCTCCGACGCTCCAGGGAAAACAGCCCCAGCTTGTTTGGCCTCTCCCTATAGTTCAAACCCTCCAACCTTGGCAACATCCTTGTAAATCTTTTCTAACCCTTTCAAGTTTCACAACATCTTTTCGATAGAAAGGAGATCAGAATTGCACGCAACATTCCAACAGTGGCCTAACCAATGTCCTGTACAGCCTCAACATGACCTCCCAACTCCTATACTCAATACTCTGACCAATAAAGGAAAGCATACCAAACGCCGCCTTCACTATCTTATCTACCTACGACTCCACTTTTGAGGAGCTATGAACCTGCACTCCAAGGTCTCTTTGTTCAGCAACACTCCCTAAGACCTTACCATTAAGTGTATAAGTCCCATTAAGATTTGCTTTCCCAAAATACAGCACCTCGCATTTATCTGACTAAAATTCGATTTGCCACTTCTCAGCCCATTGGCCCATCTGGTCCAGATCCTGTTGTAATCTGAGGTAAACCTCTTCGTTGTCCATTACACCTCCAATTTTGGTGTCATCTGCAAACTTACTAACTGTACCTCTTATGCTCACATCCAAATCATTTATGTAAATGACAAAACGTAGAGGGCCCAGCTCCAATCCTTGTGGCATTCCACTGGTCACAGGCCTCCAGTCTGAAAAACAACACTCCACCATCACCCTCTGTCTTCTACCTTTGAGCCAGTTCTGTATCCAAATGGTGAGTCCTCCCTGTATTCTGTGAGATCTAACTTTGCTAATCAGTCTCCCATGGGGAACCTTGTTGAACGCCTTACTGAAGTCCATATAGATCACAGCTACCACTCTGCCCTCATCTATCCTCTTTGTTACTTCTTCAAAAAAACTCAATCAAGTTGGCGAGACATGATTTCCCAAGCACAAAGCCATGTTGACTATCTCTAATCAGTCCTTGCCTTTCCAAATACATGTACATCCCGTCCCTCAGGATTCCCTCCAACAACTTGCCCACCACTGACGTCAGGCTCACCGGTCTATAGTTCCCTGGCTTGTCCTTACCACCTTTCTTAAACAATGGCACCACGTTAGCCAACCTCCAGTCTTCCAGCACCTCACCTGTGACTATCGATGATACAAATATCTCAGCAAGAGGGCCAGCAATCACTTCTCTAGCTTCCCTCAGAGTTCTAGGGTACACCTGATCAGGTCCTGGGGATTTATCCATCTTTACCAGTTTCAAGACTTCCAGCACTTCCTCCTCTGTAATCTGGACATTTTGCAGGATGTCACCATCTATTTCCCTACAGTCTATATCTTCCATATCCTTTTCCACAGTAAATACTGATGCAAAATATTCATTTAGTATCTCCCCCATTTTCTGCAGCTCCACACAAAGGCTGCCTTGCTGATCTTTGAGGGGCCCTATTTTCTCCCAGTTACCCTTTTGTCCTTAATGTATTTGTAAAAACCCTTTGGATTCTCCTTAACTCTTTTTGCCAAAGCTATCTTTTTCCCTTTTTCCCTCCTGATTTCCCTCTTAAGTATACTCCTACTTCCTTTATACCCAAAGGATTCACTCGATCAATCCTGTCTGTACCTGACATATGCTTCCTTCTTTCTCTTAACCAAACCCTCAATTTCTTTAGTCGTCCAGCATTCCCTATACCTACCAGCCTTTCCTTTCACCCTGACAGGAATATACTTTCTCTGGATTCTCATTACCTCATTTCTGAAAGCTTCCCATTTTCCAGCCGACCCTTTACCTGTGAACATCTGCCCCCAATCAGCCTTTGAAAGTTCTTGCCTAATACTGTCAAAATTGGCCTTTCTCCAATTTAGGACTTCAACTTTTAGATCTGGGCTATCCTTTTCCATAATTATTTTAAATCTAATAGAATTATGGTCACTGACCCCAAAATGCTCCCCCACTGACACCTCAGTCACCTGCCCTGCCTTATTTCCCAAGAGTAGGTCAAGTTTTGCACCTTCTCTAGTAGGTACATCCACATACTGAATCAGAAAATTGTCTTGTACATACTTAACAAATACCTCTCCATCTAAACCCTTAACACTATGGCAGTCCCAGTCTATGTTTGGAAAGTTAAAATCCCCTACCATAACTACCCTATTATTCTTACAGATAGCTGAGATCTCCTGACAAGTTTGTTTCTCAATTTCCCTCTGACTATTAGGGGGTCTATAATACAATCCCAATAAGGTGATCATCCCTTTCTTATTTGTCAGTTCCATCCAAATAACTTCCCTGGATGTATTTCTGGGAATACTCTCTCTCAGCACAGCTGTAATGCTATCCCTGATCAAAAATGCCACTCCCCCTCCTCTCTTGCCTCCCTTTCTGTCCTTCCTGTAGCATTTGTATCCTGGAACATTAAGCTGCCAGTCCTGCCTATCCCTGAGCCATGTTTCTGTAATTGCCGTAATATCCCAGTCCCATGTTCCTAACCATGCCCTGAGTTCATCTGCCTTCCCATGTTAGGCCCCTTGCATTGAAATGAATGCAGTTTGATTTATTAGTCCTACCTTGTCCCTGCCTGCCCTGACTCTTTGAATCGCTTCTGTTCTCAACTGTACCAGTCTCAGATAGATCTCTTTCCTCACTATCTCCCTGGGTCCCTTTCCTCACTATGTCCCTGGGTCCCACCCCACCACCTTACTAGTTTAAATCCTCCAAAGAAACTCCAGTAAATTTCCCTGTCAGTATATTAGTCCCCTTTCAATTTAGGTGCATTCCGTCCCTCTTGTACAGGTCACTTCTACCCCAAAAGGGATTCCAATGATCCAAAAATGTGAATCCTTCTCCCATACACCAGCTCCTCAGCCATGCATTCATTTGCTCTATCCTCCTATTCCTGCCCTCACTAGCTTGTAGCACTGGGAGTAATCCAGATATTACTACTCTTGAGGACTGCCTTTTTAAAATTCTGCCTAACTCTCTGTAATCTCCCTTCAGAAGCTCAACCTTTTCCCTTCCAATGTCGTTGGTTCCAATATGGACAATGACCTCTCGCTGGCCCCTCTCCCCCTTGAGAACATTCTTCACCCACTCTGAGACATCCTTGATCCTGGCACCAGGGAAACAACACACCATTCTGCTTTTTCGCTGCTGGCCACAGAAATATCTGTCTGTACCTCAGACTACAGAATCCCCTAACATAATTGATCTCTTGGAAGCCAACATACCCCTCATTGCATTAGAGCCAGTCTCAATACCAGAAACTTGGCTGTTCGTGTTACATTCCCCTGAGAATCCATCATACCCAACATTTTCCAAAACAGCATACCTGTTTGAATTGGGGCTATCCACAAAGGAATCCTGCATTAGCTGCCTACCTCTCTTACCTTTCTTGGAGTTCTTTGATTCTATGGGTGGCACGGTGGCACAGTGGTTAGCACCGTTGTCTCACAGCACCTGAGACCCGGGTTCAGTTCCTGACTCAGACGACTGACTGTGTGGAGTTTGCATGTTCTCCCCGTGTCTGCGTGGGTTTCCTCCGGGTGCTCCGGTTTCCTCCCACAGTCCAAAGATGTGCGGGCCAGGTGAATTGGCCATGCTAAATTGCCCGTAGTGTTAGGTAGGGGTAAATGTAGGGATATGGGTGGGTCGCTTCGGCGGGTCG
Source organism: Hemiscyllium ocellatum (assembly GCF_020745735.1). Classification (NCBI taxonomy): domain Eukaryota; kingdom Metazoa; phylum Chordata; class Chondrichthyes; order Orectolobiformes; family Hemiscylliidae; genus Hemiscyllium; species Hemiscyllium ocellatum. Next base: position 7,442,393 of record NC_083426.1, on the reverse strand, counting down.
GTGTGGACTTGTTGGGCCGAAGGGCCTGTTTCCACACTGTAAGTAATCTAATCTAATCTAATATGTCCCAGGTGTTCATTATCCACTCGTGGCTTGAGGTCTGATTGTCCATCTTTCTGGGAGCCCGAGTTGAATGGGTCTTGCTCAGGGGGTGGGTGGAGGAGAGCTAGGAGTGGGGAGCAGTGTGGGGAAGATGATCAGTCTTGGTTAGGTGATTAGCTTGGGAGTAGTTTGAGCAAAACAATTCAAATGTGAGATTGGGAGCTGTGCTTTTGCTGAGTACGACTCTACATAGAATCCCTACATTGTGGAAGCAGGCCATTCAGCCCACACTGACACTGACCCACTCTATCCCCATATTTCCTATGGCTAATTCACTGAGCCTACACATTCCTGAATACTATAGGCAATTTAGTATAACCAATCTATTTAACCTGTACATCTTTAGACCATGGCAGGAAACCAGGGCACCTGGAGGAAACCCAGGCAGGCATGAGGAGAATGTGCAACCTCCACACAGGCAGTCACCCAAACGTGGAATTGAACCCAGGTCCCTGGCACTGTGAGGCAGCAGTGCTAACCACTGTGCCACTGCACCATCCTGCATTGTGCAGGTCCAGCACCTGAGAAGAATTTGTGCTGGGACAGTTGAAAACCTGAAAAGGGTCTTACAAGAAATGTCATTTGAACAAAATATCAAGGTTAATGTTGGGAATTTTGTCTTCCAATGCTCCACTATTGCAATTACTGTTCAAGAAACAAAGAACTTAGTGTTGGCACATCACAGCTTACATAAGCATTATTAAACATCATTGGTGCCGTGTGTAGTTGCATGGACTCTGTGCACCTGTGACAAGACTTCAATATAAAAGCTCAGAATCATTAAATAATATAGAACAGGGAGCTGTAGCATCGTGAGTGTTGTCTTTTTAATAGACCCAAGTTCAGTGAATAATGGGGAAGGCAAATGGAATATTGGCTTTTTATTCAAAGAAAATGAAATATAAAGTTAGGGAGGTCTTGCTAAAACTATACAAGGCTCCGGCTAGATGATAGTTTTTGGGCCTGTTATTTAAAGAAAGATGTGCTAGCATTGGAAGCAGTCCAGAGAAGGTTCACTAGGCTCATATTGATGGACTGGTTTGTGAGGAGACTTCGAATGTGTTTCATTTGTTGGAATTTAGAATGAGGGGCAGCTTATTGAAACATACATGATTCTTAGGGGACTTGGAGATGGATGTAGAAAGGTTGGTTCGCTTTGTGGGGAGAGTCTGGGGCCAGAAAGCATTAACTCAGAATAAAGGGTCACCTGTTTGTATTAGAAATGAGGGGGGATTTCTTCTCTGGGAGGGTAGTGAATCTGTGGAATTCTCTGCTGCATGGGGCCACAGAGTCTGGGTCATTAAGCATATTTAAGGCTGAGATGGACAGATTTCTAAAAGGTGAGGGAATCAAAGGAATAGACATGAACGTGGAATTGAGGATTATCAGGTGTGATCTCACTGAATGGCAGAGCAGACCTGATGGGCTGAATGGCCTACATCTATGGGGTTACAGTCAATGCAATTCGTTCCACAGCCCTGCTCTTACCTTGCAGCTACATTTATATAGCTACTAATATTCCTCCAATTCTCTTTTGAAAGGTATTATTGAGTCTGCTTGCAGTGCTTTTACAGACAGTGTATTCCAACTCACTCTAATGTTCCCAAGCTTCCTGCCATTAGTTTCTCCGACCTATTCTAACAAAAGTCCTCACTATGTTGAAAATCTCTGTTAAACATCCTCCCAAGTGCATCGGTCATCAAGCAGGTAATCTTAGTTTCTGTTCAGGGATGGAAGTCCCTCACATTTGGTTCTCTCCTGCATCCTCAACAAGGCTTTGACATTCTTCTAAATGGGCGGGGTCCAAAATCAAATGCCGTACTCCACCTGTGTCCAAACCAGAGTTTTATGGAACGTTTGGTAGAACTTTCGTTTTTACTGTCTTGGTAAGGCTACAGATCCCACATACCTTCTCATCTTGCTCTGTCACCTTTAACGTTTTGTGTTTGCACATTTCCAATTAACTCTGTTCCTGCATGCCTCTTAAAACAATACCGCTGAGTTTATATTTTCTCCCCTTACTTTTCAATGAATCAAAAAGAAAGAAGGACTTTCATTTCTTCAACACTTTTTATATTATCATCATATCTGGAAAAGCTTCAAGCCAATTCATTTTGAAAAGCAGTCACTGTTGAAATGTGGAATAGTGCCATGATATTTTTGTGCATCCAGCTGACAGTTTAATATCACATCTGAAAGTAGGCACTCCCACCAGCAAGGTCCCTCTGACTAGGAATGTCAGCCCAGTTTAAATGCTCAGGTCTCTTGGGGGCATTGGAACCAATACAGTGTTGGAGATGGAGAGTACTATCGGTTAGTAGAATCCCACCAAAGTCTGAGACCAGCCCCCCCCTCACATACACACACACACACACAGCGCAAACTGTGCAGGAATAGTGATTAGATTGTTGCTGAGCCCTGCTCTTAATGTCTGACTCACAATTTACCAGGCTTTGTCAGAGCATTGAGAGCAATAAAACGTTAATTATCCATGTTCCATTTTCTAGCATGAGGCATCTCTTTATATTTATCATGTTTTTCTCGCCCTTCTCCACTTTGCTCCCTTTACCTTAAACTTGGGATGGGCTCTGACTGGAATACAGTTCCACAGGAGATGGTAAACACTTATTGGCTCACCTCGGAGTGTGAACCCAGAACAGGTAAGACTAATCATCTCACTGCTAATCCCACCCTTGCACGACCATCGAGAGTGCTGGGATAATGATTGGGAGCAGGAAAACAATTCCGATGGATTAATACAGAGCAATTCAAATTAAAGATGAGTTAGAAATGGGATTAGAATAAAGTGTGGGAATGAAAAATCACGCAAAGCTCTGTGGCATAAATAAATCTTTCAGGGCTATTAAGTGATAAGTGTTGTAGGCAAATTATTCTTGGTACTGAAGGTTTCGAATATCAAGGAAGTTTAACGAATCAGATACATTACTGAAGTGAGAACTGGCTATGGGGTGTGGTAAGCGAGTCGGTAATTGGGTTGATCTGTTGAGAAGAGTTAGGATTATTGGGTCTTAAGGTTGTGGTATGATATGAAGAGGCTCAAATGGAGCAGGACAGCTGTAGAGACACATTGGTCCAAATTCTGCACTGTAAACACGATGCCTTGTGATATGTACCTCGCACCTTACCGAGAGGTGCAAGGGAGTAGCGAAGGACCTCTGGGAAGGTGAGTCTAACTGTTTAACAGACTTACTTCAGGCTTCAAGGCCTCCATTTGCCAAGAGATGCGAAGGAGGAGGGAGGGACTTCTGGGAAGGTTTTAAGTGGATGAGATCAACTTTCCCAATATCAATGGAACCTCCTAAGTGCAGATGGTTTGGATGGAGCCATTTTTGTCAGGTGTCTTCAGGAGGGTTTCCTTACTCAGTATGTAGACAGACTGACGAGGGGAGAGGCCAGTTTGGATTTGGTGCTCTGCAATGAGCCAGGACAGGTTTCAGATTTCACGGTGGGAGAGCACTTTGGTGACAGCAATCACAACTGCCTCACATTTAGCATAGCCTTGGAGAGTGAATGGAGCAGTTACCAAAGGAAGATATTTAATTGGGGAAAAGGAAATTATGACACTATCATACAGAAGTTGGGAAGTACAGACTGGGAGCAATTGTTCCACAGAAAGGGCACAGCAGACATGTGGAGACTATTTAAGGAGCAGTTGTTGCGAGTGATGCACAAGTTTGTTCCTCTGAGGCAGGTAAGAAGGGGTAATATTAAGGAACCTTGGATGATGAGAACAGAGGAACTTCTTGTCAAAAGGAAGAAGGCAGCTTACGTAAGGTGGAGGAAGCAAGGATCTAGCACATCATTAGAGGATTACAGGCTTGCTAGAAAGGAGCTCAGAATTGGACTGAGGAGAGCCAGGAGGGGACACAAAGAAGGATTAAGGAGAACCCAAAGGCATTTTACTCATATTTGAGGAATAAGCGAATGATCAGGGAGAAGGTAGGGCTGATCAGGGATAGCGTAGGGAACTTGTACTTGGAGCAGAAAGGGGAAGCTGAAAATGTGTTGTTGGTCAAAGCACAGCAGGCCAGGCAGCATCTCAGGAATAGAGAATTCGACGTTTCGAGCATAAGCCCTTCATCAGGAAAGGGGAAGCCCTAAATAAGTATTTTGCTTCGATTTTCACCAAGGGAAGGGAACTTGTTGTGAATGAAAACTTTGAGGAGCTGGGATACAGTCTTGGCCAGATCAAGATTGATGAAGTTGATGTGCTGGAAATTTTGGAAAACATTAAGAATGATAAGACCCCAGGGCCAGACCAGATTTTTCCTAGGCTGCTCCAGGAAGTGAGAAAGGAGGTTGCGAAGCCTCTGGCAAAGATCTTTGCTTCCTCACTCTCCACAGGAGTCATCACGGGGGATTGGAGGGAGGTGAATGTTGTTTCTCTTTTCAAGAAGGGTTATAGGGAAATCCCTGGCAATTACAGTCCAGTCAGTCTTAGGACTGTGGTCAGCAAAGTTTTGGAAAGAATTCTGAGGGATAGGATTTATGACTATTTAGCAATGCATAGTGTGATTAAAGGCAGTCAGCATGGCTTTGTGAGGGGCAAGTCATGCCTCACAAATCTTATTGAGTTCTTTAAGGAGGTGTCACAATAGGTCGACGATGGTCGAGCAATGGCTGTGGTGTATATGGACTTCAGCAAGGCATTTGATAGGGTTCCCCATGGTAGGCTCATTCATAAAGTCAGGAAGTATGGGATACAGGGAGATTTGGCTATCTGGATTCAGAATTGGCTGGCTGACAGAAGGCAGAGAGTGGTTGTAGATGGAAAGTATTCTGCCTGGAGGTCAGTGTTGAGTGGGGTCCCGCAGGGCTCTGTTCTTGGGCCTCTGCTCTTTGTAATTTTTATAAATTACTTGGATGAGGAGATTGAGGGATGGGTTGGTAAATTTGCAGATGACACAAAGGTTGGAGGTGTTGTCAATAATATAGAGGGCTACTGCAGGCTGCAGCGCGACATAGACAAGATGCAGAGCTGGACTGAGAAATGCAGATGGAGTTCAATCTGGATAAATGCAAAGTGATGCATTTTGGAAGGTCAAACTCGAGTGCTGAATATCGGATTAAAGACAGGATTCTTGGCAGTGTGGAGGAACAGAGGGATCTGGGTGTGTAAGTACATAGATCCCTCAAAGTTGCCACCCAAGTGGATAGGGTTGTTAAGAAAGCATATGGTGTTTTGGCTTTCCTTAACAGGGGGATTGAGTTTAAGAGCCGTGAGGTTTTGCTGCAGCTCTACAAGTCCCTGGTGAGACTGCACTTGGAATATTGTGTCCAGTTCTGGTCGCCCTACTATAGGAAAGATACAGAAGCTTTAGAGATGGTGCAAAGAAGGTTTACCAGAATGCTGCCTGGACTGGAGGGCTTGCCTTAAGAAGAAAGGTTGAATAAGCTTGGACTTTTCTCTATGGTGAGAAGGAGGAAGAGAGGAGACCTGACTAGGTGTACAAAATAATGAGGGGAATAGATAGAGTCAATAGCCAGAGACCTTTCCCCAGAGCAGGATTGACTTGTATGAGAAGTCATAGTTTGAAGGTATTAAGAGGAAGGTATAAAGGAGACATCAGAGGTAGGTTCTTTACACAGAGAGTTATGAATGCATGGAATGCGTTGCCAGTGTGGTGGTGGAAGCAGTCATTGGGGACATTTAAGCGACTGCTAGACATGCACATGGATTCCAGTGAGTTGAGGGGTGTGTAGGTTAAGTTATTATATTTTGCATTAGGATTAAATCTTGGCACAACATCATGGGCCAAAGGGCCTGCTCTGTGCTGTACTTTTCTATGTTCTATGTAAAACCAAATCAACAATCGGATTCAGCTGATGTTTTCAATGAGGGAACTAAATGTAAAATCGCGATGTTTGCAGATAACACAAAGCTAAGTTGGGAGGGTGAACTGTGGGGAGGAAAAAGTTAAAACTCACACAACACCTGTTGTGTTGTGTGATTTTAAACTTTGTACACCCCAGTCCAACTCCAACATCTCCAAATTATGTGGGGAGGATGCAGAGATGTTTCAGTGCGATTTGCACCAGTTGAGCGAATGCGCAAATGCAAGGCAGATGAAGCATAATGTGGATAAATGTGAGGCTATCCTCTTTCTGAAAGGTGATAGAGTAGGACAAGGAGAGGTGCAACAAGACCTGGGTGTTGCTGGAAGTAAGCATGCAGGTACAGCAGGCGGTGAACAGGGATGGGTCACTGTAATTGTACAGTGCATTAGTGAGTCCAATACTGGAGTATGGCATACAGTTTTGGTTTCCTTACCTGAGGAAAGATGTTCTGGTTATGGAGGGAGTGCAACAAAGCTTTCCCATTCTGAGTCCTAGCAATGACAGTACTGGTGAATGACTAGAGACTGGATCAGTTAGGACTATACTCACGGGAGATTAGAAGAATGGGGGAGATCCTGAAAGAAACCTGTAAAGTTGCGATGGGTTTAAACAGGGTAAATACAGGAAAGGCGCTCCTGATGACTGGGGAGTCTGGAACTAGACATCACAGTTTAATGATACCGGATAAATTTAGGATTGAGATGAGGAGAAATTTCTTCACCCAGAGAGTGGGGAGCCTATGGAATTCTCTGCCACAGAAAGCAGTTGAAGCCAAAACATTCAATGTTTTGAAGAACAACATACCTATAAGTCTTAGGACTAAAGGGTTCTGTGGGTATGGGGAGAAAGTGGGCACAGGGGACCAAGATGAATGATCTTTTATGATCATATTAAATAGCGAAGTAGGCTGTAGGGCCAAATGGCCTACTGCTGCTCCTAACTTTTGTTTCTGTTTCTAACAGCCATCTCAATTGCTGAATTTGTCATTCATTATGTTCTATTTGCATGACTACATTTAGAATAATAAAAGCACAGGTCCTGCATCACCAGTTTCCCTGGCCCTCTCCTCACAGGTTCTCATGGGGTTGACAATCCATATCTGTTTCCATATTTCTTCATTAAGGCCAATGAAATAATGCCGACTGCAGAAAGAAGAGAGCCGCCACCACATAAATAACCTGGTGTCACAGAAGCCAGTGATATCTTCCTTTCATTGGAGCAGCTTCAGCAGCAGTGCTGAGAGAGGGGCTGCTGTAATTTATCTCCATTACCATTGCTGAAATAGGTTCTGCCACTTTAACGCGTAGAGATAATCAATATTTCTGCCTGACCCCGAAGGTCACTCAATGCATTAATGTTTCCCAACTAAAGTTTCAATGTGGAAAACAAGCAACTTGTCACAGATATTAGGGTATTCCTACATCTGTAAGTCATCTTTCAAAAAAAAGGGAAAACATTACATTTTAGGTATAAATTATTCCATAATATTTTTGTTTATACTATCTATCCTTACTTCTTCCTCTTTCTTTCTTTTTTCAACATGTGCCCGATACTTTCATTCCCCTTTTAGCCAGTATAATGTTTATTGCATGCCAGACGGAAATTTAAAAGCCCTACAAAATTGAGCTTGAGATGCGTCTGTTTATTTTTCTCTGTTTATTTAATTCACCTTGAGCATTGAGCTACCATGGCAGCCTGTGGAAATATCTGCAAAACCCTCTTACAAAGAGCTCTGGCAGCTCTTGGAGACTCTCATTTCACATTCACGGTACATTAATTTGTAACTGCAATAATACTCCACACATCTGACCCAACACAGCCTTCCAAGCAGGAAGGGAAAGGTCAAGGGGATTAAGATTTGAGAAGGCCAGTTCTCACCTTAGAACCATAGATTGGTTGCAACACACACAAGAAGACCACTCAGCCTGTTTTTCCCATGCTGGCTCGCTGCAAGACCTGCTCAGTTAATCCGACTCTCACATAGTATCCCAGCAACTCTGAATTATTTTTTGTTAACAAATCAATAAAATAACAATACTGAACACTCAGAAAAGATTGAGTCATAAAATTTTTAAAAAATTCACAAGGTAAGCATTCTTGTACTTACATATTGGAAAATGAAAGACATGTCAAGGTATCCTGCAGGAATTATCAAATCTCTTTTTCAAAGCATTTTATTTGATCCATTAATAAATTCAGTTGGATTACAAATATTGATTGGTTTTAAGAATGGCTGATTCAGCAATGGTCATTCTGTTACAGTCTGCAGTCAATTAAAATGCCATCTATTAGGATGATTAGGCTCAACTTTCCTTTCTCTAGAAAAAAGGGACCCCTAGTTTTTCCACTTTCTGAATCCTACCTTTGTTATCAAGTCCATTTTCCAAACCTAATTTCTAGCCTAACGTACTATTTGAGGCAAATTGCTCTGCCACAATTTTATACCACCACCAGAATATCTGCAGCATCTTAAATTGATTGTCCATGGTCTTGAAATTTCTAATCATCCCTCAGTGACCTTCATAGCCTTATTGTGAGAATATTCTGGATTTCCACTACCCTTTGTGTAAGAAAGTGATTCCTGATATTACTCCTCAGTTGTTTAGCATATACCTATTTATTGTTGATCTCTCCCCCTCCTCCACTATTAGTAACAAATTCTCTGTTTCGATCCAATTGAGTTTTCTAAACATTTGATCACCTCAGTTTCCTATACTCAATGGAGTACAGCCAGGGTAAGCAGTTGCACTGATAACTTAATCCACTATATCTCACTAATATTTGGGGGAGAAGGTGACATAGAGAAATGTCACTGGACTAGTAATCCAGAGGGGCATGGTTCAAATCCCACCATGGCAAGTAATGGAATTTAAATGCAATCAATGGATTGAAAAAAATATGACTAGTCTGAGAAGATGAAACTATCAAGTAATGTAAAAACCCACTTGATTCATCAATGCCCTTCATGGAGGAAAATCTGCCATCCTTACCTGGTCTGATCTGCTAAGTGACTCCAGACCCATAGCAATGCAGTTGACTCTGAAATGGCTCCAGCAAGCCACTCCAAGTCAGTTAGGAATGGGCAACAAATTATGGATTTGTCAGTCATACACACATCTTGCAAAGGAATAAATAATAGGAATCGCCACGCACAAACCCCAGCTGTGTGTAAATACTGGATTAGGGCAACTTTGGTCTTGACTTTGATGTTTCCCACACTACTGACATTGAGTACCTTAGTTATTATTATGGAAGACTATGGAAGACAATGGCTGGCAAGGAAGGCAAAACAAACACACAATGTAATCACGTATTAGCTGTGATGTTGCATTCAGCTTCCAGTTGCATGAATGAATGACAAATACTTAAATATGTTTGTAATGAGATAAACATCATTGTTAAATTACAACTCATTAACGGAACAGAACAATTACAGGTCTGATGCAGGACATTTGAAAGATTAATTATGGAACAATTGATAGCACGCACCCATTTGAACTGATTATTACTCTGCACTAATGCAAATCTTCACTTACAGTAATTGTGTGTCACTGTGCGATGAAAATAAAATCTATCATGACCCTGAATCAATGGAAGATGCAGCATTTAATTCAACAAGATTTTGCAATGAAGGCAGTCAAAAGAATTTCATAAGTTGCCAGGACAAGTTTGCTGCAAATTGCAGTTTATGTTATTAACATATTAATCAAATATTGTCATTTATCCACTGCATGCATGTTAAGATATAACAAGCAGCTTATTGAATAGCGCAGTGTGTTGGGGCAGGAAGGAGGCAAAGGGTGGGAGTCAGTTTTGCTCTTTTAATGAGAAATGAAAAATTCTTTGATGTATTATAAATCTTTTATTACTTTTTTTTAAACAGGAGGACCAGAAACTTCTGTGCTACTCAGCACTAAGGATACAGAATAATCAAAGACAAGCCACTCTACACAAGGTCCACAGCTAACCTCACTTTATTTTCCAGTCCTGGGGCCACTATGAAGAGAAAGACAAGGGCAACATGTGAATGGGAGCAGTACCATCTCCAATTCTTCACAGGGACACACCATCTCAAAGGGACCTCATATTGAACCATAACAAAAATGAAAGAATTGCAGATGCTGTAAATCAAAAACAAAAACAGAAATTGCTGGAAAAGCTCAGCAGGTCTGGCAACATCTATAGAGAGAAATCAGAGTTAACATTTTGGGTAGAGTGACCCTTTCGCAGAATGGTTCTGTGGAAGGGTCACTGGACCCAAAACATTAACTCTGATTTCTTTCCACAGAATCTGCCAGGCCTTCTGAGCTTTTCCAGCAATTTCTGTTTTTGTATATATTAGCCCATTCCTTCATTATCAGTGGGTCAATATCCAAAAAGGTTTTGTGATTTACACATGAAAGAAGTGAAACTATCATGGTATTCGAACAAAGACTCAACAAACTATCAAGGTATTTTTCAATGTATAATTTCAGTTCCATCACATTGTAAACTTTTGCTATAAATTCTGTGTCTTATAATTGTGTTCTCCACAACCACCTGATGAAGGAGCTGTGCCCCGAAAGCTAGTGCTTCCAATTAAACCTGTTGGACTATAACCTGGTGTTATGTGATTTTTAACTTTGTACACTCCAGTCCAACACCAGCATCTTCAAATCATATCAAAGGGAACGGTCCTTACGGAAAGCAGAGAGGAGTGGGGAGTGGAAGATGTTCTTGGTGCGGTCTGGCGGAGTTGGCAGAAGTGTTTAAGGATGATGCAATGGTGCGGAGACTGGCGTGGTGGTAGGTGAGGACAATGGTGACTCTGTCTTTATTGTGTTGGGGGGGATTTAGAGCAGTGGAGTGGGGAATAGTGGTAATGTGGTGGAGGGCTGTCTGGATGACAGAGGAAGGAAAAGCACGTTGTTCGAAATAAGTGGACATCTGGGATGCTCGCAAGTGGAATGTCTTCTCGTCCGAGCAGATGTGGTGAAAGTGGAGGAATTGGGAGAATGGGATAGTGTTCTTGCAATATACTGGGTTGGAGGAGGTGTAGTCCAGGTTGTTATGGGAGTCTGTGGGTTTGTAGTAAATATCCATCATAACTCCAGGATAATTGAAACATGACATCTATGACATTAAAATTAAATATCACTGAAAGTGATCATGGAGATTGAAACGGTGAATTAAAAACAATGCAGAATTTTTAAATCAGAAGCAAAATGCTTGTTATGAAAATCATATATTGAAATTACTTTCTTGATTAGTTCTTATATTTCCATTGATTTGTTTTCAAAATTCGAAACCTCAAGGTTTTCAATTTCCCAAAAATAAGAATGAGAATCTAGTACCTGGCAGTACTTCAATAGTTTGCACCATGATTTCAGCTTTTCCCATAGATTTTTTTCCTACTGTCATGCCAATTTTTACCGTTACAGCCATTAAACACTGGTGGAAAAACCTTCCATGTTGTCATTTAATGTTGAAACCGCAACCACTGGATACCCATTAACCTGCATGGGATTTAGATTTTGACTCAGAGATATCGGCACAGGGATAACTACCAGCTTCAAAGCTTCACTGTTAAATGGATGAAGTAAATTACTTCTACCCACAGAGTACTCAATCCATTCTGTTTTTTCTACTGATTTTAATATCTGTTCATGAACGTGTTGATCAACCTTTATCGCTAATAAATTTTCAACTATATCAGACCTTCAAGAAAATGCAATTAATTGACATCAGGAACATCCTGATGATGTGTTAAGGTCTTGTATATTATTCCAAGCTCCTTCTTTCCCGTTCTTCCTCCCTTCCTCATTCTAACTCCCTCCTCTATTCCTCCTTCTCTTCCTTCACCCTCCCTTGCTTCCTTCAGCCTTCTTTACTCCATTTCTCTCACTTGCTCCTTTTTCCTTTCATTTTTCCCTCTTGCCTTCCTACTTTCTTTTCTTTCCTCCTTCCTTTACTTCATCCCTCCCGAAAATACTCTGCAAAAGCCAATATCCAATTGGGATCTTGGAGTCCGTGCGCATAGATCCCTGAAAGTTGCCACCCAGGTTGATAGTGCTGTTGAGAAGGCATACGGTGTATTAGGCTTCATTGGTAGAGGGATTGAGTTCCAATATCATGCTGCAACTATACGTAACGTTAGTGCAGCCGCACTTGGAATATTGTGTACAGTTCTGGTTGCCCCATTACAGGAAGGATGTGGAAGCATTGGAAAAGGTGCAGAGGAGATTTACCAGGATGTTGCCTGGTCTGGAGGGAAGGTCTTATGAGGAAAGACTGAGAGAATTGGGTCTGTTTTCATTGGAAAGAAGAATGCTAAGAGAGATTTGATAGAGACATCCAAGATGATCAGAAGATTAGATAGGGTGGACAGTGAAAGTCTTTTTCCTAGGATGATGATGTCCGCTTGTAGGAGGGGACATAACTACAAATTGAGGGGTGAGAGATTTAAGACAGATTTCAGAGGCTGGTTCTTTACTCAGAGAGTGGTAAGGGTGTGGAATGCCCTTCCTGCTAATGTAGTTAACTCAACCACATTAGGGAGATTTAAACAATCCTTAGATAAGCACATGGATGATGATGGGATAGCGTAGGCGGGTGAGCTGAGAATAGTTCACAGGTCGGCGCAACATCGAGGGCTGAAGGGCCTGTTTTGCGCAGTATTGTTCTATGTTCTATGTCTATCCCAGCAATAAGTCACCCTTTATTTACACATCACTAATCCTTGACTTTAATACTGCCGCATTGAGAGTCAGGTACCACCCTTTATTTTTTTTCTTCTTTTTTTCTTTTTTTTCCACCACCAGGAAGATAGGAAAACACCCGGGTGGCCAGTGACAAGCAGTGCCCTTCACATCAAAGGGCAATGCTGTGTGATCAAACAGTGAAGGGGAGGGCAGGTACTAAATCAAAATAGGGTTGGAGGGGGAGTCTCCTGGTTGCATTTTTTTTTGTGCAGGTGTGAGACACAGTGAAAGACACAAAGTGTACAAATCTTTATTCAATTTCCACCACCAGGAAAAATAAGAAAACACCCGAGGGGCCAGTGACAAGCAGTGCCCTTCAGACACTCACCCTTTAACCTGCCAGCCAGGGCTCCCTGATTGGACCAGATTAACAGATAATCAGGGAACTCAAATTCCATTGGTTCGTTACAATCACTACACCTCCTGACCTTCCTTCCTCCCTTTATTCCTTCTTCCCCTTATCCCTCCATTCTTTCTGTCTATCTGTCTTTCATCATGGAGTGTTGCTGAACAAAGAAACCTTGGAGTGCAGGTTCACAGCTCCTTGAAAGTGGAGTTGCAGGTAGATAGGAAAGTGAGGAAGGCATTTGGTATGCTTGCCTTTAATTGGTCAGTGTATTGAGTACAGGAGTTGGGACATCGTGTTGCAGCTGTACAGAACATTGGATAGGCCACTGTTGAAATATTGCATGCAATTCTGGTCTCCTTCCTATTGGAAAGATGTTGTGAAACCTGAAAGGGTTCAGAAAGATTTACAAGGATGTTGCCAGGGTTGGAGGGTTTGAGCTACAGGGAGAGGTTGAATAGGCTGGGGCTGTTTTCCCTGGAGTGTCAGAGCTGAGGGGTGACCTTATAGAGGTTTATTAAATGATGAGGGACATGGATAGGGTAAATAGACAAAGCCTTTTCCCTGGGGTGGGGGAGTCCAGAACTAGAGGGCATAGGTTTAGAGTGAGAGGAGAAAGATATATAAAAAGACCTAAGGGGCAACGGTTTCACACAGAGGGTGGTACATGTATGGAATGAGCTGCCAGAGGAAGTGGTGAAGGCTAGTACAATTGCAACATTTAAGAGGCATCTGGATGGGCATATGAATAGGAAGGGCTTGAAAGGGTGCTGGCAGGTGGGACTAGAATGGGTTGGGATATCTGGTTGGCATGGACGGGTTGGACTGAAGGGTCTGTTTCCATATTGTACATCTCTAAGACTCTATCCAGGTTTCTTTGTTTAGTTTTTCATGTGGTTTAACAGACCATGCTGTACAGCTTATATTTTGTACCCAGTGTAACTAAATGTTCAAAGCTGCTGTAGTTTCATTCATTTTACAATTATGATGTAGTTTCAGAATATGCCAGGATGACAGCTACGTCTAAAAATATCTCTCACACCTTTCTCCTTTCTTTCAACACTGTTACAGTTTCATTATAGATTAATAATCATTAAAGTGCAAACTCTTCTGTTGCCATGGTTATGTTTTGGACAATTCCTTTCATCATCGAGGCTCACTGTCTTTTTCTGTCAGAAGCAAATATTTAATAAAAGCCTGATTATAAGAAATGGCAAGGAAGCCAATTCCCACCCAACCCCCCCTCCATTTCACAGATATTAGATGGAGACTCACATGTGTACAGTATACATGATCAATAATAGCATAGACCATTTCATCTCTGCTACACGAAGACTGCGCATTCTCCAGACAACCACCATGCACCAGTCTAGCGATGGGTGGCTTTCTGTTATCAAAGCTTATAACCTGAAATAAGACTGCACTCAGACTGCAGGATGTGAAGTAAGTTTGAATACACCGTTATCACATTGCCATTTTGCTCACTTCAGATCACGTCTTGCTTTTTGATGAGTTGTCATTTCAACAATGGGGTTATATTATGAAATAACTCATGAAGCAGGAAACTGCAGACACTGGAAAGTTTGAAATAAGAAACAGAAATTGCTGGAAATAGTCTGCAGATTCAGGCAGCATCTGTGGACAGAAACTTCTGACAAAAGCTGGACCTGAAACATTAGCCAATGGACAGATTGTCTTTGGAACAGCATAGAATGGACTGCACAGATTCCCAGATGCAGCAGACTTCTCAGGAATTCTCCTGTTTCTGGAAGTCTCCAAATGAAAACGATTGAATTTAGAGGGGTCGGAGGGTTCTGCTTAAATTAAGTTAATAGTTACTCAAAAACAATTAGAAGGCTAAGAACCTAAACTAACTCCTGGTTAATTATTAAACTGAATGCCAGATTCAATGTTCACCCCTCAGCTACACCCTCTACTGAACTCTTACAAAGCCATAACAAGCCAGCTCCAGAACTGAAACCTCAACCCAACATGATTCCACCATTCCATCCAGGACCCAACAATCCACTCCCTCTACTTTGTCACGCATGATGTCTCCCTTCTCTCAAGTGAACCTAATATGCCTCTCCCTCTCCGCATATCCTTCCTACACTCCCTGCCAGTCCCTCCATCTCCACTCTACAGGATCCCAACAATCAATCCCTCACCTCCCACCACCCGATCCAAGTCTTTAAAATTTCTTTCCTGTCACCTTAACAATTTGCCCCAGTCTTGAAATCCCCCACACGAGGGAAAAGACTTATCATTCGCCTTATCTATACCCCTCATTATTTTATATACTCCTATAAAGTCATCTCTCAACCCCCTATGTTCCAGTGAAAATAAAGTCCCAGCCTGTCCACCCTCTCTTTATAACTCAAACTGCCATTCCCAGTAACATCCTGGGATATCTCTTTTGAACCCTCTCCAGTTTAATAATCAATCAATCAATCAATTCTTTCACACTAAGGTGATTGAAATCCCTACAATTATAACACTGATCCACTCACACCATTCTGTGTTTCGCTAGTTTATCTGCTTCTCTGATTGTTGGGAGACCTGTGCAATTCCAGCAAAATAATCTACCCAGATGCCCTCACTTGAGGACTTTTCTTGAACATCCTTCATTATTACTGCAGTGATGGTTTCCTTTATCAATAACGCAATACACCCATCCCTCTCACACTTCTTCCAGCGCTCCTGAAATTTCTATACCCTGGAATGTTGAGCTGCCAGCCCTGTCTTTATTTCAACCACATAGATAAAAGCAAATTAGTGCAGATTCTGGAATCTGAAACCAAAAGAAAAAATGCTGGAACATCTCAGCAGGTCTGGCATCAGCTCTTTTCTCTCTTACAGATGCTGCCAGACCTGCTAAGATGTTCCAGCATTTTCTCTTTTGGTTTTATTTCAACCATGTGTCATTGATTGCAACAGTATCATATTCCCATTTGTTGATCAATGTTCTATGTTCATCTGTCTTACCATTTAGGCTCCTTGCATTAAAATAGATGTAATTTACCTTTCTGGGCCTCCCATGTACCTTATCCTGATCCTGTCCCTGACTTCTCCACCTACTGTACTGTCCTAGTATTCCTTCTATATCTGATTGAACCTTATTCCTGATTTAACGTATCCCACCTCACAGCCAGATCAGTTCAAAATTTTCCCAAACAGCATGAACTATTAAAAACATATCTATTGCTATCTGAGACTCACTCTGTGCAAATGTAAATAAAGCAGTGCTACCACACATATTGAGTTAGAATATAGAATCCCTACACTATGGATGCAGGCCATAACGCTCATAGAGTCCACACCGAAGAGTATCCCACCCAGATTCACTCCCCTCCCCTATTCCTTATGACCCTGCATTTCCCATGGCTAATCCAGCTAGGCACTATGGACACTATGGAAGTAACAAAAAGGATTGATATGAGCAGAGCGGTAGATGTGATCTATATGGACTTCAGTAAGGCATTCAACAAGGTTCCCCATGGGAGATTGATTAGCAAGGTTAGATCTCATGGAATACAGGGAGAACTAGTTATTTGGATACAGAACTGGCTCAAAGGTAGAAGACAGAGGGTGGTGGTAGAGGGTAAGCTTTCAGACTGGAGGCCTGTGACCAGTAGAGTGCCACAAGGATCGGTGCTGGGTCCTCTATTTTTTGTTATTTATATAAATGATTTGGATGTGAGCATAAGAGGTACAGTTAGTAAGTTTGCAGATGATAGCAAAATTGGAGGTACAGTGGACAGTGAAGAGGGTTACCTCAGATTACAACAAGATCTTGACCAGATGGGTCAATGGGCAGAGAAGTGGCAATGGAGTTTAATTCAGATAAATGCGAGGTGCTCCATTTTGTGAAAGCAAATCTTAGCAGGACATATATATTCAATGGTAAAGTCCTAGGGAGTGTTGCTGAACAAAGAGACCTTGGAGTGCAGGTTCATAGCTCCTTGAAAGTGGAGTTGCAGGTAGATCGGATAGTGAAGAAGGTGTTTGGTATGCTTTCCTTTATTGGTCAGAGTATTGAGTACAGGAGCTAGGAGGTCATGTTGTGGCTATACAGGACATTGGTTAGGTCACTGTTGGAATATTGTGTGCAATTCTGATCTCCTTCCTGTCGGAAAGATGTTGTGAAACTTGAAAGGGTTCAGAAAAGATTACAAGGATGTTGCCAGGGTTGAAGGATTTGAGCTATAGGGAGAGGCTGAACAGGCTGGGGCTGTTTTCCTGGAGCATCGGAGGCTGAGGGCTGACCTTATAGAGGTTTACAAAATTATGAGGGGCATGGATAGGATAAATAGATGAAGTATTTTCCATGGGTTGAGGGTATAGGTTGAGGGTGAGAGGGGAAAGATATAAGAGACCTAAGGGGCAACTTTTTCACACAGAAGGTGGTACATGTATGGAATGAGTTGCCAGAGGAAGTGGTGGAGGCTGGCATAATTGTAACATTTAAGAGGCATTTGGATGGGTATATGACTAGGAAGGGTTTTGGAGGGATATGGGCCGGGTGCTGGCAGGTGGGACTAGATTGGGTTGGGATATCTGGTCAGCATGGACGGGTTGGACTGAAGGATCTCTACATCTCTATGTCTCTATGACTCTAATTTAGCATGGTCAATCCATCTCACCTGCACATCTTTGGAAATTGTAAAGCCTTATTTAATGGGGAGCAAATAGGCTCCGAGGCAGTGTGTATGCCAGCACCCAGAGTCACAGATGCTCTGAACTGGTACCTCAATGTGTAGGTAGCAGTATCAGTTTAAATTACAAGATAAAGCAGGTTAGACTAGGTCTATATCAAACACTGATTGGAATATTGCACCCCATTCTATAGGTCCCACTTTCAGAAACACAGAAAGGTTTTGGAGAAGATATGGAGGGGATTCACTCCAAAGGTTCCAGGGATAAATCTGCAGTTAGGCAGGAAAAACTCCTTGGAACAAAAAGAAAAGAGATTTGATAGAGGTACTTAAAATACATGCAAATAAACAGAATTAATTTTTTGAACAACTGAATTGTTAGAGGGCACAGATATAAGGTGATTAGAAAAACAACTCCAGACCACATGAGAAAAAAGTATATTTACACAATAATATTTAGGATTTGTAACTAACCTCAGAGGCAGTTGATTCAGATTTAACAGTAGCTTCCAACAGGGAATTGGTTGAATATTTACAGGAGAAAACAAAGAAGGTTACAGCCCAGGAACAGGCCCTTCGGCCCTCCAAGCCTGAACTGATCCAAATCTACTGTCTAAACCTGTTGCCCAATTTTTTAGATTAGAATCCCTACAGTGTGGAAACAGGCCCTTCAGCCCAACAAGTCCACACCGACCCTCTGAAGAGTAACCAACTCCCCTCTGACTAATGCACCTAACACTACAGGCAATTTAGCATGGCCAATTGACCTGGCCTACACATCTTTGGACTGTGGGAGGAAACTGGAGCACCTGGAGGAAACCCATACAGACACAGGGAGAATGTGCAAACTTCACACAGTCACCCAAGGCTGGAATTGAACCTGGGACCCTGGCACTGTGAGGTAGCAGTGTTAACCTCTGAGTCACCCTTTAAAGCAAACATCTCTCACAAGCCAGTTCCTAAACATCTGCATCTATCTGCTCCCCAACTATTCATGCAGCTGCCCAGTGCATTGTAATAGAATCTATCGTGCCTGCCTCTACACTTCTGTTGGCAAAACGTTCCAGGCACCTACCATCCTCTGTATAAAACATTAAAAGGAATATTGGGAAAGGAGTAGGAATCACTGGATTACTCTGTGAAAGAGTCAGCACTGATAGAATGGGCCAAATGGCTTCCTGTTTAACTGTGCTGTTCTATGATTCTATGGATAGCATTGATATTGACATAACCTCAGATTTAATCAAATGAAACCCAACAGAAGAAGAAATTGTTCCAAATGTTGGCAGAATATACAGATTATATGAGCCAAAGGGTGTTTACCTTCCCAGACCCTGGAATTTTGGAGGTAGGATGTGTTAAATGTTTTAATGATCATTAATTTTTATATCTCACACATGCACTCTGCAGGCTAATATTAGATATTCAGAAGGCATCAGCAAATTAGAACTGAAGACCTGCGGGCTGCACCAATAAACAGACAGCAATTGAGAATGCACACTCCCGGCCAGCAAATCAACCAAAAATCTCCCCATCAAAAATCCTCAGCCAACGGAAGAAAACGCAAACAAACTGTGCATGTTTGATACTCCTTCTAACTGTGATTATATGAATTAAGATCATGAGTGCATCATCCAGTTCATTGACACTTTAGGAAGGATAGACTGATCCCGTTGGGAGTACAATTTAGGTTTACAAGAATGATATCTGGACTTTAAGGGTTAAGTTATGAGGAGAAGTTAGACAAAAAAGGCTTGTTTTCTCTTTGTGTTTGACAAACCTACAGGAACCTTTTCAGGATTTCACTAATAGAGTAGGTGAGGGAGACCAGGTGATGTAGATTAGATTAGATTAGATTACTTACAGTGTGGAAACAGGCCCTTCTGCCCAACAAGTCCACACCGACCCGCCGAAGCACAACCCACCCATACCCCTACATTTACCCCTTACCTAACACTACGGGCAATTTAGCATGGCCAATTCACCTGAACCGCACATCTTTGGACTGTGGGAGGAAACCGGAGCACCCGGAGGAAACCCACGCAGACACGGGGAGAACGTGCAAACTCCACACAGTCAGTCGCCTGAGTCGGGAAATGAACCCGGGTCTCAGGTGCTGTGAGGCAGCAGTGCTAACCACTGTGCCACCGTGCCACCCACTGTGCCACCGTGCCGCCCACTGTGCCACCGTGCCGCCATGTAGTGGAATGGATTTTCAGAAAGCTTTCAATGAAGTTCCATATAGAGGTTACTGTGTAAAATTAAAACATGTGGGACCAGGACTAACACCCTGGCATAGATGGAGAATTGATGAGCAGGCAGGAAACAGAGAGTTGGAAAAAAATGGACTGTTTTCAAAGTGGAAGGTGGGGACAAGCAATGTAGGTTTGAGCTATAAAGAAAGGCTGGATAAGCTTGGCCTTTTTCTTCACTGGAGTGTAGGAGGTTGAGAGGCGACCTTACAGAAGTCTATAAAATAATGAGGCATTTAGATAGTGCTAATGGCAGTTGTCTTTTCTCTAGGATGGGGGATTTCAAAACTAGGGGACACATTTTTAAGGTGAGAGGAGAGAAATTTAAAAAAGACATAAGGGGCAATTTTTTTTACACAGAGAGGGTGGTTCACATATGGAATACACTGAGGAAGCAGTGGATGTGTGCACAGTTACAACATTTAAAAGACATTTGGATAAATACATGAATAGGAAATGTTTGGATGGATATGGGTGAGGAGTAGGCAGTTGGGACTTGTTTAGTTGGGGATTATGTTCCCAATGGAGGAAAAAGTGAGGTTTGCAGATGCTGGAGATCAGAGCTGAAAATGTGCTGCTGGTTAAAGCGCAGCAGGTCAGGCAGCATCCAAGGAACAGGAAATTCGACGTTTCAGGCATAAGGGCCCGAAACGTCGAATTTCCTGTTCCCTGGATGCTGCCTGACCTGCTGCGCTTTAACCAGCAACACATTTTCAGCTGGGTATCATACTTCCAAGTTTGCTGATGACAAACCAGGCGAGAGTGTGAGTGTTGAGTAAGATGTAAAGAGGATTCAGGGAGATTTACACAAATTGAGGGAGAGGGTAAAAACAAGGCAAATTATGTATGATGTGGATAAATGTTAATTTCAGTTGGAAAAACAGAAAGGCAAGAGGACCATTTAAATGTCCGTGGATTGGGAAACATTGACGTACAAAGGGACCTGAGCATCCTTGTACACCAAACATTAAAAGCAAGCATGGAGGTATAGCAAGAAGTTAGGAAAGCAAATTATACGTTGGTCTTCATTGCAAGAAGGTTTGAGCACAGCAGCAAGGACATTTTACTGGAGCTATACACAGACTTGGTGAGACCATTCTTGGAGTATTGTGTGTAGTTTAGGACTCCTTACCTAAGAAAATATATAATTTGCACAGTCAGAGTGTAACAAATGTTCACCAGCCCGATTCCTGTGATGACAGGTTTATCATGTGAGGAGAGATTGGGTTGTCTGGGCCTGTATTCACTGAAGGGGTGAAGAATGAAAGGGGAAATCTCATGGAGGCATAAAATTCTGACAGGATTAGACAGACTGGGTGCAGGGCTGATGTTTTCCTCTGTCTAGGGGGCTCTAAAACGAATGATCATAGTCTCTGGGTACATGCAGACCAGGACTGAGATGAGGAGAAACTGCTTCCTTCAGAGGCTGGTGAATCAATATCAAGGAGTCACATTACATGTGGAATTCTCTTAATGCAGAAGGCTGTGGATGACAAATAACTGAAAACATTTAAGAAAGGGACAAATTCCTAGAAGCTAAAGGTATCAAGGGCAATGGGAAAAGCATGGGAATATAATGTTAAGACAGGGAATCAAGCAAGATTATGTTGAATGGAGGAAAGGAGCCAATGAGCTGAATGGCCTCCACCTGCTCCTGTTTTCTATGTTTCCATGTTTCTGTGAGCTACCACCCTCCATAATTACCTCTTTCCACCCTATAATTCTCTTTTCCCTTCTTCATGTGTGTGCTTGCATGTATATGTTTTATATCCACATACAGTGGAACGTAAATCACAAAGATGCTTTGAATTTTTGGATAATGCTTATTCTTTATAAATAAATAAATTTTGAAGGCTACACTGAGAATTCCATTAAATAATTTATTAGTATGTTGTTGTACTTCCCAGTGTGAAAATAACAGTCTAAAATCAACTGAATCAATGTCAGGGAATTACATGCATGTTTAGACCCCATTGTGAAGATATAATTTTTCATACCTTCAAGGTTCATGCATTATAAATAATGAATGTAAACCAGCATCTCTCTCTCTCTATTTGTGGAACATATTAGTAGATCCATCAGCTTTGAAGATGTACCTTTCAAGTGAATTGTAAGTGTAAGCTGGTTTTTCTGTTATTATTGTTATTAAATTTTGTGCTGTTTGAAAGGGTGCTTGATGTGATCTTATTTAAATCAGTTATCAGAGACACCACAGGACAAATTGGAAATCTTGGCTTTTGTTCCACGCTACAGATTTTTGCTGTAAAATCTCTCGCTCCTGAGATCTGAGTACACGAATATAAGGCTAACACTCCAGTGTTGTGCAGAGGAAGCACTGTAGTGTTGGAACGGTTAGATTTTGGATGAACCACAGAACAAAGTTGCTGTCTACTCTTTCAGGTGGATGTAACAGAATCCATGGATCTCAGCTACCAAACACAGCAGGGAAGATACCCATGGTTTCCTTATAAATATTTCTCTCTCTATCAATATCAGAAAAGCAGACTATCCAGTGATTATACAGTTTCTGTTGCCTTACTCTTCCATTACAACAGTGACTTTGACCTGGTCACAAATTGGTCAGGCCCCCACAGGAATCATTATATATCGCCTTCCTTTCACTGTCTCAAAGTCAATGTGATTGAAATCCCTCCCTAATGGCCATTACCTGCAGTGGTTCAAGGTGGCCCCTCTTTAAGGGAAACTAGGGACTGGCAATAAATGCTGGACCAGCCAGAAACAGCCACATCCCATGAGTGAATAAAAGAAAATGAATTGCCATTGAACATGCCTGCTCATTGGTTGGATTTGCAGGCCTTGGACAGGGCACCAAACATTAAGCTGGATATTTTAAAAGCATAGAAACTAGGAGAAGGAGTAGGCCATCAAGCCTGCTCCACCATGGCTGACTTGGTATCTCAATTCCTTATTTCTGCTTTCTCTGCATTCCCCTTGAGGCCTTGAAGGTCTAACAATTTATTAATCTCTTTCATTAATATATTCAGTACTTTCTGTGGTTGAGAATTCCAAAGCTTTGCTATCGTTTGAGTGAAGAAGTATTTTGTCATCTCACCCCTAAATGGATTATCCTATATCCTGACACTGTGATCCCTGATTCTAGACTCCTGAACCAGGAAAGCAACCTTCCTGTATCTTGTCAATCCAGCCCTGTTAGAATTTTATTTCGATCAAATTTTCTCCCATTCTTCAACATTCTGTGAATACAGGTCCAAACAAAACCTCATACAACAAGTGTGCCATCGCTGATATGGCAAATTCCCTCTGGGCTCCCTGTATGTCATAGATAGGGAAACCAAAACTACACACAATATTCCTGGTGTGGTCTTATCCAGGCACTGTATAATTATAACATGACATTCTTATTTTGGATCTCAAATTCTCTTGCAATGATGGCCAATATGCTACTTGCATTCCTAACTGCTTGTTGCACCTACCTTTTACTTTCATTGACTGGTCTACAAGGACAACCAGATGCCTTGGTACATTGACATTTTTGAATATGTCACCAATTAGATGATACTGCATCTCTCTGTTTTTCACATTAAATGTTAAATGTCACATTATTCCATGATTTACTGCATCTGCGATGTGTTTACCCATATATTTTGGTATCCAGACACTCACAGGTACATTTTTGAAAGCATTTGAATAAATTGGAACTGACAACTGTACCCAAATATAACTAGGCCGTAGTTCTGCATTTTTTTAAAAAAAGTTACTTTCAGTAATTTAAGATTCGGTCTTTCATGATTATGGGTTGACAACATATGAAACTTTAATTTTCTTGTGAGAATCTCATTTGCATCTGCAGCAATTAAAGTTATCATAAGTTATTTCTCAACTGAAACTAATTTGATTTTAAAATAAACTTAAAGTATTGCTGATTTGCACTAACTTATGGCTATGGAGCTACAGGGCTGGAGAGGGTGACTAGCTCGGTAGCTCTTTTGGGAGCTGGTACACACACAATGGGTTGAACAGCCTTCTGTACTGTATAAAATTCTACGATTTTATAATTCTGTGATTCAGTGATCTTGTATTCAGTCCTATGAAAATGATTTGGAATTGATACTTGGGGCAAAAAAAAGACACAGTTTTGACAAATATTTGTGCTGAGCATGCCAAATGTGCCCAAAGCTGATAGATATACCCAATGATCCAAAAGAACTGCACTTTTTCCAATTGGTTTCAATTCCTTCTCACTTGTGAAATGGAATCGCCAAGCAACACTGTCAAATCTATTTTTCCATTCTATGCATTTTTTAATATTTATTTTTCCTCTTTCAGCATCAGCAAAGCTTTCGTCTACATTAATTAACCAAAGCTCCATTCTTTCAGTGTTCACTTCTCTCAGCAGTTGTTGCTTTGCTGTGTTCTTCACTGAGCCTCTCTGACAACCTATTCAGTAGTTAGCATTGCTGCCTCACATAGCCAGGGACATGGGAAGAATGTGCAAATTCCATACAGACAGTCGCCTGAGGCTGGGTTTCCTTCCACAGTCCAAAGATGTGCAGGTTAGGTGGATTGACCATACTAAATTACCCATAGTGGCCAGGGATGTGCAAGCTACGGGGCTTAGAAATGGGAAATGCAGGGTCAGAGAAATGCTCTAGGGGTTGGGTCTGGGTGGGATGCTTTTCAAAGGGACAGCATGGACTCAATGGGCCAAATGGCCTGCTTCCACATTCTAGGAATTCTATTAGCGTGTGAATTGTAGCGAGCAGTAGCTAGTGAAATGGATAAATAGTTACATTTTTTAAAAATCTTAACCCCATTCTGATATCTTCCTGGTGAGTCCCTCATCTTCCAGCCTCCACAAATTTTGTTTAAAACTTGGCTGTACACGTCCTAACTCTCCAGCTTGTTCGCCCACCTCTGCTTCTTTGATTCCATCTCGAGTGAAGTTTCAACTAAAAACTTCACACCCATGTTTTCAAACTTCCCCTTGCCCTTGTACCCTCTCTGGATACTATTCTCCAACTCCACAACCAGCTAAAATCTTGATGCTCTTCCAATTCCGATCACGTTTGAAATCCCTATTTTGATTACTTCACCATTGGTGACTAGACATTCCACTGCTTTGGCCCTAAACCTTGAAACTCCCTTCCAAAACATTTCCACCAAAGTCTCTCTTCCTTTAAGACACTGTTTACAACAATGGCTTTGATGAAAGGTTCTGCTGTTGTATCACTTTATGTATGAAATTCTGTTTGCTAACACTTTCTGTAAAGGTCTTTGGAATGTTTTACTACATTGACAGTGCTATATAAATACGAGCAATAGTTGTTGAGGTAAAGGATCATACAATGTGAAGAAGTTCCATTGTGCTTTTGAAAAAGCCATCAGTTTGTCCCATTCCCCTCGTCTTCTGCTACAACCTTTCAAATGTTGCCTTTCCAAATGTTTATCCAATCCTCTTTCAAAAGTTACTATGGAATCTGCTTGCACCACCCTTTCGGGCAATACATTCCAGCTCACAACAACTCACTGTGTAAAGAAAATTCTCTCTCCTCTACTTCCTTTGCAAACACTCCCACCAATGGATCAGCTGGCTCCTGTCAATATTTTGAATTCCTCAGTCTTGGTCTTTGGTATTCAGAACAAATAAGTTGTTACAGCTTCCAGGACACTTGGTAATTTTCCCTGGTGGCACCATGAAGAGATTGCCTCTGTTATTATGTTGATTCATTCTTTCACTTTGCCAGTGTGAAGTTTTCTCCTAAATTCCCTGCCAATCTCCTTATATGTGCCAGAAATTGGCATAAACATTGGAGCTTGTAAAAAGGCCTGAACTCATATTGCAGACTCCTTCTTTAATTCTGAATATTAAAGGTTCATGTCATCTAATCATCACTCATACACATTAGACATGACAGGCATAAGAGTGTGCAATTATGCAGGCTTTCAGATCATTAATGTGACTCACACAAATGCATTTACAGGACCAGAAAATATAGAGTAGATATTAGTGGGTTTTGAGAGGATTTGTAGCTCAGGTTGAGGTTCTGGATGTTGCTCGCTGAGCTGGAAGGTTTATTTTCAGATGTTTTGTCACCATACTAAGTAACATCATCAGTGAGCCTCTGGTAAAGTGCTGGTGTTATTTCCCACTTTCTATTTATGTGTTTAGGTTTCCTTGGGTTGGTGATGTCATTTCCTTGGGTTGGTGATGTCATTTCCTGTGTTGGTGATGCCATTTTCTGTTCTTTGTCTCAGAGGTAGTTGGGGTCCAAGTGGATGTGTTTGTTGATACAGTTCCAGTTGGAATGCCATGCTTCTAGGAATTCTCGTGCGCGTCCTATTTGGCTTGTCCTAGGTTAGATGTGCTGTCCCAGTCGAAGTGGTGTCGTTCCTCATTTGTATGTAAAGATGCTAGTGAGGGTGGGTCATGTCTTTTTGAGGTTAGTTGAAGTTCATGCATCCTGGTGGCTAGTTTTCTGCCTATTTGTCCAGTGTAGTGTTTGTTACAGTTCTTGCAAGGTTTTATGTAAATGACGTTCATTTTGCTTGTTGTCTATGTAGGGTCTTTTAAGTTTATTAGCTGCTGTTTTAGTGTGTTGGTGTGTTTGTGCGCTACCATGATGCCAAGGGGTCTGAGTCATCTGGTAGCCATTTCCAGGATGTCTTTGATGTAGGGGGGAGTGGCTAGGGTTCCCTAGGGAAAGTGGAGATCTCAATTAGATCACCCACATTCTTATTGCATGGCACAGCATGCTTGGGAGCTGAATGGCCTTTTCTGCTCATAAAGTCATAGAATCATAAAGCCATAGAATCATAAAGCATGGAAACAGACCCTTCAGCCCAACCAATCCATGCAATCATAACCTCAAACTAAACTAGTCCCATTCACCTGTTCCCGGCCCATATCCTTCCAAACCTTTTGCATTTTTACATAGAATATAGAACAGTACAGCACAGAACAGGCCCTTCAGCCCATGATGTTGTGCCATCCACTGATCTTCATGTATACACCTCAAATTTCTGTGACCATATGCATGTCCAGCAGTCTCTTAAATGTACTCAATGACCCTGCTTCCACAACTGCTGCTGGCAACGCATTCCATGCTCTCAACTCGCTGTGTAAAGAACCCGCCTCTGACATCCCCTCTATACTTTCCTCCAACCAGTTTAAAACTGTGACCCCTCGTGTTAACAATTTCTGCCCTGGGAAATAGTCTCTGGCTATTGACTCTATCTATGCCTCTCATTATCTTGTATACCTCAATTAGGTCCCCTCTCCTCCTCCTTTTCTCCAATGAAAAAAGTCTGAGCTCAGTCAACCTCTCTTCATAAGATAAGCCCTCCAGCCCAGGCAGCATCCTGGTAAACTTCCTCTGAACCCTCTCCAAAGCATCCACATCCTTCCTATAATAGGGTGACCAGAACTGGACGCAGTATTCCAAGTGCGATCTAACCAAAGTTTTATAGAGCTGCAACAAGATCTCATGACTCTTAAACTCAATCCCCCAGTTAATGAAAGCCAAAACACAATATGCTTTCTTAACAACCCTGTCCACTTGGGTGGCCATTTTAAGGGATCTATGTACTGCACACCAAGATCCCTCTGTTCCTCCACACTGCCAAGAATCCTATCCTTAATCCTGTACTCAGCTTTCAAATTCAACCTTCCAAAATGCATCACCTCGCATTTATCCAGGTTGAACTCCATCTGCCACCTCTCAGCCCATCTCTGCATCCTGTCAATGTCCCGCTGCAGCCTACAACTGCCCTCTAAGCTGTCAACGACACCTCCAACCTTTGTGTCATCTGCCGACCCATCCTTCAATCCCCTCATCCAAGTTATTAATAAAATTACAAACAGTAGAGGCCCAAGGACAGAGCCCTGTGGAACACCACCCACCACATACTTTCAGGAAGAACATTTTCCTTCTACTATCACTCGCTGTCTTCTGTTGGCCAGCCAATTCTGTATCCAAATTTATCCAAATGCCTGTTAAATCTTCCAACTGTACCTGTATCCACCACGTCCTCTGGAAGTTCAATCCTCATGCGAATTACTCTCTGTGTAAACATTTGGCTAAATTATCCACTTCAAATCTTTCTCCTCTCACCTTAAAAATATGCCCCCTCATCTAGAACTCCCCACCACAGGAGAAACACACCTGCCAGCCACCTTATCTATACCCCAAACAATTTAAAAAACATCAACATGCTTCTTGTGTTCTTGTTACATCTTGGGGGAAATTTTAAGAAGGTCAATTTTAAAAACTTGGGAAACTGGAAATGTGAGCGCATGTTTCCACCAATTTTGCACAAATGTGATCACAAGAAATTTGCAGGTTTATCACTTCAGTCTTGAAGGTGGGGGAGCCATTATATTGAGCCAAAATGTGTTTAGGAGCAAGACTGGCAAAAGAAGTGGTAAGGAACTTTGGGAGTAACATATTGAACACGTGAATTAAGAGCAGGAGTAGACCATTTGCCCCCTTCAAGCCTGTTCTGCCATTCAACATGATCACAGCTCACCTGATCTGACTGTGACATCTTCTGCCTACCCCAATAATCACTGACCTCTTTTCTTGTCACACTTCTGTCCGAATACCTCTACCTTTTAAGCTGGCTATTTGTTTCACACCTTGATTAACCACATCCTCTATTTTAAACCTGCCCATTTCCTCTATTGCAGTTTCTCAAATTCAATGTATTTATATTCTGGGAGCCTAGCAATCTCATCACGCTCTGTGTGACATGCCAAATTCTAACAGCAAATGGAAGTGAAGGTGTTTTGCAAATGACGTGATTTGATCATCGGCTGCTGCATGAAGGGAATAGATGGACATGGAAAGCAGAGACAGCTCTGATTACCTGCCAACCCATCTGACTAATGCACTGTCTCATCACATCGCACGTATACCTGCACATCCCTGGCAATGTTTAGGCTACAGGGAGCATCCCACCTTCAGCATGTTGTTTTGCAGAATTAGTTCAGTAGCTCTGAAAAATCTGACCCCAGGCTTTACAGAAGCTTTGTCAATCATGTTTGTCCTTGGCTTTATTTAGGTTTTCACTGCCTCCTCCACACACCATTCATTCCCTGCTGCTCACACTGACAGCTTTCTCCTACAATCTCTTTCAGGGACGGTCTCTGACTGGGATACAATTTAAGGCACAGTTGCCTATGTGCACACCTAGACGTCAGAGATAATTTTAACTGACCTCACTGAACAGGTATCCCACAGCTGAGTGGAATGCTAACTTCCAACAAACAAAAGCAGAAATTGCTGGAGACACTCAGCAGGTCTGGCCACATCTGTGAAGAAAGAAAGCAGAGTTAATGTTTCGCGTCAATGACCCTTCTTCAAGATTGACAGGAGCTGGGATAAGGTGGATTTCATGCTGATGACAGGGAGTGATGGATGGGGGTGTGGTGAGTTGGCTAGGTGGAGACAGAGCCCAGAGAAAGAGAAAGAAATTTAGGCAAAGGAACAGTTGATAGGTTAGGTGAATTGGCCATGCTAAATTGCCCATAGTGTTCAGGGATGTGTAGGTTGGGCACATTAGTCAGGGGTAAATGTGGAATAATTGGGTAGGGTTATGGGTCTGGGTGGGTTACTCTTCAGAGGGTCGGTGTGGACTTGTTGGGTCAAAGGGCCTGCTTCTACACTATAGGGATTCTAAAGCCAGGGAAGAAGGAAAGCTGATAATGGGGACAAAGATTCCTGAAGAAGGGCTTATGCCGGAAACGTCAATTCTCCTGTTCCTTGGATGCTGCCTGACCTGCTGCGCTTTTCCAGCAACACATTTTCAGCTCTGATAATGGGGACAATGAGTAACTGTAAAGGATTGGCAACGGAGAAAACAGCCCACGTTAGACAGAGCCTGGGATGTGGGGATGGACAAAGGAATACATTTTCAATACTGATTATCATTATTCCTTGTTGACTTCAATTCATTGTTATGAATGAGAGATGGTGACAAAGCTGCTCCACTAATTAAATTTGACAACCTCCTAAGAGTTTTTGATCAATATTTCACTTCATAAAACAAATAGGACACTGTCAATATTGTGCTTCAATAGAAGATATCAACCACTACGAGAATCTGTGGATAGTCTAATTACTGACTTATGTGTAGTATCTTAACTATGCAGTTTTGAACCTTGCAACAAAAGCTAATTTACAACAGAATTGTCATTAGTCTGTCGGTCAGTTACTGAAATTCTTCTACCAAAAGAAGGTCTAATTCTAGAATCAACAGTGGGTACGGAGTTTAGAAAACTGGTGGAAAAAAAACTTTATACAGCAAAAGATCTATTTAATGTAGAACACACTACAGAGAATATTGATTACATAAGGCACAGTAAACCACCTGCAAAGAGGAGACAGAGTTCTCATCTGATCAATATTCCACAGGCAATGACATCCTAAGCAGTTTATGGAATCTTGTCATAGGCATTGTTCCAAACCCCATATCACTGAAAACTAAATTGGGCGGCACGGTGGCACAGTGGTTAGCACTGCTACCTCACAGCACCAGAGATCCGGGTTCAATTCCCGACTCAGGTGACTGACTGTATGGAGTTTGCACGTTCTCCCCATGTCTGCGTGGGTTTCCTCCGGGTGCTCCGGTTTCCTCCCACAGTCACAAAGATGTGCCATTCTAAATTGCCCGTAGTGTTAGGTAAGGGGTATGGGTGGGTTGCGGGTCAGTGTGGACTTGTTGGGCTGAAGGATCTGTTTCCACACTGTAAGTAATCTAATCTAAATCGTTTAGCCTTTCACCAACAATATACTCATTATGGCTAAAGGGATCATTGTTTGCCAATGTGCTACAGTCTGAGCAAAGAAATTAAATAATTTCCAACTTAACATGTGCTTCCATGCATTATAACAGAACCTTGAAGAACATCAATATTGCAAGGGAGCAAGTTCATTCATTGACATCAACTGAATCTCTGATTTAACAGAAGCCAGCAGAGAAACTGCAATATTACCAATTTGATCTCAAGTGCTTCTTTATCTGGTGGTAGACTTTCCTGTCCTACCTATTGAAACAGATGAATCAAACCATGGGCTTGGGGACGGCTAGGAGAGACAAGGAAAATAAAGTACAGTAAATTATATTTAAAGAGGAGGGAAAAGCTCAGGGAGGTGTGTTGTGTAAAGGCTTCATGAGCCAAAAGGAAACTTGTAATGAATTTCTGGAACTGTGCATCACTGATCACAAATAGCACATGTGGGTGGAGTTAGGACAGACATAACTATACAGGACCATAACTCCATAGCAGATTTACAGGAGCACATTTGCATAAACACATGAAGAAAATGGATTACTCCTTACCAACCCCGAGAGGAATGGGTGAGGTGATGACCCTGTGACAAGCAGTCGGCATTATTGAGAGGAGAGGAGAAGAGTGGAACAGTCCGGCCTGATCAAGGTGAGGACCCTTACAGAAAAGTAGGCAGACCAGCAGACTTGACTGGGACTTGAGACATCCAAGGATTGTTACCTTAAAACCAAAGCCTAAAAACTGTACTTAAACTTCTCAACCAGAGTAGGACATTAAATCGTATAAATTCTCCACAGAGCAGAAAAGGAAAGATTTGTCAGAGTCCTCAAAATCATAAGGTACTTTCATGGAGTAGATATGGAAAACCATTGACAATGACAAGAAGGTTGGTAACTAGAAGATACCGATTTATTGTCACTAGGAGGGAAGATGAGAATAAGTTTTTACAAGCATGTTTTTTGAAGCAGGATCTGCCTCTGGGGGCCAGTCAGACTGGCTGAGCATTACTGGAGCAAATTACTAGAGATGCTGAAATCTGAACTGCAAACAAAAAATGCTGGAGATCACAGTGGGTCAGGCAGCATCCATGGAGACAGAACAAGCTGACATTTAGAATCTAGATGACTCTTCATTAGAGATCTGATGAAGAGTCATCTAGACTCAAAACATTAGGTTGCTTTCTCTCCATGGATGCTAGCTTAGCATTACATTGTATTTTTTTTGGGACAAACTAGTTGTCACCTTTTCTATGTAACTAAGATGATGAGACCCTAAAAATGCTTAATTGCCGATAAGAACTTTCAGATACCCTGACACTCTAAAAGGCATTTTTTTAACAATATGGTGAATTATGCATTTTGAATTGAGAATGTGTGCATGCTTACTGTTTATCACGTTGAATAATCAGCTGTTTGTGTATTGTTGGAAAAGCTGCTATAGCAACATTGTATTTCTAGGATTCATGTGTCTTTAACTTTTCATTATTGCCCTGATCTCCAGCAATGGTGATGAGCCTTATAACTCTCCTCTGCACTGATTCTGGGAGATGACACATCTCAATGGCACTAATTGTGCTGTGTACCTGTGAATCAAAGTGACCTCCATTCAAAGCAAGATTCTGAGAATATTCCCAACAGAAAGTCAAGGTTGTCTCATCCACAGTCTTGCCCATCAATCATTCTCCACTGGGCAGTGGAGGCTGACATTCATTTGCTGGACACTTGGTTAGTTCAGTCAGTTTCAAAAAGTGTGGTGCTCCGGTTTCCTCCCACAGTCCAAAGATGTGCAGATTAGGTGAATTAGCCAAGCTAAATTGCCTGTAGTGTTAGGGGTAAAATGTAGGGGAATGTGTCTGGGTGGGTTGCTCTTCAGAGGGTCAGTATGTACTTGTTGGGCCGAAGGGCCTGTTTCCACACTTTAGGGAATCTAATCTAATCTACATCACTGTCACCCCCTTATTTGAATCAGTCCACTACTGGTACCCATGTTTACAGTCTCCTTGTCCTTTAGCTCTCGAGTTTCCTAAACCTCTTTACCTCTCTCTCTTTTAAGATGCAACTTAAAACTTACTTATTTGACCAAGGGCTGGTCAGCTGAAGTGGTGTCCCTCTGTGTGTAACTGGAACTCTGGCAGCAATTGGTAATGGTTGGGAGGGCACTGTGTAAGAGAGTGGAGCAGTTCCATAGGGTCTCCAAGACATGGTGAGGGAGGGCAGCTGGAACAGCTGAATGTACTCTCAGAAGATACAACCTTGTTCAAGAGAGAGTTGATTGGTGGTGGGAGGGCAGACAGAGGAATTCCCCATTCTAATGTAATTCTCTTGGTCCTACTAAATATATATAGTGTATAGATTTCTTATTTATCCTTAGTTTCCCTTCCTGTTTGTGTGGAAATGATGCCAGTAGATTAAAGAATCCTTGCTTCATGATCTTTGAACCATATGTGTGTTCAAATCTCATGTTACATGTACCTCCTATATCTGATGTCAAATGCTGATTGATATCACAAATACAAAGGCCTTTTTGCTTTAAAGGTGCTTTATAAATGGAAATTGTTGTTGCTACATGCAGGCAAAAGTGATGCTGGAAACCATAGTTTAGATTAGAGTGGTGCTGGAAAAGCACAGCAGGTCAGGCAGCATCCAAGGAGCAGGAAAATCGACGTTTCAGGCAAAAGCCCTTCATCGTTGCTCCGTGCAGTCAATCTTTTCAGGAAAGGGTGAAGTCCTATATAAAAAAAAGTAAGGCTTTGTTAAAATACTTATGAATTCCCCCTGACATTGTGTTCAGGTAAGCGTAGTCACTGTTGTAATGTTAAAAATACAAACAACAAAGTTATAATGATAAGATCATCTGCTTTTCATAATGTTGGTAAATAGATTGGGGAGCCAGTATAACTGAAGCATTTCCATCATTGAGAGGTTGCTGCCTGCTGTATTACTCATGTAAATTGTCATTAACAGTAATTGTTGCAATATCGGTCAGAGCTTAATGTGCTGGGACCAATAGAGAGAGGTGTAGCTCTCAAGGGGAGAAGTGGGGGAATGTAATTACAATCTGATCAACAAAATCCTACATGCAGAATATGCCTGTGAATCATTGCTTCAGATGGAGCTACACAATCTATACAAGGTGAGTAACAATCAGGTTCCTTTCATAATAGTGGAAAAGAAAATCCATGCACAACACAAAACAATGTTGAGAAAGGATAAAAGAAAAAGGTTCATTGTGCACGATTCAAAATCAACCACAACGTGGAACCTAATAGTCAGGCCAAGCCATTTGTCACAATACACATCCGTATGCCACGTGTTTTGAGCTCCAAGTTGTGATTAGAGAGAAAGTTCGAATGTTCTTTTTCTTCTTCCCAGAATTGAAATGACTAACACCAGGGGACATGATGTTAAGGTGAGAGGGTGAAAGTTTAAAGGAGATGTGAGGGGCAAGTTTTTTACACAGAGAGTGGTAGGTGTCTGGAACATGCCGCCAAGGGTGGTGATGGAGGCAGGTACGATACGGGCATTTAAGGAGCTTTTAGGTAAGCATCCAAATATACAAGGAATGAGGGGATATGGACCAAGAGCAGGCAGAAGTGATTTTGTTTAATTTGGCGTCATGTTCAGTACAACAGTGTGGGCCGAAGGGCCCATTCCTGTGTTGTACAGTTCTATGTTCTATGTTCTAAATTAGGGAAGTGCAAGAGGAGATATTTAAAATCATCAAGGAATTTCGGTGGAGTAAATAAAAAGAAGCTTTTTTTCTAATGTCAATAATATTACTGACCAAAGCAAATTTAAGGGACGAGAGGGAAAAGGAAGATTTTGTTTTGACGCAGCACTGTGTAATGATCTAGATTTGTGTTGGCTGAAAGTGTGTGAAAGTAGCTTTAGCCACAACTACCTTGGGGATCGGAAAACTGCATGAATCTGGGGAAAGAGCAGGGAAATGGAATCACCTAGATGGATTTTTCCAAAGCTTGTCTGTCTACAATCTATCTTTCTCTCACTCCCACATACACTAAGAATAGCAAGACAAATTACTCACCTTTTCAAACGATGCATGCTTTTTATGACCACGTAATGGCCCATACGATGGGTTAGTCAGATAAACTATTTTGATTAAATGACTAGAATATTGTTTCCATGCATTATTCAGTACTATATGAGCCAAATAGAAAATGGATTCCACTGCAGAGGCTAATAGTGTGGAACTGGGTTGGGGCGAAACAGAAGGGCATCTTTACTTTGCTAGTCAATGTGTGACAAGATATCAGAGCTAGATTAATGTGCAATGAGTCATAAAAGTTGTCTTTAACCTTATATTTTGGTTACTATATTTTCCTAATCATTTTCACTCATGAAATGTTCAAAGACCACGTATTCAATCAAATTGGCTCCTTTTCCCTTATGTTGGCTGAGATTGAGCCTGGGTTCTGTAACTATAACTGAAAGTTATGCTAATCCTTTATAAATCATTAGCCAGATCACTGCTGAATTATTGTGTTCAGTTATGGATACTATAGTTTCTGAAAGATGTCCCGGTCTTTGAGACGGTACAGACAAGATGATTGTTGCATAAAACACTTAGGAGCTGAAAGGGTTAATTGTCATCATGACTGTTTTCCCTGGAGTGATGGAGGTTGAGGGGTGACCTTATAGAGGTTTATAAAATCATGAGGGGTATGGATATGGTAAATAGACAAGGTCTTTGCCCTGGACTGGCAAAGGATTAAGGTGAGAGGGGAAAAATTGAAAAGGAACCTAAGGGGCAACTTTTTCACGCAGAGGGTGATGTGTGTATGGAATGAGCTGCCAGAGGAAGTGGTAGAGGCTGATACAATTACGGCATTTAAAAAGCATCTGGAGGGTATATGAATTGGAAGGGTTCAAAGACATGTTGGCCAAGTGCTGGCAAATGGGACTAGATTAGGTTAGGATATCTGGTTGACATGGACTAGTTGCTCTGAAGGGTCTGTTTCCATGCTATACATCTCAATTCTAGACTTGATCATCACAAAGTGTGAATGTATTGCCCCAAACACCAACTAAAGGACACAGGTTCAATACTAATGGAAGAGTCAGGGGAGAAATGTGTCATTTTCCCTTGTAGCTATTTTGAGCAACTGTTCAGATGTATTTTGATACAACCCCAGAGTAGGTGGGACTAGAACGCAGACCTTTTGGCCCAGACATAGGGACATTATCACTGAATGCAAAAGTTCAGCTACTGTCCCTTGTATGCCAGGACCCACCTGCACTGTTTTATACTGGGCTTCTTGCCCTCTCTCAGTGCAGTTTATATGGCCATGAATCTATAGAATTCCTCCCCTGCAGTTCCATACCTACCCAACAAGTTGCAGCCAGGATTTCTCCATTGATAGATGCTTTTCCTTTTCCCGCATTAGGTAGATTCCAAATTTGTATCCTTTGCCCCTTTCTCTTGCTCATCAACATGTTACCTTGTGGCCTTCATCATATTGGCAAGATTAAAACCACCACCTTACAGGCAGGAGGGTGAAAATACAACTTCACAGGTTTACACAGGAATTTCCCATTTTAAATACAGGTGTAGCAATTCCTCATGGGAAAAGTATGTGCAGGATGATATTTTAAAACATATTGTAGATATGTGTCCGTTCCTTAAATAAAACAGAAAACAATGTTAATTTTGCCTTGCTTGGTGAAGCGAGGAACCTAGTCGGAGTCTGAGAAGTTGAGAACAAACGAAACTTCATTGGAAATCGACAGAAATCTTGTTTCTAAAACCAATTACTGCCCTTCAGCCTGTCACCTCCCAACTGTGTACATGTTACACTCAGCTCAATCAGATGTTTACTAATCATTCAGAAAGTCCGAGGTTTTCACCAACACGCCCCCACGTAATTTATTTTAAAGAATTGTACCTTCAATTTCCTTTAAAATAAGAAGCATTATCCACTCTGAGTTTCCACGAGAGGTGGACAGTCGAATTGAAGAAACCAACACGATTAGCTTCGCAATCAATTCCACTTCAAGCCATCGTAATTACCAGAGTGAAGTGAGAATCTTCGGCTTGATTAAACTAGTCCTGCAGCAGAGATAAAGCAATTCTGAACAAGTGGGTTGTGTGATTGGATTGTGAATTAACAATGTGCTGTGAAGCTGGCTGGAGGGCTGATTGAAATATTAAGTTCAAGCAAACTAAGGTACTTACTCTGTGTTCCATCTTCACCTGTTGAAACCTTCAAATTTTCAACTTGACGCTTCTTGATCAGATTTCACAGTGGCAACATCCTGCTAAGTGAACACACTGGATCAGTCATGTCTGACCTCTCAGGCAGACCGTAAAGATCCCATGGCAGCCGCTGTACAGAATGCTGACCAGGATGGTTAAAATTTGTGGTCTCCTGTTGCACACTTACTGGTACCCTGGATGTTTTCTGTCAGAAGTAGACTCCTTCCCGCAGTCTGGCCTTTCCACCAACCATGCTTTAGCTACTGGGGAGACAGTTTGCCAGTGTTGGAAATCTGCAGCACAGAAAAAGGCCCTTTGGCCCAACACACCATGCCAGTCAAAAACAACAACCTAACTACTCTATTCCCATTTTCCAACACTTGCCTTGTATGTACTGACATTGCAAATATAAATCTAAATAATTCTTCAATGTTATGAGAGTTTCTGTCTCTACCTCCCTTACAGGCAGTCAGTTCCAGATTCCCACCACCCTCTGGGTAAAAATGTTCATTCCCCTACACTGGAGCATAGGAGTTTGAGAGGTGACCTTATAGAAGTTTATGAAATAACGAGAGGTAAAGAGACAGTTAATAGTAGTTGTCCTTTCCCTAGGATGGGGGGGTTTCAAGACTAGGGGGCATATTTTTCAGGTGAGAGGAGAGAGATTTAAAAAAGATACGAGGGGCAAATTCTTTTTACACAGAGGCTTGTTTGTGTGTGGAATGAACTTGCTGAGGAAGTGGTGGATGTGGGTATAATTACAGTGTTTAAAAGACATTTGGATTAGTACATGAGTAGGGAAGGTTTGAAGGGATATGGGCCAGCAGCAGGCAGGTGGGACTAGCATAGTTTGGGATTATGTTCGGCATGGACTGGCTGGACCGAAGAATCTGTTTCCGTGTTGTAAGCCTCTATCTCTATGACCCACATCCCCTTTAAATGCCCCTTACCTTAAATCTCTGCCCCCGGCCAATGATCACTCCATCAAGGAGAAAAGATTTTCCCTGTCTATGTCCCTCACAATTTTATACACCTCAACCGCTCTGCTTGAAGTAAAACAGCCCCAGTCTGTCCAGTCTCTCTTCACAACTGAAACTCTCCAGCCCAGGCCACATGGTGGTCAACCTCCTCTGCACCTTCTCCAGTGCAGTACCATCCCTCCTATAATGTGGATTCCAGAACTGCACACTATACGCTAGGTATGGCCTAACCAGTGTTTTACAGGAATGCCAGGAACAGGCAATGGCACAGGAAAGGAGAGTTGATGCAGCTCATTGGCGTTTGCACCCTGCCATTGCTTCATTTAGAAATTTGAATGGGAATATGTATCTTGTGTTGATTTTTATTTCTGCATGTTGGGACAGAAGACAATGCAATGCTTAATGTCTGAAGGAAAGCGAGGAATGTGACACTGTCAGCGAATGAGCAATGGGGACTGGTAAAGACAGAAGATGCTGGAGGAACTGAGATTGAAACTGGTATCACTGATTAGTTGTTTATTTTTATTAAGCCAGAGCAGGAAGGAACTTTATAGATAGTTGCATCCCTTTCTCTTTTTCCTCTTCCTCCCACTGGTGCTCATCTGGTGCTCCCTAGCTCCTGCCTGATGGGTGGTAGCAAGGGCTGTGCCCTCACGTTGGTGAGGTTATGCAGCATGGGGCAGACCTTAGCAGATCTTGTTACTTAGTCAGGGTACTGAAGGGTGTTTCAGACAGTATATACTCCAGGACATCAATTTGGTCTGCTCTATCACATTTCCTGTGAAAGAACAGCTCTTGCTGTATGTGTGAGTTGGGATCTAGAATCATGGGCCATGCTGTCAGCAAATGACCCTTGTTGTGCTGCAGTAACTCTGTGGTTTGAAGGTGGTGGTGAAAATGCAGGTGACACAGGGAGCTGCCACAGAGGGAATGCAAGGTGTTGAGCTGCATCATAAAATCACGGACTTGAAGTACTTTGAGGAAGTGGGATCTCTTTTAGTTCATCCAAAGGCAAAATAAGCCTGAGATACACAGTGCACACTGTATGCAATCAGTGGTGTCCTGCATCCTGCAATATTTGCAAACCTTTTTGGTTTTCCCATCTCACATAACTTGAAATTGTCCATCTTTGTTAAGGAGCCTCTGTGATCTCCCCTTATCAATAGTACATTGCAGTCTGGGAGATGTTAATATCTCCACCAGCAGCATCTTGGAAGGGTCAGACACACAGACATTCAAAGCTAGTTACCTTGACAACCACAGGCCATCTGATCCTCACCTTGCCTGAGGCTGGCCACAGCATGGGCTGCATCTCAGCGATGACACCTCTTGCTTGCCTCCAGCATCGATTGTTACTGGTGTTCAGGCGAGAGAATTGACCATGAAACACCCTCCACAAGTCGGGTCTCCTACTGAGTACCCTCTGAACCCTCCACCCTCTTTGAGTACCTTGCCCCCAGCTGCTTGACCTCTCTTTCTTCCCCCAGGCTCGCTCAAGCCCAAGAGGTAAGCCCACCAGACCACCCATGTCTGGGAGTAATCAGACTCTTCTGAAAACAAACAATAAGGCTTTTGCACCTCCCTGAACTCTGCACACTGGTCAAACCATACCCGACATTAGAAAGCACTCACGACCCTGCAGGGGATAACGTGCAACTTCACCAGTGGTAACAACATTTTGATTTAATTTTGGTAAGTTTCTGTCTGTAGTTTCTGTTGCTCTCTTGGGTTTCTTTTCCTGCTGCAGTGTCCCCTCCAGGGGCTGGCTAAACCATTTTTGTTTATTTAAAAAGCCTGAAGGATTAGGGGCTGACTGACATATTCAAATAATTATTTTAGATGAATGGAAAGTGCAGAAAATTTGTGAAAATGCAGCATTGGAGGTAGAAATTAATCAGTAACAAACTTGCAAATAACACAGGATGGAGATTTTTTAAGCCTGGTGTTCAGCTGTGCAAGGGTTAAGACCAGGTGTGGGGTGGAGTATGGAGCTCCCAACATGACAGCTCTCTGCTGTTGTTTCTGTACTGTGCACTGACTTACCTTCTGAACCACTGGCTGTGTGGATGTTACATATATTCATATTCACAACTTTCTGACATACATCCACTTCAGGCTCTGTGCGTGCAAATGGGTGCTTCAAAAGCTTTGGTGAGCCTAGCATTACCCTCATTTGCTCTACACCTACCCTTCAATAATCTTAAATTTGGAGCTGCCGGTGTTGGACTGGGGTGTACAAAGTTAAAAATCACACAACACCAGGTTATAGTCCAACAGGTTTAATTGGAAGCACACTAGCTTTCGGAGCACTGCTCCTTCACAACCACCTGATGAAGGAACGGCGCTCCGAAAGCTAGTGTGCTTCCAATTAAACCTGTTGGACTATAACCTGGTGTTGTGTGATTTTTATCTTAATAATCCTAAAGATCTCCTTGGAAAGTGGGATTACTACAGATAGATTGGCACAGACTCAATCAGCCTAAGTGCCTCTTCTGAGCTGCATGACTCATTAAATATGACTCCATCACATCACCTTCAGCTTTCTGTTTTCTAGGGAGTAGATCTTCACTGGATCAGTATTTCCTAATAGACACATCCGCTTTCTATGGGAGGCCAATGGAATAATATAAAATAAAAACCCGCTGATGCTGAAGACCTGAATCCAAACCGAAGAGAAAGCAGAGTTAACATTTTGAGTCCAGTGACATTTCTTCAGAAAGGGGTCAATCAGTTCTGAAGGAGGGTCACTGGACTCTAAACGTTAATGCTGCTTTCTCTCCAGAGATGCTGCCAGACCTGCTGAGTTTGTCCTGTAATTTCTGCTTTGGTTTCAGTGGGATTATATTCTTCCCTCTGAGTTTACAGTGTTATCAGTTGAATTTGAGTTGCTAATTTGCTTTTAGATGCATAGTAGAAGATTTCCTCCACTCTTACCTCCCTTGCGACTTTGCTTTCTAGCACGTGTATTAGCAAGAGGCAGAGTTGCACATAAGATTATCAGCCTCCCTCACACTGGTTCTTCCCTGGGACTTTAAAAAACTGTGGAATTCCTTCAATCCTTCCATCACTCTACCACTATCCTCCAACTGTCACCTGTCCACCTACCATCCCACAGTCTACACAGATTTAAAACTTGAATCATTTTGACTTACCTCATGGTAAATGTCAGCCACTGCTCAGGGAGTATTACTTTAATCTCTGAATCAGAGAGGTTCTGTAAGCCTGGAGATCTGAGCTGAGAAACCCCACATGGTAGGTGCAGCCCTGGCTGTAGTCAGACATGGACTGTCCTTCTAGAGAGAGGTTAACCAAGGTTAGTGGACATGACAAGATGGATGTGGAGAGGTTGTTTCTCCTTGAGAGAGAGAGTCAAGGAGCAGAGGGGAAAAATCTCAGAGCATGGGGTCACCCATTTAAGACATTGGTGAAGAGGAATTTCTTCTCTCAGTGGAGTTCTTTACTGCAAAGGGCTGGGTTATTCAATATATACAATGCTGAGATAGATAGATTTTTAATCAATAAGGGAATTAGGAGCTAGTGGGGAAAAAGCAGGACAGTAGAGTTGAGGGTTATCAGATCGTTCATAATCTAATTCAGCCACTCATCAGATTTGATGGGCTGCATTGTCTACCTCTGCTCCTTTGCCTTTTGATCTTATCATCACGCCTGTTCTCTTGGGGGGATGTGAAGGATCCCACGCCACTATTTTGAAAATGATGTGGGGAGTTCTCCATATGTTTTGCCCAATGTTTAGATTAGATTAGATTCCCTACAGTGTGGAAACAGGCCCTTTGGCCCAACAAGTCCACACCAACCCGCCGAAGAGTAACCCACCCAGACCCATTTCCCTCTGACTAACACACCTAACACTATGGGCAATTTAGCATGGCCAGTTCACCTGACCTGCACATCTTTGGGCTGTGGGAGGAAACTGGAGCACCTGGAGGAAACCCACGCAGACACGGGGAGAATGTGCAAACTCTACATAGACAGTCGCCCGAGACTGGAATGTAATCTGGGACCCTGGTGCTGTGAGGCAACAGTGCTAACTGCTGAGCCACCGTGCCATCCTTTTTAGCCTCATGTAGCCCCACTGCAAATCCAGACTATCTGGGATCATCCCATCACTTTGTGTGAACGTTGTTTGTACAAATTTGGCCGTTGCATTTCCTACAGTTTAAGATTGACAACACTTCAAACACGCTTCATAGGCTGTTAACCGCTTTGAGATATTATGAGGTCATGTGAGGTGCAACATAAACGCAATTATTTCTTCTTCAGTCCCTGTGTTCTTGGAATATCCTGTTCATTGCTCAACAAAGATGATCATGTCAGCGTCTAAGTGCAAATTGCATTTCTGTCTCTGCTTCTTCAGAACCAGCAAGGAACAAAGAAGCTCTTAGCTGCAGTTTACAGTATATTTTATTGACCTACAGTGTTTCAAGAAAGCGGTATCTGCCCTGAGGTACTGGAATCCTGTTCAACATTCACTCAAGCAGCTGCAATTAGTAGGGTCGCTATAGCAACTTGGATTTGGCTCTCCTGCCTCATACCTTCAAAGTTATTGCCATTCAGAATGGACCTAGCATGCCGTTCTTGACAAAATCAAAAAGGTGATCAGAGTAACTGTTGCCAAGGAAACCACTCATTGGTTAAAGGGCACTGGTAGACCTGGCGTCAAGGGCGAGGGGACAAAAGAGAAGGTGGGGGATGGTTAAGACAAATTCTGACTGACCTGGAAACCATTCAACATGCAGTTTGATCCTGAATTTTTTTTTCGCAAGGACAAATAAGTCTCATTTCTGACAGCTGCCAATCTTTTGAACAATCCATCCGTAATTACGAAGAAGGATAATCTAACTTTACAAAGCAGTGGGCACAATCCCTTGTTACTTGTTGACATTTTTGTTATTTTTAGGGTAAAGGTCAGCATTCCTGCATTCATTAGTTCCATTATTCACAATCAGGAGTCCAAGTATATTGCAGAGGCACTGGCAAGGTCTTGCTCAGTTTTATATATAGTTTATAAGGTTCTCCTTGCAAGGTGCAATTAAAATTTCCCTGCCTGAGCTTGGCAAGGCTCCAGAGGTTCAGTTCATTGAGTATTGAGGCTGACACTCACAAAATGAGCCCACTGTAGAATCACATACCGATATGCCTAGTGGCTGCTTCAAGCTCTTCCTTTCAAAAATTAAGCTGGGAGTTAAATTGAGGGGTTACATGAATTAATAGGGTACAGGGAGAGACATCTGCTTTTGGTGAGCAAGAGTCCAGAACAATGCGACATAACTTTATAAGTAATTATAGATCAGGGAGCACTTAGAGTCATAGAGATGTACAGCATGGACACAGACCCTTCGGTCCAACATTTCCATGCCGACCAGATATTCTAAACTGATCATGTCCCATTTGCCAGCAATTGGCCCATATCCCTCTAAACCCTTCTTATTCATGTGCCTATCCAGATGCCTTTTAAGTGTTGTAATTGTACCAGCCTCCACCACTTCCTCTGGCAGCTCATTCCATACACACACCATCTTCTGTGTGAAAATGTTGCTCCTTAGGTCTCTTTTATATCTTTCCCCTCTCACCTTAAACCCATGCCCTCCAGTTTTGTATTCTCCTAACCTGGGAAAAAGATCTTGGCTGTTCACCCCATCCATACGGGAGAAAGTGAGGACTGCAGATGCTGGAGATCAGAGCTGAAAATGTGTTGCTGGAAAAGCGCAGCAGGTCAGGCAGCATCCAAGGAGCAGGAGAGTCGATGTTTCGGGCATGAGCCCTTCTTCAGGACTTCTGATTCCTGAAGAAGGGCTTGTGCCCGAAACGTTGACTCTCCTGCTCCTTGGGTGCTGCCTGACCTGCTGCGCTTTTCCAGCAACACATTTTCAACCCCATCCATACCCCTCATGATTTTATAAATCGCTTTAAGATCTCCCCTCAGCCTCTCCCTACAACTTAAGTCCCCCAACTCTAGCAATGACCTTGCAAATCTTTTTTGAACCCTTTCAAGTTTTGCAACATCTTTCCAATAGCAGGAGACCAGAATGGAATGCAATATTCCAAAAGAGGCCTAACCAATGTTCTCTACAGCCACAGCAACGACCTCTCAACTCCTATACTCAGAGCACTGATCAATAAAGGCAAAGAGTTGTGGAAATCTGGACCTACCTTACCCCACAAAATGAATGAGTCCAGGGATCAACAGAACATTTCAGAACTTACATTGATACCTTTTTCTCAGGCAAAGCTGTCAAAAGTTAATGCAGGAGGGATGGTTAAGATGCAGATGATTCAGTTGAATGGCACTAATGGCTTTGAGAAGCTGAAAGACTTTTTCCAATTCCAAAGACAAGGAATGAACAGGCTTCTTCTACACAATTGAAAGAAAAGGATGCTGGAGATTGAAACAAAAAAGAGAAAATGATGGAGAAACTCAGCAGGTCTGGCAGCATCTGTAGGAAGAAAGCAGAGTTAGCATTTTGAGTCTGGTGACTTTTCATCAGAACTGGGGCGAAGGTAGAAGCGGGCCTTACTGGGTTGGGGGCCTGAGAGCTAGGAGGCTGTC
Source organism: Hemiscyllium ocellatum (assembly GCF_020745735.1). Taxonomy (NCBI): domain Eukaryota; kingdom Metazoa; phylum Chordata; class Chondrichthyes; order Orectolobiformes; family Hemiscylliidae; genus Hemiscyllium; species Hemiscyllium ocellatum. Next base: position 7,397,907 of record NC_083426.1, on the reverse strand, counting down.
ACAGGGAGATCCCCAGATGAGGTTGGTGACAGTTGTGGACGCAATGGCCTGATGTTTGATAGTGGGGTCATGCATCCAGGGGCAGATAGGAAAAGGTGTGTGAGAGCTGGCACTCAGTAGAGGTCAGAACATCAGACAACAACAGCACCATCCTGTCGGCAGGCTTGATGACAAAGTCAGGGTTAGATCTGAGAACACGGGGTGCAGTCAGGTCAGAGAGAAATAGGTTTGAATGGGTGGGGGGGAGGGAAGAGAAATTACAGCGACCAATGTCACGTTGAAGTTCTCCATGAACAAGTCGAGAGCAGTTAAAAGGTCAGACAGAGGCGAAGAGAGAGTGTTGGAGGCGGGTGAAATCATCTGTGGGATGGGGAGAGGAGTCTTGGACAAATAAACAGGCACAGAATTGAAGGCGATGAAGAAGAGCTCACTGTCATGTCGTACCTGAAATTCATTAAGGTGGGGAGGGGGGAGTCGCAGAGGAATAAAATTGTGCACTTTGCTGAGTACAGAACGTTCAGCATTAGAGAGTGCAAGTTAAGAAAGAATAATAAAAATTTACCAGGAGGTGATGTTAGCGAGGAGGTGGAGTGAAAGGAAAGGGGAGGAAGGTTCCAGAGGGGTATGTGTATCCCTAAGTTGTTGCATCTTGCATTCCCTAATACCTGAAGGAAGAGAAAACATTGCTTGTTAGGAAGTTGAATGAACAGGAGAATGAAGTTGAACTGAGAGGGGCAGGGTAGCTGAGACAGTGTGAGGTGGTGAGGATGGAAAGAGAGGTAGAGTGTGTGCACATGGCATTGCATGGCATAGAGTGTGGATCCCAGAAAGTGGCGAGAAGAGCTCTCTGAGGAGCACTGCTCATCATGGAGATACCTGTGATCCCGGATGGATCCAAAACAAGAAGGATGGAACTTCATTTGGAATCCATGTGGAGTGAGTCTGAGCTGGAGGCAGTCACTGAGGAATGGGATACGACTATGGAAGTTGGTTCTGGAAAAGATTTTGTCAAGTGCTAGGAGGGAAACTGAGAGTCATGATGGAGAGGAAGAAGAAGGTTTAAAATGAAATCGTGTCAGACAGAGGTGCAGAACATTTTCAAGGTGGGCATAGCTGGAAGAGATATGGCAGTGAGTCAAATACAAAAATGAAACAAAGAACTGGAGAAACTGGAAATTTGAAACCAAACCAGAAATTGTTGGTGAAACTCAGTATGTCTGGCGGCATCTGTGGTGAGAGAAAAACTGAATTCAATTTTCAAGTCCAGTGGCTCTTCAGCAGAACTTCTTCCACATCTTGATTGGCTTGAATTCAGCATCACATGGAACGAAACAATTTAGATTAGTTAATTAGTTAAGAGTTACTATACTAATATTATACAATTCAAACTTCAGTGTAAAGAATTATGTTGCACAGTGGTGGTGTCCCTACTTTGAACCAGGAGGCTAGGGTCCATGCCCTACCTATTGCCGAGGTACATAATAACATCTCTGAGCAGTTTGATTAGGGGAACATTCAATATAAAACTTGCTTGATAGATCATGTACTTATTTTTTTTTGCATTTGGTTAATATGGTGTCAGTTACTGAAACATATTTACACAGGGCTGCGGATGTTCTTTAAAATCAGAACAGAGCTTATTATGTAAGGAAAGTAAACACTATATTCATATGTATTACACAGTTGAATGTAGATGTGCAGAAGACAGTTGAAAAGATCTTAATACAAGCATCAAAATAAAGTTTTAACCTGGTTCCCAACATCATCCATTACATCATCTTAGCTTTTTAAAACTTTAATTGACTGATACCATCCAGTTTCTTTTCTTTGAATTATTGAGACTAGTTTTTATTATTTCCTTTCCTCTTCTTAAGACATGAACTTTTCATAATTCTGGTAGTGTAAACCTTCTGATTTTCAACAACTTGAAGGTTTCTATCTGGCCTTTTAATCTTAACAATAAAACCTTTCAGCTACTGTGAGTAGGTTCCTGAACTGACGATTCCCCGACCAGGAGCAACTGTTCTGAACCAAACTCAGGTTCTTTGAACTGAAACTTTGAACCTTCTGTTCGGAAGTCAAAATTAAACTAGTTATGCTCATATGTTTACTTCACTTGTCATAAGCTCAACAGCATTCACATTTTATCCATTAACATGACAGAGGTTCACTGAGGCATCACACAAGAGCATAAGAACATAACATGTAGGAGCAGGAGTAGGCCATCTGGCCCTTTGAGCCTGCTCCACTATTCAATAAAAGCATGGCTGATTTTCTTCATGGACTCAGCTCCACTTACCGGTTAGCTCATCTTAACCCTTAGTTCCTTTACTCTTCAAAAATCGATCTTTGCCTTAAAAACATTCAACAAGGCAGCCTCAACTGCTTCACTGGGTGGGGAATTTCACAGATTTACAACCCTTTGGGTGAAGAAGTTCCTTCTCAGCTCAGTCCTAAATCTGCTCCCCCCTTATTTTACCCCCTAGTTCTAGTTTCACAAGCCAATGGAAGCAACTTCCCTGCTTCTATTTTATCTATTCCCTTCATAATTGTATATGCTTTCCCCTCATTCTTATAAATGCCAATGAGTATAGTCTCTGTCTACTTAATCTCTCCTTGTAAGCCAACCTCCTCAACTGTGTAATCAACCTAGTGAACCTCCTCTGCACCTCCTCCAGTCAATGCTTCTCAAGTAAGGAGACCAAAACGGCATGCAGTACTCCAGGTGTGGCCTCACCAGCAATGCACACAATTTCCCTATTTTTAAACATGATTTCTTGGAAAGTAATGTATTTAGGTCATTGACCCAAGTATACTTTTCAGAAAAAATTACTTTCACAGAACTCACCAAAATCCTTCTATTTTCTAAAGAAACCAAATTCCAAAAAATGTTAATACATGTGTAATACACCTTTCATCACACAAAGTGGTCCTATTGATACACCTAGTATAAATAGTCTTACTTACCCCTAAGCTAGCAAAAAGGTAGAAACAAAATCATGCCTTCTTTTACTATCGGAGGATCATTGTTAGTGACTGTGGTCAGATTCGTACTGTCACTCCATGGGTCCTGTTGCTGTGGGTAAACATGGTGCCCAAGCTTGTGAGCTGACCAGTGGGGTAATGGAGTAGATTGGGAGAAGAAATTTCTCCTCATCTCAGTCTTAAATGGCCTTCCCTGTATCATGGAATCATACAGTCAGATTGTGATTCTGGATTCTGGACTCCCTGGTCATTGGAAACACCCTTCCTATGTTTATTGCAGGCAGAGAGATGCAGGACTTAGCACCACATTGACTGGCTCCTCAGATGCTGCTTGACCTGCTGTGTTTTTCCAGCACCACACTTTTAACTTTCTAGCATCTGCAGTCCCCACTTTCTCACAGCTATGATTGGGTCAGAATTCCAGGGTTCTCTTCCTAAGAACATTGTGAGTCTAGATTAGATTAGGTTCCCTACAGCGTGGAAACAGGCCATTCAGCCTTACAAGTCCACACCGACCCTCCGAAGAGTAACCCACCCAGATCCATTCACCTAACGCTATGGGCAATTTAGCATGGCCAATTCACCTGACCTGCACATCTTTGGACTTGGGAGGAAACCGGTGCACCCGGAGACAACCCACGCAGACACAGGGAGAATGTACAAACTCCACACAGACAGTCGCCCAAGGCTGGAATCGAACCCGTGTCCCAGGAGCTGTGAGGCAGCAGTGCTAACCACTGAGCCATTGTCTACTCCTACAGGGCATGGACTGCAGCAGTCCAAGAAGGCAGCTCAACACCACCTTCCCAAGGCCAACTAGGCATGAGAAACAAGTGCTAGTCCAACAATGTATGTATTTAAAAAAAATTGTTATAATGGTGTTCCACCAGGAAGCATTGTGACCTGTAATGGCCTGACACAACGTTAATTGTAAAGAACATCTGCTGTCCAATCGGGCAACATGTTTGAGTTGCTAACATAATGTCTGCAACGGAGAATGATCATTTGCAGCAGTCCCAATAAGTCACACTCTCCCATTCAAGGTGAATGATTCATCTGAACAGTTAATGACATGAGTATCCGGAAACACCTAATCACTCTCAGTTTGTAATCAGTTAAGCATATGGTGGAGGTCATACTCGCTAATAACAAATTTTCAGCGTGTAACAGGGAGCACCTGCATATCATCTCCTATTTTACTCACTGCTTCATATGTGTCCTGGATTTTCCATCGTTGCGAGCTATATCTCTGAGCTCTGTGTTCTGAAATTTCCTCTCTGAATCTGTCCACCTCTGGATGCCTCTCTATCTCTATTGCTAAGATGATCCTTAAAAAATATATCCCTTTGTTTAAACCTTTAGTTAGCTGTTCTGATGTAATCCTTGGGTGTGCAATTTTGTTTGAAATTCTCCCACATGAAATAACTTGGGACATTTTATTACGTCAAAGGGGCTGTATATATGCAAGTCATTACTGTAATGTACTATTTTCTCCCACCTTCATAATCTCCCTTTTTTCCCCATCTCACTCCTCCACATTAATTTCTCTCTGGTACTCCAGCAGCTCACTTTCTATGACTAGTATTCCCTGAATAATCCATTTTATTGAAATGAGACCTTACTGCACCAAACGCTCTAAGGAGCTATTCGGGTTAAACAAAACTTGCCTACTTTTCAATCCCATTGCTGTTGAAATGAGCCCAGTGCTTAGGTTGCATTGTTTCTAACTTGCTACTTTTAATATTTGGTGTATTTGTATCTTTCGATCCCTTTGGTCATTTACCCCATTTGGCAGTCACGTTTAAGAGGTAGTCTGAGGTGCTGTGGAAACATACACTTGTAACTTGTAACTACGGATAGTGCTTTTATTTATTCATACGCAGGATGAAGGTATCACTGGCTAGGTCAGCACTTACTGCCCCTGCCTAATTGCCCAGGGGGCAGTTAAGAGTCAATCACATTGCTACCGGTTTGGAAGCATATGTAGACCAGACCAGTTAAAGATGGCAGTTTCCTTTCCTAAAGGACATTAGTGAACCAGATAGGTTTTTCCAACAATTGACAATGGTTTTGTAGTCATCATCAGATCCTTAACTCCAGACTTTTATTGAATTCAAATCCTACCATCAGCCATGGTGGGATTCGAACACTGGTCCCAAGGATTAACAGTTCAGCAGTAATACTATAAGGCTATTCCCTCCCCAGTAATGCTTCGCAAAATGGAGGTCAGGACCCCAAGTAGGATGGCAGTGATGTAATAGTATTGTCACCAGACCAGTAATCCAGAACACTTGGCAAAATTCATGGGACAGGTCCAAATCCCACCATAGTGAAAGGTGGAGATGATCAAATTTTTATTCACTAAAAATCATCTGGAATGTAGAGCTGGCCTAATGGTGACCAGGCTGATTGTTGTAAAATTGCCTACCGGCACAACAAGTCCACAGCAGACGCCATCTTCCTGGCCCCAAACTCATCTCTGGACCATCTGGACAATAAGGATACCTATGTCAGGCTCCTACTTATTGACTACAGCTTGGCCTTCAACATCATAATTCCAAAGGAACTTATCTCCAAACTCCAGGACTTAGTTTTCTGCTCTCTGTTCTATAACTGGATTCTCGATTTCCTGGCCAACAGACCATAATCAGTCAGGATTGGTGACAACACCTTCTCCATGTTAATCCTCAACACCAGTGCCCCCTACTATACTCCTTATACACTCATGACTGTGACCAAAGTTCATCCCAACTCCATGCACAAGTTTGCTGGTGACACCATTGTTATCGGTCGGATCTCAAGCGATGACGAGACAGGAGATAGAGTGCTCAATGTCATGGTATAAAGACAGCAATATTTCCATCAACATCAGCAAATGAAGGATGCAAGTAGAGGGCATGCCCCTGTTTGTACTGATGGTGCTGAGGTGGAGATGGAGAACATCAAGTTCTGGGAGTGACAATCTCCAACAATCTGTCCTGGTCCACCCACATTGATACTATGATCAAGAAAGCACAGCAATGCCTCCAATTCCTCTGGAGGCTAAGGAAATTCAGCATGTCTGTAAAGACTCTTACCAATCTTTATAGATGCACCATAAAAAATACATCCTATTTGGAAGGATCACAGCTTGGTATTGCAACTACTTTTCTCAATGACTGAAAGAAACACATATTGTGAACACAGCCCAGTCCATCTTGCAAACCAGCCTCCCACCCAATGACTCCATCTATACTTCCTGTTGCATTGGGAGAGCAACCAACATAATTAAATATTACATCCCGGTTTTACTCACCAGTATCTTCTGTATAGTAGAAGATATGAATCCATATATGAACAGATTCAAGAACAGCTTCATTCCCAATATTATCGTGCTTTTGAATGGACCTCTTTAATGTTAATATTGATCTCTATCTGCACCTTCTCAGCAGCTATAACATCGTACGCTACCCTCTTTCTCAGACACACTTGTATGGTATGATCAGCCTGTAAAAGGTGTAAGACAACACTTTGTCACGTGTACCGAGGTACAGTGCAATAATAAATCAAACCCAAATACTTATCTTGGTCACTCATGCTGTTTAGAGAAGGAAATCTGCCATCCGTACCTAGCCTGATCTACTCATGAATTCAGGGTCGCAGCAATGTGCTGACTCTGAGTTGCCTTTGGGCGATTGTGGATTCATCATAAATGAGGTGATGCCCACTGTACAGACCTGAACTGCTTTACTGATTATATATGTATATAAAGGTATTTTTATGAATAAAGTATATTTTTGAAAAAAAAGTTCTGTGAACAAATTAGTACAGAAGGTGAAAGTTTGGGATCATGAACTCTGAGGCAGTAATGGTCCCTGCAAAGTTTTGACCAAGTTATAACAGTTTTCCTCACACTTTTCGTCTCTGTCTCTCTCGGGGGTCACAACAGTGTTCAAGCCTTGAAATGGAATCACAGAATGAAAAACCTTGGGAAGTGCCTTGGCAGAGACTCCAATTTCTATCCATCGGATGGTTTACCAGGAATCTTTCCCACTCTTATGGTTCACTGTAGGCATGTTACACAGATTTACCAGCAACAAAGACCCCTCAAAATAATCAACCTCTTTGACCTCATTATAGAAGCACATTTCTCTGCCATGTAACCCCATGTAAACTCTTATTGTCCAAAGAACTCCATAGTCTCCATATTCTATGTACTGCATCACCTCTCACTTACCTGTATCGTTATTTGTCATTTACTTGCCCATACTACAAGTTTATTAAGATTTCCTTGTCATTTGTGGCTCAGTGGTTAGCACTGCAGCCTCACAGTGCCAGGGACCCAGGTTCGATTCCAGCCTCGGGCGACTGTGTGGAGTTTGCATGTTCTCCCCGTGGCTGCGTGGGTTTTCTCCAGGTGCTCCGGTTTCCTCCCACAATCTAAAGATGTGCAGGTTAAGTGAATTGACCGTGCTAAATTGCCCATAGTGTTCAGGGATGTGTAGATTAGGAGGTAAATGTAGAGTAATGGAGAATGGGTTTGGTGGGATACTTTTCGGAAGGTTGGTGTTGGCTCTTTGGGCCTAAGGGCCTGTTTCCATGCTGCAGGAATTCTACGAATTCTATGAATTTGCCCTCCTCAGTATTAACTATACATCTCAGTTTACATACTTTCATAGCAGTTAGTCATCAATTCTGGCAGAACCTAAACTATGGTTGGATTAAATCATTGATATTTTATGCTGTTGCCCTAAGGAGGGTTGGGTCTTCCTTTCAGTTTGAAGTTCAGACATTAGTGGAACACAATTTAATAAGGAGAGTCAGCTCTGCATGTGTGTCATGTCAGCTCTGTGGGTGTTTGATGCAGCATCAGAGGCTACATACTTCTTTCACCAGCAATGATTTCTCATACATTCATCAGCAAGAAATACTCCCCTCTCTCCTTCACTCAAAGAGCAATCTTTAAAAAAAAATCAGCACTCTGTGGGAGCATGAAAGCTCGGCACAAAAAATTCCACCTGCAGTCATGTGGCAGAAGGTGGGTTATGTGAAGTCTAGTCAGTCATTTGCAAATCTCTTACGTCACTAGTGGAGCACAGAATGAATCAATAGCTCAAACAAAGTCCAGGCCTCAGAATGTCCTTCAAACTAAAAAGGACAATTCATCATGGGAGGTCTCCGTCTTCTCCACTTGGCAACACTGACAGCAAGTTAAGACAAAGCTACTTGCCTGAAAACTCTCCCAGATGAAGAGCAACCCCAGCAAGTGAGAAATAAGATGGGGTAGAACAAAGAGAATTTGAGAGAGAAAGCAAAAAAAAGCATGAATTGATGAATGATCAAGGAAGTCAGTGAATCCAAGCACAAAGCAGTTTGAAATCCAATCCCCTCCTGAACCTAAACTGAGATGTATAGTTAACCTCACCCACCTATACTTGTCGATGCCCCATTATTTTTCAGAAGAGTTGTTAAAATGTGACCCCATCTGCTCTCTCTGGTGGAGGTAAGACATTCCAAGTCACTGTGGAAAGCAGGGAGTTCAATTATCACTGGAATTGGAATTAGATACTGTCTTTAAAAGGGGGAAATAATTGCAAGGCTACGGAGAACGAGCAGGGGAGTGGGACTAATTGGATGACTCTTTTCATAAGAGCATGGCTAACTGAATGGCTGCCTGCTGTGATGTATCAGTGTATGATTGTATTGATTTAAAAATACAAGCTCATTCTTTACTTTTTCTCCAATTCCCAACACTGGAAGTGACAAATGTAACCATAAAATACGAACATCTCTAACAATGTTTTTCTTCCTGTTCTAATGACGTTACTCCTCTCTGGTTCTTTCTACGCTTTATGTCGGTGACTCGCCCTGCTGAGTCCTCACTGCTTTGAAGTTATGGCTCATCCCACCACCTTCCACTTAGTCATTTTTTTCTCAGAAACACAAACTATCGGTATCAAAGCCTTTTCAAACACTGTGCTCCCTAGCCAACTAACCACAAACTTGCTTAAAACCTGTGGCTCTCTGTCACCTTTTCTGGAATGATCATTTTTCCTCTTGCACTTCTCAGTATTCTTAATGATGTTTTACAAAGAAACTTGCATCTTTTCACTTTAAAACAACCCTTAGCCAGAACATATTAAAGAAGTAGAATTACTCATAAGTTTCTACTCAGGCAAATGAGTATGAGGCATCCAGAAACAGATAGAGCTTCCATGAAGTGACCCCAATAATTTCTTTATTCATTCACAGGATCAGGACATCGCTGGCTAAGGCAGTATTTATTGCCCATCCCAAATTGCCTACAGGGCAGTTTAGAGTTAACCACATCACTTGGGTCTGGAGTCACATGTCGACCAGACCAGGTAAGGACGGCAGTTTTCTTCCCGAAAGGACATTAGTGAACCAGATGGGTTTTTCCAACAGTCAATATTGGAGTCATGGTCATCATTAGACATTTAATTCCAGAGTTTCTTTTTATTGTATTCAAATTCATCATCTGAAATGGAGTGATTCAGACTTGGATCCCAGAGCATCAGGGTCTCAGTTTGGCTTAGTTGGCAGTTACTTTGTTGGTAATTGCTCTTGTCTTTTTTTAGAGCTTCCTCTCAGGTTGTAGGTGTCCCTGGAATGGCAAGTTCTTATTTTTACCCCTTTTTAATCAATCCATTTACAACAGATTTCCAAGACATGAACCCAGACAGTCTGGAACACAGGTAGGAATATTACCTCAGTGCCCCAGAGCTTTGGTCAGTGTTACTTGACCAGCACAGTGGGCGGCACGGTGGCACAGTGGTTAGCACTGCTGCCTCACAGCGCCTGTAGACCAGGGTTCAATTCCCGACTCAGGCGACTGACTGTGTGGAGTTTGCACGTTCTCCCCGTATCTGCGTGGGTTTCCTCCGGGTGCTCCGGTTTCCTCCCACAGTCACAAAGATGTGCGGGTCAGGTGAATTGGCCAAGCAAAATTGCCCGTAGTGTTAGGTAAGGGGTAAATGTGGGGGTATGGGTGGGTTGCGCTTCGGCGGGTCGGTGTGGACTTGTTGGGCCGAAGGGCCTGTTTCCACACTGTAAGTCTAATCTAATCTAATCCCTCACTGCCCTCAAGAAAGTGGTGGTGAGCTGCTTTCTTGGAGCAGTATTTGGAATGCAGGGCTGATCACAGAGTGTTTGAAAGAGAGTTTCAGGACTTTGACTCAGCAACAGTGAGGAAATGGTGGTATAGTTCAAATCAGGATGCTGTGTGTTTTGGAGGGGAACTTGCAGCTGGGGGTGTGCTGTTTATCTGCCACCTTTGACCTTTGAAATCATAATGTTTCTGGGTCTGGAAGGTGCTGTCTAAGGAGCCTTGGAGAATTTCTGCAGTGTATCTTGTAGATGGTATACACTGCTGCAACTGAATGTCAATGGTTAAGTGATTAAATTTTGAGAAGTTGGACATGCTGGCAATCAAACAGGCTGCCTTACCGTTATAGAGTCATAGAGTTAGACAGCATGGAAACAGACCCTTTGGTCCAACTCGTCTGTGCCAACCAGATATTCTAAATTAATCTAGTCCCATTTGTCAGCATTTGGCCCATGTCTCTCTAAACCCTGACTATCCATATACCATCCAGATCCCTTTTAAATGCTATAATTGTACCAGCCCTCGCCACTTCCTATGGCAGCTCATTCCATATACACACCACCCTATACATGAACAATTTGCCTTTTAAATCTTTCCCCTCTCATATTAAACGTATGCCCTCTAGTTTTGGACTCCACCACCTTGGGGAAAAGTCCTTGTTTTTTCTATCCTATCCATGCCCCTCTATAAACTCACCTGTCAGCCTCTGTTGCTCCAGAAAAAACAGCCCCAGCCCACTCAGCCCCTCCGTATAGCTTAAACCCTCCAAGCCTGGCAACATCCTTCTAAATATTTTCTGAATCATTTCACGTTTAACAACATCCTTCGCTACAGCAGGGAGTATCTGGAGCTTCTCTGGTTATGTTACTAAATAAAGAAAGAGCTTTCAGTTCGGTTGCACGTTCTGGAGCCTGTACTTTACAAATCAAAAACTTGTTCTAAAGCAGGGTCACTCGATTTAAAATGTTAACTCACTCCAAAGATGCTGCCAGACTTGTTGAGTTTCTTCAGCAATTTCTGTTCATATTTCTGATCTTCAGCATCTGAAGTTCTTTGTTTTATTCACAGGAATATTTTTGAGGTTTAGCAAGTGCTGTTGTGTCTGAAATATGGAGGCCAAAATGCACACAGGAAGATCCCACAAATAGAAGTGTCATAATGACTATTCTCAAGCAACTGTCTGCGTGGAGTTTCCACATTCTCCCCGTGTCTGTGTGTGTTTCTTCTGGGTACTCCGGTTTTCTGCCACAATCCAAAGATGTGCAGGTTAGGATGGATTGGCCATGCTGAATTGCCCCATAGTGTCCAGGGATGTGCAAGCTGGCTGGATTAGCCATGAGAAAGTGACGACTGCAGATGCTGGAGTACCAGAGTTGAAAAATGTGGTGCTGGAAAAACACAGCAGGCCAGGCATTTGCCCGAAACGTCGGTTCTCCTGCTCCTCGGATGCTGCCTGGCCTGCTGTGTTTTTCCAGCACCACATTTTTCAACTCTGGATTAGCCATGGGAAATGCAGAATTATAAGGATAAGGTAGAGGGATGGGTCTGGGTGGGATGTTCTTTGGAGGGTCGATGCGGACTCGATAAGGCTGAATAGCCCGTTTCCACACTGTAGGGATTCCATGATTCAACTGTGATTCTGTGATCATCCCTTTTATTTTGAAATGAAGCACATCCAACTGAGTGGACAGAGGGGGGAAGAGGGCCTCAGATTATCACCCTAAAAGAAAGCCAGTGCCTCTTACAGTGCAGTACTCCCTCTGTATAATATTAGCATCGTTAATATACTGAAGTGTCTGGTGTGGGCTTCAACCTCACAGTTGTCTGAGTCAGTGACTGGAGAGCCACCCACTTTGCCAGTTTTGAAGTCTGCTATTATTCAGTTGGCAAATGCAGCTGCCTATCTGACAAAGAGTAAGTTAATCAATGACTGGAGAATCAGTATTTGCAGGTGTTGTTCAGGACATTTAATGGTCAGGACACCAGGGAGATCTCCCCAGGTCTTCTTTGAAGCAGTGCCAAAGGATTTAATACATAAACCACAGGGGGCCTGCTGCAGGGAGGCATTGGCTTTGTGTCTTATCCAAATGATGATCAACAGTTAAGCAGTCTTCTTCCTTTTTTTCCTTTTGCTTTTTACGAGTAAAGTATAAAATCAACTGTCAGCTACATTCCTTACCCTTAGAGCACTGTCTAACTCCAACTTCATCCTGAGAGAGAAAAATTGAAACTGCAATGCCCTCTGTTGGACACAGAATGATATGACAAATGATTTGCTTTGTCAATCGTGGCAAGTTGTGACTTGGAGGTGCCAGTGTTGCACTGGGGTGGAAAAAGTTAAAATATCACACAACACCAGGTTATAGTACAACAGGTTTATTTGGAAGCACTAGCTTTTGGAGGGCTGCTCCTTCACTAGGTGGTTGTGGAGTATAAGATTGTAAGACACAGAATTTATTGCAAAATTTTATAGCACAGAATTTATAGCTGAACAGGTCCTGTGTATGCACAGGGTTTGTCCAGAGTGGATGGCTGTTTTAATATGTTTCGGGTGGAAGCTGGAGAAGTGTAGCATTCTTGGGTTTGATCAGTAGTGTTATATATTGAAAAAGACTTGGATTGTTTGTTAAGTCTCTCATCGTTTAGAATGACCATGTTGGTTTCAGTTCTTTCATATGTAAATCCCAAAACTTTTTAAAAGTTACATTCTCAAGTGAACTTTAACAATAGGTGCCATGGCGGCCCAGATAATGAATTTAAGGTGTGAGGTGCCTTGTGTGAGACTGTCTGTGCCCTAATGTTCAGAATGATTTCAGTCTAAAAAAAATAGGATTTACAGAATCTTACATGGATACATGCAATTGTTCAGCAAATTCACCCCACAGACTTGTGTGTGTGTGTGTGTGTGTGCGCGTGTGTGTGGGTATGTGTGTGTCAGGGGTATGAGTGCCTGTGGGAGAGTGTGTGTATATGAGTGTAAAGGGGTATAAATCTGTGAGAGAGTGCGTGTGTGTGTCTGAGTGTGGGAGTGTATGTGTGAGTGTATGAGAGAGGGTCTGTGTGTGTGTGTGTGTGTGTGTGTATGTGTCCAAGGTCCCAGTTGAGGCCCCCTATGGGTACAGAACTTAGCTATCAGCCTTTGCTCGGCCACTTTGTGTTGTTGCCTGTCCCAAAGTCCGCCTTCCAGAACGGTCACCCTAAGGTCCGAGGTCGAATGTCCTGGACCGCTGAAGTGTTTTCTGACTGGGAGGGAATACTCCTATCTGGTGATTGTTGTGCGGTGTCCATTCATCCATTGCTGTAACGTCTGCTTGGTCTCACCAATGTACCATGCCTCAGGGCATCCTTGCCTGCAGTGTATGAGATAGACAACATTTGCTGAATCACATGAGTATATGCCATGTATTTGGTGGGTGGTGCCCCCATGCATAATGGTGGTATCCATGTCTACACTCTGACACGTCTTGCAATGTCTACCATGACAGAGGTGTATGGTGTTGTCCTGAACGCCGGGCAGTTTGCTGTGAACAATGATCTGTTTGAGGTTCGGTGGTCGTTTAAAGGCAAGCAGTGGAGGTGTGGGGAAGGTCTTGGCGAGGTGCTCATTCTCATTGATAATGTGTTGCCGGCTGCGAAGAACATGGTGTAGTTTTTCAGCTCCTGGGAAGTACTAAACAACGATCTGTCGGTTGCAGATTGTGTCTGTCTCCTGAGGAGGTCATTACGATTTCTCGCTGTGGCATGTTGGAACTGGGCGGTGGATGAGTTGTATATTGTAACCCATTCTAATGAGGACATCCTTGAGTACTTCCAAGTGTCCATCACGTTCCTCCTCAGCTGAACAGATCCTGTGTATACACAGGGCTTGTCCATAGGGGATGGCTGTTTAAGTATGTTTCAGGTGGAAGCTGGAGAAGTGTAGCATTGTGAGGTTATCTGTGGGTTTGATCCGTAGAATGAGGTGCTGAGTGCCCATCCTTGATGGCGATGCATGTGTCCAAGAATGAGAAAGATACTAGGGAGGAGTCCATGATGGGTTTGATGGTGAGATGAAACTGTGTAGTTGCTTCAATGACTCCTCATCATGGATCCAGAGGAAGAAAATGTCATTACTATATCTGGTGTATAGTGGTGCCTGGAGGTCCTGCATAGAGAAGAAGTCTTTTTCAAACCTGTGCATGAAAATGTTGGCATATTGGGAGCAAATTTGGTCCCCATGGCTGTTCTGTGTGTCTGGATGAAGAACTGGTTGTCAAAGATAAAAATGTTGTGGTTGAGGATAAAACAAATGAGTTGTAGGACAGTGCTCAGAGATTGGCAGTTGTTGGTGTTGAGTACTGAGGCTGTTGCTGCAATGGCATCATTGTGGTGGATGCTGGTGTGGAGTGACGAGGAATGTTCCCGGTTTGAATGGTCCATGGGTGCTGAGTTTCTGTAAGAAATCTGTAATATCGCAACAGAAGCTGCGCGTCCCCTGTACAATGTGTTTCAAGATGCCTTCGACATAGCCAGAGAGGTTCTCACGCAGGGTCCCAATGCCTGATACGATGGGACATCCTGGTGTGTTGGCTTTGTATATCTTTGACAGGCAGTAGAAGTTGCCAACGTGAGAAGTACGTGGGATGAGGGCGCGTAAGGAACTCTGAAGGACTGGATCCAAAGACCAGAACAATGGGTTTAGTTCACGGGTGTGCTGTTTGGTTGATTCAGCTGGTAGTTGCCCATAGTGTTCCAGGTTGTTCAAGAAGTTATCGGTATACTTCTTTGCAGTAATCTGTTCTATTCTGGATGATGATGGCGCCTCCTTTATTTGCTGGTTTGATGACAACGTTGTGATTGGTTTTGAGAGCATGGAAACCTCTTTTTTAGATTAGAATCATTAGAACATTGGGGCACAGACAGCCTCACACAGGGCACCTCACACCTTCAATGCATTATCTGGACCGACATGGCACTTATTGTTAAAGTTCACTTGAGAATGTAACTTTAAAAAAGTTCTGGGATTTACATATGAAAGAACTGAAACCAACATGGTCATTCTAAAAGAGGAGAGACTTAACAAACAATCCAGGTCTTTTTCAATATATAATTTCAGTTCCATTGCACTGTAAACTTTTGGTATAAATTCTGTGTCTTACGACCTTATAAAGACACATGAAGGAACAGCGCTCCGAAAGCTGGTGTTTCCAAATAAACCTGTTGGACTATAACCTGGTGTTGTGTGATTTTTAACTTTGTGGCAAGCTGTATCTGCCTGATGTGTCGAGCATTGACCCAGTCTGTTGTCTGCATTAAGCAAGAACTCAATGGCCTCAATCTATGCTGTCATTGTGAATCAAGCTTAATCAATCAGGTTTTATACACTTGTACTTTGATACCTTGGGTGACACAGTGACTCAGTGTTTCACACTGCTGCCTCTCAGCACCAGTCACTTGGGTTTGAATCTCACCTCAGGTGACTATCAAGACCTTCACTGCAGGTTTGCACATTCTCCCTGTGTCTGCAAAAACTTCCTCTGAGTTCCCTGGTTTCCTCTCACAGTCTGCCATTAGTGGGACAGGGCACAGAGGCCAGTTTCAAGTTTAGCTCAGCTGGAACAAGCACTGCAGCTGTGTCTGAACTACATGTTTGCTATCTAGGCAACTGAGCAAAATATCCCTTTACAGAAGCAGCATTACCATGTAATAAATGGGCCTCTAAAGGTAAGGAGGGCAGACCCTGAAGCTATGTCCCCTCCATACTGCTCTTAGACTTGAAGACTTGGGTGTAAATGATATCTTGTTGCACTGCATGTTGTAGAAGGTAATGGTTTTGAAAGAGTTAATGTTCATGTTACATTGGCTCCACCCAATGGCACACATAGTCGGTGGGTGGAGATAAGGTTTACTTCTCTGGCTCTTTGAGGGAGCAGGTGGATCTATACTGGGTCCTCAAGGTCCTAGAAATTCTGCCTGACCAAAAGTAATTTGACTTATCATAATGATGCAATAAACCTTCTTGTTATCTAAGGACAATGCTTCTTCTGTAGGAACTCCATAGCTTTGTAGTCTGTACCTCTAGGCACTAGTAAGGCCCAAGGCAAAGGAGGATTGGTGGCAATGAGCTGCCTCAAACAATTCTGACCCTGTGCCACTTATTGGTAGAGGTGGTAAGGAACACAAACATGGAAATGGCACCTCATTTATATGGTAGAATCATGGAACTTGGAGTCTGTCACACTGAGGCTGCCTCCCTGCACAGGCAGCTTTCTGCCCTTAAAATCAATCTGTCTCTCACAAAGGGGAGCTACACAGTGTTATAGGAGGCAGTTGTAGCAATCTTAACAGGGAACGTGGAACACCGGGGAGAGGGATGATAATGTCACAACTATGGCACTGGAGGTCTTGTCAAGGTAAGTGAACAGAAGAAAAGGTAGTAAAATTGTATGGGCAGAGTTAGGTAGTTCCCCCAAAGACTATCAGTAGAAGGAATCAGGATCAAATGGACAACAGGGTGAATATTTGGTATATGTGACAACAAAGCCGCAAGAAGTCTAATGACCTCATTTATGTGGTCACGATCAATGAATGCAACCTTACAGGACATCTACTAACCCAGTCCACCCACCTCTCATGGTACCTGATATACCATTACTCATACAGCAGCACCTCCTGGCACTGCATCTTCAAGCACTTGCCAATCTCACAACACCCCTTGTTGACTGAATCCCACCAGCTTTTCAACCTTGACGGGCACACAGACATTCTACACCCTCTCTTACAGGTCAAACAAAGTGAAAGGAAGGAGAGTGAGAGGGGATCCATTTGAAGTGTAAAAGGTTGCTAAAGGGGATTGAGAAAGTAAATGTAGAAAGGATATTTCCTTATGGAGACATTTAGAACAAGATCATAGTCTTAGACTGAAGGTGGTAGATTTAAAGGAGAGGTGAGGAGGAATTATTTCTCTCAAGGGGTCGGGAATCTGTGGAATTCACTCCCCCAGATTATGATGGATATTGGGACACTGAATAAATTTAATGAGGAGATAGACAGAATTTTAATTAGTAGTGGGTTAAAGGGTTGAGGGAGTGGTCAGGAAAGTGGCATTGAGACTAAAGTGAGGTCAGCCATGATGGTATTAAATGGTGGAGCAGACTTGAGGGGCTAAATGGCCTTTTCTGTTCCTGGTTTTTATGGTTTTGCATTTTTCTCTGACCTTCTGCTTTCAGAAACCCGAGAACTGTTATATTCCAGTGACGGCAACCAGGGCAGAGGGAGAGGATACATTGTGTGCCAACTTGAGAGGTTCCAGACCAGCCCTGATACAGCAAAAGCTCTGTGGGGCAGGAGAATATGGAGGACGCAGGTGGGCGTGTAGGAGCATTGACTGGCCAAGTGCACAGCTCACTATCAAGGAATCCAGCCTCAGCTCGGGAAAGGACACTAAGTGATGCTTTCTGTCTCTGCAGCCTCTCCTCCATCTCGCTATAGTATTGCACATTGGAAGCATTGTATCTGCAGCCCCTAAACCTTGTGTGGCCTTTGTGTGGACAGGTGAATAGATGCTGTTCCCTCCTTCTGGGAATTGAATAACAAGTCTTTCCAAAACTACAAACTCATGAGAAAACCCCGCCTCAGTACTTCCAGAGTGCTAGTAACATCAAATACAAATAAAAGTGAAATGAAATCTTCTTACCTGCATGTTGGTGTCCGATTGTTTAAATAACATTAATGTTGGGATCTTAGATTAGACTCCCTACAGTGTGGAAACAGGCTCTTCGGCCCAACAAGTCCACACCAACCCTTTGGGGAGTAACCCACCCAGAACCATTCACCTACTCCCTACTAATGCACTTATCACTATGGGCAATTTAACATGGCCAATTCACCTGACCCGCACACCTTTGGACTGTGGGAGGAAACCGGAGGAAACCCACACAGACACGGGGAGAAAGTGCAAACTCCACACACAGACAGTCACCCAAGGCTGGACTTGAACCAGGGTCCCTGGTGCTGCAAGGCAGCAGTGCTAATCATTGAGCCACTGTGCCGCCTTCTGAAACTCCTGATCCTTGTTGGGTGACGTGAGAGGTTAGACAATCATCCTGGCAGAGTTTGGGTAATGAACGATATGCCTGATATCAGGATATCATTGGCACAGTTACTTTGGACACACCTAGGGAATGCCTATTCTGTATCATAGAATCATAGAAACCCTACAGTGCGGATTCAGGCCATTTGGGCCAACAAGTCCACATTGACCCTCCGAAGAGTAACCCACCCAGACCCATTCCCCAACCCAATTATTTTGCGTTTAGCCCTGACTAACGTACCAACCTGCACATCCCTTAACACCATGGGTAATTTAGCACGGCCAATCCGCCTTACCTGCACATGTTTGGACTGTGGGAGGAAACTGGAGCACCCTGAGGAAACTCAGCAGACACGGGGAGAACGTGCAAACTCCACACAGTCAGTCGCCCAAGGCCCATGTGTGGGGTACCTTACTGAAGATGGCACCTGATGTCAGAAAGTGCAATCCATGAGGAAGATTGGCTTCCAGAGCCATTTCTGGGATAAACTTCGGTATTGTCCAAGAAGCTTGTTTCCTTGAATTACTTACACAGCTTGTTTAGTGCTGGTATCTTGTAAAAGATCGAACAGAGACTGCGGTAGAACTGGGTCATGTCTCTGCCTCCCTTCTGATTTATCTCCTCGTTTGTAATGGTTCTGTTCTTCATCTGCTTCCTTTTTATTTTAAAGTGCCTGTTCCTGATCACAATTTGTTTCCCTTCTCCTGTACCTCATCTGCAAACACATAATTCTCCCCCTCTTTCACTCTCCCTCTCTCAATTATTTGATCCTGTCCCTGTCACCACCTTTTACCCCAGCTTGTGGTCACAGTGAGGAAATTGCTGCCACAATGAGTGGGTTTGGTGAATGATATTGTTTCATTTACCAGGAAGTTGATAAGCACATGTGGGAGAAATTTGTAGAAGATTTAGTGGCGAGGTGATGTGGGAGGAGGTATACACACAGTGTAAACATGGCTAAATGGCTGGTTTCCATCCTGTAAAATCTGAAGGAATTCTAACCCTTTCTTTCCCATTCTGTTCCTCTTTCTCTCACTTGCTTTCTGTCTTTCGGTTTGTTTGTTGCATTGGATTCAATTCTGAAAGAAACAATGGTGAGGCAAAATGAGTAGCCAGAGAAGGAACGGGCCAGGTGCAGAGCAGAAGTGACAGTTTAATAGGTATGATTGAACAAGGCAGATGTGTAAGCCTATATCTTATATATGTATACATTTATGTAAACAATTGATAAAAAGAAAATACCTTATAGAACCTTAGGTCGACCCAAACCACTTCATAACAGATGAATTACTTTAAATTGTATTGACTGTTGTAATGGTAACTGCAAGGTCTTGCATTGCAAGATCCCACATGGAGAAATGTTGTAATGATGGGTAACAAATACTGGTCTGGCAAGCAGCACCCGCATCTCCTGAGAAACTGGATGTAGCTTTGCTTGTTGAGCTGGAAGGCTCATTTTCAGACATTTCGTCACTATACTAGGTAATATATTCAGTGAGTCTCTGGATGAAGCACTCCTGGTGTTTCCTGCTTTCTATTTACAGGTTTGGGTTACCTTGGGTTGGTGACATCATTTCCTGTTCTTTTCTCAAAACTTGCTATCCCCTGAGAAAGTCATAGTCATGGTCATGGAGCACAGAAACAGACCCTTTAGTCCAACCAGTCTATTCCAACTATAATCCCAAACTAAACTAGCCCCACCTGCCTGCGCTTTGCCCATATCTCTCCAAACATTTTTTATTCATGAACTTATTCAAATGTCTTTTGAAAGTTGTAACTGTACCTGCATCCACCATTTCCTCTGGAAGTTCATTCCACACATGAACCAAGGCGTGTGTACAGACGTTGCCTCTCATGTCTTTTTTAAATCTTTCTCCTTAAAAATATGCCCCTTCGTCTTGAAAGCTCCCACCCTAGAGAACAAACGACAACTACCATTAGCTCTATCTATACTCCTCATTATTTTATAAACTTCTATAAGGTGACCTCTCGACCTCTCACACTTCAATGGAAAATGTCCCAGCCTATCTAGTCTTTCCTTATAACTCAAACTTTCCATTCCCGACAACATCTTGGTAAATCTCTTCTGAACCCTCACCAACTTAATAATATCCTTCCTAAATCTGGGTGACCAGAACGAGACACAGGACTCCAGAAAAGGTCTTACCAATTTCCCATACAACCTCAACATGACTTCCCAACTTCTTAAAGCACTGAGCAATGAATGCAAGCGTGCTAAATGCCTTTTTAACCACCCTGCCTATATGTGACACAAACTTCAAAGAATTATGTACCTATCCCCTAGGTCCCTCTGTTCTTCAACACAACTCAAGGCCCTGCCATTAATTGTAATAGCCCAAACCTTATTTGTTGGAGAAAGTGAGGACTGCAGATGCTGGAGATCAGAGCTGAAAATGTGTTGCTGGAAAAGCGCAGCAGGTCAGACAGCATCCAAGGAGCAGGAGAATCGACGTTTCTGACATGAGCCCTTCTTCAGGGCTCATGCCTGAAACATCGATTCTCCTGTTCCTTGGATGCTGCCTGACCTGCTGCGCTTTTCCAGCAACAAACCTTATTTGTTGCCAAGTCACCTTATCTACACCCCTTATGATTCCCAGCCTAACTAGCCACTCCTCATAACTCAAACCTTCCATAAATAAAGAATATTAAAAACAACGTGATGTGGATTGCTGACAGACTTATGTTGGTCCAGGACTCTGAGACTAATCCCTCCGTTCCTCTTTAATCTTTTATGACTATCTGGGAGAGTGAATGGTGCTTCTACGTTTAACCTTTGACAGGTCAGAAGGTTAGGCCCAGATTGGGAATCGCTACCTATTTATTAAAATTACCCGGCAACAGACGACCGCTGGTGACAACAAGGTGTTTTGAGGAAAGCAGATCAGATTGGGCCTTCTCCAAGGTCAATTGGTGTACCTGGCAGACAATGCCCCCCCTTAACACACAACCTCAGGTTCAAATTACAGACTCAGCTCCAGTGACAGCAGTTGGAGTGTGAGAGGAATGATAAGTGAATCACTATATTTTAGCCCACTGTTAGCCATGGCTCTCCCAATTTTGAGTCAGAATTGTGGGTTCCAAGTTCCAGTCCAAGGAGTGGAGGTTATACATAGGCTTACAGTGGCAGGGCAGTACTGAGGGAGTGCTGAATGGTCTCAGGTAAAACCTTAATTGTACGCCTGCCTCCCTTCACAGATGGTTTAAGAGATTGCTCGGCACTATGTTAGACAAGATCAGATGATTTCATTTGAGTGTACCCCTCAGTTTTCCCTCACTCAGAATCTTCGTAGAATAGATCACATCACTGTTTGTGAGATCTTGCTGTGTGCAAGTTGTAAAGTTCCAAATTTACAAAAGTGACGAGATGTCAGAATGTTAATGAACTGTGAAGCCCTTGGGATACCCTGAGGTCATGAAGGGGGCTATCTAAATGCATGTTACAGCTTTCTGCCTGCTGTGTCTTGTTTACAACAACATGACTGCCATCTAGTGTCTTCCTGAGGAAACATTAGCTGACCTCTGCTGCCCTTTACTGGGAATATAAGGGCCTTTTTGCGGTCACTTTCTACCCGTCCCACTACCTTTCATCCTTTGATGGTATCTCCCTACATTTCTGAGATTCATTTCTCCTTCACGCGTCTGAGTTTCTGTTTTACCAGCTCCCAATTCTGACTACTTTCACAAACTGGCGTAATTATTTTAAAATCAGTTTTAAAATCAGATCATGTTAAGAAATGCTCTGCTTTGTTATAAAAAAATTGTATTCTCAATATGGGCATATTAAAAAAGTGCATTCACAGGCACATGGATGAGTGTTACACCACCAGGGGGAATCATTAGGTTACAAAATTTGAGGTTTTGTCTGTGGAATCCCCATCAGAGCAGACTGAAAAGGAATTCTCTGGGAAATTGAAGATCCCAGGGTAATTCCTCCACACACTGAAAGTATCCATTTCAATCAGATAATTCAAAAGTTTCAGCTGCAGTTGTTGATAATCAGGCAGGAAATGTTGGACTATTAAATCCTTTGTCTAACTCCTTTGGTTATAAAAATGACCCCAATAACTTAGCTTACATCTCCCAACTATTCCTCCCTGACACCCGTTATATCCCCTAGACCATGAGCCAATACCCTGTCCTCCTCCTGTGATGTGACAGCCCCCTACCAGAGTTTATGTCATCCCTCCATGCCAGGCCTGACATCTATTGCCACCAGTCCTGGGAACCACACTCTCCACTATGCTCTGAACCCCTCCTCTTCCCAGGAGGTGACCAGCTCATGTCCCTTCCTGGACTTAAGCACACTCCCCCCATGCCCACACTCCCGGGCCTCCCTCCCTTCTGGTGGAACTTATATCTCCTGCCCACTTCATTTTCCCTGAACAATCTGACACGCTCCTCACCCCTTTGCCACCTTGCACCCTGGAATCCTACTTAACTGGTACTTCACCCCCCTGGCACCCTACCCCCACCCACCTGGCATCCTACTCCCCATCCACCTGGCACCTTACCCCTTCACCGACCTGGCACCCTACCTCCACCCACCTGGCACCTTTCCCCCATCACCTGGCACCCTAATTACTTGGCATTCCAACACCCTCCTGACACCCAATCTTCCGGACAGCCTAACTTCACACTTAACTCACACACCTGCCCTTTCTCAGGAGCTGGTGAAGTGGCTCATTGTGATGTTTAAATGATAGAATGTGCTTTGAGGAAAAAGGAGTGTGGGTGGCCTTACTGCCACCCCCACCTTGCCCCCAACCCTCCACTGACCCCTCCGCGGTTCTGTGCTAATTTGGATTTATCAAAATGGAACTATGGTGCTGCATTTCTGACGGATCCCTAATCAGAATTTCAAACTGCATCATGCTTTGGGTCGCAATGTCTGAATAACAAGGTGGAGAAGGTATAAAAGGAAGTAATCCTGCTCTCTGGATCCTTTGGCATCTGGGACATCCTGCCCTGTGTGTCCAGTGATCTGCAGATGGAGAATTGTTCTGTTCAGTCATGTGATAGCCCACAGCAGAAATTCATGATCCTGAGTAAACATCATCCTCAAATTGAGAGACAGCTGACAGTGAGGGGAGGACAGTTAGTCGGCTGGTGATGTGACTAATCAGGAAGGATTAACCAGGTAGGTTATAGAGGACGAGATGGCCATGCTGAGACCAGTGTTCTGGGAAACTGTAAAACTAAAGAGGGTTTTATAGAAGAGATGAACAACAGTCAAAGTGTGACAGGCAGGACAGAACATATAAGCAGAACAGCGCTGTAGAACCAGAATCAGGAAGAATGGTAAAATGTCAAAGCTGACAGCTCTTTATCGGAATGCATGCAGAATTTGTGACAAAATAGGGTTGATGGCACAAATAGAAATAAATGAACATGACTTAATACAGAGAAGTTTGAGTGTGACCAGGACTGGGAACCCAATGCTCAAGTGCATTGGATATCCTTGAAAACCAAGCAAAAAGGAAGTGGAGGTGGGTAGTTTTGTAAATACAGTAAGTAATCATTGAATAACTATCAGGGAGCAGTGATATGGGTGCTAGGGAAGATGATATAGAATCAGCTTGAGTGGAATTGTGCAACAGCAAGAAAGAGAAGGCATGGGTGGGAGTCATCTATAGGCACCTGTGGGGCAAAGTATAAATCAGGAAATATAAGCATGTAAGAAGGGCACTACAATTGTAATGGAGAATTTTAATCTGGACAAATCAGATGGGCAAGGAAGATAAATTTGTAGAGTTCAGCAGGAAATGTTCCTCAGAGCAGTACCTTGACCTGCTGCGCTTTTCCAGCAACACATTTTCAGCTCTGATCTCCAGCATCTGCAGACGTCACTTTCTCCTTGCACAACCTACCCAGAAACAGGCTATTTTAGATCTAGTGATATGCAATGAGGTGAGATTAAGAAGAGGTCTCACATTTAAGGATCCTTAAGGGGTTAGTGATCATAACGTGGTAGAATTTCAAATTCAGTTGGAAGGCAAGCAACTTGGACCTCAAACCAGTGTTCTCAACTTTAGCTGGATCACTCACTCAGAGGAGGATAGGAAGGATTATTATTATGGTGGAGAGGGTTCAGAAGATATCTACCAGGATATTGTTGGGTGTGGAAGGATGGAGTCATAAAGAGAGGCTGGAATTTTTTCGTTGGAGTATAGGAAGTTGAGAGGTGATCTGATCAAAGTTTTTAAAATAATGAAGGGTATAGAGTTAATAATTGGTATCTTTTCTCTAGGAGGGGGATTTCAAGACGAGGAGGCACTTTTTTTATAAATATTTTTATTGAAAATGAAGATTTTTGAGCTTTTTTTACAAAATTACAAAAATAATACAAACTGGTGTATTCCACTTTACAATATAATAACAGCACCAATAGAAGATTAAAAAAAACTAACTACTAATCTATTCTACAAATGGCCAAAACATAAAATAGGGTATCATAAATTACTAACAATAAATAAATAGGTAAATAAATAACTAAGTACATATTCAAAATAGATTCATATCAAGTCATAACAAAACCCATATTTATACGGGATTCCTCCTCCCAGGGGCCCCCGAACCAGCCGGAACCATTACCACGGCTCAACAAAGGCTCTGGACAATATCTGTGGCAGTATAGTTCAAAAAGGGCTGCCATGCTCTATAAAATAATTCAGTTTTTTGGTGCACCGTATTCGTAAGGAGGTCAAGGGGGATATATTCCATGACTATCCTGTACCAGTTTGAAAGTCCTGGGGGACCTTCGGATACCCAATTCACTAAAATATTTTTCCTGGCACAAAAGGAAAAGATGGTGAATAATTTCCTCCCACATACATCCAAAGAGGGGAAATATGGGGACCTGAAGAGTAGGGACATTGGATCCAATCCAATATCCGTACCCAAAATCTTTGTCAAGGCATTCACTACTCTGTCCCAAAACCTGCGGATCTTATGGCATGTCCACACACAATGCGTGAGATACCAACTTTGATTTTGCATTTAGGACCCATTGGGGGTGCTCCTGCCTTGAACTTTGCAAGTCATTCAGGTGCCATTTTAAGGTGAGAAGAGAAAGATTTAGAAAAGACATGAGGGATACATTTTTTACACAGCATGTGGAGTGAACTTCCTGAAGATGCGGTGGATGTGGATGCAGTTACAACATTTAAAAAATATTTAGATAGATACATGAATATGAAAGGTTGAAGGGATATGGGCCAGGAGCAAGCAGGTGGGACTAGTTTAGTTTGGGATTATAGTGCAGCATGGACTGATTGGATCAAAGGATGTATTTCCATGTTGAATAACTCTATGACTACAACTCTATAATTGTCTTATGTGAGCTGGAAACATGGACTGAGGGGAAGGTCATTGGATGAGTTATGGCAGATGTTTATCTTAACACTCAATAAAAATTTATTCTAGTCAATAAGAAAACCTCAGTGAGAAGATTGAACTAACCATGGTTAACCAAAGCAGTTAAGAAGAGTTTCCAATCAAAAACAAAGGCATACAAAACAGTGAAAGCAGGTGGGAGAAGTGAGGACTGCAGATGCTGGAGATCAGAGTCGAGTGTGTGGTTTTGGAAAAGCACAGCAGGTCAGGCAGCATCCGAGGAGTAGGAGAGTCCACCTTTCAGGCATAAACCCTTCCTCAGGAATGAGGCTCATTCTCCTGCTCCTCGGATGCTGCCTGACCTGCTGTGTTTTTCCGGTGCCACATCTTTTGAATCTGATAATCCTTCAAAATCAAAGAGTGTGGTGCTGGAATAGCGCAGCTGGTCAGGCAGCATCTGAGGAGCAGGTGAATCGACATTTCGGGTGTAAGCCCTTCAGCAGGATTCCCGATCAAGGGCTTCTGTCTGAAACATGGAAACAAGCCAGAGGATTGGGAATGTGTTGGTATCAAAAGTGAATGGCTAAAATGTCAGTAAAAGGGAGATAATTGATGATTGAAGTAAATTGGAAAGAAATATAAAACAAACAGCTGTAGGTATATAAAAAGAAAAAAGACATGACTCACAGAAAGTGAGTGTGGGATCACGGGAGGATGTGACTGGGGAATTGATAGCTGGGAAATGGCAGATAAGTTAAACTCCAGGTTATGAAGAAAATTTAAATGTAAACTCTGTTTCTCTCTCTACAGATGCTTTGAGTCCTATCGATTTCCTCCAGCACTTCTTATTTTAATTTACAATTTCCAACATCTGCAATATTTTAATTTAACTTCAGTGTTTATTTAGCTTCCCTTTAAATACATAACACTATCAGCATCTATCCTCCCCGTGTAGCAAGTTCCACATTCTCACCACCCTTTGG
Source organism: Hemiscyllium ocellatum (assembly GCF_020745735.1). Classification (NCBI taxonomy): domain Eukaryota; kingdom Metazoa; phylum Chordata; class Chondrichthyes; order Orectolobiformes; family Hemiscylliidae; genus Hemiscyllium; species Hemiscyllium ocellatum. The sequence continues at coordinate 7,371,409 of NC_083426.1, read as the reverse complement.
GTAAAGACCTTTCTCTGAATTCTCTATTGGATTTACTGGTAAGTGTCTGATGTGTTTGGCTCCAATTTTGGATTCTCCTATCATGAAAATATCTCTTTAATTTTGTACGTTGTGATTGGCTACTCAGTATCTATAGGGACCTTGCTGTTGTCTAAACTTATATGACAGATTCATCAAAACTAGTTGATGGGTTTCCTGGAAGGATTTGTTTACTCATATTTTAAGTTTTGAAAAGCTGCATGATTACTTTGCAGGCACCATATAAGTAAGGAACACACAATTAACAAGATCAGATAAATATAATGCAAATATTTCCTGTTTAACTGAACTCCTCTGTGCAGAGCCATCATCAGCGTTACTGCGTGGATTCCAGTTGCATTGGTAAGTGGTTACATGTGCATCAATCAACTTTCACTTCAGGAACACAAGTTCACATCACAAGTTGATATCACAGGGGATGTGGTGACAAGGAGGAAATACCAGTTCAGATGCATGTAAGACCACTTCTCGCTATGTATAGAAAGAAGAAGATGAAACAAAATCAGAAATTGTGGCAGAATCTCACGGGACTGGCAGCATCTGTGAGGAGAGAAACAGAGCTAATGTTTCGAGTCCAGTGACACTTCTCAACACCAGATCAATAAGTCATTCCCAAGTAAGGCAGCACCAGTGAACCTGCCTGTGCCTGATAAGCAGAGCTGGATTCCAAAGGCCAATATTTGTGAATATAGCCTTGTTCCATACAAGTCTTTCGTGAAAAACTATCAGATGTGTAAGATCTCCCTGTTGTGATGAGATGCCAGTGACCTGACAATGGTTGAGCTGCTGAGGGTTTTAGTTCTATTGATGTTTGAAGTATGAACCCTGATGGTTGGGTGACATTCAGTAGCACTGTGAGGCCAATCAAGTTACATTGGCAGCCATGGTGAAGGGTTACGAGTGATGTTGGTGGATAAACTCTTTTCTTTTCGAGTCGCACCCCTCCACTAGTCACAACAAATTGTAAATGTAATCATGGTGTTAACTGCCAAATAAATCAGTCTCAGATTGTGTCAGGCTCAGTATTAAGAATAAGTCAATCAGGTCTGCTTAATCAACAGCAAATGAAGAAGATGCAAAGATTAATGACAAACACTTTGGATTATGTTATGTATATATATATCCAGCATCCCACTGAAAAACACACACACACACACACCCTCTGCTTTGGCCAAATAATAGTTAACCTCATGTATAAATGGTAAGTCACAGATGTTCGAAATGCTGATCTGATTTTAAAGTTATTCCTTGCACACACAAACTGCTCGCATTGAGGTATCTCCCATCTACAATTGTGGTTGGCTGAGTTCCCTTTACTTCAGGTAGTGGCAGAGATTCCAAGCCCATCCTCTTGAAGAACTCTTCAAGAAGGGCAGGACTGGGGGCAGTCCCATTCTCAGGAACTTTCATTTATTTCAAAGGCCATAAAACAAAGAACTGCCGATGTGGAAATCTGTTTCGACTCGAAACATTAACTCTGTTTCTCTCTCTACAGATTCTGCCAGACCTTTAGAATTGGAATTCCTATAGTGTATCAACAGGCCTTTTGGCCCAACAAGTCCACACTGACCCTCTGAAGAGTGACCCACCCAGACCCATTCCCAAACCTTATATTTACCCCTAACTAATGCACCCAGCCTACACATCCCTGAACACTATGGGCAATCTTTGGATTGCGGGAGGAAACCGGAGCACACCCACGCAGACACGGGGAGAACGTGCAAACTCCACACAAACAGTCGCCTGAGGTTGGAATTGAAACCGGGTCCCTGGTGCTGTGAGGCAGCAGTGCTAACCACTGAGCCACCGGGCTGCCCCTATTGAGTTTCTCCAGCAATTTCTGTTTTTGATTTCAATGATCAGCTCCTCGACTGAAATTGTATTTTAAGGATCCCTGGAATGTGGAACTCAGAATGGGGAGATTATACCAGCTAAGAGCAACTCTGTTCTCAGTACATTTCTTGGAGAGGTAAAGTATCCCTTTGGACCTGATCTTGGGACACCTTTAGTAGTGGTAAAGCAATCTGTAGGAGAGGTAAGATTCCTTTGGGATTGTGGAAAGTAGGCACATTAATGCATAGACAATATTATGTCGGCATTTATTGCCCACCCTTATTGCACTGGGATGGGAACACTGCTGTTAGTGCTGTTACAAAGGGAACTTAAGCATTTCAATCCAATGATAGTGTAGGAATGGCAATGTATTTCTAAGTCAGGAACATGACAGAATTGGAGGTGAATTTGCAAAAGATGGTGTTTCCATTTCTCTTCTGCCCTCGTCCTTCTCGATAAAAGTGGTCGTGGGTTTGGAAGATGCTGTCTCAGGTGAATTTTTGCAGTGCATCTTGTAGTTGGCACACTCTGCTGCTGCTGAGTGTCACTGCTGGTGAGGGGAATAAATGCTGAAGATGGTGGATGGAGTCCCAAATATGCTGCTTTGTCCTGGAATTGTGTGAATTTTACTGAGTGCTGTGGGAACTGTACATATCCAGGCAAGCGGGGAACATTCTGTCACATCTTAGATGTTGGGCAGGTTTTGGAGAGTCATGGGTGAGTTATTTGCTGCAGAATTATTAGGCTCTGACCTGCTCTTGTAGTTGCAGTATTTACACTGCTAGTCCAGCTCAGTTTCTGGTTAATGATGACCCCCTGGATGTTGTTAGTGTTGTGCTATTGAACATTAAGAAGAGATAGTTAGATTTTCACTAGCAGAGATGGTCATTACCTGACACTTATGTGGCACAAATATTATTTGCCACTTATCAGCCTGAGTCTGGATATTGTCAGGGTCTTGCTGCACAAGGATTTGGCTGTTACAATATCTGAGATGTTATAGATGGTGCTCCTCATTCCTGATGAAGGGCTTTTGCCTGAAACATCAATTCTCCTGCACCTCAGATGGTGCCTGACCTGCTGTGTTTTTCCAGCACCACACTCTCGGTGTTGATTATTGTGCAGTCATCAACAAACATCCTTCCCTTCTCTTTGACCTGATGGTGGAGGGAAGGTCATTAATAAAGCAGCTGAAGATGGTTGGGACTCAGACACTACCCTGAGGAACTCCTGCAGAGAAGACTTGGAGCTGAGATGACTGACCTCCAATAACCACAATCAAGTTGCTTTGTGCAAGGTACGACTCTCACGAGCAGCTGGTTTTCCCTCTGATTTCCATTGACTTCAGTTTTGTCAGGCCATCTCGATGCCTCATTTGGTCAAATGAACAAAGATGTGAAGATGTCACTCTTACTTCACCTCTAGAGTACAGTCCTTTGATCCATGTTTGGCTTTGTTCCAGCAAGGTTATAATGAGGTCTGAGGGAAACTCAAACTGAGCGTCAGTAATTGGGTTATTGCCAAGAAAGTGCCCCTTGATAATACTGACAGGAGCTCCTTCCATCACTTTGCTGATGATTGGGTTGATCATTGGGACTGTCAAAGCTATCAAAACTACAAAACAAAAGTGCGTAATTGAAAAACATGTGAAATTTCAATATTTACTTCAGTTGAATTTTGTTCCGTTTTCATCTTGGCCAAAATTGATTACTCAAGTGAAATTGGAACACATTACCTAATCATGAACAAATTGCTATTTGTGGAATCTTGCTGTGCGCAAATTGGCTCTTTTTGCTGTTTTCCTTGAATTACAGTCGTGATTACCATTTTAAAGTCCTTAATCAGCTGTAATGAGCTTTGGGACACACTGAGGTCATGAATAGTGTCCCATGAGTTGTCTGGGTTTGATCAGCTCACTGCACTGTATGAGCTACTGTGCATGAGGAACATTACCATTCTCTCTCAGTGTAGGAAACCATGCTCTGCTTGGTATTGTACAAGGGAGGAAAACCATTCCTTGTCTAACTAGACGTGACTCATACGGTTAACAAGATGTAGTTAATTCCAACTGGCTGCAGGATGCATTGATTGGATAGACCTGATTGCTACAGAGAGCCTGGGGAGGATCACCACCTCAATGACTGACTCCTTTGGTGCTGGGCCATAATGGGGTAGAAGATTCTAGGTTCGACGGTCTATGTATTAATGAATTACACAACACCATTTCTTCAAGTGTGATTATGGTGGTCTGCTGTACTCTGCTGAATCAGTGTTATGGAGATTTAGGAACATTGAAGGGCCTAAACAGGAACAGGCCATTCAGCCCCTCAAGCCTGTTCCACGATTCATTGAGGTCAAGGCTAACCTGTGGCCTAACTCCACATATGTGCCTTTGGCCCTGATCCCTTAATACCTTTGCTTAACAAAAAAGTTGACCATCTCAGATTTAAAATTAACAACTGATGCAGCATCCATTGCCATTTGAGAAACCGTTTCCACCCTTTGTGGGCAGTTGTGCTTCCTAACATTTCTCCTGAACAATCTGACTTTGATTTATAGACTGTTCCTCTAGTTTGAGAATTTTCAAACAGTGGCAATAATTTCTGTTCAGTTATCCTGTCTTTTCCTGGTGATATCTTGAAGACTTCAATCAGATCATTCTAGAACCTTATAAATTCCAGAGAAAACAAGCCTAATTTGTATAGTCTCTTGTCATAAAGTATCTTCTGAAGTTCTGGTATCACTCTTGTGAATCCATGCTGTGCTCCTTGGATTTGCTGTGAAAACACAGTCTATCAAAGGCAATAAGGAGCTGTTCTGAAGAAGGGTCACTGCATCCAAAATACTGGTTATACACTAATAACTGGCACTTGCTAATACAGTGCCTTTAACGTGATAAATCACCCAGGACACATCGCTGAACAGAAACAATTGACACTGAACTGGATGAGAAAGTATTAGGACAGGTGACTAAAATCTGGTTGGACGGTGAGTTCACAGAAAGTTTGAGAAAAGCAGAAAGGTTTAGGGAGGGAATTCAAGAGCTCAGGATCCAGGAAGGAATCAAAGAATCCCTGTAGTGTGAGAATAGACCATTCGACCCATCAAGTCCACACTGACTCTCCATACCCACACCATCCCTATAACCCTGCATTTCCGATGGCTAATCCACCTGGCCTGCACCTCCCTGGACAGTCTGTGGCAATTTAGCATGGCAAATCTACTAAACCTACACATCTTTGGACTGTTGGAGGAACCCTGTGCAAACATGGGGAGAAATTGCATATGGCTCGCAGGCAGATGCCTGAGGCTGGAATCAAACCTGGGTCCCTGGCACTGTGAGGCAGCAGTGTTAACCACTGCGCCACCCAAGGAGGGAGCACAATAGTGAAAATTGGTGATGCACAAGAGGTGATGAGAGGGGTGCACAGATCTTGGGAGGTGTAGGACTGAAGCAGAATGGAGGAAAAAGCCATGGAGGGATTCAAAAATAAGGATGTGAATTGTAAAATTGAGGCACTACTTGGGACTAGAAGGCGAATTAGGCCTAGCAGGGGGAGGAATGGTGAATGGGTACAAGTGATGGGTGAATGGGAGCTCTTGCGAATTAGAACATGGCAGAGGTTTGGATGAACTTTAAAGTTATTCATGAAAATATGTCCCTGAGACACAGACATGGCTAAAAAGAGCTAGGACAACAGAGTCTTGTCTTGAGAGTCAAACAACCCTGTCTACATTTTTGCCAGCACACGGGAGGGGGCTGGGGACACTGTCCCCTCTGTCTGATGTGCTGCTCATATTCTGACCCCCCTTCAGTCTGTGTTGATCAGTAAAAGAGGCTGCTTCTGCCTGACTTACAGACAACAAGCAGCCTGAGGCACCAGCGACCGAGAGCACTGCGGACATTTTGAGAAAGTATTAATGTGGTGGGGGGGGGTGTGATGAAATAAAAATAGACCCTAAAGGAACATTGCGCAGGATTGGTGTGGAACCAGGCAGCAGCACTGTGAGAGGAGGCAGGATTAAACAGCCTGGGGAATGTGGAGAGACTGAGGAGAGGCGGAGTCAGGACTAACATCAGTTCTCAGTGTTGATCTGATCTGTGCTGTAATCAGACCATGAAGTATGTGTTCCTATGATGCTCTCTCAGGGAAGCTTCCAGGCAGTAAGATCCAGTATCACTGAACCACAACTAGCTGAAACCTAGTCTCTACTCGTTAAAGTCTGTAAGTGGCTGTTTATTTTTCAAGAAGTATTTCTGCTTGGAATATTCTAGAAGTAATTTTGCAACACTTTCTTGATTCTGTGACACTGCTGTAAGTATCTGATGATTTATAGAAATCACTGTAATTAAGAAAACCTGCAACATGACTGCTTAAAATGTTTAGTATTCCTCAAACACTTGTGCCACAGCAGTTGCTGCTATGGTGCAGGGATTATGCTTTCCTGTGTCTTATACAAGGAGATCAGTCAGTAAGATTTAAGTATGTTGCAAATACTCTCCTCAGCCCTCCCTCTGGGACTAATACACATAGCAGGGCAATGAAGGGAGAGGTTGTGTGGTTTTACTGCTGAATAAGGGACTGTAAACAATGGCCATGAAATCTCGGGGATGTGGTATCTCACAGAACGCTGAGGACTGGCAGCTGTAGGATTTCTGCAGCAAAGGCGCAAGAGTCTTGTTGACTTTACCTTCGAAGGGGAAATCTGAAACTCTCTCCCAAAAAGAAATGCTCTAGAGGCTGAAGGATCAAACATGACTTCAAAGCTGAAGTTAATGGATATATTTTTCCTAGGCATGGGCTCTAAGGTCAGGTGGATGGAGTTTAAGATCCAGATCAGCCACAATCTAATTGAATGACAGAATGGCCTTCAGAAACTGAGTGATCAATTTCAGTGCTTATCACTCTGTAATGAACCCAGGAATTGCTGGAGAAACTCAGCAGGGCTGGCAGCAACTGTGGAGAGAAATAGTTAATGTTTTGGTCTGGTTTGGCTTTTCTTCTGTTTGCATATGTATAGTTTTGGCGCAATTAGATTAGATTCCCTACCGTAAGGAAACAGGCCCTTCAGCCCAACTGACCCTTCGAAGAGTAACCCAACCAGACCTATTCCCCTACCCCCTATATTTACCCTGACTAATGCACCTATCAAAATGGGCAATTTAGCACAGCCAATTCACCTAACCTGCACATCTTTGGATTGTGGGAGGAATCCGGAGCACCTGGAGAGAATGTACAAACTCCACACAGACAGCCGCCCGAGGCAGGAATCGAACCTGGGTCCCTGGCGCTGTGAGGCAGCAGTGCTAACCACTGAGCCACTATGCTGCCACAACATACAAAGTGAATTCACATCATGGTCCACTGAGCATCCATCCTGAGACCTGTCGCTTTAGAAAGGTGATGGGATGAGTCCTAATGGCAGGAGGCAAAAAAATCAGACACTCAAGAAGGCACACCTGGATACTTCTAGGCCACCATCTTGAATGGCAGTGTGGCTCAGGGTTTGAGTGGGTGAAGAGGTGTACCAGCTGAAGGAAACATGTATATTTTCTAATCAACCACTTTGGAGATGCTATTTCACATGTCTGGAGTAGGTAGGACTTGAACCTGGGTCACCCTGGCTTAGAAGGAGGGGCATTATCACTGTGCGACTTGAGCCTCCTGAGGAAACCTGGAGATGTATGATTAAGATCCCCTGGTTGCAACTGAGAGGTTAAAATCAGGAGGGATGACTGAATACGAGAAAGGTGAGGGGTGACCTGAAAGGCATCTTTAAGATTATGAAACAATGGGCTAGCAGAGATGTGCCAAAGATGTTTTCACATGGGGCAGTCCAAAACTAAAGGTTGTAAGGCTAAAATAATCAGTAAACAGTTAATTTAGGAGAAACCTCTTTGAGAACTGTTAGAACGTAGGCCTCACTACCTAAAGGACTGAGAGATACAGACAATAAGGATGCGCTTAAGGAGCAGATAGATAAACACATGAGGGAGAAAGGATTGGACGGATAGTCTGATGGGGTGAGACATAGGATACTCACATGGAACATAAACACCAGCACAAACTAATTGGGCTGAATGGCCTGATTCTGTGCTATAAAAACTTTGTAGTTTGGAGTGAGGCTAAATTCTGTTTTCCTCCTCATCTTTTCTGGAGATCCTGTCCTCTACTGGAACACAGTACCACAACTCCCAGACTCATTTCAGTTCTTTAGCCAATTGTCTTGCATGTGAATCCAGCATGGTTTGTGACAGCAGCTATTCAACTGTGTGTGGCATCACAATAGAGCCTTTTCCCCTTGAAACAGAAGTGTTCACTCAGTGACCTGGAGCAGAGACTGTGGCTGAGCTATTTCCCCAAGTGAGGGAATGTGTTATCACAATATTTCTTTAATTCCCAAAAGAGAAATAAATATGATTCCTGGCTGTTTGGAATCCTGAAGAAGGGCTCATGCCCGAAACGTCGATTCTCCTGTTCCTTGGATGCTGCCTGACCTGCTGTGCTTTTCCAGCAACACATTTTCAGCTCTGATCTCCAGCATCTGCAGTCCTCACTTTCTCCTATAACATTTCCAGGTCTAAGGCTTGTGGGTCGGGGAGGGGATGTGGTTGGGGGGAAGGTAGCTGGGAAAGCGATAGGTAGATGAAGGTGAGGGAGAAGGTGATAGGTCAGAGGGGGCAGTGATTGATGGGTCCAGAGGGCAATGCCGAGTTGGAGGCTTGGGATTGGGATAATGTGGGAGGAGGGGAAATGAGGAAGCTGTTGAAATCCACATTTATCCTCATTTCCCTATCACCTTCTCCTTCATCTTCATCCACCTTCCCTCCAACCCCACCCCCCTCCCAATTATTTCTCAGCCCCAACCCACAAACCTCATTCCTGATGAAGGGCTTATGCCTGAAATGTCGATCCTCCTGCTCCTCGGATGCGGCCTGACCTGCTGTGCTTTTCCAGCACCACATTCTTGACTCTGATCTCCAGCATCTGCAGTCCTGACTTTCTCCGAACATTTCCAGGTGGCATGGTGGTTCAGTGGTTAGCACTGCTGCCTCACAGCGCCAGGGACCTGGATTTGATTCTACCCTCAGGTGATTTTCTGTGTCTGCGTGGATTTCCTCCCACAGTTTAAAGATGTGCAGGTTAGGTGGGTTGGCCATGCTAAATTGCCCCATGGTGTCCTGAGATGTGCAGGCTAGGTGGGTTAGCCATGGGAAATGTGGAGCAATAGGGTGGGAACCTGATTGTGGGTGGGTGGATGCTCTTCAGAGGGTTGGTGTGGACTAGATGGGCTGAATGGCCTCTTTCTACACTGTAGGGATTGTGGTGCCAGCTTTTGTATGAGGCATTAAACCAAAACCTCATCTGTAAAAAATCCCATGACACTATTTGAAGAACTCCCCCGATTGACCCAGCCACATTTATGCGTGAACAGGTACCAGTCTTTATTCCATTGCTGATTTTGGGAGTTTGCTGTGTGCAAATCAGTTGCTGCATTTCCTGCATTACAACAGTGATGACACTTCAGAAGTGCTCCATTGATTGTAAAGAGAGAGCCTAAGGTGGGAAAGGTCCTATGTAAATGCAATTACTTTCTTCATCCTCTTATCTCACATTCCCTCCATCTCCTTCCAATCAGAAAGATGTTGTGAAACTTGAAAGGGTTCAGAAAAGACTTACAAGTATGTTGCCAGTATTGGAGGACTGGAGCTATAGGGAAAGGCTGAACAGACAGGGGATGTTTCTCTGGAGCGTCGAAGGCTTATAGAGGTTTATAAAATCATGAGGGGCATGGATAGGATAAATAGACAAAGTGGGGTGGGGGAGTCCAGAACTGGAGGGCATAGGTTTAGGGTGAGAGGGAAATATATAAAAGACAGGTAAGAGGCAACGTTTTCACACAGAGGGTGGTACATGTATGGAATGAGCTGCCAGAGGAAGTGGTGGAAGCTGGTACAATTGCAACATTTAAAAGGCACCTGGATGGGTATATGAATAGGAAGGGCTTGGAGGGATATGGGTCAGGTGCTGGAAGATGGGAATATTGGGTTAGGATATCTGGTTGGCATGAACGAGTTGGACCGAAGGGTCTGCTTCCATGCTGTACATCTCTATGACTCTATTACTCTATAATCCTGGAGTGAGTACTTTCAGTGCAATAGACTTTCAATAAGTTAATGTGTATTAAGTGCAGTGAAGCCAAGGCAGGTAAATGGAGCTGAAGTATCAAACAGCCATTGGCTAATTGAATGGGCTGGACTGAGGGCCGAATGGACTGTGTTACTTTTGAATGAACACTTTATGAAGGTTGGAAGGGAGTTGCATTATACACTTTACACTGTACCTAGGTACAAGTGACAATATTAAATAAATTTAAACCTAAATCTGAATCTCCCAGCCTCTATGTGTCAGTTACTAAAACATTAAAGCCCCACAACATAGTCAAAGTCCAGTAATAGCACACAGCAACAAAATGTAACTGTATAATATGATTTGAAGCCCATATAAATGAAGTTTTGTTTCACTTCATATTACACAGAGTTTCTCTCTCCCATTGCATCATATTTAAATGTTTGCCCTGTTACTCTCTGACAGAGAAATTCCTCAGAACTGTAAAAGCAGGCCATGGCTAGCAGAAACAATAATTCTTTTCCAAACTATGCGTTTACGTAACCAATGGCAACACTCTTACTGCTTAGCAACCGATTGAAAAATTACGATTGGTTAAAACTGGCTCATTTGATACATGTATTACCATATGTTGTTTGCAGAATCTATTCCTGGTCTCAGTTGACTAAATGAGGGGGGGATGTTTAACAATGAGTGAGTGGGTGGGATTGGTTACAGACGAGAGAGCTTAAATAGGTTCAATTTGTGATCCCATCTGGAAGCTGAATCCAACTTGCAAACATCTGAGTTTTACTCAGATGGGACAAGAACTGGGCAGCTGACCCCCTTGGAGAGTTGATGCTTGAATGTCTTCATGTGGATGGAAAATATGGATGTAATTTGCCTTAAATGCAGCTATCTAGGATTCCCAGGCATTAGGAAAACACAGCAGCTGCAGTGAGGTGAGGGAATCATTGGAAAGTGGCAACTACCATTCTCGCCACACAAATGCCAGGCAATAACCATCTCCAACAAGAGATGTTCTAACCACCTTTCCTTAACAGTCAATGGTGTTACCATCACTGAATCCCCCACTATCAACATCCTGAGGGTGTCTCACCATTTGCGACTGCTCAGATACTGTAGCAGTCTGTGCTCAAATGCAACAAGACTTGAACAATATCCAGGCTTGGGCCGACAAGAGGCAATTAACATTCGTGCCACACAAATGCCAGATAATGACCAGCACCAATAAGAAACACTCTAGCCACTGCCCCTTGACATTCAACAGTATTACTATCACTGAATCCCCCACTGTCAACATCCTTAGGGTAACCATTGACCAGAAATGCAATTGGACTCACCACATAAACACAGTGGCTTTGTGTCAGAGACTGGGAATACTGCAGCATGTAACTCATCTCCTGACTCCCCAAAGCCTGTCCATCATCTACAAGAGACAATTCAAGAGTGTGATGGAATATTCCTCACATTTTTAGATGGGTGCAGCTCCAAAAACCCTCAAGAAGCTTGACAGCATCCAGGACAAAGCAGCCTGCTTGTTTGACACTATATCCACAGCATCCATTCCCTCCACTACAGACACTCAGTATCAACAGTGTGTATAATCTACAAGAGGCACTGCAGAAATTCACCAAACATCTTTAGAGACCATTTTCCAAACTCACCACCCTTTCTGTCTAGAAGGACAAGAGCAGCTGATACAAGGGAACACCACCATGTTCCCCTTGACATCTCTCACTCACCATCCTGACTTGGAAATATATCACCGTTCCTTTAATGTTGCTGGGTCAAACTCCATGAATTCACTCCCTAAGGGGACTGTGGGTCAACCTACAGCACTGGACTACAGTGATCAAGAAGGCAGCTCAACACTACCTTCTCAAAGGCAATTAGAGACAAGCAATAAATACTGGCCTAATCAGTGATGCCTTCATCCTATGAGTGAATAAAAAATGTTGAAAGTCAATCCAGCACTGCTTATGGGCCAGAAGGATTAGATGTGCTTCTGCCCCTTACCCCTCCCCAGGATCCCACACTTATCACACACATTCCCAATCCCACAGGGCCCTTAGAATCAGAATGGCCTGGTCCTCCAGCTTCCTTCAGATGCCTCCGATCCAATTGGTAGCCAAGTGTAGAAGCAGAGAAGGACCAATACTATAGGGTTAAACTTCCACAGCTTGTGGGGAAACCCAATTCCATGCTACCATGTCCCCAACCTCCAACATTAAAATTTAACTAAGGAATTAATATAGATCTGTTGTACAGAGTTGTTTGTGGAATCTATTCCTGCTCTCTGTTGACTAAATGGGGCAAGTTTTAACAATGTCACTGAAAGTAAGCATGCTGCAACAGGTTATGAGGATGGCAAATGGTATGTTAGGGCCTACATGGTGAGAGGATTTGAGTACAAGAGTAAGGATGTCTGCTGCTATTGTTCTGGGACCTTGGTGAGATGATACCTGGAGTACTGTGGGCAGATTTAGTCTCCTTATTGAAGGAAGGATGTTCTGTCTGTGGAGGGGAGAATACTGAGATATAGGCTACTGGATTAGATGGGATTGAGGTTTACAACGAAGAGGTGTTAGCAATCCTGGAAAGTTTGAAAATAGGGCTGGATGGGATTTATCCTCGGAATCTCTGGAAAACCAGGGAAGCGATTGCAAAGACTTTGGCTTTGATCTTTATATCATCATTGTCTACAGGAATATAAGAGATAGGATTTATAATCATCTAGAAAGGAATAAGTTCATTAGGCGAAGTTAACATGGTTTGTGACGGGTAGGTCGTGCCTCACAAGCCTCATTGAGTTCTTTATGAAGGTGACCAAACAGGTGGATAAGGGTAAAGTGGTGGATGTGCTGTATATGGATTTCAGTAAAGCGTTTGATAAGGTTCCCCACGGTAGGCTATTGCACGAAATACGGAGGCATGGGATTGAGGTGGCTTTAGCAGTTTGGATCAGAAATTGGCTAGCTGAAAGAAGACAGAGGGTGGTGGTTGATGGGAAATGTTCATCCTGGAGTTTAATTCCTAGTGGTGTACTGCAAGGATCTGTTTTGGGTCACTGCTGTTTGTCATCTTTATAAATGACCTGGATGATGGTGTAGAAGTTTAGATCAGAGGTAGCTTTAGCAGTTTGGATCAGAAATTGGCTAGCTGAAAGAAGACAGAGGGTGGTGGTTGTTGGGAAATGTTCATCCTGGAGTTTAATTCCTAGTGGTGTACTGCAAGGATCTGTTTTGGGTCACTGCTGTTTGTCATCTTTATAAATGACCTGGATGATGGTGTAGAAGGATGGGTTGGTAAATTAACAGATGACACCAAGGTCGGTAGACTTGTAGGTCATGATGAAGGATGTTGTCGGTTGCAGAGAGACATAGGTAAGCTGCGGAGCTGGGCTGAGAGGTGGTGAATGGAGTTTAATGTGGAAAAGTGTGAGGTGATTCACTTGGGAAGGAGTAACAGGAGTGCAGAGTACTGGGCTAATGGTAAGATTCTTGGTAGTGTAGGTGAACAGAGAGATCTCGGTGTCCATAGATCCCTGAAAGTTGTCATCCAGGTTGATAGGGTTGTTAAGTAGGCATTTCCCTCCCCTCCCCTATCAGCGTTCCGCAAGCACCACTCCCTTCGTGACTCCCTCGTCAGATCCACACCCCCCACCAACCCAACCTCCACCCCCGGCACCTTCCCCTGCAACCACAGGAAATGTGAAACTTGCGCCCACACCTCCACACTCACTTCCCTCCAAGGCCCCAAGGGATCCTTCCATATCCGCCACAAGTTCACCTGTACCTCCACACACATCATCTATTGCATCCGCTGCACCCGATGTGGCCTCCTCTATATTGGGGAGACAGGCCGCTTACTTGTGGAACGCTTCAGAGAACACCTCCGGGCCGCCCGAACCAACCAACCCAATCACCCTGTGGCTCAACACTTTAACTCTCCCTCCCACTCCACCGAGGACATGCAGGTCCTTGGACTCCTCCACCGGCAGAACACAACAACACGACGGCTGGAAGAGGAGCGCCTCATCTTCCGCCTGGGAACCCTCCAACCACAAGGTATGAATTCAGTTTTCTCCAGTTTCCTCATTTCCCCTCCCCCCACCTTGTCTCAGTCGGTTCCCTCAACTCAGCACCGCCCTCCTAACCTGCAATCCTCTTCCTGACCTCTCCGCCCCCACCCCACTCCGGCCTATCACCCTCACCTTGACCTCCTTCCACCTATCCCACCTCCATCGCCCCTCCTCCCTACCTTTTATCTTAGCCTGCTTGGCTCTCTCTCTTATTCCTGATGAAGGGCTTATGCTCGAAACGTCGAATTCTCTATTCCTGAGATGCTGCCTGGCCTGCTGTGCTTTGACCAGCAACACATTTGCAGCTGTATTCGAAGAGTGACTGAGTTTCAGAACCATAAGGTCATGCTGCAGCTGTACAAAACTTTGGTGCGGTCACACTTGGAGTATTGCATACAGTTCTGCTCACCACTTTATAGGAAGTTGTGGAAGCATTGGAAAGAGTTCAGAGGAGATTTACCAGAATGCTGCCTGGAACGGAAGGAAGGCCTTACAAGGAAAGGTTGAGGGACTTGAAGTTGTTTTCATTAGAGAGAAGAAAGTTGAGAGGCATATAAAAAAATCACAGGGTTAGATAGGGTGGACAGTGTGAGTCTGTTTCCTTGGATGGTGATGGCTATCACAAGGGGGCATAGCTTTAAATTAAGGGCTGATAGATATAGGACAGATGTCAGTTTCTTTACTCAGAGAGTAGTAAGGTCATGGAACACACTGCCTGCAACAGTAGTAGACTCGCCAACCTTAACGGCATTTAAATGGTCATTGGATAGATATATGGACGAGAATGGAATAGTGTAGGTTAGATGGGCTTCGGATTGGATTCACAGGTCGGCGCAACATCGAGGGCCTATACTGCACTGTAATGTTCTACGTTCTATAAGGTAGTCCAACCAAAGGTTCACCAGACTGATTTCTGGGATAGCAGGACTGATATATGAAAGAAGACTGGACCCCCTAGGAATATGTTCACTGAAAATTAGAAGGACAGGAGAGATTATACAGAACACCATAAAATTCTAAGATGACTAGACAAGGTAAATGCAGGAAGGATGTTGCTGATATTCGGTGTCACAGATTAAGGATATGAGAGAAGCTATTTAGGACTGAGATAAGGAGAAATATCTTCACCCAGAGAGTAGGAGAAAGTGAGGAATGCAGATGCTGGAGATCAGAGTGTGGTGCTGGAAAAGCACAGCTGGTCAGGCAGCATCCGAGGAGCAGGAGAGTCGACGTTTTGAGCACAAGCCCTTCATCAGGATTGTGGATTAGGAGTGTACCAAGGGAGCTGAGAGATAAATGGGAGGGGAGTGGGGCTGGGTGGAAGGTAGCTGGGAAGACGATAGGTTGATGGAGGTGGAGAGTGATGCTGATATGTCAGAGCAGAGGGTGGAGCGGATAGGTGGGAAGGAAGATGGACAGGTAGGACAGTTCAAGAGGGTGGAGCTGAGTTGGAGGGTTGGATTTGGGATAAGGTGGGGGGAAGGGGAGATGAGGAAACTGGTGAAATCGACATTGATTCCATGTGGTTGGAGGGTCCCAAGGTGGAAGATGAGGCATTCTTTCTCCAGTCATCGGTTGGCTAGGATTTGGCAGTGGAGGGGGCCCAGGACTTGTATGTCCTTGGTGGGGTGGGAGGGGGAGTTAAGTGGTCGGCCACAGGGCGATGGGGTTGTTTAGTGTGTGTGTCCCAGAGTGGAATTCTCTGTCACAGAAACAGTGGTTGAATGTTTTCAAGAAAGAGTTAGATGCAGTTCTCAATGCTAAAAGGCTCAAAGGTTGCAGGGAGAAAAAAGGAACAGTGGACTGAGTTTGATGATCATTCATGATCATATTGAATGGCGGAGCCATTTGAAGGGCTGAACAATCTTCAGACACACATTGTGCAGGCTCTGCCGACAATCGTGGGCAATTGAGTGCATTACCGAGAAGGTAACTGTACCTTTTGCAACCATATATACCCCAGCATCTACAGGGGAGCTCAAAGGGAAAGCTCATTGTGGAATGTATCACAGTTACAGATTTTAGCACCACCCCCAAATCCCTTAATATAACATTGCAGTCTCTTTGGAGTTTTATTTAGGTATTGGATCAGGATGCTTTGTGCACAGACATAGGTCTATTCCTGCACCTATTTTCCAGGGTTTTATCTGATCGTGATTAGAAATATGGAATTATTTTGTCTGACAACATGTCTGTAAAATGCTTCGGGTGTGCTTAGCTTAATTAAAGGTGCTATATAAATATAAGCAGCTGTTGTAAGGCAAGGAGATTCCAAGCTGGATAGCTGGTCCATGTTTTTGAGATCACCCTGGGTGAGGGAGGAGGAGAGATTGCTCTTGTTAAATGCATGTGTAGTTGTCAGGTGAGATGTGGAGAGGGTTTTAGCTGTAAAGCATAGAAACCTCAAGTCAGGAAGAAATCATTGTGCCCAAAAGATTATTGCTGGCTGTACCAAACCTTGCTTGTTCCCTACATCACTGTAACTTTCTCCATTTTTAATACCGATCAATTGTTTTCTCGTAAGCTGTTATTGAATCAGCTTCTAGGCAGTGCATTCTCGATCTCAATCGCTGTGTACAAAAGAAAGATTTTCTCTATCTCCTGGCAACTCCTTCCTTGGAGATAAGTCTGTTTGTCAGCGAGTAGAGAACTCGCTGGGTTGAAAAACCTTTCTCGTTGAACAATCTTCAGACACACATTGTGCAGGCTCTGCCGACAATCGTGGGCAATTGAGTGCATTACCGAGAAGGTAACTGTACCTTTTGCAACCATATATACCCCAGCATCTACAGGGGAGCTCAAAGGGAAAGCTCATTGTGGAATGTATCACAGTTACAGATTTTAGCACCACCCCCAAATCCCTTAATATAACATTGCAGTCTCTTTGGAGTTTTATTTAGGTATTGGATCAGGATGCTTTGTGCACAGACTTCCACACCTAGTTCAGTGTCACGATTTACAGTGCTCATGTATATAAATAATACTTTGCAATGATTGAATCATTTTTGCAATCGCACCATTGCAGTGAATTATTTAATTGCATAGGCGGCCTGTGACCAGTGGAGTGCCACAAGGATCAGTGCTGGGTCCTCTACTTTTTTGTCATTTACATAAATGATTTGGATGTGAGCATAAGAGGTACAGTTAGTAAGTTTGCAGATGACACCAAAATTGGAGGTGTAGTGGACAGCGAAGAGGGTTACCTCAGATTACCACAGGATCTGGACCAGATGGACCAATGGGCTGAAAAGTGGCAGATGGAGTTTAATTCAGATAAATGTGGGGTGCTGCATTTTGGGAAAGCAAATCTTAGGACTTATACACTTAATGGTAAGGTCCTAGGGAGTGTTGCTGAGCAGAGAGACCTTGGAGTGCAGGTTCACAGCTCCTTGAAAGTGGAGTTGCAGGTAGATAGGATAGTGAAGAAGGCTATGCTATCCATTATTGGTCAGAGTACTGAGTACAGGAATTTGGAGGTCATGTTGCGTCTATACAGGACATTGGTTGGGCCATTGTTGGAATATTGCGTGCAATTCTGGTCTCCTTCCTATGGGAAAGATATTGTGAAACTTGAAAGGGTTCAGAAAAGATTTGAAAGGATGTTGCCAGGGTTGGAGGCTCTGAGCTACTGGGAGAGGTTGAAAAGGCTGGGGCTGTTTTCCCTGGAGCGTCGGAGACTGAGGGGTGACCTTATACAGGTTTACAAAATTATGAGGGGCATGGATAGGATAAATAGGCAAAGTCTTTTCCCTGGGATCAGGCAGTCCAGAACTAGAGGGCATAGGTTTGGGGTGAGAGGGGAAAGATATGAAAGAGACCTAAGGGCAACCTTTTCACACAGAGGGTGGCACGTGTATAGAATGAGCTGCCAGAGGATGTGGTGGAGGCTAGTACAATTGCAACATATAAGAGGCATTTGGATGGGTATATGAATAGGAAAGGTTTGGAGGGATATGGGCCGGGTGCTGGCAGATGGGACTAGATTGGGTTGGGATATCTAGTTGGTGTGGACAGGTTAGACCGAAGGGTCTGTTTCCATGCTGTACATCTCTCTGACTCTATGACTCTATGACCCTAAGGCAGGGCAACAAATGGAAGCACATTTAGATTACTTACAGTGTGGAAACAGGCCCTTTGGCACAACAAGTCCACACCGACCCTCTGAGCAGTAACACACTCCAACCCATTTCCCTCTGACTAAAGCACCTTACACTGAAAGACTGGAGCGACTGGGCTTGTATACCCTTGAGTTTAGAAGACTGAGAGGGGATCTGATTGAGACATATAAGATTATTAAAAGATTGGACACTCTGGAGGCAGGAAACATGTTTCCGCTGATGGGTGAGTGCCAAATCAGAGGACACAATACGGGGTATGAGGGGATCTAAGATGGCGGCAATCTGAGAAGATCACACTGCAGAACTTCGCATCGCAGCAGGAGCAGGATGGTCCTTTAACCCATCCTACCCAGGTCATCAGGATTTCTTGGGGTGTTGGAAAGATTGTGGAGCCCCAAGAAACATTTAAGAATTGACTTACCTGTATTTTCAGCTGTCCAGAAATGCCTAAAAACGGAGGAGGAGCATCTGAGGCCAGGC
This sequence comes from Hemiscyllium ocellatum, assembly GCF_020745735.1. Taxonomy (NCBI): domain Eukaryota; kingdom Metazoa; phylum Chordata; class Chondrichthyes; order Orectolobiformes; family Hemiscylliidae; genus Hemiscyllium; species Hemiscyllium ocellatum. Next base: position 7,352,723 of record NC_083426.1, on the reverse strand, counting down.
CTGCAGCTCAGCCTGCAGCAGCCTCAGAGCAGATTACTCTCCAGGACCTGGTGAACCAGCTCTCGAAATCTCGTGAGATGTTGGGGAAACAGATTGAAGAGAAGCTGGCTCCAGTCTCTCTCATGCTGCAGAAGCATGAGCAGCAGCTGGGAGAGCTGGAGAAGAGGACGGATGAGGTGGAGCACAGGGTCACAGTGGTGGAAGCTGATGCCAGTTCATTCAAGGAAGAGATCCAAGCCCTGAAGACGCAGGTTCGTAATTTGCGTGACCAAGTGGATGCTCTTGAAAACAGGGGCAGGAGAAAACACATTCGGATCATCGGTCTGCCCGAGGGTAAGGAAGGTGAGCGGCCTGCGGAATTTGTTGAAGATTGGCTTCCGAAATTCCTTGACTTGGAGACTGTCATGAGAGGATTGAAGATAGAGAGGGCTCACCGGGTCACAGCACGGAGGTCGGGTCTGAGTCAACACCCTCGTCCTTTCCTGGTGCGGTTCCATCATTACCGGGATAAGGAGAGAGAGTTATGGAGGCTTCCAGACTCTACTGGAAGGATCCAAAGGCTCTAATTTATGAGGAGTCTATGATCATGTTTTTCAGGACTTTTCAGTGGCAGTGATCCAGAAACGAAAATCGTATGATGCTGTCAAGAGAAGATTGAAGGAGCTTGGGATTCCGTACTCCCTGAGATATCCGGCAGTGCTTCGGATCACCTTAGAGGGATCCATGCATCTCTTTGACACATTGAAGAAGGCAAAAGACTTTGTGGACAAACTAACCTAAGTTAAACAATTGTAGTATGTATAAATATCGTTACTTGGGTATGCGTTTATCATTCTGTAAAGGAAATGGAGGAAATCCGATTGGAGCTTTGTTTTTCCCCTTTTTTTTACCTCTATTGATAACAATTTGGTTCAAACTATGTCTGGCGGTGGTTAAGATGTACATTTTAAATTTCTAAGTTAGGACATACCAAAGGATGGGTCGGGTATTTATTCCTCCTTTTTATTAATAAAAGAATGTTTTTTTTATTCATATTGATATTCTATAGCATGTTTATTCTTTTTAGCTAGTGCTTGCGATGTGGCTCTAGCTGGGAGAAGTGAAGGTGGTTGAGATGGTTCGATGCCTATTTATGGGCAGTTCGGGATGGGTAGTTGCCCCCTCCGGGCAGGGGGTGAGTTCCCCTACTTAGCGTTATTGGCGCTTTATATGTTGGTTTGTTTTCTGGTTTTTGTTGTTTTTTATTTTTAATAATTTTGTATGCTTGTTAAATGTAGTGGTTTTAGTTTATGTAGTTTTTTATATTTGGTGGATCATGCAACACTCAGGCTCAGCAATTTGTGGTTCAGGTTCCTCCTTTCTGGAATTTAAATGTAATTGCAGAAGATTATGGCTAATGATTTGATTAAATGGTGTACCTGGAATATCAAGGGAAGTCACTCACCAATTAAGAGGAAGAAGGTACTCTTGAGTCTTAGAAAGGAGAAGGTAGATATTGCTTTGTTCCAGGAGACACATTTGGATGACAAGGAGCATCTGAAATTACAGCAGAATGGCTTTGACCGAGTTTATTTTTCATCATTTAATACAGAAGTAGGGGACTGGCTATATTGGTAAGGAAAAATCTCTCATTTAAATTGTTGGAATGTGTTAAAGACACATACGGGAGGTTTGTAATTCTTAAAGCCTTGATAAATGGGGAAGAATATGGCATTTTAAATGTTTATTGTCCCCCAGCTCATCCTCTTAAATTCTTGGTAGATGCTTTTTCTAAACTGATAAGCCTCAAGTCTCAGCACATCATTATAGGGGGAGATTTTAACTGCCTCGTGGAGCCCACAGTAGACAGGTTGCCTAAAGGTCCCTCGATACCCTCTGCACAAACTAAACAGTTATTAGGTTTGTGTGGGGAATTAGGATTGGTGGATGTCTGGAGGTGTCTCTACCCTACAGGTAGGGATTTCACGTTTTTCTCCAATTTGCACAGATGTCACACTAGGATTGATTTTTTTCTGACCCCTGCGGTAACCCTGGATCTGGTGGCATCTTGTACGATTGGTAATATTGCCATCTCTGATCACGCTCCAGTGTACCTCATGGTTAAAATTAAGGATGTTACTGTGGATTCAAGGTACTGGTGAATGGACCCCTTTATTCTCATGTACAGCAAGTTTGTGGAGTATTTCTCTAGGGAATTTCAGGTATTCCTAGACATCAACATAGGCTCAGTTGATAGCTCATCTGAACTCTGGGAAACTGCCAAAGCTTATGCCAGAGAGTTAGTTATTTCATATTCTACAAGTAGGAAGCGACAGAAGGGTGAGCAGCAACGTCTCCTTGAAGCACGGTTGAAGGCAGCCGAGAAGGCCTATTTTGACAGACCCTCATTGGTCAAACTACAGAGGATTACGGCACTGCGGTCTGCACTAAATTCCGTGCTCACGCAGATGGCCAAGAAGGAGCTGGCTTTTGCAAAGCAAAGGTTATACGAGCATGGTGACAAGCCAGGCAAATACTTAGCATACCTTGCCAGAAAGAGAAGTGCCCCACAAACCATTACAACGATTAGGGAAGGGTCTGGGAACCTAACATGTGATCCTAAAAAGATTAATGTGGCATTCCAGAGATTCTACTCTAAATTATATCAGTCTGAGAATTGTGAGGAGGGGCAGGCCAAAATGGAATCCTTTTTTAGAGATCTGAAGCTCCCGGGTGTGACTCCCGAACAACAGCCCTTTCTCAATGCCCCGTTATCAGAGCAAGAAGTGCAGGAAGCTGTGAGGCAGCTTCAGAGTGGAAAGGCGCCCGGTCCTGATGGACTTCCCAGTGAATTCTATAAAGAATTTATAAGTATACTGTCAGGCCCGATGCTGAATATGTTTAATGATTCATACAGTCATGTTTATCTCCCACCATTTCTGAGAGAGGCCAATATTTCACCTATCCTTAAAAAAGGGAAGGATCTAGAAGAATGTGCTTCATACAGGCCCATCCCACTCTTAAATGTGGACTTTAAGATCCTTTCTAAGGCTCTTTCGTTAAGGCTGGAGACTGTGTTACCTTCTATTATTAAAGAGAATCAGATGGGCTTCATAAAGGGTCGCAGATTCTCCAATAACGTTAGGAGGCTGCTTAACGTAATTCAAGCATGCTAACAACAGGCAACACAGGGATTGGTGATTTCTTTAGATGCAGAGAAGACATTTGACCGAGTTGAGTGGCCGTACCTTTTCTATACTCTAGACCGGTTTGGTCTGGGCAAAGTTTTCATAAGATAGGTAAAGGTTCTTTACAGTGTACCTCTCGCTGCGGTCATTACCAATGGGGTACGATCAAGCAATTTTAATATTTCTAGGGGCAGCCGGCAGGGCTGTCCCCTTTCACCATTACTTTTTACGTTGGTGATTGAACCGTTGGCAGACGCCATTCGTGGGGATCTCAATATATCAGCTCCAGAAGTGGGGTCAAAATCACATAAGGTCTCGCTGTATGCAAATGATGTTCTAATTTTCTTGACAAATCCAGCAGTTTCAGTGCCTTGCCTGATACAATGCATTCACGTGTTTGGCGCTTTTTCAGGGTAGAAGATTAATTTTGCTAAATTGGAGGCTATGTCTATGGGTGGTCTTACGAAAGAGTTGGCTCTTGAGAGTGACTATAGATTCCCATTTAGGTGGTCACAGGGGGGTTTTGTGTATTTGGGCATATTCATTACTCCAGTTCTGGATTGGCTGTTCAAAGCCAATTTTACTCAATTATTTGAAAAAATTAAACAAGATCTCCAAAGATGGAAGGCACTTCCAGTCTCATGGTTGGGTCGGACAGCACTCATTAAGATGAATATTCTCCCTTGTTTGCTATACCCTATACAGATGCTCCCCCTGATTTTCAATAAACAAACACTCAGGAGACTGAACAGTTGGTTCAGCTCCTTTATCTGGCACCGTAAACGGCCCCTCATTAAATTAGTCAAACTGCAGTTGCCTCACAAATTGGGGGGAGTAGACCTTCCGGATATTAAAAATTACCAATTAAACTCGCTTTTGACCTACGTAAGTGATTGGGTTTGTGGGGACCCTCTTTCAATATGGCTAGATATCGAAGCCTCCCAGGCAAGGTGCCCTCTTACCAGTTTGCTGTTTTTGGACAAGGTGAGGACAGTTAGGAAATATTGCCATAACCCAATAGTCATCAATACTGTTAAAGCATGGAGGGCAATTCGGCAGAGGGAAGGTAATATTGGCAAAACATCTTTGTTTACACCTTTAGTGGGTATGCCGAGTTTTCAACCAGGTGTGATAGATTCAGGATTTAAGCGTTGGGCAGCTAGGGGTATATCTTGCATGGGTGATTTATTTGAGGGAGATGTAATGATGTCCTTCAATCAGTTAGTACGGAAGTACAAATTTCCTAATAGAGACCTCTTTCGCTTTTTTCAAGTTAGGATTTTATTCAAAAAAATACCACACTTTTGACTGATCCCCTACAAATCTGACATAGAAAGAGGGGTACTAAGGGCTAAGAGTACACTCTCTATCAGTACTCTATATCACCAGTTGGGGCGTGCCACCTCAGATGAGTCTGATCGACTCTACAAGATGTGGGAAAGAGAGCTGGGTGTTGAAGTTTCTTCAGAGACATGGGAGGATATTTGGGAGAATGTAAGGAAGATATCAATTTGCAATAGGACCCATGCTTTACAGTTGAAGATTCTCCACAGGGTCCACTTAGCCCCAGACCGTTTGTCAAAATTTAAACCAGGGGTATCTTCAGCATGCCCCACGTGCAAGGTCTGTACGGGTACTCTTACCCATTGTCTTTGGTCTTGTGACAGGCTTCAAACATATTGGAGCGCTGTGGTGGGTGCAGTGGAGAGGATTTTAGGTGTGGGGTGGAGAAGGACCCTATTCGCTTCTTTTGGGCCTGCCCATTGCATTTCCTACAGACTCGCAAAAGGCAAAACTTTTCAATATTCTTACATTCTGTGCAAGGAAGAATATCTTGCTAGGTTGGATATCAGAACACCCCCCAGGCCTGTCGGGTTGGCGGAAGATTGTTATGGAGCATATTCCCCTGGATTTTCTCACAAATATGGTACACCACAAAACTGAGAATTTTTACAAGACATGGCAACCTTTTTGAAATACCTGGGCATAGATTTATCTGCCACATGAACAAGGGCTTTCATATCGCCGTAACGATTGTGTTTCATGAGTCCAATATCCAGGGAGGAGGAATTGTGAATGTATGAGTGTTTTGTTTGGCTGGGCTGAGTTATTGCTATTTATTTGTTTGTTGTTAGGTATTTATTTAGTTAGTTAAATAGCTAGTTTAGGTTTTTTATAATTTTATGCTTTTTAAAAATTATTTGGGTTTAGTTTTGTATTATTTTTGTACTGTTTTGAATTGCATTGTTTTGTATTTGTTGTAATATTTAAAAATCTATTTTTTCTTAATAAAAATATATTATTAAAAAAAACAGGGTAGACCATTTAGGACAGAGATGAGGAGAAACTTCTTCACCCAGAGAGTGGTGGGTGTGTGGAATGCTCTGCCCCAGAGGGCAGTGGAGGCCCAGTCTCTGGATTCATTTAAGAAAGAGTTGGATAGAGCTCTCAAGGATTGTGGAATCAAGGGTTATGGAGATAAGGCAGGAACAGGATACTGATTAAGGATGATCAGCCATGATCATATTGAATGGTGGTGCAGGCTCGAAGGGCAGAATGGCCTACTCCTGCACTTATTATCTATTGTCTATTGTCTATTATGGGCAATTTAGCATGAGTCTAGGTTGGAGTGGTGCTGGAAAAGCACAGCAGGTCAGACAGCATCTGAGGAGCAGGAAAATCGACGTTTCGGGCAGGGAGCATCCAGGGTGGAGGGATAAATGGGAGGGGGTGGGGCTGGGGAGAAGGTAGCATAGAATATAATAGGTGGATGGGGGTGGGGATGAAGGTGATAGGTCAGAGGGGAGGATGGAGTGGATAAGTGGGAAGGGAGATTGGCAGTAAGACAGGTCATGAGGATGGTGCTGAGCTGGAAGTTTGGAACTGGGGTAAGGTAGGGGGGAGGGAAATGAGGAAACTGTTGAAGTCCACATTGATGCCCTGGGGTTGAAGTATTCTGAGGTGGAAGATGAGGCGTTCTTCCTCCAGGCATCTGGTGGTGAGAGAATGGCGGTGAAGGAGGCCCAGGGCCTGCATGTCCTCGGCAGAGTGGGAGGGGGAGTTGAAATGTTGGGCCACTGGGCAGTGGGGTTGATAGGTGTGGGTGTCCTGGAGATATTCTCTAAAGCACTCTGCGAGAAGGTGTCCAGTCTCCCCAATGGAGAGGAGACCGCATCGGGAGCAACGGATGCAATTAATGACATTGGTGGATGTGCAGGTGAAATTTTGATGGATGTGGAAGGACCCTTTGGGGCCTTGGATGGAGGTGAGGGTGCAGGATTTTGCAAATTTAGCATGGCCAATCCTGCACACCTTTGGATTGTGGGAGGAAACCAGAGCAAACCCACGCAGACACAGGGAGAATGTGCAAACTCCACACAGACAGTCGCCTGAGGCTGGAATCGAACCTGGGTCCCTGGTGTTGTGAGGCACTATGCCATCTATGCCATTTAGTTTTGATTCAGTAATAACTTGTATTTACATGACACCTTTTTACTTAATAAAACGCTCCAAGGTATTAGAGTCAATACAAGACAAAATATGACCATGAGGTAAAAATCAAGCATAGAGATAATATTACTAGGTTTGTAGTGTACAGGCCGTGTCTAATAGTGTGGGGGCATTGGTTCAAATCCGATCACAGCAGCATCTGACAAACTTAAGCTTATTTGAATAAACTTTGGACTAAAAAGTCAGTCTTGTTATTGGTGACTGTAAAATAAATGGATAGTTGTAAAAATGCATCTAGTTCACCAATGTCTACTATCCTTTGCTGGCCAGGTCTGTATATTGCTCAAGATTGGCAGATTATGGTAAACCTTTCATTTCCCCTTAAGTACATTCAGTGAGTATCTCAGCTCTCTTCAAGGCAGTGGTTTGACAGCTCTCTCAAGGGCAGTACATCACTGGACTCCTGAAAAGCTCAGGAGATGAGCTAGATTTGAAGGAGGAGGCAGTCCCAGAGCTTAGAGCCTTCACAGCTGAGGGGACAGACGTCGGTGACAGAGAAAAAGAATACAACACCAGGTCACAGTTTAACAGATTTATTTGGAAGTTCAAGCTTTTGGAGTGCTGCTCCTTCAGAGAAAGAAAAAGCACTGGATTCACAAAAGTTCAAAGGTTGGAAGAATACTGAGGGTCCAGAGGGCTGTAGGGGAAAAGAGTAGGAGAAGGGTGATGTCAATGAGGGATTTGTAAGAATGATGAGAAAGCCAGTATGGGGTGACTAATTAGGTCTATACCTATCAAGCCCATTTGGGCTCGCAGAGATTTGATAATTTTTGAGACAGTCAAGACTAGTTGGCTAGAGTAACATGATTTTTATACTCCGGACAGGTCAATTTCTCACTGATCAGTCACCTCTGATTCATATCACTTCATTTTCCTCATTTCTACAGTGGATCCCATAATCACTCTTCATTTGGAAAGAGTTCCAGGCAGAGTGGAATGATAAGAATTGAAGACATAAGACATGGAAAAGTAATAAGTATGCAGTGTTCTGACAAAACCTCTATATCTTTCATTTTGATGAACTTCACCAACACAGCAGTTACAAAATATTGTACCATTCACAGCAACGACTTATCATCCCAGAGTCCAAAGTTCGGGAGCTGGCCTTTCTGAACGGTTATTTCTGCTCCAATGCTTGCACGTTTCACAAACAGTCTCTTCCTAACCGACATCAATGTGGAGATATTGGGATAATTTACTGACACTGATGATGTTTGTTCCCACAAAGCTCTTACCTCTATTGATAATGGGCTGGGACTCGCAATGTGTACCATTAGGCTTTGTTCCATCAGCTGAGTATTTTCCTTTGACCAGTTCGTTGCCTTGAGCGAAAGCTGATAACAGTCAGTGAACGATGTATTCAGCAATCTCCTTCCTTATTCAATGGGATGTGAGGAATCAGAATGAAACAGGGTAAACTAGATTCATACCAGTTACCGGATAGAGAAATACAGAGAGAGAAAGGAAGATTAGACAATGAAGAGGGAGGTAGAGACGGAAAGAAAAACTAAAAGAATTTCAACATTTTTAAACTCTGCAGTAGGCCAGCCTAAGAGAATGAAGTTATATGTTTATAATTGCTCACCTTCTGGGCTAGAGAGGCAGAGTGATTGTCATTAAAAGTGCACTCCTGGCCAGAGTTTTTCAGCCAATCCCAAGCTTCCCACAACCGTGAGCTCATCCAAATTCTGCTTTTTAACACATTGCACAGATGGCCTGTCACAATTCCTCTGTGAGGTCTATAGCTGCACTTCAAAGCCATTCGAAAGCCACACTCTGAAGTGCTGTAGTTAAGAAATGCACCACAGAATTGCAAATATTTCTCTTTTCTTTAACACCCTGCAGTATTTATTTGTAGTTGATACCACATCTTTGTGCTTTCCCAACTTGGTGTCTGTAGTTATCTCATTCCAGCCTAGTGAAGCACCTTGGGGTTATTTTCTTTTCACCTTAGTGATATTTTCCCAGTGAAAACATTTTTTTGTATCTTGCAATTCTTAATCTTATTATGCCCTCCCTTTATGTATGAACTCACTTTCAAATATTTTTTCAAAGCCTTTTAATGACCTTTGCCTCAATAGCCATGTAAATCATTCCATGATTCAGGGACCAGCTATGTACGTGTACAGCGAAAATTAAGTTTTTCTGACTTCTCCTTTGAATTTAGGTGTGGAGGAGTGCAGTATTTCAAGATCCATGAACAGCCCACATTTGTGCCTTGCTCTCCAGCTCCTCGGTTGCTGCCTGACCTGCTGTGCTTTTTCAGCACCACACCCTTGACTCTCAGTGGGATTGCCAATCTAGAGCGAATTGTTTGAATGTACAAGCTCAAGCATTTTGAAGTGAGGAGATGTTCACGTCAACCACTCTGGGGTGTGTGCCAGAACACTCAGGAATTGTTGTATTGACACATTCCCTTTCTCTTTGTGGGGAGCAGGTGGGGGTCTGGGGGGAAGAAATGAAGAAGAAAGACTGGTGCTTGACCTGACTTGAGGGAGTGCATCACTTGTTAGACGATCAGTATTCTGCAGACAGTCACTTGTGGCGATGGTACCACTGTTTATAGCTGATTGATTGACCTGGGTTTGTGTGTTCAGTATTGCTTTTGTAATAGATTCCATTCTGGTGGCTTTCCTCCGTCTCTCCTCATGTTCCCATGGTTACGACTGAATAGATGCTAAGTTTTGACAACAGTTACTCACATGATTCAGGGACAAGTGGAATTGTTTCCCGATTAATTCATTAGTGCACACGATCAGTGGGTTTTTGTTAATTGCTCCAAAATTCAACACTTTTCCTTTGCTCGAATGGCCAGTGAGCACAAGTTGTGGGCAGAACATGTGAACTTCCCTTGAGCTGGGATGCCCTTTGTGCAGTTCTGCTAATTGTGGGAAGCACTGGAATAATGCACTCACTCACCTATCAAAATGCTTTATTGGGCACTGTTGTGGTAGAAATTCAGCCAATCACTGCGGGACAAATTCACTCGGAGACACTGATATTAAAAAAAAGTACATATTTAAATGGACTCTGCATTTGAATTGCCCAATTTCACTGGCACTGAATTTTGTTTGAAGTTTTGATATCTATCCATAGCATGTTCCTTTAACATTTGTTAGTGTTACTGGAGCAGGCAAGCGTTTAGCAATTAATTTGAAATAGCATAACTCATATAATTAGCAGGGTTTTTTTTGAAGAATCTCTGTGTGTTCTTACATGTTCAGACTCTCAGAAATTTATTTACATTTTCAGAAGTGTTAGACCATAGGAGCAAATGTAGTCCATTCAGCCCATTGAGGCTGCTGTGTTAGGTTAGATTCCCTACAGTGTGGAAACAGGTCCTTCAGCCCAACCAGTCCATGCCAACCCTCTGAAGAGTAACCCACCCAGACCCATTTCCCTCTGACTAATGCACCTAACTCTATGAGCAATTTAGTATGACCAATTCACCTGACCTGCACATCTTTGGATTGTGGGAGGAAACCACAGCACCCAGAGGAAACCCACGCAGACACAGGGAGAACATGCAAACTCCACACAGACAGTCGCCAGAGGCTGGAATCGAACCTGGATCCTTGTTGCTGTGAGGCAGCAATGCTAACCACTGAGCCACCCTCAGCTGATGAGATCTGATAAACCTCAACTCCACTTTCCCATCTTTTCCCCATAACTCTTGATTCCCTTTGAGATTAAAAATCCGTCCATGTTGCCCTTTAATATACTTAACAACCCAGCCTTGATAGGTCTCTGCAGTAATAGATTCCACAGATTCACTGCCTTTTGAGAGAAGAAATTCCTCCTCATTTCGACCTGAAATATAACTATACCTCAGTTAGGTGTCTCACCTGAAAGTGCAGAACCATACAGGGAGTGTCAGCCAAGCCAACATGTGCAACGTCTTTGGAATGGAATTCAGATCCATAATTTTTTGACTTGTAGTTGAGAGAGAGTTACATATTGATCCACAGCTAAAGATAAAATGGAAGATCTGGCAAATATTGTATTCAGCAATTGGTGACTTGATTTCTGACTGTTTGTCATGTGATGAGTTAGTATTGTGCTATGAAGTGTTCAGAAAAGATTTATGAGGATGTTGCCAGGGTTGGAGGGTTTGAGCTATTGGGAGAGGCTGAACAGGCTGGGGCTATTTTCCCTGGAGTGTCGGAGGCTGAGGGGTGCCTTATCCAAGTTTATAAAATCATGAGGGGCATGGATAAGGTGACTAGATTAGGGGAGTCCAAACCTAGAGAGCAGAGGTTTAAGGTGAGAGGGTAAAGATTTAGAAGGGATCGAAGGTGCAACCTTTTCATGCAGAGAGTGGTGTATGAATGAAATGAGGAAGTGGTGGAGTTTGGTACAGCTGCAACATTAAAGGCATCTGGATGGGTCTAGAGGGTTTAGAGGGATATGGACCAAATGCTGGTAAATAGAACTAGATTACTTTAGGATATCTGGTCAGCATGAACGACTTGGACTGAAGGGTCTGATCTGTGCTGTACATCTCCATAACTTAATGTGGATGGTCCCAAGGAAGGATATTCAATTATTTCCCTTTATTATCCTACTGTGCAGTAAGATGAGTTGGAATACATCAAAAACCTTAGTGAGAGAAAGCCGCAAGGGTAGGTTACTGGTCTCCAGGTTTTGCATTAGCCAACTGAAAACCAATGAGGAAGATTGAATTTAGTGGAAGTTAGGTGTTCAAACAGTTGACACATAATGCTTCATTCAGAGGAAGTACCTTCCAGACTGTTTTCTGATAGGCAAAATACAAGAGAAGGTTCGTATGATCTATTTGTATATATTGTTCCATTTCCAGAAAGAGCAATAGTTGTCCCAGTCTGAAATTAACCATGGATGATAGCCTGACATGAATGGATTAGCTCTTGTGTATTGCTTCCAATTATCCTACATCCATAATGTGCTGCACAACATTCAGCTTCTCATTCTGATTTTGTGAATGCTGCTTTGTCACTAACTCTGGAGAACAGTTCAGCCTGTAGAAACTAATTGAAAGCATGGGTAATGGATTACCTGAAATTTTCAAAACATAGTTTGCTAGATTCTTGTTGGGTAGGGGCATCCCGGGATTTGAAGTTGTGATGAAGATCAGCCATGATTTGATTGAATGATGGAATAGTTCCAGAGGACTGAATGGCCTCCTGCAATTCTTATCCATCTTTCTTCCCCAACTTCTAAACTCTCAGGCAAAGTATTGGGCATGTTTTGCATTCTTCACTGAACACATTAGGCAATTTATTAAAATCAGGTCTCATTATTAAACCTGGGCTGCACTTACTTAATATAGCAGAGAGAAAATAAAACAGGTGGCAGCTTGTCGATGAGACAATCTTACTAAAACTGTCGAGCTGCTTATATGACAAAACAAGTGTTAGGGAAAGTGTTGATGAAATGTGGAACTTGCTAACACAAAGAATTGTTGAAGCAAACAGCACAGATTGCACTTAAGAGGAAGCTAGACAAGCAGATGAGGGAGAAAGGAATAAGAGTTTGTCATGGAAATAGTTTCATCACATTACAACAAGACTACAACACAAAAAACAGAGCCATTTGGCCCATCTAGACTGTGTCCAATTCTGTGTTCACCATGCATCTTTTCCTACCTTCCTTCATCAGAAAGGAGAAGACACAGGGATGACCTGCCAGAAATCTTTAAGATAATGAAAGAATTTGATGCAACTGAAGAGAAAAAAAAAACAAATCATTTATGGGAAAGATAAAAACAGGAGAATATAGAACCAACAGGAGGCATGTGTTGCCCACTGGTACAATAGAGGCCTTTTGAGACCAGTGGGCACTGCAGGAGCTGGGGTTTAGCATCACCCTAGACCTTGTTATTTTGATTTGGTGAGTTTCTGTGAACCATGAATTGTTTCTGTTATAGACCCACTGTGAGCTGTTAACCCACGAAAGTCTGATGATTTTAGAATAGAATAGGTTGAGAGTCAAAGGATTTAGCCAAAGAGTTGTTTGAGATCCTCCATGAGCAATTGTTTAATCAGTAAGATTGGAATTAAGGTCAGAATCAGATCAGTCCTGAATGTTGGAGAAAGTTTTAGGAGCCCCTCAATTGTATTTCAATGGCTTCTGGCTTTGATACCACCTGGGTAGACAATAGAGCTATTCCTGATGAAGGGCTTCTGCCCGAAATGTCGATTTTCCTGCTCCTCAGTTGCTGCCTGACCTGCTGTGCTTTTCCAGCATCACTCTAATCTAGACTCTGGTTTCCAGCATCTGCAGTCATTGTTTTTACCTAGAAGTTTGAAGGGCCAATTGACCTTTACTTCCCCCTATTTCTTTTACCTCAGGTTAAAACAAACAATGTTAATGTGAAACAAGTGAATTAATGTACAAATGCCCATGCCAATCCTTGAATAAATATTGTAAAGTAATTAGCCAAGATCTTATGAATGGCAGAGCTTGAAGGGCTGAGTGACATACTGTTGTTCCTTGTATGATTTTGAAAAGAAAATTAACAATCTTTGAGATGTGAGTAGCACTAGCAAAGCTGGAGTTTTGCCCATCCTTTGTTTGTCTCAGATGGGCTGCCCCCTTCCTGACTCATTGGTGTTGTAGTGATACAATCAGGTGTGAGTGAAGAGTCCGGTGATATCTTTATTATTCTAGCACTAAATTTTTAAAAAGACCATCATTCATGTAGAAGGGGGGTTAAATCAGTTGAGATAGTGCATTAGGCCTGGATTGGGTCAAGACCCGGGTGCTTGCTGAGCTGGAAGGTTCATTTTCAGACGTTTCATCACCTGGGTTAAAACAAAACGAGAATTAGGGCAAGTTCTGCTTAGAGATTTCACAAGTCACTCAGGCAGGCACCAGGACTGACCAAGGTATCCAGTAGATATTGGCAACTCTGCAATACCTAGTCCCAGTGATGTTCTTCAAGTGATAACAGCTATCTTTGAATTAAAAGCTCATAGGTTTAAGTGCTACAGTCCAGGACCTGGAAACAAAGTTAAGGTCTAGTTCCAGTGGAGTGTTGTATTGTCGGTGGTTCAATTTTCTCAGATGCAACATTATAACAAGGTCCTGTTTATTTGCATAAGTGGTTGTATAAAAGACCACCGCATAATCATTATATTAAAATCTTCATGTCCACTGAATTCTCCAAATATGCTCTATGGCCAAATAATTAGTTTCTGAAGCATCCACCTCATTGAATATGGACCTCGTTCAGTTTTTGCACAGCAAGGTCTCAAGGCAAGAGGTAAGTAAACAATTTGTCTATTTTGGTGATGCCAATTAAAGAATAAATATTAGCTGGTAACTTGAGGATAACACTCTTAATTCATCTTCAAATATTGTAACATAATTAGACTTCACCCTTCTCCCCAGCCCACAGCATTGTAGAGAGGGAGTTCCAGGATAATTCCAAGTCAGGATAGTGTGTGTCTTGGATAGGAACTTGATGGTGTCCCCATGTATCTGAAGTCCTCGTCCTTTCAGGTGGTAGAGGCTGAGGGTTTAGAAGCTGGTGTCAAAGGAGGTTTGGTGAGATACTGTAGTGCAACTTGGAAACAGTGCACAGTGCTGTCTTGGAGAGTTGGCAGTGCATGGAGTGTTGGTGGTGGATGGGAGCTGATTAAGGCAGAAGGGTCATGGAAAGTTTTAGACAAGGAATTCTGGAGCTTAGCGCCTGGAAACTGAAAGCATGGTTGTTAACGTGAGGCAAAGAGCAGAAATTGATGTTGTTCTCAAGTGAAAGCAGCAAATGTTAAGAATACACAATCAGCATCTGTAAAGAGAAAAAGCAGGCGCATGTTTCAAGTAAAGACACTACATCTTGCATTGGCTTTCTGTGCTGGAGATCAAAGGCATTCTGTGGGTCTGTTCTCTTGTCTAGCAGCTGTTTAGAAAATGCAAAAATATTTTCTGCAAATTGATTCAACTAACAGCTCAGCAAAGTGCCTTTTCTTTACCTTTAATGAAAACAGCGCTGACTGTTTGATCTGGGGCCTTTTGAACAAACGAAAGCTCTGTCTCTCACTGTCTCAATCTCTCTCCCACTGACCATCAAACCCATGACAACCAATATTTCCTCAGGCTCTATGCTGCATTCTACATGAAGCTGGGAAAAGAATAACCAATGAGGAAATGAATCAAGAAATCTATAAATATTACCATGAAATCTCACGTCCTAAGAAGCCAAAGACTTCAAGTGTTTTACATCACTGACACAGTATTTTGGCAATAAACTAGTCTCCATGTGAACAAGTAAACCCATTCAGGCTGTTCTTGAGGTGGCTGGAGGTGTGTCAGGGATCCGAGAGCTGGAAGGGGTATGGGGCAGACCGAGAATTGGAAGGGAATGGGATGGGCCAAGAACTGGGACGAGCGTAGGGGCAGACCTAGAGCCGGGATGGGCTTGGGGCAGACCGAGAGCCGGAAGGGGCATGGGGCAGACTGAGAGCCGGAAGGGGCATGAGACGGACTGAGAGCCGGAAGGGGCATGGGGCAGACCTAGAGCCAGGATGGGCATGGGGCAGACCGAGAGCTAGAAGGGGCATGGGGCAGACCGAGAGCCGGAAGGGGCATGGGGCAGACCGAGAGCCGGAAGGGGCATGGGGTAGACCGAGAGCTGGAAGGGGCATGGGGCAGACCGAGAACTAGAAGGGACATGGGGCAGACCGAGAGCCGGAAGGGGCATGGGGCAGACCGAGAGCTGGAAGGGACATGGGGTAGACCAAGAGCCAGAAGGGGCATGGGGCAGTCCGAGAGTCGGGACGGGCGTAAGGGTGGGCTGGATTGTGGCTGGAAGGCGGGAGGAGTGTGTGTGGTTTGTTGTGTTGTCTGGGGTGTCTGTGATGGATGCAGTCCGGTTTGTCAGACTGTTTTGTATGTATTTGGGTTGACTGTTTCCTTTTTGATAAGATAAGGTGGGATTTAGGGTTCATCTCCATTTCTCTGTGAACTGGTTGTACGGTGGGGCTTAGGGTTTGGCCTTTTGCCCCTTTTCCCTGTAAAGTGCTGTTTCTTGTAAATTGCTGCTTATTGTTCGGTGTTAATTGTTTGTTTGTATTTTGTACTATTTGATAAAATTTAAAGAAAAGTAAACCGCTCTGGCTCTGTAAGTCCTTCAGGGAAGACAATCTGCAGTCCTTACCCCGTCTGGCCCCCTTGTGACTCCAGGCCTACAGCAACGTGCTTGATTCTCAATTGTCCTATGACAGAATTGGGCAGTCACTCAGTCAAAGGGAATTCTCAGGATCCCTCCAGTGTGGAAACAGGCCATGTGAGCCCACACTAACTCTCTGAAGAGCATTCTACCCAGACCCATCTCCAAGCCTGTAACCCTGCATTTCCCACGGCTAACCCACACATCCCTGGACACTATGGGCAATTCACCAAAACTGCACATCTTTGGACTGTGGGAGGAAGCTGGTGCACCTGGAGGACACCCACACAGACACGGAGACAATGTGCAAACTCCCCTTAGACAGTCACCCGAGGATGGAAACGAACCCGGGTCCCTGCTGCTGTGAGGTAGCAGTGCTAACCACTGAGCCACCATGCCACCCCAATGGTTCCTCATCTCATGCAAGAATAAAGAAGAGAATCATGTCATTGTCTTTCATCCAAAGTCCATTTTTTAAGTACTTGTAATTTCTCATTTTTGAATTGTCACTGACACTTGCTATGCCTTTCATTTAAGTGATAAGAATGCACTAATGCACAATTGACCTAATTAGTCCAACTCTTTAGGAAAATGCTGTAAAAACTCACGTGAAGCACCACAGATCATTATGACTCTCATATAAATGTCTGATAGTCACTGAACATGCCAGTATAATAGAGAACTGCAGATTTAATTGGTGGCTGGAACAGTGACCATCAATACCCATCAGTACGAAAAGCTCTTATGACACCTTGTTCACATCCCTATCTCTAGGCTTGAAGGTCTGTGTTTTTTCCACCTGTTCCAGACATGTGTCACAAAGTGCTTAAACAGTTTGACTAGAAATATCTATCCCCCACTTTGATAAATTAGTCAGCTTAAATGATGGAGCTAAGTTGGGTTTTTTTTTGCATAGTATCAGGTGTCCGGGCTTATAAAGTGCATATATAGTGAGATTTACAGCACAGAAGGAGGCCATTCAGCCCATTGTGTCAAAGAGCAAAGAACCTTACAGCACACAGGAACAGGCCCTTTGGCCCTCCAAGCCTGCGCTGATACCAACCCTCTATCTAAATTTGTTGCCTATTTTCTAAGGATCAGTATCCCTTTGCTCCCTGCCCATTCATGTACCTGTCTAGATATATCTTAAATGACGCTATCGTTCCCACCCTTACCACCTCCGCTGGAACACATTCCAGGCACGATTCCATTCAAGGGCTATTTTCTTAAATGTCTGCCACTGTCATCTAAATTTTCTACTTTGTTTTTCTTAGTCCACTCCAGCCAAATCTGCCCTTATTCTTTTGTAATTATTCTTATTTAAATTTAGTTCTGTTGTTTCCTAGCCAGGTTTTTCATTCTTAAACTCATTCTTAAATTCTACCACGTTATGATCACTGTTTCCTATGGGATCTTTTACACTGAGATAATTTATTAAACCTGCCTCATTACACAATTCACAGTAGATCTAAAATAGCCTGCTCTTTGGTTGGATGCCCCATAACATATTGTTCTGGGTAACTGTCCTGAATATAATCTTTGACTTCTTCCTCATGGTGACCTGATCAAAGTCTTCAAGATATTAACAAGAAATGACAGAGTGGATAACTATTTTCACAGCTTGGATATTCTCAAACTAGGGGCAGAATCTGAGAATAACTGCCACATCATTCAGGAGAGATGTTAGGAAGCACTTCTACACACAAAGGGTCGTAGATGTTTGAAAATTACTACCACAAATGCAAATGGACACTGGATTAGTTATTAACTTTAGTTCTAAGATAGACAAATTTTTGTTGAACAAAGGTACTGAGAGATATGGGGCAAAAGCAGGTATATGGAATTAGGCTGCAGATCAGTCATGCTTTCATTGAATGATAGAACAGCCTTGAGAGGCTGAATGGCCTACTCCTGTTCCTGTGTTACTTCTGCCACTTTGTTTTTCCCAATCAACATGAAGGTTAAGTACATGCATGATTAATGCACTGCCTTTTTTACATCCCCTCACTATCTCTTGATTTATTCTCTGTCCCACAGAACGGTCAGTGTTAGGAGCCCTGTAGACTACACCAATCAATGTCATCTTCTTTTTGTTTTTTCTTACCTCCACCCGTACGGATTCCACATCATCCGATCCAAGAACATCTCTTGCTGTCTTAGTTCTTCCATTTTGTAATTAACAAAGTTATCCCAGCACCTTTCTCTTCCTAACTTTCTGGCTGAAAAATTACATACCCCGGAATACTTAGTTCCCAGCTTTGATTTTTCTTGGAACTAGATCTCTATAATAACTGTAAGAGCTGCACAAGTACAGGTTTTTGGGCATGATCTCGCAGTTATTACAGAGATATGGTTACAAGGAAATCAAAGCTAGGAACTAAGTATTCAGGGATATATAGCTGCACAAATACAGCTATATTTGGGTGTGATAATCCATTTATTATGTTTCAAAATACAATGTACATTTAAGTAAAAAGCCATTATTTTTGCCATTCTATTATTTTTCCTTCTTTGCCCTTTTTGCTGAATTGTCTTTTCATTTTTGTACATTCTGTCCTTTCTGTCTAACTCTGGGTATCATTATCCACATAGCTGCAGCGGTCTCATATATTTTTGTTTTGTACAACGAAGCAGGTAGTGCTCTGAGGATTATTACACTGGAGGTTCTGCTTTCTAGTTTAGCACCCTGCTGTTTAAAGTCTTCAGCAAAACATGCTATTCACTCCTATCATTGACTGGATCTCTCCCCTCTATTTCCAAGTTCATCTCCAGCTCAAGGGAGATATCCTCAACCCTGGCACTGGCCAGACAACATAGCCTTCGGGACTCCCACTCACAGACACAGAGAACAGTATCCATTCCCTAATTGTTCTGTTCCTATAAATTGCCATGATTTTTCCTTCCTGCAGTCCTTACTCACGTCCACACAGCTTGGAAAAATCTGTTAAGTGTTGGATAATTGCAAGCGCTGATGTCGTGTGAGAATTCCCCTTGGGTTCTTATATCTACCTTACCTGCAGTCCTACTCTCCCTTCCCTGACCGCAGACCAATTTTGAATGATCTAGTGTGGGAGGGGGAAGTGAGACTGGAATAAAATGTTCATGTAACTTTCCCTCTCCCTGATGTGGCGCAATTTCTGCAGCTCAGATTCCAGCTCCTCAATGTGAATCCAAAGTTCCTCAAGCTGCAAACATTTACTACAGATGTGCTTGGCCTGGATCACCTTGGTGTCTATCAGCTCCCATATGCTGCAATGTAATTTGTCCTGCCATCTCTACCATATTTAATTCATACTGTCGATTACATAGAAACAGGCTCTTCAGCCCACCACATCTATTCCAACCAACAAACACCAACGTACATTAATTCCATTTTCCTGCAATTGATCAATAACCTACTGTACCCTGAGTTTTTAAATGCTCACCCAGATGCTTCTTCAATGTTGTGAAAGTACCTTCCTCCACCACCTTTCAGGTAGCACCTTCCAGATTTCTAACACTCTCTAGCTGATTAGATTACCTACAGTGTGGAAACAGGCCATTTGGCCCAATAAGTACACATTGACTCTCCGAACAGTAACCCACCCAGACCCAATTCCCTCTGACTAATGCGCCTAGCACTATGGGCAATTTATCACAGCCAATCCACCTGACCTGCACATCTTTGGATTCTGGGAGGAAATCAGAGCAGCCAGAGGAAATCCACGTATATACAGGGAGAATGTGCAAACTCCAAACAGACTGTCGCCCGAGGCCAGAATCAAACCCGGGTCTCTGGCGCTGTGAGGCTACAGTGCTAACCACTGAGCCAAATTTTTTTTCTTGTACTGTAAGAGCTGCACAAATACAGGTTTTTGGGTATGATCTCACAGTTATTACAGAGACATAGTTACAAGGAAATCAAAGCTGGGAACTAAGTATTCCGGGGTATATAGCTGCACAAACACAGGCCTTTGGGTATGATAATTCATTTACTGTAAAGATCTCCTCTAAACCATTTACTCTTCATATTAAACTTATGCCCTCCGGTCTTAGACATGTCAGCCATTGGGAAGAAATTCTCACCATCTGCCCTGTCTATATCTCACAATTTTATATACCTCAATCAGATTCTTTTCAGCCTTTTCTGCTTCAGGGCAAACAAACAAAGCCTGTCCAGTCTCTCCTCATCATTGAGACTTTCCATCCTAGGCAACATCGTGGTGAATTAATTAATAATAAAAATTAATTCATTATTTACTTTATTATTCATGTTATTTACATTTGAAGAAATCCCCATCTTTAGACTGTATCATTTTGTTAACGCTATCATCAATCTATAACTGACAAGCTAATTTTAAGAAAAAGAGAAAAAAAAAACAGGAAGCCAAAATACAAACTGAAGACCTCATTTTTACCTTAAAAACTAGAACTACAAATCTGTTCACCAATTCACAGCTTTGTTTAAGGGAAAGCAACAAACACGTCCTCCTTCCTTTCTCTGCTCAACTCCTTGAAATGTTCAACTCTAGCATTGAATTGTAATTTGTACTCTCAAGAACTAAGTCACACTAATTTGGCTACTGATATACACTCCCAACACAACAGGTCTGCCTGAATTATTTAATGAGGATCCAGTTTCAGTTGGTTCTTAATTAAATTGCTTTTTCACAAGAACCATTGAGGAAACACCACTAAAGGCCAGCAACTGCAAAAATTAAACTGTAGATGTTAGATTAATGTTGATTACAAACTAAATCATATTTGTGGAAACTAAAGATTTGGACTTTCTTATTCAACAGATGTGCACAGTCAGTCCAAAATTAACTAATTCCTTTGCCTCACTCTAATCCATCTCCATAACCTCCAGCCCTACATCCTAACCGTGGACAATAGTCTTTTTCCACAGCATTCATGGCTTAGACATTCTCTCCCTAAGCTTTTCCACCTCCCTCTCATTCTTTGGACCTACTTCAGTCCTCCAAAGGCTTGTATGTTTCTTTTTTCTGTATCCATTTACCCTCGCACATCTCTGCAGCACCTTGGCTATTGTCTACATTAAATATTGCTGTTACCTCTTCGGCAGCATGGTCCCTTTAAACATGTCATGATAAGACAGTTCCTTCACCTTGCTTTGCAGTAGCTTTGCTTTTTCTATTTCGTGAACAAATGTTGTGATTGTGTTGATCTCTGAGGCAGTGTTAAACTGTGCAGAGATCATATGCTAATAATCTGACACTTGGCCCATGAAAGCATATAATTGTGAATCTAAACCTTGTCACAGCAGCTGTGATCTGGAAAATTAGTGATTTAATCTTGATGTCCTTTAAAATCGCATCCTGCTATTATAAACAAGAATCTCCCTGCTTAAAGAAAGAATGATTTACATTTGTGTAGTCCCTTTCATGACCTCAGGAGTACCAACATGCTTTAATGCTAACAAAACACTTCGGAAATATGGTCATGTTGTAATGCAGGGAACACAGCTGCCAATTTGCACTCAGCAAGTTCCACTAAGTACCTATATGATAATGACCAGACAATCTATTTTCCTGATGCGTATTGAGGGATTAATGTTAGTCCATCATGCCGGGAATATTTCCCTTGCTCTTCTTTGAATAAGCTTGGGTCATTTTGTACCCACCTGATAGGCAAATGATTTGAAATCTCATTTGAAAGATGGCACTTTTGATAAAGTAGCATTTTTTCATTACTAATTTGGAGTGTCAGCCTAGATTTTGGGTTCACATCTCTGGAGTAGGATTTGAAATTCTGACCTTCTGACTCGGAAGTGAGAGTATTATCCAGCGATCTCACAACAAAAGATCTTAGAACATTTTACAACAAAAGTATTTGAATCCTCGGCCTGTGTTCAGTCAACTCTTCAGCTTTTATCCTGGAGTGTATAACCCTTAAAAACCGAAAGAATTATAGATGCCGTAAATTAGAAACTAAAGCAGAAATTGCTAGAAAAGCTCAGCAGGTCTGGCAGCTTTTGGGGACAGAAATCAAAGTTAATGTTTTGGGTCGAGTGACCCCTCTTCAGAACTGAGATATTCCTCTTGTTTTATCCTAAAACAGATTGCCTGACAAATTGTTCTTATTAAACTGCATCTGTCACCTTTCTGCCCACATTACGAGCCTGTTTATATCTGCTTGATGTTGTTTGAGAGGTTACAGATCTGCGGTTGCTTCAATGACCTTCAAATACAGTGAATCTCTCACAACTGGGATCTGAATTCAATCTAATGATGATCACAGGGGCAGGGGTAGGAAAAATGGAATGACTCCCTCCCATTCCTTCATTTCCTTTTCCATTTTAGAAATCTTCTGCTTTTGTATGACAAAGTTGTTACTGAAATGTAATGCAGAACATAATCAAGTTTTCACCTTAGATTTTCGGAAACCTCCACACCTGAATTGTGTTGGAATAATTTAATTTGCAAATCAGTTTTATGGCCATGAAGTTTCATTACAGGTGATGGGGAATTATTTCCTCAACTCTCACAGACCCACTTCTTTCTTCCAGCTCCATCACCTCAAAATAAAATAAGTGAAATGAAGAAGTTTAAGCGCCGTTTCTCACTGTCAGCTCATCGAACGGAAACTATTGAAGAGTCACTTGCGGAGTTTCAGGAACAAATCACCAACCAGATAAAGAACAGGAGGAATGATGGTGAGTAGCTGAGAATCTTGTTAGACTGACTACCCAGTGCAAAGTTAAATTAATGACACTGACTGGTCAGTGTATTGTTAAATTACTGACTGACCAGTCACTATACTGCTAGATTATTGACCATCTGGTCAGTATACTAATAGATTACTGACTGGTCTGTATACTGTTAGATAACTAACTGACTAGTCAGTATAGAGTTAGATTACTGATGGACCAGCCAAAATACTGTTATATTACCAACTGACTAGTTGTACATTATTAGATTCCTGACTGACTGGTCAGTATACTCCTGGTTTATGCACTGACCGATTAGTAGCCTAAAGTTTACACACAGATCGATTAGTTAGATTATAAACTGACTGGTCAATAACCTGGAGTTTATAGACTGGCCAATACCTTTTTAAGATTGAAGACTGACTGGTCATTATCCTGTTACATTACAGGCTAGTGAGACTTGACCATTCACTAAAATTCCTTTTTCAGTCAGTGGAGCTACTAAACAGTTGAAAACATTGAAAGCGAGATTCTGCATTTACAGGTTAGAGAAGTTGAGTATAACTTTGGCAAGACCTCAGCTTGGACTGAATTCTTTGTTACTGATATTTGGTTGTATCTGTTTCAGGAGCTGAGGTTCTCCTGTGATGCCTCTTTGTGGGGCATATGATCCATGATGATCTGAGACCTATTGTTCTGCTGAGCTAGGTTAGCTAGTCACATCAGGGGAGATAGAAATACCTTCACTCACTGGTAGTGAATCTTTGGAATTCTCTACCCAAGAACACAGTGAGTACTCAGTCATTTACCATATTGAAGACTGATTATTGAGTACTAAGTAAGTCAGGGGTGTGGGGATAATACAGGACAGTGGTCCTGATGTAGAAAGTGGGTGACAATCTTATTGAATGTTGCAATAGATTTGAGAGGTCATGATGTCTCACCCTGTTCCTATTTATCTTAGGGCTTTCAGTGGGGAGGGCAAGAGGGCAAAATCCCTGTTGGGAGCTGTTTGTCTTTATACCAGGGCAGGCAGGATCGAACGTGTCAGCTTTAAAAGCACACTGCCTAGCTCATACTCATGATCGAAACACAAACAGGAGAAATCATAGAATCGGCCATTTAGCCCACAACACCCCTCCAAAGGGCATCCCACCCCCATCCACCATCCCTGTAACCCTGCATTTCTCATGTCCAATCCACCTAACCTGCACATCTTTGGGAGGGAACCCACACGCAGACACGGGGAGAATGTACAAACCCCACACAGGCAGCTGTCCGGGGCAGGTATGGAACCTGGCGCTGTGAGGCAGCAGTGTTAACCACTGAGCCATCGTGCTGCTCCAAATGTTTGGAGTATCTTCAAGAGAGAGGACCCCAGCACCTACATAACCAGAACGCAACACAATTGGAGGAAGCCAGCCTGCTTCTTGAGCTTGCTTGACCATTCAATGATAAAATTGACTGTTCTGCATATCATCTCCAATCAGCCTTCTTTTCACCATATCCTGAGTTTTGTGACAGCCATAATGTAAAAGTCTATAGTAATTCACAATTACTAAGACTACAGTTGGAGGCTGTAAGTGGTTTTGGGCTCTACATTACCGGAAAGGTGTTGAGACATTGAAGTGCATATTCATTGGGTTACCATCTGGAATTAATTTGAGAAGGCAGTAGAAAAATAGGGGCTTTTAATATTAAAATATGCAATTTTACTGAGGTGAAAGATTTACAAGGATGTTGCCAGGGTTAGAGGATTTGAGCTATTGGAGCGTCGGAGGCTGAGGGATGACCTTATAGAGGTTTACAAAATTATGAGGGGCATGGATAGGGTAAATAGACAAAGTCTTTTCCCTGGGATTGGGGAGTCCAGAACTAGAAGGTATAGGTTTAGGGTGAGAGGGAAAGATATAAAAGAGACCTAAGGGGCAACTTTTTCACGCATAGGGTGGTGCGTGTACAGAATGAGCTGCCAGAGGAAGTGGTGGAGGCTGGTACAATTGCAACATTTAAGAGGCATTTAGATGGGTATATGAATAGGAAGGGTTTGGAGGGATATGGGCTGGGTGCTGGCAGGTGGGACTAGATTGGGTTGGGATATCTGGTCGGCATGGACAGGTTGGACCGAAGGGACTGTTTCCATGCTGTACATCTCTATGACTCTATGACTGTATGACTCTTACTCACCAAAAATCTACTCATCTCAGTCTTCAAAGCTCACAAACGTTTGACGCAGAATTTTACAGATTACGTTTGTGCCAAAAAAACTTGAACTTGCTCCTGAAAAGCCTGTATCTCATTTTAAGATGCTGTTAAGAGTGAAGAGGCAGAATGTAACTGACACATTTATGTTTTTACTGTACCAGATCATATCTGATAAACACAGACAGATATTGTTGATGCAGCTACATTTTTGTGGCTGCGTTCACAACACAATACTTCTTTGCTTCTCGCTTTTCCAACATTGCCTGGTAAAGGTCTTCTTTAACCTCACTTCCCCCATCACGCCCCCATCTCCAATTCCATATCTGCCATTACCAAGATTCATTCCCATGACAGCTTTTACCAGAGCTTCAATCTTCATGTGATTTCACCAAAAATAATTAAATCATCAAAATTGAGGCAATCACAATTAAGCCTCAGGCAAGCAAAACATTAACAGAGAAGAATTAATGAAGCACACATAATGAGGCGTAAACTCAAGATTCAGGCAGGACTCATCATTACTTTTCCCCATGCTTCAGTTTTGATGCAGCATCGTTTTGACTTTATTTAGAGTTTGTGGGTGGAATCATCTGCACATAAATGATCTCACTACCACAATAAAAGAAGAAGTGCAGGGAAGGTCTCTATGGTATCCTGACTAAAACTTATCTTTCACCCAATATCATTGAAATAGATTATCTGGCCCTTATCTTGTGGCTGTTTGCAAGCGTTTGCTGTGTGAAAGTTAAGTTCCCACACTTCCTGCATTACAATTGTTGTTACACATTGAAAAGATAATTCGGGCATTGTAAAGTGCTTTTGGATGTTCTGAAGTTGTAAAACGCACTATTATAAACTGATGCCTTCTTTCTTTATGTCATTCTGATGTTCTGGTTTCAAATGTGTTGAAAATGCTTTGTCAGCATGGTGCAATGTAGACAGTCAGAAAGTGCCTCGGAGACTTCCAGTGACAAAATGTGAGTATCGGCCAACCACAAATCTTATCCTGCTGGCATGCTGTGAAATTTGCACATACTTGGTGCTTTCTCTAGTAACTGCAATGTTAAACATCCAATGTCTAAACCCAACAGTACCTTAAATCACAGAATCACAGAATAGTTATGGTTCAGGAGGGATTATTTGGCCCATTATGTTTGCACTGACTCTCATCATGACTTAGTGTCTATCTCCTGCCTTTTGCCCATACCCTTACACTTAGTGTCTATTTAACTAATCATCTGATGCCCTCTGGAATTCCTTAAATGAACGTGCCTCCACCACACATTCATGCAGTACATTCCAGATTCAGGCACTTGTTATGTTTTCGCTCACTGTACATTTGCTTCTTTTGCAAATTTCTTTAAACCAAGTTGCTGCTTCTAATGGAGTCCACACCAACCCCCTGAAGAGTAACCCACCCAGACCAAGGCACCTAACACTAGGGGCAATTTAGCATGGCCAATTCACCTGACCTGCACATCTTTGGATTGTGGGAGGAAACCGGAGCACCCAAAGGGAAACCCACACAGACATGGAAAGAATGTGCAAACTCCACACAGACAGTCACCTGAGGTGGGAATTGAACCCGGGTCCTTGGCGCTGTGAGGCATCAGTGCTAACCACTGAGCCACCGTGTCACACTAGTTCCATGTTACCAAACCCTCACATCCTCACACCACCATTTTTACAAAAAAATGACATCAATCTTTTATTACTTTTCTCCATTCTGACCTCTTCTGTGGCCCACATCCCTCATGTTGTGCCTGAGATTACAAAGTCATTTGGGTAATGTTTGGAAAAGTATCTAGTGGGGTTTTTATTTATGGTTAAACTGAATTATCCACTTATATTCCATTATTCTCAATGTATCTTGCTGTTGATCTCATTTTGAAGGGAACTCAAGCCCTCAGTCATAAAGGAGGATAATTCAACATCATCCATTTTATAGCTTTGCAGTTCACATTAACACATTAACACATTGAAAGGATCAGTGCTGGATCCACTGCTTTTTGTCATCTGTATACATGGTTTGGATGTGAATATAGGAGGAATGAGGCAAAAAAAACCTGCAGATGCTGGAAGCCAAGGTAGACAATATTTCGGGTGTAACCCTTCTCCACCTCCTGATGCTATCTGGCTTGCTGTGTTCTTCAAGCCTTCTGTTTGTCTGCCTAATATCGGAGGAATGGTTATTAAGTTTCCAATTATACCAAAATTGGTGGTGTAGTGACAGTTAAGAAGGTTATCTCAGAGTATAGTGGGATCTTGATCAGATGGGCTGACAAGGAATGACAGATGGTGATTAATTTAGATAAATTAGGGGAATTGCATTTTGGTAAGACAAATCAGCAGGACTTATAGCATCCTGGGGAATGTTGCTGAATAAAGAGACCTTTGGAGTACAGGTTCATAGTTCCCTGAAGATGGAGTCACAGATGGACAGGGTAGTGAAGAAGGTGTTTGATACACTTGCCTTTATTGGTCAATGTGTTGAGTATAGGAGTTAGGATGTCATGTTGCATGAGGGGCATGGATAGGGTGTTTTTTCCCCCCAGCGTAGGGAGTCCAAAACTGGAGGGCATAGGTTTAAGGTGACAGGGGTAATATATAAAAGGTACTTTAGAGGTAACTGTTTCACACAGAGGGTTGTGCGTGTGTGGAGTGAGCAGCTGGAGGAAGTAGTGGAGGCTGGTACAATTGCAATATTTAAAAGGCATCTGATGGATATATGAATAGGAAGGGTTTAGAGCGATATGAGCCAAATGCTGGCAAATGGGATTAGATTAGTTTAGTTTATCTGGTCAGCATGATTGAGTTGGACCGAAGGGTCTGTTTCCTTGCTATATAACTCTATGACACTGTGACTCTAAAGTTCAAGTTCTGCTACATACTCTATAGAGTGTCCACCTGCATTGAAAGGTGCAGCATCATTGAACATATCCTCAAGTTCACCCACTTTAGATCATTGTCTATTAAATCTGCAGAACTTGTGGAGGCTCTTGATTGTCTCAGTCAGAAATTGGGAGTTATCTAGCAAATAACTTGTCTCCTGACTCCCCAAGACACTCCACCATCTACAAAGTACAAGTCAGGAGTGTGATGGAATATTATTCCCCACTTGCCTGGATGGGTGCAGCTCCAACAACACTCAAGAAGCTTCACACCATCAAGGATAAAGCATCCCACTTGATGGTCTGTCTACCCATGACCTTTAACATTCACTCCATCCAGCACTGATAGAGTAGCAGTACCATCTACAAATGATAATGTAACAACTCACCACAGCTCCATCCAAACTAATGACCTCTGACACTGGTCAGGTGCAACAGGTGCATGAGAAACCCGCCAACTGCAAGGTACCATCCAAGCTACAGATTATCATGTTAATGATAATGATCTCATAGTTAAACACTTGTCAGGGACTGATTAACTCTGTGAGTTAGTTTATTTAGAGTAGTAGAACACATTGCAGGTTAAGAAACTGATGTTACAACAAAACCACTGGTTTTTGTGAATGCAGCCTGCAGGCTCAACGTAGACTAACTGCTGGATAAAGTCAAAACATTGCATGGACACAGTATGGGGAATCCTTAAAGGTGAACTCTCTAAAGGCAATGTACACATCAAACACCTGCTGACTAGGAACTATATCAACATACCTTCCCTGTCACTAGGTCAAAATTAGAACAACGTCAATATCTAACAGCACAATGTGTGTATCTACGCCCCATGGAATGCAGTGGGTCAGTAAGGATGCTCATGGTCAATTAGATATGGACAATAAATGTTGGTCTTGCTGGTGTTACCTATGTTCTGAATTAATACAAAATTTTGTCAGTCTTGCTTTCACCTATTACCCCATGCACTTTTCCAAGCGTGGCTTTATGTAACACTCCTGTTGATTCTCATCATCTCTCTCACTCTATTGACCTTGATGATGCACTGTACACTGGACCTTAGCCTATCTTAGCCTGCAATTCATAATTGGAAAAATAGTTGACCCAGAATACTGAATGGGTTAATGCTTTATGCTTTGTATGATACAAGTGTATCATACAGGATCAAAGGGAGGTGGGCAGAGAGGACAGTGTTTGAATTCTGAAAGCTTTTTGGCAGCATTTGTGTTTCACATCCGTTTCCTTTGATATCCCAATCCTCATTATTCTGCTTGACAAAAATTAGCATCAAATAAACAACAGCAAGATAATTAAAATAAACCATGCTTACATCCCGTGTGTTGATGAGGTAATAGTCATTAGTATTCACCTGCTAAGTGTGGTTCGTGCCTTGGAAGGTTTGTGACTGTTAAATGTTGCTACCTCCCCCCCCCCAGTTTCCATCAGCCCAGCTCTCTTTTATTGGCTGCAGGAATATCTAGTTTAAATGTATTCTTCTGTGGGTTCCACCTCAATCTCTGCCTTTGTCCAAGCCCCAGGGGTTTCCAATTCCTGCCTTTCATTTGCCGATTCTGTTGCCTTTCTCCTCTCTAGCCCAAAGACATTGACTCATTGGCTCCTGCCCAGATCTCCTCCCATTTCGTTGGAGTGGCTGGGGAATCCTGTAGCCTTTTCCCCAATAGGAATTGTTGGTAGCTGAAGTTCCATTCAACGAAATGAAAAGTATGGCACTGGAAAAGCACAGCAGGTCAGCAATACCCGAGAAGCAGGACAATCGATGTTTCAAGCATAAACCCTTCATTGGGAAGGGTAGTTCTTACTTTCTACCATTCAATGAGATGGACAATCACAAGCTTTTATATGTATATTAACAATAAAGCTCTCCATCTTACAGAAAGGTGATTCTAATGTTAAGTCAAGTGACCTTTCACCTGATTAATAATAGTTGCATTCTGAAAACAATTCATCCAACACGGACACTATCCAACACTGATCTGACTTTGAACTAAATGCTAAAATGCAAACCAGACACATTCCTGGAACAAGAGGGTATGCAGTCGTTGTGTATTTTCTTTTAATCTGCTCAGTTTTTGTTCATATTTGTTCTTTCTCATGTGATTGGAGAGGTGTGTGGCTAAAGTCAGCCTACTGGATGGGAGATAATTGGACTAGAGTATGATGAAGTAAATCAGCTCCATTTTAAATCCAAAGATGTGCAGGTTAGGTGAATTGGCCGTGCTAAATTGCACATAGTGTTAGGTGCATTAGTCAGTGTTGAATGTCGGGGAATGGGCTTGGGTGGGTTGCTCTTCGGAGTGTTGGTGTGGACTTGTTGGGCCGAAGGGCCTGTTTCCACACTGTAGGGAATCTAATCTAATCTAAAGACATATTCCTTTGTTCATGTTTATAATGAAAAGCTCTTATGTAAACTTTCCAATCTGCATTTATTAATTGCAAAGGAGGAGGGTATTTGTGGAGAGTAATTGTGATGAGGTAGTGGCCTAGTGATATTATCACTGGTCTGCTAATCCAGAGAAGAAAGTGAGGTCTGCAGATGCTGGAGATCAGAGCTGAAAATGTGTTGCTGGAAAAGCGCAGCAGGTCAGGCAGCATCCAAGGAACAGGAAATTCGACGTTTCGGGCATATGCCCGAAATGTCGAATTTCCTGTTCCAAGGATGCTGCCTGACCTGCTGCGCTTTTCCAGCATCACATTTTCAGCTGCTAATCCAGAGAACCAGGTCATGCTCTGGGACTTGGGTTTGAATCCTATTATGGCAGATGGTAGAATTTGAGCTCATAAAAAAATTCCGGAGTTAAGAGTCTAACGATGATCATGAATCCATCGTAGTTTGTCATAAAAACCCATCTGGATCACTGAAGTCCTTTAGAGAAGGAAACTACCATCCTCACCTGGTCTGGCCTTCATGTGACTAGCAATAATATGGTTGACTCTTAACTACTCTCTGGGCTATTAATAATGAACAGTAAATGCTGGTCTGGTCTGTGTTGCCCTCAGCCTGTGAATGAATAACAAAAAAAATGTAAGCAGAGAAGATGGTGGTGAACTGCTTTCTTCAACCACTGTAGTCCATGTGGTGAAGCTGGAGCCACAGTGCGGTTAGAGAGGGAATTCCAGGAGTTTGACACAGCGACACTGAAGGAATGATGATATATTTCCAAGTCACGAAGGTTGGTAGATTGGAGGGGAACATGCAAATGGTAGTGTTCCCATGCATCTGCTATCCTTGTCCTTCTACATAGTAGAGGCCATGGATTTGGAGGTGCTGTCAAAGAGCCTCAGTGAATTTCTACAGTGCATCTTGTAGATGGCATATATTATTGCCACTGTGCATCAATGGTGGGAAGTGTGAATGTTTAAAGTGGTGGATGAGTTTTTGATCCTGCTTTGGACTGGATAATGTTGAGCTTCTTGTATGTTTTTTGGGTTGGACCAATCCTGGCAGGTGGGGAATGTTCTATCACACTCCTGACCTGTGTCTTTTTGATGGTGGACAGGCTTTGGGGAGTCAGGAGGTGAATCCTTTACCAATGGTGGCAGTAAAGTGCCAGTTTGTTTGGAGAAAAGGAGGGGGTCTAGTGATGAGAGCTGCAATCAATCACTAGTGATATCGCTGCTCGAAGTCTTCTACAAAATAGAAGGCAGGGGCTGAGAGGTGCTGGAGAGTGGCAACAGCACATTCTGTAGATTAAACACACTGTGATTGGAGGACACCAGTGATGAAGTGGATGGTTACATAGTAGAGTGGCTTGGGTTACTACATCTGTTCCTTATGGTGTTTCTTGGAAGCTGGAACACCTTCATGATTAATGGCTCCACCAAAATTACATTGAGAGGAATTTGATAAGAGACTGGGACTTTCTTATTTAGAGTAGAGAAGACTCAGGGGCAATGTGATAGGGTCAGAAACATGAAGAAGATGCAAGGGAATGAAATAAAGGTGAAGCTGTTTTCTGTGGTAGAAGGGTTGGGAACCAGAAACCATGGATATTTGGCCATTGGCAAATTAACCAATAGGGCAATGAGGCAACACATTTCTTAGGTACCGTGTTAAAGGATAGGGAATTGATAAACACAAGACACTAGGTATTGCAGAGCTCTGGAGAAAGTGTAAGGCAATGAGACTAATTGGGTACCTTTTACAAAGAGCTAGCATGGATATAATTGACCAAAATATCCTCCCTCTTATCTAAGATGGTGCTCAAGCACATTTGAGCTTTAACAAGTCCAAAGCCTGTGGAGTTGTTACTATCCTCCTCCTCTCAAGCACAAGTTAAAATATTGAATTAATGTACTTGTAGCTAAATCAGCCTTCTCTACATTTAAATAAGTTAAATTATAATGCCTCCCCCACAGGTTGTCAAAACAAGTCACTGATGTGGTAGGTGGGTGGAGTACAGTTCCCTGAAAACCTTCATTTCAATCTAACCCACAGCAGTGTGAAAAATGACAGGAACTTGGGATATTTCCACTTAAGTGCCCAAAGAGGATTATAACATTTTGATATATTGCATAGAAAGATATTAGACGCATTGAAAGGCTATTTGATTGGTATCCCAGAACCATTAAATTGTATAATTAGGTACTTTCGCTTCCTAGTCAGTGGGGGAGGTGGGGCTAGGAGTCTTCATGTTGGGTGGGCAGCAATGGTGGTCAGAAGCAGGAGGTCATTTGGTGATACCCTCAGGAATATATCCAACCTGAATAGCTAACTAACATCAACAGACATAATGTGTCTGGATAAGAGGGTTTTTGGATAAGATAAAGTAAATTTGGCAGATGGAGAATAACTTCTTCATGTTAACATGTTTATACGCTAGAGAGAGAGAGAGAGAGAGAGATGGAATTTAAAAGTAACAAGGTTTTGTGAGACCACATCTGAAGCACTGCAATTAATTGTTCTCTACTGAAAGCTGCAGAATTCAGTTGACTGATATGTGGAGTTGTCTTGAAAGTACAGGTCTGTACTCTTCTACTGAAATTTCGAAGAATGAAAAGTGATCTTATTGAAATGTTTAAGATAATGATGGGGCTTGGTGGGGAGATGCTGCATGGGTGTTTCCTCTTGTGGGGGAATCTAGAACTAGGAGTCTCCTACTTAAGTTGGAGATTATGAGAATGTATTTTCTCTTATAGGGTTATAAGTCTTTGGAATTTTCTAATCAGAGATCAGCAGAGGCTAGGCTATTGAATATAGTCAAGTCTGAATTGTTGACTGATAGGGTAGTAAAGGATATAGGCAATGGACAGAAAGATGGAGTTGAGGCCACATTTAGATCAGCCATGATTGTATCAAATGATGGAGTAGGCTCAAAGGGACTGAATGGCCATTACTCCCTCCTAATTTCTATGTTCTCATGTTTCTAATTCCTGAGTGTGTGTCAATGTATACAGATGGTCGCAATATTAATGTGGATTGACAGAGAGGTCTCTAGGACATTGAATCGGAAAATGGCAAATGTGCTCATTGGAGAAGTGATGCAGAGGAGCCGGTGTTGGACTGGGGTGGACAACATTAAAAATCAGAGCTGAAAATGTGTTGCTGGAAAAGCGCAGCAGGTCAGGCAGCATCCAAGGAACAGGAAATTCGACGCTTCAGGCATTAGCCCTTCATCAGGAATGAGGAAAGTGTGTCCAGCAGGCTAAGATAAAAGGTAGGGAGGAGGGACTTGGGGGAGGGGCGATGGAGGTGGGATAGGTGTAAGGAAGTCAAGGTGGAGGTGATAGGCCGGAGTGGGGTGGGGGCGGAGAGGTCAGGAAGAGGATTGCAGGTTAGGAGGGCGGTGCTGAGTTCGAGGGATTCGACTGAGACAAGGTGGGGGGAGGGGAAATGAGGAAACTGGAGAAATCTGAGTTCATCCCTTGTGGTTGGAGGGTTCCCAGACGGAAGATGAGGCGCTCTTTCCAACCGTCATCCTCATTTCCCCACCACCACCTTGACATCCTTATTTCCCCTCCCCCCACCTTGTCAACCACAAGGGATGAACTCAGATTTCTCCAGTTTCCTCATTTTCCCTCCCCCCACCTTGTCTCAGTCGAATCCCTCGAACTCAGCACCGCCTTCTTAACCTGCAATCTTCTTCCTGACCTCTCCGCCCCCACCCTATTCCGGCCTATCACCTTCACCTTGACCTCCTTCCACCTATCATATCTCCATCGTCCCTCCCCCAAGTCCCTCCTCCCTACCTTTTATCTTAGCCTGCTGGACACACTTTCCTCATTCCTGATGAAGGGCTTATGCCCGAAACATCGAATTTCCTGTTCCTTGGATGCTGCCTGACCTGCTGCGCTTTTCCAGCAACACATTTTCAGCTCTGATCTCCAGCATCTGCAGACCTCACTTTCTCCTCAACGTTAAAAATCACACAACACCAGGTTATAGTCCAACAAGTTTATTTGGAAGCACTAACTTTCATAGCGCTGTTCCTTCATCAGGTACTTGATGAAAGAGCAGTACTCCGAAAGCTAGTGCTTTCAAATAAATCTGTTGGATTGTAGCCTGGTGTTGTGTGATTATTAACCTAACTGCAGACATTTGTCCTGCATTAAGATCCTGAGTTTGGGATTAAGCTATGTTAATGAGAAAAGGAGATGAGGATCTATATTTGCATCTAAACTTCGGATCTTCTTGAGGATAACAATGAAAAGAAGCACTTCAGAAAATTGTCACAATAGAGCAACTCACCACATTTACTTCAATAGCAGCTGTTAAACATATGATCATCTATTAGGACAAAGACAGCAGATACATGGGAACACCGCCATCTGTAAGTTTCCCTCCAAGCCACTACCCTCCTGACTTGGAAATATATCACTATCTCTTCAGTGTCGCTGGGTCAGGGTCCTGGAATTCCCTCCCTAATGACCTTGTGGTTGTAACGATATCTTATAGTCCACAATGTTTTAACAAGGCAGCTCACCATTGTTCTAACTAACAATGCCCATATTCATGAAAAGAATAAAAATCTCAGAAGCACCTTAAAATGTCTCACTCACACCTTTTGGTGATTGAGGGGGAAGTGCTGAACTGATGATGGGGAACGGTCTATGTTCCTTAGGCAGCTTTGAAGAATGCCATGAGATCCTTCATAAACTATTATGACAGGAAGCTACTGGTTCAGGTTGCTACTTCACTCAACTGAGGGCAGGGAGAGCAGAAAGACTACTTGGGTAACAACAGTATTTTATAATTCACTGCATTCAAATGAAACATTGCATCACTTTAATATCTTCCATGACCTCAAGAGGATGTCCTATAGCTCTTTACTGTCAACGAAACACTTTTGAACTATAGTCACTGTTCTGAGATAGAAAAAAATTGCAGCCAGCATGCACACAGAATGCTCCTGTAAATAGGAATGTCATAACGAATATATTTCTTAAAATAATATGGGTTGAGGGATAATTAGTGCCTGGGATACCTTGGAAAACACTTCTCCAAGAGAGTGCCTTAGGACAATGTGGGAAGTTAGGTGGATTGGCAATGCTAAATTGTCCGTAGTGTCCAGGGATGTGCAAGCTAGGTGGATTGGCCATGGGAAAGGCAGGTTACAGGGATAGGGCAAGGGGCTGGATCTGGTTGAGATGGGTCAATATGGACTCGATAGGCCAAATTGCCTGCTTCTACACTGTAGGGCTTCGATGATTCTATGGTAGTTCAGGCTCAGCTAAGAGGATAGATGTGGTCTTGATGTAATGTCTCGTCCACAAGACCACAGTTCCTCAGAACTACACTGAAGGGTCAGCCTGAACTTTCTTTGCTTAGGTCTCTGGAGTGGGACTTGAACATACAGCTTCTTGGACGTAGGTTTGCTCACTGAGCTGAGCTAGGTAACAACTTCAGTGAGCCTTTGGATGAAGCCTGGCTCACTGAAGTTATAACCTACTATGGTGAAGAAACATCTGAAAATGAATCTTCCAGCTCAGCAAGCAAACCTACATCCAGAACCTCAATCTGAGCTACAAATCTTCTCAAAACTCACTAATACAGCTTCTTCCTCAGGAACAAGAATACAACACCCCCACCCCACACCAGGTACACCACTGTCATTAGGTTATGGGCGCTCCTACCATAGCAAAATGGAATGTTATTGGTTGTGTTCCAATGGGAGTTTGGTAGAATCATCACAGAAGTGGTATAAATGATTCCCTATTCAGTAATAGATTAGTTACTGTGACATCTCATTGCAGTGAGATTTTGAATTTTTCCAGGGGACTGTTGTATTTGCCTATCTAGATATGGTGGCCTCAGCACATCAAAGCGATTTGTAATTATGTTGAGAGATTTAATACGTTTTTAATATAGGAGCAAATACTTTCTTTGATGCCCTTCTAATGTTGGGTTGGAACCTAACATTTGGATCTGTGCTTTTTCAAGAGATGGTTCAGAACTGGGATGCATTGCTTCGCACAAAGGATCATGGAACTTTGTCCAAAAATGACCTGCGCGTACTTAATAAATTGCTTCCTCAAAACTGGCTCTTCTGTTCTATGTACTAATACTGTCAGATGATTTAGTTTCTAGTTTCTCGTTTATCAGTTCAGCTAATGTAAAGAGCGAGCGTAGCCAGTTAATAGTGCAATTTTTCTCTGATTACAACATGATTTGCTCACTGAACAAACAGTGAGATGCTGTGGCGTAGGTGAAAAACAATCACATCTGTCGAGTGCTACAATCTATTAATAGCAATGAATTCTGCCATCCTTATAGGATTCCTCTTGTGTCTGTAAAAC
Organism: Hemiscyllium ocellatum; assembly: GCF_020745735.1. Taxonomy (NCBI): domain Eukaryota; kingdom Metazoa; phylum Chordata; class Chondrichthyes; order Orectolobiformes; family Hemiscylliidae; genus Hemiscyllium; species Hemiscyllium ocellatum. The sequence goes on along the minus strand of NC_083426.1, from coordinate 7,316,390 downwards.
CAGAAGTAATTAATTGCACTTAGGAATTGAATGAGTTTCTAAAATGCATGCTCGAATAAATTGAATATTGTGAGCATTATGCAGAGTTAATATTGACACAAAATTATTAATTGGTGAGAGAGAGGTGAGGGTGAGTCTTCTGCTTTCAATTCACTAACTGGAAAAGTGTCATGACGAAAGCTACAGTAAATAGGGTCTCCCAGTAGTAACATAGGAGTAGGAGGAGACCATTCAGCCCCTCAAGCCCACTCTAACATTTTAGATTATGGCTGATCATCCACATCAATGCCATATTTCCATATCTCTACATCACAGAATTCCTACACTATTGAAGCAGGCCATTCAGTCCATCAAATCCAAAATGACTCTCTAGAGTCCATGCAATCCTGTATTTCCCATGGCTAACCCACCTACCTGGATATCCCTGGATGCTATGGGCAATTTAGCATGGCCAATCCATTTTAACCTGTACATCTTCAGTCAGTGAGAGGAAACTGGAGTACTCAGAAGAAACACATACAAACAGAGGGAGAACATGCAAACTCCACACAGACAGACAACCAAGTTGAACGAGTCCCTGATGCTGTGAGACAGCAATGTTAACCATTGAGCCACTATGCTCAGGCGCTAGAAATTTACCAATCACAATTTTCAACTTATTTAATAATTGAGCCTTCACATCCCACTGGGTTACAGAAGTCAAAAGATTCCCCACCCTCTGGCTGAAGAAATTCCTCCTCAGTCTTAAATGGCCTCCCCTTTTCTCCACAACTGTGTCCAATGGTTCTAGACCCCCCGGCCAGACAGAGCCAACATTCCTCTTGTTGAGCCCTTGTAATCGTTTCATAAGTTTCACTGAGTTTTCTATAAACTCTGGAGAATAAAGGTAGGAATCAGGATCATTTTTCCACCAAAATGTAGCCAATGGAGGACCATTACTTAGGGTGACATGGTGGCACAGTGGTTAGCACTGCTGTCTCACAGTACCAGAGATCTGGGTTTGATTCCAACCTTGGGCAACTGTCTGTGTGGAGTTTGCATGTTATTCCTGCGTCTATGTGTGTTACCACTGAGTGCTCCAGTTTCTTCCCACACAGTCCAAAGATATACAGGTTAGGTGTTCTGGTCAAAATAAATTGCCTTGTAGCTTGCAAGTTAGGTGAACGAGCCATGCCAAGTGTGGGGTTATGAGTCTGGGTGAGATGCTCTTTGGAGGGTCAGTGCAGACTTGATGGGCTGATGACCTCTATTTGCACTGTAAGGATTCTGTGATACCTAACGCAAATTATGTGAATAAAATTAATCACAGCCATTTACAGCAGTAGTTGCTAATGAATGACTCCATCTCCATTCTGCCTTAAACTTGTGGTATCTTTAAGCTCTCTGATTTCAGTCAGTGAAGGCAGTGATCTTAGGTAACTCCCTGGTGAGGTGTCTGTCATCGCACCCCTGTACCCTGTGTTTTCCATAATCTAGATGAAAATCCTGCTTTTTTAACTTGTAAAAGGAAGACTTACATTTTAACGTTTATACTAACTCAGGATGTCCCGCAACTAATGAAATGCTTTATTGAAGTTCACTCACTATTCTTTTCTAATTTCAAAAATATACTTTATTTATAAAAATATCTTTATATACATATACGGTCCCTGCAGCAGTTTGGTTCTGTATGTAATGTATGGAGAAACAAATAAACATTAGAGTGTGACTATCCAGCCATCAAACCAAAGGCATTTCCTACTGTACGAGATGTGACAACAACCAGATAATCTACTTTGCAGAGATATTGATCGGAGGGCAGATATATTGGCCAAGACATGGGGTAGAAATCCCTGGGTGTTTCTGGACCAGTGTTGTGGAAATCATATGAGGAGGGAGCTGGGACTTAATTTATCATCTCATTCCAAAGATAGGAGTGAGGGGTGCGATTGGTAGCTTTAATTTTTCGTGATTCTTTTTTGTTTACATATCAATGTGCAGCAAGCAGTTTGTTGTCACTATGGTTCATATTGTGGTTTCATTGTTATGATGTTCATAAACAAATCATTTTTGGGACCATATCTTTAAAATTAGGATGGATCAGTCACCTGTTGTGCAGTCTGCCTGATAGTGGACATGGGTCACTTATTCTGTAGTCCACCTGATGGTTTGATTGTTCGAGATCATTGGAAAGTTTAAATTGTTTCACTGAGAAGATGATGCTAGGTATTTATATTTTGAGACAGAGGCAGTTCCCCCAGTTTCCAGTAAATGGATCCTGAACTCTCCAAAGTAAAAGGTATTAGATTTTGGCAAAGATGTTAGCCCATGTGGATCAATTTGGAATGTAAGGGCATAGTTTTAGGCTAGGGGGTTGAGTAGGACCCCTTGTCCAAAGGGTCTGAGGAGTTCACTACCCCAGAGTGTGGAGAATGCTTGGATTTTGAGTAAGTTAAGGAGGTGATGTACAGATTTTTAATTAGTAATAGAGTCATAAAGATTGACAGCACAGGGAAAGGGCCCTTCAGCTCATCACATCTGTGTCTATCAAAAACAATCACCTACTATTCTCATTCCATTTCCAGCACTTGGCCCATGGCCTTGTAACATCCCAAGTGCACATCTAAACACATCTTCAATGTAATGGGAGTTTCTGCCTTTACAACCTTGACTGACAGTTACTTCTAGATTCCCACCATCCTCTGGGTGAAAAACATCTTCCTTACATTGTAACAACATTTAAAAGACATCTGGATGGATATGCGAATAGGAAGGGTTTAGAGAGATATGGGCCAAATGCTAGCAAATGGGACTTGATTAGTTTAGGATACCTGGTCGGCATGGACAAGTTGGACTGAAGGGTCTGTTTGCCTGCTGTACATCTCTATGACTGTCTGATCTCCTCAGAACCTTCTGCACCTTACCTTGAAAAGTTTAAAGGATTACGGAGTGTGAGAAAGAAAGTAGAGGCGAGGCCAAGATGAGATCAGCCATGATTGTCCTGAATGGGGGAGCAGGCTCGAGGGGCTGAATGACCCACTTCTGCTTATAGTCCTTATATTCTAAGAAAGAGTTATGCTTTTAACTGCTCACTTACTTCTAAGGTAAAAGGGAGCTGGAGTCAAGAATAGTTAATCTTTGAATACAGTGTTTATTCTTTTCATATTATCGTGAGTAAAAGGGTAGAGTAAGCTATTTTGAGATCAGGTTACAGACTTTCCTACAAATTTATGATGGTCACAGGTGGACAGAGTCTAATTGGCTTTGTGACTGACTATAGCTGCATCCAAAGGTACTTGATGTCTATTGCATCCTACAGGCATTTTATGATTCCAGGAGATTCATCCTGGCTTGTTCAGATCGGGGTTTACAGCTGATGGTGGATTCAAGAAACCCTCTGAGAACTGAGGCAAGTGTCTGGAAACAGTCACTCAAAACTACTATTCAGTGAAATGGAGACGTAGGAATTCGCTGAAGCCAGGGTCAACTGCAAACTATTTGCTAAAAGGATTGCAATTCTGTGGAGAGTGTGATAGGTGATAAGTGTAAAAGGGGAATGTCACTTTCTATGGTTGAAGGTATAAGTTGTTTAAGAAAAGCAATGTTTAGTCAATAGTGCTTTTTGTAGTCATTTGTTGCAGTAAAAACTTTAAAATGGAAAAAAGTGATGTTTTTTCAGCTGGTAAGTAGAAATTCTCTTTAAAAACCATCTGTCTCTGCAGAGATTTGAATAATAAAATCAGTTCTGCAGTAACCAAAAGAGAAAATGCTGGAAAATCTCAGCAGGTCTGGAAGCATCTGTCAAAGGGTCAGTTAGACCCAAAACGTCAGCTCTTTTCTCTCCTTACAGATGCTGCCAGACCTGCTGAGATTTTCCAGCATTTTCTCTTTTGGTTTCAGATTCCAGCATTCGCAGTAATTTGCTTTTAACCAGTTCTGCTGTAACATGTGTTTCTTCAATGCAAATTGGCTTTAACGTGATTGAAGAATTTAGACCATTATTTGTAGAGTGCAAACTTTCCTTACCTGTATTGGTTGTAATGCAATTCTGGCCCCATTACTTTAGTGGCACAGTTATTGTGTGATTTTCCCATAATACGCGATCGCACGAGAACGGAGTGATCATACTATATCAGAACTGACTGTAGTTAAGTTCCAGAAGGTATCAGGACTCATTGGGGTAACACTTTGGAAATAAAGTCTCACTATTCCCAGAATCATCATAGAAGGTAAAAATGTCTTATCAAAGTACACAAACTTCCCCAATGTAACTGTCTTTGTAGTCATAGTTAAACAGAAAGCATTGACTAGGTTTCTGTACATAACAAGGAGCATTATTTATTATAACTAAGTGGATTCTAACCACAGATAAACAATTATGAACCATCAACATACAACTCTACTCATTAAAACTCTAACCCTTTTACAAACTACTTCTGCACATGTGTACAGTCGGGCACAAAAATATGTTGGTGTTACGGGTGGAGGAAAAGACTGGGCTGGCAGTTGAATGGTCTGGGTCCACAGGGTTGGCTAAGATGAACCTCCTGGTTTGTGTGTCCTTGCAGATCCTTGATCTCTCAGCTTCAGATACTTTCACTTGCTTGCAGGAGACACAGATGGGGTGTTCACAGCTTATAAAGCTTACTGAAACTGGTGAGGGAAGATAAACGGAGTTTCTTCAGATTTTAGTTTTTTTTTAACTTCAGAGACAGTATCTCTATTTCCAGAGGTCTGGACACTTTGGACTATCTTGCTCACACCCACAAACACAATCACATTGTTGTTGAGAGGCAGAAGGTCATTATAATTGAAAATCTTTCTCTCTCAACGGGTAGTGAATCTGTGAAATTCTTTATCACAGGAGGCTGCCAAGACTCAGTCATTAAATTTCTAATCAGTAATAAAATTGGAAGTTTTGGAGGGCAAATGGCAGGAAAGTAAAGTTGTGGAATATCAGACCAGTCACAATTTCATTGAATGGTGGAACTGATTCAATGGGCCGAATCTTCTACTTTTGCTCCTTATGTCCACATGGAAACTGGCCAGCAATGCACAGACCAATCAGCTACTTGTTGCTGGCTGAATCTCTGATTGTGCACATCCCCCGCTCCAGCTTTCCTGCCGTATACTCCATTCATGTCCCACCACTATTTGAACAAAGAGCAGTGTAAGTAACACTTGCAACAAGTGCTGGTAATTTGCTTTTAGAAGGTGCAGTAATCTCTTCCATAATCCATAGTTTTTAAGAGTCCTTTTCCGATCTTGGGCCAAAATCAAAATTATGGAAAAGGCAAAAGACTCTTGATTTGATTTGATTTGTTGTTGAGTTATTGTTGTCATGTGTACCTAAGCACAGTGAAAAGTTTTGTTTTGCTAGCAGTACAAGCAGATCACAGCAAACAAAGGCATACAGATCGTAGGGTGTTTAGACAGAGCAAGGTTAGGGCTACACAAGAGGTGATCAAAGCAGATTTAATGGAACTTTATTATTCATTTTTACAGACTTAGAATTGAGGTTTAAAAGTGCAGAAACATGAGAATAAGATCTGCTGTAGAGAGCTTACAAAGAGTCACCTAGTGTCAGTGCCAATTCGAATCACAATGTGATCTTGATATGGGCAAATAAATGACTGATTCCTGTTTTTCCTTCATTTAGATATCGCACACGAGAATCTGCCACTGACCTTGAATGTGCACACGGAACGGGTGACATCAGAAGATGGCCATTCTCCAAATCCCCTGCGTTATAGGAATCACCGACAGCGCAGGTTCTCAATGGAGGTATGATGTAATCTCTTGTCTCCAGACGGGATGTTAATAAGACCCAGGGGGCATAGCGGTGTTGATGATCTTGAATATTCCAATGGTCTCTTGGCTATCATCCACCATCTAACAACTCAAGCTCCTTTGAAAAATTCTTTCAGAGTAATCTACCTCACAGCAAGTCCCATTCGCCCATTGTCTTCTGCTTTTCAGTTATATTGGTTCCTGATCCAGTCACAATCTGATTTGAATCTTCCAATTTGTGTTTTAAAACCCTTCTACTGCTTCTATCCTCCCAATCTTTGTAATTTCCACCAGCCTTCTGAAATAGCGAATCTTTTGGCCTCTTGTGTCACATTGATTTTAATTGCAGTGCTGTTGGCTTTAGCTGCTGAAACCCTAGCTCTGAACTCCCACTCTCCAAATCTCTACCTTCTAGCTCCTTATTAGTGATGCTTGTTAAAACCTGTCTTTTTGACCAAACATTTGGTCACCAGTCCCAATATTGCCCTATAAGTAACTTGGTCATAGACTAAATCTTATAGAATCCTATAAAATTCGAACACAACTAGATTGGGTAAACACCAGAAGGGTGTTCCTGATGATCACGGAGTCCAGAACCAGGGGGTCATGATCTAATGACATAGAGAAGGCCATTTAGGACTGAGATGAGGAGAAATGTCTTCACCCAGAGAGTGGGGAGCCTGTGGAATTCTCTGCCTTAAGAAACTGTTGAGGCCAAAACATTGAATGTTTTCAAGAAGGAATTAGATTCAGTTCTTAGAGTTAAAAGGACCAAAGGGGGAAAGTGGCAACAGGGGGCTGAGTTGGACGATCAGCCATGATCATATTGAATGGTGGAGCAAGCTTGAAGGGCCGAATGGCCTACTCCTGCTCCTACTTTTTACTTTTCTATAATATTCCTATGAAATGGTTTACTGAGATATGGGTACTAAACAAACATAGGCCAAAGTTGAAATTCACTTGAAATGTTTGGATTAGTATTACAGCAGGAGAATTACAGCTTAAACCAGGCCATTCGGCCTGACTGGCGTATGCCTGTGATCCTACCCCAGACTCGTCACCTAATCCAAACAGCATATTCTCGCTCCCTTTCCCATAGGAGATAGCTCCCACTCACCACATTGAATGTGCAGATTACGCAGCAGCAGATACATGGTAACACCATCAACTGCACGTTCTCCACCAAGCCACCCCCCATCCCGACTTGGAAATATATCTCCATTCCTTCACTGTCCGTTCACTAAATGTTGGTGTTTGTGCCTCACTTGAACTGACTGTCTTCTTTCTCTCCCTTTGATGTCTACCCCTTGTATCTCCCTGTCCTCCAACCCATCAGGACTTCAGCAAGAGGCTCTCTCTACCGATGGATATCAGACTACCTGAGGAGTTCCTGCAGAAGCTACAGCTGGAGAGCCCACCCCTGCCCAAGCCTCTGAGCAGAACATCACGGAGAGCTTCTCTGGTGAGTCGGACCCTGGGACTGTGCAGAGGCACAGGGTCCTGGGTCTCAATGCACAGGATCCGAGAGTCAGCTATTCAGCCTCAGGAACCTCTTTGGCTTGTCCCAGTGTCTGTGGAGATGGCAACAGAGTCTCTGTTTCAGCCAGGAGAAAGTGAGGACTGCAGATGCTGGAGATGAGAGTCGAAGAGTGTGCTGCTGGAAAAGCACAGCCGGTCAGGCAGCAGCCGAGGAGCAGGAGAATCTGTGTTTCGGGCATAAGCCCTTCATTAGGAATGAGGCTTGTGGTACAAGGGGGCTGAGAGATAAATGGTAGGGGGGGGGTGGGGCTCAGGGGAAGGTACCTGAGAACGCGAAAGGTGATAGATTGGAGAGGAGGGTGGAGCGGATAGATGGGAAAGATGATGGACAGGTCAGGACAGTTCAAGAGGATGGTGCCAAGTTAGAAGGTTGGGACTGGGATAAGGTGGGAAGAGGGGAAATGGGAATCTAGTGAAATCTACATTGATCCTGTATAGTTGGAGGGTTCCAAGATGAAAGATGTGGCGTTTTTTCTCCAGGCTTCGGGTGGATAGGGTTTGGCGATGGAGGAGGTCCTAGACCTGCATGTCCTTGGCAGAGTGGGAAGGGGGAGTTAAAGTGTGGTGGGGCTAGTTAGTGCGGGTGTCCCAGTTCTCTGAATTGATCTGTAAGTTGGTGTCCTGTCTCCCAATGTAGAGGAGACCACATCGGGTATAACGGATACAGTAAATGATGTGTGTGGCAGTGCAGGTAAATTTCTCTTGGGTGTTGAAAGAATCCTTTGGGGCTTTGGACGGAGGTGAGGGGGGGAGGTGTGAGTGCAGGTTTTACACCTCTTGCAGTGACAGGGGGAGGTGCCATGAGGAGAGAGTGGTTTGGTGGGGAGCGTGGATCTGATAAGGGAGTTGCGGAGGAAATGGTCTCTCCGAAAAACAGATAGGAATGGGGAGGGAAATATATCTCTTGTGGTGGGGTCTGTTTGGAGGTGACAGAAATGGAGAAAGATGATGCAATGTATATGGAGGTTGGTTGGGTGGAAGGTGAGGACAACAAGGTTCTGTCTTTGTTGTGGTTGGGGGGGAGGTGGGGTTCAAGGGTGGAGGTGCAGGATGAGATGTGCTGGAGGGCATCATCAACCACGTGGGAGGGGAAATTGAGGTCTTTGAAGAAGGAGGTTGTCTTGGATATTCTTTGGTGGAATTGGTTCTCCTGGGAGCAGATGCGGCGGAGGTGGAGGAATTGGGAATAAAGAGTAGTGTTTTTACAGGAGGCAGGGTGGGTGGAGGTGTAGGCCGGGTAGCTGTAGGAATCAGTGGGTTTGTAGTGAATGTTCGTGTTGAGTCGGTCACCAGAAATGGAGGTGGAGAGGTCCAGGAGGGGGAGGGAAGTGTGAGGGGAGGGAGGTGTCCGAGATAGTTAAGGTAAATTGGGGTCAGGGTGGAAGGTGTTGTGTAGTTGATGAACTGCTTAACCTCCTCATGGGAGCATGAGGTAGTGCCGATGCAGTCATCGATGTAGTGGAGGAACAGGTGGGGAATGGTGCCGGTGTAACTGTGGAAAATGGACTGTTCCATGCACCTGACCAAGAGACAGGCATAGCTGGGGCCCATGCGAGTGCCCATGGCTACCCCTCTGGTCTGGAGAAAGTGGGAGGATTGGAGGAAGTTGTTGAGGGTGAGGACCAGTTCAGCCAGGTGAAAGAGAGTGTCAGTGGAGGGGTACTGGTTGGGTCGGTGTGAGAGGAAGAAACGGAGGGCTTGGAGACCATCGTCATGGTGGGTAAATGTGTAGAGTGACTGGATGTCTCCATGGTGAAGCTAAGGCATTGGGGGCCAAGGAAACAAAAATCATGGAGGAGGTGGAGGGTGTGGATTTCACCAGTTTCCCCATTTCCCCTCCTCCCACTTTATCCCAGTCCACCCTTCCAACTTGGCACCACCCTCTTGACCTGTCCTACCTGTCTATCTTCCTTCCCACCTATCTGCTCCACCCTCCTCTCTGACCTTTACCCCGCCTCGATCTACCTATCACATTCCCAGCTACCTTCCCCCCAGCCCCACCCCCCCTCCCATTTATCTCTCAGCCCCCTTGGCCCACAAGCCTCATTCCCGATGAAGGGCTTATGCCTGAGACATTGATTCTCCTGCTCCTTGGATGCTGCCTGACCTGCTGTGCTTTTCCAGCACCACACTCTTCAACTCTGTTTCAGCTCACTGGCCACCTGTCAGATGCCATCTGACTGTTTGAGTCACCCCAACATTTCCTGACTATCGTAGACCTTTCAGCATGTGTGCCATTTTGCTTTTGGGTTGGTGTAAGGTACTCCACACTCACAAATACAACACTCCTGAGTTGATGGTCTTCAAAATAACTTCACAGAACGTGGGTGTCGCTAGGTGGGCCAGCAGTTATTGCCCGTCCCTAATTGCCCTTGAGAGTGTGGGGTGAACTGCCTTCTTGAACCATTGTAGTCCCTGTGCTGCAGATAAACCCACAAAGCTGTTAGGGAGGGAATTCCAGGATTTTGACCCAGCGACAGTGAAGGAACAGCTGATATATTTCTGAGTCAGGATGGGGAGTGGTTTGGAGGAGAGCCTGTAAGTGGTAGTGTTCCCATGTATCTGCTGCCCTTGTACTTTCAGATGAAAGTGGTTGTGGGTTTAGAAGGTGCTGTCTAAGGATCGTTGGTGAATTTCTGCAGGAAATGTTATGGATAGTACACACTGGAGCTACTGAGCATCCATGGTGGAGGGAGTGGATGTTTGTGGATGTGGTGCTGATCAAACGGGCTGCTTTGTCCTGGATGGTATCAACCTTTTTGAGTGTTGTTGGAGCTGCCCCCATCCAGGCAAGTGAGGAGTACACCATCACACTCTGACTTGTGCCTTGTAGGTGGTGAACAGGCTTTGGGGAGTCAGGAGATGAGTTTCAAGCCACATTATGCCTAGTCTCTGACCTGCTCTTGTAGCCACTGTGTTTATTTGGTGAGTCCAGTTGAGTTTCTGATCAATGGTAACCCCAAGGATTACCATGTGGGGGATGTAACACCATTGTTACATGTACCACCATTGAATGCGAAGAGCTAATGGTTAGATTGTCTCTTATTGGAGATGGTCACTGCTTGGCATTTGTATGATGCGAATGTTACTTGTCACTTGTAGGTCCAAGCCTGGATATTGGCCAGATCCTGTTCGATTTGAACATGGACTGAGGAGTTGCGAATGGTGCTGAACATCGTTAAACTGGCGACAGGCAACCAATGCTGGCCCAGCCTGCAATGCCCCCTTCTCACAAGTGAATAGAAAGTAAACTCTGGAACTTTCGCTCCGACCCTGAAATAAAACAGTCGATACCAGGGAATCAATTATAAAATTTTAAATGATCACACCCTTCTGAAACAACAAGAAATTAAAAGTTACAGAACCAATGTGGACAGCTGGCAATGAACAAATTAAATGATTATAATGCAGATTGGAAGGGCTGAATGGCCTCCTCTTCCCACATAATTGCCTAGCTGTATTTTAGCCTCTAAGTCAATCTGCAGCCGGGTCTAATCATTTTCGTTTAGTCTTCACATTGGCAAAACTCACCTCACAATCTCCTGTCACACCCATTTCACAGCAGTGGTACACATTGCCATCATGTGGTGACTTTAACACATTACATAATTCATTGAATCACCTTCAATGAAAGAGAATGGCAGTGGGAGGAGATAATGTCCAGTTCTGGTCCATGCATTGATTTAAGATTGCATGTCACTCAAGAGAAATATGATTGCATTCGCTGTCTCAAGGAAAGTCTGAGGACAATATTTCTTCTTTGCACTGCCTTGGACCAAGGACAAAGTTATTTCCCTCCCCACCCCTTTCCACCTTCTGCAAAGACCGTTCCCTCCATGACTACCTGGTCAGGTCCATGCCCCCCTACAATCACCCTCCCATCCTGGCACTTTCCCCTGCCACCGCAGGAACTGTAAAACCTGTGCCCACACCTCCTCCCTCACCTCTATCCAAGGCCCTAAAGGAGCCTTCCAGATCCATCAAAGTTTTACCTGCACATCCACTAATATCATTTATTGTATCCGTTGCTCCCGATGCGGTCTCCTCTACATTGGGGAGACTGGGCGCCTCCTAGCAGAGCGCTTTAGGGAACATCTCCGGGACACCCGCACCAATCAACCACATCGCCTTGTGGCCCAACATTTCAACTTCCCCTCCCACTCTGCCGAGGACATGGAGGTCCTGGGCCTCCTTCACTGCCGCTCCCTCACCACCAGACGCCTGGAGGAAGAACGCCTCATCTTCCGCCTCGGAACACTTCAACCCCAGGGCATCAATGTGGACTTCAACAGTTTCCTCATTTCCCCTTCCCCCACCTCACTCTAGTTCCAAACTTCCAGCTCAGCACTGTCCCCATGACTTGTCTGGACTTGTCCGACCTGCCTAGCTCCTTTTCCACCTATCCACTCCACCCTCTCCTCCCTGATTTATCACCTTCATCCCCTCTCCCACTCACCTATTGTACTCAATGCTACTTTCTCCCCACCCTCCTCTAGCTTATCTCTCCACACTTCAGGCTCACTGCCTTTATTCCTGATGAAGGGCTTTTGCCCGAAACGTCGATTTTGCTGCTCGTTGGATGCTGCCTGAACTGCTGTGCTCTTCCAGCACCACTGATCCAGAATCTGGTTTGCAGCATCTGCAGTCATTGTTTTTACCTCTTAAAAATCACACAACACCAGGTTATAATCCAACGGGTTTATTTGGAAGCACTAGCTTTCGGAGCGCTGCTCCTTCGTCAGGTACTTATTCAAGGAGGATGCTTGCCAGGGATTCACATTTAAAATAAAGAAAAGATAAGAGAGAGAGAGAAAGAAAGAAAAGCAAGAGAATGAGAGAGAAACTTTAAGAGTAAAGGGTGAAATCAGTTAAAGATAAAGGAGGTGAAAACATGAAGGTAAAAGGCCAAAGGGTGAACAGTTTTTAAAAATGTCCAAACTCCACATTCCACAGAAGTCATTAGTTAGACTGTTGGTCAATTTGATGAGAGGGTTGCTCATCTTCTTGAGCTTTCTTCTCACATCTTCAGTGTGATCAATGCCAGCCGCACCTGAGATAAACAGCACTGACTGGGATGGTCCAGTCAGTCTCCTCCCCAGCTGCTGTGATCAAAGCACATTCTCCTTCTCAGGAAGGTGATGGTCCTGTGGCACTATCACTAGGCTGTCGATCCAGGGATCCTGGTAACACTCCAGGTTTAAATCCTACCACGACGGATAGTGGAATTTGACTCCAATAAAAATTTGGTATAAATGATGATCATGAAATCATTTGTCAGTGGTTGGGGGGAAACCCTGTTTGGTTCACTAATGCCCTTTAGGGAAGGAAACTGTCATCCTGACCTGGTCTGGCCGCCATGTGACTCCAGCCTCACAGCAATACAGGTGACTCTTAACGGCCCATTTCCCCTTATGGATGGATAATAAATGTTGGCCCAGTCAGTGCTACCCACACCCACAAAGGAATTTTTTTTAAAAAAAAGTATCTTCTGAAGTATACTTTTTCCTTGCAGCTCATGATGATCACAGGATGGGGAACAGGAATAGTTCAAAGATACCCATGGTGATATAAATGGGTAGAAACCCTTTTATTGACATTTGTTGGACATTTTATGCACTGATTTGCCTCAGACCAGCGAAGAGCGTACAGCAGGAGACAGAGGCTGAGGGTAGAGGGTTGTTTTTTGAATAGGAGGCCCGTGACCAGCAGTGTCCCACAAGAATCGGTGCTGGGTCCACTTTTGTTTGTCTTTTATATAAATGATTCAGATGAGAATATAGGAGGCATGGTTAGTGAGTTTGCAGATGACACCAAACTTGGTGGTATAGTGGACAGTGAAGAGGTGATCTAAGATTACAAAGAGATCCTGATCAATTGGGTCAATGAGCTGAGGAGTGGCAGATGGAGTTTAATTTGGATAAATGTGAGGTGTTGCATTTTGGTAAAACAAACGATCACAGGACCTATACAATTAATGGCAGAGCTCTGGGTAGTGTTGTAGAACAGAAAGACTCAGGGGTTCAGTATATAATTCTTTGAAGTTTGCATCACAGGTAGACAGGATGGTTAAGAAGGTGTTTAGTATGCTTGACTTCATTGCTCAGGCCATTGAGTTGGGATGTCATGTTGAGGTTGTACAGGATGTTGGTGAGACCTCTTCTTGAGTCCTGGGTGCAGTTTTGTTCCCCCCCCCCACCATTACAGGAAGGAGATTATTAAACTGGAGAGTGTTCAGAAAATATTTACCAGGATATTGTCGGGAATGGGGAGTTGGACATATAAAAATAGACTGGAAACGCTGGGGACTTTTTTTACTGGAGTGTTGGAGGTTGAGGGGTGACCTTATTGAAGTTTATAAAATCATGAGGAGCATAGATAAGGTGAATAGCAAGGATCTTTTCCCATAGGGTAGGGGAGCTCAAAACTAGGGGGAGTATTTTTCAAGTGAGTGGGCAAAGATTGAAAAAGGACTTGAGAGGCAACGGTTTTACACAGAGTGTTTCATGTGTGGAATGAACTACCAGAGGAAGTGGTGGATGTGAGGACAGTTACAATGTTTAAAGGGCATTTGGAAAAGTTCATGAATAGGAAATGTTTGGAGGGATATGGGCCAAGTGCGGGTAAGTGGGATTAGTTTAGTTTGGTAACATAGTTGGTATGAACTTACTGGACCGAGAGGTCTGTTTTTGTGCTTGATGACAGAATGAGCAGTCACTGGTTTCCACGTGTGTATTAAAGCTTTAAACATCTCTGCAATCACAAAATATCTGCCCCAAATAATTACCCTCTCTCAGCCAATAGGCTCTTCCGTGCTGTCTGGTTACATTACTTCTGAGTCATCACCCAAGCTCAATTAATCAAGCACAGTAATTGTAGATCAGTTATCAGGCTAACACAATCAAATACAGGACAATTAAACAATTGAACACTGCACCAGCATCACCAATACAAACTCTAATTTCTGTAATTAGTAACTCTGGAGTACTGGTTGGTGACGGTCTTGGCTCAATGGATCGGTTGTTGAAGACCTACACAACACTCTGCAGCACAAAATCCAAGGATGAGATTCCTGACTTAAGTGTCATACTGCTTGAGGCACAGACCTGTAGTTGAGACATTCAAGCCTGCTGTCTCCCATGGTATAAAAGATGTCATTAGTCCAATTCGACGAAGAGCAGGAGGGTGTATCCTCACTGATATTTATCCCTCAAGCAGCAACAATAAAGCAAATTACTTTGCTGCAGGAGCTTATTTTGTTGTTATTAACAGTGACTGTACTTCAACCATTTGACCACAGGAAATCATTGCTAGTGCTCACATTGGATAAATGGTTTTCTTCGGTGAAGCTATTTGAATTGACTTGTGTTTCCTTCTTTGTAGTCAGACATCGGTTTTGGGAAGCTGGAGACTTACGTCAAACTGGACAAATTGGGTGAGGTGAGGTTGAACAGTCACTGAATTGACAATAAATTGTCTGACTCGCTCACTCACTTTTCATTTTCAGGCTGGAAGATTTACCTTCACCTGTAAGAAGTGGATTTTTATCGTGGAGATGGTGTGTAGTTGTAACGTCACTGGGCAAGCAGCCCCGAACCCCAGGTTAATGTTCTGGGGCGTAAGTTTGAATCCTGCTGAGGCAGATGGTGAAATTTAAATTCAATTCAATTTTTTTAAAAAACTAATCTGGGGTGACCATTGTCTTAAAAAACCATCATCTTCACTAATTTCCTTTAGAGAAGGGAATCTGACATCCTTGCCTTTTCTGGCCTACACATGACTCCAGACCAGTAGACCCACAGTTGAGTCTTAATGCTGACTCTTAATTCAGTTAGGGATGGGCAAAAAGTGCTTGCTCAGTTAGTGATGGCCCACATTCTGTGAACAAATGAAGAAAACATTCTGGCCCTTTTTGCCTTTCTTGAGCTTCAACGATTGATGGGAGTTAAAACTAACAAAGGCTTTTGCAGGGAAAGTAACAGAGGTCTCCACCTCCTGATGCTGCCTGGCCTGCTGTGTTCTTCCAGCCTCCTGCTTGTCCAACAATAAGCTAATAGAGACAAACTTATTGTTGTCCCAGCACCGTAGATATTGTAACTGTCATCCAAATGGAGAGGAGGACGAATCATTCACCCATCGGAAGGTCTTCACTTCCTGCGATGATCTCCAACTAAACAATGTTTGACCATTTGGTCAGAGGTGGTTCCTTGGTATGTGACCCTTATTAAATAGTGGAGGCTAATTCAAAGAAATAACAAGGAGAGGTATGGATTCTCACATGGTCTCAATGAAAGATGAAAAGAAATTGTGGTGATTGGAATAGATTCTTCAAAATTTGTCATCTTGTCTACAAATATTCCACTCTAAACTTGTATCATAATGAATTTTCTGTGACTTTGTTAGACCATGAGACTTATATATTACTAGTTAACACTGTATTGTATAATTTTATCCTATCAATAGCCAGAGAGCAGAGATTTAAGATGCCTGGCCAAAGACCTGAGATAATTTGAGGAAATTTTCTTTTAAAATTATTATGACCTGGACTAAATGCCCTGCCCAAAATATTGATGGAAGTAGATCCAATGGTAATCTTCAAAAATAATTGGACAAATATCTAAAGGTAAAAGGCTTACAGACTATGAGGAAAAAGCAGGGGAATGAGACTAATTGGATAGCACTATCAAACAGCTGACCAGGTCTGATGGACTGAATGGCGTCATTCAGAGTGTAGAATTCCATGGAATGTCAGTAAATGCCTTTGAACTTTCTTATCTTGAGGAATTTCTTGTACGCTTACAAGAACCAAACAAGATATATTTTTCAAAGCTTATTGTCTTGCTGTCATCAGGACAAATTATGAGAATGCCAATTAGAGGGCATGATTTCCCACTGCTCTGTAGTTTTTCACTTTTAATTATTTATCCCCAATACACTTTTGACAATCACTATTGAACCTCTGTCCATCCCCCTTTCAAGGAATACATTCCAGATCTTAAGAAAAAACGGTGTAGAAAATGAATCCCTGTCTTCCCTTTCATAGATCCCTACAGTGTGGAAACAGGCCCTTCAACCCAACCAGTCCACACTGACCCTCTGAAGAGTATCCCACCCAGACCCATTCCCCTACATTTACTCCTAACTAACGCACCTAACCAACATACCATTGAACACCATGAGCAATTTCCCATGCAATCGACCTAAATCGTACACCTTTGGATTGTAGGAGGAAACCCACGCAGAGACGGGAGAATGTGCAAACTCCACACAGACAGTTGCTTGAGGTTGGAATTGACCAGGTCCCTGGCGCTGTGAGGCAGCAGTGCTAACCACTGAGCCACCGTGCCATCCTCTAACTCCTTCTCACTCCTTCATCAATTACTTCAATCGGTATCCTCTGGTTACTAGCCCTCCTGCTGGTGGGAACAGACTGTCCTTATCTAATCCACAAAATCCCTTCATAATTTCTAATACCTCCTCTAAATCTCCTTGTAACCTTTTTTTGGCTCGAAGGAAACCAATTCTGACGTTTCCAGTTTCTTCTTGTAACTGAAATCTCTCCTCTGGTACCGTTTAAGTAAACGTCTCTTGCTCGAGGCAGTTTGAGTGCATTTTCTCCAGTTTCCTCAGCAGGTCTACCTTATTCTTCCAGGGAACTTATGCCACAGTGTTTAAGGGTAGAAGCAAATTAACCGAAAACCTGGTGGCACTGAAGGAGATCCGACTGGAACATGAAGAGGGAGCTCCGTGCACTGCAATCCGAGAAGGTACAGTCCAGTCTGTGAATGCTACTCCTCATCTTAGTAATGCTAGCTTTGGTGGGAGGCTGTGTGCAAAGGTGAATTTTAATTGTGTGACATACCTGTGTCTCACCGGATAACACTCCAGTCTGTGAGCCACAGTTTCAAATCCCAGCATGAGTGCATATTTTTAAAAAAAAAGTTGACCCTCTCAGTGCTTCGCTGAGGGAGTGCTGCACTGTCCGATATGCTGCCTTTCAGGTAAGATGCTAACCTGACACCTTGAATTAAGTGAACCTGTCGTGTTACTTTGTTGAGTTCTCCCTGCTGTTTCAGCCATTTTTCATTCCTGAATCAACATTGTTAAATCCAACAGCAAACCTGTCAGCACTAACATCCAGAAGGACAAGGGCAGCAGATTTACAGGAACATTACTCCCTTCAAGTTCCGTTCCAAGCCACTCACCATCCTGTCTTGGAAATATATCTTCGTTCCTTCAGTTGTGTCCATATCCTGGAACTCACTCCCTAATGGTATTGAGGGGTATTTGCACCAAATGATTGCAGTGGTTCAAGAAGCAGCTTCTCAAGAGATGGGGAATAAATGTTGACCCTGCCAATAAAGCCCACACCCACAGTGAATAATAAACAAATTCTCACATCCCTGTTTGTGGGAGATTGTCTGTGTCCTGCTTGCTGCAAATGTGTTGCTGGTTAAAGCACAGCAGGCCAGGCAGCATCTCAGGAATAGAGAATTCGACGTTTCGAACATAAGCCCTTCATCAGGAATGAGAGAGAGTAGCCAAGCAGGCTAAGATAAAAGGTAGGGAGGAGGGACTTGGGAGAGGGGCGATGGAGGTGGGATAGGTGGAAGGAGGTCAAGGTGAGGGTGATAGGCCGGAGTGGGGTGGGGGCGGAGAGGTCAGGAAGAGGATTGCAGGTTAGGAGGGCGGTGCTGAGTTGAGGGAACCGACTGAGACAAGGTGGGGGGAGGGGAAATGAGGAAACTGGAGAAATCTGAATTCATTCCTTGTGGTTGGAGGGTTCCCAGGCGGAAGATGAGGCGCTCCTCCTCCAGCCGTCGTGTTGTTATGTTCTGCCGGTGGAGGAGTCCAAGGACCTGCATGTCCTCGGTGGAGTGGGAGGGAGAGTTAAAGTGTTGAGCCACGGGGTGGTTGGGTTGGTTGGTCCGGGCGGCCCAGAGGTGTTCTCTCGAGAGACAGGCCGCTTACTTGCGGAACGCTTCAGAGAACACCTCTGGGCCGCCCGGACCAACCAACCCAACCACCCCGTGGCTCAACACTTTAACTCTCCCTCCCACTCCACCGAGGACATGCAGGTCCTTGGACTCCTCCACTGGCAGAACATAACAACACGACGGCTGGAGGAGGAGCGCCTCATCTTCCGCCTGGGAACCCTCCAACCACAAGGAATGAATTCAGATTTCTCCAGTTTCCTCATTTCCCCTCCCCCCACCTTGTCTCAGTCGGTTCCCTCAACTCAGCACCGCCCTCCTAACCTGCAATCTCCTTCCTGACCTCTCCGTCCCCACCCCACTCCGGCCTATCACCCTCAGCTTGACCTCCTTCCACCTATCCCACCTCCATCGCCCCTCCCCCAAGTCCCTCCTCCCTACCATTTATCTTAGCCTGCTTGGCTACTCTCTCTCATTCCTGATGAAGGGCTTATGCTCGAAACATCGAATTCCCTATTCCTGAGATGCTGCCTGGCCTGCTGTGCTTTGACCAGCAACACATTTTCAGCTGTGATCTCCAGCATCTGCAGACCTCATTTTTTACTGTGTCCTGCTTGCCACTGGTTTTGCAGCATCACGACAGTTATTTCAAACACACTTCATAGAACAC
This sequence comes from Hemiscyllium ocellatum, assembly GCF_020745735.1. Taxonomy (NCBI): domain Eukaryota; kingdom Metazoa; phylum Chordata; class Chondrichthyes; order Orectolobiformes; family Hemiscylliidae; genus Hemiscyllium; species Hemiscyllium ocellatum. The sequence continues at coordinate 7,297,481 of NC_083426.1, read as the reverse complement.
AGAGCAATACAGTACAGAACAGGCCCTTCGGTCCTCGATGCTGCGCCGACCTGTGAACTAATCTAAGACTATCCCCTACACTATCCCATCATCACCCATGTGTTTATCTAAGGATTGTTTAAATCTCTCTAATGTGGCTGAGTTAACTACATTGGCAGGTAGGGCATTCCACGCCCTTACCACTCTCTGAGTAAAGAACCTGCCTCTGACATCTTTCTTAAATCTATTACCTGTCAATTTGTAGTTGTGCCCCCTTGTACACGCTAATGTCATCATCCTAGGAAAAAGACTTTCACTGTCTACCCTATCTAATCCTCTGATCATCTCGTATGTCTCTATCAAATCCCCTCTTAGCCTTCTTCTTTCCAATGAGAACAGACCCAATTCTCTCAGTCTTTCCTCATAAGACCTTCCCTCCCGACCAGGCAACATCCTGGTAAATCTCCTCTGCACCTTTTCCAATGCTTCCCCATCCTTCCTGTATTAGGGAACTGTACACAATATTCCAAGTGTGGCCGCGCTAGCGTTTGTGTAGTTGCAGCATGACATTACGGCTCCAGAACTCAATCCCTCTACAATTAAAACCTAACACACCGTATGCCTTCTTAACAGCACTATCAATCTGGGTGACAACCTTCAGGAATCTATGTACATGGACTCCAAGATTCCTCTGCACATCCACACTACCAAGAATCTTTCCATTGCCTTCATTCTGCCTTCCTGTTACTCTTCCCAAAGTGCATTACCTCACATTTATGTGCATTGAACTCCATTTGTCACCTCTCAGCCCAATTTGCCACCTCTCAGCCCAATATCCAAGTCCCCCTGCAACCTTCAACATTCTTCCACACTGTCCACTACTCCACCGACTTTAGTGTCATCTGCAAACTTACTAACCCATCCACCTATGCCTGCGTCTAAGTCATTTATAAAAATGACAAACAGCAGTGGTTCCAAAACAGATCCTTGTGGCACACCACCAGTAACTGGACTCCAGACTGAATATTTTCCATCAATCACCACTTGTTGCCTTCTTACAGAAAGCCAGTTTCTAATCCAAACTTCATTGTCTGTAAAGTGTTTTGGGAGATCCTCAGAGGGTAAAAATGACTGCAGATGTTGGTAATCAGATTCTGGATTAGAGTGGTGCTGGAAAAGCACAGCAGTTCAGGCAGCATCATAGGAGCAGGGAAATCGACGTTTCAGGCAAAAGCCCTTCATCAGGAAAGATCGAAACGTCGATTTTTCTGCTCCTTGGATGCTGCCTGAACTGCTGTGCTTTTCCAGCACCACTCTAATCCCGAGATCCTCAGAGCCTGAACAGTGCTATATAGATGGAAATCCTACATTTTTAGTTTGATCACTCAGGCTGGGGTACAGCTCTGCAAGACACAGAAATGGGCTTCACTGGCAGGGTCATTATTTTGTATGGAAGTGGAAATGGAATTTAGAATAATTTTTCTTCATCAGCCAGTAAGTGGCAGTGTTTCCCCACACAAATCAATAGTTAACTCGCACCAGCAGTAACCTGGATTTATATCCAAGTATCATTCACTCAAATAGACATCCTAGGACCTTCTCATGTGGGTTCAGGAACACAAAGGTCGAAAAGGGAACCAAAGATAAAGAATTGGAGAGTTGTTTAACAATTATTCTTTCAGCATTAATTGCCCAGGGGGCTGTGGGCCTGGATTCACTTGTAGGCCAGACCAGGTAAGGATGGCAATTTCCTTCCCTAAAAGGGATTAGTGAACCAGATGTGTTCTCAAACAACCAGAAACAGCTTCACAACAGTCACTAGGCTCTTAATTCCAGATTTTGTTATTGAATTCAAATTCCACCATCGGCCATGGTACGATTCAAACCTGGGTCCCCAGGACATTACCAGGGTCTCTGGATTAACAGTCCAGCCATAGTACCATCAGATCACCACCTCCCCCAATTTCACCAGAGTCGAATGAAGTTTTGTCAGAGCTAATTTTATGGAGTGTCTTAAGGAAAGAGGTGGAAGGGTTTTGGGAAGATATTCCAGGACATGCGTAGGTAAAGGTACGGATAACAAAAGCAGGACGTGTTGAAGAGCCTGGTGTTAGAGGTGCAGAATGAAGATAAAGACAAGGACATGACAGGATTTAATCATAAGAATGAGAACCTTAAATTAGAGTTGGTTGGTCAATGCGAGAGAGGGAGGGCCAGGTTGACCCGGGGGCACTGCAAGAACAGCGATATATTTCCGAGTTGGGATGGTGAGTGACTTGGAGGAATAGTTGCAGAGTTCCTTCAGTGTAATGGGGTCAAAATATTGGAACTCCCTTCCTAATGACATTGTGGGTCTATCTCCAGCACAAGGGCTGCAATGGTTCAAGAAACATTGAAACACAAAATATAGGAGCAGTCGTGGGCCAGACAGCCCTTCGAGCCTGCTCTGCCATTCAATGGATCATGGCTGATCACCCAACTCAGTCTCCTGCTTTCTCCCGAGACCCGTTGATCCCCTTGACTATATCATTTATTGTATCCGTTACTCCCGATGCGGTCTCCTCTACACTGGGGAGACTGGGTGCCTCCTAGTAGAGCGCTTTAGGGAGCATCTCCGGGACGCCCGCACCAATCAACCACACCACCCCGTGGCCCAACATTTCAACTCCCCCTCCCACTCTGCCGAGGACATGGAGGTCCCTCCCTCACCACCAGACGCCTGGAGGAAGAACGCCTCATCTTCTGCCTCGGAACACTTCAACCCCAGGGCATCAATGTGGACTTCAACAGCTTCCTCATTTCCCCTTCCCCCACCTCATCCTAATTTAAAACTTCCAGTTCAGCACTGTCCCCATGACTTGTCCGGACTTGTCCGACCTGCCTAGCTCCTTTTCCACCTATCCACTCCACGCTCTCCTTCCTGACCTATCACCTTCATCCCCTCCCCCACTCACCCATTGTACTCTAAGCTACTTTCTCCCCACCCCCTCTAGCTTATCTCTCCATGCTTCCAGCTCACTGTCTTTATTCCTGATGAAGGGCTTTTGCCTGAAATGTCGATTTCGCTGCTCGTTGGATGCAGCCTGAACTGCTGTGCTCTTCCAGCACCACTTATCCAGAACCTGGTTCCCAGTATCTGCAGTCATTGTTTTTACCTCCTTGAAAACAATCAATGTTTTGCCCTCAACGGATTCCTATGGCAGAGAATTCCACAGGCTCCCCACTCCCTGGGTGAAATAAACTTCTCCTGATCTCAGTCCTAAATGGCATCCTTAAATGGTGACCCTTGGTTCTGGTCTTCCTGGTCATCAGGAATATCCTTACCTCATCGATCCTGCCTAAGCCTGTTAGAATTTTATAACTTTCTGTGAGAGATTCTGCAAAACCATTCTCGTAAACTCCAGTCGATACATCCTAACTGATTCAATCTCTCCCGTACTTCAGTTCTGCCATCCCAGGAATCGATTTGATGAACTTTCTATACTCCCTCAACAGCCAGAGCATTGTACCTCAAGTAAGGAGACCAAAACTGTGCACAAGGAGGCAGCTCCAGGGAAAGTAGGGACTGGCTGAGCCAGCAATGCCCACAATTCATGAATTAATGAAATAAATGCTGTCCTGGTGGGCTTCCCATTCTCCCTGTTGTGTTAATTTCAGTTTAAAATTCAGTGATCCTTATCGTAAACCACAACAGCTCCACTCTGATATGTACAGTGTTCACCTGTTAAGAACTGAAAGGTAAATGGAAGTAAGAACATTGTAGGAATTGTGGTGAAATGCCTCATACTCTATTCCTTTTGATATTCTTTGGCGGAATGTTCAATAGAATCTGGAATAAATGCAGCTCATCATTCCCACGCAGAATCACAGAGCTGCTACTGTTCAGATGCCTACTGTGTCGACATGGCTGTCTGGACACGTTGATTTGTTGCTTCAATTTAAATCTATTTAAATGATCATCCAACATCCTCTTGAGTGCCTCATCTGAACCGGCCTCCACCCAATGCCCAGGCAGGCTGCTCCAGACCCTCGATATGCACTGTGGAATGAGTTATTCAGACATAATAGTGGTGACTAGGACAGTTAATTGAGAATCTAATTGAACATCGGACACCCTTGTTACTTCAGAAGTGATCCAACTTGTCAATTAGCTGGAAAATCTGAGAGTATCGAATAGGGTCGAGCCAGAGTAAATATATAGAAAGATTTAATTTGTAGTTTGTGGAAAATGGAGACTGTGCAGACCTTTCCAAAGTAAAAACAGCTCATGTTTATAGATTGTAACATGTGTTACTTAACACTGTTGGTGGGGACTGGTGCTTGGGTATGTATGTATATGTGTATATGAGGAACAGCATGATCTGCATGTATATGAGAGCTTGTGTGTGAGAGAGAGAGTGAGCGAGGATTTAGATGTTTGTGTGATAGCCTGTGTGCTATTTCAATTCACTTAAAGTACACTCATAAAGTTAAAATAGGGTCCTACAAACAGTTTGTGCCTGTTTGTGAGAGAATTTGCAAAATTGAGTTAGGACGAGCTGAAAGGGGAGAAATGTAACATTCAGACATGCATCTAAGACATGTTTGATATAAATATTTTCTGCTACCTGTCCATGTGAGTACTGTCAAAACAGTGCAGATGTGTGAGAGCAGGAAATACGCATCATGTCCTGACAGAGTGAGTTGAAACTAGATTAATATCGGACTCTTGGGTTAACACAGGCTTATAGTGGTAAGACTTTGCAATAATCAATCACAAAACCTGTTCTAAAAGAAAATAATTTTCTTATTCAAAGCCACTTAGTCTACAGAGGGGTGACTCTCCAGAGAGTGCAGCATTGTTACATCAATCCAAAAGTGTTTCAGGGATGTGGACTGAGGTGCCAGGAGATGGGATCAGCTGCACAAGGCCCCTGGCTTACCCTGAATCTATTTAACAACAACCACGGCCACCTATGTAGCTTAGAGTCTGGCATTCAATATATGGAGATTTTCATCAGGGGCTTTTCAGTGTTTCTCATTCCTAACTCCAAAGAATGTTAGCTGGTGAAAGCAGGAAAGCTGCTCCATATGGGCGGTCGAGATGGAAGGCATGCAGTGGGTTGGTTGAACAGGTCATTGTGGAGTTGGTTAAGTAGCCAAAGTAAGTGGTAAAGCGGTTGAAGCCAAGACATTGAATGTTTTCAAGAGGGAGTTAGATATAGTTCTTGGTGCTACAAGGATCAAAGGGTATGGGGAGAAAGTAGGAACAGGGGACTGAGTCGGATGATCAGCCATGATCCTATTGAATGGTGGAGCATGCTAGAAGGGCTGAATGGCCTACTCCTGCTCCTATATTCTATATTTCTATAAGCTGCAGTATGGGTGATCCCATCATCAAATGTCCCCATACATGAATGTCAATGATTGTGTAGTGGCATTGTTATGTAACCAATGATCCAGAGGAACTCAGTGCAAATCCCACCATTGGCAACTTTAGGAATGAGAATTCAGTTTTTAAACCAAAAGTTTCAAAAAATAGTCTTGAAGTAACACAACACGTATCCGTGAAAGTGACCATGAAGATTCTCATTAAAACATCCACTGTTTCCAGAAAGAAATTCTAACATCCCGAGGGAATGTAGCCCATTGTAGTTGACTCTCTACCTCCCTGTGAAGGACCATGTGCAGAGCTAGGCGTGGGCAATAGACATTGGCCTTACCCCTATGCTGAGAATGAATCCATTTGCATGTGGAATGGGAATGTTTAAAATAAAAATGTTCTTGGGATGTAGGCACAGCTGGCAAGGCCTGAAATTACTGCCAATTTTTAATTGCTGTTGAGAAGGTGGTGATGAGTCACCTTGTTTTATCAGAGGGCACTTAATACTTACCCTCATTGATGTAGGTCTGGACTCACATGTTAGCAAGACCATGTAACAACATCGGGTTTCCTTTATACAACACTTAAGGAGTTTTGTGGTCATCAGAACTGAGATTAACTTTCCTTTTTAATAAGATCTTAAGAAATAGGAGGAGGAATAGGCCTTTGAACCCATCCAGCCTGCTCCGCCATTTTCTGTGGTCTGATTGGTCACGTGGTCACTTTCCCACGTGACTCCCTCATCAATCAAAATTCTGTCAAATGCGGCCTTGAACAATTTCAAGGATTCAACCTCCACCAATCTCTTTGGAAGATGTTTCCAACGATTAGCACTCTGTGAGAGAGGACGTTACTCTCATCTCTGTTTTAAATGGGAGCCCCTAATTTTTTGATTCCCTGTCTAACTTCTAGTCTCTACCCCCACCTTGCCCCCCCCAACAAACACACACACACACACACACGTTGGACCAAACTGGTTGGTCTGTGTTGTATGACTTTATGACTCTAAGCTCATTTCACATTCTTCAAAAGTTTATATCGAGTGTGGACCCAATCTTCCCTTATATGACAATCCTTTCATCCTCCGAATCAACCCAGTGAATCTCTGAACTGCTTCTGATGTAAATATCATTTTAGATTTGAATATGAATTCCTCCAGCTGTTATGAAGTCTTGTTCCGAATAAAGTTCAGTAACACTACCACAATTCCATCAGACAGATCTTCCTTTTGAGCTGAAAACAAAATAAAACACAGAAAATCTTAGCGAGTCAGGCAGCATAAGAAGTGAGAGCAAGCTAATGTTTTGAGACTAGATGGCTCTTCATCATTGTTTTCCTGCTCTAAGGGAAAGTTGCACTGCTCTTACAATCCGCTTAGCTCAGATCAAAGACACAGTCAGAGTGTAACTCTAGCACTTTATTTTGACTTAGTAATATGTGTACAATGAGTTAAGGAAACATTTGGCTATTACATTTCTGTACATCTCTTTATCAAATACAATCCACTCAGCTTTTGATTTGGTTCTCGTTAATGGATTATAACTATTAAAGATTTCCTCTGGGTTTACATGGTTACCTAAACACTCAAAGGCTGGCTGGGGGAAATCATGTAGCTGAGGTCAGGTGACATATCACCCAGTGAGATTGGCTGATCATTAACAAGGTCGAGAGGGTGGTGCTGGAAAAGCACAGCAATTCTGGTATCATGTGAGAAGCAGGAGAATCAATGTTTCGGGCATTAGCCTTTCATCAGGAATGAGCCTCATTACTGATGAAGGGCTAATGCCTGAAACATTGATTCATTCCTTATGAAGAGCTTATGCTCGATAGAGTTTTGATTCTCCTGCTCCTCAGATACTGCCTGACCTGCTGTGCTTTTCCAGCATCTGCAGTCCTTCCTTTCTCCTGATCATTAACAGGCAATTGTGTTGAGCTAACAGGAGTGTGCTGGGGACCCTGAGGTTAAAACCGGGTGTCACTTCACTGCCTGAGCTTGCAGATTGCTGTTTACCCCTACATTCCTTGTGGGGGACTGAGAGGCTGTGAGAAAGGCCGGCAATGTGGTGAGTGTGGGGGGAAGCCGAGAGAATATAAGAGTCGGAGGGACTACAAAAGAGTGAAAGAGGTGACAAGTGAGACAGTCTGTGTGAGAGGGAAAAAAGAGGCAAATTGTGCATGTGATTCTCAGTGGGGGTTTGAGACAATGATAACAATGGAACATGTGAGAGAATCACATAAACATGAGGAATAGGAGCAGGAGTAATTCAGTCAGGCCCTCACAGCTGCATTGCCATTCAATCAAATCTAGGTTGATATGTTCTTGCACTTCAACTGCCTGCCCAATCTTCTATGTCCCTCAATTCCTTTCGTCCCCAAAACCTATTGATCTTAGCCTTCAATTTAGTTATGAGAAAGCACCATAGCTCTCCACTTAGAAATGGTGTGACATTACGTCAGCGTTACACAGTTATAAATGACTAACCTTCTATCCTGAGACAATGAGCTAAGGGTTGAGAGTCTGTGTTCTGTAGAAGCAGCCCCAGGCAGATAACAACATCAGTGTGGGGTTAGTTTATCTCGGGCACTTAATGAGAATCTGAAGGGTTTCTGATAGGTGAGCAGAAATGTCGGAGGGCTGGGGTACAGTAAGAGAAGAGTGTGTGAGAAAGCATGTAAGGCTGAATGTGTTCAGGATATAATGCCATTGATGGAGTAATCCTCACCTGCCTGGAAGGGTGCAGCTCCAATGACACTCAAGAAGCTTGTCACCATCCAGGACAAAGCAGTCCGCTTGATCAGCACCACATCCACAAGCATCCACTCTCTCTCTACCACCGATGCTCAGTAGCAGCAGTATGTTCTACCCACAAGGTGCACGGCAGAAATTCACCAAGGCTTCTTTAGACAGCACCTTCCAAACCCACGACCACTTCCATCTAGAAGGACAAGGACAGCAGATACATGGGAACACCACCCTCTGCGAGTTCTTCTCCAAGCCATTCACTGTCTTGAGTTGGAAGTATATTGCCGTTCCTTCACTGTCACTGGTCAACATCCTGGAATTCCCTTGCTAAGGGCGTTGTGGGTCAGTCCACAACAGTGGACTGCAGTGGTTCAAGAAGGCAGCTCACCCCCGCCTTCTCAAGGGGCAACTAGGGACGAGCAATAAATGCTGGCCGCCCACATCCCACAAATGAATACATTTTTTTAGAAATGTGTGAAAGGCAGAAATAAATAGCTTGGACAATGAGGATTTGATGAGAAAGTACGTGTGGTGCCCAGGTACATAGATCCTTGAAAGTTGCCACTCAAGTTGATAGGGTTGTTAAGAAGCCATATTGTGTGTTAGCTTTTATTGATAGAGGGATTGAGGTTCGGAACCATGAGATCGTGATGCAGCTGTACAAAACTCTGATGTGGCCACGTTATGAAGTATTGCATACAGTTCTGGTCACCGCATTATTGGAAAGATGTGGAAACATTGGAAAGGGTTCGGAGGAGATTTACTAGGATGTTGCCTGGTATGGAGGGAAGGTCTTACGAGGAAAGGGTGAGGAACTTGAGGCTGTTTTCATTCAAGAGAAGAAGGTTGAGGGGCGACTTAATTGAGACATATAAGATAATCAGAGGGCTAGTTGGTTGGACAGTGAGAGCCTTTTTCTTCAGGTGATGATAGCCAGTGCAAGGGGGCATAGCTTTAAATTGAGAGGTGATAGATATAGGACAGATGTCAGAAGTACTCTCTTTACTCAGAGAGTAGTGGGGTGTGGAACACATTGCCTGCAATAGTAGTAGACTCACCAACATCAAAGGCATTTAAATGGTCATTGGATAGGCATATGGACAAGAATGGAATAGTGTAGGTTCGATGAGCTTCAGATGGGTTTCACAGGTCAATGCAGCATCGAGGGCCGAAGGGCCTGTACTGCACTGTTATGTTCTATGTTCTGTTTCTCCATCCACAGATGCTGCCAGACCTACAGAGTTTCTCCAGAAATTTCTGATTGTATTTTAGATTTCCAGCACCTGAAGTATTTTCTTTATCAGAATCCATTCATCCTTTCAGTCCCCATCCACCCTCCACCTTATACAATGTCCTTCAATCTTTCATCATTTGTTAAACACAACTTATACCATCATTTTCCACATGGGGAAATGACCACAATTGCGCTATTGGTAACAGCAATGTGAATAATTGTAGTATTAATTAGTTGAAATAAAACACTCCCTACATAGTCTTGCAGTTTGAGTTTCAAACTTTTCAATGAATGCCAATTGGTTGTGATTGGTGTAGACTAATCATTGTCATGTCTATGTCAGTCTTAGGCTTCAAGCTATTGAAAAGTCAATAATATTCCCAAAGTTTATTTTGCTATGGGAGAGTATTTCCTCTGATACTGACTTAGTTTCTTAGAAAAGTAACCGACTGGCTTCTCCTGGCTGGTCATCAGACAGGACTGCATCGATCCAAGTCACTGACCAATCACCGTTTTGCAAGGTCTTGAAAATTCGGGGATGCCAATACTGGTTCATTTGCTAGGATTGCCTTCAGCTTCTCAGAAGCAGCCCAACGTTACACGAACCATACCACTTCTGTTTGTTTCCTTTGCAAATGTGACAAAGGTACAGGTGATGCAAATTATGTATACATTCCTAAATACCTCATGCTATCTCATTTCTTTCTAGGAACAGGTTTTCACTGTTCTTAGCAACACCTATCCTTATCTTAGAATACTGCAGGTAAAATACTCTTGTTTTCATAAATTCACCTTTGGTTAAATTTATCACTGAACCAGCCAGCTACAATTACTTGAACAGATCTTTTACTTGTCTCACATGCTCTGGCCATGTGTTGCTATATCTGACAACTTCATCTAAATAAACGATACAGACTTCAGCTCCGATTTGATTTACAAACCTTTGGGATATAGCTAAGGCATTCTTTCACCCAATGGCATCACTCATTATCGGTATAGCCCACTTGGTGTGACATTGTTCATGTTAATAGCACTTCCCAATATTCCTTCAATAAATCAATCTTAAAAAACAATGAGGCATCACCAACCCTGTCAATACAGGATTCTACCCATGGAATTTTGTACAAATCTGTTTTTGTGAGTGTATTAATCTTTCTGTAGTCAACACAAAATCTAGTTCATTTTTCTGACTTAGGAACTAAACCTTCACTTACATTACCCTACATGCTTGTGAGAGACTTTCACTTTGCCACTTTCGATCCTTATCGAATTAATGCAAAAAATGTTTTGATTTACATTGCCATTAGCCAGTCCTGCTACCTGTCTAGCATTTGCAACCCTTTAGTTCTTAATACAAGTTCTTAATATAGAAGGTGGTAAATCTTTAAATGCCTGTAAAAGAATAATCCCTCTGAGGACTTCATACATGGTTTCAACATCTAATGCCATCAAAATTACTTTGATTAACTCTTCCATATTTAATATAGGTTATTCCAGGCTGTCTCCTTAAATTCCAACACCCTAATGTATTTGCCTCAGGCACTAATTCACAGGTAGCCGATATCGTTCTTATTACAGCGTTATTATCTTTTGAAACCTCCTCAAACAGTAAAACATGGTGACTTCTCCATACCTTACCTGTCAACTTATTCTGCCTAGACAATGTCCAGATTCTCTTAGACCAATTAGTATGGGCTGAGATTAAAAACAGGAAAGGAGAGGAGAGCCTGTTGGGAGTTTTCTATTGGTCTCCGAATAGTTCCAGAGATGTAGAGGATAGGATAGCAAAGATAGGTGTGAGAGTGACAGGGTAGTTGTTATGGAGTCTTTAACTTTCCAAATATTAACTGGGAATACTACAGTTCAAGTACTTTAGGTGGGTCAGTTGTGGTCCAGTGTGTGCAGGAGGGTTTCCTGTTACAGTATGTAAACAGGCCAAGAAGGCACAAGGCCACATTGGATTTGGTACTGGGGAATGAACCCGGCCAGGTGTTAGATTTGGATGTAAGTGATAGTGACCACATGTTTACTTTAGTGATGGAAAGGGATAGGTATATACTGCAGGGCAAGATTTATAGCTGAGGGGATTCAAGATGTGGCCAACCCAATAGGTCTGCTTTGCTGAGCTCTGCACCAGAACCCAGACAAAGTGGGGCACTAAACCTCCCTTACTACTTAATATACTGGAAATAACCATTTCTTGACCCCTAGAACTATCTTGTATCAGTTTGAAATTGTTAGGAAACTGATCAAAGGGGATCATGAGGATTGCGTCAGGCATGCCCACCCCGCAGCAACGGACACACCTGTGGCCGCAGTGTCGGCCTGCACAACCGCCTCCGGGGACTCGCCTGTAAAGCAGAACCTGATCTCGGAGTTTGTGAAACTCCGACAGAAGACCGATTCTTCGATGGAGGAGATTCAGGCCAGGCTTGAATCACTCTCGGTCAGGCTGCAGAGGCATGACCAAGAGATCCTGCGCCTCGGACAGCGTGTCGGGGAGACGGAGCAGCGAGCCACGGCTTCTGAGACCACAGCGGAATCCTCAGCGGGTCGAGTGCAGGCCCTGGAACGGTGAGTGTGGGCCTTAGAGGAGCAGGTCAATGAGGTCGAAAATCGAGGTCGTTGGAGGAACATCTGTTTGGTGGGGCTTCCTGAACTGGAGTAAGAAGGCCAGCTCGTCAGCTTCTTGGAGCAATGGCTCCCGCAGTTTCTGAAGCTGGAAGCTGAGGTAGGCCGGGTGCGGGTTGAGCGGGCCCACCGGGTCACAGTGCACAGGCCCGGATCGGACCAGCACCCCCGCCCAGTCCTAGTGTGGCTCCAGCATTATGGAGACCAATAAATGATGCTGGAAGCTTCTAGAGCACTGGGGAAGTATATAAAGGCTATAGTATATAAAGGATCATGAATTATGCTTTTCCAAGATTTCTCTTGGTCGTAATACACAAGAGGAAGGCTTTTGATGAGGTAAACAGGCGGCCAAGAGACATGAATACCCAATATTCTGTTAGATATCCAATGATACTGTGCTTCAGCCACAGAGATTCACCAGAAAAGGCAAAGGACTTCTTGGATGCTTTCAAATACACTGACTGGCTTGAATATTATGGACAATTATGCTTATTTTGTTTTTTCTCTTTTATTTGCCTTGTTTACCTGGTTGTTTGGGGGTAATCTTGTTTTTTTAATATATGTCAGGGTCATAATTATTTCCCCTATTTTTTCTGTCCTCTCCCTTCTCTCTCTCTCTTCCTGTCATCCTTAGTTTTTCTGTTTTTTTTCTTATTATTTCCTTTTGTTCTTTTTTTCTGGTTTGGGATGAGGGAGCGATGGGAGGAGGCAGGGAGAGGTTTTTGTTTTGTTCTACCAGGAGTGCCTAGGGTTACAGTATGGAGGGGAGGGGTTTGAGTGTCCATCTTTAGCTTTCTTGTTATAAGATCTTTGTATATTTTTCTTACTTTGTGTTTTCTGGAGCGGGGACATGGCCTCAGCTAGAAGGAGTCATGGTGGGGCTAACGGATTGTATGAGTGTCCCCAGTGGGCAAGGGGGAATGTCTCCTTTCATTTATGTCATATGTTGGTATGTTGTAGAAGCACCTGTTCGAAGTTTTGATCTGGTAGTTTTGGAACTTCTAAACTTATACAAACTGTTTATGGTTTTCATCCGGCGCGCTCTGAGTGGGGTTCTTCCTCCCCGGGGGTCTCGGACTGTTTCGGACAATCATGGCTAGCCATTCATTTAAATGATGCACCTGGAATATTAAGGGGAGTCATTCACCAATTAAGAGAAAAAAGATAGTGTTAATCCTTAGAAAAGAGAAGGTTGATGTAGCCCTGTTGCAAAAAACACATTTAACTGATAAGGAGCATTTGAAGTTGCAACAGGGAGGATTCAGCCAATGTTTTTCTCATCCTTTAATTTGAAAAGTAGAGGAGTTGTTTTTCTCATCCGGAAGAACCTTCCATCTCAAATCCCAAATAAAGGATGAGTGCAGACGATTCATAATTCTTAAAGCTTTAATACATGGAGAGGAATATGGATTCTGAATGTATATTGCCCTCCAGCACATCCCCTTAAATTCTTAATGGATGCACTTTCTAGATTGATGGCCTTTAGAGCACATCATGCAATTATAGGGGGGGACTTTACTTGTATTATTGACCCTGAGGTGGATAGGATACCTAGGGGTCTTGCGGATATGTCCCCGCAATCCAGGCAGTTGGTGGACCTGAACAGGGAGTTGGGGGTTCATGAACGTGTGGAGATGTCTTCACCCTGAAGGTATGGATTTTACATTTTTTTCTAATCCACATAAATGCTATACTAGAATTGACATGTTTTTTGAACTTGGTGCTGTCTTGCAGAGTAGGGAACATAGCCGTTTCTGATCATGCAGCAGTGTGTATGGAGGTCAAGGCCGGAGAGGGTGGGACGGGTTCCTGGCACTGGTGCAAGGACCCTTTCCTTCTGAAAGATAGCAAGTTTGTAGAGTATTTTACATGGGAGTTTAAAATCTTTTGGGATATTAATTTAGGTATGGCCAGCAACCCATCGGTGCTGTGGGACACTGCCAAGGCTTATGCATGGGGTTTGATCATTTCTTACCCAGCGACTGGGAAGTAGCAGAGGAGAGAGCAGCAGCGTTTACTCGGGGCTTGCTTGAAGGCAGCTGAGTTAGCATACTTTGACAGACCGTCTGTAACTAATTTGCAGTGGATCACAGCCCTCAGTGCTAATTTGAATGCTGCACTCACCCAGACAGCAAAGACGGAAATCTCTTTTGCAAAACAAAGATTATTTGAGTATGGTGATAAATCGGGTAAATATCTAGCATACTTGAAAGAAAGAAGAATCTATCATGCCCATCAGAGAGAGCGCTGGTACTCTTTCTTGCAATGCTAAAATTATTAATGCAGCATTTTGAAAGTTTTACTTTAGGCTGTACTGGTCAGAGGGCTGTGAGGACAGAATGATGAAGATGGAATCCTTTTTTAAGACCTCAGGTGTAACCTCAGAGCAGGCGTCCTTTCTAAGTGTGTCCCTGACAATTCAGGAAATACATGAGGAGATGAGGCTGCTCCAGAGTGGTAAAACACCTGGCCCAGATGAACTTTAAAGTCAGTTTTATAAGGAGTTTAATGACAAGCTGCCTAGGCCACTCTCGGATTTGTACAATTACTCATTCAGTCAGGACTGCCTCCCATCTTTAAGAGAAGCAAATATTTATCTTATTCTTAAGAAAGGAAAGGCGTCAGAAGATTGCACTTCATACAGGACCATTACATTACTGAACGTGGATTTTAAAATCCTGGTCGAAAATGTTGCCGTTAAGGCTGGAGAGGGTATTGCCTTTTATTGGAAAGGAGGACCAGATGGGTTTTATTAAGGGTCATAGGTCTACCAACAATATTAGAAGAGTATTAAATATGGTCAAAATATGTCAACAAAGATTGATCCCGGGTTTGGTAGTCTCTCTGGATGCAGAGAAAGTATTTGATTGGGTGGAGTGGCTGTACCTTTTTTATGTCATGGAACTATTTGGTCTTTGAGGGGTTTTTGCCAAATGGGTGACAGTGTTGTGTAGTGATCCGAAAGCAACGGTTCTCACTAATGGTATAAGGTCAGATAGTTTTAGCGTTGGCAGAGGGTGCTGTCTCTCGCCATTATTATTTACACTGGTGATCGAGCCACTGGCCAGAGCCATCCTGACGGATCCCAATATAACTGGCCCAGGGGTAGGGTCAGTTAGGCATAAAGCCACCCTCCATGCGGATGACGTCCTTCTCTTTTTAATTGCTCCAATGACATCTGTGCCCCGCTTAATACAAGCAATTCATTTATTTGATTTGTTTTCAGGATATAAAATTAATTTCATGAAATCGGAGGCCGTGCCTGTCTTACTAGTATATGCAATTTTAGTGACGGAACCCATTTCCCCTTCTAGTGGTCACAGGGAGGTTTTCTGTACTTAGGTATTTTTATCACCCTGGTCTTCGATCAATTATATAAAGTATATAAATTATATAAAGCCAACTATGTGCAATTGCTAGAGAAGACCACCTGCTATCTTGGTTGCGCAGAATAGCTTTGGTTACAATAAATGTTCTTCCTCGCTTATTATATCCCATGCAAATGCTCCCTTTGATGTTGCCAAGGCAAGCACTACCGAACAGTTGGCTTGGATCTTTTATCTGGCATCATAGGCGGCCTCTTATTAAACTGGGTAAATTGCAGCTTCCCCAGGAGAGGAGGAGTTTAGATTTTCCGGGACTTTAAGAAATTCCAATAGAGTTCTTGCTGTTTATCATTTTTATAAATAACCTGGACCAGGACATAGGAGGATGGGTTAGCAAATTTATGGATCAGTGGTGCTGGAAGAGCACAGCAGTTCAGGCAGCATCCAACGAGCAGCGAAATCGACGTTTCGGGCAAAAGCCCTTCATCAGGAATAAAGGCAATGAGCTGGAAACATGGAGAGATAAGCTAGAGCAGGGTGGGGTGGGGTGAGAGTAGCATAGAGTACAATGGGTGAGTGGGGGAGGAGATGAAGGTGATAGGTCAGGGAGGAGAGGGTGGAGTGGATAGGTGGAAAAGAAGATAAGCTGGTTGGACAAGTCCGGACAAGTCATGGGGACAGTGCTGAGCTGGAAGTTTGAAACTAGGATGAGGTGGGGGAAGGGGAAATGAGGAAACTGTTGAAGTCCACGTTGATGCCCTGGGGTTGAGGTGTTCCGAGGCGGAGGATGAGGCGTTCTTCCTCCAGGCGTCTGGTGGTGAGGGAGCGGCGGTGAAGGAGGCCCAGCACCTCCATGTCCTTGGCAGAGTGGGAGGGGGAGTTGAAATGTTGGGCCACGGGGCGGTGTGGTTGATTGGTGCGGGTGTCTCGGAGATGTTCCCTAAAGCGCTCTACTAGGAGGCGCCCAGTCTCCCCAGTGTAGAGGAGACCGCATCGGGAGCAACGGATACAATAAATGATATTAGTGGATGTGCAGGTAAAACTTTGATGGATGTGGAAGGCTCCTTTAGGGCCTTGGATAGAGGTGAGGGAGGAGGTATGGGCACAGGTTTTACAGTTCCTGCGGTGGCAAGAGAAAGTGCCAGGATGGGAGGGTGGGTCGTAGGGGAGCGTGGACCTGACCAGGTAGTCACGGAGGGAACGGTCTTTGCGGAAGGCGGAAAGGGGTGGGAGGGAAATATATCCCTGATGGTGGGCATTTATGGATGACATTAAGGTCAGTAGAGTTGTGGAAAGTGCTGAAGGATGTTGTAGGTTACAGAGGGACATAGATAAGCTGCAGAGCTGGGCTGAGAGGTGGCAAATGGAGTTTAATGTGGAAAAGTGTGAGGTGATTCACTTGGGAAGGAGTAACAGGAATGCAGAGTACTGGTATAGTGGTAAGATTCTTGGTAGGGTAGATGAACACAGAGATCTCTGTGTCCATAGATCAAAGTTGCCATCTAGGTTGATAGGATTGTCCAGAAGGCATATGGTATGTTAGCTTTTATTAGTAGTGTCACAAAGCTGATCCCTTTTCTCTGAAAGCTGTTCCTTTTTTCAAGAATGCTGTGCCCTTTTTTTTCAGAGGGTTAATAAAACACTCATGGTGCTGATTAGATTGGTTTGGTACAGAGATTAATGGGAATTGAGAGGCCTTTTTGTTTATATGTAAACAGACGAGACTTCAGGCCAACATGGTCATCTTTTAGAAGTGACCTGTATAATAAAAGGGGTGTGGTCAGCTCTCTAGCTGAGCAGTTCAGTTTAGAACTAGTTAGGAGTTCGACAGTGAGCTGTGTGGGAACAAGCTCTCTCTCTCTCCTTCTGCCCTTCTAACTTCATCCTGTAAGAATTTGTTCCTTTTTTTAATGGAAGTTTGCTTATTGGAACTGTTGTGTATATTTGGAACAGCATAATTAAGTCTAGTTTGGATTGACTGAGTTCTATAGGGGTTCTTTATTCTGTTCTTTGTGTTTCATTGTTTAATTTTGAGAATAAATGTTTGTCTGTTTTAAAATCTAGTAGTCAACCTTGCTTCGGGTCATTTTTACTGTATACTTACCGAAACAAGTTGAAAAGTTATGGACTGGGTTGCCTGCTTAAGAATGTTTTGAGTGGTTTGGCCTAGTCCAGAACAGTACAGGGATTGAGTTTCAGAGCCATGAGGTCATGCTGCAGCTGTACAAAATTCTGGTGCAGCCGCACTTGGAGTACTGAGTACAGTTCTGGTCACCACATTATAGGAAGGATGTGGAAGTTTTTAAAAGGGTTTAAAGGAGAATTACTAGGATGTTGTCTGGTATGGAGGGAAGGTCTTACGAGGAAAGGCTGAGGGACTTGAGGCTGTTTCATTAAAGAGAAGTAGGTTGAGAGGTTACTTAATTGAGACATATAAGATAATCAGAGGGTTAGATAGAGTGGACAGTGAGAGCCTTATTCCTCGATGATGATGGCTAGCATGAGGAGATGTAACTTTAAATTAAGGGGTAATAGATATAAGAGAGATGTCAGAGGTAGTTTCTTTACTCAGAGTGTAGTAGGGGCGTGGAAAGCACTGCCTGCAGCAATAGTGGACTTGCCAGCTTTAAGGATATTTGGATAATGGTCATTGGATAGACAAACGGATGACAATGGAATAGTGTAGGTTAGATGGGCTTCAGATTGGTTTGACAGGATGGCGCAACATTGAGGTCCAAGGGCCTGTACTGCATTGTAATGTTCTATGTTTTATAATTCATTTGCCTCAAGGACATAATGAATCCCCGTATTGCAATTCACTCAAATTTTGGCAGGGCCCATACAAATTTAAACATTTCCTATTTGGACCTTAGATTGTAAATTAGATCCTCCTCAGCAGAGTCTACATCAGGATCTGATATTGCTTTTTCAACTCCAACACATTAAGCTTAAATTCCCTATCTCTCGCTTCCTTTTCTCTCTGCAATTCTGATTCGAGTCTGCTAATTCTCATTTTTTTTTAATTTCCATTTCCCTTTCCTTATTTTTCACTACTCTTTCTTTGTCTTTTTCTGCTCTTTGGAATTCCATCTCTAGCTTTTTATATCTATTTTTTCTGTCCCAGCTACTTCAATGATGACTGAATATCACCTGACCTTGATGCTTCATTATCTGCTTTCTCTTCTATTCTGCTAAATCCAAGTGCTGTGCTAATCCTTCAGTTGTCTGTCTTCTTCACGTTAGTAAACACAACCATCCTCAAATTACGAGCCAATTCAAGTAACTTGTTTTCAGAAATTTAGTTCAGGGACAACGCTGCAGAAAATCTTTTGCTATTTCTAGTGCTATTTGTTATTTTTATTGAGGACCTGGAGTTTTCTTTATCTTTATCACTTACCTACATCCCACTTAGAAAAGTATGTGATTCTCAAGTCTCACCACTCCCAAGGTCACTACAGAAATTAATGATTTAATCAAAGCTTGCAAAATCCCCAATTTACCTGTCTGTTTGAATAAAGTTAACAGGGAATGCTGACAAGGTTCCTGTACTCAACAAGGACTACTTTTTATTACTAGTAAGTAAACTTTAATCACAAATTATCAGCTATGAACTATTAACATATATCTCTGGTTAATACTCTAATCCCTATCTTTAAAATCACTACACACAACACAGAAAGTAACAGAAAATAGCTTTTGTGGATGGAGGATACATAAAAAGTTAGAAACTCCTCTTAATAACACCAGTCCACAATGAGACATTTGTTGAGCCATTCCTTTTGGCTTGGTAGGATTTTAGAGTCATACAGCAGGGAAACAGACCCAATCAGTCCGTGCTGACCATAATCCCAAATTAAATTAGTCTCACCTGCCTGTGTTTGGCCCATATCCCTCCAAACCTTTCCTATTCATGTACTTAGCTGAAAATGTGTTGCTGGTTAAAGCACAGCAGGTTAGGCAGCATCCAAGGAACAGGAAATTCGACGTTTCGGGCCAGAGCCCTTCATCAGGAATGAGGAGAGGGTGCCAGACAGGCTAAGATAAAAGGTAGGGAGGAGGGACTTGGGGGAGGGGCGATGGAGATGTGATAGGTGGAAGGAGGTCAAGGTGAGGGTGATAGGCCGGAGTGAGGCATCTCCTGGGAGCAGATGCGGCGGAGACGAAGGAATTGGGAATATGGGATGGAGTTTTTACAGGGGGCAGGGTGGGAGGAGGTGTAGTCCAGGTAGCTGTGGTCTCAAGGGTGGAGGAGCGGTACTTCATGTACTTATCCAAATGTCTTTTAGTAAGTGTCCTTTCTGTTCTTCATCATCTTTCTCCAGGTTCTTGCACTTGTTCACAGGAGATACAGTGTGATTGGTACACTAACCACAAAGTTTTGTAGTTACTAGGTAAATATAATGGTTGATGGCAACAGGTCGGAGAAAATAACTGGATTTCTTTGAGTTTCAGATATTTTTACTGCAGAGGGGGAGAGACACATTACCCGTCCTTGCAGCATTTCAAAGGTTTCTCAATGTATCATTCACACCCATAAGCTGTTCAGCTGCCCAGGAACCAATCAGAGAGTTGTTGTCTAACTAAGGGACTTTATGTCCAAGACTGGTCACAACTGCACAATTGCACAGCTACCAGCTGCTGTTGGGATCACACTCTGCACGTACCCTGGTGATATGTCATCTAAAAACAGTTTTCCCCCACTGAACAAAGCAGCAGTGTAAACATCCCAACAATGCCTTGTATATTAAAGTGTTGCCACTCCTTCCATACTCCTTTGTTTTTCAAATGGTGTTTTTTTCTATTTTAGTTCATGCTTGAGAAAACAGGAAATAAAATAACACGGTCTTGCAGTGTAAATGGCTGACATTGAAGGGCAGAGGTGCGTCCTAAATATTTGCTGTGCTCTTTCTCCATAGTTTCGTTGCTGAAGAATCTGAAACATGCAAACATTGTCACTCTGCACGACATCATTCACACTGACCGCTCACTCACCCTTGTCTTTGAGTACCTGGTAAGTCATTAAAGTGGGCCAGCTCACTCACAATCTTTCTTTTAATTCGAAAATAAGTGTTCTTTTTGTAAGTTCCATTCTGAACACATCTCTTGTTTTGTACCTAGGGGCCATAAAACAATTTGATGGCAGGATTAGGTACAGTGTAAAGCTATTGCCACGACACCACAGCTTCCCCAAGTGTGGGTCCAAAAATGTAGAGGTGATGGGCTCCAAGGCAGCAATGGTTGCTATGGAGATTTGACAAATGTTAACATTTACAAAGCCCCATTAATTCCTTGCATTGTTTCATTGTGGGTGAGGGCTACCTGGTTGATGTTTTGAGGCCTGATTTCTGTCCTGAAAACAGACATGGGTGATGTATTAATAATGTCACTGGACTGTTAATCCTGATGCCTAGTTAATTCGCTGGGAATATGAGATCAAATCCAAGCATGGGACTTGTGAAATTGAACTCCAATCAGTAGCTTTGGAGTATAAAACTAGTCACTCATGGCTCCCACAAAATTATCATCAATTGTTGTACAAATCAAGGTTCAGTAATTGTCATTAGGGAAGGAAATTAGCCATCCTTACCTGGTCTGGCCTACATGTGATTCCAGAACCGCAGAAATGTGGTTGGCCTTTATCTGCCCTTTGAAATGGCCTTATGAGCAATTCAAGGGCAATCAGGATGAACTAGCTTTGTCAATGATTCCCATCACAGAATAAAGAAGACCTGTGGTAAATGGGATGCTTTTTAGTTAAAGATCCCAGCAGGATAAAGATCACCAGCAACCCCCCTTTCCCTTGATCACAGCAGTCATAGAATCCCTGCAGTGTGGAAGCAGGCCATTCAGTCCATACTGACCCTTGGAGAGCATCCATCCCAGACCCACGCCATTCCTGTAACCCTGCATTCCCATGGCTAATCCACCTAGCCTGCACACCCCTGGATACTATGGACAATTTAGCATGGCACATCCACCCTAACCCGCACATCTTTGGACTGTGTGAGGAAACCAACACAGACATGAGAGAGAATTCCACATAGACTGTCACCCAAGGGTAGAATTGAAACCAGGTCCCTGGTACTGTGAGGCAGCAGTGCTAACCACTGAACCACTGTCAGAAAGTTTTAGATTTAAGTACATTTATGGAGATTTCCCCATACAATCTAGGCAGTTGTTCTGAGAGAATGCTTCCCTGTTGGATGTGCAATTTCTGGTTTGAGGTGTTAAACAAAGGCCTTCTCAGATGGATGTTAAAGATTGCTTACCACTATTTGAATGAGAGAGCAGCATTTCTAAATTATCTGATCATTATAGCATTATTGTTTGTGGGAACTTGCTATGTACAAATTTGTTGCAAATATAGTTTCCTACATTATGTGGTAACTGCACTTCACGAGCATCTCATTAGTGCTTTGGGACTTCCTGAAGTTGTGAGAAGCTACGAAAAGTAGGCACCAAGGTGGAGGACTGTGAAATAATCAGAGAAATGAAAGTGGACAGAGCAAGTGCTAGAGGGTTTAGCAAAAGTGGATGAACTGTTGTGGGAAGCAAGGGATTAGATATCAAGTGCTCTAGCAGTAATTTTCAAACTCTTTCTGTCACACGTGAGGTACTGATGATTGGAGGATTGCTAACATTGTCCATTATTAAAAAAAGGAGGAAGGGATAGTCGAGAAATTACAGGCCAATCAGTCTAACCTGGTGGCAGAAAAAATGGTTAGATTAGATTCTCTACAGAGTGGAAACAAGCCCTTCGGCCCAGCCAGTCCATACTGACCCTCCGAAGAGTAACCCATCCAGACCCATTTCCCTCTTACTAATGCACCTAACACTACGGGCAATTTAGCATGGCCAATTCACCTGACCTGCACATCTTTGGATTGTGTGAGGAAACCTGAGCACCCGGAGCAAACCCACACAGACACGGGGAGAATGTGCAAACTCCACACAGACAGTCACCCGAGGCTGGAATCGAACCTTGGACCCTGGTGTTGTGAGACAGCAGTGCTAACCACGGTGCCACTGTACCGCCCCCTTTAATTATTAGAAAGAGTTCCAAGGAATTCCAAGTTTTGGCATCAACTACTTCCTGTGGTAATGAATTCCACAGGCTCACCACTCTCTGGGTGAAGAAATGTTTCCTCATCTCCATCCTAAATGGTCCACCCTGAATCCTCAGACTGTGACCCCTGGTTCTGAGCACACTCACCATCAGGAATATCCTCTGTGCATCTACCCTGTCTAATCCTGTTAGAATTTTATAAGTCTATGAGACCTCCTCTCACTCGTCTGAACTCTAGCAAAAACCACCCTAACCTAATCAATCTCTCCTCATATGTCAGTCTGGCCATCCCCGGGATCAGCCTGACAAACCTTCGCTGCACTCCCTCAAGAGCAAGAGCATCCTTCCTCAGAAAAGGAGTTCAAAACATCTGTCATAAATTTGAATTAACTTTTGAGGAGGTAACCAGGACTGTTTATGATGGTAATGCATTTGCTATGCCTTCATGGACTTTAGCGTGGCTTTTAGACCGTAGATATAAAAGCACATTGAGGCCATTCAGCCCAAAGAGCCTGATCTGCCATTCCATCATAGATGATATCTTTCTCAACCTCATTCTCCTGTCTTCTCGTAACTTTTGATCCCCTTAACAATTAAGAACCGATCTATTTCTCTCTTAAATACATTTAATGACTTGGCCTCCCCAACCTTCTGTGGCAATGAGTTCCACAGAGTCATCACCCTCTGGCTGAAGAATTTCCTCCTCAGCTCCTTCACTCTGAGGCTGTTTCCTAGTGGAAGTATATTCTCCATGTTTACTCAATCCAGGCCTTTCAGTATTCTTCAACTTTCAATCAGATTCTCCCCTCATCTTTTTAAACTCCATCAAGTACAGACCCAGAGTCCTCAATTGCTCCTCCTATGATAAGCCTATCATTCCCAGGATCATTAATTTAAGCCTTCTCTGGACCCTCTCCAACACCAACATATCCTGCCACAGATACAGGGCCTTTCTTTGATAAGGTCCCTCTTGGTCAAGAAAGTAAGAGTGCATAGCATCCAAGGCAAAATGGCACTTTGGATCCTAAATTGACTGAATGGCAGGAAGCAGAGGCTGATGGTAGAGGGATGTTTTTGTGACTGGAAGTGGGGTTCCACAGAGCTTGGTGCTAGGGCCTTTGCTGTTTGTGGTGTGCATTAGTGATGGATTTAAATGTAGGGGTGTGATCTAGAAGTTCATGGACAAAAGGAAAATTGGTGGGATGGGAAATAGTGAGGGGGGTGGTCATTAACTGCAGAAAGGTACTCAGGTGAGTACAGCAGTGGCAAATGGAGTTCAACCTGAAAACGTGAGGTGCTAACAAAGGATGGGAATACACTAGGAATAGTGGGACACTGGAAAGATCAGTCGGACCTTGATGTCCCTATCCACAGATTCCAGGGAGCAGAGCTGGTAAATAAGGTGGTTAAGAAAGCATATGGGATATAATTGCCTATATTAGCTGAGGTATAGGATACTCAAAGGTAGGCTAGGACTGCTTTCTTTGATACAATGAAGGTCAGGAGGGAACCAAGTTCTGAAGGGCACAGCTAGGGTGAATTTTCCATGAGTACACGGGTTAATAACCGGGGGGGTCATAGAGTTAAGGTAAAAGGTAGAATGTTAGGAGGAGAGTTGAGGAGAATTATTTTCATTAAGAGGGTGGTGGGAGTCTGGAATAGAAGTAGAATTGGCTTTAGAATTAGAATTTGCTTTATTGTCACATGTACTCATGAGTATAGTGAAAAGTTTACAAGTTGTCACTTATGGCCCTAACTTAGGTACAAAGATATCTAGGTACAGATTCTTAAGTACAAATTATATGGGGAAAAAAATAGAAAAATAAAGAAATAAAAAGTTCAGAATTACAGTCCTTTCACCCCAGTCTGTGCTGGCACCTAGCCTCTAGACTACAAAAAGAATTAAAAAGAAATCAGACAAATGGAGTCTATCTTCTAAACAAGAGGTCTACAATCACAAATACATGGTTTTTGTAAGGTCTCTGCAAGGTCCTGCAGCCAGAGGGGTTCTCTCTAGGCACTGTCATCACTGCAACCCAGTCCATGCTTCAGGCACCACCACTGCCAAAGACCCTCCTCCACGTCAGACCTTGAGTCCTGAGTTCACACTGCGGGCCTACTTCAGCCGGGATTCCTCTTCTGGGCACCGTCACACCCACGTCCGGCGACCCATTGAGTCCCCGAGTCCAGGCTCTGGGCCTACTGTGGCCCTGCTCTGGGCTACCAGCACTGCCACATCCAGTGACACACCGAATCCCCGAGACCAGGCCCTGGGCCTACTGCGGCCCTGCTCTGGGCTACCAGCACTGCCACATCCAGTGACACATCGAATCCCTGAGTCCAGGCCCTGGGCCTACTGCAGCCCTGCTCTGGGCTACCAGCACTGCCACATCCAGTGACACACCGAATCCCTGAGTCCAGGCTCTGAGCCTACTGCAGTCAGAATCTTCACTCCGAGCATCACCAACCCCACAACCAGCCGACACTGCTCTGGCTTCCCCACAGTGTCAGAAGATGAAGAAAAAAAGAGAAAGAAAAGATGGAAGAAGAAAACAAAATGTAGAAGCAGACAGAGTGGGTGAGCTCTGGGCTCCTGAGCTTAAAGAGCCCACACACTCTGCTGCTACTCTGCCTCCATCTTGAGAATTCACTGCCTGAATGACTGGTTGAATCAGAAAGTTTGTAACACTGAAGCAGTATTTAGATATTCACTTGCATTGACATTGCCTCCAGCATGGTGGGCCAAGAGCTGGAAGACATAATTACAGTTAATCAGGTCTTTGTGGATACAATGGTTAAATGACCTCCTCTGTGCCTTAACCAACGAAATCTCTTGATTTAACCTTCCAACGGTGATATTTCAGGAGGGAGAGAACTGCAGAAATGACCTCCCACTGATAGATGTCACCGTATCCATTTATTTTGCAGGACAGTGACCTGAAACAATACATGGACAACTGCGGGAACATCATGAGCATGTACAATGTCAAGGTGAGAAAAACGTCGAGTTTATTTGAGCCATGGGACTTTTCCAAAATGGAAAACAAAGGTCAGAATTCTGTTTGAAGCATTCCTGTAAGCTGTATGGTTAACAACTCTGGTATAACTTTGGGGGATTTAGTCTCGTGGACCCCTGTTGTGAATTGTCAACTCACACGCATTTCACTATTGGTGTATCCTTTAGACATTGTCAAGATTAGAGTGGTGCTGAAAGCACAGCAGGCCAGGCAACATCCAAGGAGCAGGAAAATCGACATTTTGGGCAAAAGCCCATCATCAGGAATTCACCATTCCTGATGGAGGACCTTTGCCCAAAATGTCACTTCTCCTGCTCCTCGGATGCTGCCTGGCCTGCTGTGCTTTTCCAGCACCACTCTAATCTTGACTCTGATCTCCAGCATCTGCAGTACCCACTTCTGCCTATCCTTTGGACATTCCCAAGCCATTTGGAAAAGGAATAGACTTTGTTACCTGCAGGAGCATATTGCTGCAGATACTGGAATCTGTACTGGAAGCAAAAACACTGGAGATCACAACAGATCAGCTTCAGTTCTGATGAAGAATCTTCTTGACTTGAAGCATTAGCTTGCTCACTCTCCATGGATGCTTCCTGACCTGCTGTGATCGCCAGCACTTCTTGTTTCCAAACTCTGTTACCTGATTGGATTAATCCTCTATGTCACAGAAATCATGCATGTTTTGGTCATTATTAGTTTAAAAGGTATCCTTCATTAAAACGTGGGTGTCACTTGCAAAGCCACTGTCCCTAATTTCTTGTGAACCGAGGGTATTTAAGAGTCAGCGACATTGCAGTGGGTCTGGAGTCATTTGTAGCCAGATTGGGTAAGGTAGGCAGATTTCCCTCCTTTAAAGTGACTCATGAGCAGGTGGGTTTTTAGACAATAATTACTGTTACCAAAGACTGGTTTTGTATTCCACATTTCCGTTTAATGAATTGATATATAATCCCACCAACTGCTAGTGTTGGATTTGAAATGACTGTTCCTGAATAATGCAAGAATTTGCTTGTAACCTCGCTGATGGATTAAGATACGGTATTTTCGAGAATGCTTCCCTTTGTTCACAATAGTGCGATTCCAGCTGGAATCATTTCACACGCTTCATTCTGCCCAGGCGCCAATGTCAGCTGCAAATACAGCAGCGGTCCGTGAGGGATGCTGTACAGAGAGAAGCTTTCTGTGAAGGATACTGTACAGAGAGCAACTTTCTGAGAGACATATTGTACAGAGAGCAGCTTTCTGTCAGAGATACTGTACAGAGAGCAGCTTTCTGTGAGGGGCACTGTACAGAGAGCAGCTTT
This sequence comes from Hemiscyllium ocellatum, assembly GCF_020745735.1. Lineage (NCBI taxonomy): Eukaryota > Metazoa > Chordata > Chondrichthyes > Orectolobiformes > Hemiscylliidae > Hemiscyllium > Hemiscyllium ocellatum. Next base: position 7,270,819 of record NC_083426.1, on the reverse strand, counting down.
CTGTCAGATACTGTACAGAGAGTAACTTTCTGAGAGGGATACTCTACACAGAGCAGATTTCTATGAGAGATACTCTACAGAGAGCAGCGTTCTGTGTGGTGCACTGTACAGTGAGCAGCATTCTGAGAGACATATTTTACAGAGAGCAGCTTTTTGTCAGCGATACTGTACAGAGAGCAGCTTTCTGTTAGAGATATTGTACAGAGAGCAGCTTTCTGAGAGAGATACTGTACAGAGAGGGGCTTTCTGAGAGAGATACTGTACAGAGAGGGGCTTTCTGAGAGAGATAATGTACAGAGAGGGGCTTTCTGTCAGAGATTTTTTTTATTTCAAAATATACTTTATTCATAGAAATAAATCTTTGGTACCTGTGCAATTTGTCATGTCGTTCATAGATATATACATTGCATGTCTTAACATTACAAAGAACAGATTGAATTAATCGAATTTACAGTTATCCTATTTACAATTCCCTTTATTAACCATCCAGTCTCTTATTTTTTAGCTGTGGCTTCAGCGGAACCCACCTACTGAGTGGGTGCCCTGTTATACGATAGCAAGGGAACCTTCTTTAATCCCCAGTTTATGGGGTTACCATTGTCCATTTGACTGTCCTGTCTCTGGGGTAGCTGTCTGCATTCCCATGGTGAGCACGAACTGCTGGACCTTCGCTGGGCTGAGGTAGCTATCCAGCTCCTCACTGGGGTCATTTACCTGCTCTGGTGTCATTGAGCCTTTACATACTGTACAGAGAGCCACTTTCTGAGACACGTATTGTACAGAGAGCAGCTTTCTGTGAGAGGTTCTGTACAGAGAGCAGCTTTCTGTGTGGGGTATTGTGCAGAGAGCAGCTTTCTGTGAGAGATACACTGAGCAGCTTTCTGTTGGAGATACACTGAGCAGCTTCCCGGGAAAAGTACAGTACTCCTAGATTATCGTTTTCTTGAAAAAATGGAGGGGCAGGGTGACAAGAATGTTCGCAAGGACCAACCTGGTGACATAATTGTGGGTGGTGAATGCAAAAGAAAGGCTATAACATTGGAAGAGAAGCTAGATATTATAGAACATTTTGAGTGTAAGGAGAGGATAAGAGACATAGCTTGCTTAATGATGGAATCTACCTTACAGACCATGATGATCCTCTGTCCCTGCATTAACAATATTTTTTAAATGTGCTGTGTTAAATTCACTTTTGCTTCATTGATGAATATGATTCACTCCTTCATTCAGGCTCTACTATACTTTGTGTTAGGCGTTTGGGTGATTTTTGAGCAATTGTGAGTGATATTTATTGCTGACTTGCCCTTGCCCCACTTTTCCCATGGGCCCCATTATTTATATTAAATGACTTTCCATTAAGCGAGCTTTCACTGGAACAGAACTATGGTGTTACAGGAGAACTACTGTATGTCCTTTGGACTTTTGAAATGCATACTCAACAACTTCACTCCACCTCCCTGGAATCAATAAGAGTGTTCACAGGAAATTAAATGAATAAAATTTTCTTTCAAGTCCCCTTCGCTTCTCCCAGAGAATCCGGGTCAACTCAAGTTGAACCCAACCATCAGTTATTTTGCTGAAACAGCTGAGTTACTGAGTAATCAGGCTTCCGAAATTTCCAACACATGAGTCCACTTGCTTTGAAGTAAGAGTCTATTTTGTTTTCTTCCATCCATGTTGCACCTTGTGATCTGGAGGCAGTAATTGAAATTAATGTTTAATGAGCTTTCAACTTCAGTGAGGCGGAATTTGGAAGCACAGAAGTCTTCGCAGCTCCCTCCCTGCCCCATCCATCCTGTCTAGGTCGAGGAAATGAGGTGATGGGTTAGTTAGAAATGTTGATTTTAAAATAGTTCAGACTGTTACATCTTGTCATGCTAATACATAGCAAACAACATGCTTTTTGCTGGAATAATTAATTGGAGAGAACAAGCTGAACCTAATTGTGAAGAAAAGTAAAGAATAAAAAGAGCTCCTGTAACCTGCAGCTTTTGAGCAGTGTCATTATAATTCGGTTTCTGAATTGTAACCTGCACCATATGATGTTCACCGTTCACTCCAGCCGTGCTGGCTTACACTGACTCTGTCCCTGTATCCTGTAGATTTTACAATTGTTTTCAAATTCCCAACAAGGTTGGAATGAACAAGATGATGACACATCTTAGATCATTTTCAAACAGAAAATTGAGAAAAAGTTTGTGTCTTCTGATGAAACATCATTGAGGCAAAACATTATCTCTATTTCTCCCTCTGTTGCTGCTACCATACCTGTCAAGCTGTTCTAACGCTGACTTTTTATATTTGGGGTTTTCCAGCACCCGCATGATTTTGCCTTTGTACTTTCTACATGGTAGATGGCTGGATTTCTCCGTATTAACGCTGTCCACCCTTGTTTCCAATTCCCTGCATGGCCTTTCCTTCCCTATGTCTGTAACCTCCAACAGCTTCTGTCCCAAGGTCAGTACGAGAAGCACAGCAAGTCAGACCCAATCCTCAGATGCTCTCTGACCTGCCATGCTTTTCCAGCTCCGTATGTATTGACTCTGGCGTCCAGCATCTGCAGCCCTTATTGTCTCCGAGCTCCAATTGTTCCAGCATTGACAGCCAAAGACTTCAGCTACCTGGACCTCTGCACTTCTTTCTTCTTCTTTAAGACATTGCTTAAAATCCTTACATCCTTAAACCTCTTTGACTGTGACTTTGGCCACCTATCCTAATTTCTGTTTAGATTACTCGGTGTTGAATTTGGTTTAATTCTGTTCCTCAGAAGCACCTTAAGGCGATGTTTTATTTTGTCTGTTAAAGGTGCTATGTCAATGGATAAATGCACATATTTAAAAATTCATCGGATGTGGCTGTCACTGACCAGGCCCATGTTTATTACCCATGCCTAATTGCCCCAGAGGGCAGTTAAGAGACAACCATTTTGCTGTAGGCCTGGAGTCACATGTAGGTCAGATCAGGGAAGAATGGTAGTTTCCTTCCCTAAAGGACATCAATGAATCAGATGGGTTTTTCCCTTGGCTATCCATGGTCATCATTAGGTTCATATTCCAGATTTTTTTTTTCTTAGAGGGATTCAAATCTGGGTCCCCAGAACATTACCTGGGCCTCCTGATGAAGGGCTTGTGCCCGAAACGTCGAATCTCCTGTTCCTTGGATGCTGCCTGACCTGCTGCGCTTTTCCAGCAACACATTTTCAGCTCTGATCTCCAGCATCTGCAGACCTCACTTTCTCCTCTGAATTAATTGTCTTGTTATAATACAAGGAAGCTATTACCTTCCCACACACATTAAAATAGTTTAAGAAATTGAGTATAGGAGTTGGGGACATTGGTGAGGCCTCTTCTGGAATACTGTGTCCAGTTCTGGTCACCCAGTTATATGAAGGATATTATGAAGCTGCAGAGGGTTCAGAAGAGATTTACCAAGATGTTGCTAAGTATGGAAGGTATGAGTTATAAAGAAAGGGTGGATAGACTGGGACCTTTTTCACTGGAGCATGAGAGGTTGAGAGGTGACCTTATAGCAGTTTATAAAATCTTAAGACCTATCGATGGTGGGTACCTTTTCCCTAGGATGGGGGATTTTGAGACTAAAGGGCACATTTTTAAGGTGAGAAAAAATAGATTTTAAAAAGGGGCAAATTGTTTGCAAATGGGATGAACTTCCTGAGGGTGGATGTGGGCACAATTACAACTTGAACATTTGGAGAAGGACATGAATAGGAAAGATTTGGAGGAAAATGAACCAGGAGCAGGCAAGTGGGGCTAGTTTAGTTTGCAATTATGGTTGGCATGGACTGGTTGGACCAAAGGGTCTCTCTGTGCTGTATGACTCTAAGAAGCTGTAAATGCTGTTAGTTGCAGAAGATGTATCAGCATTTTGAGAGAAGGCAGTGACAAAGTGATAATGTCAGTAACCTCGAGGCTGATGCTCCAGGGACATGGTTTCAGATACAAGAAGAGCTGGAGGAATTTCAATTCTGTGTATAAAATCTGGTATTGAAAGTTAGTGTGGGCGGCACGGTGACACAGTGGTAAACACTGCTGCCTCACAGCGCCTGAGACCCGGGTTCAATTCCCACCTCAGGCGACTGACTGTGTGGAGTTTGCACGTTCTCCCCGTGTCTGCGTGGGTTTCCTCCGGGTGCTCCGGTTTCCTCCCACAGTCCACAGATGTGTGGGTCAGGTGAATTGGCCATGCTAAATTGCCCATAGTGTTAGGTAAGGGGTAAATGTAGGGGTAAGGGTGGGTTGCGCTTTGGCTGTGTGGACTTGTTGGGCCGAAGGGCCTGTTTCCGCACTGTAAGTAATCTAATCTAATCTAATCTAGTCTTAATAATTGTGAAACTGCTGTTGATTGTTGTGAAAACCCATCGTGTTTAAGTTGAGTTAGCGAAGAGAATCCATTGTCCTTACCTACAGAACTACAGTGATGTGGTTGACTCTGAAATGGCATAGCAATCCACTCAGGTCAAGATGATGTAGCGATGCCCTTTTAAAAGGGGTTTGAAATTGCTGGACAGCTTTTGGAAAATATGGAAGGAAGGAAGATGAAGATACAACATCAGATTGACAAACAGGCTGTACTCATAGCTCCGAGCAAACACCTGGAATACTTAGAAATGAATGTAATGGTTATACTGGAGCTGTAATATGAAGTATGTAAGATGGGTTGGACCAGTATGTATCATTTGTACTTTTTATTGTTTTTTTCCTTTTTGGTTATCCTTTGTTGTTGCAACTTACTTGTAACAGAGTTCACCTTCAAGGACTCCATTATGCCTGTAATAATGGGCTGCCTGTGCACATTCCTGATGAAGGACTTTTGCCCGAAATGCTGATTTTCCTGCTCCTCAGATGCTGCCTGACCTGCTGTGCTTTTCCAGCATCACACTAATCTTGCCTGTACACATTGTTGTGCCTCTGCCTGGCAGTTAAGGCAATGGGGAGCTGGAAACAACATAATGACAGAAATAAAATGACTCAGTGTGATTGTCAATGATGTGATGCCTCTCCTGACATAGATATTCATGTTCCAACTATTGAGAGGCCTGGCTTACTGCCACAAGCGCAAGGTTCTACATCGAGACCTGAAGCCACAGAACCTACTCATTAACGAACGAGGAGAGTTAAAACTGGCTGATTTCGGTAAGTTACTTCATTCCTATCATTTTCTTTTGTTTTTACGTTTTGCTCACATCATTAAATTGGGACATTAAGACCAAGGGTTGATCAATGCAGAAATCCCCTGCCCTCTCGGTGAGCAGGATATTCACTCATGGTGTCACAGGTAGTGAGTGTAACCGGGCAAGGTGATGTGAGTGACGGCTACGTTTGGTGAGTGTTGACAATTGAAGGGTGGAATGGCCAAAGGAGAACAGCTCAGAGAGTGCACCTGGAAAGTATTCTCAGGTTAGTATTTTTGAGAAGGCCCAGGTTTGATGAGTTATGAGGAAAGCTAACTTGTAAAGAACAACAACTGGGTTCTGAAGATTAAACTGCAATTACGCAAAGCAATATTTAAATTTAGAAGATTAAATCATGATTTGATTAGAGTTTCCAAGGTATTAATTTAAGAGGAACTGGATGTTACAGGGACTGCAGGTTTGAGTTATAAGGAGGGGATAGATAGGCTGAGATGTTTTCCCTGGAGCATATGAGGGTGACCTTATAGAGATTTATAAAATCATGAGGGGCATGGATCGGGTGAATAGGTAAGGTCCTTTTCCAAGGGTAAGGGAATCCAAAAGTAGAGGGCATAGGCTTAAGGTGAGAGGAGATAGGTTTAAAATGGACCTAAAGGGATAAAGTTTTCACACAGAGGGTGGTAAGTGTACAGAATGAGCTGCCAGAGGAAGTGGTGGAGGCTGGTATAATTAGAACATTTAAAAGACATTTGAATAGGTAAATGGATAGGAAAGGATTAAAGGGAGATGGAACAAATGCAAGCAAATGGGACTAGTTCAGTTTGGGATATCTGGTCGACATAGACAAGTTGGACTGAAGGATCTGTTTCTGTGCGGTGTGATTCTATAACTCTGTGGTTGGGTGAGTCAAGATCCATTATTTCTGCTGGCTGAGGGCTGAGGCCCAAACAGTATAGACTAAACATTGAGGACAAGTTTTTACAACAGGAAAGTTACTTCCGTTAGTGAAGGAATGGTAAAACTCTGCTTAGAGGTCACATAGCTATGCAGAGTCAATTGTTCATTTTTAATCTGAGGTGGATCCCGTTTTTGTTGGTTATCAAGAGATGTTGGCCAAAGGCGGAGCTACATGAAATCTATATTCCCTCTTTTGTTTTCATTTGCACAGACCTCCGACATCCTAGTGTGACAGCAACTTCCCAAACCAGAAGTCTGTGATGGGAACGTTAATTTGGCATAAGGGATCCTTAGGGAGTCTGTGCAGCTTAAAGAGAGCATTGTAGATCAGCCATGATCTCATTGACTGACGTTAGAGGATCTAGGAGCTAAGTAGCCTCCTCATGTTCCTTAGGTGAATTTTCAACTCATTGAAAACCCATTCACTTACACAGAGCTCACTCAGTTCTGTTACAGCTCCACGGTTTGACCAATGTTTGCAATAAGTAATTTAATTCTGGACCAACACAACCCTTTGTGTGGCCTGGATGTGTCTGCCAGCTCTTGTCTCACATATTCATTAAGTCACTTCATTATGTCTATCAGTCACTTCAGTTTGTTTTTAAAATACAGTCCCAAACCCTCATGGAATCTTGGTTCGGAAAACTTGGCCAATTTCTGACATTTGTCCATTAAAAACAGCAATATTGGCCTTGATCTTTAAATGCTGGTTTCCTTTTAGTTGAAAGCGTGCTAGCTAAGGGCCTGGCTACAGATGCACTCCATCTCCTTGCTCTCAGCATTAATATAATCCACACGCTAGCTGCTTAGCCAACTGGGCTCCATGTGCCAGGATTTCTCACCATTGCTGACAAAAGTCATTTTCTTTTATATTCTTTAACAGGATCTGGGCATCATTGCAATTCACTAGCATTCCTAATTTCCCCTCAGACGGTGGTGGTGAGCTGTCTACTTAGAGTGTGTGTGTGTGTGTGTGTGTGTGTGTGTGTGTGTGTGTGTGTGTGTGTGTGTGTGTGTGTGTGTGTGTGTGTGTGTGTGTGTGTGTGTGTAGGTGAATAAGCGAGTGACTGTGTATATGAATCTGAGTGTGTAAGAGTGCACATCGTATAGTGTGTCAGGAGTTAGCTACTGGAAATGGGCATCATTGTGGATGTGAGCTGTAATAGGAAATACTTCTGAATGTCATTTAGTAATCTGGTGTGTGGATAGTTATCAGGAAGGAATTGGGTACCACCAGCCAGTGCCACGGTGACTGTGAACAGGGGAGGCAGCCTGCTGCTCTGTATCATGCCAGTCAGTTGATTGCCAATGGGGCGAAGACGAACTGTGGTTAGCAACCCACACCCCCCATCAGTTGAAGGGCAAAGAAAGCAAGTGTATGGAGATGGTACCACCTCCAGGTTTAAATGGAAATGTATTCCCTTTCCTGGTCAAAATCCTGGGACTCCCTCTCTGACAGCTCTATGGGTGCACCTTTACCCACATAGACTGCATTGATTCATGAAAACGCTCACCACCTTCACGAGGGGCAATTAGGGATGGCAGTAAATGCCAGCAATGCCTACATTATAAGAATGAATTGGCTTCCTTCCTCCGCTCCATTGGATTTCTAAGCTGAGGCACTAATTAGTGTCAATAAATACCCAATTGAAGGCTCAACTTTGCCTTCCTGTCCCCAGTGTCAATAAACATGAAGGAGAAACACCCCTGTGGGGTGAACATTTCTGACAAGAGTGGAACTCATGGACACAGATCCAATGAACACAGTGTTCAATACTCATTAGTGTCTAAGCAAGCAAATGCATGTGGTGGATGGTGATACTGTAAGACTCATGAATATGCTCAAACACCATTAATTGTTTCCCTTTTCTGTTTAGGTCTGGCCAGAGCCAAATCTGTTCCAACTAAGACCTATTCCAATGAAGTGGTAACCTTGTGGTACCGACCCCCAGACGTCCTCATGGGCTCTACAGTATACTCAACGCAGATCGATATGTGGTGAGTGGACGGCAGAAAATTAACATGCTGGCATGTCTCCAACCCTTTAGATTTTACTGCCAGGACCCTTCTAACAATCAGTGGGGTGGCATCAATAACTGTGTGGGAAATAGACAATAATCTAAGATTCATACACTGTGTATCCAGGATTTTCATTCATAGGACAACTTTTAACATGTGCCAAAGTGCTTTACAGCCAATGGTGTGCAGTCATTGTGTAGGAAATAAGGTAACCAATTTGCACACAGCAAGATCCCACAAGCATCAATGAGATAAGTGCCCAGATAATTTGTTTTTAATAATATTGTTTAAGCAGGGCATCAAGGGTAACTCCTATTATTGTTTAAAATATCTATACATTATTTTACAAAAAATGGCATGGACTTCAGATTAACACATCATCTCAAAGGCAGTGATTTCAACAATTCTGTATACTCTCAGACTGCACTAGGAGAATCAACCTACATTTATATGTTCAGGTCTCCAGAGTAGGACTTGGACCTTTAACCTTTTGACTCAGAGCTTAGAGCAATATCTGTCATGTTATGTCTTGCAATATATGTGCAATATCCCTTTAAGAATATATGGTGATACATGAAAAGCTCATGATCATTACAGTACTATGGCATGTGAGAGGGTGGTTAAAAAGGTTTCAGCCTTCATCTAACTGCGCTCTGTCCTCTAACAGCACGACATGCTGAGGATAGGATGCTACAGTACATCTGAAAATCTTCTCATGAACCTAAACAGCAAGTGCCTCTGATTATCGTTGTCAATACCAAGACCTAGAAAAAGAGTTCATTGAATTCTTCAGAATTATGTGATTCAGTGTTGTCTCAATGTTATGGGAGGTAACATGAGAAACACAGTGTGATAGATAATCACCACTTCACACCCTGGTGGCAACCATCAGTTACTGCTTATTAAAAAGTCCTCATGAAGCATGACATAGTCGGAAATCACACAACACCAGTTTAAACTCCAACAAGTTTATCTGAAATCACAAGCTTTCAATACGCTGCTTTTTCATCAGTTGAAGTGGTTCGATGAAGGAACCAAGCTTGTGATTTCAAATAAACCTGTTGAACTATAATCTGGTGTCATGTGACTTCTGACTTTGTCCACCCCAATCCAACACCAGCACCTCCACATCATAAAGATTACATAGTGCTGGTTTGTAAAACATTTTGACAACCAACTACAATAAGCTTGTGTAAACAGATCTCCAATTTAAGTAGCCTGGAGGCATGCTTATCCTCTTTCTATTTAAGGTTAAGACTTATCAAGCTAGTCCTGTGGGGAATCCCCTTACCCGTACAAATCCAGGGAGGAAACAGCCTAATGGCATTAACGGTGAACTGTTAATCCAGAAACTCAGGTAATATCTCGGGTCCAGGTTTGGATGCCTCCATGGCTGATGAATTCAAAAACAAAATCTGGAATTAAGAGTCTGATGATGACCATAAAATCATTGTTGATTGTTGGAAAAACTCAGCAGGTTCACTCAAGTCCTTTAGGCAAGGAAACTGCCATCCTTTCCTGGCCTGGCCTACAAGTGACTCCAACCCCACTGCAATGTGGTTGACTTTCAACTGCTCTCTGGGCAATTAGGGATGGGCCATAAATGCTGGCCTAGACAGCAACGCCCTGATCCTGTGATTGAATAAAATAACAAATTAGCCTACTGCCCTCTGAATCTGGAGATTAGTGGACCTAGGCCGACTCAGTGAATAGTTCTGACCTGTACCAAGCTTGTTGAAGTGTAGATATCTACACCTTTCATCTTTATTCATTCATAGGATGTGGGCATTGCTGGTTGGGCCAGCATTTAATGCCCATTAAGAAGGTGGTGGTGAGATACCTTCCTGTATTGCTGCAATCCACATGCTGTAGGTAGACCCACAATGCCTTGGGGAGGGCAGCGTAATCCTTGGATTTTGTCCCAGCAACATGTTGGATAAATGGTCCAGTTCCAAATTAGGATGGTGAGTTGCTGAGAGGGAAACATGCAGGTGGTAGTGTTCCTATGTATGTGCAGCCCTTGTCCTTCTAGATGGAGTGGCCGTGGGTTTGGAAGATGCTTTCTTAGGACCCTTGGTGTATTTCTGCAGTGTGTCTTGTAAACACTGCTGTTACTATGCCTCCGTGGTAGAGGGACTGAATATTTGTGGATGTGGTATCGATGAAGCTTTAAACTGATCATATCCCAATTAATCGCTCTGAAGTAGACAGAGTTGTGTAGATTATCGATCTACTCTAGACTGCGTCTATTGCAGCACATAGCTCTGTTCTGGATTCAGGCCATTGCATTGTATGTGTGACAATTCCAATCGCCTTTTCTGTGCTCATCATTCCAGGGGAGTTGGTTGTATTCTATATGAAATGGCTGCGGGAAGGCCTCTGTTCCCTGGGTCCACAGTGAAGGAGGAATTGCACTTAATTTTCAGGTTTTTAGGTAAGTGGAGTATTGATGAACCGTGATTGAGACATACAGAATACACTAAGCCCCAGTTCCTGATGTGATTAGCGAGTCCAGAGTTTAGCTATCCAAGTTAAATGCATTTGTGACAAAGGCGTTAGCTATGCTGAAAACTATCATTAGGAAAACAATTAAGGTGAATATGTCTTTACAAAACATAATAATAATGCCTTTACAACTCTGGGATCTTGAATTATGCAACTTCAGAAACTGTCCTCATGATGACTACTCTCCATTTTTGCTACATTCTCACCCCCATGCAGCTCTGTCTTGTTTGTAGGAGCAAATGACTGCAGATGCTGGAATCTACACTGAAAACAACAAATGCTGGAGATCACAGCAGGTCAGGCCGCATCCATGGAGAGAGAGCAAGCTAACGTTTCGAATCTAGACAACTCTGATGAAGTTCTACGTGACTCTGATTGTTGGGGAGGCAATAGTCTACTGGTATTATTGCAGGACTATTAATCCAGACACCCAGATAACATTCTGGGGACCTGTATTCAAATCCCGTCACAGCAGGTGGTGGAATTTAAATTCAATAAATATTTGGAATTAAGGATCTAATGAAGACCATGAATCCACTGTTGATTATTGGGAAAAACCCATCTGGTTCACTCATGACCTTTAGGGAAGGAAACTGCCATCCTTACCTGGTCTGGCCTACATGTGACTCCAGACCCACAGCAATGTCATTGCCTCTTAACTGCCCTTGGGCACTTAGGGATGGGAAATAAATGCAGGCGTGGCCAGTGACACCCTCATCCTGTGAATGAATAAAAAAAACCACTGTGATCTCCAGCATTTCTTGTCTTATTTGTATTTTTACTTTGCTCTCAATAGAGAGGAACCCTTTTCTCCCTGTCATACCTTGATTTAAATCCAATTTACTTCTTTTCTTTTCTCTTTCACCATAATGAACAAACTCTTTGCGTTTGCCTTGTGCCTCTACCCCATTTGTTCCCTTTGCTCCTCCTCCTCCTCCTTTCTTGAAAGTATGAAAAAAAAGCACTTTCCAACCTTTGCAGTTTTGAAGAAGAGTTATTCTGGACTCAGAACATGTTTCTCTCTCTGCAGTTCTGCCAGAGCTGTCGAGTTTCTCCAGCAATTACTGTTTTTGCTTCAGATCTTCAGTATCTGCAGTATTTTATGTTTATTACAAAACCACAATTTTCCATGAAACTAGACATTTCACGAGAGCTTCAGAAAAGAAAATGCAAGCTACTCATTGCGATATGAGGGCAGATGACTAAAAGCTTAGTCAAAGATGTAGGTTTTTAGATAAAAGTAAAAGGATGCTGAACGATGTTGTCTGTTACAGAAAGACATAGAGAAGCTGGGCTGAGAGATGACAAATGGAATTTAATGTGGAAAAGTGTGAGGTGATTCACTTTGGAAGGAGTAACAGGAATAAAGAGTACTGGGCTAATGGTAAGATTCTTGGTAGTGTGGAAGAGCAGAGATATCTCGGTGTCCTTGTACATAGATCCCTGAAAGTTGTCACCCAGGCTGATAGGGTTGTTAAGAAGGCGTACGATGTGTTAGCTTTATGGTAGAGGGCTTGAGTTTTAGAGCCACGAGGTCATGCTGCCGCTTACAAAACACTGGTGCAGCCGCACTTGAAGTGTTGCATACAGTTCTGGTCACCGCATTACAGGAAGGATGTGGAAGCTTTGGAAAAGGATGTTGCTTGGTATGGAGGGAAGGTCTTATGAGGAAAGGCTGAGGGACTTGAGGCTGTTTTCATCAGGGAGAAGAAGATTGAGAGGTGACTTAATTGAGACATGTAAGATAATCAGAGGGTTAGATAGAATGGACAGTGAGAGCCTTTTTCCTCGGATGGTGATGGCTAGCACAAGAGGACATAGCTATAAATTGAGGGGTGATAGATATAGGACAGATGTCAGAGGTAGTTTCTTTACTCAGAGAGTAATAGGGGCGTGGAATGCACTGCCTGCAATGGTAGTAGACTCCCAACTTTAAGAGCAGTTAAATGGTCATTGGATAAACATATAGATGAAAATGGAATAGTGTAGGCGTCAGATTGGTTCCACAGGTCAGTGCAACATGGAGGGCCGAAGGGCCTGTACTATGTTGTAATGTTCTATATAATGTTCTATATTCTATAAAATACCACGGATTTGAAAACTGAAATAAAACAGAAAATGCAGGAGAGACTCAAAGGTCTCACAGCAAAAGGGATGTTTAGGGAGGGAATTCCAAAGCTTGGAGCTCAGGCAGCTGAAGTCAGAGCCACCAGTGGTGGAGCGATTACAACTGGCAATGCATATGTGAGCCCAAATTAAAGGATTGCAGATATCTTAGAGGGTTATGGGCTGGTGGGGATTACAGTGGATAAGGCCATCGAAGGTTTTGAAAGCAAAGGTGAGAAACTTTGGCTTGTTGCTTGACTGGGAGCCAGTGAAAATAGGATCAATAGGGGAATGGGACTTCCTGTGAGTTAAGGCATTGGCAGTTGAATTTTGGATCCCATCAGGTTTATGGAAGGTTGAACATGGGAGACCAGCCAGGCATGCTTCGGTATAATTGAGTTAAAGGTAAGAAGCCCTAATGGTTTCAGCAGCAGGTGAACTGAGGCAGAACTGAGTATTGTTATGGAAGTGAAAAGATGAAAGTGAATCTTAGTTAAGGTACAATATGTATTTGAAAACTCATGCAAGGGTCAGATAACACACCAGGGCTCCACATTGCTGGTCTTATTTTAAGAGTCTTAACAGGGACACAGTCGCAATTAGTGTTTCGCGAACAACCTTTTCTCTAAAATCCAGTTTCTCTGGATCAAAATGGAATGGATGGAAGAGCTCAGAGCTTCAATCAATTGTGATGACCATAAGATGTGGGAGAAGACCATTCGGCCCATTGTGCCTGCTCTGCCATTCAATGAGACCATGGCTGACCTGATAATCCTCAGCTCAATTTTTCTGCCTTAACCTCATAACCCTTCATTCTCCTACTGAGTAAAAGTGCAATTAATTATTTTTAATATTTTATTCTGCGAATGTCTTGTTCCAGGGACTCCAGCAGAAGACACATGGCCAGGAATTACATCCAATGAAGAATTCAAGGCTTATAATTTCCCTTACTACCGACCACAACCAATGATACATCATGTTCCCAGGTACACTGCAAGCCATCGTCCTTATTTCTCCCTTTACTGTAAATCAAGTATTTGCTTGAGTTTACTGCATGTCAGACCATTCTGCCCACTATGTCTAAACTGTTACTAATTTTTTAAATGTGAACTGGGCTTTGCTGACAAGGATGCCCATCCCTAATTGCCCCGATTGAGTGGCTCGCTACAGCTACTTCAGAGTGCAGTGAAAAGTCAATTACATTGCTATGGGTCTGGAGTCACACAATTGCCAGACCAGGTAAGGATGGCAGATTTCCTTCCTTGAAGGGCATTAGAGAATCAGATTATTTTTAACAACAATCAATGATAGTTTTGTACTCAACACTATGAGACTGGTCTTAGAACATAGAAGGATACAGCGCAGTACAGGCCCTTCGGCCCTCGATGTTGCGCCGACCGAATCCTACCTAACCTATACTAGCCCAATAACTTCCAAATGCCTATCCAATGCCCGCTTAAATGATCATAAAGAAGGAGAGTTCACCACTGATACGGGCAGGGCATTCCATGAACTCACAACCCGCTGTGTGAAGAATCTACCCCTAACATCTGTCCTATACCTACCACCCCTTAATTTAAAGCTATGTCCCCTAGTAACACCTGACTCCATTAGCGGTAAAAGGTTCTTAGTATCTACCCTATCTAAACCCCTAATCATCTTATACACTTCTATCAGATCTCCCCTAAACCTTCTCTTCTCCAATGAGAACAGCCCCAAGTGCCTCAGCCTTTCCTCATAAGATTTTCCTACCATTCCAGGCAACATCCTGGTAAACCTCCTCTGCACTCGTTCTAAAGCTTCCACATCCTTCCTATAGTATGGCGACCAAAACTGCACACAATACTCCAGATGAGGCCTCACCAGAGTCTTATACAACTGCAACATGACCTCAGGACTCCGGAACTCAATTCCTCTGCCAATAAAGCCCAGTACACCATATGCCTTCCTCACAGCAGTATTTACCTGGGTGGCAACTTTCAGAGATCTGTGTACATGGACACCAAGATCCCTCTGCTCATCCACACTACCAAGTAGCCTACCATTAGCCCAGTAATCCATCATCTTGTTATTCCTACCAAAGTGAATGACTTCGCACTTAGCTACATTGAATTCCATTTGCCACATTTCCGCCCAGCTCTGCAACTTATCTATATCCCGCTGTAACCTACCACTTCCTTCCTCACTATCCACAACTCCACCGACTTTTGTGTCATCCGCAAACTTGCTTACCCAGCTTTCAAGTCCTTCCTCTAGATCATTTATAAAGATAACAAAAAGCAATGGTCCCAAAACAGATCCTTGTGGTACACCGCTAGTAACTGCGCTCCAAGATGAACATAATCCATCAACTACTACCCTCTGTCTCCTTCCAGCCAGCCAATTCCTAATCCAAACCTCTAATGTATCCTCAATGCCATACCTCCGTAGTTTTAGCATTAGCCTACCATGGGGAACCTTATCGAACGCCTTACTAAAATCCATATACACAACATCTACTGCTTTACCCTCGTCCACTTCCTTAGTCACCTTCTCAAAGAACTCAATAAGGTTTGTGAGGCACGACCTGCCCTTCACAAAACCATGCTGGCTATCCCTGATCACATTATTCCTACCCAGATGTTCATAAATCTTATCCCTTACCATTCTCTCTAAGACTTTGCCCACCACTGAAGTCAGACTCACTGGCCTATAGTTACTAGGGCTATCCCTACTCCCTTTCTTGAACAATGGGACCACATTCTATCCTCCAGTCCTCTGGTACTATTCCCGTTGACAATGACGACATAAAAATCCAGGCCAATGGCTCTGCTATCTCCTCCCTAGCTTCCCATAGGATCCTGGGGTAAATGCCATCAGGCCCAGGAGACTTATCTATATTCATCCTTTCCAATATTCCCAAAACCTCTTCCCTGCATATTTCCAGGGCATCCATTCTAATTATTTGTGATTCCATATTCACATCAGCAACAGTGTCCTGTTCCTGAGTGAATACTGATGAAAAGTACTGATTTAATGTCTCTCCAATCTCCTCCGCCTCCACACACAACTTCCCACTACTATCCTTGACTGGACCGATACCTACCCTAGTCATCCTTTTATTCTTGACATACCTATAGAAAGCCTTTGGGTTTTCCCTAATCCTACCAGCTAAAGACTTTTCATGTCCCCTTCTCGCTTCTCTTAGCTCCCTCTTTAGCTCCTTCCTGGTCTTGATTTCCACCATCATTAATTTCACCCAGCTGTCTTGGTGAGGATTTGTCTCCCCAGGGTGTTTGGGTGGCATGGTGGCTTAATGGTTAACACTGCTGCCTCACAGCACTAGGAACCCTGGTTTGATTCACCTCTTGGGCGAATGTCTTTGTGGAGTTTGCACATTCTCCCCGGGTCTATGTGGTTTTCTTCTGTGTGCTCTGGTTTCCTCCCACCATCCAAAAATGTACAGGTTAGGTGGATTGGCCATGCTAAATTACCCGCAGTATCAAGGGATATACCGGCTAGGTAGTTTAGCCATGGGCAATGCAGGGTTACAGGGATAGGGTAGGGGGGTGGGTCTGGGTGGGGTGCTCTTCTGAGAGTCGGTGTGGACTTAATGGGCCAAATGGCCTGATTCTTCATTGTAGGGATTCTATATTAGCCTGGGTCTTTAGATCAGTAATTCAGTTATATTATCACCACACCAGATATATAAATATATTATGCATGTTATGATATCCATAGCATTGTTCACTGTGATTTGGTGATCTTATCTCTGAATCAAAAGTTTCAAATGGTTTCAAATCTGTCTCCGGAAACCTGAGCCCATGCATTTGTTATAACTGAGGAAATACTGCACTATCAGAATTGCTGTCTTTGTGACAAGATTTTGAACTGATGTTGCACTTGGTTGTTACCAGCTGGAAGCAGGTCTTTGTTGAATAGATTGTGTTTCTGTCACGTTTCTCTGGCTGCTATTTTTAACGTAGCAAATTCAGATTTATTTAAAATGAGTTGGCACAGTCTCTAAAACCTGGACTGAGGAATTTCAGGTGAATATTTTAAGTGTCAATATTAGTAAGGATAACTTCAAGACTGTGTTTATGTCTATAATTATCTATGAAAAGATTTCAATCTCTTGAGAATGTTTCAATTTCTGTGTTTCTCCAGATTGGACGCTGAAGGTCTAGACCTTTTTGCAAACCTTTTACTGGTAAGCAACTAAGTAATTAATAAATTACAAACGCATTTCTCTAACAGTATGCATTATAATGACTTTTCCATATATTTCCACTGACGAGAATGTTCTCATGCAATTTTGAATTATAACAAGAATTGTTGTTGTTCTTGAACAGGATGTGAGTATTGCTAGCCCAGTTAGTGTTGACTGTCCACACTTAATTGCCCTTCAGATGGGAGTTGATGTTCTTGTAGTTGCTTGTGGCAGTGTTACAGCTACAACACTGGTTGAAGGCAGCTAAGGAATTTTTCACAACAACAGCTAAGAGATTGCGATTCACCTCCAAATTAGGATGGTGTTAGCTGAGTGGTGGACTTGTTGGAGACAGTGTCCTCATGTATCTGTTGCCCTTTGGGTAGGAAAAGAAGATTAGGAAGATACTGTGAAAATTGTCTTGATGAGTTACTGCACTGCATCTTGTTGATAATGGACAACCATCCTAGTTCTTCGAGTATCTCCACGTAACATCTTCCCCACTGGCCCGATGGTCGAAACTTTTCAGTCAGAATTGCATGAGGCAGGTTAACCATTACCCTGAAGGAGTGAAGAACCTGTTAGAAACCCCAAAACTCAGGATAAGAAATGCTGAGAAATTGTTTCTGCAAAGGTGTACAGAGAGGTTCCATTCTGCAATGCCACAAGCCAGCAGTATGGGCATTGTTGGTGAGTGCAGCAAACAATCAGATTGCTCTGCTGCTCTGTGAGGGTTCGGCTCCTGTTGCTCAGGAATGTGTTTTGTGCAAAGATCAGCAAAGGAACTGAGGGCGAAGTGAGGAAAACATTTTATAGAATGCATTGGCTGGGGGCAGATTCAATTAACCTGCTGTGCTTTTCCAGCACCACACTCTCAACACAGATTCAATTGAGACATTCAAGAGAGCATTGGATAAGAATAATGTGCAGGGTTATGGGAAAACGCAGGGGATTGGCACGAAGTAACAATGCTCATTTAACAGACCAGTGCAAGCATGACGGGTGGTTGGACTTCCTCTGTGATGTAACACATCTGTTATACTGTGAGTTTACTTTTGAGACTCTTGATGGAAACAGGCTTATTTAAACGTGGGCTTGTCTCTTCCTCTTGAACTGTGCTGCTTTCACTGAAGTTGGGTCAAGTCAGAGTGCAGGGTTTGCTGCTGGATGCTGACTGTCATTTCAATTCTTTTCTCAATCTCAGTACGAGGCCAAGAAGAGGATTTCAGCTGAGGATGCTCTCCAACACCTTTATTTCAAGAACTTGGGTGAAAGAGTGCACTTTCTACCAGACAGTGAGTCTCTGCTCAATGTGGAATCCTTTCCCTCTCTATGCCGAGATCTCGTGTTTTGCTGTTAAGTTGTTTGGGGTTTTGGGGGCTCGATTGTTCTCACTGGCATTTTGAAATGTCCCAATCTGCCTGAGCATTAGGAGTAATACCATGGCTGCAGCAATACACTGTCATGACTCTGAGGCCAAAAGGTTAGGAATTTAAGTACAACTCAAGTGACTTGAGCCTTTTATTAATGCCAACACCTGCAGTGCAGTGGCTTTTGGATATGACATTAAACTAAGACCCTGCTGTACTTTTCAAAGAAATTCTCCACTCAACTAATAACAGAAAATAATATATAATCTCTTCATTGATTTATTGACTTTTGTTGAATCTTGCTCTGCACAAACCTAGAAAAAGCATAGAAGAAGGCCATTCAAGCCATTGTGTCCCTGCAAGCTCTCAGGAAGAACATCTCCTGCTCTCCACCTTTTCTTTGTAACCTTTCAACTGTTTCTCAGCAAATGTTGAGCCTTCTTAAAAAGAAACACGTTTGAACTTACTTCCATCACACTCTGAGGCTGTGCATTCCCAGTCCTGACCACCTGCTGTACTTCCTTATGTTGCAATTGGTACCCATACTATGTATTTTAAGTCTCTGTCCTCTGGTTCCATTAAGAATGATTTCTCCCTGTCTCCTCTGTCCTGGTCCCTCATGCACATCTCCAAGAAATGTCCTTTAAACCTTCAACGTCTCCAAAAAGAACAAGTCCCAGTTCCTCCAGTCTATTCATGCAACTGAAGTCCCTCAACCCTAGAACCATTCTCCTGAACCTTTTCCACACTCTCTCTCAAATCTTCACATCCTTCCTAAAACACAGTACTCAGGATTGCACACAACATCCGGTTGAGGCCAAAGCTGTATTGTATACAGATCATCATTACTTGCTCGTTTGTTTGCTCTGTGTCAATATTGATAAAGCAAGGATATCGCGTGTTTCATTAACCATTTTCTCAACCTGCATCAGAATTATTCAATGATTTGTCTACAAATACCTCCAGGTCGCTGAGCTCTAGCACCCACTCTAGAATTGTATCCTTTATGTTGAATCATTTGTTGTTCCTCCACCAATAATGGATCGCTTCACACTTCTTTGTTTTGATATTTTTCTGCCTTGTGTCTACTAGTTGCTCTTGAGAAGGTGGTGGTGACAACTAAGGGCAGGCAATAAATGCTGGGTAGCCAGCAACACCCAGGTCCCACCAGAGAATACAGAAAGGATAGCTTCACTACATCCTTGAGGGTTTATCACTGCTGACAATTTGCAGTTCTTACCGAGTTTGTGACATTTGCAAATTGTGAGATTTTGCCACGTCTAATTCATGGTGCCCCTTTATTGACCATCTTTTGATCTGAAAAACAACCATTCTCCACTAATCTCTTTTCCCAGATATTCAGTCAACCTTGTTCACTGTCCTTTATGCTCCCTGGGCGTAAACTTTGCACTCAAAAGTTTTCTGTAAATGCTTTCAAGTGGCCCGACGTTGAGGAAGGGGTAAAATCAATGTTCAGACTGTTGCTAATGGGGGAGAAATGATCATTTAACTATAGAACGCTCTGCCTGAGACTGACACAACTCTTCTGATCTAAAAGCACGGGCTGGCGTGAACAACAAAATCACTCCGCTTGGAGTCCATCTGTCTCAATGAACACTGATATTTTTAAAATTGTAAAGCTCAGAAGACAAGGCCCTCTCCAGCAGCCATTACCTTTAGGAGAACAGTGGGCGGCACGGTGGCACAGTGGTTAGCACTGCTGCCTCACAGCGCCTGAGACCCGGGTTCAATTCCCGACTCAGGCGACTGACTGTGTGGAGTTTGCACGTTCTCCCCGTGTCTGCGTGGGTTTCCTCCGGGTGCTCCGGTTTCCTCCCACAGTCCAAAGATGTGCGGGCCAGGTGAATTGGCCATGCTAAATTGCCCATAGTGTTAGGTAAAGGGTAAATGTAGGGGTATGGGTGGGTTGCGCTTCGGCGGGTCGGTGTGGACTTGTTGGGCCGAAGGGCCTGTTTCCACACTGTAAGTCTAATCTAATCTAAAAACCTGAGGCAATTCAACTCCTCAAATTGGCCTACACTTCTAATTTCTAATGTTGATATTTTGTTTGTATGTTCAGCTGCATTCCTCCATTCAGTTAGATCATGGCTGACTTGCAGCTCTACTCCATTAATTCAGTGATGCTACCATCACTGAATCAATTTCTGATTTTGTAATTGCACCCTTTCTGTCCCAGTCGAATTTTCTTGTTACCATCATGAATCCCCCACTTTCAACATCCTTGGGGTAACCATTGACTGGAAACTCAACTGGACCCGTTACATAAATAATGTGGTTCCAAGAGCAGGTCAGAGGCTAGGAATACAGTGACTCCTGACTCTCCAAAGCATGTCCACCATCTGCAAGGCACAAATCAGGAGTGTGATGAAATACTCTGCACTTGCCTGGATGGCAAAAGCTCCAACAACACTCAAGACGCTTGACACTATCCAGGACAAAGCAGCCCGCTTGATTAGCCCCACATCCACAAACATCCACTCCTTCCACCACCAATGCTCAGCTGCAACAGTTTGTTCTATCCACAAGGTCTACTGTAGAAATTTACCCAAGGCTTCTTTCGATACCACCTTCCAAACCCATGACCACTTCCATTTAGAATGTCAAGGGCAGCAGACACATGGGAGTACCACCACCTTCAAGTTCCCCTCCACTCACCATCCTGACTCGGAAATATATCTCTGTTCCTTCACTGCTGCTCTGCCTAAATCCTAGAATTCTCCCTAATAGCATTGTGGGTTGATCTACAGCACAAGAGCTGCAGCAGTTCAAGATGGCAGCTCATCACCACCTTCTCAAGGGCAACTAGAGATGGGCAATAAATGCTGGCCAGCCGGTGAAGCTATATCTCACAAATGTATATTTAAAAAATCCTGCCTTGCTTCTGTGACCCTTAATACCCTCACCTAACAAATATCCATCAAACTCAGTTTTGATATTTTCAATTGACTTGGCCCTCAGCAATTACCTTCGACCTCTAGCGTCAACACCTTCCTGGGAAAAGAAGTTGAGATCTCCACACGGCACTTTGTATAAAGAAGTGCTTCTTGACTTCACTCCTGATGACCTAAATGCTAACTTTAAAGTCATGTCCTGTTGCTCTGGGCTTTCCCACCAGATGATCTTTGTCAATCAGCACTAACAAAGCTTTTAATCTGCTTCAACACCTCAATTAAATCACCCATTGATCTGCTGTACCAGAGGAAATACAACCCCAGTCTCTGTTCCGTCACTCAACTGGCAAGGTTAACTCTGTGTCTTGCTCCACAGGTGCTGTCAGACCTGTTGAGTTCCTCCAGCACTTTCTGATTTTATATTGCACCCTTTATGCCCCAGTCTAATTTTCATGGTAGATGTGTGGTGGGATGTTCTCTTGGTCCTTGTTGACCTATTTCCCCAGGTCACTTTGAATTGTCTCTCACTGAGATTGCGGCTCAGTTGACTGGATGGCTGGTTTGCAATGCAATGTGATGCCAACAGTGTGGGTTCGATTTCCGAATCAGCTGAGGTTACCATGAAGAGCTTGCCTTCTCAATCTCGCTCTTCACCTGAGGGGTGGTGACCATCAGGTTAAACCGCCATCAGTCATTTCTGTCTCTAATGAGAGAGCAGTGCGGTGGTGTGGCCAGATTATGGGGACTTTATCTTTTACTAACGGCTAACTGTATTCCGCACGTCACACCCAATCCCTGCTATTGCCTCCCTCCCTCCACTCCATTTCCTCCATCAATCTCTTGGAAAATCTACTTCCAGTCTTGTTTTGAGCAGATCTACAGACTGTCATGTCTATTCAAGTTCAAAGGTAACTGGTTACAAAAGCCCCTTTACTTACAATATCAAACAGACAGACCGTGCTGTACATATTGTATAATGAGGGCCTCAAATTGCAAATATTTCTGCTTAATGTTACTAAACCGTTCCGGTTAAATCAACATTCAGTTCACAGCTTTTACTCAATGTTCTGTCCCCCATTCCGACATGATTTCTGTTGGATGTGAAACTCATTCTGCTCTGTTGCATGTGCATCCACAATAATGAAACAATTGTCCTTCTCAAATCATTTAAAATATTTCCAGATGAATTATAAGATGCCTGGTGTTATATTTCAGTTCTCACCATGAGAATGCAATCCAGGAAGAGTAGGGACTGGGCAAACCTTTTATGTTCAAGCAGCTTGCCTATTGTCACTGTTTAGATTCACTCAGGTTAGTTGTTGGTTGTGAAATGGTTGATGATTGCTTATTGACCCACACATGGTACAAGGTCAAACCCACCACAGAACTTCCAAAATATTCCAAGGAGTGGCAGTTGGATTGCCATTCTGCTCAAATATTATTTTTCATAAGTACTGAACGCCATATTTCTAGTCAGGAATTCCCTTTCCAGCTCAAAGAACAAAAAACAAAGAAACTTTACAGCCCAGGAACAGGCCCTTCGGCCCTCCAAGCCTGTGCCAATCCAAATCCACTCTCTAAACCTATTGACAAATTTCTCAGCATCTGTCTCCTCTGCTCCTCACCGACTCATGCATCTGTCCAGACGTACCTTAAATGAATCTACCATGCCTGCCTCTACTACCTCTGCTGGCAACGCGTTCCAGGCACCTACCACCCTCGGTGTAAAGTACTTTGCACGTATATCCCCCTTAAACTTTCCAGCTCTCACCTTGAAAGCATGACTTCTCATTATTGAATCCTTCACCCCGGACAAAAAACTTATCTTGATCCACCTTGTCTATGCCCTTCATGATTTTGTAGAGCTCAGCCAGGTTCCCTCTCAGTCTCCTTTTTTCTAATGAAAACAATCCTAACCTACTCAACCTCTCTTCATAGCTAGCACCTTCCATACCAGGCAACATCCTTGTAAACTTTCTCTGCACCCTCTCCAAAGCGTCCACATCCTTTTGGTAATGTGGCGACCAGAACTGTACACAGTATTCTAAACACGGCCGAACCAATGTCTTGTACAATTTTAATATGATCTGCCAGCTCTTATACTCAATACCCTGTCTGATGAAGGCAAGCACACTATATGCCTTCTTGACCACTCTATCCACCTGTGCATCAACCCTCAGGGTACAATGGACCTGCACTCCCAGATCTCTGCTCATCGACTTTTCCCAAGGTTCTTCTGTTTACAGTATAGTTTGCTCTAAAACTCCCCAAAATACATCACCTCACATTTTCCTGGATTGAACTCCATCAGCCATTTCTCCACCCAACTCTCCAGTCTATCTATATCCTCCTGTACCCTCTGACAGTCCCTTATGCTTTCTGCTACTCCACCAATCTTCGTGTCATCTGCAAACCTAATGATCATACCAATAATGCCCTCTTCCAGATCATTTGTGTATATCACAAACAACAGTGGCCCCTATACTGATCTTTCTCCATTTTGAGAGACTTCCCTCAACTACTACTCTCTGTCTCCTGTTGCTCAACCAGTTCTTTAACCACCTAGCTAGAATACTCTGCACACCATGTGACTTCACTTTCTCCATTAGTTTACCATGGGGAACCTTATCAAACGCCTTACTAAAGTCCATGTATATGACATCAACAGCCTTCCTTAATCTATCGCTTCCTCAAATAACTCTACAAAGTTGTTAAGACATGATCTCCCCCGCATAAAACCATGTCGTCTATCACTGATAAGCCCATTCTTTTCCAAATATATATAGATATTATCCCTCAGTACCTTCTCCAAAAACTTTCTCACCACTGATGTCAGACTCACTGGTCTGTAGTTACCTGGAATATCCCTACTACCCTTCTTGTTCAGGGGGACAACATAAGCAACCCTCCAGTCCTCTGACACCTCACCTGTGTTTAAGGATGCTACAAAGATATCCGTCAGGGCCCCAGCTATTTCCCCTCTAGCCTCCCTCAGCTACCTGGGATAGATCCCATCCGGTCCTTCTGGAATGTACAGTTGAACCCAGCACAGTTCCTCTGTTGTACAGGGTAGATGGCAGGAGTCAGAATCCTGTCCTGTTTTACAATAAGCAGACAGCGTGCTGAGCTCTGAGATTTCAGTGTCCAACAGCACAACCAGCCACACTGACAGCCATTGTGAAAGGGTCAGCTTGTAAAGTAAGGGTGGAGTTAGGGTGGCACTTTTAGTTAAGGGCTCAGGCTGTCAACTGGATAGGGTGCCAATGGGTAGGGTGCCAGGGTGAAATAGTACTGGTGCCAGGTAAGTGTGTGTGTGGGGGGCGGGGGGGGGGGGGGGGGGGGGGGGGGGGGGTGATGTTGGGGAACGATGAATGTGTTAAGGCCATTTGTTCAGGTGGCAAGTTTGGGAGGGGTGGGTGTTTGTGGGGCTTCTGCCTGGTGGTAATCATGTTAGGTTGGGGTTTGAAGGGGTTATCAGGGGTATCAGGAACTTTTCTAGCAATCGATAGTCATTAAACTGCTGCCATTAGACTCGCTTTTTAATCCCATACTTTTTATAAACTTGAAATCCAATTTCACTATCTGCCATAGGGGGATTCAAGTGGATGAGCTCGAAGCATTAGCCTGGGTTTCAGGATTACTCGTTCTCTGATATTGCCATTATATTGGGGCATCCCTTTGCAAAAGCATTATAAACCAGACTATAACATTGAGCTGCAGAAGGAGGTATGAGGTGAGGGGGCCACGGAGGTAAGTTTTAAGGAATCTTGGAGGACAGTTTTAGTGAGGCTGAGATTGCAGAGCTCAGGGTCCAGATAGCTGAACGCAGTGCTGGCGATAGCGGCATGATTAAAATCAGACAGGTTCAAGAGGTCAGAATTCGAGGAACACAGATAACTTGGTGGGCTGTTGGTTGGGAGGGGGTTATAAAGATGGAGAAGAATGGAAACGATCATGGAGGGATTTGAAAACCAGGGTGAGGATTTTGAAATGAAGACATCATTTGACCAGACACTGTTGTAAGTCAATGAAAACAGTGAGGCCAGGAGAATGGGACTTTTGTTGCATGGGACCAATTGGGTTGAGTGGTCTGTTTCTGCTTGATCACCACCTGATACCAAAGTGTCCTGTGGAGGTGGTGTACAGCAAACTGGCAGGATACCATGCCCTATTCTCCCCTCCTGACCACATGGGAATGATGCTGGTGAGGCACTGCCTGTCTGGACACTCTGTTTTGCCTAAAGTACTATATGGACTGAGTATGATGGTACAAAGCAAACTTTAGCCACAGATCGCTGAACCAAATTCTCTTTTTTTATCTTTCACTCCTGTACAGCTGTTAGTATTTTCACATTGAAAGAAATCCAGTTGCAGAAGGATCCTGGTTATCGAGGGTCTTCATATCCCCAGTCTGGTAAGTTTGTGTGGCTTGCCAGACCAATGTATTGATCAGAACTGCTGGGGAGAAGAAAAAAAAGCAAAAGATATATTGATGATTAGTGAAGGAAACTGCAGAGATTCCTCTATAAAACAATTTAACATTAAAGCTGGATAACAAAGTTTCAGGGAATCTCCTAGGTAACATTCATATTCTGGGATTGGCATTCCCAGAATAACTGGGATCAAAACACTGGCATTCCCAGAGTGGCCAGGATCAGCGCATTGTTATTCCCATAATAGCTGGGATCAGGGCATTGGTTTTCCCACAGTAACTGGGATCAGGGCACTGGTTTTCCCACAGTAACTGGGATCAGGGCACTGGTATTCCTGGGCTAAAGTGGAATCAGAGTGCTGATATCCCCAGAGTAACTTGCTACCTGAGGTAGTAGTTGATTTTAGATATATTTAATGGGAGGTTTGATAAGCACATGAGGGAGAAGGGACAAAAGGGTTATGGTGATAGAGTTACATGGGAAAGGGTGGCTGGAGGTTCAACTGCAGCAGAACGGTCAGCATGGGCTGAATGGCCTGTTCCTGCATATAACATGTCACATCTAGCAGGATCTGACCTGTCATTTTCCATTTTTCAGCCCGGGGCAAGAATCGAAGGCAAAGTGTTTTATTTTAGACGGATCCGTGCTCCTGTCTCGTCCCCACATTACAGAAGAACACAGTCACTTTATGGTGGGGGTGTGGAGGGAGAGTTGAGGGCGGGGGAAGCTTCATTATTGCAGCCTGGAACGGGACCAGGTGAGGCTCCAGCAGTAATCCAAGATGATGTCTGCGTGAGATCAGTATCCTTCAACTGTGATGTTACACATTAACTGAAATCACCAGGAACAGGAGGACTCCAATCACAGCCTCAGGTTTGCTCTACAATTCAATTAGATTCTAACCCCACTAACTCAACTTTGGCACCAAATGCTGACTCTTCATCAAAGATATTTGGTATCAATTCCAATGCCACAAACTGGCTTCATAGCCCGAGTGCCCAGTTACAACTGTGCCCATTACTACATATCCTCATACCTGCCCTCATCTCCTGTACTGCATCCCAATACAGCAGTTTAGCTAATGCACTGAAGCTGTCTTCCGATTAGTTTAGGACTATTCAGCATTGACATCGAACAGCTGACTCCTCTCTTCCCTGCATCCTTGCCTTTGCAGAGATTAAAGAATGCTGCTGATAATTTTTCCTCAAAACTGCACATCGAAAGCTTCCTCGCATCTTTATTCAGTAGGTTCATGGGACACGAATTCACTGCAGGCCTAAGGGGACAAGAGTCACAGTGGTCTCCAGGAGAACAGGTTCATTGCAGGCACTAGTGGGCATGGATTCAGGACATCTCAGGGTTTATGGCAGGCACAGAGGGCCAGGATGATAGCAGACATAGTGGGAACAGGTTCATGGCAAGTCCATAGGGCACAGGGTCACAGTAGGATCACATGAGATCACAATTAGTATGAGTTTGGTTCTTTCTTCTCTGTTTTCCTTCCTCATTCCCTCCATCATTTTTTATCCCTTCCTTTCCTTTCTTCACTCCCTTTTCCTCTTCCACCTTTCTTCCTTCATTCCTTCTTTCCTTTTTTCCCCTTTCTACCTTTTTTCTCCTTCCTTTTCTTCCTATATCATTTCTTCCTTTCCTTCCCACTCTCTGAGGGGATAGCAGAGTGATCAGCCAACTGCCTTTACTCATACACAAACAAGGGACAAGAGTAGGCTACTTGGCCCTTCAAGCCTGCCCTTCCATTTGATAAGGTCATGGCTGATCTGATTTTAACATCAACTCTACATTCCTGTACATCTCCGAACATCTTTCATCTCCTTGCTCATCAAGAATCCATCTACCTCTATCTTACTAGTATTTGTAGATTCTGTATTTACTGCCTTTTGAGGAAGTGAATTTCAAAGACACTCAACCCTGTGAGAGAAAAAATATATTTCCTCTTCTCTATCTTAAATGAGCAACCCCTTTTTTTAAACAGTGACCCCTAGATCTAGAATCATCCACAATAGGAAACATCCTTTCCACATCTACTTGGTTAAGTCCCCTTAGGGTCTTAAGTGTTTCAATTAAGTCACCTCTGACTCTTCTAAACTCCAGAAGATACGGGCCTAGCCTGGCTAACCTTTCCTCATCAGGCAATCCGCTTATTCTAGGTAACAGTCTTATAAACATTCTCTAAACTGCTTCCCAGCTAAATAACATGCTTCCATAAGTACAGTGACAATCACTGTACACAGCAATCCAGATACAGTCTCACCAGTTGCCCTGTATAACTGAAGCATTTGGCATGGCCATGCTTGTTTCATGTCCTCAGGTTGAAAAGATGGCACTGAAAGTATGAGCTAGCTTGTACAGCCTACAATGACAATGCCTCCTGTCAGTGGAATGTGGAAGAGCACAGTAACTGGGAAGATGCTTTGGATCCCTGGTAAGGTGTTGAAGGAGGTGGCTTATAGAGTCATAGAGTGTACAGCATGGAAACAGACTCTTCGATCCAACGCATCCATGCCGACCAGCTATCCTAAATTAATTTGGTCCCATTTGCCAGGATTTTTCCCACATCCTTCTAAACTCTTCCTGTTCATGTAATCATCCAGATGCCTTATAAATGTTGTAATTGTACCAGCTTCCACCATTTCTTCTGGCAGCTCATTCCATACATGTACCATCCTCTCGATGAAAAAAAATTGCCCTTTAGGTCCCTTTTATATCTTTCCCCTCTCACCTTAAACCTATGCCCTCCAGCTTTGGGGGAAAGACCTTGGCTATTCATCCTACGATTTTCTAAATCTCCACAAGGTCACCTCTCAATGTCTAATATTCCACCATTCAGCTTCTCCCTGTAGTTCAAACCCTCCAACCCTGGCCACATTCTTGGAAATCTTTCCTTAAATCTTTCAAGTTTAATAACATCTTCCTATATCAGGGAGACCAGAATTGAACGCAGTATTCCAAAAGTGGCCTAATCAATGTCCTGTACAGCCACAACATGGCCTCCCAACTCCTTTACTGAATGCACTGACCAATAAAAGCAAGCTTGCCAAACACCTGTCTATGTGCTTAAAAGCCTGAAAATGGGGAGTAGAAACAAGGAATGAAAGGTTTTCTCAATCAAACAAACTACCTGCCTGATCCATTTTAATCATGATTCACCTGACTTTGAGCAGAAGAATTGCAATATTACGAAGAGCATAAATGTTGCTAAATCCGGAGGTGATCTGGAAGTGCCTCATTGATCATTTATCTGTGCTGTCATGTCCCAGTGTTAAAGTTTGGAATGCTAAACAATCTTGACAGCTTTTTTGTAAAAGCCTGCATGTTCTTGGGTAAGAATGTTTGAGCCCTGTATTAGAGCTTGCTCTTGATACGGATCCATTTGATTTAAGGTGACCCACTGTTTTCCACTTTTCAAACTTGTTTCTGGAAAAATATTGGAAGAGAGTCAGAATGTCAAACAAAAATAGTGAAAGCAATGTCCTGCAAATAGCATTGTTAAACTCATGTTAGATCCAGTCTGTGTCCTTGTCAGAGACATATTGTGCTTGGGCAATCAAACTGCTTTGCTGCATTTGTGTAGCTGAGACTTTCTGGGGCTCTTCTTTGATTGAAACATTAAACCAAGTCTCCTTCTGCCCTTTCGGATCAATCCAAGCTTGTTATTTTGAGGAAAAGCAGAGGA
Organism: Hemiscyllium ocellatum; assembly: GCF_020745735.1. NCBI lineage: Eukaryota > Metazoa > Chordata > Chondrichthyes > Orectolobiformes > Hemiscylliidae > Hemiscyllium > Hemiscyllium ocellatum. Next base: position 7,241,482 of record NC_083426.1, on the reverse strand, counting down.
ATTAGCCCTACTGTCTTCAGGCCAATATTTATCTCTCTACCCAACATAACTTTCAAAAGCAAAATGAGCAGATTTGCTTGCTATTACATTGCTGTTTGTGAGGTTTTATGTGGAGAAATTACTGCAGCAATTTCTCATATTGCAAAAGCACTTAGGAAATACTTCATGAGCTGTGACATGCCTTCGGATATCCTGCATTAGAGAACAGCACTAAATAAATGCAAATCAATTTTGTTCTCTATCCTGTTGCCAGTCTCTGATTGCACCACCTACCTTGTGACCCTGGCAGATCTTGTGTAGTTGCTATGCTAAACGTCTACATGTTATACTCAAATATGGTAATAGATGTGTCACTTTACAGGAAAGCTCTGAGCTTCAAATAATTTCTATTAACTGTGGAAATCATTCCTCTAATATGTAATATCTATCAATGATTCTTTATTTTTGAACAATTTCAAGTGCCAAGTGTCTCCCCGGGTCCTGAGAGCAATTATTTTGGATTTTTGTTGTAAATATGAGAGTACTTTGCCATCAGAGTTGGATGTTCCTGCTCTTGCTGCCTGTAGCTAAGATGTCGCAGGCAGGTAGATCTGGTCATTGACCTCTAGAAAGAAGCAGGAAATGTTTTTGTTCTTGGAAGGATTTATGTAAAAAAGGTTTATTAGTGTTTAAAAATATCTTAAATCTTGTAAAACGAAAGGTTAACTAGATTCTTACTCCTTCATGTAACTAATTGAAAAGCAGAATATTGCGTTTGTTAAAAACCTGTCTTAAAACCAGAAAATGCCAGAAACTGTCAGGCAGAATCTGTAGACAATCATAGAATCCCTAAAGTGCAGAAAGAGGCCAGTCATCCCATTGAGTTACAGTACATAGAACAATACAGCGCAGAACAGGCCCTTCGGCCCTCAATGTTGCACTGACTTGTGAATTAATCTAAGCCCATCCTCCTACACTATCCCATCATCATCCATGTGCCTATCCAAGGATTGCTTAAATCTCCCTTTGGGCAAACCCTCCAAAGAGCATCCCATCCAGACCCAGACCCAGTAACCCTGTATTTCCCATGGCTAATCCAAATAGCCTGTACACCCCCGGATACTATAGACAACTTAGCATGGCCAATCCACCCAGCCAACACCTCTTTGTCAGAGACAGTAGGAGAACATGCAAACTCCACACAGACAATCAGCAGGAATTGAACCAGGGTCCATGTGCCAGTGAAAGAAGAAAGTGCCTCTTTCTGCACTTTAGGGATTCTATGATTCTCTACAGATTCTGCTTGACCGTCTATGGCATTTTCTGGCATTTTCTGGTTTTAAGGATTGATATAAAACAAATGTTTTTCTTTAATGATTCAAAGATTTACAGAATTCCTTAAATCTTGTAAAGAAAAGGGGCTAACTAGACTTTTAGTCCCTTCATGTAACTAACTTAAAAGCAGAATACTGCACTTGCCAAAAACCGGTCATAAAAACACACCATGTTGTGAATACACAGCGTGTCGGGCAGAATCTCTAGAGAGAGAGAGACAGAGAGTTAATGTTTTAGGTTAATGACCTTGTGCCAGAGTTGGAGAAATGTAAACTGAAACCTCAATTCCGTTTGTATTATGCATACTTGTCTTTGGTTCATGTTGCAAATTAGTATGAAAATTATATTGCTGCATGATCAGCTTATGGGCGACTTAGGGTCAGGCAGAGGACAGGGTTCAGTCTTCGTGGTGAGGTCTGACAACCCTTGGGGCGAGAGCTTCATTTCCAGAAAACTGGTTAAGCATCCTCAGAGATTCGGTCACTAAATAAACCATGACTAGAATTGGAGATCAGACAGAGTGAAATGTGGCTGAGGTTCAACAAAGCAGTAGCAAATGACTGGGCAAAGGGGTACATTTACCAGCCTCTCATTCCAGTATTTACTATTTCAGGTAAAAAGTGAGGTCTGCAGATGCTGGAGATCACAGTTGAAAATGTGTTGCTGGTTAAAGCACAGCAGGTTAGGCAGCATCCAAGAAATAGGAAATTCGACGTTTCGGGCATTAGCCCTTCATCAGGAATGAGGAGAGGGTGCCAGGCAGGCTAAGATAAAAGGTAGGGAGGAGGGACTTGGGGGAGGGGCGATGGAGATGTGATAGGTGGAAGGAGGTCAAGGTGAGGGTGATAGGTTGGAGTGGGGTGGGGGCGGAGAGGTTAGGAAGAAGATTGCAGGTTGGGAGGGCGGTGCTGAGTTGAGGGAACCGACTGAGACAAGGTGGGGGGGAGGGGAAATGAGGAAACTGGAGAAATCCGAGTTCATCCCTTGTGGTCGGAGGGTTCCCAGGCGGAAGATGAGGCGTTCTTCCTCCAACCGTCGTGTTGTTATGTTTTGCCGGTGGAGGAGTCCAAGGAGTGGAGTGGGAGGGAGAGTTAAAGTGTTGAGCCACGGGGTGGTTGGGCCGGTGGAGGAGTCCAAGGACCTGCATGTTTCAGGCTCAATTTTCTTTTTTGTCTTTTCCAATATGGTGGATACAGTTCCAAACTGGAGCAAAGGGCTGGTGACCTTTGCCTCCTTGTTACAGGCATGGTAGGATGATGAGCACCTGACCTAATGGACACTACTTAGGCAATTGACAGGGAAATGTATGTATGAGAATCAACATAATGGACGCAAACTAATAAATAAAAGTCAAAAAATAAATGCTAACAAAAAATTCTGGAGAAAGATTTTCAGCTAAGAGTAATAGACCCAGAAAATATATTGGCAGGGATGACATTGAAGGTAAAATTATGAAGGAAGTTTAAAAAAACAACTAAATACATTTGTGTAGAGTGAAGTGTTTGAGGTCAAGGTAAGAGGTTAAGTGAATGGGTTTAGTCCTGTGGTTGGGCAGGTGGGATTGTTCTGGAGTTTGGATACATTGAGTTTGTCTGGGTGTTGAGTTCATGGGTTGGTCTTGAGAGTGGATCCAGGGGTTGATCTGAGGGTTGAGTATGTGGGGTTAATCTAGGGCTAGGTTCTGTGGAGTTTGTCTCAGTTTTGGTTCACAGGTTGCTCTGGTGAGTGGGTACATGGGGTTAATCTGGGCACTGGGTACATGGGTTGTCTTGGGGTAAGTATAGAGATCAGTGCATGAGATTGGGTACACGGAATTGGTCTTGAGATTGAGCAGTTAGGTTGGTTTGAGGGTTAAGTACATGAGGTTAGTTGGTGTTTGGGTAAATGCAGTTCATCTGGGTGTTAAGCTAATAGATACATGGAGTAGGTTTTGAGTTGTGCGCACACAGGTTTGCTGTGGGGTCGTTTACTTGGGGTTGGTCTGGTGGGTACACGGGTTTTGTCTGGGAGTTGTGTAAAGGGGTTGGATGCACAGAATTGGTCTTGGCATTAGGTACAGGATTGGTGTGGGGGTCAAGTATGTGAGGTTGGTCTGGGGTTTGGATACGTGAAATATATCTGGGGGTTGAGCTGGGGGTTGGCATCTCAGAGCAGTTAGAGCAGAAAAAAAGAGCACATTTATGTTCTGAATCTCCAAAGGAGCAATTTACCTACTGCCACTCCTTGGTGAAATTTATTCAGGAGCAGGACATCACATGGGCTGGAGTGAAAGAGATTGCTATGGACCACCAGTGGTAACCTGCTCTACATTATCTCACACGGGACTAACAGAACAAAGTCTAAATGAGTTAGATAATTCCACATTTTCCCTACAGCCCTGAATTTTCTTCCTTTTCAAATAAAAACCTGATTGCGTATGCCACCACCACCACACTGTCAGGCAGCACGTTCTAGGTCCTTACCATTCACTGTGTGAAAATGCTTTTCTTCATGTCTCTATTTTTTTCTTTTTCCAATTACGGTAAATTTGATGGGGTTAAAGTTAGGATTAGGTAGATAAGTTTGGTCTGGAGTTTGGGTTTGAGTGGATGGGCTTTTGATCTGGAATTTAAGTTTTTTACCCTTGAGAAGGTGGTGGTGAGCTGCCTTCTTGAACCACTGAGGTCCACCTGCTGTACGTTGGCCCACTGTGCCTTTAGGGAGGGAATTCTAGGATTTTGACCCAGTAACAGTGAAGGAACACCGATATATTTCCAAGTCAGAATGTTGAGTGGCTGGGAGGGGAGCTTGCGGGGGATGCTGTTCCCATGCATATGCTACCCTTGTCCTTCTAGACAGAAGTGGTCATAGCTTTGGAAGATGCTTTCTAAGGATCTTTGACAAATTTCCGCAGTGCATATTGTATACGGTATACACTGCAGTTACCAAGCGTCTTTGGTGGAGGGAGTGGATGTGGTGCTGATCAAGCGGCTGCTTTGTCCTGGATGGTATCAAGCTTCTTGAGTGTTAATGGAGTTGCATTTATCCATGTGAGTGGGGAATATTCCATTTTACTCCTGACTAGTGTCTTAGAAATGGTGGGCAGGCTTTGGGGAGTAGGGAGGTGAGTTACTCATTGTAGTAATTCCTAGCCTCTGACCAACTCTTATAGTCACTATATTTATATGGTTGCTTTTCTGGTGAATGGTGAATTGATTCCTGATGAAGGGCTTATGCTCGAAACGTCGAATTCTCTATTCCTGAGATGCTGCCTGGCCTGCTGTGCTTTGACCAGCAACACATTTGCAGTGGTGAATGGTAACCCCAGGATGTTGATAAGGAGAGATTCAGTGCTGGTAGCACCATTGAATGTCAAGGGCAGTAGCTAGATTGTCTCTTACTGGAGATTGTCATTGCCTGGCAATTGTGTGGCACGAATGTTACTTTGGTTTACTGGGTATGGCCTACAGTTGGGTAGGTGCGAGTCAATTTAAAATTGGATGAATATGTTGGTCTCCCAAAAGTGAAGGCCCTCATGCACCTGCATTCTCATATGCCCACACTCAGTAGGCATTGTACGTCTCACCCTTATTTAAACATACTCCTTGAAGGATAATCAGACTCCTGCATGTGTTGGAAAAAAAACGTTTTTTAATTATGCACGTCAAAGGTCACTGAAGTTAATGAGCCTGTGGAGCAGTTCTATTTATCTTTACAGCATCTTTTCAGGCCTACCTGTCTGAGAAAAATTACAGCCAAATGTAGAGACTACATGTAATACAGAGGGTCAGGAAACAGGCTTCAATACCTACGCTCAATGTAGGAGCAGAGCAGAGTAAAAAGACAGTGTTGCACCTGACATGGGAGCACTTGACACTGACATTGGATGCTCAGAATGGAAGATGGTCCTCTCCCAAGTGTTAGTATCCTGTGGCATCATGAGCATTACACTCAGAAATATATCAAGGCACTTGAGTATTTTAACAAGTAGTCTCACCAATATTTGGCTCCAAATGTTTTTTTTTCTGACATTCCAACAAAACAATTAATGATTTCTCTCAGGAGCACCACTTTGAAAACAGTTTTGCTTCTAGATATTAGGAATGGGAGGAGAGTGCATTTTAAATTGAAATTTTCTGGAGCTCACAGCTTCCTTAGACTTTGTTCTGTGCATTCTAGGTGAATGTTTGGTAGCATATCCTGTACTATATCTGTACTATAAATTCTAGAGAAAAAAAGAAAATATAAAATTGTTTCACTCTTGAAATTTATTCAATGTTTATTAAAATTTACTTTAAAAGATGATAGATCAGTTGTATTCTTTAGTTGTGAGGTTGCTTCTTGTGAGCATATGATTTCTGTTTCTGAACATTCCTGGATTACTGTGCCAGCCCTGAAAGATTTGGTTCAGGTTTCTTGAAGAGCCTTTGTTGAACATCATTGAGATTGTAGGCTGGATCATCGAAGGTGTGGGAGCATCAGTGATCCTCTGCTCTGATCCTCTGGTCTGATCCTCTCAGGTAACTGGTCAACCACAGCTGTGAGAAAAGTGTCTAAATAAGCCTTGGAGTCAATCAGAGTTGGAGTGTAACTCCATGGTTTGGAACCTTGTCGCGGTACTAGGACATTATTACAATTATGGGGAAGTGGTGGCATTGTGCTGATGTGCTGTGGTCTCATAATCCCTATTTCTGAGAGGTTTAAACCCCACCATAACAGTTGGGAAGTTGAATTTAATAAAAATCTGGAATTGAAAGTTGGCCTAATGGTCACTGTTTAACTATCATCAATATGTGTAAAAGAAAAACCCATTTAGTTCACTAATGCCCTTTAGAGAAGGAATCTGCCATCCTTACCTGGTCTGGCCTAATGTGACTGCTGACCTACAACAATGTGACTCTTATATTCCCTCTGGGTATTAAGAAGAGGGCAATAAATGCTGGCCCTGGTTAGTGCAGTTCTGAGGGTGCTGCCTTTTGAATGAGATATTTAACCCTGTTAGGTGGACATGAAAGATCTTGATGTACTATTTGAAGATGAGCAGAGGTGTTTTGCATGGTGTCGTGGTCAGTATTTGCCCCTCGACTATTGTCATACAGAGAACTTTTATAGCACTCATGGGGGAAGCACTCATAGTGGTAATATCGCTCGACTATTTATCCAGAAACCCAGAATAATGTTCTGGGGACCTGGGTTCGAATCCTGCTATGGCAGATGGTGGGATTTGAATTCAATAAAAAAAATCTGGAATTAAGAGTTGACTGATGACCATGAAACCATTGTCAATTACCAGAAAATCCCATCTGGTTCACAGAATGTCCTTTAGGGAAGGAAATCTGCCATCCTTACCTGGTCTGGCCTACATGTGACTCCAGAGCCACAGCGATGTGGTTGACTCTCACCTGCCCTCTGAAATGGACCAGCAAGCCATTCATTTGTATCAGTTGCTAGACAGTCACAATAAAGAATTGAAACCGGATGGACCACCTGGCATCGGAACCGGAAAAGACAATGACAAAAATGCAAACAACCCTGTTGACCCTGCAAAGTCCTCCTTACCAATACCTGGGGGCTAGCGCCAAAATTGGGAGAGCTGTCTCACAGACTAGTCAAGCAACAGCCTGACACAGTCATTCTTACGGAATCATACCTTACAGATAACACCCCAGACCCCACCATTACCATCCCTGGATATGTCCTGTCCCACTGGCAGGACCGACCCAGCAGAGGTAGTGGCACAGTGGGATACAGTCGGGGGGGGGTTCCCTAGGAGTCCTTGACATCAACTCCAGACCCCGTGAAATCTCAAGGCTTCAGGTTAATAATGGGCAAGGAAATTTCATACTGGTTACCATGTACTGTTCTCCTTCGGCTGATGAATCAATACTCATGTTGAACAACACTTGGAGGAAGCACTGAGGGTGGCAAGGGTGCAAAATGTACTCTGGGTGGGGGATTTCAAAGTTCACCACCAAGACAGGCTCAGCAGCAGCTTTACTGATTGAGCTGGTCAGGTCCTGAAGGATATAACTGCTAGATTGAGTCTGCGGCAGGTGGTGAAAGAACCTTCAACAGGAAAAAAACATACTTGGTCTCATCTTTACCAATCTGCTGGCTGCAGAAGCATTAGTCCATGACAATATAGGTAAAAGTGACCACCGTACTGTGCTTGTGGAGATGGAGTCCCGTCTTCACATTGAGAGTACCCTCCATTGTGTTGTGTGGCACTATCACCGTGCTAAATGGGACAGACTTCGAACTGATCTAGCAGCTCAAGCTGGACATCCATCCATGAGGTGCTGGGGCCATCAACATCAGCAGAACTATACTCCAGCACCATCTGCAACCTCATGGCCTGGCTTATCCCCCACTCAACCATTACTATCAAGCCAGGGGACCAACCCTGGTTCAATGGAGAGTGCAGGAGGGCATACCAGGAGCAGCACCAGGCAGTCCTGAAAATGAAGGGTCAACCTGGTGAACCTACCAAACAGGACTACTTGCCAAACAACATAACAGCAAGTCATAGACAGAGTTAAGCAATCCCACAACCAATGGATGAGATCCAAGCTCTGCAGTCCTTCCAAATCCAGTAGTGGGCAATTAAACAACTCACTGGAAGAGGAGGCTCCATAAATATCCCCATCCTCAAAGATGAAGGAGCCCAGCACATCAGTGCAAAAGATAAGGCTGATGTATTCACAGCAATCTTCAGTCAGAAATGCCTAGTGGATGATCCATCTCGTCTTCCTCCAGTGATCCCCAGCATCACAGATACCAGACTCCAGCCAATTCAATTCACTCCATGTGATATCAAGGAAATGCTGGAGGCACTTGGGTTATTTGGGTGGAACTGAGAAATAAGAAAGGGATGATCACCTTATTGGGATTGTATTATAGACCCCCTAATAGTCAGAGGGAAATTGAGAAACAAACTTGTAAGGAGATCTCAGCTATTTGTAAGAATAATAGTGTTGTTATGGTAGGGGATTTTAACTTTCCAAACATAGACTGGGATTCCCATAGTGTTAAAGGTTTAGATGGAGAGGAATTTGTTAAGTGTGTACAAGACAATTTTCTGATTCAGTATGTGGATGTACCTACTAGAGAAGGTGCAAGATTTGACCTACTCTTGGGAAATAAAGCAGGGCAGGTGACTGAGGTGATAGTGGGGGAGCACTTTAGGGCCAGTGACCATAATTCTATTTGTTTTAAAATAGTGATGGAAAAGGATAGACCAGATCTAAAAGTTGAAGTTCTAAATTGGAGAAAGGCCAATTTTGATGGTATTAGGCAAGAACTTTTGAAAGCTGATTGGAGGCAGATGTTCGCAGGTAAAGGAACGGCTGAAAAATGGGAAACCTTCAGAAATGGGATAACATTTAGAAGAGTCCTTAGAAGAGTATAAAGAAAGTAGGAGTATACTTAAAAGGGAAATCAGGAGGGCAAAAAGGGGACATGAGATAGCTTTGGCAAATAGAATTAAGGAGAATCCAGAGAGTTTTTACAAATATATTAAGGACAAAAGGGTAACTAGGGAGAGAATAGGGCCCCTCAAAGATCAGCAAGACGGTCTTTGTATGGAGCCACAGAAAATGGGGGAGATATTAAATGAATATTTTGCATCAGTATTTACTGTGGAAAAGGACATGGAAGATATAGACTGTAGAGAAATAGATGGTGACATCTTGCAAAATGTCCATATTACAGAGGAGGAAGTGCTGGATGTCTTGAAATGGTTAAAAGTGGATAAATCCCCAGGACCTGATCAGGTGTACTCGAGAACTCTGTGGGAAGCTAGACAAGTGATTGCTGGGCCTCTTGCTGAGATATTTGTATCATCAATAGTCACAGGTGAGGTGCTGGAAGACTGGAGGTTGGCTAACGTGGTGCCACTGTTTAAGAAGGGTGGTAAAGGGAACTATAGACCGGTGAGCCTGACATAAGTGGTGGGCACGTTGTTGGAGGGAATCCTGAGGGACAGGATGTACATATATTTAGAAAAGCAAGGATTGATTCGGGATAGTCAACATGGCTTTGTGCGTGGGAAATCATGTCTCACAAACTTGATTGAGTTTTTTTGAAGAAGTAATAAAGAAGATTGATGAAGGAAGATGTGATCAATATGGACTTCAGTAAGGCGTTCGACAAAGTTCCCCATGGGAGACTGATTAGCAAGGTTAGATCTCATGGAATACAGGGAGAACTAGCCATTTGGATACAAAACTGGCTCAAAGGTAGAAGACAGAGGGTGGTGGTGGAGGGTTGTTTGTCAGAAGAGGCCTGTGACCAGTGGAGTGCCACAAGGGTCGGTGCTGGGCCGTCTACTTTTAGTCATTTACATAAACGATTTGGATGCGAGCATAAGAGGTACAGTTAGTAAGTTTGCAGATGACACCAAAATTGGAGGTGTAGTGGACAGCGAAGAGGGTTACAACACGATCTGGACCAGATGGGCCAATGGGCTGAGAAGTGGCAGATGGAGTTTAATTCAGATAAATGTGAGGTGCTGCAGTTTGGGAAAGCAAACCTTAGGAGGACGACTATACTTAATGGTAAGGTCCTAGGGAGTGTTGCTGAACAAAGAGACCTTGGAATGCAGGTTCATAGCTCCTTGAAAGTGGAGTCGCAGGTAGATAGGATCGTGAAGAAGGTGTTTGGTATGCTTTCCTTTATTGGTCAGAGTATTGAGTACAGGAGTTGGGGGGGTCATGTTGCAGCTGTATAGGACATTGGTTAGGCCACTGTTGGAATATTGCGTGCAATTCTGGTCTCCTTCCTATCGGAAAGATGTCGTGAAACTTGAAAATGTTCAGAAAAGATTTACAAGGATGTTGCCAGGGTTAGAGGATTTGAGCTAGAGGGAGAGGCTGAACAGGCTGGGTCTCTTTTCCTTGGACCGTCGGAGGCTGAGGGGTGAACTTATAGAGGTTTACAAAATTATGAGGTGCATGGATAGGATAAATAGACAAAGTCTTTTCCCTGGGATCGGGGAGTCCAGAACTAGAGGGCATAGGTTTAGAGTGAGAGGGGAAAGATATAAAAGAGACCCAAGGTACAACTTTTTCATGCAGAGGGTGGTACGTGTATGAAATGAGCTCCCAGAGGATGTAGTGGAGGCTGGTACAATTGCAACATTTAAGAGGTGTTTGGATGGGTATATGAATAGGATGGGTTTGGAGGGATATGGGCTGGGTGCTGGCTGGTGGGAGTAGATTGGGTTGGGATATCTGGTCGGCATGGACGGGTTGGACCGAAGGGTCTGTTTCCATGCTGTACATCTCTATGACTCTATGACTCCAAGGTGCCCTGGCAAAACTGGAATCAATTGGTATCAGGGGGTAAACACTCCACTGGTTAGAGTCATACCTGACACAAAGGAAGATAGTTATGGTTGTGGAGGGTCAGTCATCTCAGCTCCAGGACATCTCTGCAGGAGTCCCTTAGAGTAGTGTCCTCAGCCCAACAATCTTCTGCTGCTTCATCAATGACCTTCCCTTTGTCATAAGGTCAGAAATGGCGAAGTTTGCTGATGATTGCACAGTGTTCAGCACCATTTGCAACTCCTCAGATACTGAAGCAGTCTGTGCTCAAATGCAGCAAGATCTGGACAATATCCAGGCTTGGGCCAGCAAGTGGCAATTAACATTCGTGCCACACAAATGCCAGATAATGACCATTACCAATAAGAAACACTCTAACCACCAATCCTTGACATTCAACGGTATTACCAACACCGAATCCCCCACTGTCAACATCCTTAGGGTTATCATTGGCCAGAAACTCAACCAGGACTCATCACATAAACACAGTGGCTACAGGAGCAGGTCAGAGACTAGGAATACTGCAGCAAATAACTCACCCCCTGACACCCCAAAGTCTATCAACCATCTACAAGGTATAAGTCAGGGGTGTGATGAAATCCTCCCCACTTGTCTGAAAAAGCACAGAAAGAGGGCCTTTGGCTCGTCATCAAACATTCACCCCTATTCTAAACCCACGTCTTAGCTGTAAGCCTTCTGTGATATTGACTTTCAAATGTTTGTCTAAATAATTCTTAAATGTCTTGAGAGTTCTTACCTCTACCACACTTTTAGGCAGGGAATTCCAGACACCCACCACCTTCAAAATTCCCTTTAAACCTTCTACTTACCTTAAAGCTGTGTTGCCTGGCTACTGACCCCTTCCCCAGAGGAAATGTTCCTCCCTATCCTCACTGTCTGTGCCCACCATAACTTTGTACATTTCAATCAGATTCCCCTTCAGCCTTCTCTGCTTGAAGGAAAAAAATCCCAGCCTGTCTAGTCTCTCCTCATCGCTGAATTGCCCCAGCCCAGGCAGCGTCTTGGTGAATCTCCTCTGTACCCTCTTTACTGCAATCTCATCTTTCCCATAGCGTGGTGACCAGAACTGCACACAGTATGGCCTGACTAACGTTATATACATCTCCAATCATTCAGAAAGAGTGATTTGAGCATGATCATGTTACATTAGCTACCACATTTCTCCATTACAGAAGAAAATACCCTTCATTGGGATCCCCAGAGGCTGTGAATAAATAGTATATTTCATTCCTGATTCTTTTCACAGGCAGAGCACACTGATTAATCTCAAACCTTGAACATAAATGTGAAATTATCATCAACCTAACTCCGAGTGGTTTTCCAATGCTGACTGCAGAAACAACTTGGCTTGATCTGTTACTTTCTATTTATTCTTGGAATGTGAGTATTGCTGGAAAGACCAGTATTTATTGCCCATTCCCAATTATCCTCAAAGAGGCAATAGCGAGCTACCTTCGTGGGTGGCTGCTGACCATGGAGTATGGGCACATCTACAGTCATACTGAACTCAAAACGTTTACTCTGTTTCTCTGTCCACAGATTCTGCCAGACCTGCTGAGTTTCTCCAGCAATTTCTGTTTATATTTCAGATCACCAGCATTTGCCACACTTTGCTTTCACATTTTTTCTGTCGTTGGTTTAATGTCATTGCTTGGGCATTTCATAAGAAAGTTAAGAGTTAACCACATCATTGTGGGTCTTGGGAAAAGTATAGGCCCAACTAGTGAGCACAACTGATTTCCTTTCTGAAAGGGCTTCCATGACCGTGAAAAGGATGCATTTTCATGAACAATTTTAATTAGGATAGCCACTCATCTGCTCCCAAAGGCCAAAACAATCCCCTTGGGCCAATGGTGGACAAACACTCTTCTTGTCTGAGCCAAAAAGTCCCCAAAAGGAACCTCTTCCCATTCTGCAGCAAACTAGTTATTCAACTGAGCTGTGTCAGAGTCCTGACGTGATCTCTCCTTGCTGACTGTGCAGTTTACTGACGAGAGGTGAGCTCAAGAATTTCTCCCCGACAATCCTTTCATCGCACCCCCCCCCCCCCCCACCACTCTTTCCTCCTTAAAGTCACACCTTAAAATCTACTTCTTTGATTGAATTGGGGACATTTGTATCAATGTCTCCCTCAATGTCAATATCTGATTATACTTCCATGAAGTGACTCATCCCTTTTTATTATGTAAAAGGCATATTGGGGACGCAGGAACAGGAGGAAGCCATCCAGCCCTTTAAGTATACTTAATCAATTAAATGATGATCAGTTAGTGCATGATAGATTTCTATGGTCCATCACTTCACCATTGATTTCTATGCCTTCTTTTGAAAAGATCCTACGCTCCGGTATTCCTTCATTAAATATCTTCTCTTGCCTTCTTCAAAATGTTTCTTAAACCTACCTCTGTGGGCAAGGCTTTGGTCACCTGTCTTAATATCTCCTTATCTAGCTGAATCCTACATTTCAGTTAAGACTAAACCCTGAGAAGAAACTTGGAGCATTTTATGGCATTATTGTCACTATATAAATGAACTTATTGTTGAGTGCAAGGAAGTACATATTTCCATAAATAAGCCTGTACCTCACTAATTCAGTCCAGCTCCCACAGAGAGAACTAATGTGCTGTTTTGTGGTAATTTCGAGAAAAGAGTATAGGGACTTCTGTTCCTCAATCATATTCCTGTCAGAGTCATATTTCTCTGAACCTAATGTAATAGAATATAGAACAGTACAGCACAGGAACAGGCCCTACGGCCCACAGTGTTGCGTCGAACGCAATGCCAAAATAAACTAACCCCTTTTGCCTGCCTTTGGTCCATATCCCTCCATTCCTTGCTTATTCATGCGCTTATCTAAAAGTCTCTTAAATGCCCCTATCATATTTGCCTCCACCACCACTCCAGCAGCGCATTCTAGACTCTTACCACTCTTTGTGTAAAAAACTTGACCCTCACATCTCCTTTGATCTCCCCCCCCCTTCTCTTAAATGCGTGCCACCCTGTATTAGACATTTCAACTCTGGGAAAAAGATTCTGACAAGCAGCCCTGTGGTCAGTTTCTTCTGAAGGTGCTGAAGTATAACATATTAAGATGATTATCATTAGTAAATATGTGTGATCATTCTTTATGTGTCAGCCTAGACCATGCACTCTGGAACACAATTTGAGCAACGAGAGATACCACACACTTAAGGGGTCCAGTGCAGACATGATGGATTGAATGGCCCACTTCTGTATTGTGACAATCCTGTATGAAAACAAAGATGAAGACAGAGCAGAGTATATATGTTCAGAAGGAGACATACTACACATCCTTGTAAATATTTTCTGAACCCTTTCAAGTTTCACAACATTCTTCCTATAGCAGGGAGACTAGAATTGCACACAGTACTTCAAAAGTTGCCTAACCAATGGCTGTACAGGGTTTAGAAAATACTTACAAGGATGTTGCCAGGGTTGGAGGGTTTGAGATACAGGGAGAGGCTGAATACGCTGGGGCTTTCTTCCTTGGAACATCAGAGGCTGAGGGGTGACCTTATGGAAGTTTATAAAATCATGAGGGGCATGGATACGGTAAGTAGAGAAGGTCTTTTCCCTGGCATGGGGGAGTCTAAAACTAGAGGGCATTGGTTTAAGATGAGAGAGGAAAGATTTAAAAGGGATCTAAGGGGCAATATTTTCACACAGAAGGTCGTACATGTTTGGAATAAGATGCCAGAGAAAGTAGTGAGGCTGGTGCAATTGCAATATTGAAAAAGCATCTGGATGGGTATATGAATAGGAAAGGTTTAGAGGGATATGGGCCAAATGCTGGCAAATGGGTCTTAATTGACTTAGGATATCTGGTCAGCATAGATGAGTTGGACCGAAGGGTCTATTTCAATGCTGTACAACTCTATGACTCTAATTTAAATAATGATCAACACTTGGAATGACCAAAATTCTCAGGGTCAATAAGGAGGTAGTGTAGGTGAGGATGTGAGTAGGTGTTGCTCTATATTCAGGGTAGATGAACTCTTTCATTCCTTGATCCTTTGTCCACACACACACGCACAATCACTAAGACAACACTTCTGCACTGAGACTCCAGATCAGAACATTGCAGAGCAGCATTCCTACCCGTCCATCACAGCAGGGACCTGAAGTACAAGAGTCACCAAGAAATCCAATTGCAGATTCAGGAATGACTCCCTTACCCAAAGGATGGTTCAGAGTGTGGAACTTGTAGTTGAGGCAACTTATACAGGTACATTCAAGGGAAAGTTAAGTAATGCCTGAGGGAGAAAGAAATGGAAGATGTTGATAGAGTCACATGAGAAAGGATGGGAGGAGCCTAGTTGGCAGATATGCAGTCGCATACAACCAATTGCAATAATTGGCTTGTTTCAGTGCTGTCAAGTACACCTGCCCACTGAAACGGCAGCTTCAGCAAAGTATAATTCAATACCTGTTATGAAGCCACGACATTGCAGTAAATAAATGAGCATAACCTTGGCAACCAAAGGTCCTGTGTTGTTTTTGTTTTTATATTTTACAATGTCCTGGTATCCCTCAGCCAACATTATTGAATCATATTACTTGGTGCAGTTGTTTGCGGGAGATTACATTGCTCAAATTGGCAGCTCATTTCCCTGCATCGTACCAGAGACTGCATTATTTTAAAACATCTAATTGGGTGCAAAGTGCTTTAGGAAGTCCAGACGTCATGAAATTCCCTAAAACAATGCAATTTTTTTTTCGCTCATCACAATCTCTGGTGCCAATTTTAAGCAAGTTGACGTTAACATTAACAAGCTGTGTCAGGGCCTTACTGAATGGGTCAGTGATTTTAAAAGTTTGAAGCAATATGAGAACAGGCAGGAGTATAAAGAAAGGAAACCCTGTGATTGGTGGATTGATGCAACACCCAAAGTAATACTTAGTCTCGCAGAGCAAGACATTTTAACCATGCAATCCCCAGTCCAGGTGGAGTTAGCTGATGAGAAGAAATTTTTTAAAATGATCCCTGCAGTCAAATACCACCAACAATGGCTAGCATTTGTATAGTGCCTTCACGGTAGCAGAATTTTGCCCAAACTGTTCACAGGAGCATCACCAAACCAGAGCTGACGCAAGACAGCAAAAGGCAATATGACGACAAGTGGTTCAAAAAAAAGCTTGGCCAAAAGAGAAAGGCTTTAAGGAAGACAGAGAGAGACTTCAGTATTTGACTAAATACACAGTTCCCATTGGCAACAAAATTTGTAGATGTGCAGCAAGTTAGAAGTGAAGAAGCATGTAGCTCAGACAGGTTTTGGGGCTGGAAATTGTTACAGCCATATAGATGATGTTTAATCTCGAGAACACAACTGACAAATAGGCAGCATTGTAAGACAAGAAAAAGATCTTGGATGTCCTGGGTGCTTCAGTTTAGAATTGGACAAAGAATTCATTGTGTGGATTGACTGGCTGCTTACAGTAGATCAGAATAGAACCATGGGAGGACATGAAGATAAATTGTGCAGGGGATTTTTCAGATGAGAGTGACATGGACAATTGTATTGTACACTGCAGGGAGGATCGAGAAGGGATACAACTCCATAGTCACCAACTCAGGGGAGGCCATTTGTAACTTCAGGGTGCTGACTGGAAATTGGGTTTAAATCCCTTTACATCTGGTGAGAGTAATCTGTACAGAAGGTGAGAATTTTGCAGTGGAGCTGTCATCTAATCTTTCCTGGTTTTGTCATGAACCACTCTAACTTGGACCAGTCAGTAAACTCCAGGAACTGAACACAAGAATGATAAAGCACAGGAACAGGCCATTCGGCCCTCCAAACCTGTACTGGCACATTTTGCCCTTCCATACTCAAACTGTCTTCACTTACAGAATCTGTATCCCTCTATTCCCTTCCTATTCATGTACTGGTCCACGTGCTTCTTGAATGCTGCTATCGTGTCTGTTTCCACCACCTCTGGCAGTGCATTCCAAGCACTCGCCACCCTTTCTGCGAAATACCAGCCTCACACATCTCTTTTAAACATTACCCTCCCCCTCGCACCAGTGTCCCCTAGTAACTGACCTCTCCACCTGTGAAAAAGATTCATACTTTCCATTCTATCTGTGCCATTCACAACGTTACAAACTTCTATCATGTGTCTTCAACACGTGAGAATCTCAAAAACATTCAGGAGTCAAGATCTGATAACATGATTCAGGCTCTTCCTCTGTTGTAACTCAGGTAGGAGAAAGTGAGGACTGCAAATGCTGAAGATCAGAGTTGAAAAGTGTAGCCACTGGAGAAGTGCAGCCGGTCAGGCAGCATTTGAGAAGCAGGAGAATTGGCATTACAAACATAATCCCTTCATCAGGATGAAGACCTTATGCTCGAAACGTTGACTGTCCTGCTCCTTGGATGCTGCCTGACCGGCTGTGCTTTTCTAGCACCACACTTTTCGAGTCTGTAACTCAGGGTAGCCTTGTTCAGTACCCAGACTGTTATCACCTAAAACAAAGCTGTAATGGGACAGAAACCAAGAAGGTGATAGAAAAGGGATGAAAGAACATGCCTTCACCAATAAGGAAGAGATGTTGTGTTCCTACCTAGGGCCCCACAATAAAACTTCAAATCCAGATTTCCATTGACATAAAGTATTTTTCTTAACCTGCCTTGTCTCCCACAGTTCCCACGTCCTTGCTTAACTATTACCAGGCACACATATACAGAGGATCCCAACTCATGAATGTCCAACATACTTACAAACACAATCCAAAACAGGCTAATTTAATGAGCCAACAAATGAATAATTCCTGTATGTAAGAAGAGCTGTTTTATATTGTCCTGCACTGCGATCTGACCTGCGTTCTGACCTGCGTTCTGACCTGCGTCCAAATCAGCTTGTGGAGGAACTCAGGAACGGGGCCTTTCTCAAACCCTGGGAGCAGTTGCTTTGCAGCAACTCATAGAACATAGAACATTACAGCGTAGTACAGGCCCTTCAGCCCTCGATGTTGCGCCGACCTGTCATACCAATCTGAAGCCCAGCTAACCTACAGTATTCCACGTACATCCATATGCTTGTCCAATGATGACTTAAATGTACTTAAAGTTGGCGAATCTATTACCGTTGCAGGCAAAACATTCCATACCCTTACGACTCTCTGAGTAAAGAAACTACCTCTGACATCTGTCCTATATCTATCACCCCTCAATTTAAAGCTATGCTCCCTCGTGCTCACCGTCACCATACTTGGAAAAAGGCTCTCCCTGTCCACCCAGTCTAACCCTCTGATTATCTTATATGTCTCTATTAAAGTCACCTCTCAACCTTCGTCTCTCCAATGAAAACAGCCTCACGTCCCTCAGTCTTTCATCGTAAGACCTTCCCTCCATACCTGGCAACATCCTAGTAAATCTCCTCTGCACCCTTTCCACATCCTTTGTAAAATGTGGTGACCAGAACTGTACACAATACTTCAAGTGTAGCCACACCAGAGTTTTGTACAGCTGTAGCATAACCTCATGGTTCCGGAACTCGATCCCTCTATTAATAAAAGCTAAAAAACTGTATGCCTTCTTAACAACCCTGTCCACCTGCGTGGCAACTTTCAAGGGTCTGTGTACCTGGACACCCAGATCTCTCTGCTCATTTACACTACTAAGAATCCTACCATTAGCCCAGTACTAGCCCAATGCAAGGGGCCTAACAGGGAAAGCAGATAAACTCAGGGCATGGTTAGGAATATGGGAATGGGTTATCATAGCAATTACAGAAACATGGCTCAGGGATGGGCAGGACTGGCAGCTTAATGTTCCAGGATAAAAATGCTACAGGAAGGATAGAAAGGGAGGCAAGAGAGGTGGGGAGTGGTATTTTTGATAAGGGATAGCATTACAGTTGTGCTGAGGGAGGATATTCCCAGAAATACATCCAGGGAAGTGATTTGGGTGGAACTAAGAAATAAGAAAGGAATGATCATCTTAGTGGGATTGTATTGTAGACCCCTTAATAGTCAGAGGGAAATTGAGAAACAAACTTGTAAGGAGATCTCAGCTATCTGTCAGAATAATAGGGTAGTTATGGATTTTAACTTTCCAAACATCAACTGGGACTGCCATAGTGTTAAAGGTTTAGATGGAGAGGAATTTCTTAAGTGGGTACAAGACAGTTTTCTGATTTAGTATCCAGATTCTAACAAGAATCCAGAGACAGTATATTCCTGTCAGGGTGAAAGGGAAGACTGGTGGGTATAGGGAATGCTGGATGACTAAAGAAATTGAGGGTTTGGTCAAGAAAATGAAGGAAGCATATGTCAGGTATAGACAGGATAGATCGAGTGAATCCTTAGAAGAGTATCTAGGCAGTAGGAGTATACTTAAGAGGTAAATCAGGAGGGCAATAAGGGAATATGAAATAGCATTGGCAAATAGAATTAAGGAGAATCCAATGGGTTTTTACAAATATATTAAGGACAAAAGGGTAACTAGGGAGAGAAAAGTGCCCCTCAAAGATCAGAAATGCAGCCTTTGTGTGGAGCCACAGAAAATGGGGGACTTACTAAATGAATATTTTGCATCAGTATTTACTGTGGAAAAGAATATGGAAGATGTAGACTGTAGAGAAATAGATGGTGACATCTTGCAAAATTTCCAGGCTACAGAGGAGGAAGTGCTGGATGTCTTGAAACAGTTAAAGGTTGATAAGTCCCCAGGTCCTGATCAGGTGTACTCGAGAACTCTGTGGGAAGCTAGAGAAGTGATCGCTGGGCCTCTTGTTGAGATATTTTTATAATCGATAGTCACAGGTGAGGTGCTGGAAGACTGGAGGTTGGCTAATGTGGTACCACTGTTTAAGAAGGGTGGTAAAGAAAAGCCAGCAAACTATAGACCAGTGAGCCTGACCTCAGTGGTGGGCATGTTGTTGGAGGGAATCCTGAGGGACAAGATGTACATGTATTTGGAAAGGCAAGGATTGATTCGGAATAGTTAACATGGTTTTGTGCGTGGGAAATCATGTCTCACAAAGTTGATTGAGTTCTTTTTGAAGAAGAAACAAGGAAGATTGATGAAGGCAGAGCAGTAGATGTGATCTATACGGACTAGCCATTTGGATATAGAACTGGCTCAGAGGTAGAAGACAGCGGGTGGTGGTAGAGGGTTGTTTTTCAGACTGGAGGCCTGTGACCAGTGGAGTGCCACAAGGATCGGTGCTGTGCACTCGACTTTTAGTCATTTACATAAATGATTTGGAGACGAGCATAAGAGGTACAGTTAGTAAGTTTGCAGATGACACCAAAATTGGAGGTGTAGTGGATAGCGAAGAGGGTTACCTCAGATTACAACAGGATCTTGACCAAATGAGCCAATGGGCTGAGAAGTGGCAGATGGAGTTTAATTCAGATAAATGCGAGGTGCTGCATTTTGGGAAAGCAAATCTTAGCAGGACTTATACGCTTAATGGTAAGGTCACAGGGAGTGTTGCTGAACAAAGAGACCTTGGAGTGCAGGTTCATAGCTCCTTGAAAGTGGAGTTGCAGGTAGATAGTATAGTAAAGAAGGCGTTTGGTATGCTTTCCTTTACTGGTCAGAGTATTGAGTACAGGAGTTGGGAGGTCATGTTGCGGCTGTACAGGACATTGATTAGGCCACTGTTGGAATATTGCGTGCAATTCTGGTCTCCTTCCTATTGGAAAGATGTTGTGAAACTTGAAAGGGTTCAGAAAAGATTTACAAGGATGTTACAAGGGTTGGAGGATTTGAGCTACAGGGAGAAGCTGAACAGGCTGGGGCTGTTTTCCCTGGAGCGTCGGAGGCTGAGGGGTGACCTTATAGAGGTTTACAAAATTATAAGGGTCATGGATAGGATGAATAGGCAAAGTCTTTTCCCTGGGATCGGGGAGTCCGGAACTAGAGGGCATATGTTTCAGGTGAGAGGGGAAAGATATAAAAGAGATGTAAGGGGCAACTTTTTTATGTGGAGGGTGGTACATGTATGGAATGAGCTGCCAGAGGATGTGGTGGAGGCTAGTACAATTGCAACATTTTAAGAGGCATTTGGATGGGTATATGAATAGGATGGGTTTGGAGGGATATGGGCCAGGTGCTGGCAGGTAGGAGTAGATTGGGTTGGGATATCTGGTTGGCATAGATGGGTTGGACCGAAGGGTCTGTTTCCATGCTGTACATCTCTATGACTCTATGACTCTATTTTGCATTCCGGTTACTCCAACCAAAGTGAATCACCTCACACTTTTAGATTAGATTACTTACAGTGTGGAAACAGGCCCTTCGGCCCAACCAGTCCACACCGACCCGCCGAAGCGCAACCCACCCATTCACCCAACATTTACCCCTTACCTAACACTACGGACAATTTAGCATGGCCAACCCACCTGACCTGCACATCTTTGGACTGTGGGAGGAAACCGGAGCACCCGGAGGAAACCCACGCAGACACAGGGAGAATGAGCAAACTCCACACAGTCAGTTGCCTGAGTCGGGAATTGAACTCAGGTCGCTGGCGCTGTGAGGCAGCAATGCTAACCACTGTGCCACCGTGCCGCACTTGTCCGCATTAAACTCCATTTGCCACCTTTTAGCTCAGCTCTGCAGCTTATCTATGTCCCTCTGTAACCTACAACATCCTTCGTCACTATCCACAACTCCACCGACCTTAGTGTCATCTGCAAATTTACTAACCCACCCTTCTACGTCCTCATCCAGGTCATTTATAAAAATGACGAACAGCAGTGGACCCAACACCCACCCTTGCGGTACACCACTAGTAACTGGACTCCAGGATGAACATTTCCCATCAACCACCACCATCTGTCTTCTTTCAGCAAGCCAATTACTGATCCAAACTGATCCCACAATCTCATTCATCAAAACAAGATGAGACTACCCTCTAAACTTAAACTATTTGGAAGGAGGAGGGAAACTGATACATCGGGATACCACCCTGGCAAGTTCTCCTCTGAGCCATACACTGTGCTGATCTGGAAGATATTGGTGTTTGCTTCTTCATCCTTGGCTCAAAATCCTGACCCTCCATACCTGATAGTACAGTAGTAGTACCTATACCATATAGACCACAGCAGTTTACAAAGGTATTTACCAACACCCTGTCAATGGAGAACAAATAATCATGCAAGTGATACCCCCATCCCAAGATGAATTCTTTCTAAATTCAGTAAGTGCAAACTATAGTCACGTTTAACAGTAATAATGAGACAATATGCACAGGTTGGAAGGTTTTCGGAACTCTCTTCCACAAATGACTCAGGATATTGGATTAGTTTTTTGTGTTAAATCCGAGACAGTTAATTGCTTGTTCAGCAAAGGTATTAAAGGATATGGGCCAAAGGCAGGTATATAGAGTTAGGCCACAGATCAGCCATGGACTCATTGAATGGCGGAACAGGCTTGAGGGGCTGAATGGCCTATTCCTGTTCCTTTGTTTCAATAGTCCAAACAAATCATAGAAGTTACAATCATTTGGATTTAACACGGATTGGTCTTTTGTGAGTGTATCCTGTATCAGGCTTTATTTTCTATAAGGTATTTTATTAAGGAGAAGTAGCAAAATAAATGGGTTCTAACAGAGAGTTAAATCTATTTTAAGTTGGACAGAGCTGGGGCACAATGAATTGGGCACACGTGCTTTATAGATGACTTGCTAGGCAGAGGATAAGGCTGAAAATTGCAATTAGCACAACTGGTAACCAGTGATTTGGAATCGTAATTGGAAATTGGCAAGCCTCCAGCATCTGCTGTGTAAACCAGTGTGAACGTGAGATTAGTTATAGGGATTCCCACCTGGAGTTGGTATAGATCCCAGTCAACCGCACAATTCGCAAAATTGGCACCAACGCATCACAGGGGCTATAATCAGGAGTTTTCATTGGTTCGGCCACCTTTGGAATATTACAGGCGATTCTGATCTCCTTCCTGTCGGAAGGATGTTGTGTAACTTGAAAGGGTTTGGAAAAGATTTACAAGGATGTTGCCAGGGTTGGAGGATTTGAGCTACAGGGAGAGGTTGAATAGGCTGGGACTGTTTTCCCTGGAGCGCGGAGGCTGAGAGGGGACCTTATAGAGGTTTATAAAATCATGAAGGGCATGGATAGGGTAAATAGACAAAGTCTCTTCCCTGAGGTGGGGAGTCCAGAACTAGAGGGCGTAGGTTTAGGGTGAGAGGGGAAAGATATAGGGTGGGAGGGCAATGCTTTAACACAAAAGGTGGAACATGTAAGGAATGAGCTGCCAGAGGAAATGGTGGAGGTTGGTACAATTATAGTATTTAAAAGGCATCTGGATCGGTATATGAAGAGGAATGATTTGGAGGGATATGGGCCAGGTGCTGGCAGATGGGACTAGATTGGGTTGGGATATCTGGTCGGCATGGATGGGTTGGACCGAATGGTCTGTTTCCGTGCTGTATGTCTCTATGACTCAGGGTATTAATAATCACCAACTACCTGGCAAAGATATTTAGCACTGAAACAAACCATTCAGTTTAACTGGTTGCAATAACTGCTCAGGGTCTGGTATCCTGTCACCAAATCACCCTTTATTTACATGTCAAAAAGTGTGGTGCTGGAAAAGCGCAACAGGTCAGACAGCATTCGAGGAGCAGGTTCAAGCATAAGCGCTTCATCAGCAATGTGAAGATGAAGATGAAGAGCTTATGCTCGAAACGTTGACTCTCCTGCTCCTCAGATGCTGCCTGATCGGCTGTGCTTTTCCAGCACCACATGTTTTGACTCTGATCTCCAGTATCTGCAGTCCTCACTTTCTCCTACTTTATTTACATGTGCACAGGACTTGGGCTGTGACCAGTCAGCTTGGGGTCAGTCCCTGAAGCACGGAGACTCGGAATCTCTTGTTTATATCTGTCAGCCAGGGCTCCCTGATTGGCCCGGGTTGCTATTCCCAAGCAAGGAGCTCATAGTCAATGAGATCCACCTGGTTCCAATCATGACACTGGTCTCATGTTGATATTATGCTCAACTACTCTTCCTCTAACCACACCAAGGCATCCTTCTATGCTTTTCTTTCTCAAGTACTTATCTGGTAGCTCTCAACCACCTTCTCAAAGGGAACAGGCAATAAATGTTGACCCACCCAGAGACATCCACATCCCATGAGTGAATTAAGCAAAATATTCACCTCAATCCCTCTGCTGTAGTGAAGTTCATTTTCAAATCATCATTTATAAGTCAAGAAAATTCTTCTGAACTCTTTATCAGAGTTATTAATGATGATCACAAATCCCTACATCTGTCCTGCAAATAGAATAATGAGCAGAATGTATTGTGGGTGACAGGGGTTATGGCCATTGGCTGGAGATCCAGCATGAACTCATCAGGGATCCCAATAAATGGAAAACCTCAACAAAAAAAAGCAAAGAACTGCGGATGCTGGAAATCCGAACCAAAAACAGAAATTGCTGGAGAAACTCAGCAGGTCTGGCAGCATCTGTGGCGAGAGAAACAAAGTTAACATTTCAAGTCCAATAATCCTTCTTCAGAATGTTGACTTTGCTTTCCTCCACAGATGCTGCCAGACCTGCTGAGTTTCACCAGCAATTTCTGTTCTTGAAATGGAATCACTCCCTGCAAGAGCTGCTGACCAATCAGGGGCTGGGATCTGTGCATTGCTCTGCAGCGCCACCATGGAGGCACTGGCTGGTGCTGGTAAAGCACCCACTGGAATTCTGGGATCATTGAGGGACTCAGGGCACAAGTGAGCATTGGCAGGAATGAGGAGGGGCTAAGCTTGAAGGGCAACATGTTGGTCCTTAACTGACATTCCCTGCTCCTCAGGTGGCTCCTCCGGTCTGGCACTGAGTGCCTGATAATGCTAGACCCGCTATTACAGCGTTTCATGTTTCCTATATTGCGAGCATCCAACTCATTGGTGGGAGAATACTGGAGACTAGATGGATTGGGAATTAGTTACAAACCTCTATCAGATCTCCCACAATCTTTTCCTGTCTGGAGAAAAGAACCCAGAATCACAGAATCAAACGAATCATAGAATTAGACAGAACATTTAAACTATTCAGGACGAAAAATGTCATCACCCGGAGGGGGATACCTAAGGAATTCACAGCCACAGAAAGCAGTTGTGGCCAAAACATTGATTATTTTCAAGAAGGAGTTAGGTATAGTTCTTAGCGCTGAAGGTGTCAAAGGGAGTATATAGGGATGCCTTTCCAGCCACACCCACATCCTGTGAATAAATCAAAATAGCCCAATAAAAATGCTAATTGTTCTCATACACCCCCATGTGAGCAGTGAGCAGTTGACCACAGTCCAATAGCGAAACAAGTTCGCAATCAGCTCTCCTGCTGCATTTGTTACACTGGGACCCATTGCGATTGTCAATCCTAACCTACACTCACTTTGTCATCCTACAGACTACCCAGTAGTAAAATATGTAAGTGTGATTATTCACCAATCCAGAGCCATTGCATACGACAGGAATCAATTTACAAGTGCTTACTAGAATCGGTGGATTATTAAATAGCTGTTTGGGCAAAAAACTGGTGAGTTGTTTGCATTCATTACTGCTTGTGGTACACAGTACACATTGTTCCCAGTTAGTGTTTAGACAGTTGGTTAAAGGATTAAGGTGTCACTCCAGCCCTTCAGGAATACAAATGCAGCCAAAAATGGGATTCCTCCTTACAATTGCTAAGAAGAATATTCAGAAATGTTTTTGCAGCTAACTGATAGACAGCAGATTTACTTCTCTAAACCATTAGTAAATCGACAATAATCCATGAATTTTATGGGCATTGTTAACATGTATTTCCCCTTCCCTATTTATTTATTTATTTATTTAATTATACTTCGTTTCCCAGTGGTGAGATTTTAATTTGCACTGAGATCACAATTGCAGACTGAATATGTAGCTCAGTCTGGTTATCCAGTCTGGACTTGACCGTTGGTGAGACAACTGATCTATCTTGGGGGCTTGTTTGGTGTGTTGTCATGAGATTTTATGTATATTTAGGTGGTTCACTTCTGTGCTTCAATGCTGCTCCCATTCTGCCTCAGGGCCTCTGCTCTGGAATTTTCTCCTTAAACCTTTCCCTCCCCACTCGTTTCTCTCCCTTGAAGATGTAACTTAAAATCTCCCCTTTAATTGCCCTCCATTTACGTTGAATTAATGGAATCTTTTTAATCAAAAAAGGAAATCAGTGCCTATGTGGTGTAGTGGTAATGTCCGTCCTCTAATCCAGGAAGTCTGGGTTCAAGCTCCATCTACTCCAAAGGTGCGTAATAATATCTCTGAACAGGTTGATCAGAAAGTATGTGGAATCATATTGACACTTTCAAGGGATTCCTGGCGTTTGTATCAATATTTATGCAGCCATTTCTGAAGCAGAGGATTCATCAGAATGTGTTACTGTTTTCAGAAGATCTGAGTGTTAATATTTAGAGGAACAGACTGTGTACACATCATTATAGAAAGGATAGATCAGTAGAAGCAACACCTCCAGTGCTGTTTACCTGCAGATCTCACCTATTTGCTTGTGTCAACTTCATAGATTCTTATACATGATGTGAACATAGGCAGAAGCAGGAGTAGATCATCTGGCCACTTGAGCATTTAATATGATTACAGCTGATCTGATTGCAAATTGCTGATCTGCTTACCTCTGATAACCTTTTACCCATGGAATCACAGAATTGTTACAGTGCAGAAGGAGGCTATTCAGCCCTTCATACCCGTATTGGTTAAACTACCCAACTTCAACCACCCAACTTTTCACCATATCGCTGTGTATCATTTCTATCATCCAATACTCTCTTGAATGCCTCAATTAGACCTGTCTCCAACACCTTTCCAGGTATTGTATTCCACACGCAAACTGTGTAAAAATTTTCTTTCTCACACCATTCTTGTTTTGTTTGCACTTTAGATCTATGTCCTCTTGGTCGCTTTTCTTTCACAAGCATGAACAACTTCTCCCTACCTATCTTGTACAGCCTTCTCATGATGTCAAAAACTTCTATTAAATTTCCTCTCAGCCTTCTTCTCTGCAAGGAAACTGATATTGGTGTCACAACCATTAGGTGTCACCTTGCTTTATCCTGCCACCTGAGTAAACTAATCCCTTATACGCTGTTGGTTGGTTGTAAAAACCCAATTGGTTCACTTATGCTTTTCAGGGAAGAAAACTGTCATCCTTACCTGGTCTGGCTATGTTAGACTACAGATCCAGAGCAATGTGGTTGACTCTTACCTACTGTCTGGGCAATTAAGGATGACCAAGCCAGCAACACCCACATCGGATGAATACATTTTTTTAAAAAAGGAGCTGATGGCATTGGCAAGTTGGCATGGCACAGTGGCTCTGTGGTTAACACCGCTGCCTCATGGCACCAGTGGCCTGGATTGAATCGATTTGACGAACTGAGTGGAGTTTGCACATTCTCCCTGTCTCTGCGTGGGTTTCTTCCAGGTGCTCCAGCTTCCTCCCATAGTCCAAAGATGTGCAGACTAGATGGATTAACCATGGAAAATACAGGGTTACAGGGATAAGGTAGGGGGATGGGTCTGACTGGGATACTCTTCAGAGGGTTGGTGAGGGCTCAGAGAGTGAAATGGCCTACTTCCACACTGTAGGGATTATATTATTCCATGAAATGGACAAACATGGAACCCAGTGAAATTTAATGCTGTGAAGTGATTTATTTATTTTGGAAGGACAAGCCTGGAAACACAACATAAAATGAATGGTATAATACGAAAAGGCGATGCAGGAGCAGACAGCACTTGGGATATATACACACATTACTGTAAGTGACAGAGACTGTGTAGAGAGTGATTAATAAAGCATACAGAGTCCTAGGCTTTATAAATAGAAACTTAGCGTATAAAAACAAAATGGCTATAAGGAACTTTTAACTGATTCGGACTCAACTGGAAATACTTTTTCTAGTTCCGGACACCACACTTTCGAAAGGAATTGAATTGGGGGAGGCAATGGTCAAGTGGAATTATCACTAGATTATTAATCCAGAGACCCATGTGGTCTGATGACCCAGGTTCAAATCCTGTCACTGCAGATGGTGGAATTTGAATTCAATAAAAATCTGGAGTTAAGAATCTAATGATGACCATGAATCATGCCAAGTATTGGGGAAAAATTCATCTGGTTTACTAATATCCTGTAGGGTAGGAAATCTGCCATCCTTACCTGGTCTGTCTGACATATGACCCAAGACCCACTGCAATGTGGTTCACTCTAAACTGCCCTCTGAGCAATTATGGATGTGCAATAAATGCCAGTCCAGTCGGTGATGCCCACATACCAGAAATAAAATAAATATAAATTTTAACAATTAGAAAGAAGGCAGAAACGAACTACAAAAATATTTTCAGGACTTCAGGTATGAAGAGGGGCTGGAGAAAATGGGTTATTTTGTGAGGGTGAGGGAAGGTTTGAAAATCATGAAGGCAATCAATAGAAGAAACTTGCTATTGGTGAGGGTGTAGAACTAGAGAACACTAACATAAGGTGAATAGAACCAAAGGAGACCTGAGGAAACACTTTCCTTGTATTAAAATCTGGAATACACTGCCTGAGAGTTTGATGAAAGTGGATTCAATCATTGCTTTTGAAAGGTTTTCAGGTAATTGACCAAAAAAGAAACTGCAGGACCAGAAAACAAAGGCAGAAGAATGGGATGAACTAAGTTGCATTGGCAGACAGCCAACATGAACAACATGGGAAGAATGACCTCCAATTGTTGTTAACGTTTTATGATTTTATTAAAAACTGAGCCTCATCCAGTGTGTGTGCACCAACAGTGTGTGTTCATACAGTTTCTCTGTACAAGAAAATGCTTGGTTGACCAGGGACACTGAGCAACGTAGGGCAGAGGATAGTGGGGTCAATGTGAAAGGACCAAAACCTCATAGAAAGATAGACAGTTTTGGTGTGCCTTTAAAGATTGTAAGAAATTTGCATAAAATGCACAGTAAGCAACGCATTCAATCCAGTCCATTGTTGATAATCTAAGTGTGGAAATCAGAATAAGTGTACTGGCCCCCAAGTGTAGAAATCAGAATCGTGCACTGTCCCCCAAATGTAGGAATCAGAATAATGCACTGTCCCCCAAGTGTAGAAGTCAGAATAGTGCACTGTCCCCCAAGTGTAGAAGTCAGAATAGTGCACTAACCCCCAAATGTGGAAATCAGAATAGTACACTGTCCTTCAAATATGGAAATCAGAATAGTGTACTGTCCCCCAAGTGTGGAAATCAGAATAGTGTACTGTCCTTCAAGTGTAGAAATCAGAATAGTGCACTGTCCACCAAGTGTGGAAATCAGAATAGTGCACTGTCCCCCAAGTCTAGAAATCAGAATAGTGCACTGTCCCCCAAGTGTGGAAATCAGAATAGTGTACTGACCCCCAAGTGTAGAAATCAGAATAGTGCACTGTCCTCCAAGTGTGGAAATCAGAATGGTGTACTGTCCTCCAAGTGTGGAAATCACAATATCGCACTGTCCTCCAAATGTAGAAATCAGCATCATGCACTGCCCCCCAAGTGTGGAAATCAGAATAGTGCACTGTCCTCCAAGTGTGGAAATCAGAATAGTGCACTGTCCCCCAAGTGTGGAAATCAGAATAGTGTACTGTCCCCCAAGTGTGGAAATCCGAATAGTGCAGTGTCCTCCAAGTGTAGAAATCAAAATAGTGCACTGCCCCCCAAGTGTGGAAATCAGAATAGAGCATTGTCCCCAAGTGTAGAAATCAGAAAAGTGCACTGTCCACCAAGTGTGGAAATCAGAATAGTGTACTGTCCCCCAAGTGTGGAAATCAGAATAGCGCATTGTCCCCCAAGTGTAGAAATCAGAAAAGTGCACTGTCCACCAAGTGTGGAAATCAGAATAGTGTACTGTCCTCCAACTGTAGACATCAGAATAGTGCACTGTCCTTCAAGTGTAGAAATCAGAATAGTGCACTGTCCACCAAGTGTGGAAATCAGAATAGTGTACTGTCCTCCGAATGTAGAAATCAGAATAGTGTATGCAAATATAGTGCACTGTTCTCTAAGTATATTCTAATGAAGATTCAGTGCAAGTTCAGCATTACATTTCTGCTTTCCCATTCCATTACCCTGGTGATTTATTGGCTGTTTTGGAATGTTGATTAGGAGGGTTGCATAGGGAGGGGATGTGGAGAAGCTGCTGTCCCAGAGCTCACAGGTACAATCACTGGCAAAATAAATTCAATGTGATGCTCAAAGTCATTCAGGACCAGTCGACCAGGTTAAGGCATAGTGCCAATCCGGTACTAACATGATCTAATTTACAATTGACCTTGAGCTCTATCATGATATTTGGTTAACTTTGTTGATAACAATGTAATGTTGACTGGAACCTGCAATGAATAATTGGCCACCACTTCTAAATATTTGATGTTTTCCACCTGGGTTAAAGGGCACCTATATACTGGGTTCTATTTTCTACACCACATTACACCATTTGTTGTTCTTTCCCATTAGTCAGACCTGCTGGGCCCATCTGTTTAATCCCTTTTAATCTGTGTGTTGTTGTAATCTGAATGTTACTAATCTCATTCACAGTTTTTGTTTGCCACTGATCAGCAATATTCCACTCGCTCCTTGTATGGCTGTCTTTAGTACTGATTACATAATTATTAGCATTTTTCAGAGGGTTGTGTGTTGATGCATACATTGTTGAGTGTGAGAGAATTTGCCAGTATGTGCATGTGCATGAGTGCAACTGTATGTATACCTGAGTATGTGTGTATGCATGTGTGTGAGAGAGTGTGTATCTGTATTTAAGAGAGACAGTGTGTGTGTGTGTGTGTGTGTGTGTGTGTGTGTGTGTGTGTGTAAGTGAGAGAGAGTTAAGTGTGTATATAGTATCACTCTGTTTGTAGAATCCATTACGCACCTCTGAAGCAGTCAGGAGTGCATGTGCGCGCGCGCGCACACACACACACACACACACACACACACACACACACACACACACACACACACACACACACAGACTTTCATACAGATTCTCATACAGACTCACTCACTCAGACTAACTGACTCTCGGACTAACTCACACAGACTAACCCACACAGACTAATTCACTCATAAAGTCATAGAGTCATAGAGGTGTATAGCATGGAAACAAACCCTTCGGTTCAAATTATGCATGCTAACCAGATATCCTAAACTAATCTGGTCCCATTTGCCAGCACTTGGCCCACATCCCTCTAAGGTAAAAACAAGGACTGCAGATGCTGGAAACCAGATTCTAGATTAGAGTGGTGCTGGAAAAGCACAGCAGGTCAGGCAGCATCTGAAGAGCAGGAAAACGACGCTTTGGGCAAAAGACCTTCATCAGGAATAGAGGCAGAGCCATATCCCTCTAAACTCTTCCTGTTCATATACCCACCCATATGCCTTTTAAATGCTGTAATTGTACCAGCTTCCACCACTTCCTCTGGCTGTTCATTCCATACACGCACCCCCATCTGTGTGAAAAGTTGCCCCTTAGGTCCCTTTTATATCTCTCCCCTCTCACCTTGAATCTATGCCCTCTAGACTAAATGGTGAGAGAGCATTTATTATCCATTCCTCTTTGTTGTAGATTCAGAGTCATACAGCATGGAAACAGAAACTTCAGTCCAACCGGTCCATGCTGAACATAATCCCAAACTAAACTAGTCCCACCTGCCTGCTGCTGGTCCATATCGCTCCAAACCTTTCCTATTCATGAACTTGTCCAAATGGCTTTTAGAGTCGTAGGGATGTACAGCACAGAAACAGACCCTTTGGTCCAACCTGTCCATGCTGACCAGATATCCCAATCTATTCCCACCTGCCAGCACCTGGCCCATATCCCTCCAAATGCTTCCTATTTATATACCCATCCAGATGCCTTTTAATTGCTGTAATTGTACCAGCCTCCACCACTTCTTCTGGCTCATTCCATACACATACCATTCTCTGTGTGAAAAAGTTGCCCCTTAGGTCTCTTTTATATCTTTCCCCTCTCACCTTAAATCTATGCCATCTAGTTCTGGACTCCCCCACCTCAGGGAAAAGACTGTGTCTATTTGTCCTATCTATGTTCCGCATGATATTATAAACCTCTATTAGGTCACCCATCAGCCTCTGACCCTCTAGAAAAAAACTGCCCTAGCCTATTCAACCTCTCCCTTTGCTCAAATCCCCCAACCCAGGCAACATCCTTGTAAATCTTTTCTGAACCCTTTCAGGTTTCACAACACCCTTCCGACAAGAAGGAGATCAGAATTGTATGCAATATTCCAAAAGTGGCCTAACCAATGTCCTATACAGCTGCAACATGACCTCCCAACCCCAATACTAATGCTCTGATCAATAAAGAAAAGCATACCAAATGCCTGATTCACTATCCTACCTACCTGCAACACTTTCAAGGAACTGTGAACCTGTTTGTTCAGTAACACTCTGGAGGACCTTACCAGAAAGTGTATAAGTTCTGCTCTGATTTGCTTTCCCAAAATGCAGCGCCTCACATTTATCTAAATTAAATGTGTTACTCCATCTGCGACTCCTCAACCCATTGGCTCTTCTGATCAAGATCCCATTGTAATCTGAGGTAACCTTTTTCACTGTCCACTAGACCTCCAATTTTGGTGTCATCTGCAAACTTACTGACTATACCTCAGACTAACTCACAGACTAACTCACTCTCAGACCAACTAACTCTCAGGCTAACTCTCTCAGACTAATTCACTCTCAGACTAACTGACACAGACTAACTCTCAAACTCACACATTTATGATGTATCGGTAGCACATGCAGTGCAGTGGTTTAGAAAAGTGCTTCACACTACTTTCTAGAGATGGCCCATAAACATTGATCTAGCAAATGATAACCACATCCTTTGAAAGTTATATATATAATGAATCAGGTCATGACAGAATAGTCTCCCTCAGCATCAATGAGTAAAAAATGAGGTCTGCAGATGCTGGAGATCACAGCTGCAAATGTGTTGCTGGTCAAAGCACAGCAGGTTAGGCAGCATCTCAGGAATAGAGAATTCGACGTTTCGAGCATAAGCCCTTCATCAGGAATAAGAGAGAGAGCCAAGCAGGCTGAGATATCAGCATCAATGTCAACGTAACTCCCAGAAAGACTTTCCAATTATTATTGGAATATTACTAATTATTTATTTAGTACTTTTGATTGAGGGATATGCATTGGCCCAAGTTTCTTTCTTCAATATATTGCTGTGAAATCACCTGGGATTTGACCTGAATCCCAGTGGGCGGCACGGTGGCACAGTGGTTAGCACTGCTGCCTCACAGCGCCTGTAGACCCGGGTTCAATTCCTGACTCAGGCGACTGACTGTGTGGAGTTTGCACGTTCTCTCTGTGTCTGCGTGGGTTTCCTCTGGGTGCTCCGGTTTCCTCCCACAGTCCAAAGATGTGCGGGTCAGGTGAATTGGCCATGCTAAATTGCCTGTAGTGTTAGGTAAGGGGTAAATGTAGGGGTATGGGTGGGTTGCGCTTCGGCGGGTCGGTGTGGACTTGTTGGGCCGAAGGGCCTGTTTCCACACTGTAAGTCTAATCTAATCTGAAAGACAATGTTTCTAGCAGCACAGCAGTCTCTCACAGGGAAGATCAGCCTTGATTTTATGTTCATGTTTCTGTAGTGGGACATGAGCCCCAAAACCATTTGAGTCAGAGGTGACACTGTTACCAAATAGGCCATGGTAAACTGTTACCAAATAGGCCATTCTAGCACACTTAGAAGCAGCTGGTAGCTGTCAATTTAAAGCATTTAATCATCTCTTTGACCGGGATAATTTCTTACAGGCATAGTTTTTGTACGCATTCTGACTCTCGTTAAAATGCTCCCCTGTCATTCTCCCCCTCCATCATCATCCCTCAGTTTTCCTTCCACATTCACCTCTCCAGTCAGCAGAATAGGGAAGTTTGGCCAATGGACTTTAACTTTATCACAGCATACTGGTTCAGCAAGTCATGCTAATTATTTGTAAACTATTTATGGCAGAGCATGAAATTCATTGCAAAGTTCCGGTTGGTTTTTCAAGAAGTCTCATGTCAGCACATTCAGTAAAACTAGTTCCACTCTGTGACCTGTTGTGAAACTACGGAGGTCTCTATGGACAAACATTTCCAAGTTAATCACACACATGGGTGCACACATTGACATTCAAAGACACACATGCAGATGCACACGGCCAAACACTGACACAGAAAGACACACGCACAAAACATAGATACATACAAACACAGACAAACACACGTACAGACTGATACAGAGACACCCCTCACACAGACACACCCACACCCACAACCACAACCACACCCATGCACACATATACACGTGCACTTAAACACACAGAGGTGTGCTACAGCAAACAAACATAGACATTGGTGGAGAAACTCAGCAGGTCTGGCAACATCTGTGGAAAAGGAAACAGAGTTAATGTTTTGAGTCCAATATGCCTCTTCTTCAGAGATGTGCTATAGCATTTGGTTATGCTACTGGACTGAGTTAGAATAAGAATCTAGAGGCAGTAATTCTAATCACACTTGGCAGCTGAAAGAATTTAAAAATGATTATGTAAATGCATCTGGAAACATTAGTCTCAGCAATGATTGCTGGGAAATTATCAAATTGCCATAAAAGGGGATTCCAATGCTGTACTCAGCTGAAAGTATGGCTGCCAGTGAGGGAGAGTTGGAAACTGAGGATGCACATGAGGCCAAAATTGGAGGAATGCGGAAATCCTGGAGGATTGTAAGGTTGGAGGAGATTACAAATATAAGTGATGGAGAAAGTTGAAAACATGTCTGAGAATTTTAAGATTGAGACATTAACTGTACACCAATGCCAGTGAACGCTGGGGTGAGAGGGTGAGCTGGATACAATATGACTTCTGCTATGGACAGCTGAGTTTGTGGATGAGCTAACTCTTATAGAGGATGTAAAGTGGGAAGTTGGCCAGGACAATGATAAATTTGGAGGGAACCCAAAGGCCTCGAGAGAATTGCCTCAGTAAATGGGCTGGGGTAGGGCAGAAACAGCCAAAGTTGTTGGAAGATCTTTTTAAGTGGTTCTGGTCGTACAGTGGACATTGGGTCATAACTTAACTCAGGGTTAATTAGATTGGAGTTGAACTTGTCAACTTGCCAATCAGTAACCAGGAAAGAGCATGGAGCTTGTGATGAGGGAAGAGAATTTGTAACAGTAACTAGTTTGGCTCTTCCAAATACTTTGTTCTGCTCATCCAAAACTGGATACTGAACAAGCACTATGGCCAATCAGAGACAGTTGACGAGCTGAGAGAGGTGGCCATGATGTCGAACTGAGTGAGGTCAGTATACACGTATTTTCAGATAATGTCACTGAGGGGTATTATGGACCGGGCCAGACCCTCTCAAAACATTTCAAGAAAGTAGCCCAGACCCTAACTTTGTTAGTTGCTTTAAGCAGGTGTAACGTGGATGTATCAGGAGGGATGTAATTGGTCAAACCATGTAGTTCTAAACAAAACAGAATTTATTTACAAGATTACTAAATGAAATACAAACAAAAGAGAACAGAGTACCAAATAACTTAATCTATCTGAAAACCCAACAAATTATACAAATTTAATGAAGCTGTTCCAAATACTTGCAACAATCCCCCTAAACACAAAAGGAAAAATCAAACCCAGGATCTTACAGGAGAGATGTCAGAGAGAGAGGACCAGCCTGGACCTGCTTTGTTGGGTCCAGCAGCTTTCTCTATTGCCTGACAGCTCTCAGTATACAGAGGAAGCTCGATTCTTCGGCATTCGATTATCCAAATATCGGATTATCCGGCAAGATCACAAGGTCCCGATGCTCCGCTAAACTATGTTATCCTGCATTCAATTATCTGGAATTTGGTTAAATGAACGAAATATTCCCCACCTGTGTCCTTTGGATAATGGAGGTTCCTCTGTATAGCCAGACAAGAGAAAAGCTGAGCTCGGAGAACTGGCCACTCCCCCTTCATTGTATAAGTGTTTTTTTAAATTTAATTTAAAAGCCTGTTAGCTATAATCAAACTGGCCCTAAAACCCTTCAAGTTAAAGATTTTCAGAGTCTGTGTCTTTTACAACCTCTCTGAAAGAAACACAAATACAAAGGAGCAGCTTTGTCGCAGTGGAAACGGTTAGATGAAACATTGGAAGGTGCCAAGTATAAATTCTACACGCTCAGTTCGCACATAAACACACACAAAGGAACAGGAGGAGGCGGTTCAGCCTGTCAAGCCTGCTCCACCATTTAATACAATCATGGATGATTGAACGTTTCAATGACTTTTACCCACATTATCCCCATAACCCTGTATACTATTGATAATCAGAAATCTATCAATCTCTACCTGAAACACATTTTCACAGCTTTCTAAGGTAGAGAATTCCAAAGGCTCATAACCCTCTGAGTAAACCAATTTCTCTTTATCTCAGGTCTAAGTGACTTCTCCTCATTATGAAACGTCTTCCCCTGGTTCTAGATTCACCAACCACAGGAAACATCAGACCAGCACTTAATCTGTCAATCTATCCCTTTAAGTCTTTTTAAGTTTCAATGAGATCACCACTCATTCTTCAAAAATTCTGGAGAATACAGGCTTATTTTCCCCAATCTCTTCTCATAGGACTGTCTCATCATCCCAGAAACAAGTCCAATGTACCTTGATTGCACTCCCTCCGAGGCAATAATTTCCTTCCAAAGTAAGGGACCAAAACCACACATAGTACTCAAGTTATGGACTTACCAATCCAACTGAAGGAAGATCTCAATACTCCTGTACTTAAATCCTCTTGTGGTAAAGGCTAACTTACAATTAGCATTCATAACAGCTTGCTGCATTGGCATGCTAGCCTTCTGTAATGTATTGCTAAGAACAGTTAGGTCCCAATATGCATCTAAATCTAAACAATGGAATGAGGAGTGAGTTGCCTGCAATAGACTGGGTAACTTTATTAAAAAGTATGGAAGTGAATAGACAATGGTAATTCTTAAAGAGCAAATGTACACATTATAGCAGTAATCCATTCCTTTTAGTTAAAGGAGCTCACAAGAAATGTGGCCCAACCATGGTTAAAAAAGAAGTAAAGGATGATATTACATTCAAAGAGGAGTTATATAAAGTTGCTAGGTAAAGCAGCAAGCCTGAAGACTGGGAGCAGTTTTGATCTCAGCTGTTGGGAGCCATCCCTCTGCCCTTGCTTCCAGATTCATCTCCCTCACTCTGCCTGAAATGACTAACTCCAACTTACTTCTCCACCCACCCCACACCCTGTCTATCCACATGACTTGCCTTTCACCTTGATCCTCTATAATCTGGGCCTCTATAACCTTTCTGGCAGCAACTATGGTTACCTCCAGGTCAATGGTGTGAGAGATTTTCTAGCCTCTAACTGGCTTCATTGTGTGGGACCTCTGCTCTTGTGGTCTCAATTCCACGTGAAAGCCTGAGACCTTGGCTCAAAGAGTCAGCATGGTTCTCTCACCAGCTGATGTGACCCTCTGCATCAAGTAAGTTTGCAGATGACACCAAAATTGGAGGTGTAGTGGACAGCGAAGAAGATTACCTCAGGTTACAACGGGATCTTGATCAGATGGGCCAATTGGCTGAGAAGTGGCAGATGGAGTTTAATTTAGATAAATGTGAGGTGCTGTGTTTTGGGAAAGCAATTCTTAGCCGGACTTATATACTTAATGATAAGGCCCTAGGGTGTTGCTGAACAAAGAGACCTTGGAGTGCAGGTTCGTAGCTCCTTGAAAGTGGAGTGGCAGGCAGATAAGATAGTGAAGAAAGCGTTTAGTATGCTTTCCTTTATTGGTCAGAGCATTGAATTTAGGAGTTGGAAGGTCATGTTGTGGCTGTACAGGACATTGGTTAGGCCACTGTTGGAATATTGCATACAATTTTGGTCTCCTTCCTTTCAGAAAGATGTTGTGAAACCTGAAAGGGTTCAGAAAAGATTTACAAGGATGTTGCTGGGGTTGGAGGATTTGAGCTATAGGGAGAGTTTGAATAGGCTGGGGGCTCTTTTCCCTGGTGCATCGGAGGCTGAGGGGTGACCTTATAAAGGTTTATAAAATCATGAGGGGCATGGATAGGATAAATAGACAAAGT
Organism: Hemiscyllium ocellatum; assembly: GCF_020745735.1. Classification (NCBI taxonomy): domain Eukaryota; kingdom Metazoa; phylum Chordata; class Chondrichthyes; order Orectolobiformes; family Hemiscylliidae; genus Hemiscyllium; species Hemiscyllium ocellatum. The sequence continues at coordinate 7,203,678 of NC_083426.1, read as the reverse complement.
CTTTTCCCTGGGGTTGGGGAGTCCAGTACTAGAGGGCATTGGTTTAGGGTGAGAGGGGAAAGATATAAAAGAGACTTGAGGGGCAACAGTTTCACTCAAAGGGTGGTACATGTATGGAATGAGCTGCCAGAGGAAGTGGTGGAGGCTAGTACAATTGCAACATTTAAAAGGCATTTGGATGGGTATATGAATAGGAAGGGTTTGGAGGGATATCGGCTGGGTGCTGGCAGGTGGGACTAGATTGGGTTGGGATATCTGGTGAGCATTGATAAGTTGGACCGAAGGGTCTGTTTCCGTGCTGTATATCTCTATGACTCTATGACTCTAAGATTACACCCAAAGCCACAGACTCTCACACAACTGACAACATAGGCAGCACGTATTCAGTGGCACAGAGTTAAAATCCTTTTCTCCATCTTAGAGTTGCTGCATGATTTGCTGAATGTTTCCAAGGTTTTTTGTTTATATCTATATTTCAGATTTCTAGTGAGTGTGGTATTGCTGTGACCTAGTTGTTAATAGTAATGTTTAATATGGAACAAAGTACATTTCCAGATTCAATGAGAATAGAAATTGCTGGAAAAAGCTCAGCACATCTGGCAGCATCTGTGGAGAGAAATGAGAGATAATTTCTGTTAATTTCATGTCTAAGGAAGGGTCACTTGATCTGAAACCCTAACTCTGATTTCTCTCCACAGATGCTGCCAGATTTGCTGAGCTTTTCCAGCAATTTCTATTTTTGTTTCAATTCCTATTCTGAGTTTAATTTCAGTTGAGAGGGTGACTTACAGAGTTAGTTAGTCTCACTGTCCCTGAGATATGTGTGTGAGTGTGGAGAGCTTCATTACAGCATTGCTAGGATGTCCTTCTAAAAGCATCTCTCTGGACTACAGAACAAAAGGTATCCATCTGAATCACAGTATCCATGGATACCTCAAGAGACATTTTTGGAAAGTAAAATCATTCTGACAGTAGATGTTTAAAGTTGCGTCATGATACGGTATTTAATCAGGATTGGTTAGTCATGATTAAAAATTGACAAATACTGTTAGACACTCATTTCACATCCTGTTGAACCCAAATGTGCGTTAATTTTAATTCAGTTGCAGAAATCATCAATCAGTAATCCAGTTACATTTTTCTTTAAGTTTTTATTATCAAAACACTAGTTTCCGTTCAAAGATCTGCTGCATTCAAGCAGCAATGTTTTCAATGAGCAGTCACACAGCCTCTTGCTGTTAGTGTTGCTATTCCATTGCCAGCCCAGTGGTAGCGTTCCTACCTGCTAGCCAGGAGGCCTGAATTCAAGTCTTACCTGTTCCAGCGGTGAATAATAACATCCCTGAACAAGTTAGTTAGGAAATATCTATAAAGGAACAAATTTGCTTTGAATCATGGCCTCGTGATAACTGAATACACTTTAAGAGCTAATGGAATGTCTCTGAAGTGTTGCCATTGATCTAATGTAGGCAAGACCAAGCCAATTTGCACATAGCAAACTCACTAAAACTTAAATGTAATCACAGTATTTGTTGGAAAAGCTCCACAGGTCTGGCAGCATCTATGGAGAGAAATCAGAGTTAATGTTTCGGGTCCATTGATCCTTTCTCAGAACTGAAAGAAGATCTCATTACTCCTGTACGCAAACCCTCTTGTGGTAAAGGCTAACATACCAATAGCCTTCCTAACAACTGCACTGGCTTGTTGGCCTCGGATAATGTCTTGATAAGAACATTTAGCTCCCAACATATATCTAAATCTAACTACAACGAAACTCAAAAGGAATGGGGGAGTGAGTGGGTTGTTCTGAGGAAGGGTCACTGGACCCGAAACGTTAACCCTGATTTCTCTCCACAGATGCTGCCAGACCTGCTGTGCCTTTCCAGCAATTTCTACTTTTTGTTTCTAATTTCCAGCATCTGCAGTTCTTTCAGTTTTGAGAAATGTGATCATGGCCTGATAACATATTTTATCAATGCTCATTGAAGGGTAAACAAATCAGCTCATTGGGGAGGATGCCACCTTGGAACAGTACTGTGGGATATTTTCCACTTACCTGGGCAGGCAAACTGGGGTTTGGTTTCAAACTTCATCCCAAAGGTGATACCTCCGACCATGTAGCATTCCCTCAGTACCCCAGCGGGGCTTCAGCTGAGACTCAACATTTGTGGGAACCTCACTTTAGGAGGAATGTCAAGCCATTAGTGATTTGGGTGAGATAGCTTTAATGCCACTAGACCAGCAGGTTGGGAGCTCAGGTTAGTGTTCTGGGGACACAGGCTCAATCCCACTATTGTATCTCATGAAATTTAATTTCAGCTGATAAATCTGGAATGCAAAAGTAGTCTCCATGGTAACTATTGCCAATTGTTGCAAAGATCCATCTGGTTCACGAATGCCCTTTAGAGAAGGAGATCTGTTGTCCTTACCCTGTCTGACCAACACCTGACTCCATAAGGTACAGCAATGCAATTGACTCTTGACTGCCCTCTGAAAGGGACTTTGAGCTGCTCAATTCCAGGGCAGTTAAGGATGGGCAACAAATGTTGGCCTTACCAGCAACTCCCGTACCCCAAGAAAGGAGAAGGAAAGTAAAATGTAATGGCACCGGGATGAGGGGCTTCAATTATGTGGAAACAAATGTGTTCACCATACAGCAGAGAGGTTAATAGGGGATCCGTTCAAGGTTATAAAACAATGGACGGTTTTGTTAAGAGTAAATAAGAAAAATATTGTGGCTGCTAGGTCTGTGACTAAAGGTCAGAGCTTTTAAATGATTAGTAAAAATGAGGATGAGAATGACCTTTGTATGTAACAAGCTACTGTGATGTGGACTATACCACACGAGATGATAATGGAATCAGATTCAATTCACTGTTTCAAAAGGTTATGAAATCTAACAGCTCCACTATGTTTGCTCATATAGTCCAACTGAATAGTGCATCACTCAATATCCCTTTAGCTGAAGCTATCATTGACCAGCGTATAAATGTTGGCTACAAGAGCCTGTCAGAAATTGGGGATTTTGTATTGTGTAACTCACTTCCTGACTCCTCAAAGACTGTTCACCTTTTGAAAGGCGCAATCAGAAGAGTGATGGAATACTCTCCATTTGATTGAACGGGTCCATTTTGACACAAGGAGCTTGACACAATCCAAGAAAAAGCAGTCCACTGGCACTCACTCCAGCATTTTCCACATTCTCTCGCATCACCACTGATATACAGTAGCAGCTGTGTGTACCATCTACAAATGGCCTTCAGTAATTCAGCAAGGTTTCTTTGACATCACCTTCCAAACCTTCAACCTCTGCAGTCTAGAAGTACAAGAGCAGCAGATATATGGGGACACCACTTCTTGTAAGTGTCCCTCCAAGCCACTTGCCATCCTGACTTGGAAATATATCGCTGTTCCTCCATTACCACTGGGTCAAAATCTTGGACTGATCAATACCAGAGTGTAAACTGTTTTTATTCTAGGTCACACATACCAACACTAATATCATTAATGACTTGTTCCCCTATATAGACCTTTTCAAGTTCTCATTCAATTGCACTCAATTAGCACATTACCATCACTTGTTTCCTAGTTCCATTACTTCAGACATCCCTCCCAGACCTCATTACTAATAACATAACAATATTTGTTGGTATTCTCCCACTCCATGGATTGCAAGAAAGCAGCTTTTTTCATTCATTCATGAGATGTAGGCTTCATAGCGTCATGGAGTAATACAGCTTAGAAACAGAACCTTTGGTCCAACCAGTCCATGCCAAACATAATCCCGAACTAAACTAGTCCCATCTGCCTGTTCCTGGCCCATACCCCTCCAATCCTTTCCTATTCATGTATCCATCCAAATGTCTCTTAAATGTTGCAATTGTACCCACACCTCCACTTTCTCAGGAAGTTCATACCATACGTGAACCACCCCTCTCTGTAAAGAAAATGCCTGTTACGTCTCTTTTAAATATCTCTCCTCTCACCTTAAAAGTGTGCCCCTTAATCTTGAAATCCCCCATGCTAGGGAAAAGACAACTACCATTAACTCTATCTATACCCTCGTTATTTTATAAACTTCGATCAGATCGCCTGTCACCCTCCTACACTCCAGTGAAAAAATGTCCCAGCCTATCCAGCCTTTCTTTATAACTCAAACCTTCCACACCCGGCAACATCTTGGCAAATCCCTTCCGAACCCTCTCCAGCTTGAAAATATCCTGGCAGGACCAGTATTTATTGCCTGTCCATCGATGCCCAGAGGGCAGTTCAGAATCAGCCTCATTGCTGTGGGTCTGGAGTCACATGTAGGCCCGAACAAGTGAAGACAGAATTTTCCTTCCCCAAAGGACATTAGTGAACTAGATGGGATTTTCCTGACAATCAGCAATAAAGTCACAGTCATCATTAGACCTTAATTCCAGACTTTTTTTAAAAAATTGAATTCAAATTTCAGCGTCTTCAATGGCATGATTTGAATCTAGGTCCCTAGAACATTACCAGAGTCTCTGGATTAACAGTCTAGCAATAACACCATTATTCATTCTCTTCCCATTACCACCATCTTCCTGATGATGGTTAGGAAAGGATAATAAATGTTGGGCCAGCCAAGTACTCCCACATTTTTATGCTAAGTTATATCACCACAGGCTTACCAGACCATTGGGTTGCTCGCTCATTAGAGAGAGATGACTAGTGGCTTAACCTGAGGGAAAGGAAGGAAGTTGCAAAGGAGAATCTTTTACAGTAACCTCAGCCAGTGCAGGAATTGGATCTACACTGTTGGCCTCAAGTCGATTGAGCTAACCAATCCCCCAGGATCTGTGGATGAATAAACAAAAACCACTCTGTCCCAGAGATCTCTAACTTGACACTCAGTCTCCTGATCTGTACGGTGCGTATACATGGAATGCAAAAGCAGAATATTTCTGGTTTGAGGAAAGAAAGGGCATTTGTGATGCAAACAAACTTGCTGCTTTGTTTTCTACTTCTGAGCCTGAGTTATGCCCAAAACATTATACTCTGCTCTTGATCTTTCTGAATGTTCAAAGGCCTTGCTATGTTTTCTGAAGCCCAGAAATGCATGCTAACCAGTGATTAATAAAGAGTCCATCATAATATCTCAATTTTGTGTCCTACATCATGATATCAAGGATGTGAAGGCATTAGACAGAATGTGGAAAAGACCCATAAGAATTTGCTGGGGATGAGGACACTCAGTGATGTGGTGAGTTGCAGAAGTGGTGTCCGTTTTCCTTGAGAGGAAATGACTGAGAACAGATTCGATAGAAGATTTGAAAACCATGAGGTGACATGTCGGAGTAGATAGGAAGAAGGCATCCCACTGGTGAAAGGATTGAGAAGTCAGAGCACACAAATCGGATGCAGTTGGCCAAAGGAGCCACATGAATATGATGAAAAATGTGCTCACGGTGTGAGTGATTAGGAATTGGAATGCGATGCCTGAGACCATAGTGAAGGCAGACCCAAGCAAGACTTTCAAGAGGGAATTAGATTATTATTTGAAAAGGAAGAAAGAGCACACCAGTCATCTCTCTCTCTCTCACTTTTTAAAGAGACAGCACCCTTATGGTCTGGTAAAACTGTGGTGATTGTTCCTTCCAGAGGGATGCAGGAATCCCTGGCTGGGCCAACATTCATTGCCCCTAACCATCCTCAGAAAGTACACAGATGGAGGCAGGAGATTAAGTGAGTTGTTGCTTCAAAGATCCAGCACAGATATGATGGGCTGATTCGTCTCCTTCAGTGCCTTGACCAGTCTGTGTTTGTGCGACTCTGTGCATGATGATGAAGCTGCTCTACATTTCTTTGTCTTTCAGTTTGTTTTCCTCTCACATACACTCAATACTTACATATGCCAAAACAAAAGACGTGAGAATGTTTGCAAAAGTCCAGATGATTACTGAACTTCAATTCATTATTAATCATATTCCTTGTTTTCCAAGTCTTTTTTGGTCTTCTTTGAGTCATTCTCGCATCATTCCATGGAAGTGTAAAGTCAGGTAACGGTGAGCTATCAGAGACATGAAAGCAAAGTTCTCAGGATGCTGCAGATCTGAAATAAAACAAGAAGTGTTTGACAACTTCTGTGGAGAAAGAGCAAAAATTTAAGGTGAACAAACATTACACTTCTCCACAGCCCTTTATAACGTGAATGTGAAACCATGTCCCAAAGTCAAAACTAGTCAAGGAGTTTCCCAGTCTGCTGGCACTTGCCCTTGTTGCTCTTCTCAGGAGCAAGAAAATTGACGTTTCAGGCCGGAGTCTTTCATCAGGAATGAGGCTGGGAGCTTCAAGGGCAGGGAGATAAATGGGAGGGGAGGTGGGGCTTGGGGGAAGATAGCTGAGAGTGCAATAGGTGGATGGCAGCGGGGGGTGAAGGTGGAGAGGGGTTGGTGGAGCAGTTAGGTGGGAAAGGAGATTGACAGATGGAACAGGTCATGAGGATGACCTACTCGGGCAAACACCAACCTCACACACACATATACACATCCACACGTGTGTGTGTGTGTAAACCCTCCGGCCACACCATGCCCAAGAAGAAGCCGGGACCGATCCAGCTACACCCAAGTCCCGATGGCTCGGCTCTGAATGGGACCACTTCCGCAGAGTAAGAGATTTACTGGTGCTGAGCTGGAAGGTTGGAACTTGGGTAAGGTGGGGGGAGGGGAAATGAGGAAACTGGTGAAGTCCACATTGATGCCCTGGGGTTGAAGGGTTCCGTGGCGGAAGATGAAGCGCTTTCCTCTTGACGTCGGATGGTGAGGGAGTGGTGGTGGAGGAGGTCCAGGACCTGCATGTCCTCGGCAGAGTGGGAGGGGATGTTGGAATGTTCAGCCACCGGGCAGTGGGATTGATTGGTTGATTGGTGGGGTTGATGTTCTCTGGTGTAAAGGAGACTGCATCGGGAGCAATGGATACAGTAAATGACATGTATGGATGTGCGGGTGAAGCTTTGATGGATGTGGAAGGCTCCATTGGGGCCTTGGATGGAGGTGAAGGGGGAGATGGGGGCACAGGTTTTGCAATTCCTGCGGTGGCAGGGGATCTTGACTAATCTTGACTCTGATCTCCAGCATCTGTAGTACTCACTTTCGCCTACTCGATTTTAACATTACTGCGAATCCTCTTCCAAGGATGCCTACCTTGAAGAAGTTCTCTTCTTCTCTCTGCAAGGGTCTCAGTGAGTCTCTCTCTCACTGCAACCGCCAGGTCATCTCCTCTGCCCTGAAGCTCACACCCTCCACCTCCTCCAAGACTTCCAGTTCCCATGCCCCCAATGCCTCGTCTTCACCATGGACATCCAGTCCCTTTACACCTCCGTCCGTCATGACCAGGGTCTCCAAGCCCTCCATTTCTTCCTTTCCTAACGTCCCCACCAACACCCCTCCACTGACACTCTTATTTGTTTGGCTGAACTGGTCCTCACCCCAGCAATTTCTCCTTCCAAATCCTCCCACTTCCTCCAGATGAAAGGGGTAGCCATAGGCACCCTCATGGGCCCCAGCTATGCCTGTCTCTTTGTCAGTTACATAGAACAGTCCATCTTCCGGAGTTACATTAACACTACTCCCCATCTTTTCCTCCACTACATTGATGACTGTATCGGCACCACCTCGTGCTCCCACGAGGAGGTTGAACAGTTCATCAACTTCACCAACACATTGCACTCCGACCTTAAATTTATCTGGACCATCTCTGACACCTCTCTCTCCTTCCTGAACCTCTCCATCTCCATCAACGGTGACCGACTCAACATTGACATTTTCTACAAGCCCACCGACTCCCACAGCTACCTGGATTACACCTCCTCCCACCATACCTCTTGCAAAAATGCTATCCCTTATTCTCAATTTCTCCGCCTCCGCTGTATCTGCTCCCGGGAGCACCAGTTCCACCATAGAACACACCAGATGGCCTCCTTCTTTAAAGACCACAATTTTCCCTCCCACATATTTGATGATGCCCTCCAGTGTATCTCGTCCACATCCTGCACCTCCACCCTCGAACTCTACCCCTCCAACCGCAACAAGAACAGAAACCCCCTGGTCCTCACCTTCCACCCCACCAACCTCTGCATACATCGCATCATCCTCCGCCATTTCTGCCACCTACAAACGGACCCCACCACCAGGGATATATTTCCCTCCCCACCCCTATCCACGTAAAGACCATTTCCTCCATGACTACCTGGTCAGGTCCATGCCCCCTAACAACCCACCCTCCCCTCCTGGCATCTTCCCCTGCCACTGCAGGCATTGCAAAACCTGTGCCCACACCTCCTCCCTCACCTCCATCCAAGGCTCCAAAGGAGTCTTCCACATCCATCAAAGTTTCACCTGCACTTCTACACGTCATTAACTGTATCTGCTGCTCCCGATGCGGTCTCCTCTACACTGGAGAGACTGGACACTTACTCACAGAGCACTAAAGAGAACATCTCCGGGACACCCGCACCAATCAACCCCACCGCCCCGTGGCTGAACATTTCAACTCCCCCTCCAACTCTGCCGAGGACATTCAGGGCCTCCTCCATCGCCGCTCCATTACCACCCAAGGCCTGGAGGAAGAACGCCTCATCTTCCACCTTGGAACACTTCAACCCCAAAGCATCAATGAGGACTTCACCAGTTTCCTCATTTCCCCTTCCCCCACTTCACCCCTTCCAGCTCAACACTGTCCTTATGACCTCTACCATCTGTCATTCTCCCTTCCCACCTATATGCTCCACCCTCCTCTCCGACCTATCACCTTTACCCCCACCTCCATTCACTCATTGCATTCTCAGCTACCTACCCCAGCCCCACACCCCCTCCCATTTATCTCTCCACCCCCGAGGCTCCTAGCCTCATTCCTGATGAAAGGATTTTCCCCGAAACGTCGATTTTCCTGCTCCTTAGATGCTGCCTGACTTGCTGTGCTTTTCCAGCATCACTCTAACCTTGACTCTAATCCGCAGCATCTGCTGTATTCACTTTCGCCTTGTTGCCTTGAGGTCTGAAAACTCACTGTAAATGTGTATGTGTGTGATCCTGTCAGTCTGGTTTAGTGAGTATGGGTTTATGCAGGTATCCAAGACAGACTGGAGACTTGGAGTGAACTGGGGACGGTTATTAAAGTGGGGTCTGGTGTGGGTGGTCAGACCATGTGTGACCCTGCACTTAGCTACTGTAATGCTCATGTGTAATTTGTTTATATGGCTTTAATGACAATCCTTTTAACGATGTCTTATTTCTGCAAAGTAATGCACTACTTTTCTTTTTATTCCTCTTTTTTGTATCCAAGATTTTTACCGAGGTTGGCACCTTAAGAGGCAACATTGTGGACTCCTGTACTTCTGCATTTGGGTACACATGACAATAAAGGGTTATTTTTCAAAACAATTTCTGTAAATGTGTGAGTCTGTTATCTTGGTTCAATATATATGTAGGGGTTGGTTAGCTCAGTTGTCTGGACAGCTGGTTTGCAATACAGTGTAATGCTAGCAGTATAGATTCAATTCCTACACCAACTGAAATTGCTACTCTCCCCTCATCCAGAGGCACAGAGACCCTGGGGTGAAACCACCACAAGCAGCCCTACGGTCCACTAGGGCTGTGACAACTTCGCCTTTTGAGAACAGAGGTGTGTTGATTAGTCCTCCAATCAAACCTTTCGAAAACTTCAAGCAGCGCACGTTCTACATCAGGAACACAGTCATTTCTTCATCTCCAGCACCACCTGTAATGTCAGTTTCCAGGACCTATGCAAGAGCAAGCTTCTAAACCTGGCTGATCTCAGGCTTGATATCGTTCCCATTTAACATTCAGCATACACCTTTCATGTTTCTCTGATAGTGTTACAACAAAGGCTGCTGCATTATACAAGAGCACCTGGTGTGGTGGGTGCAGTGGGTTAGCAATTTGACCTGGATAAAAGGAGGGAACAGAAACAGGATAAATGGATCTTTTTCAGGTTGGCAAGCTGTCAGTAGTGGTGTGTCCCAGGGAACAGTGCTTAGACCTCGACTGTGTTCCTGATGTAGAACATGTGCTGCTTGAAGTTTTCGAAAGGTTTGATTGGAGGACTAATGTGGGTGGCATGGTGGCACAGTGGTTAGTACTACTGCCTCCCAGCGCCAGAGAACCTGGGTTCAATTCCCACCTCAAGCAACTGACTGTGTGGAATTTTCACATTCTCCCTGTGTCTGCGTGGATTTCCTCCGGGTGCTCCAATTTCCTTCCACAGTCCAAAAATGTGCAGGTTAGGTGAATTAGCCATGCCCAACGCTTCAGAGGGTTGGTGTGCACGCGTTGGGCCGAAGGGCCTGTTTTCACACTGTAAGTAAAGTAATCCATGGCAGTGATTTGGATGAAGGGATTGAAAAGGTGAGAGCTAAATTTGCTGCTGGTATCAAGAGAGGTTAGGACCAAGTTGTGAAGAGAAGATTACAAGTCTGCGGGAGAGTGGGTTCAGCAGGTGGATTCTAATATGGTGAAATGTTAATTATTCTGCATTTACAGGAAAGAAAAAGCAGCATTTTATTTGAAAGGAAAGAGACAATCTGGGTATCTTGAACATGAATCCCAAAGGTTGCAAAAAATTTCAAAAAGTTGCTTCTGAGAAAAACTGGAGAAATGGAGACACTATCTGAAAATATACTATTCTAAACTTGGTGGACATCACCCTACAGTCTCAGGGCTGGTGTATTAGTGTGAAACTTTTCCACTTGGTGTGCTTATCTGTATATCTGTGTGCCTGTCTATATATCTGTGTGACTATCTGTGTAACTGTGTGTCTGTCAGTATATCTGTGTGACAATCTATGTAACTGTGTGTCTGTCAGTATATCTGTATGACAATCTGTGTATCTGTGTGCCTGTCTATATATCTGTGTGACAATCTGTGTAACTGTGTGTCTGTCAGTATATCTGTGCATCTGAGTGCCCATCTGTGTATCTCTGTGCCTACTATATCTGTGTGCCTGTCTATCTGCATCATTGTGTATCTGTGTGACTTTCTGTGTATCTGTATGGCAGTCTTTGTATCTATGTGCCTGTCAGTATATCTGTATGACAATCTGTGTATCTGTGTGCCTGTCTGTATACCTGTGTACCTATCTCTCTGCATCACTGTCTATATATCTATGTGACTGTCTGTGTATCTGCGTGACTGTCTGTATATCTGTGTGACAATCTGTGTATCTGTGTGCCTGTCTGTATATCTGTGTGCCTGTCTCTCTGCATCACTGTCTGTATATCTGTGTGACTGTCTGTGTATCTGTGTGACTGTCTGTACATCTGTGTGACAAACTATGTATCTTTGCGCCTGTCAGTATTTTTGTGTGACAATCTGTGTGCCTGTCTGTATATTTGCATGACTGACTATATATCTGTGTGTCTGTCAGTATATCTGTGTGACAATCTGTGTGCCTGTCTGAATATCTGCATGGGTAAAAACAATGACTGCAGATGCTGGAAACCAGATTCTGGAATAGTGGTGCTGGTAGAGCATGCCTGTCTGTGTATCTGCGTGCCTGTCTGCGTATCTGTATGCCTGTCTGTATGTGTGTGCGCCTGTCTGTATATCTGTGTGACAATCTGTATATCTGTGTGACCATTTGTGCATCTGTGTGACTGTCTGCGTATCTGTGTGCCTGTCTGTATATCTGCATGCCTGTCTGTTCACCTGTGCGCCTCTCTGTATATCGGTGCATCTGTCTGCATATCTGCATGACTGACTATATATCTGTGTGTCTGTCAGTATATCTGTGTGACAATCTGAGTATCTGTGTGCCTGTCTGTATATCTGTCTGCCTGTCTGTATATCTGTCTGCCTGTCTGCATATCTGTGTGACTGTCTGCGTATCTGTGTGCCTATCTGTATATTTGTATGCTTGTCTGTGTACCTGTGTGCCTGTCTGTATATCTGTGCACCTGACTGTCTATCTGTGTGCCTGTCTGTATATCTGCATGACTGACTATATATGTGTGTCTGTCAGTATATCTGTGTGACAATCTGAGTATCTGTGTGCCTGTCTGAATATCTGTATGCCTGTCTGTGTATCCACGTGCCAGTCTGCATATCTGTATGCCTGTCTGTATGTGTGTGTGCCTGTCTGTATATCTGTGTGACAATCTGTATATATGTGTGACTATTTGTGCATCTGTGTGACTGTCTGTATATCTGTGTGCCTATCTGTACGTATGTGCACCTCTCTGTATATCTGTGCATCTGTCTATACATCTGTGTGCCTGTCTGTATATCTATGCACCTGACTGTCTATCTGTGTGCCTGTCTGTATATCTATGTGACTGACTATGTATGTGTGTCTGTCAGTATATCTGTGTGACAATCTGAGTATCTGTGTGCCAGTCTGAATATCTGTGTGCCTGTCTGTATATCTGCGTGACTGACTACATATCTGTGCACTTGTCTGTATGACAATCTGTGTATCTGTGTGCCTGTCTGCATATCTGCATGACTGACTATATATCTGTGTGTCTGTCAGTATATCTGTGTGACAATCTATGTATCTGTGTGCCTGTCTGTATATCTGTGCACCTGTCTGTATATCTGTGCACCTGTCTGAATATCTGTGTGACTGTATGTATATCTGTGTGACTGTCTGTATATCTGTGTGACTGTCTGCATATCTGTGTGCCTATCTGTATATTTGTATGCCTGTCTGTGTACCTGTGTGCCTGCCTGTGTATCTGTGTGCCTGTCTGTATATCTGTGCACCTGTCTGAATATCTGTGTGACTGTCTGCATATCTGTGTGCCTATCTGTATATTTGTATGCCTGTCTGTGTACCTGTGTGCCTGCCTGTGTATCTGTGTGCCTGTCTGTATATCTGTGCACCTGTCTGAATATCTGTGTGACTGTCTGTATATCTGTCTGCCTGTCTGTATATCTGCATGCCTGTCTGTGTATCTGTGCGACTGTCTGTATATCCGTGTGACAATCTGCGTATCTGTGTGTCTGTCTTTATATCTGTGTGCCTGTCTGTATATCTGCATGACTGTCTATATCCATGTGCATATCTGAATATCTGTGTGACCGTCTATATATCTGTGCGACTGTCTGTATATCAGTGTGTCTGTGTGCCTGACAGTATATCTGTGTGACTGTCTGTATATCAGTGTGTCTGTGTGCCTGATTGTATATCTGTGTGACTGTCCACATGTGACAGTGTATGTGTACCAATGCTTGCACCTGTGCTGGTGCAGCACGCTGTTTGAGTTCAACCCTGAGTTCATCGGGGGTCCTTCAGCAGCACCCGCCAAACACACAAACTCTCCTTCCTGGCAGAATAAGGGCAGCAAATATATAGGATCATCACCACCTGCCAGTTCTTTTCAAGCCACCCCCCATCCTGACTTGGAAAAATATCACCATTCCTTCAGTGTGAATGGTGAAAATTGTGGAATTCCCTCCCTAACGTCATTGTGAGTTGCCCTACAGCAGATAGACTGCAGCGATTCAAGAATGCAGCTCACCACCTCCTTCTCAAAAGCTACATTGGCAATAAATACTGCTTCAGCCAGCAATGCACCACCTCCTCTGACCAAATGCTTATAACCTGCAATCTGAGCTTTCAAGGGCACCCTTATTTAGCTGATTGGAGATGGGATTCAGAACAAACATTACACCTCATCCCTTCCCATGTTGTCATCTCATTCTTTATCATACCTTAAGTAATAATAAGTTTGATTGAAATGAAATTCAGGCATCACCCTCAGCACCGAGCATGTTGTATAACTAGAGGAGCTTCAGCAATCTGCGTTGCCATGGTGTCGTGTTTTAATGCATTGACCTTGCTGTTTCTCCAGGCCGACAATCTTTGTGCTTTTCAGTACAATGTGCTGCAATATATTTAAAAATCAAAAGCAAATTACACAGGAGGCTGGTGTACAAAGTCAGATGCCCTCTCAGAGTTCTGCTGTGGGCCGTGTGTTTTAACAGAATGTATCCCTTGTTACAATCAGGTAAGGAACAGCAAATCTTCTCCACTCTTTTCGACATCTTTGATTGGCTGCATCAAAGTTTTATTTACTTATGTTCTGTTTAGCATGAAGCTACACCCCATTAAAATGTTGCTAACAAGTTCACCTCAATCTTCGGACTAAAAGGATCAAAGGGTAACAGGGGAAGCGGGTCCCGGGGACTGATAAGCCATGATCATATTGAATGGCGGAGGAGACTTGAAGGGCCGAATGGCCTACTTCTGCTCCTATTTCCTGTTTCTGTGAAACAATCAACAGCAAGTTATAAAGCTTTCCCGCGTGAAAGAGCAATTTCCCCAAGTAAAATAATGAAGAAACTTTATCAAAGACAGACACACACAAACAGGTACAGTTATAAAAGGGTAAGTGTTCAGTTCAAAAGGAAGCTGACTAGAATATATCACTAACAGTCTTAGGGCATACTTAAAGCATACAGTCATGAGGTTCCAGGTATCAAAAGCACATGATAGATTTGGAAATGAATAGAGTTCATTTTTTTATCACGACATTGATATTGTGTATCAACAGTAAAACTCCTAGACTTTTTTTCTGTTATAATACATCCAATGCTTCGACAAATCGATAAATGTATTCCGAATCTCACACTCCCTCCCCCTTTACACCTGTGTTAAAATCCCAATTTATTCTGGATTACCTTTATTTTATAAATCTTTTTCCAGGATTTGAGTATTGAGATGAGCAATCATTGGTCATCTCTAGTTGCCCTTCCCGATCACTGTACTCCACATACTAGATCCACCTCCACATCATTGAAGGCAGATTAGATTACTTACAGTGTGGAAACAGGCCCTTCGGTCCAACAAGTCCACACCCACCCTCCAAAGAGCAATCCACCCAGACCTATTCCTCCTACATTTACCCCTTCACCTAACACTATGGGCAACATAGCATGGCCAATTCATTTAACCTGCACAATTTTTAGAGTGTGGGAGGAAACCGGAGCACCCGCAGGAAAAACCACGCAAACAGGGGGAAAATGTGCAAACTCCACATAGACAGTTGCCTGAGGCGGGAATTGAACCTGGGTCTCCGAGGCAACAGTGCTAACCATTGTGCCACCATGCCGCTCACTATGGAGCTTCCAGGATTTTGATCCCGTGGCAATGTTACCCTCCTGGATACAGTTGAAATTTTAAACCGGGGTTGAGATGGTCAGGAAAGGACAGAGAAGGGTTATGTAACCTAAGAAATAGTCTGACCATATTCTGACAGGGTTACCTTTCTGCTGTGAATTAAGTGATCAGTTCTCAGGATGAAGGATGGTATCATTTCCTAGGAACTGCTCCAGCAGCGACTATATAGAAACTCCAGTGTGGAAGTAGGCCATTCAGCCCATCAAATCCACACTGACCTTCCAAAGACCTTCTCAGCCAGACCGAGCCCTGTAACCCTGCCTTTCCTATGGCTAATTATCCAACTACACACCTTTGGATGGAGGGAGGAAACAAACACAGACATAGGGATAATGTGCAAATTCCACATAGATAGAGAGTGGAATTGAACCACAGATCCCTGGCCCTGTGAGGCAGCAGTGCTAACCACTGAGCCACCATGCCACCCTGTATGTCACATCATCCTTGCAGTTACCTCACTACTGTTCTTGGAATGTTGCAGTAAGGACACAAGTACATTTCTTTGCCACCAAGTTGAGGCCTTGGCCAGTTCAAAACTTCCCCATGTCAAGTTTTAGCACATGCCTTTTCCCATGAGAGTTAAATGGTTACATGTCCAGGTCAGGTCTGCGATTCAGTCATTTGACCAGCTGGCTACCAGTATCCACCAAGTTAAATATCTACCAGTACTGTCCTGTCCTGACTCCCAGCTTCCACCCTGCATTACACTGAACTAATCCAAAACTCTACTCACTGTATTCTAATCACATGCCTCATACCTGTATTCACTGAATTACGTTCTCCCCTGGTCTGTTATGCTTCAATTTTAAAATGTATACAAATATCCTTGCCCCTTGTATAATCCTATGTAATTTTTGCTGGCTCTCCGATCATTCATTCATTTTGTGCTCCTCCATTTCTGGCTTTGTGCATTTTCTGACACTTTTCGCTTCATCACTGGTAGCCATGCCTACCATCGTGAGCGTAGAGTCATAGAGATGTACAGTATGGAAACAGACCCATCGGTCCAACCTGTCCATGCCGACCAGATATCCCAACCCAGTCTAGTCCCACCTGCCAGTACCCAGCCCATATCCCTCCAAACCCTTCCCATTCATATATCATCCAAATGCCTTTTAAATGTTGCAATTGTACCAGCCTCCACCACTTCCTCTGGCAGCTCATTCCATACACGTACCACCCTCTGTGCGAAAATGTTGCCCCTTAGATCTCTTTTATATCTTTCCCCTCTCACCCTAAACCTATGCTCTCTCGTTCTTGACTCCTCGACCCCAGGGAAAAGACTTTGCCTATTTACCCTATCCATGCCCCTCATAATTTTGTAAACCTCTATAAGGTCACTCCTCAGCCTCCGGCACTCCAGGGAAAACAGCCCCAGCCTGTTCAGCCTCTCCCTATAGCTCAAATCCTCCAACCCTGGCAACATCTTTGTAAATCTTTTCTGAACCCTTTCAAATTTCACAACATCTTTCCAATAGGAAGGAGACCAGAATTGCATGCAATATTCCAACAGTGGCCTAACCAATGTCCTGTACAACTGCAACATGACCTCCCAACTCCTGTACTCAATATCTGACCAATAAAGGAAAGCATACCAAACATCTTCTTCACTATCCTATCTACCTGCGACTCCACTTTCAAGAAGCTATAAACCTGTACTCCAAGGTCCCTTTGTTTAGTAACACTCCCTTGGACCTTACCATTAAGTGTATAAGTCCTCCTAAGATTTGCTTTCCCAAAATGCGGCACCTCACATTTATCTGAATTAAACTCCATCTGCCACTTCCCAGCCCATTGGCCCATCTGGTCAAAATCCTGTTGTAATCTGAAGTAACCCTCTTCGCTGTCCACTACACCTCCAATTTTGGTGTCAACCGCAAACTTACTAACTGTACCTCTAATGCTTGCATCCAAGTCATTTGTCATTATGTAAATGACAAACAGTAGAGGGACCCAGCACCAATCCTTGTGGCACTCCACTGGTCACAGGCCTCCAGTCTGAAAAACAACCCTCCACCACCACCCTCTGTCTTCTACCTTTGAGCCAGGTCTGTATCCAAAGGGCTAGTTCTCTCTGTATTCCATGAAATCTTACCTTGCTAATCAGTCTCCCATGGAGAACCTTGTCGAACACCTTACTGAAGTCCATATAGATCACATCTACTGCTCTGCCCTCATCAATCCTCTTTGTTACTTTTTTAAAAAACTCAATCTAGTTTATGAGACATGATTTCCCACGCACAAAGCCATGTTGACTATCCCAAAACAGTCCTTGCCTTTCCAAATACATGTACATCCTGTCCCTCAGGATTCCCTCCAACAACATGCCCACCACCGAGGTCAGGCTCACTGGTCTATTGTTCCCTGGCTTGTCTTTATTGCCCTTCTTAAACAGTGGCACCACATTAGCCAACCTCCAGTCTTCCGGGCATCTCACTATCGATGATACAAATATCTCCTAAGCTCTGGAAATCCCTCTCTGGCTCTCTGTCTTCCTTTAAAACAAAGTGCTGACTTTCCCCCATAAATTGGCTCAGTGTCAATCTCATAGATTCACAGAATTCCTACAGGCCATTTGGCCCATTGAGTCTTCACTAACAGTCCAAGAGCTGCTCCACCCACCTCCCACCAAGGCTCATGCTCTACCACATCCACCATTGTCTGCAGCATCTTCGCTCAATGGCTCTTGTCCACCCCATTCCACCAGATTGCTAACCCTTTCTGCCTACTGTGCTTCCTACTCACTGACTCAGCACACCTCACCACCTTTTCCCCATCTGCACCAGTGCTAACAGCTGTACCACTCACTACCACCTCACTCAGTCCTGCCCACTGTTTTACTGCAGGAGAAAGGGTCCACAGTAGGACTGGAAGAGCCAAGATGGTGACAAAGTGTCCAACACCCAGAATAAGGAGGGGATGCAAGTGCTTGTGGGAGAGAGTGGGGACCACGTGTGACCGGGCGAGCCCACTTCCCAGATTGCATCAATAAGAAACCCCTCAACTTGACTGCCTTAAGTGACCAACTGACTGCGCCCTAGGCCCGGAAATGATGACAGATGATGCCCTTGACTGTGCCAGTGTCCTGCTGACTGCCCTGGACTTGACTGAAGATGACTCCCCTTTTGAATCTCAGACATGGCCATTTGGTGGAAATACCCCTGGTGTGTTTATCATGGGAGCTGCTGCCTCATTGTCCAGTTTGAACACGATATCATCCAGCAACATTTCCACTCCCTTAACCGATATCACACGACACTAGCTTAAGTCCGATAGGTTTATTTGAAATCACAAGCTTTTGGAGCACTGCTCCTTCACAGGGTGACTTCGCCTAATGAAGAAGCAGCGCTTTGAAAGCTTGTGATTTCAAATAAACTTAGAGTCAAAGAGTCATAGAGTCCTAAAGCACAAAGACAGGGTCTTCGGGCGAGACTGCTCCATACCGATCAAAACGTCCATCCACGCTAACCCCATTTCCCTGCACTTGGCCCATATCCTGCTAATCATTTCCTATCCATGTATTTGTCCAAATGCAATTCAAATGTTGTTAATGTACCCGCCTCAACCACTTCTGCTGGCAGCTTATTCCATATGCATACCACCTTCTATGTAAAATAGTTGCCCCTCAGGTTCCCTTTGATTCTTTCCCCTCTAACTTAAACTGATGCCCTGTAGTCCTCGACTCCCCAACCTGGGAAAAAGACAGAGTGCATTCACCTTATCCATGCCTCTCATGATCTTATACACCTCTATAAGGTCTCCCCTCAGTCTCCTACATTTTAAAGAAAAAGTCCTAGCGCGTCCAACTCCTCCCTATAACTCAGACCAATGAGTCCTAGTAACATCCTTGTAAACATCTTCTGCACTCTTTCCAGTTTAGTAATATCCTTCCTTTAGCAAAGTGACAAAAACTGAACACAATACTCCAAGTGCAGTCTCACTGACATCCTGTACAACAGCAACCTAACTTCCCAACTTCTATACCCAACCAGTTGGAGTACAATCTGGTGTCGTGTGACTTTTGACCTTGTCCACCCTAGTCCAACATAGCACCTCCACACCCTTGAAGACACCAGTGAGTCACAGCACCTGCTGTGACTTTCATGGTGGAAATTATCACCATCTCCCCACTGTTTAGGAGAACAGCAAACCGCATATAAATGAGGTGAGATTTGGCAATGATGAGATCTCACTGCATGTATAGAACATAGAACATAGAAAAATACAGCGCAGTACAGGCCCTTTGGCCCTCGATGTTGCGCCGATCCAAGCCCACCTAACCTACACTATCCTCCATATGTCTATCCAATGCCCATTTAAATGCCCATAAAGAGGGAGAGTCCACCACTGCTACTGGCAGGGCATTCCATGAACTCACGATTCGCTGAGTAAAGAATCTACCCCTAACATCTGTCCTATACCTACCACCCCTTAATTTAAAGCTATGTCCCCTCATAATAGCTGACTCCATACGTGGAAAAAGGTTCTCATGGTCAACCCTATCTAAACCCATAATCATCTTGTACACCTCTATCAAGTCACCCCTAAACCTTCTTTTCTCCAATGAAAACAGCCCCAAGTGCCCTCAGCCTTTCCTCATACGATCTTCCTACCATACCAGGCAACATCCTGGTAAACCTCCTCTGTATCCGTTCCAGTGCCTCCACATCCTTCCGATAGTATGGCGATCAAAACTGCACACAATACTCCAGATGAGGCCGCACCAGAGTCTTATACAACTGCAACATGACCTCAGGTCTCCGGAACTCAATTCCTCTACCAATAAAAGCCAGTACGCTATATGCCTTCCTCATAGCACTATTTACCTGGGTGGCAACTTTCAGAGATTTGTGTACATGGACACCAAGATCCCTCTGCTCATCTATACTACCAAGTATCCGACCATTAGCCCAGTACCCCATCTTCTTGTTACTCTTACCAAAGTGAATCACTTCACACTTATCTACATTGAACTCCATTGCCACCTTTCTGCCCAGCTCTGCAGCTTATCATATCCCGCTGTAACCTGCCACATCCTTCCTCACTGTCAACAACTCCACTGACTTTCGTATCATCGGCAAACTTGCTCACCCAACCTTCAAGCCCCTCCTCCAGGTCATTTATAAAAATGACAAATAGCAATGGTCCCAAAACAGATCCTTGCGGAACACCGCTAGTAACTGCACTCCAAAATGAACCTTCATCATTCTCTGGTGAGATTCTCATCTAACTACTTAAATCATATGTGTGCAATCGTCCTTTTTTTCTCCATGATGAGCATCCCATTTCCCGTTCTCATAATATTTTCCCAACTGACTCATCAGTGCCCACGTTGTTCCCAGTCTGGGCAAATCCTGCCCCATCTTTGAGATTTAAGCTCTTTACCTTCTGCCTTAATGTCTCCTCCTTTAGTTCGGTCTCAAATGTTACTTGTTCACATTCCTTGAGGTGTTAAAGACAATAAAGATTGTTGTTGACCATGCATGCATTATCACAGGAATGGAGAAATAATGAGCATTAATGAGGTTCAGTTTTGAAGCCCTGATGGTTAAATTCTTTGTTGATAAGCATTGTCTAGGTGCAGCTGTTAAGTTTGGTTGTAAAATACTGTGGAACATCTTCAAGTCACAAAAAAATGCTAAATAAATGCAGGTTGGTTTCTTTCTACCTTAGCAGTTGGACCAAGCTGTACTCCACCACATTAGAACAATTCAAACTGCTATCGTATGGTTAATCACAAAATAAAACTTGACGTCATGTAAGGGTGTCTTAGAACTAATGGACAAAAACTAGCTCAAATGTCAAGTATTTGAGAAGTGCCTTGAAAGGGTGGTGAATCTGTTATCTCAGGAGGGTGTGGATGCCAAGTCATTGAGGGTATTCAAGACAGAGAAAGTTAGGGTCTTGGTTAGTAAGGGGATTAAGGGTTATGGGGAAAAGGCTGGGCAATGAGGTTGAGGAACATATCAGCCATGATTGAACGGTGGAGCATTCTCGATGGGCCATATGACCTAGCACTGCTCCTACACCTTATAGTCTTATGGTCTAAGGATAGAGAAAGGGAGAGAGGTGTAGGGAGGGAATTCCAGAGCTTAATCCCTTGGCAGCTGAAGGCTCAGCCATCAATAGTGCAGCATTAAAGTCAGGGATGTTTTGGGCTAGAAATGTTACTGAGGACTGAAATAGAGAGGGGTGAAGCCAGAAGAGATTTATAAAGAAGGGCAAGAATTTTTTAATCTAAATATTGCTGGACTGGGAGACAGCATGGCTCATGGAGTATGGGTGAGGTGAGAGATGGGTGGCTGGTCAAGACTTTGCATGTTAGCAGCAGAATTTCGGATAAGCTCAGGTTTACAGAGGGTGCAAGGGGGAGGGGGGCAGCTCATGAACCCTTAACCAACATGTGTATACTGCGAGTGAGATTGGAATCATGTACTCTGCTTGGTAAATTGTGTTTTCATCAAGCTGTTTGAAGATTTGTGATTGGCAAGCATTTGAGGAGCAAAACAAAACAGTCAGTTATTTGAGTCACTTATTACAAGAATTGAAAAGGCCTCAGCACTGATCCAGTAAAGCAGGTTATCACTTTGTCCCCAGCTTTATAGGTAATCGTTCGCTCCTCATGACTGCACCCTTGAGTCATCAATCACTTTTGCAATCTTTTGAAAGCGGAAACCAAAGATTAGAATTTTTAACCTTTGATTGTGCCTGAATGAGGTACACTTGGTTCAACAGTGGACATATGACAGTCTGATGTCAGCTGATGTCAAGGTCATGAACTTGATTCTGCACCACCTGATCTGAATAAAAAATTACTGACTTTCAGCATGGATTGGGATTGAAAACCTCTGCCAATGTAAAGGTTTCCCTTGTCCACTCTGTCCAATTCTGCAGTAGCAGCCTGCATTTATATAGCACACTTAACATCGTTAAAAAGTCCCAAGTTGTTTCATAGGAGCATGAATGGACAAAGATACATAAGGAAACATTAGATCAGGTGACCAATAATCACATCAGAGAGGTGGGTTTAAAAGAGTCTTAAAAAAACAGAAAGAATGGGAGAGTAGATTTGGGACTACTGGTAGCTGAAAGCAATGATGAAAGGCTTTTGCCCGAAATGTCTATTTTGCTGCTCCTTGGATGCTGCCTGACCTGCTGTGCTTTTCCACAACCACTCTAATCTAGCCTAAAGCAATGGCCCAGTGGTCAAGGTGTTTTTACACATTCATGGGATGAGAGCATTGCTGGCTAGGCCAGCACTTATTACCCATCCCAGGGGGCAGTTAAAAGTCAACTGCAGCTCTAGAGTGATGTGTAGTCCAGATAAGGACAGCATTTTCTTTCCCTAAACGGCATTAGTGAACCAGATGTGGTTATCATTGACAGTCAGCAATGGATCCATGGTCAGCATTAGACCCTTAATTTCTAGATATGTATTGAATACAAATTCTACCCCAGGTCCCCAGAACAGTATCTGGCTCTCTGGATTAACAGCCAATCGAGAATGCCACTAGAGAAAGTGAGAACTGCAGATGATGGAGATCAGAGTCGAGAGTGTAGTGCTGGAAAAGCACAGCAGGTCAGGCAGCTTCTGAAGAGCAGGAGAGTCGACGTTTCGGGCATAAGCCCTTCATCAGGAAAGAGGCTTGTGGGTGGGGGTGTCTGAGAGATAAATGGGAGGGGGCTGGGGCTGGCAGGAAGGTAGCTGGGAAAGCGATAGGTCGGGGGAGGTGGAGCGGATAGGTGAGAAAGGTGATGGACAGGTCAGAACGGCAGTGCCGAGTTGGAGGCTTGGGACTGGAATAAGGTGGATGGAGGAGAAATGACGAAGCTGCTGAAATCCACATTCATCCTTTGTGGTTGCAGTGTGCCAAAGCAGAATACGAGGCGTTCTTCCTCCAGACATCGGGTGGTAACGCTTTGGCAGTGGAGGAGGCCCAAGACCTGCATGTCCTTGATGGAGTGGGAGGGGGAGTTCAAGTGTTCAGCCACGGGACGGTGGGGTTGGTGGGTGCGGGTGTCCCAGAGATGTTCTCTGAAATGATCCGCAAGAACACATCCTGTTTTCCCGATGTAGAGGAGATCACATTGGGTGCAACGGATACGGTAGCTGACATTGGTTGAGGTACAGATAAGTTTCTGTCGAATATGAAATACCACTAGGCTATCAAGTTCTTGTGTAAGTAATGTAGGGAAGCCTATCAGTGTGTACTGGGCTATTTAGGTAGCACCTGTTTTCCTTAGTATCAGACATTAGTGTTGCATCAATTTTATTTGGCCCATCCTTCATCAAGTCATAGGAGCAGGAGGAAATCATTCAGCCCATTGAGTCTGCTCTACCATTTAATACAATCAAGGCTGATCGAATACTTCAGTATCTTTTCTATACACTGTTCCCTTAGCCCTTTACACCATTGATAACCAACAACTTATCAAACTCGATATACACTCAAAGACTGAGCTTGCACAGTCCTCGGGGGCAGAGAATTAGAAAGACCCATCATCCTCTGAGTTAAAACATTTCTCCACATTTCAGTTCAAAATGGGGTCCTCCTTATTTCTATATTGTGGTCACACGCCCCTAAAGGTTATTTTACAAGATTATTACTTAACCATTTCTCATAACATGGTACCAGATCTGGAGTAACTTGTCCTCCCTGTTGCTCTAGAAAACCATTCATAATACACTCCAGAAACTTGTCCTCCATAGCTTTAGTGTATAATGGTTTGACCAGTCTATATACAGATTGAAGCCTCCCATGGTTACATGCTGTATGCTTCTTTTATCCCCTGAATTATACCATGCTCCACATGACCACTAATTGGTGGTCTATAAATAACTCCAATCAATATCTGATGTCCTTTGCTGTTTCTTTGCTCCACCAACAGACTCTACACATTGTTCTTCCAATCCGAGATCCTCCCTCACTCATGTAACGATCCCAACCTGAATTATTAACACTGCTTCACTTCTTTTCTCTTCTTATCTATCCTTCCTGAATGCTGGATATTCTTGAATATTGAGTTCTCAGTCCTGGTCACTGTGCAGCTATGTCTCTGTAATGGTCAACTAGCTCATGCCCATGTATCTCAATCTGGGTTTTGAGATCATCTGCCTCATGACTGCTGCATGCAGTGAGGTACAGTGCCCTTAACTGAGTCTTTTTGGCATCATTCCATTTCTGAGGTAATCTCGATGCTCCTGCCTTGGAAGTTTTCAACTTCCTGTCACCAAATTTCATTTGTTCCAATTTGTTCACGTAAAACAGTAAAACATATTCTAAATTGTGAAGTAGTCATTACAGCAATCCAAATGATTTTGATGTGCAAAGCTAGAGTAAATTGATCGCCAGGCAGAGTCACAACTTTGTATATGCACAGCATGTAGCATCCTTAAGGGTGAGCTCTCTTAAAGACAAGGCACACGTAAATTAGGGGAGGCTAGAACTAGGCTCAGAGTTTAAGAGTAATAGGGTTGACTCCCCTTTAAAATTGAGATGAGAATTTTTATTTTTCTCCCCTGATAGTTTTTGAAATTCCCTTCCCCATTAGATAATGGAGGTTGTGCCACTACATTTATTCAAGGTAGTATGAAACAGATTTTTGTCGCGAATTATAGGGCTTTGGTTTAAGGTGAGAGGGAAAAACTTTAATAGGGACCTAAGGAACCACTTATTCACGCAGAGGGTGGTGCATGTGTGGAATGAGCTGCCAGAGGAAGTGGTGGAGGCTGGTACAATTACAGCATTTAAAAGGCATCTGGATGGGTATATCAATAGGAAGGGTTTACAGGAATATGGGTCAAGTGCTAACAAATGGGACTAGATTAGGTTAAAGTATCTGGTTGGCATGGACGAGTTGGACGAAGGGTCTGTTTCTGTGCTGAACAGCTCTACGACCCTAAAAGAGTTGAGTGTAACAGGAGTGGGGGTGAGAGATCAGACAGGAAAGTTGGGTTGTGATCACAATCAGACTAACCTGAGCATATTGAATGATAATGATGTGGAAATGCCCATGTTGGACCAGGATGGACAAAGTTAGAAGTTACACAACACAAGATTAAAGTCCAACAGGTTTATTTGAAATCACGAGCTTTCAGAGCACTGCTCCTTTGTCAGGTGAAATCTCAGGTGACGAAGGAGCAACGCTGCAAAAGCTTGTGATTTCAAATAAACTAGTTGTACTATAACCTGGTGTCATGTGACCTCTGACCTTAATGAACGATGGAGCGGGTTTCACACAGCCTAACCCCGCTCCTCAGATCTACAGTCCTTTGGAAGAGTGTACATAGATAGACAGGGGAAATACCTCAACAGAATTTGATGAAGTAGGCACTTTAAGAGAGTTGAAATGAATATTGTGGTTTTTTGCTGTTAATTCTCTATAACAGTACAATTGACTGTGTGGTTTTTGAACAGTAAAGGAATTAAGGGTTGTGGTGAGAGGGCGGGCAAGTGGAGCAGAGTCCATGAAAAGACCAACGAGGTAAAAACAATGACTGCAGATGCTGGAAACCAGATTCTGGATTAGTGGTGCTGGAAGAGCACAGCAGTTCAGGCAGCATCCAAGGAGCAGTGAAATCGACATTTTGGGCTAAAGCCCTTCATCAGGAATAAAGGCAGTGAGCCTGAAGCGTGGAGAGATAAGCTAGAGGAGGGTGGGGGTGGGGAGAGAGTAGCACAGAGTACAATAGGTGAGTGGGGGAGGGGATGAAGGTGATAGTCAGGGAGGAGAGGGTGGAATGGATAGATGGAAAAGGAGATAGGCAGGTAGGACAAGTCCAGACAAGTCATGGGGATAGTGCTGAGCTGGAAGTTTGGAACTAGGGTGAGGTGGGGGAAGGGGAAATGAGGAAACCGTTAAAGTCCACATTGATGCCCTGGGGTTGAAGTGTTCCGAGGCGGAAGATGAGAAGTTTTTCCTCCAGGCATCTGGTGGTGAGGGAGCGGTGGTGAAGGAGGCCCAGGACCTCCATGTCCTCGGCAGAGTGGGAGGGGGAGTTGACATGTTGGGCCACGGGACGGTGTGGTTGATTGGTGCGGGTGTCCCGGAGATGTTCCCTAAAGCACTCTGCTAGGAGGCGCTCAGTCTCCCCAATGTAGAGGAGACTGCATCCGGAGCAACGGATACAATAAATGATATTAGTGGATGTGCAGGTAAAACTTTGATGGATGTGGAAGGCTCCTTTAGGGCCTTGGATAGAGGTGAGGGAGGAGGTGTGGGCGCAGGTTTTACAGTTCCTGCGGTGGCAGGGGAAAGTACCAGGATGGGAGGGTGAGTTGTAGGGGGGCGTGGACCTGACCAGGTAGTCACGGAGGGAACGGTCTTTGAGGAAGGCGGAAAGGAGTGGGGAGGGAAATATATCCCTGGTGGTGGGGTCTTTTTGGAGGTGGCAGAAATGTCGGCAGATGATTTGGTCTATGCAAAGGTTGGTAGGGTGGAAGGTGAGCACCAGGGGCGTTCTGTCCTTGTTACGGTTGGAGGGGTGGGGTCTAAGGGCGGAGGTGCGGGATGTGGACGAGATGCGTTGGAGGGCATCTTTAACCACATGGGAAGGGAAATTGCGGTCTCTAAAGAAGGAGGCCATCTGGTGTGTTCCATGGTGGAACTGGTCCTTCTGGGAGCAGATACGGTGGAGGCGGAGGAATTGGGAATACGGGATGGAATTTTTGCAAGAGGTCAGGTGGGAAGAGGTGTAATCCAGGTAGCTGTGGGAGTTGGTGGGTTTGTCCAGGTAGCTGTGGGAATCGGTGGGTTTGTCCAGGTAGCTGTCATGATCTCATTGAATGGTGGAGCAGGCACAATGAGTCAGATAGCCTACTCCTGCTCCTACTAATTATGTTCTCATGTCTAGTCTCAACTTACTCACTAACTTTACCCTAATACATAGCATCCAGGAAATATTTCTCTTGAATTACCAAATTTTGAATGGAGCCACGTGTTTGTTATTTTGAATATGTACTGTGTTGAAGACAGCTTTGTTTGTTGAGATAAGTCAGGAGAAAGGTGTGTCCTGGATTGTTCCGGCTGTGATCAAGTTGTATTCCAGCTAACAGTAAGCTGAGGTAGGAAAATACATAATGGCTGGCTTCCAGCAGATAAGCAAGTATAACAGGTTGAGAATCTCTGAGCCAAGTCACCTTTCCCACAGTACAGGATCTGTTAATGTAAGTGCCCTGATTCTTGATATACCTTGAACCTAAAAAATATCTCTCAATGTATCAGAATTCTTACACTTCAATTTACAATCTGTCATTTTTAAAAACTTGTCATATTGTGATACTGTTACACTGACTGGCCTCAAATCCTGCCAAGGCAGATAGTGGAATTTGAATTCAATGTTTTTAAAAAAACATCTGGCATTATGTAGGTGACCATAAATCAATTGTTGGGAAGAAACCCATCTGGCTCACTTAATGTCCTCGAGGGAAGGATGCGACCTACATGTGATCCCAAACCCATAGTAGTGAGATTCACTCTCAACTGCCTCCTGGCTAATTAGGGATGGGCAATAAATGCTAACCCAGATAGTGATGCTCCATGAATGAATTTTAAAATCAATTGCAACTGAAGATTATTGAACTTCCTTGCAGGAATGTGTAGTTTTCCACAAGTTGCATGGTATTAGGAAGGTCTCTGTGCAACGTTTGGTAAGAGGCATTGTTCGAGATTTCTTAATCTGCTACATTCGACAGAATTCGAGTCTCATCTATATATCCTCCCTTTGTAGTTGAACCCTCTAACATCAGTATCATTTATTGATTAAAAATAAAGTACTGTGGATGCTGCAAATCTGAAATGAGAACCAGAAAGTGCTAGAGAAATTCAGAGGTCTGTTAGCATCTGTGGCAAGAGAAATAATGTTTCAAGTCCAATAAGCTGTTTCTTTAGAACTAGAAGAAAATTCATAGGGGATTAAAATATTAACTCAGTTTCTCTCTCCACAAGTGCTGGCAGACCTGCTGAGTTTCTCCAGCACTTTCAGTCTTAATTTCACTCTAAAATGACCAAAGGAATAGTAGAGAGAAACAACTCCTTCTGGTGGAGACTAAAATAATTAGGAATAACCTAATTTTAAAGATTTGCTGTTTGAGGGAACTTCAAGAAATTTTTCTTTGCGATGGATAATCTGCAAATTTTGAAACTCTCAGCTCCAAAATGGTTAGATGTCAATTGAAAGTCTCAAAGTTGGGATGAGTAGGTTTTTCACAAATAAACAGAAACTGCTGGAAAAACTCAGCATGTCTGGCAGCATTTGTGAAGAGAGTTAATATTTTGAGTTTGGTATGGCTCTTCTTTAGACCTGAAAGATTTTGGACGATTGTTTTATTTATACTTTCGATAGAAGTGGAGAAGGAGCAAGGGGCAGATGGAATAAAGGCCCAGTGCAAAAGTCGAAGAAGTTATTAATAGTTGAGAGAGAAAAAGAAATGAAAATAGGTGAGATTAAAGTGTGAAAGGGAAAGAATGTCCTCTCTAATAAGACCAAAGTAAACACAAGACAAACAAGGCAAGGTGGGAAGGGGGGTTGCCGGGGGGGTCAAACAGAATGCAAGAAAGCAAGAAAAATGGAGAGCTGAGGTAATGTCATCTGCATTAACTTTACATTTTATTTTCTGATTTTATCTCTAGACAGGCATTAATAAGGTATAGAACAAATATTAAGACTAAGGCCAACCATGACCTTGTGGAATGGTCAAGCAGACTCAAAGGGTCAACAGTCCACTCCCACATCTCCACTGTTTAATCTTGGGAACTGACAGATGAGTACAGTTTGTACATTATGAGTGCTAGCACCAATCAGACAGCAAACCAGTCGAAGGTAGTGTTTAATGAAATGGCAATCAACTGTCTCACAGTTTATGGAGTAAGGGGGTCAAACTTCAGCAGTGAATTAACTAACCTGAATCCAACTGCTGCTATGAATTTCTGCTTCCCCAGTTCATTGAGGGCAAAACCACCAAAAAGGTTATGGTCTCTATCTGTCAGTGAACAATTAATTTGGAAGTGTGTGTGTGTGTGTGTGTGTACATTGTGTAAGGAATTTCAACATGTTGCTAGCCCCACAGTTAAATATCTTGGAGTCACTGTTTGACTAGAACATGCTGGATAACTGGCCATTTAAGTGCATGACAAGAATGTTCATTGCATCAAACAGTGTCTGGACACAAGGAGAGAATTCAATGGAAGAATTAAACAAGAACCTGAGTTTTGACAGCAATCCCAATGGCACAATTCCAAGAATAAGTTTTCATTTTGAGTCAATTCCTTCTTCCAATTTACTTTCCGATTGATCTCTGCTGAGACAAGTTTTATATCTAAGGCTGTATTGATCTGAAGCCATTTGGAAGTTAAATATTCTTCTGTCCCTTCCTGACGGTTGCTCACTGTGTGAGAAGCCTGAGGAAATCTGAGGAAGAGTCACTGGAACCGAAATGTTAACTCTGACTTCTCTTCACAGAAGCTGCCAGACCTGATGAGCTTTTCAGCAACTTCTGGTTTTGTTTCTGACTATTAATCTCACTGCTTTAGTGGGAGCTAAGGTGCACAATTTGGTTGTCTGCTTATCTATAGTGCATCCTTGGGGGATGCAACAGTCTATTAATCCAGACACCCAAGTAAGGTTCCGGGAACCTGGGTTTGAATCCCACCATGGCAAATAATGGATTTTAAATTCAGTAAAAATCTAGAATTAAGAATTAAGAACATGAAGCCATTGTCAATTGTTGGGTCACTAATGTCCATTAGAGTAGGAAACTGCCATCCTTATCAGGTCTGGCCTACATTAGGCTCCAGACCCACAGCAATGTGGTTGACTCTTAACAGGCCTCTTGGCATTTAGGGATGGGAAATAAATGCTGCCTTAGCCAGTGATGCTGTCATCCCGTGAATGAATAAAGAAAAAGTACATTAATGGCTGGGATATACTTTGGGACATCTTAAAGTTGTGAAAGAATGTTCTTTTCTAACTTCCCTTTCATTACTTCACAGCAAACAATGAATTACTGATTTAATTCCTTCCCCCTTTTTTTGAGCTGTGCATGTTTAAGAGGTCACAGTTTCAGCATTTAACTGTCAACTACCATTACCTAAATTTGTGCTAATCTCTTTCCAGAATGATCTGCTGAGTAGAAAATTAACTAGAAAACCTTGTCATTGTCTCAATAGGTAAATGGTTTGGTAATTGAGACTCAGAGATCAACAATGTTCTCATTATTAATCTCTAAGCCAGGAACAAATGTGTGATAGCCAGAGAAACACAGGAAGTAATCCACAATTTACATTAATTCCGAAGAGTTTTCAGACTGAAACATTAATTCTGTTTTTTCTCTTTCCACAGATGTTGCCAATCTGCTGAGTTTCTCCAGTATTTTCATTAAGAGTAAATGTGCTATAGTCTGGGGCGGCATGGTGGCACAGTGGTTAGCACTGCTGCCTCACAGTTCCAGAGACCAGGTTCAATTCCTGCCTCGGGCAACTGTCTGTGTGGAGTTTGCACATTCTCCCCGTGTCTGTGTGGATTTGCTCTGGTTTCCTCCCACAGCCCAAAGATGTGCAGGTCAGGTGAATTGGCCATGATAAATTGTCCATAGTGTTGGGTGGATTAGTCAGCAGCAAATGTAGGGGGGTGATTTGCTCTTTGGAGGGTCGATGTGGACTTTTTGGGCTGAAGGACCTGATTCCACACTGTAGGAAATCTAATCTAATCTTACCTGACCATAGAGCTGCTCTCTCACAGTTGGTGATTTAACCTGAGGGTGACGATTCCTCTGGTGGGGAGAAAGAGTTTGAGAAACAGAGTCCATCATAGTTACCTCAGGCAGTACAGATTCAAACCCATGCCGCTAATGTTTCTCTGCATCACAAATCTGCTGTCCAGCCAACTAAGCTAACCGGCCTCTCTCTCCACTCCATTTTTATTATCATACACATTACCTGCTAAAGGCTATGACACTGCTAAATGCTCTCGAGCATCATCAATGTTTGGAGGAAGGTCTTGGATTATATAATACCTTACAAGACGATATCCTATTACCAATTATGTATTTTTTTGAAGTGTAGACACTGTTAGAAACCTTAACAACCAATTTGCATTCAGCAAGGTTGCATGAACAGTGACAAAATAAATGGTAAAGTAAGTGTTACTTACAGAGTCCCCAAAGGGTGGAAGCAGGCCATTCAGCCCATAGCAAGCCTCCAAAAAACATCCCACCCAGATCCACCCCCCTTATCCCTACATTCCCTGCGGCTACTCAACATAGCTTGCACATCCATGGACACTATGGGTAACTTAGCACAGCCAGTCCACCTAACCTGCACATCTTTGGACTGCAGAGGAAAACTGGAGCAATCCCACACAGACACAAGGAGAATGTGCAAACTCTGCACAGACAGTCACCCAAGGCTAGAACCGAACCTAGGTCCCGGGTACTGTGAGGCAGCAGTGATAACCACTGAGCTACCATGTCACTATGGCAGGATTCAAATCCAGGTTCCCAAAACATCACCTGGGTTTCTAGCTAACAGTCTAGTGATAATACCACTAGGCCAACACCTCTCATTTGGAACATGGCTGTGAAGACATAAATTCAATGATACAGTTCACTATGAGTCACCCATCCCAATTATATCACCTGAAGCCAGAATTAGTAAAAGCATCCACCTTAGCATTCTGCAAGGAGAGATGAATTGGCAAGGCAGTTGCTTCCATACCTTGATCAGACACTTCCTGCACACAATAAAACATTTCCTGTATTTTTGTCATATGTTTTGGTTGTTTTTCCAGTTTGCATTTATATCGGGTTCAGACACAATGGAGTGATTTCTATTCTTCTGCACTGTTCCCATTTGAATGCAAACAGGAAATGCTGCAGTGAATAAAGATAGCAGAATTATATTACATTTATTATTTACTATAGAGAAAAATGAACTAGAAAACTCCCTTGTGACTTGCTATGTCTTCCAAATGGGAAGCGTACTTGTGTGAACATTAGGTGAGCCAAAATCTTGGCTGTTCTTGCCTGTGATGCCCTCCACAGCCATAAGCCCCATTCACTGCTCACAAAGGGAATCATTAATTCTTACATCAGTTTCAAACCCTGCAATCCTGTCTGCTCCATAATATTCCTCCTTTTAAAGAATCTATCTGTTTATTAAAAAGCCAAATTCATGGACTGTTTGTGTTGAATGATGGTTTGCGATCAAATATTCATGTGGACAGTGGATTGTTTGGGTGCGTTACTGGAGGCTATGCCTTTGGTCATTGAAGCAGGAGTCAGTATGAATCTGTGCTTTTAAAAAACACGGAGAAAAGAGGAGAGCCCTCAAAGAGTGCAAGAAACAAAGGTGCTTTTTGTGTTGTTATTTATTTTACAAAACAAAACTGACAGTGAGTGTCAGTGAGAGAGGACTTGAGCAATGGATGATTAGCATTTGAAATACCCATATTCTTATTAAGATCAATAGAGTTTTGGATGTTTGGGAATTAATGTATGATACATAGAAATATATATAGAAATTAGGAGCTGGAATAGGCTATTTGGCCCTTTGAGCTTGCTGTCCATTCAATATGATCACGGTGATCATCCAACTCAGGCTCCTGTTCCCATTTCATCCCCATATCTGTTGATCCCTTTAGTCTAAGAACTATATCTAACTCCTTCTCAAAAACATTAAATGTTTTGGCCTCAACCTCTTTCTATGGCAGAGACTCCACAGGTTCACCACTCTCTGAGTAAAGAAATTTCTCCTCAGCTCAGTCTGAGACAGCCTATCCTATACTTTCGACTTTAACCCTTGGTTCTGGACTTCCTGGTCATCAGGAATGTCGTTCCTAAATTTGCCCTGTCTAGTCCTGTTGGAATTTTATAGACTTCTACTAGATTCCTCCTCTATCTTCTAAACTCCAATGAATATGGTTGTGACAGATATCACCTGAAGGACCGTCGCTCTGAAAGCCAGTGTGCTTCCAATTAAACCTGTTGGACTATAACCTGGTGTTGTGTGATTTTTAACTTTGTGCACCCAGTCCAACACTGGCTTCTCCAAATTGTGACAGATATAGATTGTTAAAGGAAGTGGAATTGAGGTAGAAAAATTAGCTATGATCTTATGAAGTGGTCAAGCCAACTTGAGAAGATGAGAGTCCTATTTAGAGATGAGATAAGATTAGATTCCCTAGTGTGGAAACAGGCTCTTCAGCCCAACCAGTCCACACTGACCCTCTGAAGAGTAACCCACCCAGATCCATTTCCCTCTGACTAATGCAGCTAACACTATGGGCAATTTTGCATGGCCAATTCACCTGGCCTGCACATCTTTGGACTGTGGGAGGAAACCAGAGCATGCAGAGGAAATCCATGCAGACACAGGGAGAATGTGCAAACTCCACACAGACAGTCGCCTGAGGCTGGAATCAAACCTGGCACCGTGAGGCAGCAGTGCTAACCACTGAGTCACCGTACCGCCCTAATTTTTATGTATTCCTGTAGAAAGAAAATCTCAAACATCATTCGGGAAAGTTCAAAGAAGAAAGAAAATCATTGGTTTTCATTAAAGAATCTCCTTCTTTCACTGTCTCCATAATTTTAATATGCTTCAAAATGCCACCAAGTGCAGTTGTTGCTGTAACTACGGAAGCCTGGCGGTCAATTTGCACACAGCAAGGGCAAGAGCTACATGGATATCCCACAAGCTGTAAATTCCCCTCCAAACCGCTCCCCATTCCTGACTTGGAAATATATCACTGTTTCTTCAGTGTTGGTGGGTCAAAATCCTGGAACTTCCTCCCTAATAGCACTGTGGGTGTCTTTACACCACATGGACTGCAGCAGTTTGAGAGGGTAGCTCATTGTCTCCTTCACAAAGCCAGTTAGGGATGGGCAACAATGCTGACCTTGCTAGGATGCCAACGTTTCCTGAATGCACCATTGTGGATAATGAGCAGCTAACCAGTCTAGACAAAAGTTGTTGAGGGCACGGGGCAGCGTGGTGGCTCAGTGGTTAGCACTGCTGCCTCAGAACATCAGGGACCTGGGTTTGATTCCAGCCTCCGGTGGCTGTCTGCGTGGAGTTTGCACACTCTCCCATTGTCTGTGTGGGTTTCCTCCCACAGTCCAAAGATGTGCAGGTTAGGGTGGATTGGCCATGCTAAATTGCCTGCAATGTCTGGGATATGCAGGTCAAGTGGGTTAGCCATGGGAAACGCAGGGGTAGAATGGAGTACACATGGTGGGGACACAATGGGCTGATTGGCCTGCTTCCAGATTGGAGGGATTCTATGAGGGAGAACTAATGACCAGATCCCAGGGGGCATTTTTTTGAAAAAACTTAGTGCATGGGATCTTTTACATCCACTTGTAATCAACCAGTACTTCCTACTGAGTCTGCACTGTTGTGTGATCAGTGTTGTATCAGTAATGACTCTAGACTGGCAAATAATTTAGTTGCCCATATTCTGTTGGGGCACAGGTTCTAATCCAGCCAGGGCATCTAGTATAATTTCATTTCAATCAGCAACATCAGATATTTAAGTAATTACAACTGTAAACTCGAGAGATTCATAGAACTTTTCCTCATTGAATCCTGACGGTGTGGAAGCAAACCATCCAGACGAGGGACCCTCCGAACAGCATCGCACCCTGATCCACTCCGTATTTCCCACGGCTAACCCACCCAGCCTTGGACACCATGGGCAACCTATCTAACCAGCACAGCTTTGGACTGAGGAAACCCACGCAGACACAGGAAGAACGTGCAACCCTCACACAGACAGTGAACCCAGGCAGCTGGCGCTGTGAGGCAGCAGTGCTAACCACCGAGCCATTCTGCAAACCCATCTGGGTCATTAATGCTCTTAAAGGAAAGAAATCTGCTATTCTTCATGGTCTGACCTACATGTGACTCCAAACCCATAACCATGTGGTTGATTCTTAACTAGTGGGCGGCACAGTGGCACAGTGGTTAGCACTGCTGTCTCACAGCGCCTGAGACCCGGGTTCAATTCCCGACTCAGGCGAGTGATTGTGTGGAGTTTGCACGTTCTCCCCGTGTCTGCGTGGGTTTCCTCCGGGTGCTCCGGTTTCCTCCCACAGTCCAAAGATGTGCGGGTCAGGTGAATTGGCCATGCTAAATTGCCCGTAGTGTTAGGTAAGGGGTAAATGTAGGGGTATGGGTGGGTTGCGCTTCAGTGGGTCGGTGTGGACTTGTTGGGCCGAAGGGCCTGTTTCCACACTGTAAGTAATCTAATCTAATCTGCCCTCTGAAAGGCAAGACCCACAATTCTACAAATTGGGCTACAAATGCTGACTTTGTGGGAAGGGGGAGAGTGGGTGGTTGGCTATAGCTTCAACCTGCCATTGAAAATACACTAACTGCCCCCACGTTAAGCTGTAACTTGTTCTTTTACCAGTTTAACTGCAGCGAAAGGAAACATTAACTGCTGCTCATGCGTTTAACCGAACTCGCTAACAGTTTAAGAGAACTTTAACGAAACTGGAAGTCTTGCCCAATATTTTGATTGTGAAAGGCACTGAGTAACTCTCATCTCCGCCGTGGGTAAACCATTAATTACTGCCCAGGGGTTTACATCAGAGTACAACAGTGCAAAGTCCTGGCGGGAGGGGTGTGTGAGCAAAGGGTTAATACCTGGCAGAAGCAGACTATAAAACCTAGAGGGGCTGGCTGGTGAACTCAGAACCTGCTGGAGGTGGAGTCTTAATCCATTAAGTAGCAACAGAGCAGAGGCAGCGCTGTAATTTCACACGCCAGTTTTTTTTTGTTTGAGTTGCGTTGCCCCTTTCTGAGCAGTGCCTTGGGAGATGTGGGACGACCGTCGCTGGGGACTCTTCAAGCGGAACCTTCAGCCCACCCTGACCCTGTGGAGCGCCTTCTGCTCCTTTGGGCTGTGCATGGCTTTCCTGGGGCCGACCCTGCTCGACCTCCGCTGTCAGACCCACTCCAGCCTGCAACAGATCACCTGGGTCTTCTTCGCCCAGAACTTCTGCGTCCTCGTCGGGACAATCATTGGCGGCGTCTTCAAGAAAACGTGAGGCGTTTTGCATTAGCCAGGGGCTTGTACTTGTCCCTGTTTCTATTATTTTTCTATTATTCCTCCCCCCCCACCCCACACTTTACCCCCCCCCCCCCAATCTTCAGCGTTTGCATTGTCTTTCTGTCTTTGGAATTAGCTGTTTGCTACTTTAACTGCATTAGTTTACAGTCAGCCGAGGGAATCCATTGGATTACAAATATTGCATAAATCAAGTTCACTTATAATGGCATGGAATTCCTATTCACTGCTTTGGATCAGACTTTTGGGATTATAATTGATATTGCACAGTCCGTTTGTAATCTGGCTTTCGGTATTCACACCGGTTGAATCAAATACTCTATTTTTAAAACATTTAATCAATTTCCTTTGGGATCGTACTTTGCAATTGTTAGTTTTTATTTCCCCATCCTCACCCCCTCCTCTCACCACCCATGAGAAGGATGGAAGGTAAGTTATTGAAGTTCTCCTAATCCAGTCAAAGTTGACATGTGACTTGCTAAGGAAACATTAAAAGACGTCACTAGACTATGGGCAGGTGGGGGTGGGTGGGGGTGGGGAAGAGGTGGCAGGTTTTGGGGAGAGATTTGGACCTCTCTTGCTGTTTGTTTACAGGATTAGGGTATCAATGGCAAGGCCAGCGTTTATTGGTCATTGTTTGGATCCCAGTATCTCCAGGCACAGTGACTAAAAATTAGGATACTCGATCTGCATTTCGTTAACACCTTTCCCCTCAGTATGCCTTACAGCTGAACAGGTCACACAGTAGCGTAGTCATTCTGTGTGCAACCAGGTAATAAATACACTTGAATGCCTCGACCTGCAAGCTTCCTTCCAAACCATGTACCGTCCGGACTCTGAACCAGATCACTCTCTTCATTGTTGTTAACTCAAAATCCTGAGGCCCCTTCAAGTTGGGATATCTGGTCGGTGCGGACAAGTTGGACATAAGGGTCTATTTCCATGCTGTGCATGCTATGACTATGTATGGCTAACGATACCCTACATTTACTGACATCGTACTGACTTCAACCGTCCCCTTCTGAAGGGCTGTTACTGATGGACAAGGAAGGTTGCTTTTGCCAGTAACGTCTACAAATCAGGATGTTGGAATAGTCCTAGTACAGAAATTTCTAATTCATAGAATCCCTACAGTGTGGGAGCAGGCCATTCGACCCATTGAGTCCACACCAACCCTCTAAAGAGCATCTCACCCAAACCCCACTCCCTACCCTATCCCTGTATCCCTACATTTCCCATGATTAATCTACCCTATGCATCCCTGGACACTATGGGCAATTCAGCATGGTCAGTCCACTTAACCACTTTGGACTGTGGGATAAAACTCATGCAGACATGGGGAGAATGTGCAAACTCCAAAGAGACAGTCACCCATGGGTGGAATCAAACCCAGGTCCCTGGCGCTGTGAGACAACAATGCTAACCACTGAGCCACTGTGCCACCTTTACAATAATACCATGTAGGTAGGGCGGAACAAAGCAATGAGAGGATTTAAAAACAATGATTTTGAAATCTCGTTGTTTATCCAGTGAGCACAGAGGTTATGGATGAATTATGTTTGGAGGCATGTTCAGGCCATGGACTGTTCACAACAAAAAGATCATGAGCAGTTTTGGGTGACCTCAACTTCATGAAAGGTGAGGCATGGGAGGTGCTAAACTCTGTTCAATCTACTTTCCCATTCCGTCTGTTGTGGTATAGACTAATTTGAATGATCTGCTGTAGTTTGGAGTGCTGGAAAATAAATTAATTCCAGCAATACTGAGGACTATGAATATTCATAGGACTGAGAGTTAATCCCTATTTTGCCAATTGTTTAATTTTTAGGGAATTGATTTTGACTCTATCCAATTTATTCTGGGATTGACATGGTTAGTTTTCAGTTCTATTCCATTTAACCTGAAATTCCTCCCCATTTCAATTTGAAAGAATAGTAACATTCGCAAAGGACAGAGGTGAAACATTTTAATCTGTAGACGATAAGATTGTGTGCAAACGTCGACAGGTCGTGAATTTTAACAAAACAGTTTTCACCTTGATCTCCTCTTGCAAGAAAATACCAAATCTCTCATTGTGTGTGCATTTTTAACAGATTACACTGCTTGTTGTGGGCTGTGAATAAGTGATAGAAAGTTCTAGAAGCAGTGCAGTTGTAATCCCCAAATTCAGGTGTTAAGAGAATAGACACTCCCATAAAGTTCATAGATTTCTTTTTTAATTACTGGAAGAGGCCATTCAATCTATGATGTCTGTGCTAGCTCTTTGAAGGAATTGTCCAAAATTGCCAACTTTCTGATTTTTCTCCAAAGCCCTACAAATCTTTCTTTCTCAAATATTAATCTAGAGACTTTTTATTGAAAGTTTTTTTTTGTTGTTCACTCACAGAAGCACTTGAGATGATGGTAATGAGCTGGGGATAGGCAATAAATGCAAGCCAGTCAGTCCTGCCCACATCCCACAAGTGAATGGAAAAATGAAAACAAACATTGTTTGGGGGCAGGAATAAGCCATTTGAACTAGCTCCTGTATTTGATAAGCTTTTCCCACCATCCTTGCATGAACTTTATTCCATTTTTATTCACGTTGGGGTTGTAGGCATTGCTGGCTAGGCTAACATTTATTGCCCAGTTGTCTGAGTGGGTGATGGTGAGCTGCTTTCTTGAACTATTGCAGTCTTCAGGGTGTGGAAAAACCCATAGTGCTGTTAGGGTGAGTGTTCTTGGAATTTGACCAAGTGACAGTGAAGGAACAGTGATATATCTCCAAGTCAGTGGATAGGGAGTGACTTGAAGAGAATGTTGAAAGTATGGACAGGGTGAATACTGAAGGTCTTTTCCCCAAGATAGGTGTGTTCAGAACCAGAGGGCATAAGTTTAAGGTGAGAAGGGAAAGATTAAAAGGGACCTAAGGGGAAACTTTTTTCATGCAGAGTGTGGTACATGTATGGAATGAGCTGCCAGAGGAAATGGTGGGGATTGTTACAATTACAATTAAAAAGCATCTGGATGGGTATATGAATACTAAGCACTTAGGGGGACATAGGCCAAATGCTGCAAGTGGGACTTGTTAAGGATATCGAGTCAACATGGGTGAGTTGGACCAAAGGATCTGTTTCCATACTGCATAGCTCTGTCTCTAAGACTCTAAAAGCTAAGGCTGAGAAAAGTAATCCAGCCCATTTAAATTCATACACCCAGAATGATGGCTGCAGAATCTCACTAATTCCAGAATTTATCTGAACACTTTATCTGGAGAAGAAAGAAGGAGAAAACAGATGTTTCAGGATGTTTGAAATTCGTCTGCAGCTGATTGCATGTTGTACAGTATATACAGTTGTATTTTACGAAACACAGCAAGTAATTTACCTGCACAAAAATCCCTTAAGCTGTGACACGACAGTGACAATGCTACAATCTTTACTGATGTGATTTGAAGAGTAAGTATTGGTTAGCATGCCCCTTTCTTCTTCTTCAAAATGGTGCTAATAATTCTGTTATGACCATCTGAGAGGACAGATGAGGTTTATTGTCTCATCCAAAAGAGAGTACCTCCAACAACACAGCATACCTTCTGTAGTGCACTGGAGGGTCAGCCGAGATTTTGTCCTCCAGTATCTCAAGTGTGATTTAAACTCTCAATCGGCTGTCGTTTAGTGCCATGTGTCAATCCAGAACTTAACTCTTGTACTTTTCTTTTGGGTGCCTCTGGCCGGGCGAGCAATTATTAAATGTTCAACTTAGCCGTTTGCTAGCAGTTCTCAGTTAGATTCATGAAGCAGCCAATTGACACCTGCATCCAGCTGAATTTAATGATACATCAGGGGTTAACTGAGAATGGAATGATTTGCCCATGCTCCCAGAAAGCTTGTTGAGTTTGCTAGTGATCTTCTTGGGCACAGGGGGGTCCCACTTTCAAAGGCACTTAGTGCCAAATCAAACAACACCTGAGATCAAGCAGAGGATGCCTGCTGAATGCCACATCTCTGGCCCTGCATCCAGGTTCAACCCATTCCTCCCCAGCCTTCATCCCACCCCAAACCTCCCAACTCCATGACCCTCCATCCCACCCTCAGTCAAATCTGGCCTGGGGTCATTTAAGGGTACCACAGTGGATCAGTGGTTAACATTCATGCTTCACAGTGTCAGGGACCTGGGTTCAATTCTGCCCTGGGGTGACTGTGTAGAATTTGCATGTTCTCCCTGCGTCAGCGTGAGTCTCCCCCCAAAAGATGTGCAGGTTAGCAGGATTAGCCATGGGGAAATGCAGGGTTACAGGGATGGGGGGTGGGTCTGGGTGGGATGCAGTTTGGAGAGTTGGTGTGGAAGTGATGGACCAAATGGCCTACTTTCACACTGCAGGGGTTCTGTGATCCTGGTGAACAGACTGGCATGAGCTGCAATGAGACAAAAACAACTGCTGATGCTGGAATCCAAAGTAAAGAGGCGAGAAGCTGAAAGAACACAACAAGCCAGACAGCATCAGGAGGTGAAGTGTTACATCTGAAACATTGACTTCTCCACCTCCTGATGCTGCTGGGCTTGCTGTGTTCTTCCAGCCTCCTGCATGTCCACCATGAGCTGCAATTAGTCCCATCGCCAGGAGAGGTGCCAGCCTCTGATTAACCGAAACTCAACTTGGCATGATTTCTATCACTGGGACCTTCAATCCTGATATAAGCTTGAATAGTAGCCAGTTAAATGCCTGATGGGCATTTAGTTCAGTTAGGCCCCAGTGAGCTGATGCAGGCTCCTCCAACTGGCGGACACATTACATCCTGTCCATAGTCATTAATCACAGCC
This sequence comes from Hemiscyllium ocellatum, assembly GCF_020745735.1. Taxonomy (NCBI): domain Eukaryota; kingdom Metazoa; phylum Chordata; class Chondrichthyes; order Orectolobiformes; family Hemiscylliidae; genus Hemiscyllium; species Hemiscyllium ocellatum. The sequence continues at coordinate 7,162,646 of NC_083426.1, read as the reverse complement.
TTTCAGCCCTATCGTTCATGTGTTGCTTCTATTACCAAGAGCCAATGTCCTGCCTTATTCCTACAAACCATCTCTATTCAAATAATCATTCAAAGTTCTCTTGATTTGAATGTGTCTCCACCACATTTACAGGCAGTAACACTTTATTTAAGATTTATATAATTAACTAAATTGAAATTCCCTTCCTGCTGCAATAGAATTTGAACTATCATTCTGGGTCATTTGCCTAGCCTGACTACATGCCCAGTAACATAAAACTAAATTGAGTAGTAGGTCTTATTTGAAAAATGTGGTGCTGGAGAAACACAGCAGGTCAGACAGATTCCGAGGAGCAGGAGAATTGACGTTTTGGGATTCCTGAAGAAGGGCTTTTGCCGGAAGTGTTGATTCTCCTGCTCCTTGGACGCTGCTTGGCCTGCTGTGTGTTTCCAGCAACACATTCTTCAACCCTGGTTCTCCAGCATCTGCAGTCCTCACTTTCTCCTAGTAGGTCTTATTTCTAGGATACAGAATTGAAAAGGAGAGAAGTTATGCCAAATTTTTATCAAACTTTAGTTTGACCATATTTAAAGCATTGCTGCCTTTCTGGTTACTATCAGGTGAAAGATATAAAGGGACTATGGAGAGATCAGAGGTGTAAGAATGAAACATGGGGCTAACAATATCAGGAAAGGATTGGTCTAATTCTCTTGAAGGAAGATGGCCAAGGAGTGACCTAATAGTGGTCTTTAAAACTACCAATGGCTTGATTGAGGGGATACGAAGAGAATATTTTCTTTTTTCTTTATGGGGAAAAAGCATAGCCAGAAGTGATTGATATAAGATGATCACCAAGAATCCGATAGCCTGTGCTGTGCTTAGAGCTGACAGTTTTTGGGCACTACATTGATTCTTTGCTGAAGTACTGGTGGGAATTGGAAATCCTGAGATTCCCAATATACACTATTGGAAACATTTAGAACAGACAGAACTTCAAAGTTGTGACAGTGGAAAATGTAAAACTAGGAATGAGATTGGGGTCATAGGTAACCAACTAGTTTGGAACAAGGGTGCAACATCAGTTATGCTTTTAATGGAATGGCAGTATGGAGCAAGGATTACATGCTTTCAAGTTGAATTGAACTGTTGAATTGTAAATATTAACATAGGGACATAGACTCGAAGGGGACAATATTACTCAAGGATCTGCTTGCTCATTCGGTTAGGTCAGGGTTGATCAGCATCTCAGCTCTTTATAACACCTGTCCCTCCTATTTCTGGAAACCTTTCCACATCCAAAATCTGTCAGGTTCGTTTTGAATGCTCTTTAATCACTGGCATCCACAACCTTTTGTGGGAAGGAGTTCCCGATTTATGTCACATATCACTCCTCCATTTGACTGCACACTTACGGCTGCCTGCATCCTAAACACCGCAATTCCCATTCTGAACCTCTCTGCTTCTCAACCAGTTTCTCTCACTCTTTAAGATGATCCTTAAAAACCCGTACCTCTGACCAAGCATTGGTCACTTGTTCATAATATCATCTTGTGTAGTTCAGAGTCAGATTTTATGTGATAATACACTTATGAAGCTGTCTGGGATGGTTTACTTCATTAGCAGCAGATATTGTTGACATAGAAATTTACCACAGAGGTTGGGTTAAACTTACAGGCTGTCTTTTACAGGGTGGTGACTATTTACAGTGATAATTGGGATCAAACACACATATCAATTTTAGTCCTGGTCATAACTATAGTGTAAATAAAGTTTGGCTGTCAGGAACAGGACTGTACAATGTGGGAAAATGTGAGGTTATGCACTTTAGTAGAAAGAATCAAGGTGCAGACTATTTTTTAAATGGGGAAAGGCCTCAGAAATCTGAAGCACGAAGGAATAAGGAGTGCTAATTCAGGATTCTCTTAAGGTTAACATGCAGGTTAATTTGGTAGCTAGAAGGGCAAATACAGTGTTAGCATTCATTTCAAATGGGCTAGAATATAAGAACGGATGTACTACAGTGTAGACAGATGAGGGAGGGAGTTTAATTGAATCTTACAAAATATTGAGAGGCCTGAATAGTGGATATGGAGGAGATGTTTCCACTAGCAGGAGAGACCATAAAATGAAGACTCAGGAGGGATGACCCTTTGGAATTGAAATGAAGAGGAATTTCTTCAGCCAGAGGGTGGTGAATCTGTGGAACGTATTGCTGCAGAGGGGTGTGAAGGCCAAGTCATTGAACATATATAAGACAGAATAGATGGGCTCTTGGATAGTAAGGGGATCAAGGGTTTTGGGGAGAAGGCAGTAGAATGGGATTAAGAAGCATATCAACCATGATCGAATGGTGAAGCAGACTCAATGGGCCAAGTGGACTAATATTGTTCCTATATCTTATGGTTTAGTGGCCTACATACTCCAAGTTGAATGGCCCACATCCACCACTGGTTTGAATGAAGTATTTCTCATCTCAGTTTTAAATGATTGACCCATTGCCCCACGTCTGTGCTTCTGTTTCCACTGGCTGAGATATCTAAAACAATCAGTCAGAATTTACCCCATCAAGTCTTTTTAGAATTATGTATGTTTCAGTGAGATTGCTTTGGATTCTTCTAAACTACAGATAACATAAGAGCAGTCCTCACATTTGCCTGCAGATAACGTAAGCCCACCTTACTCCCCCTCATTTCTGAACAACTCCCAGGGACCAATGTGGGGAACTCTTGCTGCACTGCTGACAAGGGCATTAAAAATATGCAGACTACACCAGATGTGGCCATTTGTAAATGCATAATTGGAACAACACGTCTTTATGCATGTGCTTGAATTTTTTGCAATAAAGGCCAACATACCATTTGCCTTCTAAATTGCTTGCTGCAATTATATATTGACTTTCTGTTCCACTGTCCTGACACACCCACATCTCTTTGAATATCAATACTTACAAGCTTCACAGCTTTTGAAAAAAAAACTGTATGTCTGACTAAAGTAATTAATGCCTACTTCAGTTGGTGTTGATAGCCAAACTTATTTTTCTTAAATCAATGAGACACCTACCTTGGCTCTAACGCTGGAAGGTAATTTGATTTTCCAGCATCCCGGATGTGGTTTTTTTTTACAAGGTGTAATGACTTTGTTTCTAGCCAATTGCATAGCAACAACATTTGCAAACGTAAATCTTAGAACCAGTAAAGAAACTGTTTTAGATGCAGGTTGCTATAGAATGGCCATAGCACATAAAGAGGCCATTTGGCCCATTGTGTCTGTACTGACTCAGCGACAGACATGTGTTAGCCACTATTAGTAAACAAAGGCCCGTGGGTGGGCTTGAAGCTGAAGTTGAGAGTTTCACAGCCTGTGAAGGAGAAGGAACTAGGGCAAGCCAACAGAGATGGATATGATGAGTAAGTAGTACTCAGGGGGACAGGGCATGTAAAAAGAATGAAACTAAGGTTCCAAGTAACTTTTTGTATGCAACTCGTGATCTGTTTGGAAACTGAGTTTGATGTGTGCAGTGCACCGATTTAGTGAGTGATACTGCAGCAGCCAATTTACAACAAGCTGCCCACTGCAGGCTCACCTGTGGCACCAGCAGAACAGAAATGTCCAAAATTGTAGAAGCAAGAGTAGGCCATTGGACCCATCCAGCCTCCTCTGCCATTCAATATGATCATGGCTGATCATCCAAGCCTGGTACCCTGCCTAAGAAAAGGAGAGTTGACACAACACAGCCATCCAAAATGTTAAGAAATTGACAAAAACATAAAAGTACACGTCCAATTCAGTTGTGATCAATGCTGCTGTCAATGCCTGTATTTAGAGAGAAGTGCAAGAACTTGTTGAACTGATCTCCTAACTCACCAAACCCTATAGTTTTGAAGTTAACCACCCACCTCACAGATTTGGAGATGCCTGAGTTGGACTGGGGTGTACAAAGTAAAAAATCACACAACACCAGGTTATAGTCCAACAGGTTTAATTGGAAGCACACTAGCTTTCGGAGCGCCGCTTCTTCATCAGGTGGATATGGACCACAATCACCTGATGAAGGAGTTGTGATCTGAAAGCTAGTGTGCTTCCAATTAAACCTGTTGGACTAACACCTCACAGATCTTTTTTTTTTCTCCATTGATTTAGCTCTTGATGGATTGTCAAAGACAGCCCAATAACTTTATACTAAAACTTGCTTCAAAAGAACAATATATTCTCTCTGGCTGTGTTATGCTAAACGTATCTACGGTAACAACTTGGATTTATATAGCAGCGTGTAGTAGAATTTCTCAAAGCTCTTTATAGCAATATAGTCGGGTAAATGTTCAGTGATACTGCATCCAGAAGAATTTAGGCCAGGCATTGCAAAGTTTGTCCAGAGTTAAGGTGTCAGAATCATTTTAAATGAAACAGGAAGATGTGAAGAGGCAGAAAAGTTTATGGAGAAAATTCCAGAGGTTGTAGCATCCAGACAGGTAAAGACTCCACTTCCAATAGTTGAGTGATTTGGAAAAAAACCAGGGAGGCACATGTTGCCAGTATTGGAAAAGTGCAGAGACCTGGGAGAATGTAAGACTTCAGGAAGTTAGAGGTACAAATATGTAAGGACTTGAATGTGAAGATTTTATGTTTAAGACCTTGCTGGGCTGCAAGCCAGTATTAGTCAGTGAACATAAAAGTAATGGGTGAATGGGAGCTGGTGTGGGTTAGGGTACGTGTGAAACTTAAACAGTGTCAGATTGGAGGTTGAGCAGAAAATAATTGAATTTGGAGGTGGCCAATGCATGGATGAGAATCTCAGCAGCTAATGGGCTAAGGCAGGATCAGATGAACTCTCACGAGTGACGATGTAAATCTGGAACCATGCAAAATATTTTTCTTTTTGAAGGAATGTGGCAACATAGTAGCTTAGTGGTTAACACTGCTATCTCACGGTACCATGGACCTGAGATCGATTCCAGCCATAGTTGACTGCAAACTCCTCACAGACACATTCTCCCTGTGTCTGTGTGAGTTTCCTCTGGTTGCTCCAGTATTCACCGAGTGTGGAGGATTGGCCATGCTAAATTGCCTGTTGTATCCAAGGATAAGACCATAAGACATAGGAGTATAAATTAGGCCATTTGGCCCATCAGCTGTCATTCAATCGTGGCTGATAGGTTTTTAAACCCCATTTTCCTGTCTTCTCTCCATAACCTTTGATACCATTGGCAATCAAGATCTTATCTATCTCTGTTTTCAATATACTTTCTGACCTGGCCTCCACAGCTTTCTGTGTCAATGAGTTCCATAGATCCACCACTCTCTGGCTGAAGAAGTTCCTCCTTATCTCTGTTCTAAAAGGTCTTCCCTTTACTCAAAGGCTGTACTCTCTGGTCCTTGTCTCTCCTGCCAATGGAAACATCTTCCCAGTGTTTGTGTGTAGGTTAGATGGGTTAGCCATGAGAAATGCAGGGGTTACAAGAATAGACTAAAGAGGTTAGTAAGAGTTTTATGGTCAGCCTTAGTGAGATTAGGTTTATATTCCAGATCTTATTACTTGGATTTGATTTCCACCAGTTACCATGATGGAATTTGAACCCCATCCCTCGATAGCTTAGACTGGGGCTCCAGATGACTCGCCCATAGCCGTTAGCACTATGCTACCACCATTCCATCTCTCTGTTCACATCTTTGCCACACACATGCAGTATGGTAGTTGATAGAGGGTTAATATGAACTCAATGGGCTGAATGGCCTGCTTCTACACTATAGGATTTTATGAACTTTCTGTTAATTCTTCTCCTGTACTCCTACCCCACAGCCCTGCAAATTTCACCTTTTTATGCATACATCCAAACCTGCTTGAAAAGCCCAACTCTCGAGATTTGAGCATTGAATCCTGGCTGATGTTCCAGTGTACTACCTTATGGGAGCCTCCCTGTTTTAAACCGAGACTCTATCTGCTCTCTCAGTTGGTCATAACGTTCCGAGAGCTGTGTGTTGAAGTCTGTGGGAGAGTTCACTCTGGCGCCCTAGTTGTTATATCAACAAAACTGAACCAGTTTATCTGATCGTTGGCATGTCACGGATTATGTGAGCTTATGTAAATTTGTGATCACATTTGCCACATTTCAACCGTGCCCACACTGCAAAACGTACCTCATTAGCTGGCAAGTGCTTTAGGCATCCGGAGTCCTTGAAAAGTGCTACGTAGGTCTTTATTCCTTTAAATTTGTTTCTAATGTCCTTTCAGGCGTTACCTTTCATTATCATATGAATATATTGACATAACACCTTCAGAAATCTCACATTGCCCAAAATAGCTTCACAGTTTATAAAGTACTTGGCTAAAATGGAGGATCTCCACACAGAGAAAACTCCCTTTGATAACACAGCTCAGACTGTGGACCTAAACCATACAATCAGGAAGTCACATAATTGGTCTCCTGTACCTTATTTATTCTTACCATGGGATGTGGGCATTTATAGTCCACCCCTAGTTACCCTTGAACTGAGTGCTAGACTAATTGACGGCAATTGAGAGTCAACCACATTGTTGTGGACCTGGAGTCACATATAGACCACACCAGGACAACTGATTTCCTTCTCATTTGTGAGTCAGATGATTTTTACAACAATTAGCAAGAGTTTTATGGTCAGCCTTAGTGAGGCTAGATTTATGTTCTAGTTCTTATTAATTTTAATTCTCCAGTTACCATGGTGGGATCTGAACCCCAGCCCTCAGAACCTTAGACTGGGACTCCAAGATGACTAGCCCATAGCCATTAGCACTATGCTACTGCCATCCCAATCTCTCTTGCTTACATCTTTGCCACACACATGCAATATGGTAGTTGATGTAGCAGGGTAAAACTGACATGAGGCTACTTTTGGACCAAATGGCCTGACTTTGTCAAGTAGCTTCAGTGTGTTTTTGTGTCACATTAATGTTAATGATGCAACATTACAGTTTGTACTGACTTCACTGTATACTTGCCAAACAGTATCTACAAATACAGTGGCTCTAATAGGGCAATGTATTGGACAAGTTGCCCTTACACCTCTCTGGTATTGTACTTGAGGAAGTATCGTTTACATCACTGGTACTCAGGACACTGCTATCATAGGAATAGAGACTATTCAGCCCCTCAACTCTGCCAACATTCAGTAATTTCATTACCAATTTGTTTTTTATCTCCACGAACCCACCTTCATCCTACAGCTTGTAATATCATTCACAAATGCCATTCATTCTGTTGTTTCGTCAGTCTGAATTTTGAAGTGTTCATATGATCTCTTTCAAAAGCTCTTGAGGGATGAAATTCCAGATTTTGATTGCTCCTTGTGAGAAAGATTTCTTCCTGATACCATTCCTGAATGACCTGGCTTTATTTTTAAGATTACGCCCCCTTGTCTTAGACTTCCATCCCAAAGAAATTGTTTAACTTTAGCAAATCCATCAACTCCAAGCATGTTAATGAGCTCACCCATTAATTTTTTATAATTGAGGGAATATAAATATTTGCTCATATAATTTACCCTTTTAGATGTGGTGTCATGCTGGTGATTCTGCACAGCACTCTCTCCAAGGCAGATATATCCTTTCTAAGGTGCAGTGCCCAGAACTGAATTCTAAATGCAGTCTGGAACTGAAAAAGGGGCACTTAAAAAGTAATAAATTTTTAGATGTTGGCAAATTTGATGGGCCAACAGTTTATTAGAAGAGGCAGCTTAGAATTTGCATAACAAAACTTGCAGGTGGACAGAACAATGCAAGATCAAATTTAATGTTAAGAAGTGTAAAATGCTACATGTTGGATAGGAAAATGGACAACATAAGCAGAATGAGATTAAAGTAACCAAAATTAAAGTTGACAGGAGTGTTTGGGAGACTACATGCCAGGGACGATCACCATTAATTATCTGGCTGTCGTGAAACAGGGATCATGCTCCTCAGAGCAGGAAAGTGAAGAGGTGATCGAAATTGTGAAGAATTTTTGATAAACTAGAATAGGAAACCAATAAGGCAGATCGCATTCAAGGACACTGTCTTAAGATTCCTCAAAAAAGAGCTAGAGTTTTTTTTAACATCTTTGTGATCTGAAATGCACAACTTGATTTAATAGCAACTTCCAAAAGAGTCATGAAATATATGTGCAAAGGAGAAATTTTCTAGACTGAGAATGACCGTGGGAGTGAAGCTAATAAGATCTTTTTTTCAAAGATGGGCTGACTGGCCTTCTGCTGTACAGAAGGATATCTGAATTTTATGAATCTTCTTCAGCTCAACACTACCCATTCCATATGAAAAAACCATCAAGATCAATAGAAAGATGTACTATGTGGCCAGAACGAGTTAATAATCAAACTTTATAGTGCTCTAGTCAAATTGCATTTCAAACACTGCATCCATTTTTGGTTGCCCAGCAACAAGATGCACGGAAATGGTCAAGACAGTGCCGAGAAGAGCCTTAAATGAGGCTGAAGGCTAGTGTAAGAGGCTTACATTTCAAGTGAAGATTGGGATTTTCAGTCGTGTTGTTTGTAAAGACTGCCTCGCAGCAGAATGTCGGGATAGGATTTGTGAGAGGTTGTCTAGCTGAATGGCCTCCTTCTAACCATAACCTTTTCCATGATTCAAGGATCTTCCTACATTACAAAGAATCCAAAGAACAGAGACAGAGCAGCTGGCACAGTGGGTCCCTGCTGATGTTTACAACTGCCTCCACATACCCACCTTCATCTTCCCCTCGATCCCTTTCACCTTCCATACACTTGCCTGACTTAGATTAGTTCAGGTGAACATCTTATGTAGTAGCAATTTCCATATTCTCACAAGTCTCTGACCTGTAAGATTTCTTCTGAAATTCCTATTGGCTATCTTGTCTTTATGACCTCTGTTTGGGTCCCTCACAGATGGAAACTTCTATTTGACATTGAGTTTATTGCATCTCCTAAAATGCAAGTGTGCTTTCTTTCTTTAAACATGAAAAGGTTTCTTAAGAATGTGTTCACAGAATTATTGCAGAATAGGAGGAAAGCATTCAGATCATTGTGTCTGCCCCAGCTCCCTTTGTAGAGTCAATCTCCTGCCTTTTTCCCCTCTGCCCGCACACCATTTCTGTCCAAATAATCATTAAATGGCCTCCATTGAACCTGCCTCCACCACATATCCAGGCAATGCATTCTAATCTGCCACCTAACTTTATATTCCCATCTTTGTTTTATTTCTGTGAATACATTTGGTTAACAAAATGTTTTTAAAAGTTTAGGAATTAAATTTAACAATTTTATTTGTCAACTTTACCTGTTTGCAACAAAGAATTCCAAACCTTTGTGCGTAGAAGTGGTGTCTGAATAGTTCTGAGGAGGGGTCACTCGAGCTGAGACATTAACTCTGATTTCTCTTCACAGATGCTGCCAGACCTGCTGAGCTTTCCCAGCAACTTCTGTTGTTATTTCTGATTTACAGCATCTGCAGTTCTTTTGGTTTTTACTCTATGTATCCACTCAGTTTCCCTTAATCATACAATCCTTACAGTGCAGATAGAGACCATTCAAGTCTTCAATGAGCCTTCAAACAGTATCATACCCCATCCCCCTAACATTTGCCATAGTTGACCGACCTAGCCTACACACAACAGGACAATTTAGCATGGCCAATCCACCTAACCTGCATACCTTTGGACTGTGGGAAGAAACTGGAGCACCCGGAGGAAACCCATACAGGCAGTCACCCAATGCTGGGAATGAACCTGGGTCCCTGGCACTGTGAAGCAGCAGTGATAAACACTGTGCCACAGTGCTGTCCTGTCTTAAGCATCAATTGAAGCAATCTTTATTGTCCAAGCTCAAGGGGTAGATTATCTCCGTTGGCTAGCTGTTTAGCAATGTAGAGTAGTGCTACTGCCATGGGTACAATTCCTGTACCAGCTGAGGTTACCACACAGGGTGCTCCTTCTCAACCTCTCCCTAGCCTGAAGTGTGGTAACTCTCAGGTTAAGCCACCACGAGCCATCTCCCACTCTCTAATGAGAGAGCAGCCCAATGATCTGGAAGACTAAGGTGACCTTACCTTTGAATACAACTCTGACTTTTCTAATCCCTTTCATCATTTTAATTTAACTTGCCTTAAATACCAAGGAGTACCTGACAAGATAAAGAATAGATGAGGGGAAGAGATAGTTTACATTTAGGTAGAACTTTCATGCCCTCATGACATCCCCAAGAGCTTTACAATCAATGAATCCTATGTTCTATGTTCTAATTCCTTTTGAAATGGAGTCTCTGGTGGGAATTCCTGCAGTTGGGTCATTAAGACTCTAGTTCCCTGCTTCAACCACAATCTTCACATGGTAATCTGTACTAGATTTTAATCCAGTTTTTTTGACATTCCTCTCATCAGCTCTTGGAGCAAGATTGTACCTTTGTTGAATTAAACGACACTTCATTTTAATTTTGGTTGAGGATGTGTTGTGTCAGGTGGAACTGATTGAACCTTTTTCATACAATGAGCTACAATGCCAGTGGAGACTTGGCCCATTCTAGTAAATCCTTTCTGTACTCCCTTCAAAATCTTCACATTCTTCCTAACCTACGACACCACAATAAGCTTGTTTTACGTAGGTTTGGAATACCTACTTGCTTTTACCCCCTGGTGCTTCCTGGCCCAGAACACAGAAGTAAAGTTGCCACCCACGTGGATAGGGTCGTAAAAAAAGCATATGGTGTTTTGGCATTCAGTAACAGGGGGATCGAGTTTAAGAGCCGTGAGGTTTTGCTGCAGCTCTACAAGTCCCTGGTGAGACCACACATGGAATATTGTGTCCAGAAAGGAATATTGTGTCCAGTTCTGGTCGACCTACTATAAGAAAGGTATAGAAGCTTTGGAGAGGGTGCAAAGAAGGTTTACCAGGATGCTGCCTGGGCTAGAGGGCTTGCCTTACGAAGAAAGGTTGAATAAGCTTGGACTTTTCTGTCTGGAGAGGAGGAAGAGAGGAAACCTGATCAAAGTGTACAAAATAATGAGGGGAATAGATAGTCAATAGCCAGAGACTTTTCCCCAGGGCAGGATTGACTGGTACGAGAAGTCATTGTTTGAAGATATTAGGAGGAAGATATAAAGGAGACGTCAGAGGTAGGTTCTTTACGCAAAGAGTTGTGAATGCATGGAATGCGTTGCCAGCCATGGTGTGGAAGCAGAGTCATTGGGGATATTTAAGCGATTGCTGGACATGCACATGGGTTGAGGTGTATGCAGGTTAAGTTACTATATTTTACATTAGGATTAAGTCTCGGCACAATATCATGAGCCAAAGGGCCTGTTCTGTGCTGTACTTTTCTACGTTCTATGTTCTAAATCTTGAACCTTCTGAATTACCCCAGTGCAAGCAATCGGGTCCCAATGGAATCCATTTGTACTCCTGAAGTATTCAATAAGGCAGATTTTATCAATACAAAGCCAGGAAATTATGCTAAACTAGTAGAAAATATAAATTTGACCCTAACTGGATTGTTCAGTTTCTGGGAACCCCTGTCTTTAGGAAGGCTTTGGAGAGGGTATCAAAGAGAAACACTGCATTGGGACAGGTAGAAGCAATGGGACAGACTGGAGAGGCTAGGATTGTTTCTGTTGAAGCAGTAAGGCTAAAAAGAGATTTGATAAAAGTATTGGAAATCAGCAAGAGTTTTAATTGGGTAAGTAAAGAGGAATTTTTTTCAATGACTTAAGGACACAGGTTTAAAGTGACCGCAGAAGAATCAAAGTTGAGATGAAATGAAACAAAGAACTAGGGCTGCTGAAAATCTGAAACAAAAACAGAAATTGCTGGAGAAACACAACAGCTCTGTCAGCATCTCTGGAGAGAAAGAAAAGTTAACACTTCAAGTCCAGTGACCATTCTTTGAGGTGAGGAGTTTGATTAGTTAGGATCTGGAGTGCTCTGCATGCTAGACAGATTCAGTAATGGCTTTGGCAAGTACCTGCTGAAAAATGATTGTAGGGCAATGAGGAAAGAATGAGAGTCTGGATTAACTAGGATGCTCTTCAAAACAATCAGTTGAGGCACAATGAGCTGAATGACCTCCACTGATGTTCCACTATTCCATATCCCATCACTTTTCTTGCACATCTCTATTTGAATTTCCATTTTAAAATAAGTTGATGGTTCCACTTTTTGCTATAAATATTGATGGTCTTATTTGCAATTCTATTCAATATGTTCATCTCTCCGATGCAACAGATCCCAGTTACCAATTGATCAGTAGCATGTAATAGTTTAATTGCTGTTTTACTGACCAGATCAAACAAGATCATATTGAATTTTAAACTCATCAATATAATTTGGCGCTTAATAGTAGATGTTAGTCCATTTATCCCATGGGTCTCAGCTTCAGATAGAGTCATTGAGATGTACAGCATGGAAACAAACCCTTCGATCCATGATCAATATGATTTCCTCATTAGTGAAAGAAGCAGATGCCAATAAATGTAGCAACAGAAGGAAGGCTATGTGTTTGTGGAAAGTGAGTTGCCTTTAATTTTATTCCACCTTACTAATAAGCAACTGTCCAGCTGCCAGTTTGCAAATACATGATTTATCTTGGGATCCATAAGTGATAGTGCCCTTCTCAATCAGATAGTGGATTACACTGTTCCACTATGGCCCACTCAGCTGTGAACAACAAGTTGCATTTATAATGTGTCTTTAACGTAGTAAGGATAGAGACTGCAAAGCACTTCATAGGAGAGTTATCAAATAATATTTATCACTGAGCCACAGGAGGTTATATTAAGTGCAGGGTTTTGTCAAAGAGGTAAGTTTTAAATTGCGCTTCTCCTTTAGAGGGGGCCAGATAGGTTTGGGGGTAGGGGTAGTTCTAGAGTTTAGAGCCCCCCACAGTAGAAGGTGCAAATGTCAAAGGTGAAAGAGAGCATGAACACTACAGAAGAAAGCAGAATTGAAATTGGACTCCAGTTTCTCCTGAGGGAAAGTCTGTGCAGGGAGAAAGTGCGGACTGCAGATGCTGGAGATTTCAGAGTCGAGAGTGTGGCGCTGGAAAAGCACAGCAGACGAGGCAGCATTCAAGGAGCACGAGAATCGACGTTTTGGGCAAAAGCCCTTCTAAAGCCTACACAGTACAGGCTGCTACGTCTCAATGATAACTCACCATGTGATTCCTTCTGCTGCTGGACTCTTGAAGATATTGGCAGTGTCAGGGCCAGACTAACTTGCACAGTGCTAATGGGAGGAGCAGTGGTTGGGAGGAACTGCTTTGCATAGTTGGATTCTCAGTTGAATAATTCACTTGACAAATTTTTTGAGGAGTATATTTATTTGTGATAACAATGTTCCACCCAGTGAAGGCAGCACGATTTAGCCGCCCAGCTCTGCACTGAAATCAAAACTTTAATCGCACCTCTCATTTATTTCTAACATTTCAGGCTAATTTCAACTGCAGTTAATCATGAGTCATGGAATGTGTTGTCAATGTATTCTTGTCATGAATGTAAATGACCAGTGGCTATGTTAGCTGTTTGCAAATCTGGAAGTGAAATAACGCCCCCATGCCACCACAGTAACAATCTGTGTTTATGTAGCATAGCAAAAGAGTCCCAAGGTGCTTTAACAAGGTGTCAGCAAAGACAATTTGACTATGAGCCACATAAAGAGCTATTAGGAAAGGTGAGGTAGGGTCTAAGATGTAACGTAAAGGAATGAGAAGCTGAGAGGTTTTGAGGGGAAATTTCAAAATCTAGGACCCAGATCAGTGAAAGTTCAGTAGTGACAGAAATTAGAGATAAGTAAGAGACTGGAAGGAGTGCAGAACTCTTGGCGGGATTTTAAGAAATAAGGACACAAGCAGGCCATTCGGTTTCTTGAGCTGATTCTACTAGTTAATAGAATCCTGCTTAAGCTTCTACCTTATCTTGTCTCGTGCTGTATTCTCTAAGGCTGCCATTATGTCTGAAACATAAATTCTACATACAGGAGAACACTAACTTTGGTACCAGATGTTAGTTTTTTTGTTCACTGAAACTCTAGGTTTGTCAATGAGACTGATTATCTAACACAAACAACTTTGATCTGTGGTTTCATGCTCACTGGGAATTTCTCAAATACAGGTTTTTCCATAAAAACAGATCAATTGCCCCAAACAGTGTCTGATGACATTTACATTCCTTGAATACATGTAAGTCTAACTAATTTACCCAACACGTTCCTGTATCCCATCAGTCCACCTTTTCTTCAACAATCCAGTCGTGAATTTTGGCAAGATTGTCTGCCTTCTCATCACCTCTCCCTATCTCTTTCTCCCTACAGTTTGATAACTTTCAGTAAAATCTGCTTTCTTCCAACTCTGGGATTTTGCTATCATTAACCTCCTTTCCAGCACCATTGATTGTCAGTGCTTTCAGCTATCTCAGGTCGAAACTCAAATTTGCTCAGTAAACCTCTCTCCCCCATCTTGTTTGATGTTCCTTAAAACCATCCACTTTAATAAATGTTTTGGTTATCTGCCTAAATAATTCACAACGAAATAGTTTACTCTGGGCTTGGCATCGGTTTTTGTTTTAATGTTGTTGCAAAACAGTGCAATATATAAAATGTGCTGTTTTTTTAAGATTGACTCTTGGTCATATAGCCTCTTAACTATTTCTCCTGTAACCCTCCATGGTCTGATCAGGATCTCATAGACTGTGTCTCCTTTTACCAGGTGCATCCTGTAGCAAGTCCTCATGTTGCCTTGTGCCAGCTTTCTCTCTTCTAAACAATACCAATGTCACATTGCATGATACAGTCCAATTCTATACACATGCAAGCCCCATTTAATCTGATTAGGGAACAGCATAGATGCAGGTTCTAAATTATGTTTATTTGACCCATTCATAGTTAGACCGCTTCTCATCTCCCCTTCCCATAATATCCCACCCCCCCATCACTACAGCAAGAAAAACCTAACTAAATATAACATATCCTTCAATTGTCCTTTTGGTGATTTGTGTGCAGTTCCCAGCTGATAATGACTTGTTTTCGATTGTTGATTTAACTGCACATGACTTAACAAATAAAGTAATAATGTGCTTTCCATTGTATTGCTCCTACCTCTGTTTAAAAACCCTTGACGTACAAATGTCATTTCAAATCATGATTCCAGGTTTATTTCGCTTAAGTCTGGGTAACCCACGCTGAATGAAGTGATTGTTCACTTTAATGAGTCACTATTGTGGAATTTCAATGCATGTCTTAACAATAGCAAGTTTCAAAGTATTTCTGTGTTTTGCGAATCCTTCTAACCCGGCAGTCCCTTGTGAAAGTACGACTCAATGCAGCTGCACTTTTGTGGGAGATGGGAATGGTGGGCGGACAGACAATAAAGGGTCAGAAGGTTGAATGTTAAGGTCTCACTCCCAAGACTTGTGCGCAGAATGTAAGCTAACTCTGTGTCTGTGCCAGTACTGGAGGATTGCTACTCTACGACAAATTTTGAGCATTGCAGGGGAGCAAAACAAACACATTTTATTGAAGCTTTAACATCTTTGCGTTCATCAGGGCAATTCTGAAGCTGCACAGTGGCTAGCACTGCTGCCTCACAGCACCAGGGTCCCAGGTTCGATTCCAGCCTCGGACAACTGTCTGTGTGGAGTTTGCACACTCTCCCTGAGTCTGCGTGGGTTTGCTCCGGTTTCCTCCCACAGTCCAAAGATGTGCAGGTTAGGTGAATTGGCCATGCTAAATTGCCCATAATGTTAGGTGCATTAGTCAGAGGGGAAGTGGGTCAGTGTGGGTTACTCTTCGGAGGGTTGGTTGGGTCGAAGGGCCTGTTTCCACGCTGTAGGGAATATAATCAAGGTGCAAGTTAACATTTATAATGTGAGAAGAGAGTGTTAATGAATTGGGTGCACTTGTCAGATCCATAGAAATTATTTCCACTGAGAAGCCCAGGACAAGGGAGTTAAAGCTAGAATGTTCAGGGGTGACGTTAAGAACTCTCTTCACATAAGATTGCTGGAAGTTTGGCACTGTCTCCTGTACAGTTGAAGCTGGTGGGGACTGTGTATTTGAAAAGCTCAAAACTAAGAGTGAGAAAATTCTGTTAGTTGGGAGAGTCAGAACTCACACAACACCAGATTGTAGCCCAACAGGTTTACTTAAAATTACAAGCTTTCGGAGTACTACTCCTTTGTGAGGATTAAGGGTCAGCGGTCCGATACTTTATGATTAGATTAGATTACTTACACTGTGGAAGCAGGCCCTTCAGCCCAACAAGTCCACACTGACCTCCGAAGAGCAACCCACCCAGACCCATTCCCCTACATTTACCCCTTCACCTAACACTACAGGCAATTTAGCATGGCCAATTCACCTAACCTGCACATCTTTGGACTGTGGGAGGAAACCAGAGCACCCGGAGGAAATTCATGCAGACATGGGGAAAATGTGCAAACTCCAAACAGACAGTTGCCCAAGGTGGGCATTGAACCCGGTGCTGTGAGGCAGCAGTGCTAACCATAGTGCCACCCGTGATGTTAAATAAACCTGTTGAACTATATCCTGGAGTCATGTGACTTCTGACTTTGTCCACCCCAGTCCAACACCAGCATCTCCTCAGCTTGGTTAGTTGGGTTGTTAAGGGTTATGGACTCAAGATCGCTAAACAGAGCTAGGATATAGATCAGTCATAGTCTAACTGAGCAGCAATCCAGGTTGGAGGTGCTGAATGGGCTATGTCTGTTGCAGTGGGTATGTAAGAAATCTCTACCGTTGCTTGGGCTCTGCAGCATTCTTGTATCAACTGGAACAGCCATGCATAATGTTGGTGGCAAAACTCTCATGTGTCTCCTGGATAGCTTATCCGCTGGCTCTCTGTTCCTTATTTGTAAACAATTAAAGGTAAATCTGAACATTATTGGATGAAGCAAATTTTTGTAGAAGTTATTATTTATGGAATATGAGCATCTGGGCCAGCATTTATCACCCATTCTCCAATTGCCCTTGAATTGAGTGGATTGCTAGGCCATTTCAGAGAACAGTTAAGAATTAACCCTATTGCTATGGAATGGACTCACATGTAGGCCAGACCAGATAAGGACTGCAGATATTTGCAACACTTGACGATGGCTTGAAAGTAATCTTTACTAGCTTTTTTAATTTAAAGTTTGAATTTAAATTTAATCATCTGCATTAGGATTTTGAACTCATGTTTTCAGAGTATTAAAACTGAGGTCTTGATTGCTAATCCAGTATGGCACCACCTCCTTTAAACAGTTGCTTAGTAGGAAGAGAGTGTGATGATACGACTCTTTAATCTATCCCAACATTCAAAGTGATTATATCTGATTTGCAATCTAACGCAGTAGACCTGCCTTTGACCCATAGCCTTCAATAGATTTGGTTAACAAAAAATTCCCGATGTCAATTTTACTTTTACCATGTCCTGCATGAATAAATGTTTCCTAAACTCAGGTCTGACTCTAAATTTTTGACTATGTCCCGATCTCCCCAAATGGCTGCGGTAACCACTTACTTACTCTAAATGTTCTGTTTCACGTCTTGTAAATTTTAATAGCATCATCCATTAGCTTACCAAATTCATAGGGAATACCACTGCAATTTGCTTGATTGCCACTGAGAAATCAGAAGATCAAGTGTCCCTCTAGTAATGCAGGCAGAAATTATTGGAAAGCTCAGCAGTTTTGGCAGCAACCGTGGAGAGAGAAACAGAGTTTCTTTCGGGTCTGGTCACCATCCTTCAGAGCGCTACCACAAACAACCCATTGTCAGCAATTCATGCTCCTCACTAAGCAGGATTGATTTTCCCATGGTGACCTTTGCCTGTACAACTGTTGTTCTGTCTCTCTCTAGGCCCCATCTGCACCTATCATTTATGCTTCTTCTCTCCCCTCACCATACCTTCAGCATATGCACCAACCTAGATCTGAAGAAGGGTCACTGGACCCAAACCGTTAACTCTGCTTTCTCTGTGCAGATGTTGCCAGACCTGGTGAGTTTCTCCAGCAGTTTTTGTTTATTTTTGTTTCTGGTTTCCAGCACCTGCAGTTCATTTTTTTTCTGGTTATTTGACTAAATCTACCCTGCCCTGACCCCAAGACCAATCCATCCTTCCTGAAGGTGTGCTGTCCGGAATGGCTTGTTTGGGTCCTACACTCAGGTGTAAAATCACACCGACTCTTGCCACTCCAGACAACATTCCCAGTGCCTTTCTGTTTCTTCGAAAGAGCGCAGCTAGGCGGTGAACCTTGAAGAATACATTGGTCTTGGAGAGAAAGCTGTATGAATTCACGAGGAAGACAGTGGTCAATCTAACAGAATGGGACCTGTAAATGTGGCTTGTTTACCCCATGAGTAAATGAATGAAGGTGAAAAAATATCACTATAAAAGTCACAGCATCAGCTATGGTTTAGAAACCCTTAAATGATCAGGCATTCTAACCGGTGAGGAAGAAATTAGAGATTGCATTTGGTGGGTGAGTCCAGTATTGGGGTTTACGGAGCATGCATGTCCCTGCTACAGTTTGCTGAAACATATTAATAATTTCTCACTTATTTCAAGTTAAGTATATGGAAGGTACCTACATCTAGTGGAATTTGCTTTGAAGCTCATTCACTATCGATTATGACTCATTTGTCTCAACTACATGAATTTGTTTTTCTCAACAGGGAGGAAGGGAGAGGAGAGGAGAGGTGTCTGCAAATCTCGTCAGTTGTAATGCCATTTCCAAGTACTGTGCCCATGATTTGAAAAGCCATGCTTGTTCCCCATGTGTTTTAATAATTGTTTCCTGTTTATTCTCTTTACTAGGTTCTCCTGCTCCCTGAGTGCTCTATTTGTCTCCACTCTCCTGATATCAGCTGTGTTCTCCATCATCCCCTTCTGTAACAATGTGATCATCCTTGCATTCGTCTTGGCTGTGGCTGGACTGGCCATGGGCTGCATAGACACCATCGCTAACCTACAGCTGGTCCGCATCTACCAGAAGGATTCGCCTGTCTTTTTGCAGGTTGGCAAAAATTTCTTGGGCAATATTAGTTTTCAGATAGATTTATTTAACCAATTCCTCATTATCTATAGGATCACGAGCATAAGAATGTTAAAAAAATAAATGCAGAGAACATCTCAATCGACTGAGCCTAAACTAGAACCCCTTAATTTATGGGTTATCGTCTAACTTGGGAGGTTCCGAGGCACAGTGAATAGTGTCTAACCCTCTGGCTCAGATGTCCAGGGTTCAGGTTTGACTTGATAGCCAAGGATGGAGTGTTGACAATATGACCAAACACATTGAGTAAGAAACCAAGACCTATAAATAGAGAGGCGGGACATACCACCAGCGCTTCACCAGAGACTCTCACTGATGATGTGACCTCGTATGGTGACGAAACATCTGAAAGCAAGCCTTTAAGCTCAGTGAGCTAACTTACATACTTATCATCAACCTGAGCTACAAATCTTCTCAAAAATCGCTAATGTTGATTATCACTTTATGTAGCACCCACCAACACATCAACTGTCCACAACTTTTCATGAATAATAGTGCCTTTGCAGTTTTTCCCCATCCACTTTCCCACCAGCGCTAATTATCCCCCCCCCCATCATTGCCTTCCCATTGCTTGTGCTGATATCATATAACTTAATAAGACTATTAGCATAAATTAAGGACCACCATCCAAGTTCAAATACCACATGTACAAAACTCTTTCTAAAACCCCTTAGATTATATAGTACCTTTAAAATAGGACTGATGCTCTAATATGTCACCAGGGTGTTATCGAGTGTGCCACACAGGAGTTGAAATGACAAGTAACTAAAAATTTATCGAAATAAGTTGCTTTTAAAGATAATCTTAAAGGCAGAGAGGGAGGTGATTCCAGAATTTAGGGGCTACATAGCTGGAGACACCGCTCCAATGGGGGAACAATCAAAATTGGAATGAGCAGGAGACTCCAACATTGGAGGGGTGTGGAGATCTCGGAGGGTTGTGGGGCTGGAGGGGTTTACAGAGAGGGGGACAATGCAGGGTGCACAAATGAAACGAAGGAAGAGATTTTTAACACACGAATGAGAGTTTTGAATTTGAAGTATTTTGGCTGAGAGCTAGTGTGGATCGGTTAGCACAGGAGGTGATAGGTGAACAGGAGTTCCGGATACAAACAGCAGAGGTTTAGGTAAGATTGGGGTTAGGTAGGTGAGAGGCTGCTGGTGTGAATCTTTAAATCTGACTGTTTGGAAACTTTCCAATCTTATGAAAATCTCTGTCTCAAACTGAACAAGACACTGTGTCACAGTCGCTGTTGTCGATTCACCTACAGTAAAGAAACCGCAGTGGTTCAAGAAGGCAGCTCAACACCACCACCTCAAAGGTCACACATAAACAGGGTGGTTACAAAGGCATTTGGCATACTTGCCTTCATTGCTCAGTCCGTTAAATATGGGAGTTGGGATGTCATGTTGAGGTTGTACAGGACATTGGTGAGAACTGGAGTAATGTGTCCACTTCTATTCACGCAATTATAGGAAGGATTTTATTAAGCTGGGGAGGGTTCAGAAGAGATTTACCAGGATGTTGCCGGGTATAACAGATTTGAATTTTAAAGAGAGTCTGGATAGGCTGGGAATTTTTTTAATTGGAATGGAAGAGGTTGAGAGGCTACCTGATAGAAATTTATAAAATAATGAGAGTTATAGCTAGAGCTAATGGTAGTTGTCTTTTCCCTAGGATGGGCGATTTCAAGACTAGGGGATATGTTTTTAAGGTGACAGGAGAGAGATTTAAAAAAGACATAGAGGTGCAAATATTTTACACAGAGGGTGGTCCACCTGTAGAATGAACTTCCCGAGGAAGCGGTTGATGTGGGCACAAAAGCCCCATTTCAAACAAGTATGCTGTTTTGGAAAATGTAGGGGGTGATGAATTCTCAAGGGAAAGTAGCACAAACAGCCAAGTTTCTGGTATGAGACTGGCTCTAATGCAATGAGGGTACGTCAGGTTCCAAGAGATCAATTGTGTTAGGGGATTCTGCAGTCAGAGGTACAGAGAGATGTTTCTGTGGCCAGCAGCAAAAAAGCAGAATGGTGTGTTACCTCCCTGGTGTCAGATCAAAGATGTCTCAGAGGGTGCAGAATGTTCTCATGGGGGAGAGGGACCAGCAAGAGGTCATCATACGCATTGGAACCAACGACATAGGAAGGGAAAAGGTTGAGATTCTGACGGGAGAATGCAGGGAGTTAGGCAGGAATTTAAAAAGGAGGTCCTCGAGAGTAGTAATACCTGGATTACTCCTTGTGCTATGAGCTAGTGAGGGCAGGAATAGGAGGATAGAGCAGATGAATGCATGGCTGAGGAGCTGATGTATGAGAGAAGGATTCACATTTTTGGATCATTGGAATCTCGTCTGGGGTAGAAGTGATCTGTACAAGAAAGATGGATTGCACCTAAATTGGAAGGGGACTAATATACTGACAGGGAGATATGCCAGAGCTGCTCAGGAGGATTTAAACTAGTAAGGTGGGGTGGGGGTGGAACCCAGGGAGATAGTGAGGAAAAAGATCGATCTGAGACTGGTATAGTTGAGAAAAGAAGCGAACCAAACAGTCAGGGCAGGCAGGGACAAGGTAGGACTGATCAATTAACCTGCATTTATTTCAATGCAAGGGGCCTAACAGGGAAGGCAGATGCACTCAGGGCATGGTTAGGAACATGGGACTGGGATATCATAGCAATTACAGAAACATGGCTCAGGGATGGGCAGGACTGGCAGCTTAATGTGCCAGGATACAAATGCTCCAGGAACGATATAAAGGAAGGCAAGCGAGGAGGGGGAGTGGCGTTTTTGATCAGAGATAGCATTACAGCTGTGCTGAGAGAGGATATTCCCGGAATACATCCAGGGAAGCTATTTAAGTGGAACTGACAAATAAGAAAGGGTTGATCACTTTATTAGGATTGTATTATAGACCTCCTAAGAGTCAGAGGGAAATTGAGAAACAGATTTGTAAGGAGATCTCAGTTATTTGTAAGAATAATAGGGTGGTTATGGTAGGGGATTTTAACTTTCCAAACATAGACTGGGACTGCCATAGTGTTAAGGGTTTAGATGGAGAGGAATTTGTTAAGTATGTACAAGACAATTTTCTGATTTAGCACGTGGATGTACCTACTAGAGAAGGTGCAAAACTTGATCTACCCTTGAGAAATAAGGCAGGGCAGGTGACTGAGGTGTCACTGGGGGAGCACTTTGGGCCCAGCGACCATAATTCTATTAGTTTTAAAATAATGATGGAAAAGGATAGACCAGATCTAAAAACTGAAGTTCTAAATTGGAAAAAAGGCCAGTTTTGATGGTATTAGGCAAGAACTTTCAAAAGCTGATTGGGGGCAGATGTTCATAGGTAAAGGGACGGCTGGAAAATGAGAAGCCTTCAGAAATGAGGTAATGAGAATCCAGAGAAAGTATATTCCTGTCAGGGTGAAAGGGAAGGCTGGTAGGTATAGGGAATGCTGGATGACTAAAGAAGTTGAGGGTTTGGTTAAGAAAAAGAAGGAAGCATATGTCAGGTATAGACAGGATAGATCGAGTATAAAGAGTATACTCGAAGAGTATACTTAGAGTATAAAGGCAGTAGGAGTATACTTAAGAGGGAAATCAGGAAGGTAAAAAGGAGGAATGAGATAGCTTTGGCAAGTAGAGTTAAGGAGAATCCAAAGGGTTTTTACAAATACATTAAGGACAAAAGGGTAACTAGAGAAAGAATCGGGCCCCTCAAAGATCGGCAAGGTGGCATTTGTGTGGAGCCGCAGGAGATGGGGAAGATACTAAATGAGTATTTTGCATCGGTATTTACTGTGGAAAAGGACATGGAAGATATAGACTGTAGGGAAATAGATGGTGACATCTTGCAAAATGTCCAGATCACAGAGGAGCAAATGCTGGATGTCTTGAAACGCATGAGCGTGGATAACTCCCCAAGACCTGATCAGGTGTACCTGAGAACTTTGTGGTAAGCTAGAGAAGTAATTGCTGGGCCTCCTATTGAGATATTTGTATCATCAGTAGTCACAAGTGAGGTGCCGGAAGACTGGAGGTTGGCTAACGTGGTGCCACTGTTTAAGCAAAGTGGGAAGGACAAGTCAGGGAACAATAGGCCAGTGAGCCTGACATCGATGGTGGAGGGAATCCTGAGGGACAGGATGTACATGTATTTGGAAAGGCAAGGACTGATTAGGGATAGTCAACATGGCTTTGTGCATAGGAAATCATATTTCACAAATTTGATTAAGTTTTTTGAGGAAGTGACAAAGAGGATTGATGAGGGCAGAGCGGTAGACATGATCTATGAGGACTTCAGGAAGGTGTTCGACAAGGTTCCCCATGGGACACTGGTTAGCAAGATTAGATCTCATTGAATACAGGGTAAACTAGCCATTTGGATACAGAACTGGCTCAAAGGTAGTGCTGGAGGGTTGCTTTTCAGACTGGAGGCTTGTGACCAGTGGTGTACCACAAGGATCAGTGCTGGGTCCGCCAGTTTTCATTATTTATATAAATGATTTGGATGTGAGCTTAAGAGGTACAGTTAGTAAGTTTGCAGTTGACACCAAAATCTGAGGTATAATGGA
The DNA here is from genome assembly GCF_020745735.1 of Hemiscyllium ocellatum. Lineage (NCBI taxonomy): Eukaryota > Metazoa > Chordata > Chondrichthyes > Orectolobiformes > Hemiscylliidae > Hemiscyllium > Hemiscyllium ocellatum. The sequence goes on along the minus strand of NC_083426.1, from coordinate 7,139,050 downwards.
CAGCAAAGAAGGTTACCTCAGATTACAATAGGATCTTGATCAGATGGGCCAATGGGCTGAGAAGTGGCAGATGGAGTTTAATTTAGATAAATGCAAGATGGTGCATTTTGGGAAAGCAAACTTAGCAGGACTTAGACACTTAATGGTAAGGTCCTGGGGAGTGTTGCTGAACAAAGAGACCTTGGAGTGCAGGTTCACAGCTCTTTGAAAGTAGAGTCGCAGGTAGATAGGATAGTGAAGTAGGCGTTTGGTGTGTTTTCTTTTATTAGTCAGAGTATTGAGTACAGGAGTTGGGACGTCAGCTGTTGCAGCTGTACAGGACATTGGTTAGGCCATTTTTGGAATATTTGTGTGCAATTCTGGTCTCCTTCGTATTGGAAGGATGTTGTGAAACTTGAAGTGTTCAGAAAAGATTTGCAAGAATGTTGCTGGGTTGGAGAGGCTGAACAGGCTGGGGCTGTTTCTCCTGGAGCGTCAGGGGGTGACCTCATAGAGGTTTATAAAATCATATGGTAAATAGACAAGGTCTTTTCCCTGAGGTGGGGGAGTCCAGAACTAGACGGCATAAGTTTAGGGTGAGAGAGAAAAGATATAAAAGAGACCTAAGGGGCAACTTTTTCTCACAGAGGGTGGTGCGGTGTGGAATGAGCTGCCAGAGGAAGTGGTGGAGGCTAATATAATTACAGCATTTAAAAGTCATCTGGATGGGTATATAAATAGGAAGGGTTTGGAGGGATATGGGCTGGATTTTGGCAGGTGGGATTAGTTTGGGTTCGAATATCTGGTTGGCATGAATGAGTTGGACCGAAGGGTCTGTTTCTGTGCTGTACATCTCTATGACTCTCTGACTCTAAAAGCCATTTGGACAAGTTCATGAGTAGGAAAGGTTTGGAGGGATATGGGCCAGAGGCAGGCAGGTGGGATTAGTTTAGTTTGGGATTATGTTCAGCATGGACTGGTTGGTCCGAGGGGTATGTTTCCATGCTGTTTGACTCTGACTCTACAACAATGAGGAATGGGCAATAAATGCTGTCTAGTCATTTAGTTGGAGTTAATTTTTGAAGAAATTAAAAATAGTGAAAACAAGTCCCTAAGAATGACAATGAGGGAGCAAAACCTCCAACTGCACTGTGCCTGACAAGGGGGAAGGATTTGAGGGTAAATTATTGTTTGTTTAAGAACATGGGTCATGCTGGCTGGAAACAAAGCAGGTGCATTTGACATAAATTAACTTAACCCTGCTTCTCATAATTTAATATTGGCATTTTATTTGGAAGTAATAATAGTGATTTGAATGAACCATTTTCAACGAATTAGCCTGAGGATGATAATTGATCTGAATTTTATTCAAACCTCTCAGCTAAAGACAAATGCTGTAATGAATTAAAGCTCTAACACTGAAGGTCAGACAGGAATGCGGGCTTTATTTTCTGCATATTTAGTTCTTTCTCCTTGTTGTGGTTTGCTTGACTCTGAGCAAAATGTAGCTCACTTCAAATGTCATGCTATTTTGAATGTAAAGAAACTGCTCGGCATTTCTGTCATACTTTGTTTACATTATGCAAATTATTTAAGTTACACCTACCATTGTGAAACTCAATGTTAAACATGGACTTCTAATTTTCCAGTTGGATGCTTTCTGTTTGAGAAAAGGTTTTAACCCTTTACTGGACTGGAATGTAAACAAGTCAAACAGCAGAGTTCTATTAACTGGATTTAAATGTAGTTCATATAAATACACTTGAATTTCTGTTTGATACAAAAACACTGATTTAGAGCATAATGCTAAAAATCACGCAACACCAGGTTGTAGTCCAATAGGTTTAATTGGAAGCATTAGCTTTTGGAGCGCTGCTCCTTCATCAGGTGGTTGTTGTGAAGGAGCAGCACTCTGAAAGCTAGTGCTTCCAATTAAACCTATTAGACTATAACCTGGTGTTGTGTGATTTTTAATTTTGTACACCCCAGTCCAACACTGGCATCTCCAAATTAGAGCATAATGTTACCTTTGGGCAGGCATATGTTGGGCTGTATTTCTTGATGCTTTGAGATATCCTCATTATCTTCTTGGAGTGGTGTGGTGACTCAGTGGTTAACACTGCAATGTCATAAAGCCAGGGTCCTGGGTTCGATTTCACATTCAGGTGACTGTGTCAGTTTGCACATTTACCTTTTCTGTGGAGGTTTCTTCCCACAGTCCAGAGGTGTGCAGGTTAGGTAGATTGGCCATGATGAACTGCCCATAGTGTCCAGGGCTGTGCAGATTAGGTGGGTTAGCAATGGGAAGTGTAGGGGGTGGGTCTGGGTGGGATGTTCTTCAGGGGGTCAGTGGGCCAAATGGTCTGCTCCCACACTGGAGGGATTCTCTGAAGGGCAGCAGATACATTGGGACACCATCCCCAGAGGGAGAGTTTTCAGTGATCCTGTGAGGCTCATTTCTCAAACAAATAGAAAGGAGAAAAAAAGAATCGTGATTCTAAGAGTTTTTCATTCTTTCTTAATTGATTGACTGATGGAAAACTTTTGACTTGGCTTGACAATCTCCATCTCTCTTTGCTAACAGGTTCTCCATTTCTGCGTTGGTTTTGGGGCATTCCTCAGCCCCATGATAGCTGATCCTTTCCTTTCCGAAACAAATTGCATACAGAACAACCGCACTGTGAACGGGACATTCTCTGACTTGACCCACATTCGGAAGTCTCTGGTCCCCCACCATGTCGTCAATGAGACCCAGTTCGTGCTGCCGACTGACGGACTTGTCATCTCGCAAGTGTCCTACGCCTTCTGGATCATGGCCCTGATCAATGTAAGATATGAGCAAATCAAGGAAGATATGAACTGAAGTGAGTGGACGGTGGTGACAGGCAGGAAAAGACTAGCTCGCTGGTCCATAAAGCCTGACCCAGATACCTTAATGGAATCTCCCATCCCCCAGCCCTCTAGGCACTCCATTCCTCTGCCACAGCCAACCCCCACTTTACATCCAGCCCATCCTGGAGATTTGGCAGTTCAGGGGAGTTGATAGCCTAGTAGTATTATCACTGGACTGTTAATCCAGGGATTCAGGAAATGTTCTGCTTGAATCCTGCTGCGGCAGATGATGGAATTTGAATTTAACAAAAATCTGGAATTAAGGATCTAATGATGACCATGAATCCATTGTTGATTGTTGGGCAAAACCCATCTGGTTCACTTTTGTCTTTCCGGGAAGGAAACTGCCATCCTTACCTGGTCTGGCCTACATGTGACTCCAGACCCACAGCAATGTGGCTGACTCTTAACTTTCCTCTGGACAATAAAGGCTGGCCTAATCAATGATGCCCTCATCCCATGAAAGAATTTTAAAAAAAGAACAAAATCCCAAAGGGAAAATGCTCCTCTGAAAATTCATTTCTGATCCCCTCAGATAGTTGGAACCAGTCGAGAAGATCTTATCTGTGGAAGTACTTCCATATTTATTGTTTGTTTATTCATGGGATGAAGGCATCACTAGCTTATTTATTATCCCTTCCTAATTGTCCAGATGGCAGTTCAGAGTCTGTGGGTCTGGAGTCACACATAGGCCAGACTAGATAAGCACGGCAGTTCTTTTCCCTGATGGACATTCCCAACCCAAATGTTTTTCTACAACAATCAATTCATGGTCATCCGTGGAATCTTAATTCCAGACTTTTTTTTAAATCCAACTGAAATTCCACCATCTGCCATTGTAGGATTTAACTCTGGTTCCCCAGCCCATTTCTGGGCTTTCCACTGATAGTACCCTGAGGTCATCACCTCCCCACAACGAATAGGACGTACCCTAATCTGGAACTACCTAAACCACCACCACCTCTAAACCCAAACACTTCTTGAAGGCGAGAAAGATGGCAGCCAATTTGTACACAAGGTACCACAAATGGCAAATACATAAATCACCCAGATCGTCTGTGACAAATGCAAAAACTGCTGGAGAACCTCAGCAGGTCTGGCAGCACCTGTGGAGGTACAGAGTTGGCATTCCAGGTCCAGTATGACTCTTTCTCAGTTGCTTCTTTAACCAAGCAATCTGTACATGATCCAGGCAAGTGTAGAATCAAACAATCAGGCAACGTATTTAAGGAAGGATGCAAATACATTCAAAGTAGTTCAGAAAAGGTTCACTTGATCGGTATCTAAGATGGAGGTATCACATTACCTGGAAAGGTTGGATCAGCCGGGCCTATGTCCCTGGAAGTTTAGAGGAATGAGAGGTGATCTTCTTGAAACATGTAAGACCTTGAGGACATTTGAAAGAATCGATACTAAGGGGGTGTTTTGTTTGTGGGACTAAAATATAAGGAGCACAGCTTAAACAATGAATGGCTCTCCAATTTAAGAGGGGGATGAAAATAACATTTTTTGTCGGGAAGTTGTGAGGTTCTGGAACTCTTCCTCAGACACCGATGCAGGCAGGGTCATTGTTTCGGTTTAGCGGAGGTTATTAGATTCTTGACTCCGAAGGGAGTCGGTGGTTATTGCCGGTAGACTAGGATGTGGAATCGAGGCCACAGCCTGATCTTACTTAATGATGGAGCAGGTTAGAGGGGCTGAATGGCTTAATCGTGTTCCTGTGTTTTATGTTAGTTGTATGAAAGGAGGCCATTCTGCCCATGTTGAAAGTGCTGGTTCTTTGATCAGTTCCACCTAATTGTCTTTGAGAGTTAGCACTGCAGTGACTAAACTTTGAACATATGTCATTGACTACAAAGTGCTTCAGAATCTCTGAGGATGTGAAAGGTGCTGAATAAATCTTCTTGCTTTATTCAATTTTCTTCTGCCTTTTCTTCAGGCAGCATGTTCTAAGCCATTAAATTTTACCGTGTTAGAAGAGAAGGTTTGCCCCTCTGGTTCTTTGGCCACTTGGCAATGACCATTTCCTGCAAGAGACAATCTGATCACTGCCCCTTCACATTCAATGGTGTTACCATCACTGAGTTCCCCCACTATCAACATCTTTGAGGTTACCACTCACCGGAAACTCAACAGGACTCACCACATAAACACAGTGGCTACAAGAGTAGGTCAGAAGCTAGTAGTATTGCAGTGAGTAACTCACCTCCTGACTCTCCAAAGCCTGTCCATTAGCTACAATGCCCAAGTCAGGAATGTGTTGGAATACTCTCACTTGCTTAGATGGGGGCAGTTCCAACAGGAAGCTTGACACCATCCAGGACAAAGCAGTTCACTTGATTGGTACCGCATCCACTGCCAGCACCACCAACTCTCAGTAGCAGCAGCGTGTACCACTGACAAGATGCACTGTAGAAACTCAACAAAGATCCTTAGCCAGCATCTTCCAAACCCACAACTACTTCTGTCTAGAAGGATGGGGGAAGCAGATACATGGGAATACCACCACCTGCAAGTTCCCCTCCAAGTCAATCACTATCCTGACTTGGAAATATATTGCCATTCCTACAGTGTCACTGGGTCAAAATCCTGCAATTCTCTCCCAACAGCATTGTGGATGTAACAGCAGCACATGTTTCAAGAAGGCAACTCACCACCACATTCTCAAGAGCATCGAGGGATTGGCAATAATAAATGTTGGCTCAGCCACTAACTTCCATGTTCCACGAATGAATTTTAAAAACCTTAAGTCAGTGTCATCTGCTTATGACTTGCCCCGCCATTCAAAATCCTTCATTCTGGGTCCAGATCTAATGTTGCAATTAATTATTTATCAGCAAGAGGGTTCTGAGTATTTAACAGTTTGTTGACTTTGACAAGTAATTCACTTTAATCCTGTCATAGTTGTGTGTTGACAGAAATCATTACTTGAAGTAAGGAATTATTCCAAACGTATTAGATTAGATTACTTACAGTGTGGAAACAGGCCCAACGAGTCCACACCGACCTGCCGAAGCATAACCCACCCAGACCCATTCCCCTGCACCTAACACTACGGGCAATTTAGCATGGCCAATTCACCTAACCTGCACATTTTTTGGATTGTGGGAGGAAACCGGAGCACCCGGGGAGAATGTGCAAACTCCACACAGAGGCGGGAATCGAACCCAGGTCTCTGGCGCTGTGAGGCAGCAGTGCTAACCACTGTGCCACCGTGCCACCCATTGTTCACCAAAGGCTTTGTGTCATCCATTGACTTTTTTGCCAGGCTGCACTGTGAGCTGATAATTGAATGCAGTTTGCTGCTTTTAAGCTGATGTAAGTTAGGAAGAGAGATTAAAGCAATTGGAACTGATCTCCTTGGAGAGAAGAGGGTTGATAGAAGGTGACGCTGGAAAAGCATAGCAAGTCAGGTCATCCGAGGGGCAGGAAAATGAATATTTCTTCCAGCATCTGTAATCCTTACTGTCTCCAGTAAGTTGACGGAAGATTTGATGAGATTGACTAAGGTTGACAGAAGACCTGGTGAGATTTCCAAACTCATAAGCAGGCTAGACAGAGTGGATTGGGGGAAAATGTTTCCCCTCCTAAAAGGGACAAGAATGAGAGGGCATAGATTTTAAAGTGATATGTAAAAAGAGCAAAAAAAAGGAGATAAATCTTTCACACTCCATGAGTAATTAGGGTATGAAATGTGATGGCTGTAGGTTCAATTGAGGCATTCCACAGTGCGATGGACAATTATTTGGACAGCAACAATGTACAAGGATTTGGAGAAAAAGCAAGAGATCTTGACTGAAGAGCTGGTGCAGATAAGATGGGCTGAATAGTCTCATTCAGTGTTGTTCCACTTCTGTGTTTATTTCAATCTTCAGTGTTCTCCATCTACTGTCTAAGAATTGGTTGTAAAATGTCAATGTCACTCCTGACGTTAATCTTTTGTCGTCCTTGCTTCTTCTCTTTAATCTGCATGAACCTCACTAAATGGCACAGATGGAAGTCAATCAATGGAAGCATGGAAACCGACCCTTCGATCCATGCCAACCAGATATCTTAAATTAATCTAGTCCCATTTGTTAGCATTTGGCCATATGTCTATAAAGCTTCCTATCCATAAACCCATCCAGAAACCTTTTAAATGTCATAATTGTACCAGCCTCCACCACTTTCTCTGGCAGCTCATTCCATACACACACCTCCCTCTGTGTGAAAAGGTTGCCCCTTAGGTCTCTTCTATATCTTTCCCCTCCCACCCTAAACCTATGCCCTCTAGTTCTGGACTCCCCCACCCCAGGGAAAAGATCTTGTGTATTTATCCCATCCATGCTCCTCACGATTTTATAAACTTCTATAAGGTCACCCCTAGCCTCTGATGCTCCAGGGAAAATAGCCCCAGCTTATTCAGCCTCTCCCCATGCTTTTTCTCTGTACAATAATCCAGCCAGTGGCTATTGCTGTATCCCTGTAGCCCTGAGAGTTTATTTCTCTCATGTGTGCATCCAGCATCCTTTGTGAGTCGCTCATTATCTCTGCCTCCACCCCAGTCACAGTCAGCAAGTTCCTGGTTGTCGAAATTTGCTGTCTTCGTTCTCACAATTTCCACTGAATCTCTTGCCCAAAACCTTAAGTCTAGTCTTTGTGCCATCAGCTCAGCTTTTCTTAGCCTACCGTCTCCAAACCTGTCATCGTCTTGTACACCTCGTTCATCCCAAGAAAAGCAACCTCCACTTTTCCAAGTAACTTTGCAGCTAAAATTTACCCTCCCCCATCCTTGGAATCATTCTGGCAAATCACTTGTACCTTCTCTGGGACCCTCATGTCAGTGTAATGGGATCCCATTAGAGACTTTTTTGCAAAAGATTCTGGAGGTCTGAACAACATGCAGAAAATGGCCCACAGATTGGCCATCTATAGCAGGAGAAGCAATTGACTTCCAGGTCAATCATTTTTCTTTTAACAAAGAGGGTGAAGGAAGGTTTGTCGGGCTGAGGGAAACAAACTTGATCCTCACAGTCACAGGCAGTGCTGCCAAAACATTCACATCCTTCACAAAGCTGTTAGGGTTTTAAAGACCAGAGACACATAATCTGTCACTGCGGGTGAAAAGTGAAGTTCTAACTTCATTCAAATATGGAAATTTCTGACTCACTACTTGGGGAGAAATCTGGCTGCCTGCTCACAGCCCATCTCCATTTAACCCAGAGATGGGAAGTTTGGAGGTAAAGCATTTGATGTTTCATATTTCTGCATCCCAGCCAAGTGGGAGGTCCCTCAGACAGGAGCGATGAGGCATATGTGTGATAGCCGTTATACAGGGCACATTTCCAGTTCAGATCACAAGGGCCCCTGATGTTATTACAATCTCACCTTCAGCCTTCTCCCTCTGAATAACATGGGGTGGAGCACTCTGTGAGTTTATTCCTGGACATAAGATGCTCGGGCTAATTATCTGAGTGACTGTCTATAGCCAAGATGTACTCATCCTTTTGGCTATTATACTTGTGTTACAGTACTTTTCATACTTTCCAATAACAGTCACAGGATGGTGATTAGAAGATCCAACAAAAGTTCAAATAAAACCCTTTTGTATAGCACAGAAGGAGACCAATTGGCCAATCATGTCTGTGTTGACTCTTTAAAAGCGCCAGCCATTTAATGATTCTTTACAGAGACTCAGGAATGAAGAGCTTATGCCCGAACTGTCGACTCCCCTGCTCCTCGGATGCTGCCTGACCTGCTGTCAGTCCTGAAGAAGAATCACTGGACTCAAAGCATTAACTCTGCTATTTCTCAACAGATGCTGTCGGACCTGCTGCATTTCTCCAGCAATTTCTGTCTTTGCAAAAGATTCTTTGTCTCAGACCTGCTAAAAATATTCTGGAGACCTGTGTTCAAATCTCACCATGTCAGAGGGTGACATTTTGAATCTGATATAGAATGTGGAATTAAAGGTCTAATACTGTCCATGAAACTGTGTTCGATTGTTGGAAAGCTCACCTGGATTCACTCATGTCCTTTCGGAAAGGAAATGTGTTATCTTTACCTGGTGTGACCTGTATGTGACTCCAGACACACGGCAATATGGTTGAACCTAACTGTCCTCTGGGCAATTAGGGATGGGCAATAAATGCTGGCCTAGTCAGCAGTGCCCATGTACCATGAATGAAATGTAAAAAACATCATTCTAGCCACCAATCCTGCACAGAAGAAAGTTTGAACCTGTTATTTCTCAGTGCCAATACTAATAGAGTGTGCATTCTAGTTTTAATGGCTGAGTACAGACAATGCTTGGGGGGTGTTCATAATAGCTGAAAATGTGTTGCTGGAAAAGCGCAGCAGGTCAGACAGCATCCAAGGAACAGGAGATTCGACGTTTCAGGCATAAGCCCTTCTTCAGGAATGAGGAAAGTGTGTCCAGCAGGTTAAGTTAAATGGTAGGGAGGAGGGACTTGGGGGAGGGGCGATGGAGATGCGATAGGGTGTTCATAATAGCTCTTCTTATTTTAACCAATACCTTTTTCTTTCTCTGCAGCTGCCAGTGCCTATTGCTGTACTTTTCCTGATGTGTAAGCAGGGAGTTGGGGGTTGCTGTGGAAAGAAAAGTGTACCACTCCTACCAGCTGAGGAACTTCCCCCTGACCTGCAGATGGACAGATTAGCTCCAGGACAGGAGAAGACATTGCATGCTAAAGGTTGGTCAAGAGTGCGCACAAAGAGGTGGAATATCAGCGCAGAGTAAAATGTATGTGTGCAGGTGTATCTGTCTTCACACATGATGTGGAGGTGCCAGTGTTGGACTGCGGTGGACAAAGTTGAAAGTCACACAATGCCAGGTTATAATCCAACAGCTTTATACAAGCTTTCGAAGCAGTTACCTGACGAAGGAGCAGTGTTCCAAAAGGTTGTATTTTCCAATCACCCTATTGGACTGTAACCCGGTATCGTGTGATTTTCAACTTTGTCTTCACACATATATTCATGCGGGTATGTTAACTTGATTTAGTGCAGTATACTTTTGTCTAAGAGCATGGTGACTCAGTGGTTAGCACTGCAACCTCATAGCACCAGGGACCCAGTGACTATCTATGTGGTATTTCCACATTCTCCCTGTGTTTGTGTGGGTTTCCTCCAGGGGATCTGGTTTCCTCCCACAGTCCAAAGATGTGCAGGTTAGGTGGATTGGCCATGCTAAATTGCCCATAGTGTCCAGGGATGTGCAGGCTAGATGCGTTAGCCATGGGAAATGCAGGGTTATGCAGAATAAGCATAGCTGGGTGGGATGCTCTATGAAGGGTCACTGTAGACTTGATGGCTGAAAATGGCCAGCTTCCTCACAGTAGGGATTCTATGAAGTCAGAAGGACGTGGGTTTGCGATTGATTTCAGGGATTTGAGCACATAATTCAGGCTGACCGGGTCTGTGTAGCCCTCAGTGATTGCTGCATTGTCAGATTGCTGCGGCCTTTGGATTAGGTGGCAAATTCAGCACCCTGCCTCTTGTCCGATGTCTCCAAGCACTTTCTTGAAGAAGATAGTATAGCTTCTCTTTAGTCTCTTAGCCAATCTCCCAAAAACCATAGACTATCTGATCATTATCTGCTTTACTATTGTGGAGATTTCCACTTGCAAATTGGCTGCTGGATTTCTGATGTGATAACAGGAACTAAATTTCAAAAGCACTTCATTGACCAAAAAATGCCTCGGGACATTGTGATGTTGTGAAAGGTGCTATGTAAATATAGGCACTGTTGGGTCTGTGAGACTGAGAATGGTGAGTGAAAAACACCAGAGCGGAAGACTTTGACTATGTATGTTAGTGAAATGCAGAGATAGAGAACTGGCAACATTATATACATAAAACCATGGAATAGGTATGACACAGGAAGAGCCCACTCACTGTTTGAATCCATGCCCACTCTCTGCACCAGCAACCCAGCTAGTCCTACAACCTCACTCTTATCCAGGAGACCCACATACACTTTTTCTTCAGATGCTTATCAAATTCTCTTTTGAAACCAATAGATTAGATTAGATTACTTACAGTGTGGAAACTGGCCCTTCGGCCCAACAAGTCCACACCGACCCGTCGAAGCGCAATCCACCCATACCCCTACATTTACCCCTTACCTAACACTACGGACAATTTAGCATGGCCAATTCACCTGACCCGCACATCTTTGGACTGTGGGAGGAAACCGGAGCACCCGGTGGAAACCCACGCAGACACGGGGAGAACGTGCAAACTCCACACAGTCAGTCGCCTGAGTCGGGAATTGAACCCGGGTCTCAGGCGCTGTGAGACAGCAGTGCTAACCACTGTGCCACCGTGCCACCCACACCCTAGTTGAATAGATTTTTTAAAAATGTATTTCTGGGATGTGGCCAGCAAATATTGACCATCTCTAATTCCCCAGAGGGTAGGCAGGAGTCAATCACATATTGCTGTGAGTCTGGAGTCAAGTGTAAGCCAGACTGGATAAGGATGGCAGATTCCCTTACTGAAAGAGAATTAGTGAACCAGATGGGTCTTTAAACAATGATAGTTACATGGCTGCCATTAGGCTAACTTTTATTTCAGAACCGTATTGAATTAAAGTTTCACTGTGGTATGAATTTGACACGTGTCCTCAAAACATTAGCCTGGGTTACGAGCTCAGTCTGCCATATCTACATGCCTAATACTGTAAAATAACTCATTCGTGAAACGTATTCAAAGATTTTGAATCCCCCCTCAAGTGGTCAATCTATATAAAAACAAATAAACTTCTATTCAGTGACCATATCAAAGACAGCTAATCTTATGCTATTCCCACTACCCTGTCCATCTCTATCACTACTGCATTCTCAGACAGCACATTATACATCATAACCACTGAGAGCATTAAAACAAAAGTTTTCTTCATGTCACTGCCAATTATTTGTTCATCTGCCAATTATTTTAAATCCATGTGGTCTGGTACTTAATCCTTCCACTAATGGTAATGGTTTCTCTCTATTTGCACTATTTTAGACCCTCATTAGTTCTGAATATTTCTGTCAAATCTTACCCCAGCCTCCTGTAAGGAAAACAGCTCTGGTTTCTACAATCCATCATGCCACTGAATTCCACAGTCCCTTGGAAACAATCTCTTAAAGTTTGTTTTCCTAAACCTTCCCTGAATGACTTCAGAATAAGAGGGGAGAGATGATATACACAGGTACAGGCTCGTGATTATTTGCTGCGTCTCTGACAGAATCTACCTTCCCGAAAGTTCATACACCTCCCTCCCTCACGTTGTTTTCAGTTTGTGAGTACAGGGTTGCCGGATTGCCAACACTTCTCTGGAACGCTGCTGAAGTAGGCAGTTAAAGATAAGAACTTAAATTTTCTTTCCAGAATGGTCAATCTGTACCAACAAGAGATATGACCCGGTTATCACAGAACATGCTAATTACACTTGTTAAACAAATAGACTGAACTTCACACTCTTCTTTGGCAGTCATCTTGTTCAATGCTATACCTAGTGAACTATTATCAGTCCAAATTACAAGGCTTTCCCTTGCAGTTTGTTGGATACGTTTTGACCTATATTCCATGACATTAGATTTAAAAGTAATAGATTTTAACTGTTACCTAGATTCTAAAATGCTTTACAATATCTTCCTGCTCTCTCACCCATGGAAGATTGCTGTGGTGTGGCTACGTGGAATTGTCCTCCTGGCTTTGCATGATGTGTCTTTGTAAAATCTCCTTCTGTGAAACAAAATTGTGAGTCCAAACGCCCCTCCAGAGTCTCGTGCATAAAATGCAGTTGCTGGGCGAGTGCTAGAGTGTCTTTCTGATTAAATGTTTCACCAGAGACCAATCCGCCCTCTCCACTAGGCATCAAAACGCTTGTGAAACTATAGCAAAGAAGTTCAGAGGAGTTTTCCCTCATTCACACTCCCTCATTTTTATTCATTAATCAATGGGCTATAATGAGCTGTTTGTATGATCTTGCTGTTTGCTGAGTTCACATTTAATTGAGCTGAAAATGTGTTGCTGGAAAAACGCAGCAGGTCAGGCAGCATCCAAGGAGCAAGAGATTCGACGTTTCGGGCATAGGCCCTTCTTCAGGAAACCCTGATGAAGAGCTTATGCCCAAAACGTCGAATCTCCTGCTCCTTGGATGCTACCTGACCTGCTGCGCTTTTCCAGCAACACATTTTCAGCTCTGATCTCCAGCATCTGCAGTCCTCACTTCCTCCTTCACATTTAATTGACAATGTTAAAGTGGTATTAAAGGATCAACTGTCTTTGATATGGTCACTGAATCAAAGTTTGTTTTTATAGTAGATTGACCGCTGGAGGGGATTCTCAATATTTGAATGTTTTTCATTAATGAGAGTTATTTTACTGTATTAACTATGGATATGTGAGATTTATATTAACCTGTCTGGAATTAAAACAAAGACCTTTGCATAGCTCATGCCCACAGAGCGTACTGGGTGAGTGGCTGTGATATGATCATGGAGTGAAGGCCACGTATGAGGTGACGTGGAGCTGTCTTGGAGAGTACAAGGTTACACGAATGAGACATGAACATCGAAGATATAACTGGGCAGTGAGGTGGCATGATGGTAGTACAGAGGGATGAAGGCTGGAGAGTCAAATAGTCTTTCAAAAACTCGAGTGAAATCTCCAGTTGCATAGTGGGATTTCGACTCAGGAGCCCGGAATGTTGGCTTGAGGGCTCATAACCAGCAGCATTTCCATCAGGCTGCCATCTTCCTGGCTCAGTTTCCTGTACATTTTCCAAGAAGTACTGAACCTTAGCACATGCAACACTCATTCCAAGAAGGGAAGACAGTGTGGCATCTCCCCCATTACTGTTAACATTGCTGCTTATAGAATTAGACTGTGCATTTTTGTAACACCTGTTGCAACCTCAGCACATTCCAAAGCAGTGTTCAGCCAATGAAGTATGTTTTGAAGTTTAGTCATTGTTTTATTTTCGAAAATGTGCGCAGCAATCTCCCGGTGATGGAACAATTCTTGCAGTGCGGTTGGTGAGAACCATTGAAGTTAGAACTGAATGGTGAACACGCACTGTGGTGCATCAGGAAAGGTGAGGGAGGTTGATCATCTTCAAACCTGTTTGCAAAACACTGCAGTTGTGTTGTGTAAATAGCTGGATGCAGTCTGCTATGTTTAAATAGCAGCAGTGTTGCATACAGGAGAAAGTGAGGACTGCCGATGCCAGAGATGAGAGTCGAAAGTGTGGTGCTGGAAAAGCACAGCAGGTCAGATATCCTCGTATGCTGCTTGACCTGCTGTGCTTTTCCAGCACCACGCCCTTGGCAGTGTTATGTACAGTCTAGGACATAGGATTTGCTTTCACCATTCACAGTCAAGATTTCACCCCATTAACAAATGACCTTGTTCATGCAATGAGCAGACTAGAGAGCTTTTATTAAAACAGGGATGAGTGTAAATGTGTGGTATTCTTGTCGCCCATATAGGGTATTGTGAGACCACACCTACTGTGTGCAGTTATTTCAGGAGGGCTGGACTTGGCAGGTTCACTGGTTGTATAATTCTGAATAAAAGATTACCATCTTAGATTGTTGTAAAAATCTACCTAGGTCAGTAAAGGTGAAGGTGCCCTAGTCTTATCAGACCATAGGGCTGCTTTCTCCTTACAGAGGGATGATTAGTAATGATTTAAGCTAAGGATCAGCACACCTTAGTAAAAGGAGAGCCTTTCATGATCACCTCAGCCAGTGCAGGAATTGAACTCATACTGTTAGCGCTGAGAGTGTGTGCTGGAAAAGCACAGCAGGTCAGGCAGCATCCGAGGAGCAGGAGAATCAACGTTTTCAGCATAAGCCCTTCATCATGAATGGACGCTTATACCCGAAACATCAATTTTCCTACACCTCGGATGCTGCCTGTCCTGCTGTGCTTTTCCAGCACCACACTCTCAACTCTGATCTCCAGCATCTGTAGTCCTCACTTACTCCACACTGTTAGTATCATAAACAAGCCTTCCAGCTAACTGAGCTAACTTGCTACATGCAAATTGGCTACTTTTGAAGTTACTTAATTATCAAGAAATCTGCACTGACGTAATTACCTCTTAAAGTGCATTAATCCCAATTTCTTGCAGTTGTCCCATATCCTTGAATGTTATGATATTTGAAGTACTCATCCAAATATTTTTTAAAGGTTGTCAGTTTTCCAGCCTCCACTACCTTCCCAGGCAGTGTGTTCCAGATTCCCACCACCCACTGAGTGAAAAGGTTTTTTCCCAAATTTCCTCTGAATCTCCTGCCCCTTACCCTAAAGCTATGCCCTCCCCTGATTGACCCCTCAACTAAGGTGAATAGCAGTTCTCTATCCACCCTGTCCTACCCCTCACATTCTTGTACACCTCAATCTTTCCCCCCTTAATTCTTCTCTGTTCTAAAGAAAACAATCCAAGCCTGTCTAGTCTTACCTTAATGCTCAACTTCTGATGAAGAGCTTATGCCCAAAATGTCTCCAATGTTATCTGACCTGCTGTGCTTTTCCAGCGCCACACTTTTCAACTCAATTTCTCCATCCCAGGCAACATTCTGGTGAACTTCCTCTGTACCCCCTCTAGTGCTAAAACATCCTTCTGTAGTGAGGCATGCGGAAACTGCTCAAACTAGTCCAGCTGGGATGCTTGTCTTGTGGTTTTGAAAGGTGCCATATAAATGCAAATCTTGCTAACCTGTACTCACCAAACCCTTGCCAGTGGAACTAAATTTATCTTATTTACCACATGAAAACACTCGCTGATTTTGAACAGCTCTGTTAAATCTCCCCCTAACCTGCTCTGCTTTAAGAAGGACAACCCTAACTTCAATAACTTGGCCTCTTCCCACTTCTCGTCCTAGAGTACTTTTGTTGGAACTCTCGGTAATGTATTTCCTTAGAGGTGTGGTGAGCTAGGATTACCCAACATTGTGGATTAGCCATGGGATCTCACAGGACTGGAATATGAATCTGTTGCGCATACCAACATCACAGAACAATAGTCCATCCTCCTTCTCCCGGTTCCCCTACTTCAGACACTGATTGGCAGAGAGAGACTTGAATACGCAGACTCAATAGGCTGAATGGCCTCTTTCTGCACTGTCGGGATTCTTCAAGTAACCAGACATTCTGGGGGAGGCTATGATATTTTGCCACTGACACTGGAGCGGTAATCCTGAAGCCTAGGCAGATGGTGATATTTGAATTCAGTAACAATGTTTTATTTTCCAAAAAGCTGGTCTAACAGTGATCATGTAACCACTGTCAATTGTCAGAAAAAACCCACCCGGTTCACCAATATTCTTTAAAGAAGAAAATCTGCTAACCTTAATTGGTCTGCCCTACATGTGACTACTCTCTCTGCAATTCAGGATGGCCAGTCAATGTTCTTTATCTAATGAATGAATAATGTTAAAAACTTCTGTCTTGTGGTCAAATGTCCAATGATCAGATCTGTAGGAGTTTGGGGCAGCATGGTGACTCTGTGGTTGGCACTAATACCTCACAGTGCCAGGGACCTGGATTCAATTCCACCGTCTGTGTGGAATTTGCACATTCTCCCCGTGTCTGTGTGGCTTTCCTTCCGGGTGCTCTGGTTTCCTCCCACAATCCAAAGCTGTCCAGGCTAGGTGGGTTAGCCATTAGAAATGCCGGGTTACAAGCATAGGAGGGTCTGGGTGTGATGCTCCTCAGAGGATGGTATGGAATCTATGGACTGAATAGTCTGCTTCCACGCTGTAGGGATTTAGTAAGGAATATCTCTTGCCTGCACTGCTAAGCCCCACTAACCAAAGAGGTTAAAAATCTGGAAAACCAGTACCTCATCACACAAGATCATTAAACAAATTAAATATTGGGGATAATTATTTACTCACACTCCACACGTTGCTCCCTTATTCCCTCTACCTACTCTTTTCTCTCCTGATTTAAATTTGGGGCTGACTGAGGTTTTCCTGTTTCCTAGCATCATATTCTTCTGTTTATCACCTGTGTACTAATTGCACAACAAGAATTGGCAAAGTCATAATGTGGGTTCTTTATTTTGAGATTAGACTGTATACCAACAGTGCTAACTGGGTGGCTGTGTAGACATGTCTGACCAATAGGACTGCTGCTTCATTCCATTAACAGTAGGTAGTGACGGACAATGTTTTGGATACAGCCACTTAAAGGTACATGTACATCACATCCCAACACCCAAGAGCCTGACAATCCCCAGAAACCCTATTCCCAGCTCTATGAACAGGTACTTGGTAGACTTGAGTCACGAGGGAGTTCATGTTGGTGATGATCAAGTGGTATTATATTAGGACTATTAATCCAGAGCTCAGTTAATGTTCTGGAGGTACTGGTTCAAATCCCACCATGGCAGATAGTGGAATTTGAATTCGATCACAATTCTGGAATAAAGAGTCGAATGGTGACCACAAAACTATTGTCGATTGTTGGAGGGAAAAAAATTACCTGGTTCACTAATGCCCTTTTAGGGAAGGAAATCTGCCATCCTCACCTGGTCTGGCCTACATGTAACTCCAGACCCACAGCAATGGGGGTGACTTAACTGCCCTCTGAGCAATTAGGAGTGGGCAATAAATGCTGCCTAGCCAATGACATCCATATCTCTTGAATGAATAGATTAATTTGAATGAACAAATGACTTAAAATGAGGAAGGACTGGGAGAGAAGAGGTCAGGTAATGATGTGGATATTCTAAATACTTTTGCCGAGATGCAGCTATTGATTGACAGAGGTGACTGTGTTTTCAAAAAGCTTCATTGTCTGTGAATTGCTTTGGAACATCCTGAGGTCATACAAACTCTTATGGAAATGGAAATGATTTTTTTATTCAAAATGCATCGACGAGGCACACTTAAGTAGGAGGTGATGTGAAGTTTATTTTAGTTAAATGTCATTGACCAAAAAGCCATTGTTAGGGTGAAGTCTATTGTGTTCTTTGCCAACAGGTATAAGGCTTAAGTGACCTACTGGACTTATGTGGACTGCTAATTAGTAAACCCAACCTTTTTAAACAGTCAGTGTCACTGATCACATCCAGTGAGCCAAGCTGTGGTTGCTCAGCAACTAAATGCAACCTCTTATCTTGACCCTTCTGGCACTTGAGAGAATGTCATAAGTGCCATTAAGGATAAAAACTAACGTGCATATATCATTGCACCATGAAGTAGTTTCTCTGAGGAATGATGTTCGTTCAGTTGGTAGCTTTCTCACCTCCATGTCAGAGGGCTGTGGGTTTAGGACTCACTCAGTGTCTTGAACAGGTAACCCAGGTGAACATTTCTGTGTGGTGCAGAGGGAGCACTGTGGTGGCACTTTATTAAAGGGACATTGAATGAAAGCCTTGTCTTACTGCTGAGGTAGAAAAGCTAATTACAATGGCCCGTCTTTACAGAGAACTTGAGCATTGGACTGACCAACATAAAGTTCTCGAACAACATCATAATAATTATCTGGTTATTTATCAGACATTGCTATTTGTAGTATCTTGCTATGCATGGATTGGCTGCTGATTTTCCTACTTTACACCAGTGATAACATTTTGAAATTACGTCATTGACTGTGAAGTACTTTGGGATGATCTGAGAATTTGAAAGATGTGAGATTAATGCAAATTTGTTCTTTCATCATCATTGCTTGGGTGTTAGTTCAGTCAGTGTCGTGATTGGAACCAGGTCAATCTTGTTGACTGAGATCCTTTATTGGGGTTGATATCCTGGGCCTATCGGGGGGTCCATGCTGACAGGTATAAACAGGGGATTGAGGAACAGCACAAAAACGGGTTAAAACCAGCTGTCGTGTTGCATGGAACAAAGGTGAAGCATAATCTGACAAACACCCTTTTGGAATATTAATTAAAGGCAATCTCAGGATTCAGTTTTATTCAGATTAAAGTTTGAAATAATTTCTAAAAAAAAACAGGGGATTAAACTAAGCACTACTGCTGATGAGCAGGAGCGTGCAGGCTTATAAGGAGAGAAAAGCACAGAAATAAACAGGAGATTTACAATCTCCTCAGTTCAGGGACAGACTCGGAGCTGTCTGGCAACAGCCAGTGTACTGTGAACAAGTAAATAAAGGGTGACTTGGCCTTGGTGCAGTTATTTCAGTCAGCTGCTTGGCAATGCAGAGTGATGCCAACAGCGTGGGTTCAATTCCTGCACCAGCTGAGATGACCATGAAAGACTTTCCTTCTAAACCTCTCCCCTCACCTGAGGCGTGGTGACCCTCAGGTTAAACCACCATCAGTCATCTCTCTCCAATGAGTTGGATGATGGTGACTTTTTTTTATTATTTAGCCTATTTTTTCTAATCCGTCTGTTCAGAGATATTATTACGTGCTTCTGGAGCAAGTGGGACTTGAAACCAGGTCTCCCAGTCCAGGGACAGGGACACTACCACTGTGCCACACACGGGACGTGGTGACAGTATTAGGGTGCTGGCAGATTAGGTTCAGGTGAAAGTAATGGCTAGTCAGATGAAACATCGAGAGCCTGTGTGTGTGATTACAAAAAAAACGACAAATGTAAATGGTCTTGGCAGGTAGATGTAGAGAGGATATTTCCTCTTGTGGGAATATCTAGAACTAGGGGAGATAAAAGATTGCTTATTTAAAGCAGAAATGAGGAGGTTTTTTTTCTCTTGAGGTTTGTGAGACTTTGGAATATTTTTAAGGCAGCGATGGAAAGACTCTTGATTTGAAAGGGGGTGACATGTTATTGGGAGTAGCGGGGAGTCTGAATTAATCAGATTAGCTACGGCCTTATTGCTGGCGGGGTTAGGTGGTCTACTCCTGTTCCTAATTTGTATAGTTGAATATCATATTTCTAGAGAAGCTTTTCCACAACAAAACTTCTAAAGGCACTTCACTGGAGAGTATTCAAACTACATTTTGATACCAAGTTAGACAAAGCGATATTGGGAACCATAACACTGTCAGAGAGGTAGCTTAAAATCTGTACCTCGACTACCATTTTCTATCTTCAGGAGGTGAAGATGGAGGAGGAGTATATTAAAGAAAAATGAGAGAGAGAGATTACAATGACAGGGTGGAGATACAACAATATGTGTTTACAGTAAACAAGGTATGATAGCAACTGGAATGAGGTCTGTGGTTAACAAATATTTTGCAACAAATAACATCCCAGGCCACATTGATGTTCCTGTCTTACCTGGAGTGAAAGTTGAGATCTCCCTTTTGTGTAGAGTAAAGCTGTGGCTATCTGACCAGACAGGGCAACGTTTAGGGGCGATGGGGACAAAGCTGGTGAATGCAGAACCAATTGGAATGCTCTGGCAAGAGCTGGAAAAGGTCAGGATGTGGTGAATGACCTTTTTCTGTGTTGCATCACTTCGGTTAGATGACAGATGATTATTGTTTCTAATGTGGTTTTGAAACGGTGTGAAGCTGTTTGAAACCAGTTTATCTGGTGACTGTGAAACTGCAAACCGGTCATTAGCTCCTTGATTTTATCAGGGCTGGAGAAACACCTAATGCTTCAACCTTCAAATGGAATTTAGTGAAGTTCTTTATTTTTGTTTCATTGGGATCACTACCATCTTGAAATCTCATCGATATCCAAAGTTTATCATAAAGATACTTGTACCTGAAATATATCCAGGAAAAGGAAAGACTTAGAGTGTCTCACTACCCCAAAGAGCTTCTTAGGCAATGAAATACTCTTGAAGTGTGGCCATGTCTTGTAGACAGGAGAGCAGTCTATATGTGCATGGTAAGATCCCACAAAGAGCAATGTTAATGACTAGATAATCGGATTTAGTGATGCTGCTTAAACATTGACGAATCTTGGCCAGGACCCTGGGGAAAGTTCCCTTTCTCCTCTCTGACATACCACCACATAATCCTTTGCATTCACCTTGAGAGAACGGCGAGGGTCTCACACAAAAAGCCACCTCCGATGATGCAGTATTGTCTCCGAGTATCAGCACAGATGCTGGACAATCAACCTGTTGTTACACCCCGCTAGTTAGGGACAAAAAAATCTGCAGATGCTGGAATGGAAGGTAGACAAATAAGAGGCTGGAAGAACACTGCAAGCCAGGCAGCATCAGGAGGTGGGAAAGTCACTCCTGATGCTGCCTGGCTTGCTGGAGTGTTCCAATCTCCTGCTTGCCTACTTTACACACCACTGGAGTAGGTGGAGCTATGAACCCATGTCCTCTGGCCCAGAGGACCACCTCTGTACCACAAGAGCCCTCAACATTGGTTGCAAACTGAGGTTTCTGGAGTAGGATCAGTCCACAACCTCCCAGGAATACACTCAACCAAAGTTGGTAACCTTCCTCAGAAGAGCAGGCATTCCCAAGTTCCTCTAGTCCCCTCAGCAGCAGAGCTAGCAGAAGAAGAGTGTTCAAGAATGCTGAGTTGCTCATGTTGTTAGCTTTTATCAGGATCCTGTCAAGGTGAATTCTAAATAGCCCAAGGACATCAATCATAAAGATGCATGAAACTTAAAGAAGGACATGCATTTATGTTGGACCTTCCACTATCTCAAATCACTTTTCAGTCAGTATAGCACTTGTAATGGAACAGGAACTGCACTTTATAGGAAATGTGACAATCAATTTGCACACAGCAAACTGCTACAGATACAGTCAGTTCTTCTGTAACGCGATGGTTGCGTTCTTGGGCAAGCTCATGCTTTGGAAGCAGTGCTTAAAGTGTTGGCAATGTGATCATGTTTTAAAAGTTGGCACTGTAGAAACTGTCCCCAATTGCTTTACGAAACGTAGGTTATAACAGAATGACCTGTAGTAATATGATGAGGTTTAACCGGTCTGTTTGCATGGTGCCGATTTAAATATTGGCAAGCTCACCAGGGAGAACTCCTGTGCACCCCTCCGGTACATGCCTGAGTTGGCAGCTCTTAAAATTAATCCAAACAAGTCACATCTTTGACAGTGCAGCATTCCTTCAGTAGCACTATTGAAATCTCAACCCAGATTACTGAGCTCTGAACTCCGGATTGAGATTTAAACCCACAATGTATTGCCCCAGGTAAAAGTGTAGCCAGACTGATGCTGTGAGTGGAATTTAATGGAGCGGATGTGATAACATGGTCATAAACTTTGTCTCGGTGCTCATAGTGCTGAATTGTTTTGGTCAGCCTTAGGCAACCTCCTTGCAGAGGGATGGACTTCGTCCTCAAGAAGGTAGAGCACCAGTATGGACTGCAGTTGGCCCGAATGGCCTGTTGCTGTATTGTATATTCTATGTAGCCATTCCCGTCTGTAAATGAAATCTTTGTTATTTGTTTCTCCTCCATTTGCAGAGCCTGATGGTCTTATCGACTGCCTCAAAGGACTGCGTCTTCAGGAAGCTCCTTGTACTTTCTTTGTTGTCCACATTATTGGGGCTGTCGTGCTTTTTATGACCGACGGGATTTTGGTACGTACCCGCTCCTTCGTTGGTGTCTTGTGTGAAGAGAAGGAACCCTGTGAGGTTCCTGCTTCCTGTATGCATGTTCACTTAATTGTTTCAAACTCATATTGAGAACCTGCAGTGAGCTGCTTTCTGTGGAGTCGCTGTGTTGGGGGATGCTGTGAGGAGGGTGGGACAAACAAATGGGGAGGGTGGCAGGGGCAACAGTGGAGGGCCCCAGCATGGATTGGGATTGGGGTGGGGCGCGGTGGTGGCAAATAGGTAGCTATCAACAACTAGGAGTGTAGACAGTGGGTGTGGGTTGCACTGGGGGAGTTGCCATAGAGAGGAAGAAGATTGGCAATTGGAAAAGATGGGAGTTGCCGGGGGCAGGGAGGGGAAGTGAGATGAAGGAAAACTTCAGGCTGAGATTGAAGGGAGAGATAGGTGAGACATATTTCCTGCGTGGAACGGAGAAGGAGAGAGACTTGCCTGCGTGGACTTGGGGTGGGGGTGAAGAGATGGACTGGATATGGGGAGGGACAAGATAGTGAAATGGAAAAGTTAGTACAGGCAGTAGGAGGGACTGAGGTGGAGAAATAGACAGACATTGTAGATTTCACTAGATAAGAAGGAAGGGGAAGGATTGAGGGCCTTCACACTCTGTGATTGGGCAAGGCTGAGTCTGCTTTCGGAGAGCCTGTCTTATTGGTTGTTGATGGTGTAGAGAAATAAAGATGTAGAGTATAGTGACAATGTATCTGACATGTGTTTGATCTCTGACAGGGAGAGTACTCTGGGTTTGTATATACCTACGCTGTGGAGAAACCTTTGTACATTGAGCCGAGGGTAGCTGGCTACCTCAGCAGTCTCTTCTGGGCTTCGATCACCCTGGGCAGACTGGCTTCTATTCCAGTATCTGGAAAGTTAAAACCTGTGACTATGGTGTTTATAAACCTGGTGAGTATTTTTACACCAAATTTTGCTCTCCCACTAACCTAACTAATGACACTTACTATTGTTTGTATGTTAGTGTCAATGATGCAGCAGCTCCGACAGGGTTCAGAGTTGTCACTGTTATATTCTATTTCCCCTCCGTGGTCTTCTGTTTAGAAATGAGTGGAAGCCTCATTAACATGTATAGTTGATGCTGTGCACGTGCTTGAGTAACCTACCAGTATCTAGGCTATTCTTTGACCATTTTCTATCACAGCATGTTTCAAATTTAAAATCACTGCTGTTTCTTCCTACCTTTCCCCCCGGCTCTTCCAAAGAAATCATATTGGACACAAGACCTTAGCTGTCTTTCTCCGGCAGACAGGATAGTGAATAAGGTGTTTGGTATGCTTGCCTTTATTGGTCAGCGCGTTGAGTATAGGAGTTGTATGGTCATGTTACGGCATTCTTCAATGTTAAGCATAGAAATCCAGGCTGTCAGTCAACTGCAGCGCCCAGGGAATGCTGCACTTAGAGGTGCTGGCATCTAGGCTAGCCAGTAAACTGAAGTCTGCTTGTCCTCTTAGATGAGCAGAGTGTACATTATTTCTTCATCCCAGTATTTGAAGTGTCCATGACTACAGTGCACCCATTTCTCCCTCTCTCTGTAAATCAAAAGAACAGCAGATGCTGGAAATCAGAAACAAAAATAGAAGTTGTTTTATTTTTCTATTTTTGTCTTCCTGTGTCTAATTCCTGTAATCATTTTGGCAAAAAAATCTGTTCTATATATAATTTAAAAACATTGTTTTGATGTTTGCCCTTTCTGTGTTGCAGGGTGGAATCATTGGCACCTTTGTCCTGATGCTGTGTTTCCCAGTCAGTGTTGTTTGTCTTTATGTGGGAACAGGACTTCTGGGTTTTTTCCTGAGCAGCACCTTTCCCAGTATGTTGGCTTATACCGAAGACATCTTGAATTACCAAGGTTCGTTGCACCGCCTGTCAGATGCCTTGCTTTTAATTCCTATCACACTGCCGTGGAATTTGCGTTCCTTTATAATTCGCATAAGTTAAGCTGTGCAAAGTATAGAATTTATAGCACAGAAACAGACATTTCAGTTCAATTCTCCTGTGATGGTATTGATGCTCTGTATGAGTCTTTTGCCATTCCTCCGGCCTCATCTCAGCCTTTCAGCCTGTCCTGCTGTTTACATTTCTCTCATGTGCACATCTCATTTCCTTCTGAAAGTATCTAAGCTTTTTTCCTTAATCACTTTCTATGATGGAATGTTCCAAACTTTAACCACTGTCTGAGTAAATGTATGTCTCCTTATTTCCCTCATGTACTTATTGGTGACTTTACAGTCCCGTGTTTTGATTTATGCTTCCTAAACCTTACAGAATCATAAAGCCTATTGTATGTTCTCCTCCAAGTCCTCTCTTTACTAAAGAAAGAAAATTCCAACATGCTTAATTTTTCTCGAAGTAGACAAGCAAGAGGCTGGAAGAACACAGCCAGCCGGTATCTGAACGTTGACTTCTCCACCTCCTGATGCTGCCTGGCTTGCTGTGTTCTTCCAGCCTCCTGTTTGTCTACTTTGGATTCCAGCATCTGCAGTTTTTTTTGACTCTAACTAATTTTTCACGAAAGCTGTATTCTCTCTGTTCTGCTGAATCCTTTCTGCACCTCTCGCAATGGTTCTTTTACCTTTTTATAGCATGGCGACTAAAACTCTGAACACTCTGCACTTACCACAACTGAGTCAAATTCCTGTGCAGGTTTATCATAACTTCACTCCTTGTGAATACTTTACTCTTCAAAGCAGCTTCCATCCAACCATCGCTTTGTGTCCTTCTCACACCCTTCCTGCCAGACAAACTGGGCTATAATCCAGACTTATAGATACGTCGGAACAGGAGACTCCCATTCATTCTGTGAAGTCATCGCTTATCTTCACCTAACTCCATGTATCCCATTTCTGTCCCAAATCTCCAAAGACATTTTGCTGAGGGGAGGCAGTGGCGTAGTGGGCTGGTAATCTGAGATGTGGGCTTTTGGTGTGGGCACATGGAAGCTCAGAACCCACCATGGCAGATGGTGAACATGAGTTCAAACTTTTAAAATAAAATCTTGAATTAAAAAATAGCAGCCTAGTCATCTTGTAATCACTGCCAATTGTTGTTGGACACTAATGCCCTTTAGGGAAGGAAACCTGCCATTCTTGCGTGATCTATACTACATATGATTCCAGGTCCACAGCAATGGACTTAACTCTTAACTGCCCTTTGGTCAAGTAACTGAGACAGCAATGCCCACATCCTGTGAATGAATCCACCAGTCATTGTTTAAAAGTTAACAGTCAATCCAGGTGGCTATTTATGGAAGAGCATTCCAAATTTCCACCTTTGTGTGAATAAATGTTTTCTAATTTCAATCTTGAAAGACCTAGATTCTAGACTCCTCAGAAAAGGTTATTTGTCTGTCTCTGACCTCTTCAACGTCTTGAAGATGTCAATGAAATTAGATCATTTAATCCCAAGGACTAATCCTTGGAGCATCAGTATCATTCTGATAGATCTACTCTTTGTCACTCTCTCCATTGCCCATATGTCCTTCTGAAGTCCTCCAAAACTTTGTGTACCAGAAATACAATTTATACATCTTGGATTCTAGTCAAGCGCTTGTTAACCCCAAGTGACATTGCTTTGTTTAATCTCTCCCAGGAGGTTAATTGTGGAGTGTGATCAGAGAGAAAACTCTAGAGGTTTCATCTCTGACTGTGCCAGGTGATTGAAAGCATTCAGGATGCTTCACAACTCTATCTTTTTATGTACTTTGAAGCCAATTGGATAGTTCTTAATTGTTTCTTTTAAACTTCATCTGTTAGGATGTGCAACAACTGTGCTGGTGACTGGGGCGGGAATCGGTGAGTTCGCCCTCCAGATGCTTGTTGGATCAGTGAGTAAATGTTTATTTTTCTAAAAATAGAAGTTATGCCCAACACTACTAACAGCTTATATTCAAGGCACCCAAAAGGAATTAAAGCAGATTGATTTACAAAATATATTTGAATAAGGCTTGTGGAAACATCTTAATAACTTTAATGTATCCATTATTGAAATCAGAGCAATTGTTATTGAATGTTTTCCAACTTGGAAAATAGATTTACAGTAGAACAGAGGAAGTGCTGTAAGGGATGTGACAAAGGTGTTCAAAATGACGAGGAGCTTTGATAAGGCAAAATGGGAAAACACCTGTTATACTGGTTAATCAGTCATTCACTAGAGGATAGAACTAAACAGCATAGAAGAAGGCCATTTGGTCCATCATGTCTCTGCTAGCAGACCCCTCCCAGGCCCCCTCCCCCCCCAGTTAGCCCCACTCCCCAGCTTCGTCCTACCACTCTAAATCATTTCTGCTTTCCAGAACTTATCTCCTTCCGTTCTGAAAGTCATCAGACCTACTCCCATCAGCCTCCAAGGCAGCAAGTACACTCTTCATCATGGGTCTGTACTTGTTAGAGTTTGGAAGGATAAAGGGGGATCCAATAGAAACTTAAACAATACTGAGAGGACGGGTAGAAGGTGTCTTCACTAGTAGGAGAGACTAGGACCCATGGTCCCGGCCTCAGAGTGAAGGGACAATCCTTTGAAACTGAGATGAGGAGGAGTTTCTCCAGCCAGAGGGTGATGAATCTCTGGAACTCACTGCTGCAGACGGCTGTGGAGGCCGAGTCACTGAGTATCATTAAAGACAGAGAATCTTGATTAGTAAGGGAATCAAAGATTATGGGAAGAAGTTGAAAAGTGTGGTGCTGGAAAAGCACAGCAGGTCAGGCAGCATCTGAGGACTGGGAGAGTGACGTTTCGGGCAGATGAAGGGCTTATGTCGGAAATGTTAATTCTCCTGCTTCTCAGACGCTGCCTGAGCTGCTGTGCTTTTCCAGCACCACACTTTCTAACTCCAACTCTCCAGTATCTGCAGTTCTCACTTTCTCTTGGCTACAGGGAGAAGGCATGAGAGCGGGGTTTAGAAACATCAACATTTCAAATAGCGGAGCGGACTCAATGGGCCAAATGGCTTAATTCTACTCCAATATCATAAGGCATTATGTCTTTGAGTACCAAGTCAGATTTGAATCCAGAACTTTATGACAGGTGTGTCACTGAGAAAAGACAAACTCCTATCTCTCTCTGCATTTCTGTTATCCATTGTCTTAGATCTGCATCTTATGATTTCTGACCCTCCTGCCTGTGGAAACAGTTTTCCCCTATCGACTTTATAATTCCCCTGAACACTTTATAATTTCATATCTCAATCACCCCTGAAGAGAATAATTCTGGCTTTTCTGAACCCTCTATGTAGGTGAAAGCATGTATATTTTTAAGTAAATAGGATGAGCGGAGAGGGGCAAATCAGGAGTAATCTCTTCCATACAGAATGTTATTCAGACATAAGGCAATAATATTAGAAGCAGAACCCATGGTGGCTTGAAAAGTGGAGGTGGATAAATATTTGGAGAGGCACATTTCAAAGGACATTGAAAAGGGTAGATTGATTGATTGATTGATTGATTGGGTGAGATGAAGAGCTGTTTTAGGAGCTGCAGGAGAAAATCCTACTGTACTTCCAGAGGGTTCTTCTGCGTAATGTCCAACTTTTCAAAGCGGGTGGGAAGGAGTTAGTGTTGATCATACACACTGCATGAGGTCAGTCAGGGATTAATCCCTGCCCCAAGTTCCATAATTTCATGGAGATTGAAAATGGCCTCTTTCTGATGTTGTTGACCATCAGTTTTACAACATGTTGACTAATTCACCTTGTGATTCCTTTCAGGTTATTCAGTCACCTGAAACTGATATATTTCTTGTGTGCGGACTAACGTTTGGCTGTCTTGCTCTTCTCTTCTACCTGGTTCTTATACTGGTGCACAGACTACACAGTCATCAGACCATGGCAGGTAAGCAGACAGTCACTGGGTCAGTCGACAGGGAAGACCTTTATTCCAGAACATTAGTCTTTGACCTAGAAATTGATCTGCACTGCGCCATTTGCACTTTCAACAATCTCGACTTAGTCAGAAATTTCATGGGGCCTTTTCTCTGGTTCTCTTGATGAAATTTTAGAATTGGGAGTGGTACTTTGGATGACCTCAAGTTACAGGAGTTATGATCAGTTGCCTTGCATCCCCACTCCCACTCCCATTAATTCTGCAATCCTCCTACTAATCCACCGACAGAACATAGCCTGAGGATTTGTGTAAATAGGACAGATGACAACGCATTGATATGGCTTCTAAATTTATACAATTCCTCATGTGAAGAATACTTTCTAATTTGTTTATAGAGTCATAGAATCATACAGCATGGAAACAGACCCTTTAGTCCAATTGATCCACGCCGACCAGACATCCCAATCTGACCTGGTCCCATTTGCCAGCATTTAGCCCATATCCCTCGAAACCCTTTGTTTTCATATACCTATCCAGATACATTTTATATGTTGTAATTGTATCAGCTCCATCTCTTCCTCTGGCAGCTCATTCTATACATGCACCAGTCTCTGTGTGAACCCTTAGGTTCTTTCTAAATCTTTCCCCTCTCACCTTAAACCTATGCCCTCTAGTTTTGGACTCCACCTTCCTAGGCTATTCACCCTATCCATGCCCCTCATGATCTTAAAAATCTCTGTAAGGTCACCACTCGCCCTCCGACACTCCAGGGAAAATTGCCCCAGCCTATCCAGCCTCTCCCTATAGCTCAAAGCCTCCAGTCCCAGCAATATCCTTGTACATCTTTCCTGTACCCTCTCAGGTTTAACAACACCTTTCTTATAGGAGAGTGATCAGAATTGTATGCAGTATTCTAAAAGTGTCCTCACCAATGTCCAGTACAGCTGCAACGTGATGTCCTAACTCCTCGATTCAGTGCACTGACCAATGAAGGCAAACATGCCAAATACTTTTTCCACCACCCTGTCTACCTGTGACTCCACTTTCAAGAAACTGCACACCTCTAGGTCTCTTTGCTTGGCAATACTCCCCAGGACCTTACCATTAAGTGTGTAAGTCCTGCCCTGACTTGCCTTACAAAAATGCAACACCTCACATTTACCTAAATTAAATTTCATCTCCCACTCTTTGGTCCATCCCATCTAATCAAGGTCCTGCTGTATTCTGAGATAATCTTCTTCACTGTCCACTACAGCACCTATTTTAATGTCATCTGCAAACTTACTAACCATACCTCTTATATGCACATATATAAAGGGTGAAAAGCAGTGGAACCTGCAGCGATCCTTGTGGCACACCACTGGTAACAGACGTCCAGTCCGAAAAGCAACCCTCTATTACCACGACCCTCTGTATCCTATCTTCAAGGCAAGTTTGAAATCAATTGGCTAGCTCCCCTTGGATCCCATGTGATCTAACCTTACTAACCAGTCTACCATGTGGAACCTTGTTGAATGCTTTGCTGAAATCCATACTGACAATGGCTACAGCTCTGCGTTCATCAATCTTTTTGTCATCTCTTCAAAAAAACTCAATCAAGTTAGTGAGACACTATTTCCCATGCACTAAGCCAAGTTGACTATCACTAATCAGTCCTTGCCTTTCCAAATACATATAAACCCTGTCCCCCAGAATCCCCTCCAACAACTTAGCCACAACTGACCTAAGGTTCCACAATCTGTACTTGCCTGGCTTTTCCTTGCAAGCCTTTCTTAAATAAAGTACCACGTTAGCCAACCTCCGGTCTGCTGGCACCTTACCCATAACTATCAATGATGCAAATCCCTCAGCAAGGGGCCCAGCAATTTCTTTCCTAGCTTCCCACAAAGTTCTGGGAAATACCTGATCATGTCCTGGAGAATTATCTACCTTTATGCTATCTCCTACATCTCCTATTCTGTAGTATCAGCTGTTTTCAAGATGTCAATGTTTATTTCCCCAAGTCCCTTGGCTTCCATGTCCTTCTGCACAGTAACCACTGATGTGAAATATTTGTTTAATATTTCATCCACCTCCTGTGATTCCACACGTAGATGGTCATGTTGGTCTTGAAGAGGTCCTATTCTCTCCTTAGTTACTCTTTTGCTGTTATTGTACTTCAGAATCGCTTTGACTTCTCCTTTACTCTATTTGCCAAAGCAATCTCATATCACCTTTTCCCCTCCTTATTTCCCTCTTAAGCACACTCCTACTGCCCTTATATTCCTGTAGGGACTCACTCGATCCACTTGTCCATACCTAACATATGTCTCCTTTTCTTGACCACAGCATCAATTTCTCTAGTCATTCAGCAGTCCCTACACTTACCAGCCTTGCCCTTCACACTAATAGGAACATACTGTGTCTGAATACTAGCTAGCTCATTCTTAAAGGCTTCCTATTTCCCAAATGTCCCTTTACCTGCAAATAGCCTCCCCCAATCAATTTTTAAAGATTCTGTCATATTCAGTCAAAATTGGCCCTACTCCAGTTTAGAATGTAAATTTTTTGATCAGTTCTATCCTTTTCCATCACTATTTTAAAACTAATAGATTTATGATCAATGCTCCCCTCTGACTTATCCTGCATTATTTCCCAACAGAAGGTCAAATATTGCTCATTCTCAAGTGTTGCATCCACACATTGATTAAGAAAGTTCCCTTGTACACACTTAACAAATTCCTCCATATCCTTAACATTATGACAATTCCAGTCTATGTTTGGAAAGTTAAAATCCCCCACCATTACAGCCCTATCATTCTTACAGATATGAGATCTCCTTACATATTTGCTTTTTAATTTCCCATTGACTAGTGGGTACTATAATATAATCCCCACGAGGTGATCTTCCTTTTCTTATTCCTCAGTTCCACCATATAACGTCACAGGATAATCTCCTAAAAATATTCTTCGTAAGTACAACTGTAATGCTATCCCTAACCAGAAATACCACTCCCCATCACATGTACTGAGATACAGTGAAAAGATTGTTAAGTGTAAGTGCATCTGGGTAATAGTGCAGAATATAGTGTTACAGCTACAGGGAAGGTGCAGAGAAAGATCAACTCTAATATATGAGAGGTCTGTTCATAAGTTGATAAGAAGCAGAGAAGAAGCTGTGCCTTGAAGATGTTGGTACATGTTTTCAAAGTTTTGCATCTTCTGCCCAATGGAAATAGTATATCCAGGGTGGATTTCTTCGGGACACATGAAGGGTACTAAAGCAGAATGTCACTAGAATGAGGGGACACAGTTTAAAAAGGAATGCGTTTACCATTTAAGATGAAAACGAGGACCTTCTTTCTATGAGAGCCATGAGTCTTTGGACATTCTCCTCCTTAACAGAGGTGGAGATCATTGAATACCTCGCAGAGCTAGATATATTCTTGACTAACAATAGAGTTAATGGTTACTGGGGACAGGTGAGAACGTGGAGTTGAAGGGACAATCAAATCCTTGATTGTGACTGATTGCACCTTCAATCTTATTGAACAATTGAGTAGCCTGGAGGAGCTGAATGGTTTACCCCTAATAATTTGATATGTCCATATGTTAGAGGGCAGCACAGTGGCTCAGTGGTTAGCACTGCTGCCTCACAGCACCAGGGTCTCCGGTTTGATTCCAACCTTGGTCGACTGTCCGTGTGGAGTTTGCACATTCTCCCCGTGTCTGTGTACTTTTCCTCCGGGTGTTCCGGTTTCCTCCCACAGTCCAAAGATGTGCAGATCAGGTGAATTGGCTATGCTAAATTGTCCATAATGTTAGTTGCATTTGTCAGAGAAATGGTTCTGGGTGAGTTACTCTTCGGAGGGTCGGTGTGGACTGGTTGGGCCGAAAGGCCTGTTTCCACACTGTAAGGAATCTAATCTAATTTTAAAAAAAACTTTTGCTCAGTTGATTCACCACACAATGTTTGTCAATGTGTTCTGGGACTGAAAGAGCTGCTGCTCATTTTTCACATTCTATTGTCTTTATTTCCTCAGCACCTTCGAAAACAGGCACGATAGTGGAGTCAAAATTCTCATACCAGAGCTGAGGTTTAGCAAGCGACCGGCCACTGTAACATGCATTAGTTCTGAATGGACGTAATGCAACATTGGAATAGACTGAATGCCAGTACAGGCTTTAACAATGGACATTGCTGCGTTTAAATCATCACGCAGCTACCTTCGCGTATTTGAGAAGTGGCAAGGTCGCTTTTGTCTATACTTCTGTTTTAACTGATGCGTCTCACTGATTGATGTGGCTGCAGTAATTTTCCTAAGAGAATGGACATTGAAGGTATAATGTACCAGAGATCACCTTTAATAATCATGTGGAACCTGAATTAACTGCTTCAAGTTTTTTTTTAAGTAGAACTGTTTTTTTAAAAAAAAACACACACTTGATTCTATCAGGTAATTGATCTATCTTGCTTAATTCTCTTTTTTGTTTGTTTAAAATATATTGCCAAATGTGAATATAGTGAGAACTTGGAACATTTAGTTGCAATTTCATTATTGGTAAAAATGAAGGTTTGTAAAGTAGATGCCAATGTACAAAATCTTAATGCATTAGCCTGAAGTTCCTCTTTTTCTATTTCTTAATGGAAGACAGTTCAAGTTAAAGGGGTCTGTAACTCCGCTAAAGGTTAATTGTATTTTTATCTCTTTGTGAGAGTGTTTGAGGCTTGCAAGATGGCATTCACTGTCCATCTGATTTGCTGAATCAGCCATGCTGCTGTGGGGCTTGAGATATTGTTTCAATGCCTTGGGACTTTGCTATTGTAGATGGTCCTTATGCCACAGAGACTGTGGCACTCCAAGATGAACACCCACCAGCATTTCTTTCCCCACTGAATCTTTGGGTTGGCAATTAATGTCAGCTTTGCTAGCAACAATCTGCAACTGAATTAACCAGGTTATGGTTGCGGCTTCCCTTTCCCGAAGGCTATTGGTGTTTGGGTTTTTACAACAACATCTATACTTGCTCTTTTCCAATTGGTGTCGACCCAGTCTTTTCCAGAGTTACTACACTCAATTTCTTGCCATGGTGGGAATTGAGCCACCATGTTCTGGATGATAAGTCCAATGTTATAGCAGAGAGACGAATTTCTGGCAAGTCTGTTAAGTATTTGTGTATTGGTTTCCTTCCATTCTCACAATGGAGGCTACAGAGTAGAAAAGGAAAGACTTGTACATGGACACACAAAGAACTGTAATCACTGTTGTAATGTGAAGATTGCAGCAACTATTTGGTATACAATATGGGTAACTTTGTTAATTTTACTTGATTGGTTGAGGGAGGAAAATTTACAAAGATATGAGGAGAACATAAGAAATAGGAGCAGGAGGCCATTCAGCCCTACTGATGGCTTCATCATTCATGTCTGATCCTCTCCTTTAAGTCCATCATCTTGTCTGAAACCTCAACCCTCAAAGGACTAGGGCAGCAAATACATGGGAGCACATCGTCCTGCAAGTTTCCTTCCAAGCCCCACTCACCGTCCTGACTTGAAAATATAACTCTGTTCCTTCGCAGTTCTGGGCTGAAATTGTGGAGTCTCCTTCCTAACAGTATTTTGGGTCTAACTACAGCACATGGACTGCATCAGTTCAAGGAGGCAGCTCACCCTCACCATTCCCTAACCAGGGATGAACAATAAATGCTAACTCAACTAGTGATGCCCACATCCTGAGAATGAATAAATGATAAGGGCAACTGGTTACCTACAGTATGTGAGTTGCAAGGATGCACTGTCTTTTTACATGGAGAAGTTGCTCCTCGTCTAAGTGGGTGAGAAATGTAACCCAATGTCACACTGGGCCAGGCATTACAGGAGAATTCCAGTCTATAGTATGAACACCATTCAACAAAGGGAAGATTAAATTCTATGATGTTCTTGATAGTTCTTCTGGGTGAGCTGGATTCCAGCATAATCCTAACCCTTTTACCAAATATGCATTCAGATGGGTTCATATTTTTTTGTGGGAAGCCATTATTGCCCTCATGTCTGTACTGTCCCTCCAATGAAGCAATTCACCTCCAGCCACTTCTTTACCTTTTCACTGTGGATTGGACTGTATTGCTTTAGCAAGTTAAATGTCAGAATCTGGTTGCATTTGTTTGAAGTCAAATCCATGTTTATCAGTTCGTGGACAGTTTCAGAAGAATAAGCTAATCTCATGTTTAGAAATGGAAATGAATTTCATCATAGTTGGACAGGTACTGTTGTGTTTGGGGTTAATGAACATTCCTGAGACCAACCACAGCAAGCTTACTTCTGCACTTAACTATAATTCGATCTAGTCTAAATGGGCTTGACATTTATCTGACACTGAAACTCTTCCCCCAAACTCGTTACTTATTCTCTTTGAAATACTCTTCTGTAGGGACTAGAAAGTCCTCAGGTCAGGTGCAGGACAGAGTAAAAACCCAAGAAGTAATGGATTCTATCTCCAAACTCAACCTCAATCATACCAATGTCTCATAGAAAATAGGAGCAGGATTGGGCTATTTGGCCTTTTTTGACCTTACTCCACCATTCAGTATGAACATGGCTGATCATTCAACTTGAAATCCTATTCCTGTTTTTCTTCTCCATACCCTTTAATCATTTTATCCCTAAGAACTATATCTAACTTCTTCTTGAAAACATTCAATGTTTTGGCCTCAACTGTTTTCTGTGGCAGAGTATTCCACAGGCTCCCCACTCTCTGGGTGAAGACTTTTCTCCCAACTGACCTACTCCATATCCTTAGACTGTGATCCCTCATTCTTGACCCCCACCCCCACTGACCTGGAACATCCTTCCCACAATTCCCATACCTTGTTCTGTTGGAATCTTATAAATTTCTGTGAGATGTCCCCTCGTTCCTCAAAACTTCAATGATTATAAATCTTAACTGGCCCAGTCTGTCTTCATACATCAGTCCTGCCATCCCAGGAATCAGTCTGGCAAACCTTTGTTGCATTCCCTCGTTAGCCAGAGTATCCTTCCTTGGATAAGGGGTAAGAAATTGCACACAGTACTGCAGATGTGGTCTCACCAAGCCTCCATTTAATTGAAGCAAGACATCCCTGCTGCTGTATTTGAATCCTCTTCTTATGAAGGCCAATGCACCATTTACCACCTTCACCTCCAGCTGCACTTGCACATTATTATCTATAATCTACCATTACAATTACCCTCCCACTCAGTTTGTCCAAATCCCACGGATACATCTCTGCATCCTTCTCACAGCTCACCAGTTTTGTGTCATCTGCAAACTGGAAGATATTACTTCTAGTTCCTGCATCTAAATCATTCAGAGACATTGTAAATAACTGGGATCCAAGCATTGATTCCTTTGGCACCCCATTAGTCAATGCTTAGCTCTTGGAAAAAGACCCATTTATTCCTACTTTTTGTTTCCTGTTTTCTAACTATATAAGCGCAGCAGGTCAGGCAGCATCCAAGGAACAGGAAATTTGACGTTTCAGGCATAAGCCCTTCATCAGGAATGAGGAAGGGCTTATGCCCAAAACGTCGAATTTCCTGTTCCTTGGATGCTGCCTGACCTGCTGCGCTTTAACCAGCAATACATTTTCAGCTCTGATCTCCAGCATCTGCAGACCTCACTTTTTACTCTAACTATGTGAACACTTCCCCCAATCCAATGCACTTTAATTTTTACATCTTAATCTCTTATATCTCTCATGACTCTCATTTCCATTCACATACTTGTCGAGACTTGAGATTGTCTCATAAAGCTGTAGTTCAAATCCCATGTAGGACTACATTGGGATCAGCAAACTCATTATGTTCAGGATATGCAGGTGTGGCACCAAATATCATTGATATCAACCTTGATGGGGAGAGGGGTGGGAAATGTTACACTGATTACTGTGGCTGTGTGCTCCTTAGGTAAGACATAACATTGCCAGGCTCCAACCACATTCTTCATTGAACTTTGGGAGTGTAGGATAGTGACTGATGGATTACTATAATAGCCGGATCCCTTTCCCCACCCTTAATGTCAAATAGAAACCCATTCCTTTGAAATCCTTCCAGAATTATATAGGCACTGGGATCAGAGGAAAGCTTTCTAATTTTCTTTGTCACGTAACTAATACAAGATCAGTAATCTCTACCTCATGTCAGAAATGGGCTGAGAGTGGAAATCCGAAATGGGGGTATCCGTAAAAAGGCTTTTGAGGAAGGAAATATACGGAATTAAAGGGAAAGGGCTGGAGAGTGGAACTATCTAAATTACTCTTCCAAGAGAGATAGTGAGGACACAATGGATTAAATGATCTCTTCCTGAGGTGTAACCATTCTATAAGCCAATAATACAGATTGTTCTGCTATAACATGTATTTTGTTAATACAAATTCACTATAAAATGATTGACAAATTGGGGACACTGTTTCTAAGTGCGAAGTTTTAAAGCGTGTATTGATTATAGTGCATTCCCAGCCCCATCAGTTTCCATGGTGCTGCTTTTACACGATGTTCTTATAACAAGGGCTTGCACAAGAACAGAACTATCACGTTTTAGCAGAACTGACTGTATGGTGATGCATAGAAACAGCAGTATATTCCCAGGCACCAGGACAGTAAATAAATGTGGAATGAATGCCATAATCTGAAGTTTTTATCTGAGGTCACAAGATCAGTTGGATAAAGTCTGTCTTAATTCTCCTAATATATTCTCATCCTGTCTGAGCCCTGAGGAAAAGGGACCTTATCTAACTGTACTCATAGCCTAACATCTCTGAGAAATACATGAGGATATTTATTTATAGATGTGCCAAGAGCTATTCTTATTTGATCAATGTAGGAGTGGCCATTTAAGCCCTGCTTCCCATTGTCAGTCATGCCTCAGTGATAGTGCCCTTACCTCTGAGCTTGAAGACCAGCTCCTTTCCGATGTTTCTGCACAGTCCATTATAACACTGAGGATAAATGCCATT
Organism: Hemiscyllium ocellatum; assembly: GCF_020745735.1. NCBI lineage: Eukaryota > Metazoa > Chordata > Chondrichthyes > Orectolobiformes > Hemiscylliidae > Hemiscyllium > Hemiscyllium ocellatum. Next base: position 7,101,901 of record NC_083426.1, on the reverse strand, counting down.
GGATTTTTAATTGCACCTATTTTAAGAGAACAGTGGAGAGCTCTTCTTGGTGTCTCCTGGGTTAATATTTATCCCTCAGTCAACATTCTCAAAATACCCCAAAAATATCTGGCCATAATCACATTTATCGTGTGCTGCGTTTTCTGTATTACATCAGTGATTGCACTTTAAGAGCACTTCAGAGGGAGTAAAGCACTTTGACAAGTCTTTGTCTTTTTAATGGTGTGTTCCACAATTAATTTATTAGTCACTAACTGCCTCACTCATGGCACAATAAGCTAGCTGGAAGAGTTGCTATGTGGTGGTAACAGTTAGCTGTAGGCTCTTCTGGCACATTGGTAATGTCCCTACCTCTGAGTCCGGAGGCTCAGTTGAAGTCTGACCTGCTCCGGAGGTGTATAATAACATCTTTGCACAGGTTAATTCTGTTATTAAATACTATGCCAATACCACCAGGGCAAAAAAAACACCTTTTGTAACACTTGAATCAGATAAAGTTGCTCTAAATAATGTAACCTCTTTTTGGTTTTATTCTTTCAGTGTTGCAGTGTTGCAGAAAGTTGAGATTTCATTTTTTTTTCCTTGTAGACTGAAAAGGAGATGCTTTATGTGTTTTGTTATTTAAAAATGTTCTTTATGAAATTTTGATTGGTTGTATTTCAACAGTTGGACTTTAATCAGCTGATTAATCAGTGCACTGGATTCAGGAAGTGCCTTGTGTTCTGACAACAAAGGAAATGTTAGATAATATATATTAAAGATATTATGACAAATCACTTGCTTGCATCTTGTTTGTATATCTCTATAAGTTTGGTCTTTGATCCAGATTGGGTTAGATGAAGAATATTCCATTCTTTCACACTGCCAAGTTTCCAATCCAAACCATTGGATCACAACTTTTTGAAGTGAACCTTTTCATGATGGTCTTCCATCTTAACCTCTCCATCCCAATGTATCGAATCAGTCTCCTCTGTCCCAGCACTCCCATCCAAACCTCCTTCCAACACTCCAACACCAACTTCTCATTATATCATCCAATTGAGTTCTTCCTGAAAACCCTGCACTGCCTCTGTATTGAAACACTTCCCTTCAACCATAGAATGGAGCAGCATGTGAAGGTTATTTAGCGCATTGAATCGGCTGAACCTTTCATGGAATCATGATTTGGAGATGCTGGTGTTGGACTGGGGTGTACAAAGTTAAAATTCACATAACACCAGGTTATGGTCCAGCAGGTTTATTTGGAAGCACTAGCTTTCAGAGCACTGCTCCTTCATCAGGTAGCTGTCAGCTGTTGTCACAACCACTAGTGCTCCGAAAGCTAATGCTTCCAAATAAACCTGTTGGACTATAACCTGGTGTTGTGATTTTTAATAATGGGATTATGGTTGATCTAAATCCTCAACTCCACTTTCTTGCCTTTTCCCCCATAATCTCTGATTCCCTTCCTGATTACAAATCTCTCTATCTCAGCCTTGAATATACTTAATGGCCCAGACTTCATAGCCCTCTGGGATAAAGAATTAATTCATTCATTAAAATAAAAAAAAAGAGTTTGATTTATAAGGAGAAGCTGGAGAAGCTGAAACTTTTTTCACTGGGGCGTAGAAGGTTGAGGGCTGATCTTCATTGAGGTTTATAAAATCATGAAGGGCACAGGTAAGGTGAATGGCAGATGTCTCTTCCCTAATGTAGGGATTTCAAAACCAGGGGGCATATTTTTAAGGTGAGAGGAGAAATATTTAAACTAAAATGAGGGGTAATTCTTTTATTCAGAGTGGTTCATGTGTGGAGGGAATGTCCAGAGGAAGGGGTTAGGGTTAAGGTACAGTTACGAAATTTAAAAGACATCAAGATAAGTACATGAATACGAAATGTTTGGATGGATATGGACCAAGTGCAGGCAGGTGGGACTAGTTTAATTTGGGATTATAGTCTGCATGGACTGGTTAGACAAAAGGTCTGTTTCTGTGCTGTATGACAACTACAGAAATTAAAGATTTGAAACCAAAAGAATTGCTGGAGAAACTCAGCAAGTCTGGCAGCATCTGTAGCAAGAGAATGCAGAGTTTACATTTTGAATCCAGTGACCTTCCTTCAGAACAGTTCGCTCATTCATTACCATCTGAAAGAAGAAATTCTCCCTCAATTCTGTCTTGTTATCTGATACTGCTTACTCCTGATCTGTCTCCTCAAGTTGATTGTTACAACCCTAGACTCATGGCCTCTTGCTCTGATATTTTGGAATTAACTGAAAGTTATACCATGGGCTGATATTCACAATCCTAGTAAGGAGTTCAAAATTCCCTGGAATATGTTCCGGAAATGTTAGAATCAGGGATTTGCACACACACTATTTTTCATGCATCCAAAGCCTTGAGTATCAGGTCACAAATGAAGTGTAGAAGTTTCATAAAGATGCACATGTAAGCGTGAGGTCATATGTTTTTGTTCATGTTGGGGTGGTTCTGCGTGGGATGCTGCTTGGAGGGTCAGTGTTGACTTGATGGGCTGAATGGCCTGCTTCTATGCTGTAGGGATTCCATTCTATTCTATGATAAAACTAGAGATTGCATGATGTGGATGTATATGGAGTCTATATTTGCAAGGCTTTCTAATTCTCGGAAAACCCTGCCTCCCAATATTGCCTCTTGGTTTTCTGGCTTTTTCTGTAGCAGTGCTGCCAGGGGGTTAATTAGAGACTCACTCAGCAGCATAGCTAATTCAGAATCATCTATGGTTTGTCACAGGGAAATCTTTTCCTGATAACCTAGTTGAGAGTTTCACATTTTGGGTGAAATTCCAACTAAATCTAGATAGGTTGCTCAACCATTAAGTTGAGGATCCTCTGTCTTTTACCTTTCATTCACCCCCATCCCCACCATGCTTTCCTTAATTCTCGACACATCTGAAGCTTGTTGACAACACCATCCTCTCCCAAAGCCTCTTCCTGACAGCACTGCTCTTATACTACTTTTAATGTCTGATCATTACCAGAGTATCATTATCATTGACAATCGCTCATTGTCCACCTAGGTAATTCAGTATCCCTGGTCATGGGTGGTGTGACTCCTTGTCAGGCTGATGTTTCCAGAAAGCTCAGTTGGTCCTTGGGCCTGAGATTGCTGGCATTTCTTTCTCCATTTCCTTTTACTTCCTCTTGCCACCGGGTCTTCTCAAAGAATTTTATCCTGGAGCTTTGTCCAAGTCAGTTTCTTCTGAATGAGGGCTTCCCATTGATGCTGAGGGAATCTCTTGAGGGAAGCCTTCAGGCAGTCTTTGAAATTGTTCCTTTGTTCTCCTTTTGTTTGAGTGCCATCCTTGAGCTGTGCTGAGAAGATTTGCTTTGGCGGTTGGAATTCAAGCTTCCTGAGTATGTGGCCTGTCCAGAGGAGTTGGTTTTGAATGATCATGGCCTCAATGCGAGTGTTATTGGTTATTTCAAGGATGCAGATGTTAGTACACCAGTCCTCACAGCTAATGCACAGAATCCATCTCAAACAGTGTTGATGATACTACCCAAAGTCCTTTAGATGGCGTCTATGCATAGTCCAAGTTTCGGACCCTCATAGAAGAGTCAAAAGGAAGACTGTCTGATACAAAAGGATCTTGGTATTAGCACAAATGTCACAGGAACATAATTTTCATTGAATTTACAATGTCTTGCACATTATTAAAGTTGGTGTTCCTAAGAAATTGTCCACGGTGCCTATCTATTTCTGTCACTGTGTCCTCTCTCACCGCACTTGACAAAGGAGTATTGCTTCAAAAGCTTGTGATTTCAAATAAACTTGTTGGATCAAAACCTGGTGTTGTGAGATTTTTGACTTTGTCCACTCCAGTCCAACATTGGCACCTCCACATTATACCTATTTCTCATTCACAGGCTTCCCCAGCTGCATTGTCTGAAGTCATGGCAGTACGTCCCATGTACCTTAACATTATCTCTCTGTTCTTCTATTGGTGGTAAATTATCAGACTGTACCCACCATTCAGTACTGGATGAACGGAAATTTCCTCCAATTTGGTAACGTAGAGTTCCCTAACTGTAGAGTCTGCTCCACTTCTTGTGTGGAACTAAACCAGATTCTTTGAAAAGATGGTGTCATGTTTGAGATCCCCCCGGCCATGTATTTACTCACTATTACTAGAATCATCTATTTCATAGAACATAGAATAGAACATAGAAAAATACAGTGCAGTATAGGCCCTTCGGCCCTCGATGTTGCGCCGACCGAAGCCTACCTAACCTACACTAGCCCAATAACCTCCATATGCTTATCCAATGCCCGCTTAAATGACCATAAAGAGGGAGAGTCCAGCACTGCTACTGGCAGGGCATTCCATGAACTCACAACCCGCTGAGTAAAGAATCTACCCCTAACATCTGTCCTATACCTACCACCCCTTAATTTAAAGTTGTGTCCCCTAGTAACAGCTGACTCCATTAGCGGAAAAAGGTTCTCACTGTCAACCCTATCTAAACCCCTAATCATCTTGTACACCTCTATCAAATCTCCCCTAAACCTTCTCTTCTCCAATGAGAACAGCCCCAAGTGCCTCAGCCTTTCCTCATACGATCTTCCTACCATGCCAGGCAGCATCCTGGTAAACCTCCTCTGCACTCATTCCAATGTCTCCACATCCTTTCTATGGTATGGCGACCAAAACTGCACACAATACTCCAGATGAGGCCGCACCAGAGTCTTATACAACTGTAACATGACCTCAGGACTCCGGAACTCAATTCCTCTACCAATAAAGCCCAGTACACCATATGCCTTCTTCACAGCACTATTTACCTGGGTGGCAACTTTCAGAGATCTGTGTACATGGACACCAAGATCCCTCTGCTCATCCACACTACCAAGTAGCCTACCATTAGCCCAGTAATCCATCTTCTTGTTACTCCTACCAAAGTGAATGACTTCACCCTTAGCTACATTGAACTCCATTTGCCACCTTTCTGCCCAGCTCTGCAACTTATCTATATCCCGCTGTAACCTGCCACATCCTTCTTCGCTGTCCACAACTCTACCGACTTTCGTGTCATCTGCAAACTTGCTCACCCAACCTTCAAGCCCCTCCTCTAGGTCATTTATAAAAATGACAAACAGCAATGGTCCCAAAACAGATCCTTGTGGAACACCGCTAGTAACTGCACTCCAAGATGAACCTATACCATCAACTACTACCCTCTGTCTCCTTCCAGCCAGCCAATTCCTAATCCAAACCTCTAATGCACCCTCAATGCCATACCTCCGTAGTTTTTGCATTAGCCTGCCGTGGGGTACCTTATCGAACGCCTTGCTAAAATCCATATACACCACATCTACTGCTTTACCCTCGTCCACTTCCTTGGTCACCTTCTCAAAGAACTCAATCATGTTTGTGAGGCACGACCTGCCCTTCACAAAACCATGCTGACTATCCTTGATCACATTATTCCTATCCAGATGTTCATAAATCCTATCCCTTACAATTCTCTAAGACTTTGCCCACAACAGAAGTGAGACTCACTGGCCCATAGTTACTAGGGCTATCCCTACACCCCTTCTTGAACAAGGGGACCACATTCACTATCCTCCAGTCTTCTGGCACTATTCCCGTAGACAACGACGACATAAAAATCAAGGCCAATGGCTCCACTATCTCCTCCCCAGCTTCCCAGAGGATCCTAGAATAAATGCCATCAGGCCCAGGGGACTTATCTATTTTCATCCTTCCCAGTATTCCCAAGACCTCTTCCCTACATACCTCAAGGCAATCCATTCTAATCACTTGTGACTCAATATTCACATCAGCAACAGTGTCCTGTTCCTGAGTGAATACTGATGAAAAGTATTGATTTAGTGTCTCTCCAATCTCCTCCGCCTCCACGCACAACTTCCCACTACTATCCTTGACTGGACCGATACCTACCCTAGTCATCCTTTTATTCCTGACATACCTATAGAAAGCCTTTGGGTTTTCCCTAATCCTACCAACTAAGGACTTTTCATGTCCCCTTCTCGCTGTTCTTAGCTCTCTCTTCAGATCCTTTCTGGCTACCTTATAACTCTCAATCGCCCCAACTGAACCTTCATGCCTCATCTTTACATAGGCCTCCCTCTTCTCTTTCACAAGGGATTCCAATTCCTTATTAAACCACGGCTCCCTCACAAGACCCTTAACTCCCTGCCTGACTGGTACATACTTATCAAGGACACCCATTAGCTGTTCCTTGAACAATCTCCACATATCATTTGTGTTCTTCCCTTGAAGCCTATTTTTCCAATCAACACATCCTAAGTCATGCCTCACCGCATCATAATTTCCCTGCCCCCAGCTATAACTCTTGCCCTGCAGTGCACACTTATCCCTCTCCATCACTAGAGTAAAAGTCACCGAGTTGTGGTCACTGTCCCCGAAATGCTCACCTATCTCCAAGTCTAACACCTGGCCTGGTTCATTACCTAGAACCAAATCCAGTGTGGCCTCACCTCTTGTTGGCCTGTCTACATATTGTGTCAGGAAACCCTCCTGCACACATTGGACAAACACCGACCCATCTAACGAACTCGAGCTATAGCTTTCCCAGTCAATACCTGGGAAGTTAAAGTCCCCCATAACAACCACCCTGCTACTTTCACTCTTCTCCTGAATCATCCTCGCAATACTTTCCCCTACTTCTCTCGGACTATTAGGAGGCCTGTAGAAAACTCCTAACAGGGTGACCTCACCTTTCCTATTTCTAACCTCAGCCCAAACTACCTCATATGGCGAGTCTTCCTCCATCGTCCTTTCCACTGCTGTAATACTATCCTTGACAAGCAATGCCACACCTCCCCCTCTTTTACCCCCATCTCTGACCCTACTAAAACATTTAAACCGTGGAACCTGCAACAGCCATTCCTGACCCTGTTCTATCCACGTCTCTGTAATGGCCACAACATCGAAGTCCCAGGTACCAACCAATGCTGCAAGTTCAGCTACCTTATTTCTTATACTTCTGGCATTGAAGTATACACACTTCAAGCCACCTTCCTGTTTACAGGCACCCTCCTTCGAGATCGATGCCATGTTCCTAACCTCCCTATACTCAAGATCCTGTACCCTAAAGCTACAGTCCAGGTTCCCATGCCCCTGCAGAGTTAGTTTAAACCCTCCCAAAGAGCACTAGCAAACCTCCCCCCAAGGATACTGGTGCCCCTCAGGTTCAGAAACTCCACTCTGTCACTCAGTTTCTATCACTCCACTCTGGCCATGTCTCAGCTGATGTGCTGCTGAAACTCATTCATGCCTTTTTTTTAACATCTGTACTAGACAATTACAAATAACTCTGGACTGGTCTCCTCCAGTCTGCCCTCTGTAAATGTGTATCATCCAAGGGTCTACCTTAAAAAAGACACGAGGGGCAAATCTTTTACACAGAGGGTGGTTTGTCTGTGGAATGAGCTTCCTGAGGAAGTAGTGGATGTGGGTACAGTTACAACATCTAAAAGACACTTAGATAAGAACATGAATGGGAAAGGTTTGAAGGATGTGGGCCAGGGACAGATGGGTGGGACTAGTTTAGTTTGGGACTATGTTTGGCATGGACTAGTTGGACCGAAGGGTCTATTTCCATATTGTATGACTCTATGATTCAGTTCCATTCACCCATCAATCTTGTGTTCACTGATTTACAGTGATTTGCAGCTACAATTTGCAAACTTATTTTCAAATGACCCTGGCCATGGTCCTTCCAATTTCTGTACTCCCCAACTTCCCATGATCTCTATATTCATCTAATTCTAGCCTCTTGGGCATCCTGGATTTTAATTGCTCTATTGGTGGCTGCAAGAACATATGACCATAAGATATACGAACATGATTAGACCATTCAATCCACTGAGTCTACTTCACCATTCGGTCATGGCTGAAATGTTTAACTCCTTTTTTTATGATTAGATTACTTACAGTGTGGAAACAGGCCCTTTAGCCCAACAAGTCCACACCGACCCGCCGGGGCGTAGCCCACCCAGACCCATTCCCCTACATTTACCCCTTCGCCTAACACTACGGGCAATTTAGCATGGCTAATTCACCTAACCTGTACATTTTCGGATTGTGGGAGGAAACTGGAGCACCCGGAGGAAACCCACGCAGACACTGGGAGAATGTGCAAACTCCACACAGTCAGTCACCTGAGGCGGGAATTGAGCCCGGGTCTCTGGCGCTGTGAGGCAACAGTGCTAACCACTGTACCACCATGCTGCCCACCGTCCTTTCTCCTGCCTTCTCCCTGTAACCCTTGATCCCCTTACTCATCAAGAACCTATATATCTCTGCCTTAAACACACTCAATGACTTGTCCTCCACGGCATCTGTGGCAATGAGTTACACAGATTCACCACCCACTGGCTGATTAAGTTTCCTTATCTCAGTTCTAATGGGTCGCCCCTTCATTCAGAGGCTGTGCCCTCAGGTCTGGAGTCTCTCCTACTAGTGGAAACACAGCTTCTACACATTCACTCTATCCAGGTCTCTCAGTATTCTGAAAATTTCATTCAGATCCCCCCCCTCATCTTTCTAAACTCTATTGAGTACAGACCCAGAGTTGTCAATCGCTCATCATATGACAGAAGCTCTTCATCTCCGGGATCATTCTTATGAACTTCCTCTGGACCCTCTCCAAAGCCATCAAATCCTTCCTTAGATATGGGTGTCAAAACTGCTCACAATATTCCAAATGTGGTCTGACAAGAACCTTATACAGCCTCAACAGTTCATCCCAGCTCTTGTATTCTAGCCCTCTTGAAAGGAATGTTAACATTGCATTTGCCTTCGTAACTGCTAATTGAACCTGCATGTTAACCTTAACAGAATCCTAAAGGGGCTGAATAGCCTCCTGCTCCTGAATCTTTACGCTGCCTGCATTGTGAGTCATTCTTCTAGATAGCTCCCTGAGTGACTGTAAGCATTAGCAACAGCGAGCGTTTCTCTGCTGCCACCAAATGGTACCACAAGATCCTGCAGGAGTCAAACTGTTTGTGAAAGACAAAAGGTACATCTGTAGGTCAGTAAAGGACACACTTGTATCTTTGAATTGTAGCTAGGACAGTGCAGATTAGAGTGGTGCTGGAAAAGCACAGCAGGTCAGGCAGCATCCGAGGAGCAGGAATATTCCTGATGAAGGAATTTTGCCCGAAACATTGATTTTCCTGCTCCTCGGATGCTGCCTGACCTGCTGTGCTTTTCCTGCACCACTCTAATCTAGACTCTGGTTTTCATCAACTGCAATCCTTGTTTTTACCTAGGGCAGTGCAGTGTTTATGTTTGCTGGGCTTGTAATTTTCTGCTGAACTGGAGTAATTAATCTAGAGGATACCAGTTCAAATCCCACTACAGCTGTCTTGAGAATTTAATTTTAGTTTTTTTAAATGTATTATTATCAACAAAACATGACCTTGAAGCTGCAGGATTGTTATTTAAAATCCGTAACCGGGTCCCCAAAGTCCTTTAGGGCAAGTAATACTGCCACTTTTACACAAGCTGACACATATATGAATCCAGTCTCATGAAGAGGAAGAGTTTTGAGGGATATGGACCAAATGCTGGCAAATGGGACTAGATTTATTTCGGATGTCCAGTCAGCATGGATGAGTTGAACCAAAGGGTCTGTTTCTGTGCTGTACAACTCTATGACTATGGCATCCATTTAAAAATATTTTCAGACTGTGGGTATCATTTCTTGTCTCAAAAAGGAGCTAGTAGAACCATTGGAAGTGATTTAATATAACTATGCCGCCCGAACCAACCAACCCAATCACCCCGTGGCTCAACACTTTAACTCCCCCTCCCACTCCACCGAGGACATGCAGGTCCTTGGACTCCTCCACCGGCAGAACACAACTACACGACGGCTGGAGGAGGAGCGCCTCATCTTCCGCCTGGGAACCCTCCAACCACAAGGTATGAATTCAGATTTCTCCAGCTTCCTCATTTCCCCTCCCCCCACCTTGTCTCAGTCGGTTCCCTCAACTCAGCACCGCCCTCCTAACCTGCAATCCTCTTCCTGACCTCTCCGCCCCCACCCCACTCCGGCCTATCACCCTCACCTTGACCTCCTTCCACCTATCCCACCTCCATCGCCCCTCCCCCTAGTCCCTCCTCCCTACCTTTTATCTCAGCCTGCTTGGCTCTCTCTCTCTTATTCCTGATGAAGGGCCTATGCTCGAAACGTCGAATTCTCTATTCCTGAGATGCTGCCTAACCTGCTGTGCTTTGACCAGCAACACATTTGCAGCTGTGATCTCCAGCATCTGCAGATCTCATTTTTTACTCTAACTATGTGGTTTAGTAAGTCACTTCAAGTCAACCACATTTGGAGACATAGAGTCATAGAGTTGTACTCAGAAACAGACCCTGAGGTCCAACTCATCCAGGTCAACCAGATATCCTGAACTATTCTGGTTCCATTTGCCAGCATTTGGTCCATATTCCTCTAAACTCTTCCTATTCATATACCCATCCAGATGCCTTTTAAATGTTTTAATTATACCAGGCTCCACCACTTCCTCTGGCAGCTCATTCCATCCACTCCCCACCCTGTGTGTGAAAAAGTTGCTCCTTAGGTCTCTTTTAAATATTTCCCCTCTCACCTTAAACCTATGCCCTCTAGTTCTGGACTCCCCCACCCCAGGGAAAAGACTTTGATTATTCGTCCTATCCATGCCCCTCATGATTTTGTAAATCTCCATAAGGTCACCCTTCCGCCTCTGATACTCCAGGTTAATCTCCAACAAGGAGGAAGTTTGCACCCTCACCTTTTCTGACTGCTGGAAATGCAGCTATCCTCAGGGAGGATGGTGGAATGGCAGTTTCACTGGAGTGAAATCCAGAATGGCAGCTGATGGTCTGGGTACATTGGTTCAAATCCCACCTGTGACAGATAGTGAATCTTTCAATTAAACAATGAAATCTGGAGTCAAAAGTAAATAGCTTGCCTGTGATGTATGACCACAGGCAATTGCTTTGAAAAACCCATCTGGTTCACTGGTGCCCTGTAGGGAAGGAGGTCTGGCCGATGGGATGCAGCTGATTGTTAAGATTAGATTAGATTACTTACAGTGTGGAAACGGGCCCTTCGGCCCAACAAGTCCACACCGACCCGCCGAAGCGCAACCCACCCAGACCCATTCCCCTACATTTATCCCTTCACCTAACACTACAGGCAATTTAGCATGGCCAGTTCACCTAACCTGCACATTTTTGGACTGTGGGAGGAAACCAGAGCACCCGGAGGAAACCCACACAGACAATGTGCAAACTTCACACAGACAGTCGCCTGAGGCGGGAATTGAACCCGGGTCTCTGGCGCTGTGAGGCAGCAGTGCTAGCCACCGTGCCGCCCACTAGCTGTTAACTGTGTAGGCAATAAATCCTGGACTAGACAGTAACACCCACATGCTGCAAATATCTAAAAACATTAGCTGGAGCACAGGGCAGGTTAAGAGGAGACTTGAAAGAGATGCTTTCAAGCAAATAAAATCACAAACAGAGTGACAAAGAAGAAATTGTTTCTGTAGCTGAATGTTTGATAAAAATTGACAACTAACATAAGGAAAGCGCGTTTAATGTAGCAGATAAGCCTAATCTGCAATGATGATGGAAGCAGAGTCAATGATAATGTTCAAAAGGGCATTGGATCAAGAGTCAAAAGGTTGAAACGAATTTTCTAGGGTCACATGGCAAGGCTGTGTTAGTTGCAATAAGCAATGCGTTGGTCCACATGAGGACAGTAGTCCTGTCTGCACGTGTTCCACTGAATTTGGCATTTTGGTGAGGGGGAAGGCTTTCGGAAACCTGTTTTGCAGATCATGGAGAGAAAGCTCTGTTTCTTCAGCCTCAGATTCTCCAACCCCTTTCCCCCAGCTTCCTGATGTCAATGGGTGGCACATTCACATGTTTCCTGTGACCTGTCACAGCTGACGTCAGGAGCTGTGCCTGCAAGTGTGAGGGGGCCTTTGCTGGAATTCTGGACAATGAGGCCAATGCGGGAATTCTGGGAGTAATTCAGTGGCTAATCCAGAGAGTTGGCACAAGCATGATGTGAAGAATTCATGTCCTCCTGTGATACTTTCTTCTATGATTCCGTAACAAATAGGCAGGAACCTTAATGACTACATTTTTATCATAAAACTCCGGGACGAAAAATATGGAGCACATGGATTACCCACCTTGGGTCCTGATTCTTTTGCATCTCAGATTTGGGACACCTGAGGCTAGATGACTTCTTCATAAGCGATAAAAATTGGTCGTTGTCAGCCATTTATTTTTCATTTAATCACAGGAGCTGGGCATCATTGGCTTAATGAGCATCCATTGACCATTTCTGTACGCCCTCTAGAGTCACATGGTGAACTGCCTTCTTGAACCACTGCCGTCCAATCGGTATAAGGATGAAGTGCCAGGATTTTACAACAACAAGCACCTACATTTGTGTAGTTCTATTAAAAAAATCCCAAGAGCCTTCAAAGAAAAATTGAAAAAAAAATTTAAAAATGACACTAAAGCTCATAAGGAGGTATAGAGTCAGCTGATCAGAGGAAGTGCTTTGCAGGAGGAAAACTGAGTGGAGAGACAGAGGATTTTAGTGAAGTATTTTCAGAGCCTGGGGCTTAAGGAACTGAATGCAAGGCCACCAATGGCATAGCGATGACCATTTGGAAGGTAAAGAGGTTCAAGAAATTGGAATTTGCTGAGCACAGACATCTTGGAAGGTTATGAGTGGATCACAGGGATAGCGAGGGGCAAGGATGAAAATTTTAAACTCAAAAATATTGCGTGCAATTCTGGTCTCCTTCCTATCGGAAAGATGTTGTGAAACTTGAAAGGGTTCAGAAAAGATTTACAAGGATGTTACCAGGTTTGGAGGATCTAAGCTACAGGGAGAGGCTGAACAGGCTGGGGCTGTTTTCTCTGGAGCGTCAGAGGCTGAGGGGTGACCTTATCGAGGTTTCCAAAATTATGAGGGGCATGGATAGGTCGGGGAGTCCAGAACTAGAGGGCATAGGTTTAGGGTGAGAGGGGAAAAATATAAAAGAGACCTAAGGGGCAACGTTTTCATGCAGAGGGTGGTACGTGTATGGAATGAGCTGCCAGACGATGTCGTGGAGGCTGGTACAATTGCAACATTTAAGAGGCATTTGGATGGGTATATGAATAGGAAGGGTATGGAGCGATATGGGCCTGGTGCTGGCAGGTGGGACTAGATTGGGTTGGGATATCTGGTCAGCATGGACCGGTTGGACTGAAGGGTCTGTTTCTGTGCTGTGCATCTCTATGACTCTATGTTACTTGCCTCAGGGCCAAAGTATTTCAGTGAGCATAGGAGTAAATTATGAAAGGGGCTTGCTTTGACTGCAAGACCTGAGGTGAGAAGCTCATCTCAGGGTCAACAGCAATGTTGTGAACAAACTATGACGTGGAGGTGCCGGTGTTGGACTGGGGTGGACAAAGTTAAAAGTCCCACAATGCACAGGTTTCAAATAACTCTGTTGGATTATAACCTGGTGTTGTGGATCTTTAACTGTGAACAAATTAATTTAATCTCAGACTGTTACTGAGGACAAGAATTGAGTTTGTAACTAGGCAGTGGAGATCAGAAGGGAGACCGAAGGTTGAATAGTTTCTCGCAGAATTTCAGATGAGGCAAAACTACAAACAGTACAAATACAATGAAATGGATTCCAGGACCATAGACCATGACTGGCTTATTACAATGAAGAAAGTTTCTACTTATCCAGTACTGACCCAGCTACAGTGAGCAGCAATATATTAATAACAAGATCAAAAACAGAAATTGCTGGAGAAACATCGCAGGTCTAGCAGCATCTGTGGAGAGAAAGCAGAGTTGACGTTGAGTCCAGTGACCCTTCTTCGAAATGTTCATTCTACTTTCTCTCCACAGGTGTTGCTAGACATGTTGAGATTACCCAGTAATTTCTATTGTTGGTTCAGATACTCAGTGCCCACAGTTCTTTGCTCTAAATCAATTCAGGATGGTGTGCGACTTGCTTGTGGTGGCACTCCCACGCACCTACTGCCCATGTCCTTCTGGGTGGTGGGTTTGGAAGGTGCTGTCAAAGGACCCCAGAGGAATTGTTACAGCGTATCATGTAGATGGCACACACTGCTGCTACTGAGTGTCAATGAAGGCTCTATCAGGAAAATTTAGCACTGGTTGAATAATAGAATCTCACAGCACAGAAAAGGCCATTTCATCCATCAAGAATGTACCAGCGCTGTCCATTATTGGAATCACATGCCCTGGAATGATGGTGTGATGGGATAAGGAATGTTAATAATGGGTAAACCCTCAGCTTAAATTGAGATCAATTAAATGTTTTGCTTCCAAAAAAAGTAATTTTGTCCTTGTGTAAGCATCTCAACACACTGATTTTGCTGCGTAATTTTCTCAACATTTACCCAATACTTGTTGTGCATAAATTTAAGTGAATGCAGACATCATCTTACAGGTGAATAGGCAGCATTGCATGTAAAAGGGACTGCATTTAAATAGCAACTTCCACCAACTCAGGATGTGCCAAAGTCCTTAGTTAATGAAGTATTTTGTGATGTGTAGCCCATGTTTTAATATTGTAAATGTGGAAGCCAATTCACACACAGCAAGTTCCCCCAAATGTTGGTGAGATAAATGAGCTCTTCCCATGTGATAGGCCCAGCATCGAATTTGAGCCCAGATTAGGAGCTGGAGGCTTCAGTGTACTCTTGGTAGTGACAATACCATACAATCATAGAATCCAAACAGTGTGGTGCAGGCCATTTGGCCCATTGAATTCACACTGAACCTCTGAAGAGTACCCCACCCAGACCCACCCCCTATTCTATCCCTGTAACCATGTGTTTTGCCAGGCTAACCCACCTAGCCTGCACATTCCTGGACACCATGGGGCAATTCAGCATGACCAATCCACCCTAACCTGCACATCCTTGAATTGTAGGAGGAAACTGGATCTCCCAGAGGAAACTCATGCAGACATGGGGAGAATATGTAAACTCCACACAGACAAACACCCGAACCTGTGTCTCTGGTGCTGTGAGGCAGCAGTGCTAACCACTGAGCCTAACTGGAGGCAAGATGGCACTAAAGAATAGCGACATGGTGCCTGCCATGGCAGCCCTGTGGTTCCCGGTCATGGCTATGCCCAGGCACCTGATGGCAGAGGGGGTGGCATTCCAGCTGTGGGGGTGTGTGGGGACCCGGGGAACCTGAGTGTTCACAGACAGAGGGATGGATTTTGTGGATCCATTTTTCTAGTAGCCAGGACTCATGGTGCAGGCGGGAGTTGGAGTGATCTGGATGTTTCCTTTCCTTTTGGCTGCTTCTTTTATTTCTGCTTCTGCTTTAATCCTGCCTTTTGTATACAAAGGTAGCATGGAGAATGGTGATTTTATACACTTTTCACCGTCATCCTATACTCGAGTACACATGATAATAAAATCTAAATCTAGAATCTATTCTGATCCATGCTATCTGAGGGATATGATGGTCAGGTTTCCAGGACATCTCCCCTATCCTACTTCCAGGTAGTGACATGGATTCTTTGTCATTGTCCTTTATGTATAGATAGGACCTCAAATGAACATCTGTTGGCACCTGCTCCAGAGTGGTACTCCCTCAGTGCTGCATTGGGGTGTCTGCATAAATTACAGAGTCAGACCTCTGGGGCTCAACACCACAATTCTCAGACTTAGCAAGAAGTGATACCACTCTGACATGATTGGAGATTGGTGCATAGGTTGGGCCTGTAAAAGAATGAGAGATGACATTTTTGCAAGATTCTTATGGGATTCGACAGGAGCAGAGGCTGGGGGAAGGGAGTGCAAATGGTTTTAATCACTGGTTCCTGTGCCTTCAGGTAGCACTGATCCCCTCTCAATGACCTGAAGTGCTCACAGAGAAGTATGTGGCCTGTGCTCCATAATAAAGGTCCAGTACGCAAGACTGCCCTGGAGCAAGAGCCCAAGTTTCTGAGGCCATTAGTGTGGATGGACAGGGTACATTCTGGTAATGTAACTCCGTCTCAGTTGTATTCCCTTCTGTACAGTTGCGACCCACTAAAGAACTAAAGGGATTGCTCATGCTCAGATTCGAGAGCGTGGTGTTGGAAAAGCACAACAGGTCAGGCAGCATCCGAGGAGCAGAATTGACGATTTGGGCATAAGCCCTTCATCAGGAATGAGTGTCCTGAATGAGTCCTGATGAAGAGCTTTTGCCTGAAATGTCGATTCCCCTGCTCCTTGGTTGCTGCCTGCTCTGCTGTGCTTTTCCAGCACCACTCTCTCGACTCTGATCACCAGCATCTGCAGTCCTCACTTTCTCCTAATGCTCAGAATGCTCTCACAAGGCCCCAAACCAAATATCGGGAACAAACAAGCAGGAGGGTCAACAATCAGAGACAAGCCCAGCCCCACCCCCTCACTGACTGGGCACGGTATTGGTGAGGAGTTTCCCCGCCAGTCACATCTCCTCTGTATCAGCAGCAGGCACAGGAGAAAAGCAGTCTCAGATTCAAGGAGCAGTGAGCATTTCGAAAAGTCAGTATGAACAGTAAGGGGAAAACTGAAGCAGCTGCAGTCACATTTTGCCAGGAGCAGGAAGCTTTGAACCAGAGGCCTTTTGTCCCTGGGCTGGATCAAGGGGTCAGGCTGTGGGAGCCAGGCTAGGAGGGTTCCATTTTCTACTGTTTCTGGTTGGGAAGAAGGAGACTGTGAGGGGGGTGAGTGGAGGCCGAGGGATCACAAGGGAAAGACAGGGAGACTTACAAGATGCTGTATGAGGCAGTTAATAGCTGAAAGGGTTAACCAAATCACTAAATAAGTTCTCCTCATCAGGACATAAAGTACTGTACTTAGGAGGAACTAACCAGTTCCCAAGTTGGTGTTCTTAGTACTAACTGCGTGTAGTTAATGTAGTAATATGCCCGATGTCTCACAAGAAGCAATCATGTACCTGAGATGTAATTTGACCATCTATTAAGTGCTGAGCAATAAACCTTTACTGTTTATGAAGAGTGAGATTCTTTTCTGTTGAAAAGATCATATTGGTATCCTTCCCCACCTGGATTCATTAGCTCAACCAAATAGGAATAAGAAGGAATGTAGGTATCATTATTTATTGGCAGGTTGGCTGTAAGACAGAGAGGCTGCAAGGGGAATGGGGGAAAGTTAGGGAGGCTTTAAGGATGCTAGGGAGAAGTTGTAAAAAGGATGGAAGAGGGGAGAAAGAGGGAGGAAATGAGGACTGCAGATGCTGGAGATCAGATCTTAAAATGTGTTGCTAGAAAAGCACAGCAGGTCAGGCAGCATCCAAGGAGCAGGAGAATTGACATTTCAGGCATGAGCCCTCCTTCAGGAATCTTACTGTTTCCTGAAAGGAGGGCTCATGCCCGAAACGTCGATTCTCCTGCTCCTTGGATGCTGCCTGACCTGCTGCACTTTTCCAGCAACACATTTTCAGAAAGAGGGAGGCCAAGGGTTAGGGGAAAGAGAGAGGGTAGCTGTAAAGAAGAGGCCAGCTTTCAACCTGTCAACTCAAGGAATATTCATCCAACTTCAATTGAGGAAAGATTAAATCACTGAGGTAACGAATTGTTTGCAAGTGAAGGTAGAATCTCTAACTTAATGCTGCAATGTCCAGGACATGGTGTTGGGGGAAAGTGCAGTAGATACTACTTTAATAAACATTGTAACAATTTTAAATTGAAATCTAATGTTGGGATGTGAGATGCAACTTCCTGATTAAAATTTTCTAGCTTTGTGTATATGAGATGAAAATCTTAATTTACCAGTCTGAGGAAGGTGTGTTAAGGATGTTTCTTTAAATTTTTGTGAAGAAGTATGTTGGTTATTTTGAGAAAAATGTTTGTGGATAACTTCTGACTGTTTTCTTACTGCTAATTTTAAAACTGTGGCATCAGTGTTCTTTTGCATTTTGTAGCTATAAATTTAACGGAGGAATGATAATTATGGAGGATATTGCTGAACTCTTCTAATACTGCTTCTGTGTACCTATGTGCAGGTGCAGCAGGTAATTAAAGGCGGCAAATGGAATACTGTCCTTCATTGCTATTGGGATGGAGTATAAAAATAGGGAGGTTATGCTGCAGCTGCATAGGATGCTGGTGAATGACCACTGGGAGTACTGTATACAATTTTGTTCTCCTTACTTAAGGAAGGATGGACTGGCACTGGAGGGGGGGCAGTGGAGGTTCACTAGGTTGATTCCTGAGTTGAGAGGGTCGGCTTATGAGGAGAGACTGAGTAGACTGGGACTATAAAGGCAAGAGATAAGAAAGAAGCAGGGAAGTCATTTCCTCTGGCTGGTGAAACTGGGCCTGGGAGCAGAGCCTCAGAATAAGGGGGTGGAGGCGATGTGGTGGGGCAGATTTAGGACTGAGCTGAGGAGGGGTTTCTTCACCCAAAGGGTTATGAATCTGTGGAATTCCCTGCCCAGTGAGGCAGTGGAGGTTGCCTCTTTGAATGTTTTTCAGGCAAACATACAAAAATGTTTGAATAGTAAAGGAATGAAGGGTTATGGTGAGAGGGTGGATAAGTGGAGCAGAGTCCATGAAAAGATCAGGCATGATCTTATTGAATGGTGGAGCACGCGTGACAGGCCAGATGGCGCGCTTCTGCTCCAAGTCCTTATGTTTACGGCAACATAAATGCAGAAAATGACATTACTGTGACATTAACTCATTTATTAGGTGAGACAGTAGTGAGAATAAAACCTGAAAAGTTAAAGGTAACCTCATAAAAATAAAACATGCTGTGTCCTAGGTCTTTTCAATCATCTGCAATAATTTTCTCTCTTGCTATTTGTTTCACACTGGGCATCAGTAAACACGGTTAGTTTCAATTTAAAATGAGAAAATAATTATCAGTTGCTAAGTATATTTTGTCTTCTATCAAAGCCCATTTCTGTGGATAGAAATAGAATATTTATCACATGTGAATCAGTTGGTGCTAATTTACTGGAAAGTTTTTGATATGTTTAAACTTAAAAATGGAACCAGGAATCATGTGGCAATAGATTATGTCACTGTTAGTTCAAGATAATGTTAATTGTGCTTGGGACTGTTGATTGTACTTATTGACAGTTCTTATGAGATACATGTCATAATGTTGTTGCTGTGTGAATATTGCATTAGGTCAAGTTCAAAGGAGTAGAGCTGGTTACTTAACATGAACAACCAATTTGGATGCATTTATCTGTTAAAGCCATGATTGTAAAGTGTTTCCAAACACAAAAGGTGAAATCATGTTTTCTGTTTCATATCTCTTTTGAAATAAAAATATTCTGATTCCATAGTTTACATATATATAATATATATACTTTAATTCAAATATTCAACAAAAATAGCCACTTTCTTTGATTGTCTACACATTTTGCCAAACCAAGTAATATCAGTTTCCCTTGAGGTTGGGCTCAAATTCTTTTCAGAAAATATATATATATATTTTATATATATATTTATTTCATTGAAATTTTATAATTTCTACAAATCCAACATATTCACCATAAAGAACTGATTTGATCATTTCACAATACTGAAACATTCAGAACCAGAAGTGGGGATTCGTCTCAGCTAAACATGGGACAATGGCCAAGGGGAGACAAGAGCCTCCAGCTAGTGTGACTGGATCAGAAAATTTGTTGTTAAGCTACTCACTCGGGCTTCGTGAAGGGATATGTTCAATCCGCTTAATTTGAGCGCAGTGATCCCTCTGGTTAAAATACATAACTGTGTCAATATTGACTGATGTGAGATGTAGAAATTGGTGAATTCAATAAAAAAGGAATCAATAGATCCTTGTTGGGATTCAAGTGTCACCAAAGCTTATCAAAGGGTATCAGTGAATGTATCTTCAGTGTTAATTAACACACTAAGCTGGGGTTACACATGTATGAATCAAACATACATCCACAGTCAACTCCACCAGCCAAATATATTCTTAAACTAGAAAAATCTAAACTGGTCATCACCAAAGATTGCACGTGGGATCTTCCTGCTCCACAAGGCTCAGCAACATCTTAAATTAGATAGCTATTCTAACTCTGAGGGATGCAGTAGCATAGCAATAATGCTACTGGATACTAATCTGAAACCCTAGGTTAATATTCTGGGAACATGGGTTCAAATCACACCATGGCAAACAATGAAATTTGAATTCAATAAGAAAAACAAAATTAGGAAATTCATTATTGTTAAAAAGGCTCATATTGATTACATGGAAATCTGCCATCCTTAACTGGCCTGGCCTACACATGACTCCAGAACCTCAGCAATGTGGTTGACACTTATCTGTCCTCTAGGCAATTAGGGATGAGCAATAAATCCTGGCCGAGCCAGTGATGCCCAAATTCCACAGACAAATAAAAAAACTTGCTTCACTCACCTTTGGTGTAGCTGCTCAGGGATAAGACAGTCTGAGGCCTCACATTACCCTCGGAACTGACCAGCCCTAGCCCACTCATCAAAACAAAGACAAGCAAAGAGACCGTGATATCACAAGTCAACAGGCCACTGTTTCCCAATGAGTCTATGTTATAGAACAGACCCTACTGAAGGCACAGGAGTAGCTAAAGCTCTGGTTCCATTCTATCTATCAGACTTCAACTACATTTTAACTCTCTTTCATCTTTCTACCAGAAAGTACAGGTCCTGATACAGTACAACATTGTCAGCCAGCAGCTTCTTTCGACCCTCAAATAATTCACTTTATAAACAGGCAGAATATGATGCTGCTGCATCGTTTGCTTTTTTGTCAAATGGCAATTTATTTCCCTATAGTGATCCACTAAAATGTTCCAGAATACCATTGGAAATTATAGACCTGAACCAACTCATCTTTATTGCTCTGATAATAAGTTTTATGAACCAAAACATAATTGAGCTTTTTGAAAGATTCCAGCTCTAGTTGGGTCTCTGAGATGTGCCCGCATCAAACTCTGACAGCTTTCTCAGGAGGGGTTCAAAAGAGTCCTCCCTAGGGCTGCTGAAAAGGTCGTGAAGTCCCTTTCAGGTTTGTTGCCCTACCATTGGATACAGTGTTGTCTAGGACAGGACTGAGGCAGGGACCCGAGAGGGCACTCCCCATTTCCATTGGGAGAGAGAGCAAAGCTAGCTGCTGGGAGAACTGAAACGACTGTGCCATGTATTAAGAAAGGGTTACACTTCACTTTGGCAAATGGTGTTGGAGGTATCAGCCATGCTCATTACTGTGTCACTACTGACCCAGAGCCTGATAAAGTCCTAAAGCCAGAATCCAATAGTTGTAGATGGAATCATTTAACAATGTGCCTTATCACATTTCCAGAATGTACAAAGTGAATAAGAGGACAATAGTTCTGCTTTATCACCCTTACTGACCACAGGCAAGACAGTGGATGCTAGCAGGAACACAAAAGGTCAGTCCATGATGAGAATCCATAATCCCAGATCTATAAAACACTTCCTCCCATTCTGTCCTGAGATTTTCAAAATGTTCCTATGTTGAACGCACTAATGAGCTCATATTATGTCAATACATGACACAGAAGCTGCAACATGACTTGTTAATATAGCACCCACCTCAAGAATCACAGAGGACCTGGATGTGGGTAGCCTCCCAGAGTGGTGTCATGTCTGGCTCACTTGTCTCTAAGTGAGAAGTATGTTGGTCCAAATTAAACTTCAGACATGTGAGTAGGTGACCCAGTTTGACATTCCCAGTGCAAACTGAGGGATTTCTGCATTGGCAGAGGTGCTGTCTTTCAGCCAAGATGTTAAACCAAGACCCTCTACCCTCTCAGTTGACTATAACAGATGCTAAAGCAGGGAGACTCTCCTTGTAATCTCTTGACCAAAATTATTTCCTTAAACAAAACTAACTAAAGCAGATTATTACCCAACCTATTGCCCAGAGGGCAGTTAAGAGTCAACCACATTGCAGTGGCTCTGGAGTCACACATAGGCCAGACCAGGGAAGGATGGAAATTTCCTTCCCTGAAGGGCAATCATGGATTTTTACAACAATCAACAACGGTCATTAAGAATCGAATGATGACCATGAATCCATTGCCGAATCTCGGGGGAAAAGAAACCGATCTGGTTCACTAATCTGGTTTAGGGAAGGAAATTGCCATTCTTACCTGTCTGGCCTACATGTGACTCCAGACCCACTGTAATGCGGTTGACTCTTAACTGCCCTCTCGGCAATAAATGCTGTCTAGCCAGCACCCCCTTTATCCCATGAATGAATGAAGAAACTCTGATCGTTATGACATTATTGTTTGCACAACCTTATCATGCAATGAGAACAGTGAATATACTTCAGAAGTACTTCATTCACTGAAGACTACCTCAGCTTGTGAAATGGAATGAGTTAAATGCAAGTTATTTTGACAATAAGAATGTTTGTGGGTTGTGGCTTGCCATGTTGGGTTGGAGACACTCTATACTGTAAAGGAAATGATGGTGTCACTGACTGCATACCGATACCCGTCACTGATGAAATTTTACTCATCACTGTTGGTTATTGACCACAACCCACACAAACACCCACCCAACCTCTCCTATGAAAACTGGGCGAGAAGGTGACTCATGTTTGCCATCAATCCTGAATGGTCGGGGAAGACTAAGTCATGGTGACGTACCCTTAAAGTCACAGTCAAGACATTCAAGAGGGAAGTTAGCAAATATTTAATCACTCAAATGATGACAGAAGTCTCAAAATCACTCCTGCTAAAAGTTGCAGAAGTTACCTCAAATGTTATGAATTAGCTTAAGTTTGAGATTAATACATTTTCCAAGAATCCAATGGATGCAAAGCCATGGTGGGTAAATGAAGGTAGGATTAAGTTAACCTAAGATTTCTCATTTTAAAAAAACAGCCCAGGTTCAATGGGCTGAATGGCCTTCTCCTGTTCCTAGGTGCAGTTAGGGCCAATTCCTTTATGAAATGTATTAACACAGCATTTAATCTGTTGGTGTTCATTCTTGTGGTAACAGCTTGGAAACTACAACAAGGGTGTAAATGTTCCTACAAGAACCTCACCTAATCTAACATCTTCTTGAATATAATAACTCTTTTTATCATGTGCCAGATAACTAGTCACAAGACACAGCACAGGATCTAAACTGCTTCAACAACAGCTTGCACTTGTAAAGCTCCTTCAGCATAGCAAAAAAAGCCCAAAGTGCACCACAGGACAGTTATCACAAAAGAGGAAATGTAGAGAGGTGACCAAAACTAGTCAAAGATACAGATTTTAAGTAGCATCTTAAAAGGAGGAGAGGCAAAGCAGAGGGTTTTATGAGGGAAATTGCAAAAGTCTCTTAGTGAATGAAGACAGGAGCAGAATGGTAATATTCACAAAGCTGTAACTTGGAGCTGAAAAGAGATAAATTGGGACCAGGAAGGGATAGTGAGTGAGGGGAATAAATAGGTGCACAGAATAAAATCCTGTTTTCTCGGATTTGTTTTTCATACATTCAATGGCAATGACTAATCACCTTGAAGGGTTCGACTTCATTTGCTGCATATGGGGTTAAGAGACAGTGAGAATTCACATTCCTCCCACACTGAAGCTATTTTCATTTTGGAGAATGATTCACCGCTCGGTATTTTCACCATACTCTATAACTCGATGCCACAGGAATAGAAACCCCACGGCAGTCAGTTCTGATTCTGCTGACAGATTTTAATATCCCGTTCTCAGAACGTGAACGTTACTAGCAAGGCAGACAGTCTTGTCTACCTTGACATGATTGAATGCCCTGTTAAGCTTTCAGAGGGCAATTGAGAAACAGTCACTTCAGCAAGGACCTAGATTTACCTGTAGGTCAAGACTACAGCCAACTTTCTTTCCAAAGAGGACATCTGGGAACTTGTTGGGTTCTTAAAGTCAATCCAACGGTTTTCCAATCTCTTTTATTGACACAAGATTTATACTGATTTAATTGACATCACATTTTGAAATCATTGGAAGGATTACGACTTTCATTTAACCTGGTTTAGAACTCAAAGTTCTTGAGTTTATGAGCCCAGCAATGTAACCATCATACCAGTTGGAATGGGGTAGAAGAGGTTGGTGTTGGGAAGGGTGGGGGAAGACTTGCTGCTGAGGATCAGTACTGATTAGGGAATTGACTCAAAATTCACATTCCTGAGGTTTCACAAAGCAAGTGTCCTCTTGAGGTTTGTACAAGTGGGAGAAAAAAAAGTGGGATAATTTAGAGGTAGTGGTCAGTCAACACTAGACTTGGGTATTTTCAATGTTTGCTGGATTACACGCCAAAGTGGGAAGTTATAGCAAAACAGGATTCCACATAGGAATGAATTAAGACAGAAAGGTAAAGAATGAGGTCAGCTTTCATTTCAATGAGGAACTGAAGTTTCGCTGAATTTGCTCCTACCTTAGCTCATCTGCATCTGAAACACTCATACTTTAGTTGAAGATTCCCCAACCCTAACACTGTCTAACCAGCTTCTCATCTTCCCCCTTTTCAATGTGAGCATATCCAAGACTCTGTGGCTGATTTCTAACTCATAGAACCATAGGATCATAGAATACCTACAGTCGTGGAAGCAGACTATTCAGCCCATAAAGCCCACACCGACCCTCTGAAGAGCAGCCCACCCACATCCACCACCGCCTACCCTATCCCTGTAACCCTGCATTTCCCATGGCCAATCCTCTTTGCCTGCACATCCCTGGACACTAAGGGCAATTTAGCATGGCCAATCCACCTAACCTATATATCTTTCAACCCGGACTATTGTCTATCATCCTTTATGGTCACTGTGTGGCATTGATTTTTGGCTCCTGCAACACCTTAATTTTAAAACTCTTATCCTTACTTTCAATAGCCACACTCCTCCCTATCTCTGTAACTTCCTCCATCTCTACATAGCTCCAGATTCTCTGTTCTCCTCCAATTCTAGCCTCTCATATGTTTCAGATTCTGATCATCTATCATTAATGGCCACACTTTCACTTGCCTTGACATGAAGCCTTGGGATAAGTTATAAAATAAATGAGAATTGTTATTGCTAAATCAGGTTGGTTCCATCTAAACTCACTCATTGTAGATCAAAAGCCATCTGCACACTCACAGAAAAGCAGCCAAATTTCAAATCTATCCCCGAACTCTGGAATCTTTATTAATGTTTAATGGGTCAGTGTTGTCAATTAAATCTAATTGACTTTGAACACTTGCTGGGCCCATTTCAGAAAGCAGCTAAGATGTCAGCCACATTGCTGTGGGTCTGCAGTCATATTTAGACCACACCGGTTAAGGATGGAATATTTTCATAGTTACCATCAGCAAAGACTATGACATTTATCAGGAATCTAAATCATGAATAGGTTAGGCTTGTTTTCTTTAGAATAGAGGAATCCCTAGAGAAAGTATTCTAAGATTCTGAATAAGAAACAAATATATTTCTGTACGTTGTTTGTGGCAGTGAAAAGTTTTAAAATTGCAGGGAAATTAAAAGATATGAGCATAAGAAGGCAATTATCAAGGGGATCAATTTCATCCAGGGCAGTAAAAATAAAGGCTCTCCCACCTAGGACAGGCCCGAGACATTTTTACTCATGAGGTCATGAGGCTTTGGAACTATCTCCCTTGAAAGACAGTAAAAGCAGAGCTTCTGAATATTTTTAAGCAAGTGGAATATAGATTCTTGATAAACAAAAGGAGTGTAAAAGTTACCAGTGAGTCAGGTGGGAATGTGGAGTAATCAGGATCAACCATAAAAACTTATCGAATGTCGATCAGACTTGAGGGGGTCCTAACCCTAATTTGCATATTTCTGATTTGAAATTGTTACTAAAGAGATCTATTGATAGGGAATTATTGGTAGGTTCAAGAAACAATTAAATGAAGAGGAAATGATTTTTGCATACGCATTTTAATAGATTATAGGTTCCATCACATTCTCACACACTCAACCACCCTTGTCCTCTCACCACTGGCTGTACAACGCATTAATCTTCACTTTCCCACTCTCTCTTATCCATTGGCACGCAAACAGATTTCTTATTATCTGATTGGATGATTTTTGATGGACAATCTGACTGTTTTTCTGTCCCCTTCTCAGACTTTGGTTATGGACCTATGGCTCGTGTGGTCACAGCAGAGGTTAATCTTTAACTTCAAGAGGAGCCAAGGGAATTGGTAACCTCTACAGAGATGGGTTTGTGGAGATGGTGTGTAAATGAGGTTCAGGGTTATCAGGCACTAAGTCCAAGATGTGGAGGTGACAATGTTGGACTAGAGTGGACAAAATCAGAAGTCACATGACACCAAGTTATAGTCCAACAGGTTAATGAAATCACAAGGTTTCAGAGCACTGTACCTGATGAAGGGACAGCACTACGAAAGCTTGTAATTTCAAATAAACCTTTTGAACCATAACTTGGTGTCTCATGACTTCTGACCTTTTTCCGAAAGCAGTTTTTGTTGTCCAGCAAATAGCTGTGCAAACAGGGCAAGAGAATATTGCTGTTTCAATAACAAATGCCTCACACTGTCTTAAACATTACAGACAATGATGTTCTTTTGAATTGAAGCCGCTGTTGTAATGAGGAAACGTGACAATTTGTCCCTAACAAAATCTCACCAAAGAGCCAGTGACTAGATGCTTTCAGTGACATTGGCTGAAGTATAAAGAGAGAGAGAATATTACTGCTCTTTTATACCTGGCTGATGGATCAGGCCTAAGATAGCACCTCTGCCAGTCTAACGGCCCCTCAGTATTGCACTGGGAGCGTTTGTATAGAACTCTGCACTGATAGCTTTGAAATGGGTTTAATTTACACACATGGAAGTGGGAGTCTCACCCACTGAGCAACCACTGAGATTGATACAGAAAAGGTTTAAAATAACAAAGACAGAATTGAGTATGAGATGAAATGGTCAGTGCTGTATGAGACCCTGGTGAGTAATATCAAACCAATCACTGATATGCCCTGCCTGAAACAATTCTTCAAACATTTGTGGATCATGTCTGGATCACTTTGATGTTCGAGGGAAACTGGGAGGATGAAACCACTGATAATTGCCCTGTAAATGTTGCCCAGTTTCATCACAAATAAAAGGGATTTCCCATCTTTTACCAGCCTGAGTACAATCAGGATTCACAGCAGGATTCTAAGAAACCAGAAAGAAAAAGATATCTCAATGGCACAGCAACCACAAGGTGCAGCAGATAGAACAGAGTTCAAATACAGTATAATCCACTGAACTTAGTTTTAAGCAAAATCTCATTATCATAGCTTTTTTGAATAGAAACACTTTGCATTATTCTGTGCAGAATTAGCATTCACATATTATTGTCAGCTCTCTCAGACACAAAAAGACATAACAGCTCAAAAGCAGAAGCACTTGAATTTTCAGGAGATGACAAAATAATATAATCATACCTTTCAATTCTTTACACAATTTTATCTGAACAGTATCAATACACAAGGGGGTCAAAACCTACCCAAGGTGAACAAGTCACCACCTTTACCTCCATTATAACTGTTTTGTTATCTTGCTGGCAGGGGGTAGGAGAGGGTGGAGAATTTTCTGTCTAACAAAGTTCAGCCCTAGGAATTGAATATCTTTACATTCATAGCTCACAATCAGCCCAGCACAGTTATAGAGTGCAACTCCCTCATCTCTACCCCCAACGTGGGAAGGCAGTGACATAGTGATAATGTCACTTGACTAGCAAAGTAGAACCCCTAAACCATTGACCTGGGGGTATGGGTTCAAATCCTGCCACGTCAGATCGCAAAACTTGAATTCAATTGAATCTCGAAGAAAGAATTGGCCTAATGCTGACCATGATTGTCATTAAAAACCCAAATGATTCTGTAATGTTCTTCAGGAAAGAATATCTTCTAACCTTACCTCGGCTCACAGTAATGTTGTTGACTCTTGACTGCCCTCTGGACAATTTAGGATGGGTAGTGAATGCTGGCCTAGTCAATGATACCCACATCCTGTGAATGAATTAAACTTAATTTGCCAACAGTGTTCTCTATTGCACCAAAAATGGTTTGCGATAGTTAAGGAGCACTTCTCTTCATATCCTTAAGGAAATCAGAGAATCGTAGGGACAAGAAGTGTTGTAATCCTGTGAAATTTGGCAGTGGATTTGTACACAGCAAAGTGTCAAAAAAAACAGCCACGCAGTCATAGCCAGATCAGTTGAGCTTTCTTTTCACTAAAATATTAAAGTTGGTTGAGGGATGAACATCTGTCAGGCCATCTCAGAAACACTTCTCCCATGTCCTTCTTCAATACAGTACAATGGGACCTTTTATATACAGCCAAGAGGACAATTGGTGTCATCCAACAGCTATGGACCTATGTTATATAATGTCACAAGCACTTGGTACTGTTGACACTAGAGTTTCTGGCAAATAAATTCTTTGTAGTCACTGCAGGGGTTTGCAAATCAAATCTTGCTACAACATAAAATGTGCTGGTGAGACTACAACTGGTGT
The DNA here is from genome assembly GCF_020745735.1 of Hemiscyllium ocellatum. Taxonomy (NCBI): domain Eukaryota; kingdom Metazoa; phylum Chordata; class Chondrichthyes; order Orectolobiformes; family Hemiscylliidae; genus Hemiscyllium; species Hemiscyllium ocellatum. The sequence continues at coordinate 7,073,361 of NC_083426.1, read as the reverse complement.
ACACTGAGAAGTTTTGGAACCCTTATTTTAAGGAAAAATATATTATTAAATTGGAGGCAGTTCGGAGATGTTCACTGGGATGATTTCTGATATGGGGGAATTGTTCTGAGAGCTCTCTACTCAACTCAGTAGAGTTTAGAAGAATGAGAGGTGATCTCATTGAAACATATTAGATTCTTAAGGGACTTGACAGGGTCAATGCTGAGAGGATGGTTCTCCTCATGAGACAGTCTAGGACCAGAGGGTTTCAGAATAACTTTAAGTCTGAGATAAGGAGATTTCTTCTCTCAGAGGGTTGAGTGCCTTTGGAACTCCTTGCCACAGACAGCAGTGGGGACAGAGTTGTTGTGTATGTTTAAGGTGGTGAAAGAGTCTTTAATCAGTCGGGGTTACAGGGAAAGACAGAAAAGGGAGGAATGTTGGATCAGCCATGATCCTATTGAGGGGCCAAATAGCCTACTCCTGTTCCTATTTCTTATGGTCTTATGAGTTGATGTTAGCTTATAAATATCCTGTCCCAACTCTTTATACTCATACATTTAATGGCACTGAAATGTAAGTGGGCACAAACCTTTTTGAGTCTAAATCCTTGACTATTTCGACTGTACCCAGGACAATAAGCAGCATGAAGTGGCTTCAATTTCCTCCTTCTTTCAATTTATCATGTGGCCTGACATGCTGCCATGGTCAACAATTGCAAAGTTGTACTGCAGACAACCAGGTTCCCCATTGTTGTTATTATGGTGCTCTCTCACAATGAGGTTGATCAAGGAAAGCTTTGCTTTTTAAATTCATGTCAGCATTCATCATTCTCAGGTCAGGAAATGAGACAGCTTAGATGCAGCATTATCTCTAACTTAGTAATGGGACTTAACCCACTGAGCAAGCCCAACAAAATCTTTGTGACACTTCCCTTACCCCACACCAGGAGTCTTTTAAATTCCTTTACACATGATTTCCCAGTTATGTGCTATAGACATGCACCAAATAGGAAATGGGTTTCTACTTCCTTAATTCCATTTTTGAGTTAGACAAAATGCAGGAGAATTAACTGGTGTTGTTCTAGGTTAAGTCAGATTACAAAGTGTGGGTCAAAAAGGTGAAAGGATAGTGTTCCAACTAACTATAACATCCAAGCACAAATGAGAATGGTTAACTACACAACCAAGGTCTCTGCAAATTTTTGTTCTATTAATCGTGCTGCGATATATTTTCTCCTGCTCTTAGTCACCAGGAACATTAGCCCACAAACCAAAAGGGGTTAAATTCAATGCAAAATTAGCAGCAAACACACTCAGGAGCTTCAGTAAAGTTAGAGATCAGACAGGTTGGGATTGATTCCCTTAGAGTAGTGATGGTTAAGAGGCGATTCAATAGAGCCACCTGTGACTAAAGAGGTTTTGCCAAAACAGATAGGAAAAAATTGTTTCTCCTGGTAGAAGATTCAATAACCAGCTGACACATATTTTGGATAACTGACAATAGGGGAGATCAGAAGACTTTTAAAAAACATAGTAACTTATGGAAAGTCTGCCCGAAAAATTAGAGTAAACAGATTTATTGTTGGCTTTCAAAAGGAAATTGGATATTTTTTGAAAAGGAAAAGCTTTGGAGGCCTCTGGAGAAAGAGGGGGAAGGGTAGTCACTAACTCAATGGGGTGGCCACTAGCTCAATGGGACAGCCACTAGCTCAATGGGACGGCCACTAACTGAATAGCTACTTCAAAGAGTCAGCATAGGCACAATGGACCAAATGGCCTCTCGTAATAAATGACTGTTACAAATAAATGTGCTTTAAGGATGGATTAATGCCTCTGATAGGCACAAAAAAGTTTCAAGTGAATGACTTATGTATTTCATACTAATGTCACAAACTATAATTTTAACTTCTAATTTCTCTGGCTGGCAGAGATGTAATTCATGAGAAAACACATTACACCTTTACATTGACTATATAGCAAACAGCACCTATATACACAATTCCACTAATCACTAGTCAACCTGAAGGTATAAAGAATAACTGTAGTGTCAACATGCTCTGATCACTTAAAAGCCCACAGACAGGTTTTTAGTAAATGGAAGCTAATCCATCAAAAATAAGCCCTGTTTTATCAGTTAACTGTTCAGTAACATACTTGTAAATGATGCATGGCTCTTTACACTTTTCATATCAAAAAATATCAATAAACATGAACTTTTTAAGACTTTTCTCTTTTGAAACTGTAGATACATTAAATAAGAATATTCCTCTAGTCACCTCACAGCCTTTTCAGCTGATATTCTTTTTCCTTTTGAGAAAACAGGAATTCCAAAGTATTTTTCCTTCCTGATTTAAGGCTATTGAAGGCCACCAACCTTTGGCAAAGACATTGGGAGATAGTTGATGCCTTGTCTCGCTGATGGCACAGGTTAATTGACAATTACGAGGGATGGCATCAGTGCTTGCAGTAGACTGTTTTTGTTTCATTGTTTAAAATGAAAACTTCTGAGATGTTGGGATACCAACTCTAATCGGATGTATTCCTAGAGGTATCATCCTTGCCTTCAATCCTCCTGCCCAGACAAACAGCCCTTTGTTGAAAAGACCAAGTCCAATAGTTTTCTAATGAATTAGCAAAGTCGTTCAAAGAAAACAATTTTAAAAATACAATTTTCTTTTGACATTCCTAATATATACTTTCCCACGAGCAGTGTTCAGAAGATTAGTCATTAATTCCCAGAGACTCCAGGGTTTTCCTGGAAGGTTTTGCAAAATTTAATGGGATGAGCAGGAACTCAGCATAAGCAGGTAAGGCTTCCCAGTTTGTGGTGTGATGATCAATTTCACACCCCCATGGATACATCAAGCAGTTCCGTGATCAATTTCTTGGTTTAAACCATCCTGCCACTCTATATCTGAAAACAGCCCACACAGAACTCTGTACTAGATGGTGACTATTCTCTCTCCTTTATTGTCTGTGGGGTCACTGCTAAATCATTTCTTTCCTAATTGGTCGCTAGCTACCTAATCTTGACTTTCAGTGAGAATTTTACTCATTTCGAAATGTCTCAAATGTAAACAAAATACAAAACAAGTCTGATTTGTGTTTAAAGCTAAATTCTATTTCTTCCTCCTCTGAATCTTCTGCTGTGGAAGTTTTTGTTCATGAATTTCAATAAATTTTCAATGTCAATAAAGCAAATATGCACAAATGATCCCGCTCACACCCCAGTAAAGTTTTGAAATTGGCACAGTGGGCAACTCTCAGTGATGAGTGTCTCATCTCTCACCACTCTGCCCTCTGCTTCTTGCCTGCTGTCAACATCCAGAAACACCTCAAACCCCTCGCACATGGGGTTGGGAAGTGAGTTTCTTGCTTTCCTGACCACTCTGCACTTTCAATAACAAATGGAGATGTTTAGTCCAACTGGAAAACAAGACCTTCACAGTCAGTCAGCTTCAACTAGATTAAATAATCCGTTTTCAAAAAAAAAATGTTGGCGAATTTATTCCATTCCTTGAAAGTTAAGGAAGAGCTCTCAATCCCAGAGCTTCATTTCTGGTGCATGCATATTTGCCCGAAACACTTTGCTCTTGGCACTGGCCTAGATGCCCAGTTGATTTCACTTGATTTACATTCTCTGCTAGTCAGCTCTGTAATGAGTTCATTGGCGAGTGATAAACAGATACGATGGAAATGTATATCAAAAGATCTGCCCATGTCACTCTACTCAGAAAATGTCTTTGTTCTTGGAACCTGTTTGGTCAGAACTTATGACCAAATTCCGACACTGAAGAAGTGATGGTAATTGGCATTATCATGTCCCCTCAGCATCCAGCCTGAGCCAAGTTTTGTTTCAGTTGAAAATTAGGATTGAACAGAAATTTCACAAATGATGATTCTTGCTTTTAATCAGTTCTTAAAAAATGCCGAAGTATTTCCACTTAATAATTCCTTTGTGAAGTGCAGCCACATAATCTATAGCGACAGATGAAGTGATTCTAGCATCTCTCAGGGTGACAATGCACTGACTCGTTAATTTATCTCTTTGTTTAGTTGCTGCTCCTTCAGAGAGGAACATTGGCTGAGGGAAACTTCCCTTCCCAACATCATATCAAATGTTATGCTCATTTCAACCTGATTACAGCATGACATCCATTTTCAAAACACGGTGACACCACCCTTAGGATCAAAAAAAAGGCATTGCTCCTCAAGGATTGATCAAAGATTTGATTTGATGGCAACAAGGTTTGGCTGGAAGAGTTGAGCCATTTGGGAGGTGATGCTGGTGAGATGCTAGGCTGTGAGGGAAGGCTGAATGGCCTTCTTCTGCTCTTAATTCATACGTTCATGTGTTAGAATGTTGGTCACTAAAAATGGAAAGTATTTTGTTTTGTTAGTGTGCAGTATTCTTCGCATTGCAAATGAGATTAGAACTCAGAAAACCAACTTAGCACCCAAATCTTTCATGTACCATTAAAAACTTACAAAATAAAACATCTCGCTAAATGTTTTGAAGCACCAACCATTTATATGGCATGCAAACATCTTGGAACTCCCACCTAGTCCACTAGCAGCATTGACTGTGCCCCTACACCACACGGGATTGCAATGGTTCATGCAGGTAGCACAGCAACACTCTCTCAAGGTCAGTGCTAGATGGGCAACAAATGTGGCTTTAGCCAGCAATGCCCATAGCCTGCAAGTGATTGCTTTTCAAAAAACAAAAGACACAATAAAGGTCTCCTCGAGGGGAAAAGGTTTGGTGTGACATAACCATCATCGCATTGAGGAACGAGTTTGGTTTAATCATCCACCTGCAAAAAACCCACACACAGTCCCTTTGCATGCCAGTCAAAAAATGAGATGACATCCTAATAGAAAAACAAGATATTTCACCTACCTAAAGCAAATACAGCATTATAAATCAATACTGAACCTCAGACAGTGTTTGCTCATTTGTTAACTTCCTTGATGTTAAAAAAAAAGCTTAAAACGTTGAGGAAAATTATCATCTCTTCAAAATGTGTTGATTTGTACTCAGTGCAATTAAATCCAGCTCATGATCAAGTTGTTCATTGGGGGTAAAAGCAATGTCATGGAATACTGGAGCAGAAAATGAGAGAAATTATAAGGGATGAAAGATAAAAAATGGGATGCATCTGCAAGTTAAAGCTGAAGAGCTAATAAAATTAAAGAGGCTGAAGCTTCCCAGAGAGAAGAAAAGATGCACCAAGTTGGAAGTGGAGACGAAGATATGATAGAAGTGGAATTGCAACGATAGGCATCATGAAAAGGAATAGAGATGGTGGAACTAATAGTTTGAACAGTGTGAGATGGTGGGAGTTATCAAATGGTGGAAGGTGGGGGGCTAGGTAGAACTACAGATGAAGTTTTCGGTGGGTACCAGAAAACTGAGAGGGGCCTTTGTTTATCAAGTGAAGGAAAAGCTACAACACAACCTGCCATGGGTTCAGTTGACAAATGTAATTCTTCAGTCTGGGCAGAGCAACTCTGCCCATCAAAACTGAAGTGATATTCATAAATTGCCCCATAGGTGCACTGGCAGTGGACAGAAGGAGCTGAGAGTGTGGTTCTTTAAGTCCTGTCGCACACACATAGCAGATTCCAGACAGGCCCTGCCTTCACTCACAAAAGTGAAGATCCAAGTAATGGAGAAGGGGCAGATCTCTCCAAAGGGATAGGAGGAGCAAGCTGCACTGATGATACGTAGTCTGGGTCTGGGAGTCCCGTTTCTTGAAATCAGTTGTGCAGCTGAGACTTTGGGAGCCTCAGCAATGAAACTTAATGAAGGAACACTTAGAAAGCTGCTGTTCACATTCTACAGGTGAATTCCAATCTGAAAAGATGGAGAGTGTGCCGGGCAGTGTGACTCAAGCTCTTTTTTGGTCTTCCAGTTAGACATAATCTCCATCCCTCATAAATCAGTGAGGGCGCAGAAGATAAAGGCAGCAACGCAGATCTAAAACTGAAAAGTCAACTGCCTTCCCTTGAGATCACTGCTTCGAGCTGAACAATAATGTCTGTACAGGTGCAGGAACTCCAAAATAACTAGGTAGCGCCAGAGAAATTTTGAAATATGCAAAACGTTGTCCATTCCATATCACTTGCATTGATACAGCGTTAAATCTCGTCACAGTTGTTTGATTAAATGGAATCAGTAAAGTAAGTGGATTCCAAATCAAAGATTAAAAGTAAAAGGAACAATGAAACAAGTCCTATTGTTGCCATCGTTATGCCAGCATACCACGTTGTTCTGGGCAGGGGCCTGCCATCACAGCTGCCAGTTGAGGTCTCAGGTACCTGATCACCAATTTTACACTGGTTGGCATCATCACAACTGGTCATCACAACTCCTCAGAGAGGAGCTCCCTTTGTAACCTTGTTGCACAGGCCAGGCTTCATGACATGACAGCTTCTTGGTTAGGCCTTCTGAAGGTCTGGTGACAAGGAGGCTGGAGTTGATGAGCCATCCACACTCGATATTGGGATCTGCATGTGACTGTTGGCAATGTTTGGAAACTGCAAAAAAACAAAAGCTGATTGTTAGAAGAAAACTATACATATTTTACTGCCACCTTTTGCATCATCAAGTGGAACTTACATTTATTTAGCCACCTGAACACAATAAAACACCACTTTCATGTGGAACATTTCATACTGATCCACATGATCTTTAAAAACAAAATTACTCATGCATCATGGGCCTCGCTTGGTCAGCATTTAGTGCTTGTCTCTAGTTGCTCGTGAGAAGGTGGTGGGGAGCTGCCTTATTGAACTGCTGTAGTCCCTGTGCTGTAGATAAACCCACAATACTGGTAGGGCAAGAATTTCAAGATTTTGACCCAGTGACAGTGAAGAAACAGCAATATATTTCCAAGTCAGGATGGTGAGTGAATTGGAGTGGTGGTAGCTGCTGTCCTTCTAGAAGGTAGTGGTTGTGCTTTTGGAAGGCGTTATCTTAGGAGCCTTGGTGAATTTCTGAAATGCATCTTTCAGATGGTACGCAATGCTGTTACTGAGCATCACTGATGAAGGGAGGGGATGTTCATGGATGTGGTGCCAATCAAGCGAGCTGCTTTGTCCAAGATGGTGTCAAGCTTATTGAGTGTTGTTGGAGCTGCACCCATCCAGGGGAGTATCCCATCACACTCCTGACTTGTGCCTTATTGATGGTGAACAGGTTTCGTGGAGTCAGGAGGTGAGTAACTGGATTCCTAGTCTCTGAACTGCTTTTGTAGCCATTGTACTTTTATGACTGCTCCAGTTAGTTTCTGGTCAATGGTAACCCCATGATGTTGTTAATTGGGGATTCAGTAATGGTAATACTGTTGAATGTAAAGGACAATGGTAATATTTCTCTTTTGGACATGGTCTTTGCCTGGCATTTTTGTGGCACAAATGTTACTTGCCACTTTTCAGTCCAAGCCTGGAGATTGTCCAAGTCTTGCTGGATTTGGGCATGGATTACTTCATATGGAAACTGTCTGCAAATCAAATATTACTGAGAGTTAAAAGATCCCAGTGGAAGGTGATGACCTTCATAGCTTTGAAGCTGGATTCGAGGATGGCCGATAGGTTTGATGGCTCACCTGGCAGTGCAGCACTCCCTCAGGACTGCAAGACATAACGGCAGCATCCAGACTGACATTACAGTGCCGTATACTGGGAGCTTTATTTTTATTCATTTTCAGGCTGTAGGCATCACTGGTTGAGCTAGCATGCATTGCCCTTTCCAACTTGCCCTTGAGAAGGTGATGGTGGTGTCAAGTGTCACATCATCTTATTGGGTGCGACATTTCAAATGGGTCAACCAGTCTGAAAGGGAGTCTTGTTGCCAGGGTTTAAATATACAATTAATTCCATCAATCTGGAGGAGATGATGGTACCGTGATACAAATAATGGCCCAGGTTAATGCTCTGGGAAATTTAAATTCAACTGGTAATCCTGAAATTGAAAGCAAGTCTTGGTATTGCTGATCATGACATCATCAATGATTGTGTAGAAACCTTACTGGTACATTGATATCCTTTTGGGAAGGCAAGGCTATGGGCCCAGTGATGGAAAATGGGACTAGTGTAGATTTAGCATAGGCTTGGTGGTACAGACTCAATGGGCTGAAGGAGAAGGTGAGGACTGCAGATGCTGGAGATCAGAGTCGAGAGTGTGTTGCTGGAAAAGCACAGCAGGTCAGCAGCATCCGAGGAGCAGGAGAATCAATGTTTCAGGCATAAGCCCTTCATCATTTTTCCTGACAGAGTCATAGAGATGTACAGCATGGAAACAGACCCTTCCATCCAACTCTCCCATGCCGACCAGATATCCCAACCCAATCTAGTCCCACCTGCTAGCACCCGGCCCAGATCCCTCCAAACCCTTCCTATTCATATACCCACCCAGGTGCCTTTTAAATGTTGCAATTGTACTAGCCTCCAACACTTCCTCTGGCAGCCTGTTTTTTTTCTCTCTCACACACACACACACACACACACACACACCTCTGTGGGAACAAGTTGCCTCTTAGGTCTTTTATATCTTTCCCCTTTCACCCTAAACCTGTGAAGGGCTTATGCCCAAATTCTCCTGCTCCTCGGATGCTGCCTGCTGTGCTTTTCCAACACAACACTCTCAATGGGCTGAAGGGCCTCTTTTGTACTTTTCTGATTCTTTGAAACCTGCTGTCTAAACCAGACAGGCCTACCTGTGAGTTCAGACCCACAGCAATGTGGTTGATTTTTAACTGCCCTCTGAAAGGCCATGCAAGCCATCCAGTTCAAGGACAGTCACGGATGTGCAACAAGTTCCGGTCTTGCCAGTGATGCTCACAGCCCATGAATGAATAAAGAAAGTAAATGACCACTCCAGAGACCTCATGACCCACACTTACTTGAAATAAAGTGCTGGTTCCAGGCATTCGGGCTGGACTGAGTGTGGCCACTGGACTAAGGGTGCTCCAGAAATGGATGCTGGACAATAATGGACTGGGAGTCAGTAAGAATGGAGTCTGAAACAGAATAAAAAAGTACAAGGTTAGAATTGTCATTAACGACAGATAAAAAGGTCAAATTCACTGATACACCAGAGGGGGTGATGTCAGGATGCATTCCTTCACACAAAGAATCCTTGAAATCTGGAACTATATCACAAACATGCGTGTGCACACGCACAGCCACATACCCATCCATGGGTGTTGGGGAGGGGTAATATGCAAGGCTGAGGTAAGTGAGCATTTATTGAGTTTACGAGGTTTAAAGTGATGTAGAGCTGGGCCAGGATTAGATTGAAACAGTTTGCTTCCATTGATTGAAGGTCTAAAATACAAGAGGATAAGGACAGAATGACATGATTATTATTGTTACAAAGCACTTACTGCACAAAGCTAAAAATCACACAACAGCAGGTTATAGTCCAACAGGTTTAATTGGAAGCACTAGTTTTCGGAGCGCTGCTCCTTCATCGGGTGGTTGTGGTTGTGCACTTACTGCATAGCAGCCATGATGTGGAGGTGCCAGTGTTGGACTGGGGTGGACAAAGTCAGAAGACACATGACACCAGGTTATAGTCCAACAGGTTTATTTGAAATCACCAGCTTTCAGAGCGCTGCTCCTTCATCCAGTGAAGTGACCTAACAAAAGAGCAGCACTCTGACAGCTTGTGATTTGAAATAAACTTGTTGGATTATAACCCTGGTGTCATGTGACTTCTGACTTTGCACAGATGCTGCCATTAGCTCAAACAGTATTCCCCATTTCCTTCCACATCTCAGCTGATTAAAATGTCCTTTTATTCCTTTCATACCAGACACAAAACGTTAACTCGGTTTATCTTTTTCTACAGATGTTTCCAGACCTCTGAGATTCTCCAGCCCTTGCTGTGTTTGTTAATGTGCGAGTACAGCCCACAATCAGAACAATGTTAATGAAATCCTACCTTTTATGATGAGTGGAATTAAACATAAAAAAGGGGTTATATTTCAGTTACATGGGGCATTCATGAGGCAACATTTCAAATACCATGTGTAGCTTTGGTCTCTTTATTTAACCCAGAATGTAAGTGCACCAGAGATGACTCAGAGGAGGTTTGTTAGCGTGATTCCTGATGTGGAAAGGTTAGACAGTCTGGACTGGTTTCCACTGGTATAAAAACAGAAATTGCTGGAAAAAACTCAGCAGGTCTGGCAGCATCTGTGGAGAGAAATCAGAGTTAATGTTTCAGGTCCAGTGACCCTTCCTCAGAAGTGAGTTGTGAACTTGAGTTCTGAGGAAGGGTCACCAGACCTGAAATGATAACGCTGATTTCTCTTCACAGATGCTGCCAGCCCTACTGAACTTTTTGCATCAACTTCTGCTTTTGTTTCTGATTGACAACATCCACAATTCTTTTGGTTTTTGTTTCCACTGGAGATCAGAAGTGTCGGGGGTGACTTGACTGAAACGTACGTGATCCTGAATTATCTTAACAAGGTGTAAGGGGGAAATAGTGATTCCTCATGTGGGTGAGATCAAAATGTGGACTGTTTTAAAATTTGAGTTCTCCCTTTCAGGATAGAGATGAGGATAGAAGAGGTGGAGGTGGTTAGGAAAGAAATCCAGAATTTTAAGCAAGTAACAAAATCAATCAATCACCATTGTCAGGTATCCACCCAGCTGTTTAACCAACTAAGCAAAATGTCAATCAGGACACATGATAAACACGTGAAAATAGAAACTGACAGAAATTAACAACAGATATGTATGGAATCAGGCAGAGTTCTATACAGGGAATTGTTCTATGCTGCTGTCTGCTTCTCTTTTGTGGCTAAGTACACAGTTGGATGTCCCTGGAGAGGAAGATGTGGTACTAGCTGATATGTTTGAGGTTCCCAACAATTGGTGAGATGGAACTACATCTCAATTTCAGCAACAATGCTATAATTTAAGATTATAAGTTCCCTCCTTTATGATTATGATTAAATTATAAGTATATGTTCCCTTTTAAATAGGTGTATTAGAGTCAGTGATGTACAGTTCTTCATCCAGACACATGGAACAGCCATGGGGACCAAATTTGCACCCCAATATGCCAACATCTTTATGCACAGGTTCAAACAAGACTTCTTCTCTATGCAGGATCTCCAACCAACACTATACACCAGGTACATTGATGACATTTTCTTCCTCTGGACCCATGGCGAGGAGTCACTGATAAAACTACACAGTGATATCAACAAGTTTCATCCCACCATCAAACTCACCATGGACTACTTTTGACTATCTGTCTCATTCTTGGACACATGCATCTCCATCAAAGATGGACACCTCAGCACCACGCTCTACCTCAAACCCACAGACAACCTCACAATGTTACACTTCTCCAGCTTCCACGCAAAACATATTAAAACAGCCATCCCCTATGGACAAGCCCTATGCATATACCAGATCTGCTCAGATGAGGAAGAATGTAACAGAGACCTGGAAGTACTCAGGGATGCCCTAACAAGAACGAGGTACAATGCTCAACGCATCAACCGCTAGTTCCAACGTGCCACTGCAAGGAACTGTAACGACCTCCTCAAGAGACAGACACGTGCTGCAACCGACAGTGTACCCTTCGTTGTTCAGTATTTCCCAGGAGCTGAAAACTATGCCATGTTCTTCGTGACCTGCAACACATTATCAATGAGGATGAGCACCTCGCCAAGACCTTCCCCACACCTCCACTGTTTGCCTTTAAACAACCGCCAAACCTCAAACAGATCATTGTTCGTAGCAAGCTGCCCGGCTCTTAGGACAACTCCATACAACCCTGTCAAGGTAGGCGGTGCAAGACGTGTCAGAGTGCGGACATGGATACCACTATTAAATGTGGGGTCACCTCCCACGTTGTACGTGGCAGGTACTCATGTGACTCAGCCAACATTGTCTATCTTATATGTTGCAGGCAAGGATGCCTGAGGCATGTTACAAGGGAGAAACCGAGCAAAGGCTACGACAAGGGACAAAGATGGACACTGCACAACAATCAACAGACAGGAGTGTTCCCTCCCAGTTGGTGAACAGTTCAGTGGTCTAGGACATTCAGCTTCGGACCTTCGGGTGACCATTCTCCAAGGCGGACTTCGGGACAGCCAGCAGCAAAACGTGGCCGAGCAGAGGCTGATAGCTAAGTTCGTTAACCATAGGGAGGGCCTCAATCGGGACCTTGGGTTCATGTCACATTACAGGTGATCACCATTGCACTATACACACACAGAGACACTCCTACACACACTCACGCACACACACAGCACTCCTATACACACACACATACACACGGACACACATATACACAGATACTCGCACACACCCCTACAGACACACACACTCCCACAGGCAACCTCTCAGAGACTTGAACCACTCTACACTCATGCACACACGTATACACTCTCTCACAGACACTCACAACCCCCTACCCCAGACACGCACACACACTCCCACACTCACAAATGCACCCCTCACAGACCTAAGACACTCTACACTCACTAAACACACATATACACTTTCTCCCAACACTCACAACCCCCAACCCAGACAGACACACACACACAGACAGACAGACACAGAGATCCACATGCACACATATATTTTGTGGGGTGAATTTGTACTTGCAGAGTTACATTGTACTTTGCTCAAAAATTGCATGAATTCATGTAAAACTCTGTTACCTCACTTTTTAGATTAGAATCATTCTAAACGTCATGGCATAGACAGAGAACACAGGGGCCAACATCTTCAACGTATTGTCTAGCTAACACCAATTGTTACAGCTAACCTGAGAATGCAACTTTTTAAAAAAAGGTTTTGTGATTTACACACGGAAGAAGTGAAACTATCATGGTATTCAAACAGATGAAAGCCTCAACAGACAATCAAGGTATTTTTCAATGTATAATTTCAGTTACATCACACCGTAAATTCTTGCTATAAATTATGTGCCTTACAATTGTGTTCTCCACTATCACCTGATGAAGGAGCGGCGTTCTGAAAGCTAGAGCTTCCAATTAAACCTGTTGGACTATAACCTGGTGTTGTGTGATTTTTAACTTTGTACACCCCAGTCCAACATCGGCATCTCCAAATCATGACTTTTAAATACTGTAATTGTACCAGCCTCCACCACTTCCTCTGGCAGTTCATTCCACACATGTACCACCCTCTGCGTGAAAAAGTGCCCCTTAGGTCCCTTTTATATCTTTTCCCTCTCACCGTAAGCCTATGCCCTCTAGTTCTAGAATCTCGTATCCTGGGGAATAAAGCTTTTCTGTTTCCCTTTCTATGCTCCTCATGATTTTATAAAGTTCTATAAAAGTTACCCCTCAGCCTCCGATGCTCCAGGGAAAACAACCCTAGCTGATTCAATCTCTTCCCAGAATATAAATCCTCCAACCCTGGCAACCTTCTTGTAAATCTTTTTTGAACCTTTCCAATTCTCACAACATCCTTCCGATAGGAAGGAGATCAGAACTGCACACAATATTCCAACAGTGACCAAACCAATTCCTGTACAGCCGTAACATGACCTCCCAACTCCTGTACTCAATACTCTGATCAATAAAGGAAAGCATACCAAACGCTTTCTTCACTATCCTATCTACCTGCGACTCCACTTTCAAGGAACTATGAACCTGCACTCCAAGGCCTCATTGTTCAGCAACACTCCCCAGGACCTTCCCATTAAATGTACAGTACTTGCTCTGATTTGCTTTTCCAAAATGCAGCGCCTTGCATTTATCTAAACTAAACTCCATCTACCACTTCTCAGCCCATTGACCCATCTGATTAAGATCCTGTTGTAATCTGAAGTAACCTTCTTCGCTGTCCACTACACCTCCAATTTTGGTGTCATCTGCAAATTTACTAACTATACATCCTATGTTCACATCCAAATCATTTATATAAATGATGAGAAGTAGAAGACCCAGCATTGATCCTTGAGGCACACCACTGGTCACAGGCTGTCACTCTGAAAAGCAACCCTCCACCACCACCCTCTGTCTTCCACCATTGAGCCAGTTCTGTATCCAAACAGCTAGTTCTCCCTGTATTCCATGAGACCTAACCTTGCTAACTAGTTTCCCATGGGGAACCTTGTCAAACACCTGACTGAAGTCCATATAGATCACATATACAGCTCTGCCCTCATCAATCCTCTTTGTTACTTCTTCAAAAATCTCCACCAAGTTCATGAAACATGATTTGCCATGCACAAAGCCATGCTGACTAACCCTAATCTTGACTCCATCCCTAATCAGTCCTTGCCTTTCCAAATACATGTAAATCCTTCTAATTCTTGCACACAGGCAAATACATGGTTTTTTTAAAACACATTTGATTTTTACTGGTGAGCAGATTATGGTCGATGCAGAGGCTGTTTCCCCTGATTTGGGTATCAATGATTGAGGAGGGGGAGCGTGAAGAGAATTTTTTTTAAGAGGACTGAGAGTCTTGGCAAATCTCTCCTCAGAAGATCATGGATGCTCAGTCACTGATAATAGGCATGATGGAGATCAATAAACCGTTAGGATTAAGGGATAGCATGGGAATGTTGAGACATCATAGAGGATCAACAATGATCCTACTGAGTGGGTGATCAAAAAGGTGAAATGCAAAGCTGCCATGGTCTCACAACAGAGAAGCACTCTGAAAGCTTGTACTTTTTGAAATAAACCTGTTGGACTATAACATGGCGTTGTGTGATTTTTAACATAGTCTTTCCAGCACAGAGGGCTGCCTCTCAGAGAGAGATGACTGGTGATGGTTTAATCTGAGGGTCGCCATGCTTTAGGCAAGGGGAGAGGATGAGAAGGCCAATCCTTCATGGTAATCTCAACTGTGGGAATTGAAGCCTTACTGTTGTTTGTCACTTTGCATTACAAGCTACACATTCAGCCAACTGAGCTAACCAGCTCTTCGTGATTGGCTAGTTTCAAAGTGAAGGAGACGAGGAGAAAGTGAGGACTGCAGATCAGAGTCGAGATTATGGTGCTGGGAAAGCAAAGCAGGTCAGGCAGCATCTGAGGAACAGGAAAATTGACGTTTCGGGCATAAGCCCTTCATTAGGAAAGGAGGCCTGACCAGAAGACGATCCCTGATGAAGGACTTATGCCCAAAACATAAATTCGCCTGGTCTTTGGATGCTGCCTGACCTGCTGTGCTTTTCCAGCATCACACTCTCAACGCAAAGTGAGGTAAAGCCGACTCAGAATCGCTAGTGTGGAAGCAGGCCATTCAGCCCATCAATTCCATACCAACTGTCCGAAGAGCATCTCACCCAAATTCACCCCCACAACTCTATCCCTATAACCCTGCATTTTCCACAGCTTATCCACCTAACAACCACCTGATGAAGGAGCAGCGCTCTGAAAGCTAGTGCTTCCAAATAAACCTGTTGGACTATAATTTGGTGTTTTGTGATTTTTAACTTTGTCCATCCCAGTCCAACACTGGCCACCTAACCTCCACATTGCTGGACACTATGGGCAATTTAGCATGGCCAATCCACCTAACCTGTGCAGCTTTGGACTGGGGGAGGAAACAGGATCACCTGGAGGAAACCCACACAGGGAGAATGTGCAAACTCCACACAGATAGTCACCCAAGAGTGGAATTGAACCAGGGTCCCTGGTGCTGTGAGGCAGCAGTGCTAACCACTGAGCCACTGTGCTACTAATATGTCAACTTTTATTTTAAGTAGATTATCTATGAGGGTAGCACTGCCAGCAAGAGTGAGACCAGAGGTTCCATTAATCTTAATGAGAAATAAACATTGAGGTTGAAGAACATTCCAGTTGGCTGACCTGGGTTAAGTAGGCAGGTGTCAATGATGCTGCTGGGAGGGGAGGACTTGGCAGAGCCAGAGGGCTTGGGTCACTGCTGGTAATAACCAAAGCTGGAGTCAGTTCCAGTCCCTTAGGCTTCTTTGACCGACCCTTCTGATGTCTGGTTTCCGAGCTGTCCAGCGATGGATCTTCCCCGTCCGAGGAGAGTTCCAGAGACTGGGTCAGGTCATCCGATGGGCTGGTGGCCAACTCAGTCTCCACGGCCAGGCCAGCAGCAGGATCCAGAGAGGGCTCTAAAATGGGTGAGCCGGGACTCAATGGCAGAGGTGTGGGGGGTGAGACGGAGGATGGAGTCAAGGCGAAGGACGTCACTATGTTTGGCACAGTCAGGGACTCCTCCGACGATGTGGGGTTCGGTGGGGTCACCGCGACCGAGGGCACCACCACAGGTTCTACCATAGCGGCCGGCAGCTCCCTATTCGGTGGGTTGGTTACAAACTTAATGACCGTGACCGGTTCCTGAGGAGGTGGCTTCTTCTTCTTCTTCTCTTCCGGTAGTTTCTCGCCGGGGTTCTCAATTTTAATGGACTTAAAGATGTTGGGATTAGTTTGTAGCGAGTTCAAAGTGAAGGACGAGTAGAGCCCTGAGCGGATGTAGTCGTTGCGACTCGAGATCTTGGAGGAAGAGGTTGCTTTCTCCTGGCTGTGGTTCTCCTTGTCCTTTTGTGGCCGACTTATGTCGGGCAAAGCCACGTCCATTCCTTTCTCAGGCCGGCCCATCATGTTGAAGTCCATGTTCAGTATCTCCGGATAGCACACAAACTTATAGACAAATTTCTGTCCGTTCACCTTCTTAATAATGTTCTGCGGAATAAGCAAAAAGATCAGAATGAAGTAAATACTTTGAAAATGCCGACTTGCCTACCTTTTCTGTGGAACTGCTGCTCAATTCTGAGTCATCATAGAATCCCTCCACGTTGAAACAGGCCACACAATCCCTAAGTCCACAAGGACCCTCAAAAGAGCATCATACCCAGGCCCACATCCCTACCTTATCCTTGTAACACCTCTATCTTATCCCTGTAACTCTGCATTTCCCAAGGCTAAACCACCTAGCCTGCACATCCCTGGACACTATGGCTAATTTAGCATGGCCAATCCTCCTAACCTGCACATCTTTGGACTGTGGAAGGAAACCAGAGCACCCGGAGGAAACCCACGCAGACACGGGGAGAACATGCAAACTCTAAAGTCGGACAGAACTTCTTGTTTTGCAAATTTATCCTTTCATGAAATATGGGCATCACTGGTGAGACCAGCTTTTGTCCCTCATCCCTAATTGCCCTTGAACTGAGTGGCTGTCTGGGTCATTTCTGAGGGAGTTAATAGTCAACCACATTGCTGCAGGTCTGGAGTAGTATTTGGGCCAGACTGCATAAGGATGGTAGATTTTCATCACGACAGGATATTATGAATGTCAGTAGTTACCGGGAGGAAGTGAGGACTGCAGATGCTAGTGATCACAGTCGCCATTGAGATTAGCTGCAATTTTATTTAAAGTTTATCAACTGGGATTTGAACCCAAGCCTCCACAGAAATACCTTTCAGCCCTTTATCTAAGTAAAGGTGTACTGGCACTGGATACGGTCCAGAGAAGGTTCAACAGGTTGGTCCTGGGTGTGGAGGGACTGTCTGAATAGAAAAAGGTTGAGTAGTTTGGGTCTGGAGTTTATAGAATGAGAGGCGGCAGTATCAAAACTTGCAGGATTCTTAAGGGACTTGATAGGTTAGATTCAGAAAGGTTTCTTCCCCTCTGGAGAGATCTGGATCTCAGAGTAAAGGGTCACACAGAGATGTGGAGGAATTTCTGCGCTCAGGAGGCAGTGAATCTGTGACACTCTTTACCACAGAGGGCTGCCGAGGCTGGGTTGTTAAGTATATTCAAGGCTAAGATGGACAGATTTTTAATCAAGGGTGGTGGAGAATAGACAGGTTGAGGATTATCAGATCAGCCATGATCTCATTGAATAGTGAAGCAGACTTGATGGGCTGAATGGCCTTCTTCTGTTCTTTTGTCTTATGGTATTATTAGCCTTGGCCTTTAGAACCATAGAACCCCTACAGTGTGGAAGCAGGCCATTCAGCTCATCACATCCACACTTACCCTCCAAAGTATATCCCACACAGACCCACACCCATTACCCTATCCCCAATGACTCTCCAAACAGCATCCCAATCAAACCCTCCTAAATATCCCCACATTTCCCATGGTTAATCCACTTAGCCTGCACACCCTGGACACTCTAGCCTGGCTAATCCATTTAACTTGCACATCTTTGGACTGTGGGAGGAAACTGGAGAACCCGAAGGGTACCCAAGAAGACTGAGTGAGAATATGCAAACTCCACACAGGCACAGTCACCCAAGGCTGGAATCAAACCCAGGTCCCTGGCACTGTGAGGCAGCAGGGCTAACCACTGAGTCGCCAATTGATTTGACTTCTCGCTTGATTGAGTAAAGGGTGACCTGCTTTGTCTCAGACCATTTTGCCAAAAAATGTGTAAATAGTAGCCTGTACCTTGTCATAATAATATCGCAGAGCTCTACTCAGCTTATCATAGTTCATGTTGGGCTTGTTTTTGCGAAATCCCCAGAGTTTGGCCACATCCTCAGCCTTGAGCAGTTTGAACTCCCCATCGTTCGATGTCCAGCAGATCAGGTGGTCATTCTTGGGCTCCAGGAGAAGTTGCAGCAGGAACTGCCAAAGTGTGATGGTACTATCCATGGCTGGCACTGCCACCTGTGGGTCAGGAAGGAAAGCTTGTTAAAGGGCTGACTCTGAGAGAAAACCAGGAGGCACAGCTTTAAGGTAAGGAGCAGGACGTTTAGAGGGGATTTGAGGGAATATCTTTCCTTGAGGTGCATAAGATTTTTAAAGGATTGGACACTCTGGAGGCAGGAAACATGTTTCCACTGATGGGTGACCCGAACCAGAAGACACAGCTTAAAAATAAGGGATAGGCCATTTAGGACAGAGATGAGGAGAAACTTCTTCACCCAGAGAGTGGTGGCTGTGTGGAATGCTCTGCCCCAGAGGGCAGTGGAGGCCCAGTCTCTGGATTCGTTTAAGAAAGAGTTGGATAGAGCTCTCAAGGATAGTGGAATCAAGGGTTATGGAGATAAGGCAGGAAGAGGATACTGATTAGGAATGATCAGCCATGATCACATTGAATGGTGGTGCAGGCTCGAAGGGCAGAATGGCCTACTCCTGCACCTATTGTCTATTGTCACCCAGACATTATTTGAAACTCACTACCTAAAAGAGCATGGTGGAGACAGGAACCCTTAAGACATTCAAGAGGTATTTAGATGAACACTCAAAATACCAAAATGCAGAGGGCTATGGGCCAAGTGTTGGAAAATGGAATCAGAATAGATGATGTTTGATGACCAGCACAGGCACAATACACTGAAGGACCTTTATCCATGCTGTAAAATCTCTATGGCTCTGAAGGAGAGAAACAGAATGTATGACAAAGGAATAGAAAGTAGGGCAAATAAACTGTAACTGAAATGAGAGAGCAGATGGGGCAGTAAATAAGGACCGACAAGAACTTGTTAAAAAGAAGACAATGAAAATCAGACATAAAAATCGAAATCCCTGGAATAAACAATAATAGAGAACAGGAAACAGAAGTTGACATGTCATATGGGACCTTTTGTTGACTTTTGATTTACTGAAGGAGGCTGCAATGTTGCCATTCGGTCTCTAGATGGCATTCAGTAATAATTCACAGAAAAATAGAATGCTGGAGCTCTGAAGGAGGCCATTCAGCCTTTCAGACCTGTGCTAGCTGTTTGAAACAACTATTCAATCTACTTCTTCTCCATAGCCCTGCATTCATTCCCATTTATTTTTCATTCCCAAATTTGCACTTAAAATTTATTATTAATTCTGCTTCCACCAGACTTTTTCCTTGTGCAGCTCCAATTAGATTAGATTAGATTACTTACAGTGTGGAAACAGGCCCTTCGGCCCAACAAGTCCACACCGATCCGCCGAAGCGCAACCCACCCATACCCCTATATTTACCCCTTACCTAACACTACGGATAATTTAGCATGGTCAATTCTTCTACCTGTCATCTTAATTCTGTGTCCTTTGGTTACTGACTGTTGAGTGACTGGAAATAGTTTCTCTGCACTAACTTTAGCAGAGCCATTCATGCTTTTCAACTCCCCCACTAAATCTCCTCAAAACCTTCTCTGACTTAAGGAGAACAATCCCAGCTCCTCCCATCTCTTACCTTAATTCCATTCACTGAGACATCGTTCACTGAGAGTTACAGATCAGGGACAAGTTTGAGAACAGTTCAGTGAAGTGTTAAAGGCATGTTTGCCTGATTATTATGCAGCCAAGCAGAGACAATGACAGAAAGCTTGTCTTGTTGGCATAACTGAAGTGAGCAATAGTTAGACGTGAGTCTTTCATATATTAGTAAAATATACAGAAAAAGAAACAGCATTTCACAGCATAGATGAGGCCATTGAAGCCAACCTTCTGAGACTACTCTTCTCCTGTTGATCTGCAATTTCTCCTTTTCAAGTATAAGTTAAATTCTCTTTCAAAAATAAGTGTTGAATCTTCTTCAAACAACCTTTCATTAGACATTCCAGATCATAAAAACCTACTATGTTAAAAAGATTTGCCTCACCTCATACTATGGATGCTAGAAATTTGAATTATTGCTCATCTGCCTGTAAATGAAGCATATTATTGTACTGAAGGTGGACAGAGTCAATGCTGTCACCTCTTTTTGGTCTCTTTACCTCCAAACAATATATCACTGAAACTAAAGGGTACATTTCAACAAAACGTAGTACACAGGTACTGTTCAGCCAAAGGATGTAAAGTTCATATCTTTTTCCGTTATGTTTTGGACTGTGGACTTAAAAAAGAAACTGCTTTAAACCAAGGAGATTGCACAGAAAAAGAAATGGCTGCAGTTTCAAGCTTCCTGAAACAATTTTTTGGGGTTGAACACGATATCAATCTTCACTGGAATGGAGAGAGCAAATTCAGATAGCATGGAGCAATGAGATCTGAAGTAGAGGAAGAATTGCTTGATAATGTTTTGATTAGCTTCTGACCAGGTGACCATGGCTAGCGTGTGGCCAGTGCAGCACAGAAACAAAGGCAAAGTTGCAAAATCTCCAAGTCTCTCTCACTCTCCTGTCTGGAGGTTTCAGAAAGTCTTCAGGAACCATGATTTAACTTCCAATCACCTTTCTCTTTAAATCCCCTGTTGAAGGGGCAATAAAAATCGTGACAGACAATGAAAGGATAAACTCTATACTCTCAAGTAATCTATCAGCTTCAAAATTTTTTCACAACCCTGCTATGGTAACTGAGGGAACTGACTTATAAAACAATGAGCTGGGCTCTTGCAGCACAGTGTTAGTGTCCTTCCCTCTAGGCCAAATCCCAAGCAGTCCAAAGATAACATGGCCTGGACAGATTGATTAAAAATATTGACAAACCAGAGGGTACTGCAGAGATAGGGAAAGAGGTGAAAGTTCCCATAGTCCCAGTGAACTATAGGTTGCTCTCTCCCTGAAGGGAGAGAGCTTTTTAAACATTCATTGTGGAGGTATGGGCATTATTGGCTGGGCCAATAATTATTGTCCTATACTAGTTGCCACTTGAGAAGGTGATACTGAGCTGTCTCTTTGAACAGTTACAAATCATTGCTGTAGATAACCCACAATGCACTTCGGGTTGGAATTCTCGGACTTTGACCCAGCAACAGTGAAGGAATGGTGATACATTTCCAAGTCAGGTTTGGAGGTGGCGATGGTTTCATTTATCAATTGCCCTTGTCCTTCTGGATGGTAGTGGTGTGGGTTTGGAAGGTGCTATCTGAGGAGCCTTGGTGAGTTTCTAGAGTAGATCTTGAGAATGGTGCGCACTATTGTTACTGAGTGTCAGTAACAGCGGCTGTGAATGTTTGTGGATGTGGTGCCAATCAAGCGGGCTGCTTTGTCCTGAATGGTGTCAAGCTTTTTGAGTGTTATTGGATCTACATCCATTCAGGCAACCGGGGAGTATTCCATCAAACTCCTGATTTGTGCCTTGTAGATGGTGGACAGGCTTTGAGGAGTCAGGAGATGAGTTACTTGTTGTAGAATTTCTAGCCCCTGACCTGTCCTTGTAAGATGACATTTATTTGGGTAGTCCAGGCCAGTTTCTGTTCAAATGGTAACTGCCAGAATATTGATAGTAGGGAATTCAGCGATGGTAATATCATTGAATGCTGAGGGGTGATGGTTACATTCTCTGTTATTGGAGATGACCATCGTATTGGCATGAATGTCACTTGTCAGCCCAAGCTGGGATATTGTCTAGGTCTTGCTGCATTGGGGATCAATTTCACCTGAGGCTGACTATGCCTCAAGCAATGGACGAGGTTGAGAAGGTGGGCCTTTCATGGTGACTTGGTTCATTCAGGAGTTGAAACCAGATGGTTAGCACCAGTCTTAATCAAAAACCAGCTTTTCAACTGACAGCGAGCAAATTTGAAAACAAGGATGAGAATTTTATATTTAAAAGGTGTCAATCTTGGCCAATGATTTGCAGGGGATGATGGGTGAATGGACTCTGCTACATATTAGGATCTGTAGAGATGAACCAAGATTGTGGGGTGTAGAAGGTCGAAATCCAGTCAGAAAAGTACCAAAGCAAAATATATTTTGATCAATTCAGAAACTTCCTAAATAAATTTGGCATGTAAGTGGTTAAAAAAGCCGATGCTTTAAGCATACATTATCACCACTAATTCGGGGAAGAGGAGATCACTAATGGACGTGACAAACAGGCAAATTTAGTGAAAAAATTCTCACAAAGGAATTAAATGGGCTGTATGTAATAATAAATTAATCTAAACTCCATTGTGTGACTAAATCACAAATCACCCCTGCTGGGGGCCTCCCAATACAGAATTCCTTGAAACAGTCTATGACTCATTGCTACATAAACAAATAGTAATCTGGCTTCAATCAGAGAGAAAGAACTTGCATTGATATAGCACTTTTCACAGCCTGTGAAGTGCATCTCTCGCATAATGTAGGATTTATGACAAGTAATAGGAGCACTGTAACATCCCACAAACAGCAAGGCATTCCTGACCAGTTTATCCATTATTTAGCTGTGCTGGCTGAAGGATAAATAATGACCTGCATGTTATGCTAGAATAACCAATCCTGTATCCCTGCATCCCCACATAAAAAAAAATCTATTGGGGGTTTCTTTTCTCCACCTGCGGGTCCTTATCTTAATATCAAATTCAAAGGATGGTACAGTTCCTTCAATATCAAATTCCAGGACCTCCCTTCCCAACAGCGTGGGTTTACCCTACACCAAATGGACTGCAGTGGTTCAAAAAAAAAAGCAGCTCACCACCTTCTCAATAAATGCTGCCCGGCTCATCAAAGCCCACATTCCCTGAATTAACTTTTTATAAAAAGTATTTAAATGGGAGCAGCACCACATCAGAGCTACATTGCATTTTGCGTCTGTTCCTGGCCTTGAAACCACAATCTTCTGACTCAAAAGGTAAGAGTGCAGCCGAGCACCAAAAGAATACAAACTAACCAGGATGGAGGGTTATAGACTGAAGTTGCAGAATGTGTTCACCCAAATCAGCAGGATTCAGAGAAAGCGGAATTTAATACAGCTGGCTGATCAAAGAGGTTGTGGGTTTTTATATTAAACTCTTTCAGGATATTGACTTTAACATGGTCCCAGTACATTACTTAGAACTGTGAAGCCAAAGAAAACCTAATAACATCAAGGTTCAAAATTAAACCTTGTTCTTAAATTGAAGTGAACTGGGAAACAAGATCGAAATACTGACACTAAGTCAAATTTGATTACTGTCATCATTGCCATTTCAAGTTATCTCGTCAGAAATTGTAATGCAGAAGCTGTGAGATGGTGCTGCTACCTCTGAGGTGCTGGCACTGTATTAGTGCAGCCTTTGGCCATTTGGGAAACAGAATATTTTGTGACAAAGCCCTCAGTGGTCTACAGGGTAGGAAAGTTACCAGCCCTCCTGCATTTGTCAGCGACATGGACAATATACAGCAGACATCTCAAATATTTGGAGGAACATTACTGACATTGGATTTGTAGGGAGGCAAAGGCCCAATATCAGTGCTCCCTACCTCAGGGCAACATTCCCAGCATCAAAGCTCTGGTTACTGACAAATCAGCTCCATTGAATGGGCTGCATCATCTGCTGCGTCTTCAAATACCCTAAGAAAACTCTCTGCTGAGCTCCATCATGGCAAACTGTTACCAGGGGCACAGAGGAAACACTTCAAGGACATCCTCAAGGCCGTTGTGAGAAAATGCAACATCCCTATTGGCTCATGGGAATCACTTGCCTAAGGGTGTCAAAAATGGAGGAGAAGCATCAGCAAAGGTGGCAGCCATATTGAGCATCTTTGACAGGCCAAGATAGAGATCAAGTGCAAGCAGCAGCAATAGCGGCATTGACCCTAGCAGCTGCCTCTTCAAACATCACCGCCCCAGGTGAGTGCAGATCCAGCATCAGACCACTCAGGACGCACAGTTCTGGAGAGGAGGAATATCAACTTCAATCTTGAAGGATTGCCTCACAAGAAGCTGAAAATGATAAACCAAGGCTGCACCCACTCTTGCCGAAGTCCGGTGCTGGCATTTTGAGCAAGGGAGCTCTTCCCAGTGTCACGATCAATCCCCCTCATTCCACCTCACACAAGAAAGATAGTCATGTGACATGCCACTACAATGTGGTTCCTTGGGGCAGTATATGCTGCCAGTACGAAGTGCTGCCCTAAGTCACAGACGGCACGGTGGCTCAGTGGTTAGCACTGCTACCTCACATGTCTGTGTGGAGTTTACACATTTTCCTTGTGTCTGCGTGGGTTTCTTATGAGTGCTCCAGTTTCCTCCCACAGTCCAACGATGTGCAGGTAAGGTGCATTGGCCGTGGTAAATTGCCCATAGTGTTCAGGAATGTGTAGGCTAGGTGCATTAGTCAGGGGAAATGTAGAATAGTAGGGGAATGGGTCTAGGTGGGTTACTCTTTGAAGGGTCAGTATGGACTTGTTGGGCCAAATGGCCTGGTGCCACAATATAGGGATTCTATGATCACATAACAAATACTATGACAGTCAGAATCTTGCTGAGACAGGTAAGTTGAAGTTAATTAACAAAACTATTTACCCTGTTTTAATATTATGGGTTTATAGTCTGCATGTTGTGCTGATATTACTATAAATTACATACACAACACTGTCTGAACACAACACACTGACTGCACGACATAGAGACCATGAAGGCAATACCACAAGATCACATTCTAAGTTTGTATATCTATCTTAGAGGTAGCTCACTTGGCTGGATGGCTGGTTTGTGATGCTAACAGCGTGGGTTCAATTACTGCACCAGCCAAAGGACTCTCCTTGATAACCCCTACCCCCTGATTAAACCACCACCAGTCTCTGTCTAATGAGAGAGCAACCTCCTGGGACCATGGGGATTCTATCTTAAAAGCCTGTCTGGTGTGGAATCTGTGCAGTGACACAATCATTTTTGTACACTGTACAATTTGGCTGCCATGCTTTCCTACATTACAACAGAAAGTGCATTTTAAAAGTACTTGTAGTGACTGTAACAATGTCAGACAGGTGGACTTCATAGAATCCTGAGTGGGATTGTTAACCCTGGATCAATCAGGGAGTCCTGGCTGACAGATACAAACAAGAATGTCAGGGATTTTGTTCATTCTAGGAGCTAATTCAGTGTTAGCTAGGTCAGTATTGTGTATTACGTGCATATAAATGAAAGGTGATGGGATACAGGCTATTGTGGAATTATTTCAGAACTAAACTGGGTATAAAATGCCTTGGAAATCCTGATGTCATGCTATAGGAAATCAAATTCTGGAAACAGTAGAAATAGTGTAATAAAGTACTG
This sequence comes from Hemiscyllium ocellatum, assembly GCF_020745735.1. Lineage (NCBI taxonomy): Eukaryota > Metazoa > Chordata > Chondrichthyes > Orectolobiformes > Hemiscylliidae > Hemiscyllium > Hemiscyllium ocellatum. The sequence goes on along the minus strand of NC_083426.1, from coordinate 7,047,541 downwards.
ATGGTTTAAACAGGTCGTGTCTCTGATATCACTTAAATGAACCATCTGTGCTGTGCTAGCTTCTTGCTTGTGATCAAGCTGTGGCTAGATCCTGCAAATTCAATTTGTTTATATCGAACAATTCACAAAAGCAGGTGTCACACATGACCATCCCTCCATGCACACAGCCACTCTCCTCCGAGATAACCTTCCACAGCCTCCTGAAGGTTACACCTTCTTGGGACTTATCCTCTGTGGAAAAGTATAAACTAAGACAGAGGGAAAACAACTAATAGTTAAGGGCTTGGCACAGACTCAAGCATTCCACTGCCGAAGGGCAAATATCTGGCAATTGGTTGCTGTAATCGTGCTGTTAACTCAGAGTAAACATGACAAGACTAAATATGGAAAGGGTGCAGTCATACTGTGGTGTGGCAGGTGGGGTGTTGTTCTCTGTCTTTGCTGGATGTATGACAGACAATATTTTAGTTCATGTTTCAAAGTGAAGCACAACTTTACTTCTTCTTTCACGGGTTGCAAGCATTTCTTGCTTTCTCCCAAATCGTCCTCGATCTGCGAGGTTTACTGAGCCATTTTCCTGTGGGTCTGGAGTCACGAGTAGGCCAGACCAGGTAAGCTTGGCTGATTTCCTTCCCTAAAAAGGACTTTAAGGAATCAAATTAGCTCACACAACAATTGATGGTAGTTGTGACCATTACAGAGACCAGTTTTCAGTGTTTAAATTTTAATCATCAGCTACCCTGACAGGACTTGAACCTGAAGCTTCAGATCATTATCAACTACCTCTGGATTATAAACCCAGTTGTTTTACCACTACACCTCCCGCCCCCAAATAATTGTCCAATAGTTCTGAAAGTGGTAAATTAGGGAACGCATGTTTCATACTCGAAAACCATTTCCCTCTTCCACAGGGCTGCAAATCATTCTGGAACCTTCCTGGAGTCCTCAGTTGGTGAAGATTAATCCCCTAGTTTCTGCTGCACCCAACAATTAGAGGAAAAAAAATCAAAGGAGTATTTACAAAAAAAAAGTGCATTTTTTTTTTCTTTGAATACATTCATTGGTAATGTTTAAGAAGTGGAGTTTGGAAAATAAGGCGGTTTGAAAGGGTGGGGCAGTCATAGGAGAAACCTTCAGGAATTCATTGAACTGGAATTGGCAACTCAGCTCCTCTCGGATGACAATTTTGATATTGGGCTCAGCTCACCTTAAGTAGGTCCCCAACCCTGCAGCACACTAACTTTACTCAGCAAGTGAGGATTGTATGGGGTAACTGCAAGATGAGTCTTGTGTTTTATTCATTGAATTATTGAAATTTCCAGATAAAATGAGACCATTAGGCCAATGTGTTTACACCACCCCCAACACATCCTTCCAGCTTAATCCCATTTTCCAGTTTTTGACTGGTTGCCTTGTAGGCTATGACACCAATGTAAATCAAGTGTTTTGTAAAAGCAATAAGGATCTCTCCCTCCACCAGCCTTTCAGGCACCGACTTCCAGACCCCATCACTCTCCAGGTCAAAAAAAATCCCCTCCGATCCCCTGTGATCCTCTTAGCTCTGTGCAATCTGTTTGTGGGCCCATCAACCAAGGCAAAAGAGGCCTTTCTGTCCACTTTATTTTATATGTTTCAATCAAATCTTCCCTCAGTCTTCTCTGTTCCAACAAACACATATGAGCCTATCCAAACTTTCCTTGCAACTAAAATCCTGGTAATATCCACTGTACCCTCTGCTATGCAATCACATTGTTCCTCTAGCACAGTGACCAGTACAACACAAAATACTCCAGGTGTGACCTAACTAGTGTTTTATATAGTTTCATGCTCTGTCCCTCAAAGAAAGCCATGCCCCACCTGCCTTCAACTACCTTATCAAGCTGTACATCCACCTACAGGGGTGTGCATGCGCATACTCTAAGGCCCCTCTGTTTTGTTACATTTCCATTATCCTACCACTTATTCTGCATTCCCTTCCTCAAATAGGTCAGCACGGTGGCTCAGTGGTTAGCACCGCTGCCTCACAGCGCCAGGGACCCGGGTTTGATTCCAGCCTCGGGTGACACTCTGTGTGGAATTTGTATATTCTCCCCATGTCTGTGGGGGTTTCCTTCGGGTGCTCTGGTTTCCTCCCACAATCCAAATGCTGTGCAGGTTAGGTTGAATTGCCATGCTAAATTGCCCAAAGTGTTCAGGGCTGCGCAGGTTAGGTGCTTAAGTCATGGGCAATATAAAGTGATAGGGTTGGAGCATGGGTCTGGATGGGAAGGTCTACGGAGGGTCAGTGTGGACTTGTTGGGCCAAATGGCCTGTTTCCACACAGTAGGAATTCTATACTAAAAAAATGCAATTACCTCAAACTCTTCCAGATTAAGCTCCATTTTCCACCTGCCCAGTTCATTGGTAGGCCAAACTTTTCCTCTCCTCATTAGCTACTGCACGGCTAGATTTTGTAACATCAAGCTTCTTAGTCATACTCCCTTTCATTCAAAACCAAATCATTGATGTATACCATGAAATTGTAGGGATGACCATTGCAGGCAAGGCTAGCCTCTAGAAGCTATCACCAGTTGGCCTGAGAAAGTAATGGTTGATCTTCTTTTGAACCCACTATTGGAGGTTACTACAATGAACTGGTTAGTTTGGTTAACATCAAAGGGCAGTGAAGAGTCAACCAAATCAGGATGGAGGTGGAGCCTCGTTGGTCATGCTAGATAAGGACTACAGTATTGCTGCACTGAAGATATCAGTGCAGGAGATGCCAAGAGTTTACAAGAATCTGATAGATTTGTTGCCAACTATATAAAGACCATTTTGTTTTGTAAAATATGATTCCAAATCTCAAACTGGATTAATCCAGGAATCTGGTTCACAAAGGAGAGGCAATACCTCAGCAATATTGTCACTGGATGTATAATCCAGAAACCAAAATAATGTTGTGGGACACCAGCAGATGGTGGAACTTGTATCCAATACAAAATCCAGAATTAAGCATCTAATTATGGCTGTGAAACCATTGAGATTGCTATAAACTCGTTTGCAAACGTCCTTTAGGGAAGGAAATCTGTCATCCTTACCTGGTCTGGCTTACAAATGACTCTGGATCGACAGCAATGGGGCTGACTATAACTGCCCTCTGAAATTGCTGGGAAAGCCATTCAATTGTATCCAAGGGCCACTAGCGATGGTTAATAAATTCTGTCCCAGCCAGTGATGCCCATATCTCAAGAAAGAATAAAATGAGGAAACTAAAACCATATTGAGTTGCACAAAACCATATTGAGTTGCTGGATTTATAGCTAGACTATTGATGTTGCCCACATTTGACCTTAGTGCCCCCTTGTCTGGGAAGAGAAAGAGAAAGAAAACTCCACCAAGCTTGCTGCTCCAAGTGACTGCCCAGTAGTTACCATTGGAAAGCAAGCTGTATCCAAACCAGTCACGTACAATCAAACATCCTCCCCCAATACGTTCAAGTCTAGTCAGCCAGCTCCCCAAAGTTCACTCATCAGGCACACACTGGTGTTATGGACTAGATCAAACCCTCTCAAGCCATTCAGAAGGTAGCCTAGACCCTAACTTTTTCCTATTTTATAGACAAATGTTAAGGTGCTGCATTCTAGATGCAATTCATTTGGTCACACTATTGGATTTAAAGCAGAACACACATTTTATTCTTCGCTATAGTTAAAATACAACAAGGAAGGAAGGAATTGGAATAACTTAGCTCTATGGGAAAACTTAACAGAATAATAGATACAGGAACTAATACTAATTTACTGTTCCAATGTTCCGACATCCCTGTAGTGATTGAGATCACCAGGACCTTGTGACTACAAGGGCGTTGATTGGGGTTGTTAACCCTGAGCCAATCAGGGAGCCTTGGATGACCAATATAACCAGGAGATTTGAAGGGTTTGGGGCCTAGCTTTGCTGCTTCTCTCCCTTGTAAAATTGCTGTCTCTTGTACAGCTGTAAATGTTTATTGTAAACTGTTTTGTAATTTGGTTAATAAAATAAAAAAAATATATAACCAGGAGATTTGAATAAAGATTTGTACACTTTGTGTCTCTCACTGCGTCTCACACCTGTACACACACACTATAGGTGCTGGGGAAAAAAATAAGCACTACCGCAGTTAGGCGGTAGTGCGGGGGTTAATAAGAAAAAAAAACAAAAAACAAAAGGAAAAAAAAAGAAAATAAAACAGGTGTGTCAACATGACGTTCCGGCTTAGTTGGTTAAAGTACTAGCTCGCTAAATAGTGAAATTTGGGGTTCAAATCCTAGCTGTGCCTACACATCACAAAAAGATAACCAGGAGATTAAAATCCCCTCAACCGGGAAAACAACACTATAACCAAGAGATTAAAAAGAAAAAGAAAAAAAATATAACCATGAGATTAGAATCTCCTCAGTTTGAGAATTGACTCCAAGCTGGATGGCTAACAAATAAAGGGGGATGGAACCTGGCTGCTCTGCAGTTATTTCAATCCCATAAACACACACCTTCGGTGAAAGGCAGATTCAGAAAATAGATTGTCTCACATGCATTTCTCCAATCCAGGAGGAAAGAACATCAAAAGGCAATTCTGAGAGAGTGAGAGAGAAAGTGAGACAGAACTCCAGTTTTCAACGATAGCAGATACAGTTGTGACAACTTTTCACAACCCCAGCAACTTCTGTTGAAAGCTAAACTAAAGATCCAGGTGCTATGGGTGAGAGCTTGATCACACCCACTCAGGCAGCTTCTACTGTTCCAGCTTTTCAAAAATTACACAATGTTTCACAAGTCGTTTAACTTCTCAGACTGCTGGGCACCTATCCCCTCAATCTCTCTGTAAAAGAAACCGGGACAGACATTGTAAAGTCATAGCATCATCACGCTGGGCTAAGAGAATCCAAGAGCGAGCAGTTGCAGTGGAGAAAACTGATGGACTTGAGCAGTAACATAAGCAGAGACACCATTTGCAAAAGACTCAGGAGCAGACGAGTAACAAGCCAAGAGGGGTGATGGGGAAAGGTAATTTTACGTCATATTGCTCTGTCTGAAAGAATGATGAGAGCACATTCAAAACTAAATTTTCAAAAGAAAAATAGATCTTAATTATTTCAAAGATGACAACACAGAAGGAACCCATTTGCCCAATGAAGTTATGGAAATCTTAGCAAGGCGAAGGGAAACAAGCAAGGCAATAGTTGTTCTTCACATGTGGATGATGCTGGCAAGGTTAATGCTTATTGTCCACCCTAGATTGTCCTTGAGAAAGGGGTGGTGGGCACAGGGACACCCACACTGCTGTAGGGGGTGTCAGGCTTTTGACCCAGTGCCAGTGGAAGAACAGTGATCAGATTCTAATTCAGGGTGATGAGAAAAGCTCATTCAAACAACAAGCATAGGTCTGATGTGACAATATTATTATAGACGGCCCTTTAAAGGATAGCTAATTTCTGATTGGAGGTGACATCACACACATATAGAGCAGAGGGAGACTTGAATGGAGCCTCTTGCTTCAGATGTACCCCTTAAAGTTGAATATGCTAGAGGTAATAGGGTGCAGCTGGTGCTCCTGACAGCATAACACGAACAGCTTTATTATGCCCTTGATAGGGTCTGCATATGAAGTGAACAATTGAAAACATGGGCAGTTTAATGGTGGTGGTTCACAGGTGAAAGTTACTGATGAGTTGGTGGTGGGAAAAGCCATTCGGTTGAGTGACATTGCTTCTGCCAGAGGTCGGCACTGCAGAGAGTGGAGAACCTTATTTCACCCTCCAATTCGGGCAGCACGGTGGCTCAACAGTTAACACTGCTGACTCCCGGTGCCAGGGACCCAAATTTATTCCACTTTTGGGTGACTTTGTGGAGTTGGCATGTTCTCCTCATGTCTGCGTGGATTTCCTCTGGGTAATAGAAATCATAGGATCCACGGCACGGTGGCACAGTGGTGAGTACTGCTGCCTCACAGCGCCAGAGACCTGGGTTCAATTCCCGCCTCAGGCGACTGACCTTGTGGAGTTTGCATATTCTCCCAGTGTCTGCGTGGGTTTCCTCCGGGTGCTCCGGTTTCCTCCCACAGCCCAAAAAATATGCAGATTAGGTGAACTGGCCATGCTAGATTGTCCATAGTGTTAGGTGAAGGGGTAAACGTAGGGGAATGGTTCTGGGTGGGCTGCGCTTCGGCGGGTTGGTTTGGACCTGCTGGGCCGAAGGGCCTGTTTCCACACTGTAAGTAATCTAATCTAATCTACATCCCTACAATGTGGAAACAGGTCATTAAGCCTAACACAGACTCTCCGAAGAGTATCCCAACCTAGACCAATTCTCCTACCCTATTACTCCACATTTACCCCTAACTAATTCACCAAACCTACACTTTAGATTGTGGGACGAAACTGGAGCACCCGGAGTAAACCCGTGCAGACACAGGGAGAATGTGCAAACTCCACGCAGACAGTTGCCTGAAGCTGAAATCAAACCTGGGTCCCTGGCGCTGAGGCAGCAGTGCTAACCACTGATCCACCGTGCCACCTCCCACACAGTCTAAAGTTGTGCAAGTTAGGTGGATTGGCCATGAAAATGCAGAAACAGGGTAGGGGTGTAGGTCTGGGTGGAATGCTCTTCAGAGGATTGGTGTAAACAAGATGGGCTGAATGGCCTACTTCTACAAAGTAGAGATTCAATGAAACGTGTTTTGATTTAATTCTCTCCCTCCCTTTTCTTCAGCTTTGGTATCATTGCACACCTGTGTCAAGCTTTGCAAGTAATTTGTTAATTGGGAAGGTGTGTGATTTAGCAGTGGGTAAAGGTATAAAGTTAATGATGGAGAAAAAACCATTTAGTAGTGTGTACAAGCATCTCTGGATATTAAAAGAAAAACATTTTTCAGGAAGTGGGGACCACATTTTTGGGGATGGGTGACAGAGAGCACCTTATTTCCCCCTCCAACTCAATTTGAACTTAGTTCCTTCCCACTTTCCCTCCCACCCCATAATAGAGGAGTTGTTGCTGCTGCCCTGCCTTCGCGGGTCTTGCTTGAATATTGAAGTAGTTACACCACTCAAAATATCAACTTGGGTTCTCTCTCCAAAGACATTGCCAAACCTGTTGAGTTTCTCCAGTGCTTTATTGATATTAATTTCAGATTTCCAGCATCTGCAGAATGTTCCCATTGTTCAGGAATGTTCTGACCCAACTCTGAAACAGATGGGATTTGAGCCCAGTCCTTCTGGCTCAGAGGTAGGGATATTACCACAGCACCACAAGACTCTAGTATTTTGCTTTTATGTGAGTCCTTGATCATTGTTGGTTTACTTAGTCACTCAGGTGACATGACGATATTTAAGACAATGTCCAGGGCGTTTATTTTCAGGAGATGGACACCGTGGATCTGGAATGCATTATCTCCCACCCCAGCACTATTTTGATTTAGTCGCTCCCTCCATTCCTATCTGACCTTTATTTGGTTGTTGTTGCATTGCCCTGGGGGCAATCAGGTTATTTGCTGATGGGTCAAAAGAAGGCTGGTTTTTCAGGAGGTGGGCACTGCGGGGGCTGGAGTGCACTATCCTCATAGGAAGGATGATCCTGATGACCAGGGAGTCCAGAACAAAGAGTCACAGTCTAATGATACAGGGTGAACCATTTAGGACTGAACACACAACACATTATAGTCCAAAAACAAGGCCCTTCAGCCCTCCATGTCTGTGCTAACCATGATGCCATTCGAAACTAAACCCATTTGCCTGCATGTGGTCTATATCCTTCTATACCCTGTCTGAGAGAAATTTCTTCACCCAGAGAGCGGTGAATATGTGCCACATAAAATGGTTGAGGCTAAAGCATTGAACGTTTTAACGAAGGTGTTAGTTATGATTCTTAGACTTAAAGGGATCAAAGGATTTAGGGAGAAAGTGGATACAGAGGACTGAGATGGATGGTCAGCCATGATCATATTGAATGACAGAGCAGGCTTGAAGGGCCAAATGGCATACATCTGCTCCTATGTTTCTAACTCTCCCCTCCAACACTAATTCAATTTCGTCTCTTCCCTTGTTCTCCCTCCCCTTCTCGATATCCTTGTCGTCACACTGTCCCTGGTGGGGAATTGTAATTGGGTCTTTGGTTAACTTGTGGGTTATTGAAATACTTTATAAAAAAGAGAATTATCCCCAGTAGTGAAGGGGTGGAATAACTGCACAGAGACCGGTATCCCATCACCAAGTCACTCTTTACTTACACATGCACAGTCGGTGTACTCAGAACCAGTCCCCAGAGTGAGGAGCCTCTGGCCCTCCCGTTTATACCTGTCATCCAGGGCTTCCTGATCAGTCCAGGTTAACAGTCCCAATCAGGGATCTCAAACTTAACAACATCCACAAATCAACCTCCAATCGCTACAAGGGGAAAGGCCAAACCAGTGGTTGTATCAAACTCAGAGATCAAAATAAGGAGATTTTGAGAGATAGGCTGACCCCTGGATAACTAGTACTTCAATACAATGAAACAAATGGTCTCTTTCTGTGCTGTAAGATTCTGTGATGCTACAAAATAAGATCTTCGCTCAGCCAAGGCTGTAATGCACAGCGAGCTCTCGGATGTTAGTTTTTTTGGGTTTAATGTATGGGTGGTTGGAGACTGCATGTCAAACAAACTCTACTGTCCCTCCCTTTCCCTGCTCACTCATCTCTCTCTACCCCGGAGGCAGGAGGTATCATGGACTAGTGCCAAAGCAGTTTCACATGCAAATCCATGGAACGTTAGACAAAAGCAGATGGGACTTGCACAGACGTGCTTCAGTGCAACCTGAGAGCAGCCTGAGGGGAGAGTGAGGGAAAACCTGTAGAGACAGGGCTCAGTTGCTGTGTGATAGTCTTGTTTGTGAGAGACAGACACGAGGGAGTTAGGCCAGTAGAGACAAGCCTTCACATTGGCTACTGCCACTCCAACTAACTGCACATTCTCTTTTTTTAGTTCCCTCTTCTGAATTAATCAGCTTATGAAACACAACAGGAGAAAAGAGTAACTGTCCCACCAAGACAATCCATCGGTGATCTCCCCATCTTCCCCTATAATTCTAGACCCACTCCGTCCACCAGCACTACCAATCTCCCGAGTTGAAATGAAACAAAGAGAAAAATAAATATTATCGAATCTGAGAGCGAGAAGGAGGCCATTTGACCCATTGTGTCTCTACCAGCTTTTGAAAGAACTATCTGATTAGTCTGATTTTCCCTACCCTTTTCCTGTTGCCTAAAATCATTTCCTTTTCAAGGATGTATGCAATTCTCTTTTCAAAAGTAAGACTAAAACCAACAGGCACTTCACCATCGGTGACTGTGTCTTCAGCTTCTAAAGCTCTGAAATTTCCTCCCTAAACCTCTCTGCCTCTGTCCCCACCTTCAAAACGTTCCTTAAAATACAACTCTCTGACTAAATTAACTTGTCCCAAAATCTCCTTTTGGGGATCATTGCCAAAATGAACTTTATGCATTGCTTTGTGTTGCTTTTCAATGTTAATGAGTTGCTCTTGAACTTGTTGTACAGGGGTTTGGTTAGACCGAACATTGGTATTAAAATATTCTTGCCATGAAGAAAGGGTGAAATGAAGGTTAATCAAACTTGTTCCCAAGATGGTGCAGCTGTCTTTGAAAACAGATTGAGCAAAATGGGCTTGTATTCTTTAGAATTTCAAAGAATCAGGGGCGATTTAATTAAATCTCACAAAATACTTAAAGGAGTAGTCAGGGTAGAATGCAGGTAAGGGGTTTCACTGGTTGACCAGTCCAGAACTGGTTGCCCAACATAAAAACAAAGGAATTGTTATTTAGATCACAGACACAGAGTCATCCATCACGGAAGCAGACTCTTCATCCATGCTGACTAGGTTTCCTAAACTGAACTCGTCCCAATTGCCTGCATTTAGCCCAAATCCCTCTAAGAGTTTCCTAGAGAGAGTCATGAACATAGGCCAGTCAATCACACAAACCAGCCCTCCATCCACTGACTCCATCTACACTCCCTGCTGCTTCAGGAAAGCAACCATCATCCAAGACCCCTCCCACCCCAGTTTACTCTCCTCCACCCTCTTCAAACTGGCAGAAGATATAAAAGTTTAAATAAGTGTACGAACAGTTTCAAGAACAACTTCTTCCCCGCTATTATCAGACTTTGAAGAGAACCTCTCAAATATTAATGTTGATCTCTCTCTCTGCACCTTCTCTGCAGCCGTTATACTGTATTCTGTTACCCTGATGCACTTTGTGTGGTATGATCTGCCTATAGAGCACACAAAACACCACTTTTCACTGTATCTCAGTACATGTGACAAAAATAATTCAAACTCAAAACGAGGAGAGTTTATTTTTATTAGAGGGTTGACAAACTTTGGAATCCTGTCCTACAGAGTGCTGTGGAAACTCTGTTTTTGAATATGTTTAGGATAGAGATTGATAGATTTCGGACTATCAGTGGTGCACACAGTTTTGGGAATTGGGTAGGTAAAAGCTATTGAAATGTTTGGTCAACCATGATCATATTAGATGACAGGGCTATCTTGATGGATTAAACAGCCTACACCTGTTCCCACATTGCTGGGCTCTTTCCACTGTTCATGCAGAATGTTCCATATCACAACAACCTAGCAATACAAGAGTAAGCCATTCAGCCCCTTGAGCCTGTTCCACCATTCATGAGTCCATGGCTGATCTGTGACCTAACTGTATATACCTGCCTTTGGTCCATATCCCTTAATACATTTGTTTAACAAAACATTATCTGTCTCAGATTTGACATTAACAACTGATCCAGCATCCTGTGTCAATTGTGGAAGAAAGTTCCAAGTATCCACCACCCTTTGTATTTAGAAATACTTCCTAACATCTCTCCTGAATTTTTTTTAAGATTAGATTAGATTCCCCTACAGTGTGGAAACAGGCCCTTCGGCCCAACAAGTCCACACCGACCCTCTGAAGAGTAACCCACCCAGACACATCTCCCTCTGACTAATGTAGTTAACACTATGGGTAATTTAGAATGGCCAATTCACCTGACCTACACATCTTTGGACTGACCTGCATGTCTTTGGATATAGTCTAGCCCTGATTTTTAGACTAAGATCCTTAGTTCTAGAATCTACCCAGCCTTTTCCTGCCAATATCTTGAAAACTTCAATCAAATCCCCCTTTAACCTTCTAAATTCTAGAGAAAAACAGGCCTAATTTGATCATCTGTCCTCAACATAACTCTTGAAGTCCAGGTATCATTCTTGTGGGCCTATAATGTACTCCTCCCAAGGCCAGTATATCCTTGTTAAAGTGTTGTGCCCAGATCTGATCATAGTACACCAAATGACTACCTGGTCCACTCCCCCCAACAACTCACCCTCCTGTCCTGGCACCTTCCCCTGCCACCACAGGAACTGTAAAACCTGCGCCCACACCTCCTCCCTCACCTCCATCCAAGGCCACAAAGGAGCCTTCCACATCCAAAGTTTCACCTGCACATCCACCAATATCATTTATTGTATCCGTTGCTCCCGATGCGGTCTCCTCTACATTGGGGAGACTGGACGCCTCCTAGCAGAGCGCTTTAGGGAACATCTCCGGGACACCCGCACCAATCAACCCCACCACCCTGTGGCCCAACATTTCAACTCCCCCTCCCACTCAGCCAAGGACATGGAGGTCCTGGGCCTCCTTCACCGCCACTCCCTCACCACCCGAAGCCTGGAGGAAGAACGCCTCATCTTCTGCCTCGAACACTTCAACCCCAGGGCATCAATTTGGACTTCACCAGTTTCCTCATTTCCTCTTCCCCCACCTTACCCCAGTTCCAACCTTCCAGCTCAGCACTGTCCTCATGACTGTCCTACCTGCCAATCTCTCTTCTCACCTATCCGCTTCACCCTCCTCTCTGACCCATCATCTCCATCCCCACCCCATCCACTTATTGTACTCTTTGCTAACTTCCCCCACCCTTCTCTCTGACCTATCACCTCCTGACGAAGGGCTTTTGCCCAAAACATTGATTTTCCTGCTCCTCGGATGCTGCCTGACCTGCTGTGCTTTTCCAGCACTACTCTGATCTAAACTCTGGTTTCCAGCATCTGCAATCCTCACTTTTGCATAGTACTCCAAGTGGGGTCTAACCAGGGTTTTGTATATCTGCAGCATCACTTCTGCACCTCTTGCACTCCACTCCTCTAGATATAAAGGGCAGCATTCCACTAGTTTTCTTGATTATTTCCTGCACCTGTTTGTAGTATTTTAAATATCTCTGGACCGGACCCCCAATTCTCTTTGAAAAGCTATTGCATTTAACTTTGTACCATATGGCAAATACCCTGATCTATCCTTTATCAGTCCAAAATAGATGATCTCACACTTGCCTATGTTGAAATCCATTTGCCACAGTTTTGCCCATTCATTTAATCTATTAATATCCCTTTGTAATTTTATGCTATCATCTAGGTGCCTATAATGCCACCTAACTTCATGTCATCAGCAATTTGAGTAAAGAGGAACCTCGATTATGTGACATTCGATTATCCAAAATTTGAATTATCCAACAAGATCGCAAGGTCCCGATGCTCAGTTAAACTATGTTATCCAAAATTCGATTAACCAAATGAAATACTCCCCGGCCGTGTCCTTTGGATAATTGAGGGTCCTTTGCATATGACTTTCAATGCCATTATCCAAGTCACTAATTAATAATGTGAATAACTGAAGCCCTAACAACAGAGCCTTGTGGGACACCACTGGTCAAAAGTGGCTACTTTGGGTACCTGCCCATTGTCCCTATTTTCTGTCACCTGCCACTCAAACAATTTCCCAGCCAAGTCAGTAATCTGCCTCAATTCTATGGGCTTCCATCTTAGTTAACAGTCCCTTATGTGGGACTTTATCAACTGCCCCGTCAAACTAAGAAAATATCAGAAATTCATGCCCACTACATTTTCCCCTCCTAGATTCCACACTAGCTGTGAGACTTGAGCAAATGAACCACTCGTCTGTAAACACAGGCATCTTTGCCAGTAAAGTCTGACTGAGATCCTGGGAAGAAGAGTAAATTCCGTCAGCATGAACTGCATCAGACAAAATATAAGGAGATTGAAACATGGGTTTGAATACAGAAGCAATACTTGGCATAATGCCAAGCTTTGACTTTTAAGGTTGTCGGAGTGGGGCGAAGTATAATTTGACTTCAGCTTTTGCAAAGGAATATGTTAGGCTGCTCAGAAGTGAAATGGATCTTTGCATCCATCTGATGACAATGCATGAGATAGAATGAGAGTTCAAAAAGTCTGGGAAAGGAGAAATATTTTCAGGCCAGAAATAAGCCATTCAGCCCAACAATCCCAGTGTCTATGCTTTGCATTAGCCTCTTCCCATCCACCTTCATCTAACCCCATGGGGAAACACTGGTCATAATTATAATGATAAAATTGCAAACATCCCAAATTTTTGTCAGACTAAGTAATGGGTTGCTTTCATTTGTTAGATAGTGCTCGAGTTGTTAGTTTTAATTTTTTCAACGTATTTATTCAGGGGACATGTGTCACTGGCAAGGTCAACATTTGTTCGCAATCTGTAAATGCCCTTGAGAAAGTGGTGCCAAGATGCTTTCTTGAACTTGAATCCCTGCCACAGTGCTGTTAGGGAGGGAGTTGGGTGGTTGATAGGGAAAAAGAAGCAAAGTCCTATGGACTGGAAATCTCAAACAAACACAGAATACTGGAGAAACTCAGCAGGTCTAGCAGCCTCTGTGAGGAGAGAAATTAGGTTACTGTTGAGTTCAGTATAACTTGTTTTTCAGAAATTCTGTGAGAGGGGTCAGGGAGTTAGATGGGGTTGGGTGTGAGAGAGGGTGGGGAGTTGGATGGGGCACGGTGTGGGTGAGAGGGTTGGGAGTTGGATGGGGTACGGTGTAGGTGAGAGGGTGGGGAGTTGGATGGTGTACAGTGTGTGTGAGAGAGTGGGGAGTTGAACGGGGTAGGGTGTGGGTATGAGGGTGGGGAGTTGGTTGGGATACAGTGTGTGTATGAGGCTGGAGAGTTGGATGGGGTACAGTGTCCTCACTTCTGCCTAGTTGCATAGGGTACAGTGAGGGTGGGGAGTTGAATGGGGTAGGGTGTGGGTATGACGGTGGGGAGTTGAATGGGGTACAGTGTGCGCGAGGGTGGAGAGTTGGATGGGGTATGGTGTGTGTGAAAGGGTGGGGAGTTGGAAACATTACAGTGTCTCCCTAGACTTGGTCTACAGGAAGTATCTTGGGACCGAGTGATGAGGGTGGTCATTCTTTGGTGATCCTGAGGCAACGGCCTGTCAAAATTCAAATATCACTTTCCTTGCTTTTTAAAATAGATTAAAATCCAGTAAATTATGAAAGTGCTTGAAATAAACACATCACCACACTGTCAATTTTAGAATACAGCATTTTCTGCAGAACCTTGCCAACAATGCTATTCACTCCCTGCCTTCAACAGTCAGTAGGAGGTTTTATTGCCTTTAGCAAATAAATATTCCAATATCAAAAAAGGACAATGATCAAGGAACAATTTGTTTCTACTTGTCGGTTTGTCTTGTGTTTCTGTTCTTTTTAAGATGATGCTGCTAATTTTCTAGGTTACAATGTGGGAAGAGTTATCTAACGCAGGTGAAAAGTTTGGAACTTAGAGAAGTGAGAGAATGATGGTTTTCTTTTGGTCTGACTGACCCTGTAAAAGTTGAGAGTGTGTTGCCAGAAAAGCACGGAAGGTCAGGCAGCATCCGAGAAACAGGAGAATTGATATATCGGGCAGGAGCCCTCCATTCCTGCTGTGTTTTTCCAGCAATACACTCTCAACTTTGATCTCCAGCATCTGCATAGAACATAGAACATTACAGCGCAGTACAGGCCCTTTGGCCCTTGATGTTGCGCCGACCTGTCATACCAATCTGAAGCCCATCTAACCTACACTATTCCATGTACGTCCATATGCTTGTCCAATGACAACTTAAATGTACTTAAAGTTGGCGAATCTACTACCGTTGCAGGCAAAGCATTCCATACCCTTACTACTCTCTGAGCAGATCTCACTGTGTTCTCTCTGGCCCTGTAAAAGGCTGGAGATAGAGTTAGCTAATGGGGTCAAGATTCAGGTTAACCATGATTTCATTTAATAATCAAACATCTGTCAAACGTACACTCTCCACCATCTAGAAGTTACCACCTCCTGAGTTCTCCTCCAAATTATACATCAACCTGATTTGGAGATCTATTGGCTGTTCCTTCATTGCCACTGAGTAAGAGTCCTATCTAACAGCATTGTGGGAGAACCTATATCGCAAGGCCTTTAGCCTTTAATTAGACCCTATTGTCCCTTCTCTTTAATTACATCTCACTACGCCTTCTCTAGGGCAACTAAGAATCTGGAATAAATGGCAGCTAGCCAATGATGTTACTTTGCTCTTTTGTAGGATAAAGACATTATTGACAAGGTCAGCAGATGCTGCCCATCCCTGTTTGAAACCAAATGGCTAAATAAGCAATTTTAGACCATCAAAGTTAAATGTAGGCCAGACCGGGTAAGGATGGTTGGTTTCTTCCCCTTAGGGACATTAGTGAACCAGATGTTTTTTTTAAAAACAGAAAGTAATGATAAGTCTTCAGGCCGTCATTACTGAGACGAGCTTTCAATTCCAGATTTTAGGTTTTGAAATCAAACAATATTAGCTGCTTTGTGGGATTTGAACCTACATTCTCCCAGTTCCTGATTTACCCCAAATTCAGATATTATGTCACTATCTCCCCTGTCCATGTTCTGTACATGATTAAAAAGCAAATTAGACTCAACATGGTGATTGCCTTACATCTATTCGTTATATTTCCATGTATGTCTTTCCCCTCCAAGACAATATGAAATATTTTAGGAGAGTCTATAACAAATAGAGTCAAATTTGACAATGAAAGTATAATTACCGATCTATGTTTAGAAAACATGATAACTTATTTAAGCACAGACTCCTATAACTAGCAGTATGATAAATGAGTTTCCATAGAAATGTTGGGTGAGTGATAGGCTTGTCAACTGAAAGATGGTACCTCCAACCGTTCAGTATTCCCTCCGTACAGCACTGTGTTCAGGTATCTGCAGTGGGAGTTGAGCCCACAAACTTCTTTGTATTGAAATAATGGCAGCATTTCCAAAGCACTTGGTTGCCTATATAAAACACTTTAGGATGTACCAAGGTCAAGAAAAATGCAACAAAATACAAATCATTTTGCCTTTCTGAATTAGACACAAACACACTTCAATTAGACACAGTTCACATTAAAAGGTTGATCCCAGTGGCAAAATAAAGCAATCAGAAAATCTAAGAATGAGAGATAGAAACAGAAAAGCACATGTTCAGAGTGTGAGAAAGCAATTTTCTGTGGAATTCGCCACCCCAGGGTGTGGTGGCACATTGAGTAAATTTAAGGAGGACACAGAAAGACTTTTAAATAGTAACGGGTTGAAGAGATATGGAGAACAGGCAGGACAGTGGAGCTAGGCCGAGAGGAGATCAGCTATGATCGTATCAAGGAGCTGAACGGCCTACTCCTGCTCCTAGTTTTTATGTATTTACATAGACACAGACTAACTGGAAGAAGCACAAACCCAGGCCCACACAGATAAGAATGATGTAAGAAGCCCACACACTAACATATAGTGACAGATGCTGATAGAGAAGCGCTCAAACATGGATAGAGAGAGAGAGAGAGAGAGAGAGAGAGAGAGCGCGAGAACTGCACAATTAGAGCTCCACACGGATCGACAGTAACTGTGTGTGTGTGTGTGTCAGAGAGACAGAGAGAGAGAGAAAGAGATAGACAGAGAGCAAAAGAGATACAGCAGGTAGAGACATACATCTAAGTAAACTGTTCTGTATATGCACTTTGGGATATATACAAAAATAGTGAATTATATTTATGTACATTGTGGAGGTACTGGTGTTGGACTGGGGTGGGCAAAGTCAGAAGTCACATGACACCAAGTTATAGTCCAACAGGTTTATTTGAAATCACCAGCTTTCAGAAAATAGAGAGGAATATTGGAAATGAAAGATCAGACAGACAGGGATACCCAGACTGGTACTTTAATATTAACTTAAAAATTCTAAATGGTTACCACACCTGCCACTCTTGTTAGCGAATGTTCATGTAAGCAGATTTATTTGTGCAGCTGTACTTGCTATTTATATACATTACCTACCGTTGCTGAGCAGAATGCTATTCAATATTTTCCAGGAAATGACACTCATTTGGAACATCCCTGTTGTTTATGAAGTGAGGCCAAGAAGAAGCAGTGTGTATTTTATTGTTCAGCTCTGGGTTCTGACCCTGTAACCAGCTGGAATTGGAACAGGGTAGAACGAATTCAAAAAAAAAAGGAGAGTTCAGCATTTTGGGCTGGTGCTTGCCAATCCTGAGAATCAATCTCATGGATACTGTTGTGAGTAAAACCAAGGAGAAGATTGTAGGGACATTACAACAAGATGGTGCTATTCTTTCATTTGCTTTGAACAATCCTGTCTAGATTACACAAGATATTGGAATTGGTGGGAACAAAGACCGTTTGATTCACTATCAAGAATAATTCAGACCACTTCATAGTTGATCTAGATTGGCACGTACACTATGAGGATGGGCCTATTGGGCGACTGATAGAGGGAACACGTGGGGACCATGTGAGAACACTCTCAGCAATGGATTTGATTAAAAACAAAGTTAGATTTAAAGAAGAAGAGAAAGATGGCAATGTGGAAACCTTTACTGAAGTGAGTGACAGATACAGATCAGGACACCAGATCTCTTATGACCTCTTGAGAAGGCAAATAATGTAACACATCAAATAAAAGATGGTGCTTCCAACAGTTCAGCGTTCCCTCAGTGCAGTACTGTAGGGTCAGCCAAGATTTTGTGTTCCAGTAACTGCAGTGCCAATTTCCAGAGCCTAGGACAGC
Source organism: Hemiscyllium ocellatum (assembly GCF_020745735.1). NCBI lineage: Eukaryota > Metazoa > Chordata > Chondrichthyes > Orectolobiformes > Hemiscylliidae > Hemiscyllium > Hemiscyllium ocellatum. The sequence continues at coordinate 7,029,551 of NC_083426.1, read as the reverse complement.
TGAAAGTAAGTGGTCTGACAAATAAAATCTGAGATGGGTGAGAGCCCTGAATTGGAAGGGTTTTGGGATGTTGGAGGGTTGCAGGGTTGGGAGAGGTCACACAGTAAAAGGTGGAGCAAAGCTCTTAATATGCATGACCTATTGTTGCTGAACAGAATGCAATTCAATATTTTCCAGGAGTTTGAAAAGAAAGATGAGAATTATAAAATTCAGGCATTGCCAAACTGGGAGCCAATGAATGTCTCTAAGCACTGAAACAACAAGTCATCAGAAGCTTGGAGTGAGTTAGGATAGGGGCGGCAGAATTTCGGATGAGCTCATGTTTCTGCATTGTAAAGCTGGCCAGAGTGAGTATCACTGTAGCCCAGGTTAGAAGTAACAAAAGTATGCATGAGGGTTTTTAATAGAGTCCTCTGCCAAATGGCCCACACAAGATTACAACATATATACACAGAGAAAAGAATGAAGGCAAAGAGTACTAGATTTGAGTGAATCCTTCCCTTCCCATCTATGAACAGGAATTGGCACAGCAACATATGTGAAGGCAATCAATGCCAGATGTAGATAACTTTCCAGATTGTGTGGTGAACTGTACCTTCCTTAGTCTCAGAGGGCAGCCAACTGGGAATCACAGCAATCTGAGGGAATGAAATGCAGTCATAAATTTCCAAACTCTCCCTGAAATGGTTTTATCCGTTCAGAAGACCGGAGATGATTTGAAATGATATTCCACTGACAGGATGCAGAAACCCTCATCATTGAGTACAAGCCTGGATTCAATTAAAAGCAATATTTTTTTAACTTCACTCCACAAAGACATATGGGTCTGGAAAGTCCCAGATACAGTGCCATTTCCGTATTCGATGCTGTCCAATAGAAATTATTGGCGAGCCATATGCACTAATTTTAGCAGAAACTGCTGCACACAATACAAGTAAATGTACTTCCCATGTGTATATTTACTGAATTTCCCACATGTATGTTTACTGAATAAACATTTATCACCATTCAGAATCCAAGGAAGTAAAACTTTCACAATGAAAATGCTCTCACACCCTAACAGTCATCCAAACTTTTTATACTAACAAATGGACAAATAGGTAACAATTTATGTGTTTTTAAAGAATATCAGAAATTCAATTAAATACATCTTGATCCCCAATTTGCCACCTGTGGCTTTTTGTTTATTCATTCAGGGGATGTGGGTGTCACTGTCTGGACCAGCATTTATTGCCCGTCTCTATTTGCCCTTGTAAAGGTGGTCGTGGGCTGCCTTTTTGAATGGCTGCAGTCCACTTGCTATGAACACTCACAGTGCTTTTAGCAATGGAATTCCAGGATTTCGGCCCAGCGATACTGAAGGAATGCATTTCCAAATGCATGGAGGGGAATTTGCAAGGGGCAGTATTCCCAAATACCTGCTGCCCTTATCCTTCTGGATGGAAGTGGTTGTGGGTTTGGAGTGCTCTCTCTAATGAGAGTTGGAAAATTTCTGAACTGCATCTTGTAGATAGTAAACACTGCTGTTACTAAACGTCAAGAGTGAAGGGAGTGGGTGCTTGTGGACATAGTACCAATCAAAAGGGTTGCTTTGCTTTTTGAATGTTGCTGGAGCTGTACAAATTTATTAGTTAACTGGAAAACATCGTAGGGTTGGAATATAGATGCAATCTACATGAATTTCTTTCTTTATTCACTTGTGGGATTAGCGTATCATTTATTGCTCTAATTGCCCTGAAGAAAGTGATGGTGAGCTGCCTCCTTGAACTGCTGCAGTCCAATTAGTCTCAGAACATGAGGATCTTTTTTTAAAATTCATATTTAGGATGTAGGCCTTAGTTGCTTAGCTCTGTGGGCCATTCATTGTTGATGTGGGACTGTAAGGAAAACGTGAAGACTGCAGATGCTGGAGATCAGAGTCAAAGAGTGTGTTGCTGGAAAAGCACAGCAGGTCAGGCAGCATTCGAGGAGCAGGAGAATCGACGTTTCGGGCACAAGCCCTTCATCAGGATTGGGGTGAGGTGGGGATGTGGGGCTGTAGTCAAGTATAGGCAAGACAGGGTTAAGAAATAGTAATTCCTTGCTAACATGCAACAATAATGCAGTTGGAATTTAATGACAATCTAAGAATTTTGTAGTTACCTTGCCTGATATAACAGCAAGCTGCAATCATAAAACCGACCTGCCTTAAAGTGTTTAAAGTCTCCAGGGTGTTTCACAGGAGGCATTACCCGACAGCATTCGACACTGAGCCACATGTGATGATGACAGGTGACCGATAGATTGGTCAAGAAGTAAATTTTCAGCTGAGTCTGAAAATGAGCAAAGTGTTATGGAGGGAATTCAAAGACGTAGGTCTGAAGTAATGATCACTCAGCAAGAGTAACCAAAGGAGTGCTAAAGGAAAATTTGAATTTGAAGAGTACAGAAATCACAGAGTTGTTAAAGGTTATGAAGATAGAGAGGAGTATTACACAAATTCTTCCATCTTTTTAAGTTTCAATGATATTAATCTGTTGTCAAATTGCCAGTAGTAGAACTTAAATCAAGATTTAGCTACACCATTGACCACCTTAATGGATTCAGTGACATAACAGGTGACTTGACTGATAACTTTGTCACAAAGCTTTGAACCTATTGAAGGAAGAAGGGAAAGAAAGCTCTCAAAATAAGTTATCAATATATGGGTTTGTGCGGCTTATCTATAAGAGTCTAAGGTGTAGTCTAATGTGGTCATCCAACCATCACAACATCATCGCACAAATGGGGGATGCTTTATGTTTGAGATAGAAGTTGGTTTGTTACTTGCGGCTCACAGTTTGATCTAAGCATAGGTTGTTGGAAAGCTTACTGGACCAAGTTTGCACTTCAAAAAAAGATTAAAACAACTTTCTTTTGATGTACAGGAGGTAGTGGTGTAGTGCAGTGTCTGAATGAAACATTCAAATCCAATCCAGGGACGCGAGTACATAATTCAACCTAAAATGTCAGTACTGCACTGAAGGAGATCTGCGCTGTCAGAGGTACCTGTTTTTGCATGAGGCTACAGTCCTACATCTCTTCTCAAATGAATGCAGAATTAATCCTGCCACAATTTTGGCATGGTGACTCAGTGGTTAGCACTGCTGCCTTACAGTGGCAGGGACTCAGGTTCGATTCCAGCCTCGGGGTGACTGTCTGTGTGGAGTTTGCACATTCTCCCTGTGTCTGCATGGGTTTCCTCTGGGTGCTCCAATTTCCTCCCACAATCCAAAGATGTGCAAGTTAGGTGAATTGCTGAAAATGTGTTGCTGGAAAAGTGCAGCAGGTCAGGCAGCATCCAAGGAACAGGAGATTCGACGTTTCGGGCATAAGCCCTTCTTCAGGATTCCTGACACGGGGAGAATGTGCAAACTCCACACAGAGAGTCGCCCAAGGTTGGGAATCGAACCCGGGTCCCTGGAGCCTTGAGACAGCAGCGCTAATGACTGAGCCACCATGCTGCCCTCTTAGAGTATTCAATTAAACTATTACTTAATTTGCTCATATGATGTGAATGTTGTTTGAAAGAGTATAGCCAGCATTGATTGTCCATCCAGAACTGAGAAGGTGATGGTGAGCAGCCTTCATGAACTGGTGCAGTCCATATGTTGCAAATGTGTTGCTGGTCAAAGCACAGCAGGTTAGGCAGCATCTCAGGAATAGAGAATTCGACGTTTCGAGCATAAGCCCTTCATCAGGAATAAGAGAGAGAGAGCCAAGCCGGCTAAGATAAAAGGTAGGGAGGAGGGACTAGGGGGAGGGGCGATGGAGGTGGGATAGGTGGAAGGAGGTCAAGGTGAGGGTGATAGGCCGGAGTGGGGTGGGGGCGGAGAGGTCAGGAAGAGGATTGCAGGTTAGGAGGGCGGTGCTGAGTTGAGGGAACCGACTGAGACAAGGTGGGGGGAGGGGAAATGAGGAAGCTGGTCCGTGTGGGATCAGTCGGTTCCTTAGGCAGGTGCTGAGGAAGGAGATGTGGCTGTGGTAACGGGTCTGTTTGAGAACGTGGCTGAAGAGCTTCTGTGCAGAGGAGATGACCTGGGGGGTGCAGTGAGAGAGGGACTCACTGAAATCCTTGTAGAGGGAGGAAGAGAGCTTCTTCAAGGAAGGCATCCTTGTAAGAGGATTCGCAGTAGGTTAAAATCTTCGAGTAAAAAATGAGGTCTGCAGATGCTGGAGATCACAGCTGCAAATGTGTTGCTGGTCAAAGCACAGCAGGTTAGGCAGCATCTCAGGAATAGAGAATTCGACGTTTCGAGCATAAGCCCTTCATCAGGAATAAGAGAGAGAGAGCCAAGCCGGCTAAGATAAAAGGTAGGGAGGAGGGACTAGGGGGAGGGGCGATGGAGGTGGGATAGGTGGAAGGAGGTCAAGGTGAGGGTGATAGGCCGGAGTGGGGTGGGGGCGGAGTTGTCAATACCCCCTTGGTACTTTTAAGAAAACTGTTCCTCGATTTTGATTCAATAACAGTTGAAGGAAAGTGGTGTAGTTCCCATTAAAGTTTATCAGACTGATCTGCATTTAAATTCCATTTGCCCATCAGGTTTTCATAACTGACAAAATCCAATAACTTTCAGTTTTGGAATTCTCAATCACCTCCCCCCTCTCCCCCCCCTCCCCCCCCCCCCCCCACAGTTGCGTCAGTATCTTTTTGAAGGAAAAAGTTTCAGTTGTGTCTTAGAGTAAAAAATGAGGTCTGCAGATGCTGGAGATCACAGCTGAAAATGTGTTGCTGGTTAAAGCACAGCAGGTTAGGCAGCATCTCAGGAATAGGGAATTCGACGTTTCGAGCATAAGCCCTTCATCAGTTGTGTCTTATCCAACATATGAACAAGTGCTTCCTAAAAGCAACCTGGAATGGCCTAATTTTAAGGTAATGATCTCGTGGTCCCAAAAATATCCCCCAAAAGAAATGCATACAAACACAGAAACACGCACACACTCACCATAAAATAAAGCAAGGAATTTGATCATTCTACACATTAAGCCTGCTTTGCCATTCCATCCTGGCTAATATATTTCTCAACCCCATTCTCCCGCCTTCTTGTTGTAACTTTTGATCCCTTTACTAATTAAGAACCTATGTATCTCTATCTTAAAGACTTGGCCTCAATGACTTGGCCTCCACTATCTTCTGCAATGCTGAATTTCACAGATTCACAGCGCCTGGCTGAAGAAATTCTTCCTTATCTCATTTCTAAAGGGTCATGACTTCACTGTGATGTTGAGTCCTTGGGTCCTAGTCCCTCCTACTATTGGAAATATCTTCTCCACGTCCACTCTATCCAGGCCTTTCAGTATTCTGTAAGTTTCAATCAGATCCCCCCCCTATCTTTCTAAACCCCATCCAAGGCCAGCATATCCTTCCTTTGATATGGGGCACAAAACTGCTCCCAATATTCCAAACAGGATCTGATCAGAGCCTTATACCGCCTCAGCAGTACATCTCTGCTCTCATATTTTAGCCTCTCAAAACAAATGCTAACATTGGATCTGTTGGAAATGCTGAACCTGTGGCTGTGGGTTAACCTCAAGAGAATCCTGACCTATGACTCCTAAGTCCCATTGTATTTCAGATTTCTGAAGCTTTTCCTTGCCTCTATTCCTCCAACCAGAGTGCATAACCTACTCACTCTCCCATCCTGACCCAGTCCTTCTGCAGCCTCCCTGCTTCCTCAACAGTACCTATCCCTTCTCTGTGGGTTGTGCTCATGAGTTCTCTAACCCAGGGGAGTTATGAAGCCTCAAATGTTAATATCAGTCATGATCATGAACTGACAATGGCCAGGTTCCTCCGAATGTACCTCCTCCAAAACCATTTCCTTTGCACCCTGGGCAATGGGGATGAACTTCAATCTTTCCAAGTCCAGAACAAATTGCCAGCAAACATTGAATAAAAATGCAGGCTGATGTCAAACATATGAAAAGCTTTGCTTTTTTAAAAAAAAAATAAAAGGTTACGTTTAATTTGAACAATATTTAAACTAATTTAATCCTGCCTAAGGCAAGGTTGACCCAGTGCCATAGAGTCACAAAGTTGTATAGCATGGAGACAGATCCTTCAGTCCAGCTCATCCATGCTGACCAGATATCCTAATTAATCTCATCCCATTAGCCAGCATTTGGCCCACATCCCTCTAAACACTTCCTATTCATATACCCATCCAGATGCCTTTTAAGTGTTGGAATTCTACCAGTCTCCACCACTTCCTCTGCCAGCTAATTCCATACACGCACCACCCTCTGAATGAAAAAGTTGCCAATTAGGTCCCTTTTAAAGTTTTCCCCTCTCACCTTAAACCTGTGCCCTCCTGTGGACTCCCTTACCCTGGATACAGATCTTGGCTATTTACCCTATTCAGGCCCCTCATGATTTTTTTTAAGATTACTTACAGTGTGGAAACAGGCCCTTCGGCCCAACATTTTATAAACCTCTACAGGGTCACCCCTCAGTGAATGGGTTGTGTGGACTGAGACAAGAGCAGGCCAAATGCAAGTCATCCTGAAGGTTGTAGTAATGAATGCCCAATCTCTCAATTACAAACATGATATATTTGATTAATTCTGCACAGCCGTCTGCAGTACAAATCCCAAATTACAGATTGCTGCTGCTGTGTGTTTCTTTTATTGTTTTACACACAAATTATTCTCTTGATGCAACAGATGACTGTAGGGTTCTGAGTAATACATTAGTGTGGAATGTGTCTTAACTTTCCCACTGCTTTAGGCAATGGAGTGAGAGGGGGAAATGGACATCTGAATGAAAATAGGATCAAGAAATAATAGGTTACGATCAACACACACAACTTATGCACAAATCAGTCAGGAACTTGCAACAAGAAAAAGATATCCCGTGAAATGTTAACCACCACAAATTGTTGGTTAATTTGCACTGCTACACCATCCGCTGCATGTAAATAGCATCTCACTCGACCTCCCTGAGAGTTTCTTCAAGTTGTTGCATGCGAACATTAATTACCCGTCAAACGCACCAGAATTTCAGTCTAGTAATTAAAAACACAGGTCCCCTTTTAATAATGTGATTATTGTTAATTACCGTCAGCCAAACTCTCCTGCCCAGAAAGAGCATGGTTGTAAGTGTGGAGATTCACTCCCCAAGGATTTGAACTTTATGGGGAGATTTTCAAAATGACCAATTTCAAAAGTTATTTTTCTTGGTTTTCTTTACTGTTTCTTTTTTCCTCTCTCTCTTTATCCAATCATTTCTCCCTCCCCCTCTATTTTATTTCATGATTTGTCAGGAATTCTTCTTGTTCTCAGTCTGACCTCTCTATTTCTCAATTTTTGATTTCAATTTTCAATAAAGGAGACTGATTTTGGTATTGATGGGTCAACAGTCCCATGGTTTTCACCACACTATTGTATTCTCACACTTTCAACAAATGTTTGGAGGATACTTTTTAAAGAGTAAACGTGACCAGTCAAGGTTCCCCAGGCGAGATACCCCCGTTTGAGTAAAACCAAGGCCATGATTCAGCGTCAGTAATGGCTCAGTGGGTCGCGCTCTTGCCAGCAGAGGAGGGGTGCTACACAGAGAGAAGCTATCTTTCTGATGAAACCTTAAATCGTCTTTTCTGTAAAAGATCCCACACACTCTCTGGAGAAGACTTATTCTGACCTATATTTATTCCATGACTGCCATCACTAACACATACTTTCCTGTGATTTTTAAGAAGATTTGTAGCTCAGGTTGAGGTTCAGGTTGTAAGTTTGCTCAATGAGCAGGAAGGCTTGTTTTCAGACGTTTCATCACCATGCTAGGTAACATCATCAGTGAGCCTCTGGCGAAGCACGGGTGTTCTGTCCTGCTTTCTATGTATGTGGCTTGGTCTGTTATGGTGGGTAATATCATTTCTGGTTATTTTTCTCAGAGGATGGTAGATGGGGTCCAAATTGATGTGCTAATTGATGGAGTCCCAATTCTATCAATAAACACATTAATTTGGACCCCATCTACCACCCTCTGAGAAAAATAGCCAGAAATGATATCGCCCACCTTAACAGACCAAGACACATACATAGAAAGCAGGACAAAACACCCATGCTTCGTCAGAGGCTCACCGATGATGTTACCGAGCATGGTGATGAAACGTCTGAAAATAAACCTTGCTGCTCAGTGAGCAAACTTACTGCCTGAACATACTTTCTGATTTTTGTGGATCCTTATTGCACATAAATTGATTGCCAAATTTCCTTCATCACACTATGAAGACTATTAGACCATAAGAAACAGAAACAGGAGTAGGCCATTCAGCCCCTCAAGCCTGCTTCACCATTCAATAGGATCACAGCTGATCCGACATTCCTCACACCCACCTTCCTGCATTTTCCCTGTTATCCTTGGATTCCCCAGACTAATCTAAAATCTAGCTTGCCCGTCCTTAAATATGCACAAGAAATGCTTCAACGACAGTAAAATGTTTTGCGATCTCCTGAGATTGTGAAAAGAGCAATATAAATGCTTATTAAATTCTGGACCCCAGCAAGATCTTGGTAAAATGCCTATGGATCAGTATACTGCTGGTGTAGAACAAGGAGGACAGGTTACATAAACCTGAGATGTGCCTTATCATGGTTAGAAACATGAAGGGTGATCTTATGGAGGCATTTAGTAATGTTCAAAGGGGTTGTTAGGATAGATGCAGATCAGGCAACTCCTCTTGTGGGGAATGCACAGTTGTCAAGCAGAACATGAGATGTTATTCCTCCAGCTTACAATGAGCTTCACTGCAGGAGGCCTGAGACAGCAGTTCAGGAGTCAAATTTGAAAGGGTTTCACTCAAATGTGAGTGGTAATTTGGAACCATTCTCCACCAAGCGGCTGTTGAGGCTGGAGCTCAACTGAAATTCTCAAGCCTGAGATTTCTTGGTGTGTATGACATGGGAATATTCAGAAGTACAGAGTGAAGGTGGGTGAATGGAGTTGAGTTACAGGTCAGCTAATGATCAAATTAAGGTATGCTTGAATGGCAGCTTTGTTTTCTTCATTCTTCCATGGGTATCATTGGCTAAACGAGCATTTGTCACCCTTCACTAGAACTGAGCAGCTTGGGAGGCCATCACAGAGGGCAGTTAGGAGTCAACAGTGGAGTCCCATGTAGGTAAGACAGGGTAAAGGATGGCAGATTTCCTTCCATTTATGAACCAGATAGGTTGTTTAAACAATTGATTTTCATAGTCACCATTACCAGGACTAATTACGAATTCTAGATTCAGTAATTGAGTTCAACTAGCCACCATGATGAGACTTGGAGCAGTGACCCAGAAGATTTGCTTGCAGTGACAATACCATCACATCACCATCTCCTTCCTGCTCCTACACATTTTTTGTCCATTACCCAATTTTCTGTATTCTTCTTTTCTTTCAAGGAGAAAACCTACTTGCACACAAATACATTTTTGTTTGTGATAATTAACACCCTTGAATTCCATTCCTCTGATACTTTAACGGGATCCATGAACTGTTTACAGTAATGTATCCTTTAAGACAGAGGAATGTTAGACAGACAGGCGTGAGAATGACAGCTATTTGTGAGGCTCAATCAGATAACTAATCAATTCAGAGTGGACTACCTATTGCATTGACTAGCAGCATTGCCTACGACACCTGCAAACCTACCCACTCTCTAACGATAGCTCCGACTTCAGTGTAGCTGCTGTATAAATAACACAAGTTATTACTGTTAAAAATAATGACTATGTGGGAGTGATTACTGTGAAGATAATTCAGCCTCCAGCTTTGCTCTCACTGTTTTCTGACAAGCCTACTTTAGTTTGTGGCCACACCATCATTCTCCATGTTATTATTCAGGAACACGTGCCTCCTCTGTGTTGTTGTACCTGGTGTACCCCCTGGCTTGAATCCATTTTAACCCACTGGGGCACCACTGAATATTACCACCACTGCGTTCACAGCAGGAATCCCACACAGTCTGTGTTTTAAGCAGACTGGGTGACCGCTTTGTGGAACACTTACAGTCTGGCCTCTAAAATGACCCCAAGCTTCCAGCTGCCTGCCACTTTGACACATCACCGTGTTCCCTTGGCCAACATTTCTGTCTCAGGCCTCCTGCAGTGAAGCTCAGTGTAAACTGGAAGAACAGCATCTCATGTTCTGCTTGACAACTGTGCAGCCTTCATTTACCCACTCTGGGCCCTGGCCTGACATCGGTTGTTTTGAGCACAGCCACTCCATTGCCAGCTTATCTTTCTCCCTGGCTTACTACCATCCCTCCCTTTGTCTGTCACTCACTCTCTCTCTCTCTGAGTTCCATCTTCATCTATCCACACACACCTCTCCCCCCACCTGTCTCCATCATCAGAAATAAACCACTTTTCTTCACTACTGTCAGTTCTGATGAAGGGCTGGACTGTAAACTAACTCTGCTTTCTGTCCACTGATGCTGTCAGACCTGCTGAGTTTCTCCAGTAATTTCTGTGTGATTTTGTTTCAGATTTCCAGCATTGGCTATTTCTTTTCTTTTATTTCCTGGCCCCACATCTCCTTGTGCCACTGTCACATAGTCCTCTCCAACCCTGCTGTGCCATGACCCTGTGCCTACCCCAGACGTTCAGGAGGGGAAGCTGAGCACGGCACCCACAGCTGACACTTCAGTGCCGTTACTGAGCGAATATTGCCTTGTCTTCAGGATGAAGTGTGAAACCAAGGCACTGCCTTCCTGCTCTGTCAGGTGAAGGTCCCCCTGGCCGACATTTCCCTCTCAATATCACAGAAACAGATTGTTTGGTCACGGCTACATTGCTAGTTGTGGGCGGGTGCAAGACTGACTTTGTAATTCTCGTACTGAAAGGTAAATTATTTGGCTTTGGGGTCCTTTGAAACACTTATTGGTGAAAGGCGCTATATAAATGCATGCCTGCCTGGTGCGGGAGAAAGCAACACACCGGAATTTTACCCTCCCTCCTGCTCTCCAACCCCACAGGCGCGCACACACTTCCCTGAGGATGATCGGTGGAGCAGCAGGAACGTTGTTTGGATGTAATCCCGAGCCCAGTCAGGCAACTCTTAACCCAAATTCCTGATCAGTTTCTATCAGAGGGAAGCGAATCTCCTTCCGTGGCATTTGGGATTTGAAGAAAGAGATTCGATGGGGGAGTGGGCAGGAAAAGAAATTTTAAAAAAAGGAAGCGATAAGATAAAGTGCGAGGCAAAATAGTCGAAGGTGCAGCCCCAGGCCTATACAAGGTCCAGTGAGAGTTTACATCACGGGGAGAATCAACCTCGGAATTCAAATACAACTCGTCTGTTTAGGCAATTATATGTAATCCCATTCCTAACCCCCAGCTACATCGTCAGTTTGGGTTTTTTTATCATTTTGTCCGCTTGTTTTCTAGGAGTCATTTGCCAAACGCTTTTAATTAACTCCCCACTTCACCACATAGACCAGCTGGACTCGAATTCGCTACATCCGCTAGCTCGATACATTGTAACACAGTGATTTTTTTTAAAATTACAATTTTGTTACAAATTATCCGAGAACAAAAAGGAAAGGAAACAATGTTGCAAAGATACAATAAAATGCAAACAGATACAAAGACACTCACCCCCCAACTCCAGCTCTCTCTCTCTCTCAGTGAATTCCGGGATCGGCAGTTCCAGGGTGATCATGCTATTAATATTAAAACCGAATCAAAACAATCCTGTTTTTTGACAATGGCAGAAATCCTTCTCCGGTCGTTGGACTGGGGGCTGGAGGGGAGAACTACATTTCCTAACCTCCCTGTGAAGCGGGAGCTGTTGGCCTCGGCTCTCCCTGCCGATCAGTTTCAGCTCTTGTCAATTCCCTTCGCCTCCACCTCCTCCTCCCCGTGTTAATATCACGGTGTCTCCTGTCACTTCAGGGGTCAGGGCTTTCTCCTGGGGGGGGGGGGGGGGGGTGCTTCTCCCTGTCAGTGTGTGTGGGGGGTGGGGGGGTGGAAGAGAGAGATCAGGACCACCTCACGCCAGATTTTCTGTGCAATGCTCCCACCCCCTACCACAAGAACTCCCTTCACTCCACCTCCCCACCCTCAGGAGGCAACTGCTTAACCTCTGACAACTCTCCCTCTCCCCTTCGTTCATAACCCTCTCCTTGTGGTGTTCCCCCTCTGTCGATTTGTTTGTCCCCGCTCCTCCTTTCTCCTGGTCGATTTCCTCTCGGTTCCTGGGAGCTGTCAGCTCAGCTGCGGATGTCCGCGGCGTCCTAGAGAGAGACACGTGGATTGGCGCAACGCAATGGAACAAGTTAGGAATTAACGAGCTGAAATGTTTACCCTCCCAGGCGTGATATTCCTCTAAACGAAGGCGTTAGACCTAGGCTTCGTCTAACTGGAAAAGGAGAAATCAGGAGTGACCCTGTAAAGGCCTTTATGAAGATATTTGATTGAAGAGTTATTTTTAATCGTCACTTTTGCTTGTGGATGGTCGCGCGGTTTTTATTGCCCATCCTTAATAAACCGCGAGGAGGCGGTGAAGAGCAGCCTTCTTGAACGTCCACAATCCGTTTGGTGTAGCATCTCCCGAACTGTTGTCAAGGAGGTAAGGAGTGCCAAGACTTTGGCCTAGCCCGACTGGAGGAACAGCTATGTGTTTCCAAATCACCAAGGTGAGTGGCTTGGAGGGGCTGGGGTTCTCAAGTATCTGCTGCCCTTGTCCCTCCAGATGGAAGTGTTGTTGGGTTTGGAAGGTGATGTCCCAGGATCTTTGGTGAATTTCTGCAGCACCTAGTGTGGATAGTACCCACTGCTGCTACTGAGCAACAATGGTGGAGGGAATGGATGTTTCTGGATGTGCGGCCAATTGAGTGGGTTGCTTTGTTCTGCATAGTATGGAGCTTCCTGAGTGTTATTGAAGCTGCACCCATCCAGGCAACTGGGGAATATTCCATTATACTCCTGACACACCTTGTAGAAATGGTGGACAGATTCTGGGGAGTCAGGAGGTGAGTTACTCATTGCAGGATTCTTAGCCTCTGACCTGCTCTGGTAACCACAGCATTGATACAGTGGGCCTAGTTTAGTTTCTGGTCATTGGTAACTGCCAGGAAGTTGAGGGTGAGGAATTCAGTGATGGTAATGCCATTGTCTGTCCATATCTTGTCATGGAAGGATATGATCTAAAAAGACCCTGGAATAATAGCTGATGAAGAAAGGAGCAGAAAATATGTTGATGGGATTGGATGGGCAAAGAATTGGAAAATGGAATATAATGATGGAAGATGTGAAGTTATTCATTTTGGAGGGATGAACAAAAGAGCAGTGTATTATTTAAATGGAGGAAAACTGCAGAAAGCTGCAACACACAGGGACCTCAGGGGTTTGTGCGTAAAACACAGAAAACTAGCACTAGCTGGGAATCAGGAAGGCTAATGGTTGGTATTTCAAGGGGCTTGGAGTATAAGAATAGGCAAGTCTTACCGGAACTGTACAAGCTACTGGTGAGACCACACATGGAGGACCGTGGGTGGTTTTGACCTCCTTATCTAAGGAAAGATAGGGTGGCATTGTGGATCACAGCGCCAGGGACCTGGGTTCGATTCCCGTCTCGGGCAACTGTGTGTGTGGAGTTTACACATTCTCCTTGTGTCTGCATGGATTTCCTCGGGGTTTTTCGGTTTGCTCCCACAATTCAAAGATGTGCAAGTCAGGGGAATTGGCCTTGCTAAATTGCCCATTGTGTTAAGTGCATTACTCAGGGGTAAAAGTAGGGGAATGGGTCTGGGTGGGTTACTTTTTGGAGGGTTAGTGTGGACTTGTTGGGCCAAATGGCCTGTTTCCATACTTTAGGGAATCCAGTCATTTGATTGGAGTCAGTTCAGAGAAGATTCACTAGGATGACCCCTTAGATAGAGGGACTATCTTATAAGCAAAGGCCAGACAGGCTGGGACTGTACTCACTGGAGTTTAGAAGAATGAGAGGTGATCTCATTGAAACATATCGGACTCTTAAGGGGCTTGACAGGGTCAATGCTGAGAGGATGGCTCTCCTCATGGGAGAGGCTAGGAGCAGACGGTATAGTGTCAGAATAAAAGGGTGTCAATTTAAGACTGAGATGGGATTTCTTCTTCAGCAGATTGTGAATCTTTGGAACTTCTTGTCACAGAAGGCGGTGGGCAGAGTCCTTGTATATTTAAGGCAGAGGGCAATACATTCTTGATCAGTAAGAGAATCGAGAGTTATGAGGAAAGGGCAGGAAATGGATGTAAAGAATATTAGATCAGCTGTGATCCTATTGAGTAGTGGAGCAGGCTTGAGGGGCTGAATGGCCTAAACCCTCTTATTGTCTTATGAGTTATGATAAAACATAAACAACATCAAGGACTAGTTGGGCTGAATGGTCTTTTACTGTGCTGTAAACTATCAGTCAGAGAGGACTATCAATCCAACCTTTGGAATGTTGATATGGAATGATAATATTACCACATAGAGTTTGTGGCTATCACGACTGTACATTCTTTCTGCAAGAGCTACTCATCAGAGATAATGTTGTAACAGTGACAGAATATTGACTGAGGAGTGGTGGCAGAGAATTTAGAGACTGGAATCTGCTTGAAATCTGGGAATATGCCTCAGGTTTTCTCAGTCTCAGCCAGATGTCATGTATTTGCCTCTAAATCAGAAGATGGTAAATTTAAGTCCACAGCAGCAATATAGAAGATGCACAGTAGGAATTCACCAAGGCAGCTTAGACAGCCTCTTCCAAACCCATGAACATTACTGTCTACAGGCAAGTGCAATGGATGAGTGGGAACATCACCAACTGCAAGTTCCCCTCCAAGTCACTCACCATCCTTCACTGTCACAGGCTCAAAACTGTGGAATTCCCTTCCGAAGTGCATTGTGGGTTTATCTACAGCACAAAGAGTGCAGTGGTTCAGGAAAGCCGCTCCCCACTACTTTCTGAAGAACAACCAGGGATGGGCAATTAACGTTAGTCCAGCCAACAATGTCCACGTCCTGTAAGTGAATGAAAAACGCTGACCACAAGAATTAAGGTGAAGGGATTCAGCACTGGAAGGAAGATAGATATCTGGAGACACTATATTTTGGATAAGGTGTTAAAGCAAGGTCCTGTGATAACAAGATCCAATATCCTGGTCAATATTTATCCCTTGAACAACACCACCAGGATGCATCACGTGGTCATAATCACTTTGTAATTTGTGAGATTGCACTACTATATTTCTTGCTTTACAACAACGACTACTCTTCAAAATACTCTTATGGTTGGAAAGGTGTTTATGATGGTCAAGGGCGATCGAAAGTGCTATATAAATGCAGTTCTGCCTTTCCATCTTTTTCCCACTGGTCAATGGTTCAAGAAGGCTCATCACCAATTTCTCAGTGTAACTGTGTGTGGGGAGGGGGGAATCAATAATTGCCAAATCCACCCACATTCTGAGAATAGCATTGAAAGGACACCAATGGAGAGTGAATGGCTGAGAGTTTTCCTGCCTGTGTCATTGTTTTTAAACCAGCATATCCCAGTGTTAAGCCCATAGGATAATGTCCTCTGAGTGTCACAAGCTGCCCTATGAGATTTCACTTTCCATGCTTCCTGTCAGAAAGAATCATCTTAATCAGGACTGAATGAAAATAGAAGCATGGAAGATAGGAGGCAGATAGGCCAATCAGTCCCTTGAGCTGGCTCTGCCATTCATATAATCATTGAGCTCAATAACCTAATCCCACCTTCCTCCCACATCCCTTTATTCCTTAACAAAACCTATATATAACTCTTTGAAAACACAATGTTTTGGCCTTGACCATTTTCTGTGAGGTGGCTCAGTGGTTAGCACTGCTGCCTCACAGGACCAGGGACCCAGATTCAATTCCAGCCTTGGGTGACTGTGTGGAGTTTGCACATTCTCCCTGTGTCTGTGTGGGTTTCCTCCCACAGTCCAAAGGTGTGCAGATTAGGTGGGTTGGCCATGCTAAGTTGCTCATCATGTTCAGGGATGTGTAGGTTAGGTGCATTAGTCAGTGGTAAATATAGGGTGGGGAATGGGTCTGGGTGGGTTACTCTTTAGAGGGTTGGTATGGACTTGTTGGGTGAAAGGGCCTGTTTCCACACTTTAGGGATCCTAATTCTAATAAAGAATTCTACACACTCACCAACTCACTGAGTGAAGACATTTCTCCTCTCCTCAGTCCTAAAAGGTTTACCCCTTACTCTTGGAATTATGACCCCTGGTTATGGACTCCCCACCATTGGGAACATCATTCCTATATTTACCCTGTCACGGCCTGTCAGAATTTTATAGGTTTCTATGAGATTCCCCCCTCATTCTTGTAAACCCCAGTGAATATAATCCTAACTGACTCAATCTCTCCGCATACATCAGTCTTGCTATCCCGGGAATCATAACCCTTTGCTGTACAAAGCTTATGCTCGAAACGTCGACTCTCTGCTCCTCAGATGTTGCCTGAGCAGCTGTGCTTTTCCAGCGCCACACTGTTCGACTCTGATCTCCAACATCTACCATCCTCACTTTCTCCCTCTATAGCAAGGTCAGCCTTCCTTAGCTGAGGAGACCAAAACAGCACATAATAATTCAGGTGTGACCTCACCAATGCCCTCTGTAACTGCAGCAAGACATCCTTGTTCTTGTACTTGACTGCCCTCACTATGAAGGCCACTATGCGGTTTGCCTTCTTTACTGTATGCTGTATCTGCATGCTTACTTTCAGCAACTTTCAGCATCAGTTGTGTTGCAAATTGTACTGCCATTAGTTACTGTGAAGCCACATGAGGGTATCATTTATACATCTTGTAAATGTCACAGCAATGGTTGTGTGATTGATTAAACCAGGTTTGTTTACTCTAGCAATGTCTATACTATTAATGATTACATGATAATGGTTATGTATGCCTTGGTTGGGTCAGTGGTGATTGAACTTTTTTTTATTTGCAAGGAAATGTGCAGGCAGGTGTACAAGCAGGAAGAACTCGGGCGGGTCAGGTTTCCCTGTGTGATTATATTCTTCTCAGTTCACTCATGCTCAAGTTAAAACACCGAATTTTAGAGTAGGACATTTTGAAGACCATTGGAAACTCCAGGCTTCTAAATCCTGAAACCATTTTAAAAAAATATCCAAACAGCACTTCCCTCTCTCTAACTCAGGAACAGAATCAACCCGCTATTATAGGAAAACCAGCTGGTCACCTGGGAAAGCAAATTTTAAGAGTTGGAAGTGAGGAAATTAGTTTTTAAAGGTAAAATTTAATTTTAGACTTCTCATTTTTATCTGTGTTGTAGAATGGTTGGGTGGGCATCAAAGTCATATTTTGTTTCGGATACCAAGGATCCTTGGATTGGCTCTCCCCAGGAGCATGACTCAACCTCTCCATCACCCCCACCCAGAATCCTGGAGAGGTCAGAGTCTGGAGAAACAGTGGTGCCATGTTGTGGTGAACCCTCTGTAGACCTTCTCTTGGAGGATGTTCAAGAAAGAAGGGAAGTGGTTTCTCTTGTTGAACAACCCACAAGAGGCCATCACAACTATCCAAGGCTGCCTGGACAGAGGTACCTTGGTGCTCCAGAGAACCCAGCTCCGGTGGTGAAAGGGAACGATTGATCTGCTACACTCTGTCAAGGTATCCACCACTCTCTGCTCAATGCTTCATGCTGCTACCAGTTACCATTGTATGGTTGCCACAGCCAAGGACATTCACACAGAAGCGTGAGTGCCAGGCATCAGACACCACACACTGCAAATCTCTCTCACATCATTGCAGTTCTCAATGTAGCAACAGTGATGCTGCAGTGGTACTGTCTCCCATACATCTAGCATGCACACTTAAAACATAGAAGAACTACAGCACACAGCAGCTTACCGACCATCAGGTCACTGACTTTCCATCATAATGAGGAGAACATTTCCAACAAAACCTTGCATGGGGCAAAGACACAACCATGAAACATAACCGTTGAAGTTGTACCAACCTTGACTCCCCTAGTCAAGTGTGCTGGCATCAGCCAGTGTAACTGCCTTCTGTGGGTAGAACTGTGGGCAAAACTGTTGGCACAGTCACTCTTTAACACAGTCAGCATTTAACAACAACAAGCCAGAGTGAGACCTCTCATGAACCAATCGCCATGAAGAGACTCAGTCCTCACGCTGTAAGCATTTGTGTAAAGAGATGCAGCAATTATGAGAGAGCCACGTTACTGAGGATCTTTGCACTCACTGGAACTTGGAGGAAGAAGTCTACCCACCAACACCCTCACCCAAATGGGTACACCTACACAGCTGCGTTTGTGAACATACCTATTTCTCATTATTAGTGATCAACATTGAGCCCGTGAACTTACTTACAGGGACTGGAGAGTTACTGAATATTCGTGACACACTAATGATGTAAAACAGGCTCCTGACCAGCCGACCCACCTGAAAGGTTCTGAGAGCTTTGTAATCCACCTCCAGGAAACTGGATTGTTGATTTCCACCCAATCAAAGCCCTTGCCTTCCCTATCTCTTTCTGAAAGCTCTGGGTGAGCCCTGTGTTACTAATGGTTACCTTAGCAATGATGGGGCTGGTGACGATTATTGATGTTGTGATTAGTTCAGTTTTGTTGTTGATTCCTTTAATGCTACATCTGCTGTAGTGATATGGTAAGCGCTAAGATTAGGGTTGAGGTTAGTGTTAGGATTGGGATTGTGGTTGGGATTAGGGTAAGAGTTAGGGTTGGGTTTGGGGTCAGGGTGAGGTTAGGGTTGGGGTTGGGATTGGGATTGGGATTAGGATTAGTGTTGGGGTTGGGATTAGGGTTAGGGTTGGGGTTAGGATTGGGGTTGGGAGTAGGGTTGGGGTTAGGGTTATGATTAGTGGTAGGGTTAGCATTGGGTTAGGGTGGGGATTGGGATTAGGGTAAGGGTTGAGATTGGGATTAGGGTTATGTTTGGGGTTTGGGTTGGGACTAGGTTGGGGTTCAGGCTTGAATTAGTGTTAAGGTTAGCATTTGTGGTGGGGTTAGGGTTGGGAGTAGGGTTGGGGTTGGGGTTAATGTTGGGGTTAGGGTTATGATTAGTGGTAGGGTTAGGGTGGGGATTGGGATTAGGGTTAGGGTTAGGTTTGGGGTTGGGATGAGGGTTAGGGTTGAGATTGGGATTAGGGTTATGTTTGGGGTTTGGGTTGGGACTAGGGTTACGGCTGGGGCTTGGGCTGGAATTAATGTTAGGGTTAGCATTTATAGTGGGGTTAGGGTTAGAGTTGGGATTGGGATTAGGGTTAGGGTTGGGGTTGGGATCAGGGTTAAGGTTGGGGTTACGGCTAGTGTTGGCATTGGGATTAGGATTAGGGTTAGCATTAGTGTTGGGGTTGGGGTTAGGGTGATAAGGTTAGAGTTGGGTTAAGGGTTAATGTCTAAATGTTCAAACTGATCTCATACAGAAATTAATAAACTGGAGATTACAGAATGATCTACAATGTATATTGGATTTAGAAGAGTACCTCCATGAACAGTATATATACAATACATACACATATATGAAAGATAATTACATGAATAAAAATGTTTGGAGGGAGATATGGGCCAAGTGTAGATAGGTGGGATGAGTTTAGTTTGGGATTAAGTTCAGCATGGACTGGTGGAACGAAGGGTCTGTTTCCTTGCTGTATGACTCTATGACTCCACCATGAGTAAACATTACATTTTGGATTCAGAATTAAGCTTTCTTGTTGAGCACATGTGAGACAGGCTTTTTCAGTAAAAAGGTCATGCAAGTAGAATTGCAACAATACATTTGGTTTACTTATGCCTCTGCAGAGGGAAATTGATCACTTTCGCTTGTCCAACCAGCAGGTCAAGGACAATTAGAAATGGTTAATAAATGTTGGTTTTGCCAGTAACACCCACATCCCCTGAAAGGATAAATAGAGTCATAGAGATGTTCAGCACAGAAACAGACCCTTCATGTCCAACTCCAGATATCCCAACTGAATCTAGTCCCACCTGCCAGCATCCAGTCTATATCCCTCCAAACCCTTCCTATTCATATACACATCCAGACATCTTTTAAATGTTGCAATTGTACTAGCCTCCACCACATCCTCTGGCAGCTCATGCTACACACGTACCACCCTCTGCGTGAAAACGTTGCCCCTTAGGTCTCTTTTATATCCTTCCTCTCTCACTGTAAACCTATGCCCTCTAGTTATGGACTCCCCCACCCCAGGGAGGAAACTTTGTCTATTTACCCTATCCAAACCCTTCATGATTTTATAAATCTCTATAAGGTCTCCCCTCAGTCTTCGATGCTCCAGGGAAAACAGCTCCAGCCTGTTCAGCCTCTCCCTATAGCTCAAGTCCTCCAACTCTGGCAACATCCTTGTTAATCTTTTCTGAACCCTTTCAAATTTCGCAACATCCTTCTGATAGGAAGGAGACCAGAATTGCTTGCAATGTTCCAAAATTGGTTAGGCAATGTCCTGTACAGCCGCAACATGACCTCCCAACTCCTGTATTCAATACTCTGACCAATAAAAGAAAGCATATCAAATGGCTTCTTCACTATCCTATCTACCTGCGACTCTACTTTCAAGGAGCTATGAACCTGCATTCCAAGGTCTCTTTGTTCAGTAATACTCCCTAGGACCTTACTATTAAGTGTATAAGTCATGCAAAGATTTGATTTCCCAAAATGCAGCACCTCGCATTTATCTAAATTAAACTTCATCTTCCACTCCTCAGCCCATTGGCCCATCTGATCAAGATCCCGTTGGAATCTGAGATAACCTTCTTTGCTGTCCACCATATCTTCAATTTTGGTGTCATCTGCAAACTTACTAATTATATTTCTTATGCTCACATCCAAATCACTTAAATAAATTATGAAAAGTAGTGGACCCAGCACCGATCCTTGTGGCACTCCACTGGTCACAGGTCTCTAGTCTGAAAAACAATGCTCCACCACCATCCTCTGTCTTCTACCTTTGAGCCAGTTCTGTATCCAAATGGTTAGTTCTCACTGTATTCCATGAGATATAACCTTGCTCACCAGTCTCCCATGGGGAACCTTATGGAATAGTAGAGTAAAAAGTGAGGTCAGCAGATGCTGGAGATCAGAGCTGAAAATGTGTTGCTGGTTAAAGCACAGCAGGTTAGGCAGCATCCAAGGAACAGGAAATTCGACGTTTCAGGCCAGAGCCCTTCATCAGGAATGAGGAGAGTGTGCCAGGCAGGCTAAGATAAAAGGTAGGGAGGAGGGAGTTGGGGGAGGGGCGATGGAGATGTGATAGGTGGAAGGAGGTCAAGGTGAGGGTGATAGGCTGGAGTGGGGTGGGGGCGGAGAGGTCAGGAAGAAGATTGCAGGTTGGGAGGGCGGTGCTGAGTTGACGGAACCGACTGAGACAAGGTGGGGGGAGGGGAAATGAGGAAACTGGAGAAATCTGAGTTCATTCCTTGTGGTTGGAGGGTTCCCAGGCGGAAGATGAGGCGCTCTTCCTCCAACCGTCGTGTTGTTATGTTCTGCCGGTGGAGGAGTCCAAGGACCTGCATGTCCTCGGTGGAGTGGGAGGGAGAGTTAAAGTGTTGAGCCACGGGATGGTTGGGTTGGTTGGTCCGGGCGTCCCAGAGGTGTTCCCTGAAGTGTTCTGCAAGTAGGCGGCTCGTCTCCCCAATATAGAGGAGGCCACATCGGGTGCAGTGGATGCAATAGATGATGTGTGTGGAGGTGCAGGTGAATTTGTGGCGGATATGGAAGGATTCCCTGGGGCCCTGGAGAGAAGTAAGGGAGGAGGTGTGGTCTTGAAAGAAGTGATATTTCTTTACGCTCTCGACTTTTTGGTAATTGACCTGCTTAGGGATATTATTGATACACCTCTGGAACAGGTGATGCTTGAACCTTAGTCTCAAAGGTAGGGACACTAACACTGTACCACAAGAACCATTCCCTTTATGTGCTGTCTAAGATATGAACAACAGGACCAGCCCAAATAGTTGAATGAGTTGCTGCAATTGGTTTTGAGCAAGTTGTCCATTTGCATTGTGAAAGGTTCCTTCACAGATATATAGACTGCACAGTTCCTGCAAATCAATAGGTGGGTGTTTTGATTGAAGTACTTAACCCTGGAACAGAGTAGATAGAAACAAACTTTTTCTAGTGCTTGAATGATCTAGATAAAGAGGGCACAGAGATGAAGTGATTAAGATTTAAAAGAAAGAATTGTATTTGTATCATGCCTTTTATGATCTTAGATGTCCCAAATTGCCTTACAACCAATTAAGTCCTTTTGAAGTGCAGTTGGTTCTGTAATATAAGACACTTATAGCTTCTTGAAAGTGGAGTCATAGGTAGATAGGATAGTGAAGAAGGTGTTTGGTGTGCTTTCCTTTATTGGTCAGAGTATTGAGTACAGGAATTGGAAGGTTCCAATGTTGCGACTATACAGGATATTGGTTAGGCCACTGTTGGAATACTGCATGCAATTCTGGTCTCCTTCCTATCGGAAAGATATTGTGAAACTTGAAAGGGTTCAGAAAAGATTTACAAGGAGGTTGCCAGGGTTGGAGGATTTGAGCTATAGGGAGAGGCTGAACAGGCTGGGGCTGTTTTCCCTGAAGCGTCGGAGGCTGAGGGATGGCCTAATAAAGGTTTACAAAATTATGAGGGGCATGGATAGGATAAATAGACAAAGTCTTTTCCCTAGGGTGGGGGAGTCCAGAATTAGAGAGCATAGGTTTAGGGTGAGAGGAGAAAGACATAAAAGAGACCTAAAGGGCAACTTTTTTATGCAGAGGGTGGTACATGTATGGAATAAGCTGCCAGAGGATGTGGTGGAGGCTGGTACAATTGCAGCATTTAAGAGGCATTTGGATGTGTATGTATGTGTGTGTGTATATATATATATATATATATATCTCCATATGAAGGGTTTGGAGAGATGTGGGCCGGGTGCTGGCAGGTGGGACTAAATTGGGTTGGGATATTTGGTCGACATGGATGGGTTGGACCAAAGGATCTGTTTCCATGCTGTACGTCTCTATGACTCTATGACATATATTACACACATGCAGGAGGGGTAGGCAATGGCACAGTGGCATTGTCACTGGACTGTTAATCCAGAGAGACGGGACATATTCTGGAGAACCAAAAGAGAAAATGCTGGAAAATCTCAGCCGGTCTGGCAGCATCTGTAAGGAGAGAAAAGAGCTGATGTTTTGAGTCTAACTGACCCTTTGTCAAAGTTGGGGATCTGGATTCAATTCCTGCCATGGCAGATGTCTGGAATGATGACCATGAAACCATCATTGATGATGGGGAAAAACTCATCTGGTTCACCAATGTCCTTTAGTAAGGAACTTCAATCCTTGTCTAATCTAGGCTACATGTGACTCCAGATCCATAGCAATGGAATTGACTCTTAACTGCTCTCTGTCATGGGTAATGAATGATTTTACTGTCACATATATCTTGAAGATACAGTGTTTTGTTGCCATCCTGAGGTACAAAAAAAACCTACTTAAATAAGAGTTCATCTTCTGTTCAAATTGGATCTCAAGTCGGCCTAGCCAGTGACACCTTATGTCATGAATATTCAAAAAAAATCAATTTGCACATAGCAAGCTCCCAAAAACAACAAAGTTAATGTTTGTCAGCAAAATATTAGCCAGGAGAACTTTCCAGTTCCTCTTTTACATTCACCTCTCAGAGCAGATGTGGCCTTGGGTTCTGGTTTCATTTGACAGAGGAGATAGCCGACAGTGCAGCACCCCTTTCAGTGTAACTGCAGGGTTTGCCAGGAGTCTGATACTCATGTCTCTGGAGTGGGTCCCCACCACACAAAGCACTGCAGAAACTTTCCATACTCAGCATTGAGAATCTGCTGAATGCCTTTTTAAAGTTATTAAAGCAATGAACATGTCAACAAAGAAGAATATGTTAGATAGGAAATCAAGGGAGAGGAGAGCACAAGATTATTGGAACAGAGGTGGTAATTAGGGTGAGAATACAGCTTGTATGGAGGATAAATACTAACATGATTTTTTGATCCAAACTGCTTCACTCTGTAATTCTCATGTAATGTTATAACCACCATCTGAACCTAAGATGGGATTATAGCTTCAAAATCTCCCAGAAGCATCTGTTTGGACTTACATTCTTCACAGCTGCATTGTGGTTTCATTCTGTTTTCTGTTCAGGGATGGTTCTGGCAGGCATTGATGGCTGCAAGCGTTGAAGTACAATGATTAATGCTGTGAGCACACAGTAATTAGTGACTGATGTAAGGTAAACAATGAGCCACAGTCAATTTCTCGGAATAGCAGAGCTAGTGCACAGGCACGTTCACAAGTAGGGAATCCGTTTTTGCATGCTGCCAGACTTCAACAACATTCAGGCTTCGGTTTGTGTGTGCCGTAAGCATTACTTACCATTGTAGTGTTGGGTAATGTCCAATTGCATCGAGGGATTCTCAGCAAAGTCCCTTTATTTTTAACAAAATCAGCCTTGATTCATTCCCCATCATCAGCACCGTGGATCTGAAACTTGACATCAACCTGACACATACATGCTGTGATTATCATTGCAGCCTTGGGCCCGTAGGTATTCTGTAAAGAATATCAAATACCTAAAGTAATTTTCAATAGAATACCCTCCACATGCCTGGATGAGTGTGATTCCTATTGCTTATCAAGGTTAACACCATCCAAAACAATGTTGTGTCTCTGTTTAGCATCTCATTCACTATAAATATTCACTCCCTCCACTACTAGGATATCATGACAGTGTGTTCAAAATGTTTCACAGCATTTCACAACTTCCAGTCTCCCTTGGCAACACTGCCCAAACCCATGACCTTACTAGTCTCGACAACAGTTACAAGCAGAGGCTGAACAGGTTGGGACTTTTTTTCCCTGGATTATAGGAGGCTGAGGGGTGAGATTTATAAAATCATGAGGGACATAGCTAAGGTCTTTTCCCAAGGATAGGGGATTCCAAAACTAAAGGTTATTGGTTTAAGATGAGAGGAAAAAGATTTAAAAGGGACCTAAGGGATACCTTTTCCATGCAGTGTATGGAATGAGCTGCCAGAGGAAATGGTCAAGGCTGCAACAATGACACATTGAGAAGACATCTGGACGGGTATATGAATGGGAAGGGTTTCAAGGGATATGGGCCATATGCTGGCAAGTGGGACTAGATCAGTTTCAGAACCCTGGTTGGCATGGATGAGTTGGGTCAAAGTCCCTGCCTCTGAGCTGTATGATTCTATGACTCTTTAACGGGGCAACAGCACCCATAAATGTAAGCTCATCCTTTCCCACATTGTTCTCCATCTGCCACTTTGTCCACTCTCCTTACTTGAGAAATCCTTCTGCAGCCTCCCCACCTTCTCAATGCTACCTGTCCCTCTACCTATCTTTGTATCGTCTGCAAACTTAGCCAGAATGTCCTCAGTCTCTTCATCTAGATCATTAATGTATAAAGTGAAAAGTTGTGCTTTTCTGACAAATTACTTTGTTGATGGTTTTGCCTTGTATCCGTAAACTCCCTTAGCCTGTAAGCTTGGAAATATATGCTCCAATTCTGACCTCTTATCCTGATTTTAATTGCTCCAGTATTGGTGACCTTGCTGTCGAGATGCTAAGGTTTAGGATTCCTTCTCTAAACCTGATTTGGAGATGCCAGTGTTGGATTGGGGTGTACAAAGTTAAAAATCGCACAACACCAGGTTATAGTCCAACAGGTTTATTTGGAAGCACTAGCTTTCGGAACGTCGCTCCTTCATCAGGTGGTTGTGGAAGGAGTAGCGCTCCAAAAGCTAGTGCTTCCAAATAAACCAATTGGACTATAACCTGGTGTTGTGTGATTTTTAACTTTGTACTTCCCTAACCCTGTTTGTATCTCTGTCACTCTCTCCTTCTTTAAGACTCCCCTTTAAAAATCTATCTCCGTGACTGAACTTTTGGTCTCCTGTCCTGATATTGCTTTATTTTGCTAGGTGCCAAATTCACATTAGTTATGTTCCCATGAAGAGCCCTGGGAGTTCTAACTATATCAAAGGTGCTATATAAATACAAGCTGTTGTTGATGACGCATATAAAATGCTCAATGTAAAATAGCTCAAAGATATGTGACAGAGGCTCAAGTGGGCAAAATGAACTTTCATTTTAGGAATAATATTTTTAATGCTTGATTTGCCTCAAAGCAAGTTTTGATAGAGCAACTCCAAGAGAGAAGAAAATCCCCACATCTCCTTCCTAAAAGGGTGACTCATAATTTTTAGATAGCGCCCCCTGTTCTGGATAAGCATGCATGTGTTGTAAGAGATGCCAATAGCTGATGCCTGTTTTTCTTTGGAGATTCTAATCTCCTGGTTATATTTTCTTTCCCCAAACAGTAGTAGTGCTTATTTCTTCCCAGCACCCATGTTATGTGCATGTGTAGTACAGAGTGAAGAAACATCAAGTGAAGAAAACTTTACTCATATTCCACCACCAGGAAGATGAAACACCCAAGTGGCCAGTGACAAGCAGTGCCCTGAGCTGGTGCCCGGCTCTGTTCGGATCTTGTTTGGGTAGCTTTGCTGCCACCAATCTAATTTCTAATGCTAGTCCCGAGGGGTTCTGATATTAAGTGGTGAATGATTAACTGCTAATATGTCTTTGGTATAAGGGTTACATACTTGAGTAATAAATAGTAGTTTATTACATTATAGTAAGATAACTCATTATATTAGATTAACTACATAAACGCTAAGTAAGAGACATTGTTGTCTCCTGAGAAATAGTGACTAGGTCTGTGCTACATGTCTGTCAGTGCTGACTGACTTAGAACTGTGATTTAGAAGTGACAGCTCCAGAGACATTATTCATTTCACAGGATGGGTCATTTTAAAGCTTTCAAGTCAACCCTCACAGGACAACTGCCTTAAACAACAGAATGAATTAGGATTGCCAAATCTGGTTGGAGATAATTTATCATGTGATCTCTCTTGCATTGTCAAATGCCTCACATGCTACAGTCCAATGATCCACCTCCTCACGCCTTTAGGAAAGACTCATTGTTAACCAATTCCTGACCTATCAGTCAAATATCCTGTCCGGCCACCAGCTGCAATAACTTTAAAACTCATAAACGATACATGTTTAAAATGGAAGAAATATTGCTTTAAGGCCTCTGTTATTCCCCAACCCTACCCCCCTCCAAAGTTCCCTCATATTGGGGGATGTAACAGTGGAGGGAGGGGGTTGGTGCGGGGGGCAGACAGGAAAGTAGAGCTGAGACCACAACCAGATCACTCATGATTTTCACTGGGTAGTGCAGTAGGGTTTGAAGGGCCAAATGGTCCACTACTGCTTCTCGGTCCATTGTTCCTATGAAAGCATAATTTCTGGAGTCATCAAAACAATCCTGGATGGTTGGAAACCACATCCTAAATGCATTTAGAATATTGTGAGCAGTTTTGGACCCTGTATCTCAGAGGCATTGGAGAAGTCCAGAGGAGGTTTGCAAAATTGATCCCTGGGATGAAGGCCTTGTCATATGAGGAGCAGGAGAGGATTCTGGATCTATTCTCATTTGAGGTTTAGAAGGATTGGAGGGATCTCATTGAAACTTACAGAATACTGAGAGGCCTGAATAGATTGTACGTAGAGAAGATGTTTCCATTAGAAGGAGAGAATGAGACCTGAGGGCACAGCCTCAGAGTGGAGGGATAACACTTTAGAACTGAGATGAAGAGGAATTTCTTCAGCCAGAGGAGGTGAATCTGTGCAACTCATTGCTGCAGAAGGCTGTGGAGGCCAGGTCATCGAGTATCTTTAAGACAAAGATAGGTAAGGTTATTCAGTCAGAGGGGGAATCAAGGTTTACAGAGAGAAGGCATGAGAAACGGCTGGAGAAAAATATCAGGCATGATCAAATGATAGAGCAGACACAATCAGCTGAATGGTCTGATTCTGCTCCTATACCTTACAGTCTCATGGAAGTAAAATGGTTTATTTCCAAGGTTAAAAGATTCAATGACACATATTGTTTCCAGTAAGCCATTGGAACTCTTGAGCTTTCTCCACTTTCCATACATCCGTGGCTGCTGTTGTTTTGAATTTGAGATCCACCCTGATCATCTTCAGTATCCTTCACCTGACAACAATCCAGCTCCCACTCCCGTACAAATGTGCAATGGCCACACATCCACCATCTTTTGAGGCAGAGAGTTCCAAAGCAACTCAGAGAGAGGGACAAGAAAAAATCTCCTAAAAGCTTGTAATTTTTAAACAGTGCCTCCTAATTCTGGATTGATCCACAAGAGGAAACATTGTTCCCCCATTTACTTTGTAAAGACCATTCTGGGTCTAATACTGTTCAATCAAGTTACCCCTCGCACGTGTAAGCTCCAGTGGGAACAAACCCAGTCAATCTACCATTTCCTCATGAGACAACCCGTTCATTCCTAGTATCAGTCTAGTAAACTTCCCGTGAACACCTCCAATAAATTTATAACCTTTCTAAATAAATTTAACTCTTTTAATGAGGATTCACTAAATATACAGGTTGTGAGAGATTGGGACTGCCGACACACTGGAAGTAACTCAGAACTGTTTCAGGGATCAGGATTGAGAGCTTTACTGTACATGGCAGGAAAGATATGTGCGAATCTTTTCTCTAGAAAAGAGAAAGCTGAAGAGGAACCAAATGGCCAGCTTCCCGATTCTGGGGTTTAGATCGGAGTGGTGCTGGAAAACCAAAGCAGGTTAGGCAGCTTCCAAAGAGCAGGAAAATCCTACCTTGATACTGTCCCATCGCCCTAGTCCAGGAACTCCCCACATACGTTCGAGACACCAGCCACGCCCTCCACCTCCTCCAAGACGTCCGTTTCCCCAGCTCCCAATGCCTCATCTTCACCATGGATATCCAATCCCTCTACACCTCCGTCCGCCATGACCAGGGCCTCCAAGCCGTCCGTTTCTTCCTCTCCTGACATCACCAACAGTATCTTCCACTGACACTTTCATTCGTCTGGTTGAATGGTCCTCACCTTAACAATTTCTCCTTCGAATCCTCCCACTTCCTCAGACCAGAGGGGTAGCCATGGGCACCCGTGTGGGCCCCAGCTATGCCAGTCTCTTTGTTGGCTACGTAGAAGTCCGTCTTCCATAGTTACACTGACACCACTCCCCACCTCTTCCTACCCTACATTGATGACTGCATCGGCGCCATCTCGTGCTCCTGCAATGAGGTTGAGCAGTTCATCAATTTCACCAACACATTCCACCCCGACCTTAAATTCACCTGGACCATCTCTGACACCTCCTTCTCTTTCCTGGACCTCTCCATCTCCATTAATGACAACCAACTTGACACTGACATTTTTTACAAACCCACCGACTCCCACAGCTACCTGGATTGCACCTCTTCCCATCCTACCTTCTGCAAAAATGCCATCCCGTATTCTCAATTCCTCCGCCTCTGCCGTATCTGCTCCCAGGAGGACCAGTTCCACCACCAGATGGCCTCCTTCTTTAGAAATTGCAATTTCCTTTCCCACATGGGAAAGATGCCCTCCAACACATCTCATCCACATCCCGCCCCTCCGCCCTCAAACCCCACCTCTCCACCCGTAACAAGGATAGAACCCCCGTGGTCCTCACCTTCCACCCTACCAACCTTTGCATTAACCATATCATCCGCCGACATTTCCGCCACCTCCAAATGGACCCCACCACCAGGGATATATTTCCCTCCCCACCCCTTTCTGCCTTCCGCAAAGACCGTTCCCTCCGTGACTACGCCGCCCAACAACCCACCCTTCCATCCTGGCACTTTCCCCTGCCACCGCAGGAATTGCAAAACCTGTGCCCAAACCTCCTCCCTCACCCCCATCCAAGGCCCCAAAGAAGCCTTCCGCATCCATCAAAGTTTTACTTGCACATCTACCAATATCATTTATTGTATCCGCTGCTCCCAATGTGGTTTCCTCTACATTAGGGAGACTGGACGCCTCTTAGCAGAGCGCTTCAGGGAACACCTCTGGGACATCTGCACCAATCAACCACACTGCCCTGTGGCCCAACATTTCAACTTCCCCTCCCACTCTGCGGAGGACATGGAGGTCCTGAGCCTCCTCCACTGTCGCTCCCTCACCACCCGATGCCTGGAGGAAGAATGCCTCATCTTCTGTCTTGGAACACTTCAACCCTAAGGCCTCACCAGTTTCCTCATTTCCTCTCCCCCCACCTTATCTCAGTTCCAACCTTCCAGTTCAGCACCGTCCCCATGACCTGTCCTACCTGCCAATCTCCCTTCCCACATTGGCACAGTGGTTAGCACTACTCCTAATAGTGCCAGAGACACGGGTTCAATTCCCACCTCAGGCGACTGACTGTGTGGAGTTTGCACATTCTCCCCGTGTCTGCGTGGGTTTTCTCCAGGTGCTCCGGTTCCTCCCACAGTCCAAAGATGTGCAGGTCAGATGAATTGGCTGTGCTAAATTGCCCATAGTGTTAGGTGAAGGGGTAACTGTATGGGTGGGTGATGGGCTGGTGTGGACTTGTTGGGCCGAAGGGCCTGTTTCCACATTGTAAGGGATAGGTAGTTCACAGATTGGATTAAGCTGCACTTCAGGAAAGCTTGTTTGCTCTCTTTGTATTTATTTTGAAGTGCTTTCCTGTAGACACACGGCATGCTTCACTTGCTTTGCTGTGCAATGCTCCCCTACTCATTAACAGCACAGAGGTGGAACGAGTGGAGGGGGTCAAGCTCCTGGGAGTGGTCATCAACAACAAGCTTTATTGGGCCCTTCATGTGGACGCACTGGTTACAAAGGCCCAACAACATCTCTTCTTCTTCAGGCGGCTGAGAAAATTTGGCTTGACGGCAAATACCCTTGCCAACTTTTATAGTGCACCATTGAGAGCATTCTGTCTGGATGTATCACTACCTGGTATGGCAACTGTACCATTCAAGATCGGAGACGGTTACAGATAGTAGTGAACTTGGCCCGGACAATCACCAAGGCCAACCTCCCATCTATAGAATCCATCTACCAGGCCACGGAAAGGCCGCCAGCATTCTCAAAGATCCATCCCACCCTGGCAATGTTTTTCTACAGCCTCTACCATCAGGGAGAAGGTACAGAAGTCTGAATACACGCACCAGCTGGTTTCGCAACAGTTTCTATTCTACTGTTGTTAGAATACTGAATGGACTCTCAAACTCTTAACATTTGCCTGTACCTGTGTTTTTGTTTTTGCCACTGTTTACTTATTATTTACTGATCTATGCTACTTAACTCTGTGATCTGCCTATATTGCTCACAAGACAAAGCTTTTCACTGTGCCTCGGTACACATGACGGTAAATTCAATTCAATTCAATGTACATTAGGGCATTCATACAACTGGGTGGCATGCCTTGTTAGTCAGCAATCCTCAGTCAAGGGGGCAGATACCTTGCTGTAGTGCAGTGTGTGACATCCAGCTCACATCTGCACTATGTCCCAGCTGCTAACTCAGCAAACACACTGAGCAAACAGACAGTCAGATCTCAAAGTCTTGGGGGCACAGTCCTAACTGAAGGCTATGGAAGTACCTGTCAATCAGGGGGTTCGAGCATAATAAGTCAAAGAGCAGCCTCTGATAGCCCTCCAGGGTGTACTGATTGTAATGAGGTCAGCCAGGTTGACCTCATAGAATATGAGTTCCCCAATTGGGGCTGTTAATCGTGGAGCCCTGGCTGACAGTTATAAACAGGAGTGTCAGAGGTTCTGTTGACTCTTGAGAGCTGGCTCTGAGGGAGCTGGATCAGTGTCAATGACTCTCTACATGTGAAAAAAAGAGTGGCTTGATGACAGGGTAACAATTTTTGTGGAGTTGTTTCTCAGGGGATTGGCTGCACTAAGATATAGCACATAATCTCACTAGACCTCACAGCAGAAACCTCTCTGGAAAACTGAGTGCAACACACACTTAGCTAAAAAAAAACATAACATTCAGCATACTGATTTTTGTCACGGTTTCTTCTGAGCAGCTCCGCAACGCAGGACTCTGCTCCATGGGCTGGGTTTTTTTTAGATTAGACTTACAGTGTGGAAACAGGCCCTTCGGCCCAACAAGTCCACACCGACCCGCCGAAGCGCAACCCACCCATACCCATACATTTACCCCTTACCTAACACTATGGGCAATTTAGCTTGGCCAATTCACCTGACCCGCACATCTTTGTGACTGTGGGAGGAAACCGGAGCACCCGGAGGAAACCCACGCAGACACGGGGAGAACGTGCAAACTCCACACAGCCTGAGTCGGGAATTGAACCCGGGTCTACAGGCGCTGTGAGGCAGCAGTGCTAACCACTGTGCCACCGTGCCGCGTTATGGGCGTGCAATTGAAGATAACCATCAAATGGTGCTAAAGAACCAGCAACTCACTGAAAGAATGTTGGTTAGCCTGAAACCTGGTGGTCTTCCAAAGAGCTGTCAAGGAACAAGTGTTGGATAATGTTAGGATGATGTGCTGAGGGTCACACTCCCAGCTTCAGGCTGAATATGGAAAATATACAATTTTAGGCCCTCCTGCTAACATACACCAAGGGACTAGAACTCATCGACAACCTAAGGGCCGCTTGCATCATAGAATGTTTGACATATAATATTTGTACATCTGAAGATAACATGGATGATAAATATCATGAATCATCTCAAGACCGTCTCACACACAATCTCATACTGAATTGAACTTTAGAGTGAACTGTATCATGTCAAATGTAAACTGTACAAATTTAACAAATATAGTATAGCTTTCGAAACAAAAATAGATCAAATGGGGGAAAACCCTCTTTAGCTGTAAAAGTGGTGAGAATAGGAATTCATTACACAAGGAGTACTTGACACAGATGCATTTAACATGAAGTTGGATAGACAGATGAGGGAGAAAAGAATAAGTTGCATTGATAGGGTTAAATGAGAAAGAATGTGGGAGCATAAATACTGACAGGAGCCTGGCTCGTCCACTTGTTCCAATGCAATACATCCGTGTCATCTAAGCACTGTATGATCTGAAAGAGGAGCTCCATGATGTTAACAGCAGAACCAAACATTTATATTTCATTCACGGGCTACAGGCCAAGAGCAAAAGTACAGAAGAACATGTAACGACACTGCACTTCCGATGAAGTCACGTGATCAGTGTCTCCATCCCAGATGATCTACTTGGGGATATTTTCAGTCATTGCCACACTCTACTGGTTAATCAGAGAATGGCAGAAAACATTCTAGACTTGGAAACAGATTATTATAAAATGTTCAAGGACAAAGGAAATTTGATGATTTTTTAAAAAATATTCACTGAGAGGTTTTGCACTTGATTTGGTACGGTTATCCAAAACTAGAGGGCAAAGGTTTAAGATGAGAGGGGAAATGTTTAAAATGGACCTAAGGGGCAATGTTTTCTCACAAAGGTTGGTGGTGTATGGAATGAGCTGCCAGAAGTGGTGGAGCCTGGTATAATTAAAACATTTAAAAGGCATCTGGATGGGTATATGAATAGGAAGGGTTTAGAGGGATATGGGCCAAATGCAGGCAAATGGCACTAGACTAATTTAGGATATCTGGTTGGCATGGACGAGCTGGACTGAAGGATCTGTTTCCGTGCTGAATCTCTATGACTCTATGAGGGGCATGGATAGGATAAATAGACAAAGTCTTTTCCCTGGGGGTGGGGAAGTCCAGAACTAGAGGACATTGAGTTAGTGTGAGAGGGGAAAGATATAAAAGAGACCGAAGGTGCAGCCTTTTCGTGGAGAGGGTGGTACGTGTATGGAATGAAATGCCAGAAGAAGTGGTGGAGGCTGGTACAATTCCAACATTTAAAAGGCATCCGGGTGGGTGTATGAATACGAAGGGTTTGGTGGGATATGGGCCAGGTCGGACTAGATTGGGTTGGGATTTCTGGTTGGGATTTCTGGTTGGCATTGACAAATTGGACCGAAGGGTCTGTTTCCATGCTGTACATCTCTAAGACTCTTTACCTATCTTACCCCAGAGATGTGAGAACAAAACCCAGTCTGACATTTAAAGAGTGTTGCACTGACACAGATCCAATTGTTTGGAAGAGACATTAAACACAGATTCCACCTGGCCATCAGGTGAACATGAAACATTCCACCGCACTAATTTGCAAAGAGTAGGATAGTCATTCCCTGTGCCTGGGTCATTGTTCACATCTCAACCAATTCTGGTAAAACAGCTGATTTGACAGATATCTCATTGCTGCCAGTGAGATCTTGCTGTATCCAACTTGACTGTCTTGGCTTGTTACCTTATGACAGTGGTTACTATATAAATATCAGTCTCTCTTTTCAGTGTTACCATTAGATCCCGACCAGAGGCTTCTGGCTGGTTTGTAAATGACCATGTTGGTTTAGCAGGTTGCTGAGTTTGGTCTGTTGCTTGGGTGCCAGGTGACTGGACATTCATAAGTCAGTTGTTGGTGTGTAAGAACCTCAGAAGGTTGCACCAGTACCAACCCTGTCTCCCACCCCCAGACCCCACAGTAATCCTATTTAACTTTGTCATTTACTGACGAATCGTAGTGGACTTTGCGAACTAGACATAATATCTTCATTAAAATCACTGCTACCAAGAAGATATTGTGCACTCCATCAGCATAAACTGAACCATCACTGATGGGCCTATACTTGGGTAACTTTCTGTGAAATTACATATCCCATAATCATTACTTTCCATAATTTGTACAATAAACTCAGTTTTTTTCCTTGGCTGTTCAATTTGCACCATGCAACAGAGGGCGCTGGTAGACAGATGAACAAGCTAACTTTGTAACTAACTGCCAGAATGTGTAACTTTATCTTGGTGGGAAGTGAGGACAGTAATATATTCCCCATTTTTCCTTCAAGGCACCAGTACCTCTTATATTACAAATCTCCAGGCACTGGCTATCATGTGGGAAAGAAAAAAAACTAGCATTCCTATAGCCTGTTCTGAAGAAGTCATACTGGATTCAAAATATTTAACTCTGTTTCTCTCTCCGCAGATGCTGCCAGACCTGCTGAGTTTTTCCAGCATTCCCTATGTTTGTATCAGACTGACAGCATCCATGGAGACTTGCTTCTATTTGAGCATTTGTATAGTGCCTTTCACCATCTCAGGACATTCCAAAGAGTTTAAGGTCATAAGGAATAGGAACAGGAGTAGGCCATTTGGCCCCTCGAATCTGCTCCATCGTTCAGTAGGATATTGACTGATCAGACATTCCTTACATCTACTTTCCTGCTTTATCTCCATAATCCTTGATTTCCTGACTGATCAAGAATCTCAGCCAAAGAAGTTATTTTCACTGCGGCATAATATATTCTCCCTGCACCTCTCACAAACAACAAAATAAATGACTGGTTTGTAAGAAGCTAGGAGCCCCTTGAGCCTGTTCTGTCATTCAATGAGATCACATCTAATCTACATCTGAAATCGGCACGTCTGCTCTGACTCCATGTCTCTGGAATTGCCTATTGAATTCACAAATTATTGATTGGGCTAGAGTTTACTGTTCTTTTTGTTGGAGTAGGTTTGACACTTCCCCCATCTTTTGAAGTATTTCTAATTTCTTTCCCCAATTTGTCTTGCCCTAATTTTGAGGTTCTTTCCTGTTGTCGTAGCCTCTTCCACCAGTGAATGAAGCTTTATCTATCTATCTATCCTTACAATTCATTTCTGAATCTTAAAATCTTCAAACCACCATTCCCTCCCCCTATATCACAGAGAAATCAACTAGGCAAAAGTGAGGACTGGAGATTAGAATCTAGATTAGAGTGGTGCTGGAAAAGCACAGCAGGTCAGGCAGCACCTGAGGAGCAGGAAAATCGGCATTCCTGATGAAGGGCTTTTACCCGAAGCAATGATTTTCCCGCTCCTCGGATGCTGTCTGACCTGCTGTGCTTTTCCAGCACCACACTGACCCTTACAGAGAAAAAAACTCGACTGCACACAATAATTCTCATGAAAGAAAGTGAGGACTCTGCAGATGTTGGAGATCAGAGTCGAAAAGTGTGGTGCTGGAAAAGCACAGCAGGTCAGGCAGCATCCGAGGAGCAGGAGAGTCGATGTTTCGGGCATAACCCCTTCATCATTCCTGATGAAGGGCTTATGCCTGAAATAAATAATAACCAGAACTGGAGCAGAATGCCACAATCTTTCTTTGCAGAATCTGTTGTGACCACCCACAAGGGCAGAGAGGGCACTATCTGATACTTCTGTGTACCCCTCATCCAACCCCGTGAAAAACGAATCCACATCATGGTAGTCACTTGGGACAATGCTGGTTGGGAGGGCATTTAAATCACCACTGGGATTAACTCATTGAGCTTCTGTTGTGTTGACACAAATTCAAATTGTAACTTGCTCTTCTGATTAGCTTGGACATATAATCCCAAGGTGTGTTCCTTTAAAGATGAAGCTAGGGTTCCAGATATTTTCTTGAAATCCACAAGTTACCAGAGAACAAGCTAATGAAAGTCCGAGCCAAACCAAGAAGAGATCATGAAAGATCAAACCTCTCATGACGCTCTGTGAGGGACCAGCAGAAAGGGCTGTAATTGAGTGTCCACTGGCCCGGTATCTGCACATGTTCCCCATCCCAACCTCAAGAGCTTTCAGAACCCACCCATCAACCATTGAACCTGAATACAGAGACCTCCTGCTATCTGGAATTCCACTCCTTCCTTCAGAGAGCAGATTTTGTACTGGATTTGGATGGAAGGCTAGCCATTTCATAGAGTTGAGGCTAAAGTATCAAAATCTCCTGGCTTCACGGTGCTGAGGACAAGATAGTATCATTTTTTTTCTTTTTTTTCATTTTTTTCTCTTTTTTTTATTAACCCCCGCACTACCACCTAACTGCAGTAGTGCTTATTTTTTCCCCAGCACCCATGGTGTGTGTGTGCAGGTGTGAGACACAGTGAGAGACACAAAGTGCACAAATCTTTATTTAATTTCCACCACCAGGAAGAAAGGAAACACCCGATTGGCCTGTGACAAGCAGTGCCTTTCACATCAAAGGGCAATGCTGTGTGATCAAAACAGTGAAGGGGAGGGCAGGGACTAAATCAAAATAGAGTTGGAAGGGAAAATGATGCACTCCACTCCCTGCGGCGCCCACCTCTCCCTGAACAACTCTAGGGTGTTGGTGGACACTGCATGCTCCTTCTCCAAGGACACCCGGGCCCTAACATAACCGCCGAAGAGGAGCAGGCAGTCGGCCCTAACGACCCCCTCCACGGCCCGCTGCCTGGACTTGTTTATGGCCAGTTTGACCAGGCCCAGGAGCAGACCCACGAGAAGGTCTTCAGACTTGCCCTCCCTCCTCCGTACCGGGTGCTCGAAGATCAGGAGCGTGGGACTGAAGTGCAACCAAAAACAGAGGAGAAGGTTTTTGAGAAAATCAAAAAGGGAGTGCAAACGCCCACACCCAATATACACA
This sequence comes from Hemiscyllium ocellatum, assembly GCF_020745735.1. Classification (NCBI taxonomy): domain Eukaryota; kingdom Metazoa; phylum Chordata; class Chondrichthyes; order Orectolobiformes; family Hemiscylliidae; genus Hemiscyllium; species Hemiscyllium ocellatum. The sequence goes on along the minus strand of NC_083426.1, from coordinate 6,992,076 downwards.
TGGTCCACGGACTCCACAGCGCCACAGAATAAGATAGTATCATTGCTATCCTCAGACCATACCTATTGGATGATCTGATCATTGCCAATTGTAGCGAGCTAGCTGTGTGTAAAATAACTGCTGTTCTCATATATTTCAACAATTATTACAAATTGAAAAGAATTGTTATTGATTATAAAGTACTTTGTGAGGTTTCAAGGTTTTGAAAGAAACAAAGCTACATTATTTCCTCTGGGAGCCAGTGGAAGGTTGTAACTATGGTAAACGGAATACAAAATATAATCAGACCAAATTTCAGATTCTACCCCATTCTACAAACTGATTTTAAAGTTCATATAGAATCAACCTTTTCTTTTATTCCTTTCTCCTTGTCTCCCAAGGTTAGTTCCTTCAAGAAATCTGGGTGTTGGGGGAGGGTCTGGTGGGTGGAGGTGCATGAATGACCCATTGTTCATGATCTCTGCAGATGCTTCCAATTTCAATTCTATGCACTAGATGCTAGGAAGCATGCTGAAAGGTCTAAGAGAAGAACAACAGCTGAAACCATAGCAGGCACATTGAACTTTATTCTATCTAATAGATAAGTCACATGGATATAAAATAGCTAAAAGGAAAATAGATACGTTGCTTATAGAATGTGTGTCATTGAGCTTTTCATTATGGTGTTAAATCTTCTAATTGAATATTTTCTTATACTTTATGTCACTGGCTTAACAGGTCTTAGCCAATGTTGATAACATGAGCATTTTTAATCGTAATTACGTTTGGGTTTGGAATGACCCCCTTGTCATGTTTTCTAATGACCGATTCTTTGGTCTTTTGAATCATGCTCTTGTCGGCCTGTTCAATGGTGAGATTTTTGACTTCTTCAGCAGCAATTCTGTTGAGCGTACGAGGGGCAGTTTGGTTGGGATATCGACTGGTTATCCTGATAGGTTTTTGGATGGTGGTCCTATTGGGCGTTTGGATGGGGATCCTGTTGAGTTGTTGGAAGGTCCTGTTGGAATTTCGAAAAGCACAACTGTTGGACTTTTCAGTGGTGGTCTTGTTGGAACTTTGAACAGCCGCAATGCAAGGAATTTTAACAGCAACATTATTTTGATTTCCAATCCCCAATCTCTTTTGGCTTCTAATTGCAGTTGCTGAGGGGTGACTGTTGGTGACTGTGATAGGATTTCTACTGGTGACGGTTAAAGATATCCTTCTTGGGCCTCTTGTGGTTGTCATCAAAGGATTATCAATGGCAGTGCTCCTCGGCATTGCAGTGTGAATCGCTGATGTTTTTCTAATGGATACCATTCTGGGATTCTTCCTGATAGCTGTTGAAGTTCTTGCAGCGATTTTTGATCTAGGAATTTTCATGGCAGTCACACAAGGGCTTCTAGTGGTAGCTGCACCAGGTCTCTTGGTGGCAATTAGCCGTGTGCTTCGAGTGGCAGGTAGAGAGTTCCGAACAGGAGTTACTCTTGGCATTGTAACAGCATTTCCAGTAATAGATGTCCTCGTGTTGGATACTGTGATGGCTGAAGGATTTGCATTGATACTTGAGCCAAGGCTTTTAGTCAGATTTTTCCAAAATGTTTTAGCAGCAGTGGCCACGTTTTGTGTGAAAATGCCCCTGTCAAGCACCTTGGGATGCTTTACATTCTCAAAGCTGCTACATAAATGCGAGGTGTTGTTTCTGGTTGTGTTGACAAAAGGATGTTTACTGGTCTTAGTGGTTTGCCTTCTAGTAGTAATTAGCCCTTGATTTATAGGCATTACCACCCTAGGACCATTATTGGACACTATCCTTGGGCGCTTGGCAATACCCCCCAAAGCCATAAAATATTTTTTATCTGGACGCAGCAACCTCTTTGCATCAGCAATTAAAGGGATTGCGCACCTTCGGCCATGTCCTGCCCCTTCAGGGCTGATACAGAAGTTTTCTAGATCTTCTGAGTCGGAGTCAATCCCAATAATTTCACTCAGACAGGAGGTGGTATCAACGTCAACTGGAAGAGATGTGACAGAAAGGTTTGTTAAACAACTAAGAGAAGGGACACTTCATCAGAAAATCATTTCTCAACGAGGACAAACTATAGGTGCATCTCAGTTCAACTACACTTGGTGAACTGTGCACATTCTGGTCTCTGCTGAATGGTCCTTCATGAGTAGAGGGCTAACGTTCGTGTCCGTCCATTCCCACCTCAACAAATTCTGCACCTGTCATGACGTGGAGCTCTTCATCCACCACCTCCGTGTCTTCTTCGACAAAAACTCCCAATTTCCCTCTGAGAACCTCTCCTCCCACCTCCAACCTTCCCCATCCACCTGGTCATCCTAGACCTCTTTATTGCTGACTGCTACGTGACATTGGCTGCCTCAATTTCTCCAACCTGTGGTTCACCATCAAATCTGCTGACAAAGGCAGGGTGAAGGTAGTCTGGAGAATGGCCCTCTGTGCTGCAGAGGCTGAATGCCAACTGTGACACCACATCCAACCTCCCCTTTGCCCACGACCCCATCGTGGCCTGTCATGTCAAAATTACTCGCACTGTCTGTGTCCTCATTGCCTCCAGTGATCTCCTCTCCATTGTCAGTTACTGAATCTAGAATTTGTAATTAGTCCTGGTAATGGTGACTATGAAAATCAATTGTTTAAACAACTTATCTGGTTCATAAATGGAAGGAAATCTGCCATCCTTTACCCCATCTTACCTACATGGGACTCCACTGTTGACTCCTAACTGCCCTCTGTGATGGCCTCCCAAGCTGCTCAGTTCTAATGAAGGGTGACAAATGCTTGGTTAGCCAATGATACCCATGGAAGAATGAAGAAAACAAAGCTGCCATTCAGGCATACCTTAATTTGATCATTAGCTGACCTGTAACTCAACTCCATCCACCCACCTTCACTCTGTACTTCTTAACATTCCCATGTCATACACACCTAGCAATTTCAGGCTTGAGAATTTCAATTGAGCTCCTGCTTCAACAGCCGCTTGGTGGAGAATGGCTCCAAATTCCAATCCTACATTCTCCCCAGATCCTTTGATCTCTTTATCCCTGATAACTAAATCTAACTCCTCTTGAAAATATTCAATGTTTTGGCCTCAACCGTTTTTTGTGTGAAGAAAGTTCTCTGAAGGGCCCGTACTGCACTGTAATGTTCTAGTGTCTGTTAGAGGTTGGGAGGGACCATTGTAAAATGGGAGAGTGAGAAGGGAAGGTAGGAGGTGGCTGAGGGAGGGAGAGTAGGAGGGTGAGTCATACTACAGTTAATGTCTTGGCAAAAGAAATTGTGTTGAAATGTTTCCTACCAAATCTGTCAAAGATGTTGCCCATCTTTGTCCAATGTTGGTTTGCTCTCTTCCGCTCTGTCTTGTACAGAGCTGATAGCGCACAGATATTTCAGTACTGTTCCAAAAATGGAGAGAAGAAAATTACAATAGAATCAGTATTACAAAGCTACCTGGACTATATCAGCATGATGTTTGTGGGTCTCAAAAATCAATAGGTTAAGGTTACTTTTGTCTGAAAGGAAAAACATTGACTGCTCCTAGTATATTTATATGTTAAATTGGACAAATTTGGGTCAATACAGTGGATCTTTAAAAGTAACATATTCAAAATCACACTTTACAAATCAGCTCTACCTTTGTGTTTATGGGAATGTTGAGCCAAAAGATGCAGAGGCAGAATGAGAATATTTTTTACTCAGTAACTAATGAACTTATAAATGAATCTAGAATATCTAGTCAACAGGCCTGCTATGACTAGTCATAGAGATGTACAGCACAGAAACAGACGCTTCGGTCCAACTTGCCTATGCCGACCAGGTATCCTAAATTAACCTAGTCCCATTCGCCAGCACTTGGCCCATATCCCTCTAAATCCTTTGAAATGTTGTAACTGTACCAGCCTCTACCACTTTCTCTGGCAGCTCATTCCATACACGCACCACCTTCTACAGGAAAAAGTTGCCACTTTTAAGGTCCCCAAAAAATCTTTCATCTCTCACCTTAAATCTATAATTTATTGTCTAAGAGTTGGACCAAAGGATCTTTTTCCATGCTGTAATAACTCTACAACTTCATTAGCCTGGGTGTTGTTTCTAAGTGAAAGTGTGCACGGGTTTCAGACAATAATGTTGCCCGACTGTGGCGTCACTCACTATGCAAGTCAATGCACAAGGAATGGCAAGAAGCAGGTAAGAAGGAAGGCTGGACAGAAATAATGACAGAAACGAAAAGCACATGGTGTGATACAGACACACAGCTAAGAACAGTGGAACATTAAAACACCAAGTGAATCCAATTCCACAATTTACCCGTCCTGCATTTAAACAAAAGGTTCATGGTACCTTACACCCTCTTAACTGAAAAAGCCTAAAGCAATTTCTGACAGAAATAATGTTTTACACTTAAAACTATTTTTGACTCAGTTGATTAGTGGTACAGTACCTGTAAAGTAACCTCCAGGGAATCAAAGGAAATCTACACTTAGACAGAATTTAAAGACAATATGACTCCTCCCCAAACCCAATAAACTGATTCAATGCCTTAGCATCCAACCAGACCATTTGGAGTAAACTACAAAACATAACTTATACTGGCTGAGGAATGTACTGTGCGTGGGAAGGTAGCTGGTTTGTACAGGACCTCACTAATCACTACCATGGTGTACATGATGTTTTTGACTCTGTAATAAAAAACATTCTTTGAAGAAAGAATGTTAGCGAGGCCCAGGCCACTAATGTTTTTTTAACAAACAACCCTCCTTGCATATGCTTATGGGAGGGAGCCAGAGAGGGAAAATTGCATTTTCAATGCAGGAGCCTCAGGAAACTAATGGACAATGTCTTTGTCCACCAGTTTAACATATGGTTAACGGGTCTACGTCAAATATCAGCTGCCAGCCTTTGTTCTGTGAACCGTACTTGTTCTCCTGAGTCTGGGTTCAAGTCCCCACTCCACAGATTTGAAATGAGGCAGAGCCTCTTGTAGCAGTGGGACTACTACACTGTCAGGGGGAACCATCTTTAGGATGTGATGTTAAATCCATCTACCCATCCAAGTGTATGTAAAAGCTTCCTTGGCTTTTCAAAAAAAGCAGGCCAGTACATCCTATCTATCCCAGTAAAAAGTGAGGTCTGCAGATGCTGGAGATCAGAGCTGAAAATGTGTTGCTGGTTAAAGCACAGCAGGTCAGGCAGCATCCAAGGAACAGGAAATTTCCTGATGAAGGGCTCTGGCCCGAAACGTCGAATTTCCTGTTCCTTGGTTGCTGCCTGACCTGCTGTGCTTTAACCAGCAACACATTTTCAGCATCCTGTCTATCCCTCAACTATTCCTAAAAGGTAGATTATTTAGATATTGTTATCATGTAATGGAATCTTAGTGTACTCAAATGGGCTACTGCAATTTTTAAAATTACAATAGTGGCTTAGCTTCAGAAGTACTGAGATTGCCACAATGTTGTGGAACATACAGAGGTCATGAAGGTTGCTATATAAATGCAATACATTTCTATATTAAAAACTCTTCCATTTTAACAATGAGTCTGACTTTTTCTTTCTCCCATTCAGTGTTTTTTAAGCTCTCAATATCTTTAAAACATTAAACATTGTGCTGACTCAGTGACCAGAAAGTTTATCATTGTAAGTTTGAAAACACTTAAAATTCTAAATTTGGAAGAAAGGCAAAGCTTGGCTTTTAAAAAATTCTCTTGTTTTCACCACCTCTTCCCCATTGACATTACTGGGGAGGGCCTGAGCAAACTCCTCCCAGACAGCAAACACCAACCCTGCCCTTGTTGGTTGACAAACTTCTTCAAGAAAATGATGCATCTGAAGAGAATCCAATGCCCAACCTGATCACAGACCTTTAGAACTTGTTTCATTGTTACAGAGTCCTGATGATAAGACTTGGCCTCCGCTTCACTGAAGGATGGCATGTTCTCAGAGGTGATAGACAAAGATTATTTTTACTTTGAAGGTTAATGGTGGGAGATGTCAATTTTGAGACCAAGCCACACTGACCACTTGGAGCTTCAAGACCCAACAGTAGGAATTGCTTGCCTCACAAAACCCATTGCTCACCAAATACCAGAAGGGTTCAGTCATACATTTATCTCGTTTTGGCTCCTTTGCTTGTTCATAATTGGAGGGTGGGGGTCATTTGGCTCAAAGGCTGATTTGCGATGCCAACAGCATGCATTCAATTCTTGCACCAACTGAGATCTCCATGACGGATTCCCCTTTTCAACCTTGCCCCCTCAGCTGAGGGATGGTAATGCTCAGGTTTAAATCAACTAGGCAAAAGTGGGTACTGCAGAATTCCTGATGAAGGGCTTTTGCCCAAAACGTCAATTTTCCTGCTCCCCAGATGCTGCCTGACTTGCTGTGCTTTTCCAGCACTACTCTAATCTTCATTCTCAGGTTTAACCCTGACCAGTTGCATCTCTCTCTCTCTCTCTCTAATGAGAGTTGCCCTATGGCAGTAGGACAATGGTGACTTTACCTTTTAATTGGAGGGTAGACTAACAAAAACGTGGCTTGAAGTTTTGTCACTCAGTCTGGGGACAGACACCCTTTTGAGACAAATAGGAAGAATGTATTTACAATAGAGTGAGTGTGTTTCATCACACCTTCTCAAACATTATTAGGGATGTGCAATGGCTAATCTTGCCTGTGATACCTGCACATCATGAATGTTAATAAATAATAAACAAATCAATGAAATTGAAAGAACTGTGGATTCTGTAAATCAGAAACAGAAATTGCTGGAAAAGCTCAGTAGGTCTGGCAGCATCTGTGGAAAGAATAAAGTTAACGCTTTGGGTCCAGTGACACTTCCTCAGAACAAACAAATGATTTTTCTTTAAAATGTTACATACAGCAAGGAATGCAATCTACATTCAAAATGATATTAGTAATAAGGGTCTTGCACTGAGAATGGAATTAGTTTAAAATTAATACAAGAAAAACAATTAACTCCTTTGACAGTGTAAGATTTCTATGGAACAGTGAAGCAGGGGGAGTAAATGGTTTTCTTCACCTACAATGCTCCTCACGCCAGACAGGACTGTGATGTGAGTAAGGTTTTGCAGTGGAGAATTTGTAGTCGACAGGGCAAGAAATGTGGAAATTTATTTTTTCTCCAAAGCACTAGAGATAATATCTGGGGGCCAATCATCTCATGTATATACCAGCAGACCTCTTGTTGGCAGTTCACCCAAAAATCTGAACAGGATGGGGAAATAAGAACTTGCACACTTATAACAGCTGTCACTACTTTTAGCATTTGAGATATCCTAGTACCTCACTTTAAAGGCCCCTATAGTAAAGTGGACAATCATGGCAGTTAATTTATGTACAGCAATGTGATAATGATCTGATTATCTATTTATACAACGTCGGAAAACCAACATTTCTAAAAAAAAACATGCTCAGTAAATGAGAAAGAATTCCCTCTTCTCTAGTTCAATATGAACTTTTATGTTCACCTAGTTGAGGGGCAGACAAAGTCTTATGTTTCATTTGGAAGGCAGGACTTCTGTCAATGGGGATGGGGGTTTAACCTGGAATCTGTTCCCAATGTTGGAATCTTCCCAGGCCATGAGGAGGAAGTGGTGAAAATTGGGAGCAACTGGCAGCAAAGAACCTCTCAATGTTGGGAGCAAAATTTCCCAATCAAGTGATGAACAGGAATGAGATTCTTGCTAGGAAGCAGCAAGAAGCCACTTTGCATGCAGTAACATCTCATTGTTAGTTCACATCGCCTCATTGATTTGTAGTTTCCCATTCCCCTAAGTGCTGGATAGAAATTAGATAACAACATTTTCCAACATGGAAATTAGCTCACGACTCCAGCCTGCACTTCCCAAACTTTGTCCTAGACACCAGTTATCACCGTCTGGCAGTAAGCTTCATTGAGGGAGACGGCACACATCCACCTTGACCTCGCTTTCAGATGTTGGCATCGGACACTAACCAAACTCACCATAGCGTTATGGTGGGGTACCTCGAATCCTCTTATAGTCTGCCCTTCAACACTGCACTTTGGAATGCCCACTGGCACCCATCACTGCAGAGCTGCTGCCAGGGCACGTTGTACACAGGTACCCAGCTCATTAGTTTGGACCAAGCTGCATTTCGGAAATCCTCGTTTTCTCCCTTAGTGCCTGCGTGGATAGTTAAAAATCACACTTCCAAATAAACCTGTTGAACTATAACCTGGCGTTGTGTGATTTTTAAACTTTGTCCACCCCAGTCCAACACCAGCTCCTCCAAATCATGTGTGGATATTCACAGCCTCTGTGCCTTACCTTTCCTTTTTGCACTTTGATCTCCTCTCAGTCAGAGTCTAAAGGGTCACAATCATTAAGCCCTGCCTTGCTGTTTAGCACAGATGCAAATTTGGGCACTTGGTCAGAGTTGTCAGTGTTGAGCAGTCAAGGGTATGGACATGTTGCTGTACAGCACTATGTGGTATCAACATAACACCCACACCAAGTGCTTCAACCAAATGACCAGGTCGCAAAGTCTAAAGGGGGTTAGTCCTCACTCTAGTCTAAGAAGACAGCCTTCAGTCAGGGGGTCAGAGTATAGGAAATCACAGTAAGACACCATCAGTCAGCTGCTTGTGTGGTCAGGATCAGCTTACGAGGGAGGGAGCTACAGTCAGCTCGGAGTCCAACGTAAACACAGTCTGGGGATCAGCAGTAAACAAGCCAGGGACCAATAACAGGGATCAGTCAAGGGTTTGGTCAGTCATTAGTCAGAACAACCATCCAAGTTGTTCAAGGCGTGGGCCATGGCCTGTTCTGGGCATGTGTCCACAAACAAAAGTCAAATTGGAGGAGTTTATGCTGTACAAGGAAACTAGGGAATTCCAACGTGGGGGTTGGAAAGAGCAGCTGGGGCACATAGAAGTGAACAACTGAATATATAGGAGAAGGGAGAGATGAAAGTACATGGGAAGGAAAAGGGTAATGCAGTAGGAGGTGGCGTCATCAATCGTCAGAGACTTATCTGGCATGTTGTCCCTATATGCTTGCAAACCAGGGGCTGAGTGTGGGGGGAGGGAGGATCAGGTGGTGAGGCTGGGGAGGGGCAGTGGGCTGCCAAGACCATGCAAATGCCACCAGATATCTCCTTTGGGGCAGCACGGTGGCTCTGTGGTTAGCACTGCTGCTTTACAGCGCCTGGGGTCCAGGTTCAATTTCAGCCTTGGGCGACTATCTGTGTAGAGTTTACACATTCTCCTCAGTGTCTGCGTGGGTTCCTTCCGGTTTCCTCGCACAATCCAAAGCTGAGCAGGTTAGATGGATTGGGTATACGGAGTTGCCCATAACGTCCAAGGATGTGCAGGTGAGGTGCATTAGTCAGGGGTAAATGTGAAGTAATAGGGGAATGGGTCTGGGCAGGATACTCTTCAGAAGGTTGTTATGGATTTGCTGGACCAAAGGGCTTGTTTCCATATTGTAGCCATTGTATTCTATTTGGTGATGAAGCAGGGGACATGTCAACATCAAGGGATAGAAGTTCAGGCATGTTCGCAGACACCTTCACAGTGACAGTAATGTGAGAGGATCACAGCAATGATTCTTGCTTGGTTGCCAGGACATAGAAGTGGAGAAAGTGAGGTCTGCAGATGCTGGAGATCAGAGCTGAAAATGTGTTGCTGGAAAAGCGCAGCAGGTCAGGCAGCATCCAAGGAACAGGAGACTCGACGTTTCGGGCATAAGCCCTTCATCAGGAATGAGGAAAGTATGTCCAGTAGCTAAGATAAAAGGTAGGGAGGAGGGAATTGGGGGAGGGGCTAATGTGGCTGAAGAGGACATAGAAGTCTCAGTGTCACCATAGGAAGAGTCAGGGACAGATTCTCTCCTTGTGGGTGGCAAAGAGCTAATGTTGGACACCCTACCACCCATCTTAGCTCTCTCTGTCCAATTGGTGGGCTATTTTCTCATGGCATGAGACAAAGGGATGCATTGAATGAGATGAAAGTTGCTGGCACGGCTGGTGCAGGTGGTGGAAAGGTGAGGTGCTGTAAGTGGGTAGGCAGTGCAGAAGACATGCAGGGGTTAGTTGGCTGAGTGCAAGCAAAGGAAGACACTGCATGCAATAGTGAAAGTGGCAGGCCAGGAGCCTTGGTGGGTGTTGTATGCAGTGTTCAATTTAGATTGAGTGGGAGGTAGCAGAGAAAAGATGGTGGCATTTACCAGCATGGATTGGAGAGAATCACCCTCTTGTGGTCTCTCTCTAAATTATGAGCACTGTGCTGACCCTGGGGGCAACCTTTGAACAGGCTGGTAGAATCTGACATGAGATGTCCTAGAAGCCCTACAGTATGAAAACAGACCTTTCAGCCCAACCAGTCCACACTGACCCTCCGAAGAGTAACCCCCCAGACCCATTCCCTTATCCTATTACTCAACATTTACCGCTGACTAATGCACCTAACCTATATAGAGTTATAGAGTCATAGAGACGGGCAGCATGGAAACAGACCCTTTGGTCCATGCTGACCAGATATCCCAACCCAATCTAGTCCTACCTGCCAGCACCCGGCCCATATCCCTGCAAACCCTTCCTATTCATCCATCCATCCAGATACCTTTTAAATGTTGCAATTGTACCAGCCTCCATCACTTCCTCTGGCAGCTCATTCCATACACGTACCACCCTCTTGTGTGAAAAGGTTGCCCCTTAGGTCTCTTTTATATTTTTCCCCTCTCATCCTAAACCTATGCCCTCCAGTTCTGGACTCCCTGACTCCAGGGAAAGACTTTGCCTATTTACCCTATCCATGCTCCTCATAATTTTGTAAAACTCTATAAAGGTCACCCCTCAGCTTCTGACGCTCCAGGGAAAACAGCCCCAGCCTGTTCAGCCTCTCCCTATAGCTCAAATCCCATGTTCCTTACCATGCCCTGAGTTCATCTGTCTTCCCTATTATGCCCCTTGCATTGAAATAAATGCAGTTTAATTTATTAGTCCTACCTTGTCCCTGCCTGCCCTGTCTGACTCGCTTCTGTTCTCAACTGTACCAGTCTCAGATTGATCTCTTTCCTCACTATCTCCCTGGTTCCCACCCCCTCCACCTTACTAATTTAAATCCTCCCGGGCAGCTTTAGCAAATTTCCCTGCCAGTATATTAGGCCCCTTCCAATTTAAGTGCAATCCATCTTTCTTGTACAGGTCACTTCTGCCCCAGAAGAGATTCCAATGATCCAAAAATGTGAATCCTTCTCCCATACACCACTCCTCAGCCATGCATTCATCTGCTCTATTCTCCTATTCCTGCCCTCACCAGCTATATAACCCTGAACATTATGGGAAATTTCCCGTGGCCAACTCACCTAACCTACACATCTTTAGATTGTGGGAGGAAATCCATGCAGACACGGGGAGAATGTGCAAACTGCACACAGGCGGTCTGCCCGAGATTGGAATCGAAACCAGGTCCCTGGCATTGTGAAGCAACAATGCTAACCACTGAGCCCTCATGGTCACCTTTGCTGGTCCTGGGGCAAAGGGACAACTGTCCTCCATATTACCCCATCCACTAGGCTCTCCAAGTACCTATCTGCAAAGCAGGATGCCTTTTGTTTGACATCACTGTGGCACGGTGTAGTTTGCAAGGCAGCTCTGGACAATCAGCATTTAACTGAGTGCACAGCTGTGCTTTACATAGCTGGGCAGCTGTGCCAGGGATACTAGGAGGTCCTGGCAATTACAAAGTGTGTAGGAGAGTAGAGGTGTGGGGCATAGGCTATGAGGCAAGTTTGGGATGATAGCATGAGCAAACTATCTCAGCTCCACCGAGAGAAACTTTCAACTTGCCAAAATTGATACTTTGCAGATTTCTAGTAAAATGCAGCTCGAACTTTGACTTCACAATTAAATCATAATCTGCTAGACATGGAAAGATGCAATCTGCATTTTTGGTTTGGAGATCTAGTGAAGGGGACATGACAAACACTAAGAAGTTGGGTACAAATTTTAAGAAAAACAATCAATATTTAAAGAGGAGGTGTTTTAATGTTTCCGTACAAGCGCAATTTTCTGTTCAGTGTTCTGAATGCTGTTCTTGGCTATGGTTGAAATTAGGAACTAACATTTTCAAAAAAATGTTTTGTTGAAAGCCAAGAGGAGGAAATTACAGAAAATGTTTGCAGGCAATAGTCCACACCAGGGGGCCACAAACCAAATTGGAAGTGTGATTTAATTAAACCTCATGATTTGTGGCTGGCATCACACAAAATAAACATGAAAGCTGTCAGGCTATTGTAAAACAACCAATCACTTCCCCAGTATATTACAGGGAAGGAAATCTACAGCTAGATGCCAAATGTGGACTCACTTGTCAATCGCTCAGTCTCACAACTAAATGATTAATCTCTCTTACAAGCACTGAGTCAATAAATGTACTGTAAATGTGGCCTTTGCTCATAAAGACCACATTATAAGAATGAAAATCCATTTAAAAAGGACTCAAAGGTTTGCAATGGATTCTGCATTCAAGCCGAGTTAGTTTCTATAGATCTTTTCTGACAAAAGAAATGTTTTGATTTGATTTACTTATTGTCACATGTATTAAATAACAAAATACGGTGAAGACTATTATATAGTTTTGCCACTCTCTGGTGCCATCTTAAAATGCTGAAAAATAAATCGAAACATAGGCAGAAAAATAGAGAAATAAAAAGGCTCCAATTTACAGTTGTTCTTGTTAAGTGCTCAGTCACAGGCCTGAAGCATACAGCGACGTAATCCCTCACCATGCCGTAAGAACTGCAGTTACCATTCTTTGGTTCTCTCTCTCCTCCACGGATACCACAGCCATCCTTATCACATGGACAAGCCAAATGTTTAAAGACTTCCAGCAGGAGAAGCTGTATATGCAAAAAGGTTAATTCAGTACAAATCTGACAGAACCCAAAGATTAGACAAGTAACCTTCACTTGGAGCCAGCTAGACCAGCCTCATTGAATGGCTGAAAGGAAATTACCTTCCTTTGCCTCCATGACACACAAATTCACAAAGTTTTCCATTTTGGATATAAAAGATCAGAGAAATTGGGCTAACTCCAGATGAGAGGGTTATGCCCAGAACATCGACTCACCTGCTCCTCGGACGCTGCCTGGCCTGTTGCGCTTTTTCTGCGACATACTTCGACTCTGAAGACTCTCTGGCATCTGCAGTCCTCACTTTCTCCCTTAGTCTCCTTGGAGCAGATTAAGAGGTGACCTTATTGAGGCTCAAAATTTATGAAAACTCTTGACACAGTAAAGAAAGATATCCTGTTTCCACCGACTGGTGTGTCAGTAACTCAGGGTCACAACTTCAAGAGAGCTAGGAATGAGATGAGGAGAAATTCAGGGTTGTTCGGATTAGAAATACACTGCCTGGGAGAATACTGGAGGTGGATTCCAAAGGAGATGTCAAAAGAGAGCTGGATATATATTTGAAAAAGTGATGAATTTAGAGGGCCACAAAGATAGGGCTTGAGAAAGGGCCTAGCTAGGTAGTCCTTTGAGGAGCTAATACATATATGATGGGCTGAATGGTCTCTTTTTGAACTCGAAAATTCCGATCCTATGCCTTTAGTCATGATTAAAGTATATTTTCCTTATTTAAGTCAAAGTTTATAGAGGCCAAGAAGTGAATCTAGTTTCTCTCATTAACTGATTAAACCTTACACAGAGAAAATGTTAGAAACTATAATTAAACATGACATAACAGCTCCTTCAGATAAGTTCAAGGTAACCAGACAGAGTCAACATAGTTTTGCCAAAGATAAATCGTATTTAATTACGTTACTGGAGTTTTTTTGGAAGTAATAACTTACACTGTGGATAAAGGGAACCAGTAGATGTAATACACTTAGATTTCCAGAAGACATTTGCTAAGTTGTCACATCAAAAGGTGTAGGGAGTAATATATTATCATGAATAGATGATTAGCTGGCAAGGAAGAGGCACAGAAAAGGAATGAATGGATCTTTTTCAAACTGGCAGGATATTACAAGTCACGGTATTGGGCCCTTAACTCTCTACAATTTGTGGAAATGATTTGGACAAAGGGATTGAAAACATGGTAGTTAAATTTGCTGATGACAAAAATGGGTCAGGGAAATAAGCAGCACATAAGGAGCCTACAAAGGGATTTAGACAGGTTAAGTGAATGGGCAGAAATCTTCCAAATGGAGCATCATGCAGGAAAGTGAAATTGTCCATTTTGGCAGAAGTAACAAATAAAAAAGGATATTATTTAAATGGCGAGAGGATTAAGAGAAGGTTGGGTGTCTTAGGTCACAACTTGCAGAAGGTTAGTATGCAGGTACAGGAAGCAATCAGGAAAGCTAATAGAATGTTGCTTTATTGTGAGAAGAATTGAATGCAAGAGTAGGTCATGCTTCAGTATGCAGGGTATTGGTAAGACCACATGCACTGATGGAAAGTGAATCGTTGAAGGCAGTTCTGAAAAGGGTTACTTGACTAATACCTGGAATGAGCAGATTGCCTTATAAGAAAAGGGTCAGTCAGGCTGGGCCTGCATCCTGTGGATTTTAGAAGTGTCAGAGGTGACTTAATTGAAATATACAAGATGCTGAGGGGATCTGACCAGGTAGATGTGGAAACAATGTTTTATTTTATAGGAGGATATAGAACTGGTGGTGTCATAGTTTAAAAATAAAGGCTCACCCATTTGAGAGAGACACAGGACATAGGATCAGAAGTAGACCATTCAGCCCATTGAGTCTGTTCCACCATTCATCAAGATCATGGCTGATTTGATAACTTTCAACTCTACCTTCCTGCCTTTAACCCATAATCCTTGATTGGTTTACTGACTAAACATTCGTAAGCTTTTGGACGTCGGTTTGCTCGCTGAGTTGTAAGGTACATTTCCAAGGAAATGAACCTTGCAGCTCAGTGAGCAAACCTACATCCAAAAGCTCAACCTGAGCTACAAATCTTCTCAAAACTCGCTAATTTCTAAGTTTCTTAACAATAGACTCAACAGCCTGTGATAAAACGTTCCACAAATTCACAACCCTTGGCAATAAGAAATTTATTTCTTCTGTTTTAAAACATGTGATCCTTTCTCTGATCCTACATTCTCCCACAGGGGGAAACCACCTCTCAGCATCTAACTTGTCAAGTCTTTGAAGAATCTTGTATATACCAGTGTTACCTCATTCAATTATATTCCAACAGTAAGGGCACAATCTACATAATTTCAACTCCCATGATTGCTCCTCCAGCGATGAAGAAAAGATTAAGAGGTACATGCCTTTGGAATGCACCAAGTATATACATTAATACCAAGTCTTGCTCACAGGAGGCAACCAAAACCTTTTCAATTGTCCAGCTGGTACCTGCAGTTGCTTGAGTGAATCTACAATGTGTACACTACTAATAAAAGCTTGTATTCCTGAAGACGACAACTTCCCCAAAGGAACAATGTTAGGCACGCAGTCAACATCAAGGAAAGTACGTCAGAAGCACAATGAATTTATTCTAAGCTCCTTATTTCAGAGAAGTGTCCCTATTGTTCCAGTCTGGAATTTTTCCAACGCCTGAAGGAGATTGCTAATTCAGTGCTGAATTAGTGGCAGTTTAGTACTGAGAAATAAACTGAAGTTGCCCAAAACTCATTCCATGTAAGACTTTTCACAGCAGAGATTTTCAGTTTGTTAAAGGTTGGTGGAGTGGCCAACTAATCCTCCACACCTCTTGAAAGGCTTTAAATTCTCTCATTTGCTCACTAACCTATTTGACTGGGGGGGGGGGGGGGGCATTAAATACCTCCCTGAAGGTCTGAGTTTGAAATGAATGGTCATTCCACCATTCCCCTTGTTAACATCTGTGCCCTCTGACATAGTAGTGTCAGTTATGTTTTATTATGCTTTGAATGCATTTTTAACAGTTTGCAAAATCCTGATCACTCCCAAAAATTGGGCAGACTATGAAGGCTTCAATCTGACTGCACAACTCTGACGAGTTAGTAGAATCCAGTGGTATGGTCCAGAGTGAGTAGTAGCATAGATATTTATAAACCACACCTATGACGACTGCCAGATTGTTGCAGACTCTGCGCACTCAAAGTGCTGTTTAGTTCGCACTTGGCATCCACAAGTCCATTTTATACCGTATTTCCGGCATCTACAGTTTGTGCGTGTTTTTTTTTAAAAAAGAGTGTTATCCTTTCAGTTCATCAATTCCTCAATACTCAGAATTAAGGTGCTCTCATGATGAATCTAAGAACGATTAACTAGATCCCTCTAAAAGGTGTGGACAGCTAAACTGTGTCCAACGAAATGCTTGTGTGCCTTGACAGACAAAAGTACATTGGCAATATAAGACACTGGAAACAAAAACAAAATAGGAAGAACATTTTAGTAAACATCAGAGTTCAAGCCATGAAACAACAGGTTATTTCAATTCTATGCCACCTCGCCAAATGTTGCAAATCTTCTTCCTACACTGGTCCTAGTCATCACAGCTAAATCCTCTGTGACTACAAACCTGACAGTGTATCAGCTGCATTTGGATCATGTCAGAGGAATCAATACACACATTGCGGATACTCTGGTGATGGAAGAGTTGATGGTGATGAAGTGGTTTGCCAATTAAACATAATAGGCTTGGAAGTGGATTTTACATCCTCATTTATAAACACTATTTTAAAATTTGACACCAAGACATAAATACAACAAGATTTCTTGGTAAGAATTTAGATTTTATTGATTAATGGCAATTACCATCATATGAGAAGAAATGCACTTTCTACAATTTTAATTTTTTTTTTACAGCATGCAGATTCAAAAGGCACTTACAAGTTGCATTTTGAATTAGTTATAGTTTCCCATGAGCATGAACAAAATTCTATGAGGGACAGCAGTTTTGAATTTAATAAGTTTGCTAATGAAGTAAAACAAAAAGGAATCACTCAATTACAAGCATTTTCAGTTGTAGAGTGCATAAAATGTCTGACAAAATACTGATTCCACTGTATGAAAGTTTTATAGTTTATAAATTATTAAAAATATATTGTAATGTACTTTTTTTTACAAGAATATCAATTGGTGCAATCAATTATGCTGTAAGGTGGAAGCACAATTCAATAGTGTTGCATTGAGTTAGTAATACAATGAAACTGGGAACTAAGTTAAAAGACAAGGTATTTCAAAATAACAATAAGGAAGTACTAATGATTTACATCAAATGCAGTCTACGCATTGATTTGTCATTACTGACAGACAGACAAGTTTCTTGTTTCACATCACCCCGACCTTCAAGATTTTCAAGAGGGGAAGTATTAATTTCTCATTGTATTAAGGTTTGATTGACCCTCATGTCATTCAAACAATCACTTTTTATATCTGAACCTGGACAAACTACTAAACTATTCTGTTTCAGACCAAATACAATCCAGGCGAGCATGCACACTTACATCGATGAGGGATTGAACAGGAATGGGATACCTGATTGGTAAACCCTCCCTGAGGAAACTGAAGCTACTCTCGCACCCCAATATCAAGCAGCTAAGTCAGTGCATGTCAAAGATCAGGCATAGACTCCAACAGCATTGCCACTCTTTGCTTCATGAGATTTGTAGACAAAGCATTCCAGAAATATGCTATTTAGGTTTTCGCAACACACAAAACAGGACAAAAGTGCCCTGTTTTGATGGTGATTCACAAATAATATGAATTGGCAATGTTGCTGAATTTTAGAATACTGCTTCCTATTTTCAGGTATCAGTAACTATTCATGGTAAGACTCAACTTTCATAGCAACTAGTCTTTAGTATTAGCACTATTTACAATTTGAAAAATTGCAATCCAAATAATCACATGACAAAATTGCAAATGCCTCAAAAATTTATTTTCTGAATTGGCTAAAAACTATGACTATAACATCTTAATTTATTTAGTAAACAAACACCAGCGAATTAAAGACACACCCTACAACGATAGTCTGATCTAAGATGACAGAATTTTTCAAATTTAGCTTTGCCAAAGCCTCAGAAGCTACAGTAGGCAGTTTGTAATAAATAAATACATCTGATACTTTTCAGGTATCATTCTATGTTGCAGTTTACTGTTTGTCTTAGTACTAATGCCCATGTGCAAGTATATACAGGTCAGCTGAAGTTTTGATCAGGATAATTTTTGCTGGTGATAGATTCATGTGCATTAGTGGATGAAAGTCACCGGAAAAGAAAAGCCACAATATAAAACCAGTCTTGATACCCCAAAAGGATAGTTATTAATAATCTTTTGTATTGCAAAGAGGTATATACATTGCTTAAATACCTACTTCTATCCCTAAATATATCCTAGAAGAAAAAAAACCAAGCTATTATAGGATGGATAGAAGATAGACATTCTGAAAACTCATCTGGAATTATTTACTCTCCCCTTCAGATGGTACATGTTGGACATGCTGCATGTCGGGGAGAAAACGAGGACTGAAGATGCTGGAGATCAGAGTCAAAAGGCACGGTGCTGGAAAAGCACAGCTGGTCAGGCAGCATCTGAGGAGGAGGAGAGTTGACATTTTGAGCATACTCACTCCTGATGAAGAGCTAATGTTCGAAACATCGATTTGCTTGCTCCTTGGATGCTGTCTGACCGGCTGTGCTTTTCCAGCACCACACTTTTTGACCTTGAAGCTGCATGTCTGTCAGCCATTTATATCTTTATCTAAATATTTCATTATTTACTGCTGAATACCTACAAGTGTGTTAATATTAAATGTGATAAATGCACACACACAAATATAGAAAATGCATATTTCCAAACTCAGTAATTTTACCAAATATCATGCATTTTAGTCTGGATGAACAGTCCATATGTAAAACAGGAAATCAATTTTTAAAACATTTTATACTAGGGTTCATGTTGGTTTGCTAAAGAATTTAGTGAAAGGCGTTTTCTGGGCAAATCTCAGTAAGTCCATCTAAGGAACAACCTTATAGCCTGAAGTAACTAAGTGTCAGGGTGGAAGTAGTAATGTTGAAGTTTCATACACCTCAAGTTTGTCCAAATAAAGTCAGAGATGTACAGCACAGAAACAAACCCTTTAGTCCAACTTGTCCATGCTGACCGGATATCCTAGATTAATTCAGTCCCATTTGCCAACATTTGACCATATCCCTGTAAACCCTACCTATTCATGTACTCATCCAGATGTCTTTTAAAATGTTGGAATTGTACCAACCTCCACCACCTTCTCTGACAACTCATTCCATACATGCACCACCCTCTCCATGAAAAAGTTGCCCCTTTTAAAAGGTCCTTTTTAAATTTTTTACCCTCTCACCTTAAACTATGCCCTCTAGTTTTGGACTTCCCCACCCCCAGGAAAAGAACTTGTCTATTTACCCTATCTTATGTTGATTTTCTCAATTATTTCGGTAGAACACAGCAAATAGTATTTCCTGCAAAACTGGCAATTGTTAAGCCAGATTTGATTTGTTCTTAGTAATTTGTTAAAGGTTACTATCGTTGTACGATTTATTCTAATTTTTAAAACTCCATTGCTGCAAATTCAAGAGCTGTAATTCACGTTCAATATCAATTGCTCCTATGAAATGACTTCTTCAGAATTTCAGTGGCTCGGAATCCATAATACATTTGTAAATCTATGGTTAGAATCGTCTTAAATTTGAAAATTGCTGATGCACTATTTGCAGTCCTTTGCTAGATGTAATTAACACACTCAATAAGTGTGTCAAATTTGCCATCGACATTCAATACAATTAAAAACAGCAGAAAATGACTGGACCAACTTCATCTGTTTGAACACCAGTACTAATCACTCGAGAAGTGGCTCAAGACTCAATTTCAGATTCAAGTAGACTTGGACAACTCTTGTATCAAAACATATTTCTGACAATTGAAGAAAAATTGTGAAAAGGCACGGCAGTGAGTTATTCTGATTTTATACCGAATGTGCACATTGTAAAATTGCTCTGTGTAGGGCCTATTGCACTGTTATGAAAAACATCTATCAATCATTACAAAGAATTAGATTATCTTGTTGCAAAGATTGCCTGGCAAAATCTGTCGAAAATAGAAAATTCCTATAGTGATCCTCTACTTCTTCTGGTTCTACATCAAAATCACCATTCTTTCACTTGCAGAACAGTGACAACCCTGAAAATATTTTCTAATACAAACATAGATTTATACCAAATGTAATTTGGTATAATTAAGGCAGCAATTAAATACTTTTCTGTAATGTATTTTTGCAAAATTTGTACTCCAGCAGTTTTCAATGAGAAGTGAAGTGATCAACTAAATTGTTAGGCTGCAACTCATTGTTAGGCTGCAACTCATTGTTAGGCTGCAACTCATTGTTAGGCTGCAACTCATTGTTAGTCTATTATAAATATTAACTTTACCTAAGGTGTATTATCTCTGGCTTTAAGACATGGGAGAACAAAGGAACTCCGTTTGGGAGACTTGTTTGAGGGAGAGATCCTGATATAATTCAATCAGTTAAGTCAGAAATATGGATTATCCAATAAGGACCTTTACCAATACTTCCAGCTAAGGGACTACATACAGAGGAAGACCACACTCCTGGCCCAATGTTATAAATCAGATGCTGAGAAAAGGGTACTCCAGTGTACGGGTACTCTTTCACTTTGCACTTTATATCATTTACAGAAAGGCCGTGCTCTGGGGGATATGGATGGACTCTAAGATGCGGAACCGAGAGTTAGGACAGGACATTTCACTGGAGATATGGAAAGATATCTGGGGGAATGTAAGGAAAAATTTCAGTATGTAAACAGAGCACAGGCTATATGCAATTAAAGATCTTACACAGGGCTCATATGGCACCAGAAAGGCCAGCTAAGTTTAAGAGAGGAGTGTCACCAGACTGTCCCAAATGTAAAATTAATATAGGTACTCTCACACATTGTTATTGGTCATGTTGCAAGATCCTAAGATATTGGAGTCTTATAGTGAAGGAGTTAAAGGACATTCTGGGGACTGAAATTAACGTGGATCCAGTAGTTCTTCTTTTGGGGCTGCCAAATTTGCCCTCTCTGGGGGAACACTGGAAGAAACTGTGTAATATCCTTGCCCATTGCGCAAGGAAGAACATTTTACTAAATTGGACGTCAGAAAAACCACCAGATCTTATGGGGTGGCGTAAGCTAGTTGTGGAGCATCTCCCCCAAGATTACCTCACAAATTTGGTGCAGCACAAACGGAACAGTTTTATAGGACATGACGGCCCTTTTTAAACTATATTGATGCTGACTTGTTAGCGATATTAGTCAGGGTCGTGGTACAGCCGTGGGAATCTTTATGGGCGCCCGTGGGGCACTGGGAGGAGGAGACTGGAAGGAAAAGAATATGGGTACTGTAGGGGGTACTCCCAGGGATGGGAGCCTCAGTGGAGGTGTGAGGAGTAAGACAGAATAAAGTAGTAAGACATTATCTAATTTAAGTAACTTGAATGTAATTTAAGTATTTATTTAATAGGTTTGTAGTTCAGTTTTAGTTAAGTAGATAGGTTTGTTTTGATAGAATAGTGGGTTATTTAGTAACAATGGAACTTTGTTATGGTCTTCTTTGTACTTTTTTTTCTGTTTTGATGGTTTTTTTTTCCTTTATATATAAACGTTTTGTAAAAGATTTAAAAAAGCTTTTCAATAAAAATATTTATAAAAATGGTGTATCATAAGGATCACATTCTCTACATAATCAGCTTCTGATTAACGCTTCCATCAACTAGAAATTGTTACACAAGATTTATCTATCAGTGTGGACTTTGTTATTTACAACATGGAGACGTTCCTTCAGTTTCTCACTTAAAATTCATCCTACCTTGTCATCATTTCAACTGAGATTAGTCCTATGTTGGCTCTTCAATCCAAACCTGTTCACCCAATGAATGGTATTTAATTCATGCCCATGAGGTGAGTTTGGAGGGAGGGTAGATGGGGACCCTCTGCCTTCCCACCCTGCTGTCAACTGAGATCATTGAGTGGGCAATTAATATCAACTAAAAGGTCAGTTCTCACTGCTGCTGGTATTCAACAAGCATACAGTGGTTTGGGGTGGAGGCATTTCAGGTTATCAGGGAAAGCCAGCCACAGACTACTTACATAGATGGGATGCTTGCTAGGCACTCTGGCCAGTGGGCGAAACACCGTTCATCTGCATTCAATATTATTTATTGAACAACTGCCACAGCTTAATTTGCAACTTACTTGCCAGGTCAGTTTAAGGATGTGGGATGGGCCATTTAGGACTGCGAACAAGAAGAATTTCTTCACCCAGAAAGTAGTGGGCCTGTGGAATTCTCTACCACAGCAAGCAGTGAGACCAAAACTGTGAAGGTTTTAAAAGAGTTAGATACTGTTCTTAGGGTAAGGGGATCAAAAGATATGGGAGAAAGTAGGAGCAGTCATGATTGTCCTGAGTAGTGGAGCAGGCTCGAAGGGCTGATGGCCTATTCCTATTTTCTACACTAATGTTTCAAACACATTTAAGGCTTTGGTAATTACATTAAAGAACGGTTGTGGGAGCCACTGATCAACTTCAGCTGCAATTCATTGAATGGCAGGACAGAAGGAAGCTCGGAGGAACAGAGTAAAATATTTGTCCACAGATTCCTGAAAATACAGGATAGGTTAAGAGTGTACTTAAGACGACATTCAGGATCAGTCAAGGTAAAAAGTGAAACTAATCTAGATTTAGTGTATTTTTGGTGGTAGACTCGATGGGCCTAAGGGTCTCTTCTGTACTGTGTAATTCTATGATATTTAAGGACCCTTGAGACACGTCAGTGCTACTGTATCTTTGATTTCACCTGCATCATTAATGTCAGATAACCTAAAAGCTTTGGGTGAAATAAATATTTCAAAAACAAAGCTCATACAATTCTTCTATAAAATGTTTTAAAAGTAGAACATGTATCAAGCAACAAAATACTATATTATAACCTGAATTATCACTTGTTATGGACTGTATGGACCATTTTCCATTAAAATTGATATATGTGCAACTTACAAATGGCAGTTTTGCAACTGCTACAGTGAATGACCTGGTTATACACCCCACTCACTGCAACTGAAGTCACAAGATTCCTAATGACTGATGATGACAGTTTCTTAATGAACAGTCCACAGGACATGGGAGTAAAATTATGTTTTTGCCTGTCTCTAGGTGGATGGGGAGCATCCAAATCTGTCAACACATCCCAGAAACTAGCATCTTAACTTACCAGCCCTGGTCACCATAGTTTAGGAAGGAAGTGACCATCCTCAAGAGGATGCAGAGGAGATTTGCCAGGTTTACAGGGATGTGAGACTTTAGTTAAAGTTAGATTGAAACAGCTTTCAACAAAAAGGAGACTTGATAGAATACAAAGTGACACAGATTTAAGGTTTTGGAGAGATGTAGAGGGAGTGTGAGCAGCAAATTTCTAATAGAGCTAAAGTGGTAATGACTTGGAATTTACTACTGGCGAGGGGTGATCTCACATGGAATCTTTAAGGGGCTTGACAGGGTTAATGCTGAGAGGATGTTTCCCCTCGTGGGAAGGCCTGGGACAAAAGGACAGTCTCAAAACAAAGTGGTGTCCGTTTAAAACTGAGATGGGGTGGAATTTCTTCCGAGGGTTGAATATCTTTGGAACTCCTTGCCACAGAGAGATGTAGGGCAGAGTCCTTGCAAATATTTACGACTGAAATAAGACTCTTGATCAATAGGGGAATCAACAGTTACAGGGAAAGGGCAAGAAAATGGTTTGAGGCACATCAGATCAGCCACTATCCTGCTGAATGGCTTACCTTCTGTTCCTATTTCTTATGGTCTCAGGATGGTAATAAAATCAGAAAGTAATGATTCCTAAAGAAATAATGGACAGGTATTTGAACTAAATGAATTTAGAGGACCATGGGAATCAAATCAGGTGACTGAGACCAGCTGGATTGCTCCACTGAAAGCCAGCATGGACTTTATGGGCTAATGGCCTCTATCTTACCAAAAATATATTTTAAAAATGGGAATGTGTGACTTGAGATGATATGCTAGTTATAAAATTTGAGTAGGACTGACAGGTGTGTGGAATGTGAAGTGGTATATAGTTCATCCACTTCTGCCTCTTATCAATGTTGGGGAATTAAGTTGTCAGAAGGAGGGATGATATGACCCAGCAGAAAACCCACCAGTTCTGCCTCAATCACACCTCATAAGGCAAGTTGACAATTTCATGACTGTAGTAGTAATATGCCAGTTTTCCTAATATTCAGAACAGACTAATTCACAAAGATAAATAAAAAGATCAGCAACTTTTTCCAGAACATACCATTGTTCTCTAAGGAAGATGTTGCTTTAACATTCCAGTCACCCCATTCCAATGTTGCACAGCCAAATAGTGGCAGATAAGCACAGGTTGCTATCCATTTCTTGGATTCAATCCATTGAAATTTTGGCCAATTTTGTTGCCTATAAGTCCCATTTTACAGTTTTCTTTTGCAAACAGCTGAGTGTGCCTCCTAGGAAGGTCAAGCTCATATGCTTTATGACTCCTTAACATTGAGCATTTAAAGAAATGTGAAATAAAATAAACATGTGGACATAGAAAGAAGATTAAGCAATGAAGAATGGTTCTATTGGAATTATGTATCATCTCTGTTTGGGTCAGGACTTACAACTAAGAAAACAGTAAATAATAGCATAGGTTTTTCTACCTTTTTGCAAGAGTAGAGATAGAAAGAAAATCAAAGTTCTGTTTCATAAAGAGGAAATATTTTAAATGGGACAGAATAAACTCAAATCTCCCCTCAACAAAGCAACAGCTTCTCCTTTCCCACCTTTAAAAGAAAGTTAACTATAGGTAAATGAGAGTGACAAATAATTCATGACTTTATCGACTGGATCAGACCTTGTGAAGAGAACATTCTTGCCTTTATCTAATTACGCTAGGCATGCAATATTTAAACAACCAAAGCTTAATGTGGCCACTCACTACAAAAATCCCCATAAATCTTTGAGTAAAATGCACACCCATGAAGTGCTTTTTGAGAGAGAGGAAAAGTGCATATTATGTTAAATACTTAATTGTCCTTCAAAAACTTTTAAATTTTACTGTAATTTTAAAGTAACGACATTAAGTAAAAGAGCAAATGTCGTGACTTGAGATGTCCATTTTTCAGTTGAGTAATGAGAAATTTGCCATACTGCTTACTTATAATGATTGCGAATTGCACCTGGACTTGGAGTTGTGAACTTGTCTGGGCCTGATTGTTTACATACACTATGACAAGAACTACATTCCAGGCACAGCTAATTGTATGTTACGAGAGGACATTGTTCATGTGGTACATTAAATTAAAGGGGCACAGAATGGAAAGATATAATGGCAGAGCTGGCAAGTCCGGAAGTCTTCTCGTCAAGTTACTTATAAAAAGTAGTCCTTTGGCCTCGCTTAGCTTTGTCCCCAACTTATCTACCAAACATCATACTGCCAAGAAGAATCCATTTTAGAGTTAGTGTGTGGTATTGGTTCTGATGGCAGTTAGGCTGTGGGTTTGTGAATCACACAGAGGGCTGATGTAACTAGATCAATCTGAAACTTAGTATAATACTGAGGGAGTAGTTTACGGTCAAATGTGCAATCCCATTACGTGAGGCAGTAAACCAAAGGCCAGAGTTGCCACTTCAGATGTATACCAAGGACGGTGAATTTGAAAAGCAAAGAGATCCCCATAACTCATATTCCTCCTCTAGCAAAATAAAACAACAGAGCATTTACTCAAATGTTGCAGTGTTAAAATGGCTGTTATATTTACCTCAAGACTTCAATGTACTTTAAGGAAACTCAATTCCTCCAAAAGTTTACAAGGTACAAGATGCAAGAAAATGTACAATTTATTTTCCAGTTTAATACTTGTACCAAGTTTTTCCACTCTGAATTATATAATGTAATCCACGCAGCTCCACAGCTTTGAGTTTGGCAGAACTGGGGATGATGATATTGAAGTGGAGATCTGGTACAAAAAAAAATCAACTTTTTTGCTGGAGTCTATAAAATTATTGAATGAAATCTAAAGCAAAATGATTAATACACAAACTGAAATGTGCTATTTATCAAGTTAAAAT
The DNA here is from genome assembly GCF_020745735.1 of Hemiscyllium ocellatum. Taxonomy (NCBI): domain Eukaryota; kingdom Metazoa; phylum Chordata; class Chondrichthyes; order Orectolobiformes; family Hemiscylliidae; genus Hemiscyllium; species Hemiscyllium ocellatum. The sequence goes on along the minus strand of NC_083426.1, from coordinate 6,965,941 downwards.
TGTGTAGTATTTCACTGAAATTAATTAGATTTTGGTTTACTTATGCTAATCTCAAATACAATCATCGATTAATTACTTTCCGTCAAGGGGTGAAGAAAGTAATTTTCTTAAGCCAAAGGTACCCTGGGACATTTATGAAATCTTACTTCAGGCAATTAGAAAGTATTAGATATCTAGCAACAAGCTCTCCTAGCCTTTGGCCAATAGAAAAACCATGACACCTGAACACCCAAGCAGATACATTTACAAATTTTTGATGGTGGGATGGCGGAAGGGGTTTTCCAGAAAACTCTAAAGAATCTTATTAAATCAATTTTATCAACTGAATCCACATCGACATTACATCTTTTTATATATTGTATACGATATGCTTGTGTACATATTTTGAACTCATTAGCTCACCATCATGTCCTTGCCTCATTTAGTTTTGTTAAAAGGTGATTTAATTTGAACAAGCTCCTGACAGTTTTATATCTGTTATTGCTATATACGACTGCTCAAAATATGCAAGGCAAAAAATTGCCACTAGATATAGTCAGAAATTTAACTGAATGTAATGTGTTGTCTTGTGGTGAAACAAAATTTTGTTACTTACAAGTTAAAGAACTGGTTGCATATGCTCTTATGCTTTAAATATTAATTACATCATCGTAAACCACAACGACGACATTTGGCAATTAAGGAATGCAGTGTCTAAAGTTGTAAACCAGAGTACAAATTACTCAGTTTGAATCCCAGATGTAAAAACAACACACTTCACCATTAACCCTTTAGAAATATCCCCGTGGGTATCTTAGATAATAACATAGATAATGTAGTTTAAAATAAAAATTACGTTGGGCCTTCCTGCGAATATATCACATCACACCTAAAGACCTGGAATGCTTCCTTCCGTTAAAACAAGTTCCTTAACCACTACCAGAATATTTATTTTCAAAAACACTATTGCAATACAAGTTGAGTGGTTCATCCATTTTACAGTCATGTCACAGAAGACAAATCCTGTGTCCTTTATGGCGACTCCTTGAGTGAAATTTGTACATTCTCCCCACGTGTGTGTGTTTCCCCAAGGAGCTCTGGTTTCCTTCCATAGTCCAAAGACGTGTTGGTTAGGTGGATTAGTTGTGGAAAATGCAGCATTACAGGGATAGGGGAGGTGGGTGGGACGCTCTTCAGAGAGTCTGTGTTGACTTGATGGGCTGAATGGCCTGCTTCCACACTAGGGATTCTATACGGACATACCTCCCTCCTCTCAACTTACCATCACAACAATCAAAGCAGTCTTTAAAATACTGTTTCAGTGGCCAGTCATAAACATCACCATTGAGACACTGCTTAGTACAGCAAATATTCACTACAATAAAAGCAAAATACTGCAGATGCTCAAAAGTGAAACACAATGCTGCAGGAACTCAGTAGGCCAGGCAGCATCTGTGGAGAGAAAGTTTAACTTTTTAAATCAAGAAGGACATTTCCATAGAACTCAAATTGACCTCGGAATTGCATCTAAAGTTGTTTGCTAATTCCTTTTTACCTAATGCATTATCTTTCTCAATTTGTGCTAACTTTTCCAAATATATAAGCACCATTATATGTAACAGATTGTGGAAACAAATAAGAATAGTTAGAATCATAGAATCCCTACAGTGTGGAAGTAGGCCATTCAACCAGAGTCCATACCAACTCTCTGAAGAGCATCCCACCCAGATCCACCCCCAAGCTCATCCCTGTAACCTTATACTTCCCTTTGTCAATCCATCTAGCCTGTTCTGGAACCCAGAGCATCTGGAGGAAACCTACACAGACACGGGGACAATGTGCAAATTCAACAAAGATAGTTGCCCAATTGAACCCAGGTCCCTGGAGCTGTGAGGCAGCAGAGTTCACACCAATGAGCCACCATGCCATCCAGCTATAGTCACTGGTTTGTGCTGGATGGATAATTCATTTAATTTTTTTGATCACATATGGAATTTCTAATTGTTTGGGAGAATTAATTTTGACTGAATAAGCATATAACTACTTGATTTCAGGATTTTTGTTTTTAAAAAAAAGTGTGAACGTTCTGTTAATTCTTTCCACATAATCTATAATCAGGGGCCTTGACATTACTATTAAAAAAACTATATATCAAATACATGTTAACATAAAGAGAAACACCGGTAAGAATGTAAAATTAGAAAATTCTGAAGTTAACAAAATAATGTGTAGCAAATTGGATATTGTACAAGTACAGAATGCCCTATAAATAAATAATAAACTGTGATGTAATTGAGAAACTTCACATCTGATTCAGAAAGAAAAGCATGACTCACATTTCATTTCTAGACAGTTTAACTACTAGTTGGCAGAAGTATATCAATCTCTTTACTGGTTGGTGTAATCAAACTGTTGTTCATGCCACAGATGTTTGGTAAGTCCACTGTGGCACCACAAACATCCATGGGGACTGCTGAAAGTTTCATGGATGCTGCAGGATTTGATTCATTAGATGGTGTTCCCACTTGTGCAACATGAATTCCACCCTCAGTCCCTTCCTCAGAGCCCATCATTGTTCCTCGTTCCAAGGAACATTTCAATGAAGCTTCCTCATGGATCCCTGTTTCACGCCAGTTAAAGAATCGTTGAGGTTGAACAGAATTGGAAGCACTTGATTCGTTTTTAGCAGAAAGCCCAATCTGAGAAGGTCCACTATCTGTAGCTGCTCTACCCGGCGGATGAGGTGATGCAGGTGATTGTGCAAGGCCAGGCTTCTTAGGAGGAATTGGTGGAGGATTTCCTCTGTCCACTCTAGATACTGTTGGCGATTTTATCCCAGGGGTCATTGGACATTGTGGACTTGAGACTTTACTGGAAGTCGGTGAATGATTGGTATCACCAGTTGGTGTTTTTGCTGAACTGCCCAACTGTCGATAGTCAGTACCAAAGGGGGAATTGTTTGCAGTTTTCAGAGTTCCTGGCTGGCTTGTGAACCTTGACAGAACTTGGGTCACAGTATTTCGAGCCAACTGTTTGGCGGCTGAACTATCTGAGGTAGTGGGTGACAGATCCCTTGGAGGAGGACTTTGTAAGGCGCCAGTCTGTTGATCTTGCTCTGCTTGAGCTTGGAATTTAAATCGAGCTGCATGAAACCTTTGATTCAGCCCAGCCTGGTAGGATGACTGGAAGCTGGCACTGGGGCTTGTTGAACTAGTGAGTCGCTTTGTCAACACAGGTGATGAACATGGGGATGATGATACTGAGGAAGCAGCCGAAGAGTTCACAGTGTTGCTTGGAGAAAGTGAGGTTCCACCTGGGAAATGTGGTACAGCACAAGAAGCCACATTACCACTTCCATTTTCAACTATGTTCCCTGGAGATGGAGAAGGTACTTTACTTTCAGCGGAGAAAAGAATATCTACACTATTGCCGTCAGTTGACTGGTCATCCCCATCATTAACCATAAATGCTGCGCAATGTCCATTTACTTGCGGAACAACTGCAGCTGGCAATGATGTGCAGTGTTTTTCTTTTAAATCACTTCCATTAGGCACTTTCACATGACTGCAATCAGTCTGGCAAGAAGGGGATATAGTGTTGCTTTTCTTAGCACCAGCCTCTAATGGAAAGTTTACCGGTGATTTTGGTTCATTTGCTACTATTTTGTTGGAGCTTTCTGTTTTATTTTTAAGCACTTCAATAACTCGCTTTAAACTTTGCACTTCCTCATTGAGGGCTCGTGCCCTGTTTTCTTCCCGGTTTAGCCTTGCCCGCAGTTGCTCCTTCTCAGTGTCAAACTCGGAAAGCTGTTTCTCCATTTCGGCCTCCCTTTGTAAGGCTCGCTGCTTCTCGGCGGCCAACTCTTCCTCTCGTTCACTGCTTTTGGCCATCTCTTTCTCTAGCTTCTGTTTTAATTCTGCAGTTTTCTGAACTTCCTCTGCTGCCTTGTTGGTTGCTTTTTTGCATTCTTTCATCAAAACAGTGGTTAACTGTTTGTGTCTTGTTCGTTCCTCCTCCAGCTGTGTAGACAGCTTCTTCTGTTCCTTTTCTACCTTCTTCACCTGTGACTTCTCAAATTCAAGCTGTGAGGGTAAATTGTGAACAAGTAGAAGAACAAAATATAAAATTATTATACTCCAATCATGTATTCTTCTAAATGAAAACATCTTACATATTTAAATTGGCACTGAAAGCACAAGACCTGCATCATTGCCAAGAATGGAGTTCAAAGCAGTCTAGCCTTTCTGTTACTTATCACGAGGCTGCTGTTTTAAAAAAAATCCACAGCTGTATCGCTCGGTTCATCTGCAAATGACTCCATTTCACAGGCAGCTTGAGGCATCGACAGCTGCCACAAACGAAGCTGGAGGAAGGCAGTGACAGCTGTGTTAGAGGATTAGGACAACATTAATTAAAATGTGGTATGGGCTTTTTAAAATTAAAACAACATGTAGCATTTTGAAAATGCTTTTCTCTCCCCCAAGATGTTTCATATACGATGCACCATTCATGGTTGTGCCCATGAATTGACATTTGAAACCAGAGCTGGATGCTTTGATCTTAAATTGAAGGGGCAGGCAATAGCCTAGTTGCATTAGTCGCTGGACTGTTAATCCAGAGACCCAGATAACGTTTTGGGACCCAGGTTTGAATTCTGCCATGACAGACGATGGAACATGAATTCAATAAATATGTGAAATTAAGAGTCTAATGGTGACCATGAATCAATTGCCGATTGCTGGAAAAACCAACCAGATTCACTGATGTCTTTTAGGAAAGGAAACTGCCATCTTATCTGGTCTGGCCTAAATGTGAATCCAGATCCACAGCATTGTGGTTGACTCTGGGCAATTAGGGATGGGCAATAAATGCTGCCTAGCCATTAACACTCTCATTCAGTGAATAAATAAAGGAAAAAAAATTATAAGTAACCAAAAAAAGAATGAAATGGTGAAGAATCTTCAAACAAGCTTAAAACATATTTCAAGTTGAACATAATATATTAAACAAAAAAGGCACTTGTTACATGAAGCACAACAGTCAGACACATGGCAGACTAATGCAAGCATAGCTTTCAGTTGTAAGCTAATCATATCATTGACAAGTATGGACTATGGTCTTTCCTATGTTTCTGACGATATTATTCTAGACATCTTTAACAATCCAAACATTTCTCCTTTAGCTTTTTACTGCTCTCCGAAATGCCACACGTTCTAATAAACAGTTTTGAAACAAAATTCACAAATGTACAGGATAAGTACTATTAAAATTATGTTTACATTTTGGAATGCCTATAAAATCTAACTTGTACTATAAATGGATTGGTTCAGCACCAATGAGAGCCAGGACAATTTCATCACGTCCACTGAAAGGGAAAGGGAACATTACACTATCTTGTGCTGTATCTCCCCAGCAGGTGGCTCAACATTAGCTCAATTCACAAAAGGCTTTAGTGAGGAGGCGTTTCTCTCCTTATTCGATGAATAATCATGTGCTATAGCAGATTCCCAGACTCCTGGAAATGCTAGTTGCGTAGTAACTGGTTTGGGATCCAAAACAATTACATCACATAGCTTCGTGGCATGGCAATAAAGATACATATAACATTCAGTACATTTCAGAGAATGGTTTTGCAGAGCAAAGGTTTTCTTCAGGGATAGATTTTTAGGAACTGCTAACTTTTTAAAAAAAAACAGGAAATGTCAAAGGTAGACAATGATGTCTACTTCCGGATAGGTTTTTCTTGTTTCGAAAAAAAGTGCAGCTTTTTGAAGCTATTTGCTCCTCTCTGCTTTTCTCATCAAGCATCCATGTAATCATCTCCTAAAAGTTGTGGAAGTGGAATCAGAAGGAACTTCCTCTTCAATTTATTCTCTCCACTTTTCCTTGCAGCAACAACTCATTTATACAGTGCTTTCGATGTAGGCCCTTCACAAGATCAAAATAAAATAGAACTGGATATCAAGTAATTAGTATGCATTAAGACAGATGAATTAAATCTTGGGAAGTATTACAAATAGTTTTAAAAGGAAGACAGTGATGTAAAGGGGTTTTGTGATGGAATTCCAGAGCTCAGGATAATCACCAATGGTGCCACAATTAAAATTAGACAAGCTGAAGAGGCCACTTTCACAACAGTACAAGACTGAGTGCTGATGACTCAAGGTGCACAGCAGTGTAAGCTGGCTATAGGGAAAGCAAAGAATTTTAGTTTGTAAGCTAACATTAGGTTGAATTGCAAAGACCATCAAGATCAATGTAAGGTTTTGGCCTATAATACGGTTGATGAATTGTGAACGTTCTTTGGATAATGCGAACTTTCTACTGAACAGGTATAGCGATCTTCTACAGCATGACTTTCTATAACTGCTTTCCACAGCACAATTTTCTATAATGCAAGGTCGCAGATGAGCACACTAACGTTATAGCAGAATGACCTGTATCAACATGAAAAACTGTGCCCCATCTTCAGTCCTCATATTGGTAAAGGATGTGTTGGCTCTGGACATCATGCTGAAGAACACACTAGAATGACATCTAGTCTCTTGGTTTGTAGTTGTGAAGTCATGCTCCAAGAATTATAGTTATCCAAGGAAGTAGAAGCTTAGGGAGGACGTAATTGAAGTTTTAAACAGAATTTAACTCAGTTTGATTGAGTTGGCTACATGGGGTAGATAAGGACCCATTATGGATAACTGTGGCCTCAGTTTTGCTTACCTTGTCAGGGAACAGACAGGGAAAGCTCTTAAAACTCAATTTGAATTTTCCACAAGCTCTTTTTAACCCACCTTTGCCTTTCAGAAAATCATGATTGCTTAACAGTATACATGGTCACAACGTGTCTAGATATGGTGGATATGATGTATTTACGTGTAATGAACAAATGAAGATTATAAACTTGTCTATAAAAATACTATGTATATAACACCATTGACTATAGAAACCAAAAGCAAAACAGTTACAAATGCAGAAGCAAAAATATTTAACAGAGACAGAGCCTTACATTTGCATCTCCAGACAAAAGCTTGACATTATCCAGCTTAAAACTGAATATTACTTCACTGCTTTTCCTGCTTCCATTTACCATCTCTGAAACGGAGTCTCCCAGATCTTCAGACCAGACTACATTAATGCTGTCCTGGTTGGCTTCCCATCCACCAAGCTCTGCAAATTTCGACTCATCCAAACTCTGCTCCTGTTATCCTATTCCACTACGTCAAATGCTCACCCATCACTCCTGCTCTTGTTGGCCAATTGTATCTTGGTCATCCATAACTGGCAATATAAAATAACTAATGACCCCCTTCCCTTTTACTAATACCTCAAGCGCTAACTTAAGTCGTACAAAATTCTGTTCCTCCATCTTCTTGTGGATCCCACCACCTGTGGCACAATAGTTGCCATCTTTACCTGGACCCAATGCTCTGGAATCCTCTTCTCCCTCCTCTCATTATTCTGTTTAAAAGCCCTATTTGTACAGCCATTTTGGTGAGGCCTCAAATAATTACCTCTAGTCCATGGCCTTTTATGAAGTCTATGGGATATTTTCCACAGTAAAAGTGTTACATAAATACAATGTGTCAGAATAAAGCTCCTTGACCTTTTTTGTTGGTTGAACAGATCTGCAACATCCCATTAACTAAAATCTCTAATTTTCCAGATGTCTTCGGTGATAATTTACTCAGTTACTAAATCTATAAAAATAGATCCAATGGAGCTGCCTAGATCTCTCTTCAGGAGTATAGTCACCTAGATGAAATACTACCCTTGTGGAGCAATAAACTGCAAGTATGAGGGTTCAATCATAAGACTTTTCCTTTAGTGCTTTTGGATTTTAGATGCTCGCTATTGAGGCAAAAACATCAAGTAATTAAAAGGAGAAAAAATGAATTCTGGCTTATACTGCAAGGGAGATAGAATACAAAAGTAGGAATGATTTGCTCCAATTCTACAGAGCATTAGAGGGACCACACCTGCAATATTGCACAGCTTTCATCTCAGAGATTTAACTTCACTGGGAACAATTCAGGAAAGGTTCACCAGGCTGATTCTTAAAATAAAATGATTACAGAATGAGGAGGAGTTTGGGCCTACACTCTTAGAAGAATGAGAGTTGAACCTATTGAAAGATGAGATTGAGAAAGGGTTTGACAGTGTATGTGCTGAAAATATTGATCTCTCTACGAAGAGAAACAATTAGCTTACAGACCGGGGTCTCCCATTAAAGCATGAGGAATTTCTCTTCAGATGGTCATCTGTCTTTAGAATAGTCTTCACAAACACCAGCAGAGGCTGATTCATTGAATACTTGGAAAGGAGTTAGACAGATTTTTGAAGTGCGGGGGAGCAGTCTTCCCTCTAAGCTGCACAGCCATGCATCTGCACTGACGTTCCACACATACTGATGCATTAACTTTCAGTTTTGAAAGTTGCTGCCATGTGTGGAGCTCAGAGGCCCAGACACTGAGGGAATTTTTAAAAAAGGTGTATTTCAGGGAATCAGATGGAAAACAGGAAGGGAAGTGAAGTGAAAACAATGAGATTAGCTATGTTCTAATTCCATGATGAAGCAGGGATCAAAATGGCCTATCCCTATTTCTTATTATTTGATTTAAGTTAAACTCCAAGTTTGGAAGTACTCAGTAAGTCAGGTATCATCTATGGAGAATAGAAATAAAATTAATGTCCTATTCATCGATCCAAATACCTAACAATTTCCCTGACTCCCTCATTACAGATGCTGCTTGACCTGCAGAGAAAATCCAGCATTTGTGTTTTTTTAAATTTCACATTTCCAAGGATGCTGTGTCACTATGCTTTCAGTGAAAAAGTGAGAGTTTACTCTTGCTCAAAAACAAAAGGGGATCAGAATGAATTAATCTATTTGAATAAACCCAAGAGGAGACACAGGCTTAGTTGTATTATACCTGCTGAGTGAGTCGCTCACGCTCCTTCTCCAGCATGTAGGTCACATCATCCCCTTCAGCTGTGTCCTGAGCGTGTCGTCTTCTCTCTTCTTCTAGATCCACAATAACCTACAAAAAAAGGTCAAAAAATAGAGCTTTTGATAACTTTCCAGATATGATTTCTGTTGCTTTCATTTTCTGAACCATGATGAACTACTAAACTAAATTCACAGTAAGCTTGTGTTTACAATTTTAGTGTCTACAATAGGGAATAAAGCCATTTAGGCAATTGCACTGATTCTAGAGAAGATCAACTGATTTGGTCCAACAATCTTTTTCTGTAGCCTTGATTTATTTGTAAACACCTCAGATGATTGTCCAATTCTCTGTTAAAAGCCTTGCTTGTACCTTCCTCCACCATACCTTTAAGGTAGTTAGAGTCTGGAAAGAACTGTGTTAGAAAGCTGTATTAGAAAAAGTCACTTTTGCTACTTTTGCTAATCTCCATAAATCAGTGCTCTCTGGTCCTGGACAACTGTGTCAACAAGATGATGTTTCCCCTACTTTTTTTTCAGCGCAGAATAGGCCCTTTGGCCCTCGATGTTGCGCTGACCTATGAACTATTCTCAGCTCATCCCCTTACACTATCCCATCATCATCGACGTGCTTATCTAAGGACTGCTTAAATCTCCCTAATGTAGCTGAGTTGGCTACACTAGCAGGTAGGGCATTCCACACCCTTACCACTCTCTGCGTAAAGAACCTGCCTATGACATCTGTCTTAAATCTATCACCCCTTAATTTGTAGTTATGCCCCCTCATACAAGCTGGACAGAGTGCTCATGATTTTGAATATCTCCATAAATCGCCTCTCAAATCTTTTCTTCAAAACAAAAAAAGAGTTGCTTCTCTAATGAAGCGCTCATTAACCTTCCCAACACCTGATCAAAATCCTTATTATCCTTCCTAAAGTACATTGCCTAGCAGGGGGCACAATACCAACTAAGGTCAGACCAATGCTTTATAAGCACATAATTTTATTAACATCTCAACCCTAAATTTGATAATTTGTACTCTCCATCATGCTTCTTTCAACAGATACATTCAAACCATAATACACCACCTAGCCCACTGTGATGAGAGTGGGACATGGTGAGGTTTTTTTAATACTTGAGAAAGACTTGCATTTATTCAATGTCTTTCAAAACCTCAGGTCACCCTAAAGCATGCTAAACTAATAAAGTCCTTTTGTTAGTGCTCCAATATATAACACAACCAATCTAGGCACAGGAAAATCCTCAATCGGCAATTTAGTAATGAGTAGATAATATGCTTGCAATGTTGATTCATGATGATTCTAAAAGATTGGGTTTAATTAAACTTCCAGAGGGTCTTTGCTTTCAAATGTACATATAAATTCAGAAAATGTTACTCAGATTAACATCCAAGAATAATTTAACTGTGACCAGAGCCAATCCCAGTCACATACGTGCTTAATGAGCAGTTAACCTTCTGACAATCTGAAATTATTCTTCTTGCCGACCTCTCATTGCTCTCTAAAGTCATCAGAAACAATCCAACTTCCCCAGGTTTGATGCATGACACAGTTTCTCTTAATCTTCCTTAATGTCTCAGTGCTAATCAGGTGCAGATTTCCCAATAACCCACAGTTTTCACATCTCATCAGTTTAAAAAATCAGGTTCCAGTGGTGGAAGGTCTATCATCTTTCTTGTAACTTAAAACTACTCTTGCTGGCAGCTGCTTGTAGTAGAAACTTAAAACCAACTAAAAATGGTTATTAAAAAATAGCAATTTCCATTCAACTTGTATGCTTACTGGCCTATTAGGGCTGCTTTTTCAGTGTTGGAACTGAGCTAGGCTGGGCTATTTTCGTTACAAGTTACAACTCGTTGATGGTGAACAACAGAGGATTGGTGTTGTTTTTGCTACTTCGGCTGAGTTAGAAATTGCACCATCTTAACTCATCCAGAAGTGTTGAGAATTATAATCAAAATTTAAGCACATTTAGGTTCAATTAACTATTTTCCACATAGACTTGCAGCATTATGATGATATGCAAACACGAGCTACTATGCAAGCATTCTGAAGCAAACTGTACTCAACATTTGTTTTATTGCAAATTCTGACATCAAATGAACAATTAAGACAAATTTATAGTTCAGACAATCTGATGTATATCATTAGTGTCTTATTACAGTCTTAGAACACACCCAATCAGTTGAAAACTTATATCAGATAATAATAGGTTAAGTTCAAAACAAGCCTAGTAATTAAGTTTTTAAAAACTGCTTCCACAATAAACCTGGTTACTGTAGCAGTTGAGTTGCATTGGATTATTTAAATTGTAAATATGCCTGGCGTGTCTACAAATTCAAGAATCCATCGATAGCTATCACTGTCAGATCAAAACTGAAATACTTCAGTTGGAGATCAGAACACAAGCCAGATACATCACCACAATGGGAGCGGTTGAAACCAAGAAATGAGATTCACACCATTTAAGTGAGGTTCACACCTAATCTCTCATTAATACCCTTAAACATGATTACAATAGTCTAAATTAAAAATCACACAACATCAGGGTTATAGACCAACAGGTTTATTTGGAAGCATTAGCTTTCGAGGCTCTGCCTCTTCATTCTGGAAGGGCTTTTGCCAGAAACATCCGTTTTCCTGCTCCTCGGATGCTTCCTGACCTGCTGTGCTTTTTAGCACCACACACTCGATGCTAATTTTTAAACTTTGTCTACCCCAGTCCAACACCAGCTCCTCCAAATCATGACTACAATAGTCTAGGAAAAAGTGTGGGCTGCAGATGCTGGAGATCAGAGTCAAATATGGGGTGCTGGAAAATCACAGCAGGTCAGGCAGCATTGGAAGAGCAGAATAATCAACGTTTCAGGCAGAAGCCAGATTTCCTGTTGAAGGGCTTATGCCAGAAACATCGATTCTCTTGCTCCTCGGATGCTGCTTGACCTACTGTACTTTTCCAGTACCCCACACTCAACTACAATAGTCTTGTAGTTGGGAACAGACTACCTATTTTTAGTTTTGGTTGCAGAACAGGATACAATCAAATGATCTTGAAAACTATGTTGTGTGTAGAAAACCAGCTGCTGATTTGTGAGGTCACCCGTTATGAATCCAAAAAATACATCTAGAGAATTTTGTAAATGGTGAGAAGCTGGGAAAGGAGAATCTTTGAAGTCCAAGCTGCTAACAACAGATATAAAAACAAATCCACAGGCAAATTAAATCTCGAGGCAGCTAGAATAATAAGAACTGAAAAAACTTTCACTATTTTATAAATTTGTGGTTGGCTCCATTTATAGTACTGACCTCCGTTCTAGGCCTCAGGAAAAATGGAAGGTGTGCATCATAGATCAATTAGAATGGTATGTGGACTGAACAAAAATTTCGCTGAATGTGAACATCACTAACAAGATTTGGAGGAGCTGGTGTTGGACTGGGGTGGGCAAGGTTAAAAGTCACACAACACCAGGTTATAGTCCAACAGGTTTGTTTGGAGACACTAGCTTTCAGAGCCCTGATGAAGGAGTAGCGCTCCAAAAGCTAGTGCCTCTGAATAAACCTGTTGGTCTATAACCTGGTATTGTGTGATCAATGACAAGGCCATTCCTGATTGCAGTTGAGAAGTGTGGTGTAGATGCACTTACAGTCCTATAAAAAGGCTGATGACTGCCTGGCATCCCTTGCAACAGTACATGGACACAAATCTGGCAACATGCGTACACGAGATTTCAGAATGTATATGCAAATGACTCACTAAAGTTTACAGTGCATGCTTCATGGTGTCAGCAAACATGGTCATATTAAAAACAGTAAGTGTGGGAGAAATTCAGCAGGTCTGGCAACATCTGTGGAGAGAGAAATAGAGCGAGTGTTTGGAGTCCAATATGACTTCTTCAAAACTATTACTGCTGAGTTCTTTCAGCACTATAGCACTCACTTTTATTTGAGCACTCACAGTAACATTAAGTAGGGAATTTCAAGTCTCTGATCAAATGACAATGAAGAATTGATAATGTACTTCCACACCAGAATGATGAGAGATTTGGAGGGGTCCTTTTAACTGGTGGCATTTCGAGATGCCTGCTACCCTTCATATCGTGGTTACCTAAAAGAGGGAGATGCTGGTGTTGGACTGGGATGGACAAAGTTAAAAATCACTCTACACCAGGTTATAGTCCAACAGGTTTATTTGAAGTACTGACTTTCAGAGCCGCTACCTGATGAAGGAGCAGTGCTCCAAAAGATAGTACTATCAAATAAACCTATTGGACTATTACCTGGTGTAGAGTGATTTTTAACCTTCTTCTAGGTAGGAACAATAAGGGCAGCTTGTTTCTAATTTAGTATCCCCTTGAGTACAGAAGACCACCAGTCTTTAGGGTGATTGAACAGTTGATAAGACAGATGAAAAGAAATTATTTTCTGTGATGACAAAGTCCAAAATCTTTCAAATTACATCTAAAGCGTTAGGGCTGATATCAGGAAGTACTTCTTCACATAAATGACAGAAATTTAGAACCTCATGCCCATTAAATCACCACATAAAAGTGGTGGCTGAAGCTCGGTCAATTGTAAATTTCACAATTGGGATAAATAGTTATTTTTGATAAAAGGTACTAAAGATTATAGAACAAATGTGGGCAAAGAAAGAGTTAAGGGAGATTGAGGTATGAGTAACTGAATAACAGGACAGGTTTGAGGAGCCGAATTGCTTGTTCTTGTTCCTATGTTCACCTTTGTAGTTTATAAGCACATTCTCTGGGCAAGGGGGAAAAGTTGGGGGGAGGAGAGAGAGAGAGAGGGTGCCCAGGAGATCTTATTAATTTTCAGGTGTTTAGACTGCAGAGACTATGATTTATTTAGCAGAAGGTCCAACAGTTTTCATGGAAGCCTCACTATGGCCTGCAAAAGTAATAAATGTAGAACATATTTTTACCAGGTTAATTAAAATGAAAAGGAACATGTCTACCATTCCCTTATAATGATATATTCTGAATTACAATGGCAGTAGGTACTGTATTTAAAACCTCAGTTAGAAGTCTGTCTGGAGATATACTTTACCACATTAATATTGACAGTAGTTGATTCATATAACAAAATGCCTGATTAAACATGTTTGAGTACACATTTAGTGCAGTCCTTTGGGAATAATTCACATCCCACAATTGAGTTCACGACTTTGTCAGCATTTTTCAGTAAATGATGTGATCTTTTGGGTTATACTATTTACAGTGCATGTATGATCCATGTAATTTATGGAAGAACAGCCATAAAGGATTCAACATATTATTAAAGTAACTCAAGTAGAATTTTCTGTTCCAACCAGCATTTTCTGTAATTTCCTCACTTCCCCTGAACGTTTTATTGTTAACCCAACCATAACTGCAAAGAATTCAACTTAAAAATCAGTGCTGCATATTGAGATAGGAAGTTGTAAAAGTTCCATTAATTTAATTAGATTTATGCAGCCGGAATAATCATCAAGGCATAAAAAGGTCAACAGGATTCACAGATACACTTGATGGGACACCCAGGTGACTGCTTTTTTCAGTGCCCTGGCTACTATTTAGATACATAGAAAATAGGAACAACAGCAGGCCATTCAGCTCTGCCATTCATTACGATCATGAATCATTATTCAATTCAGTATCCCATTCTGACTTTCTGCCCATTCTTTGATTCCTTCAGCTTTAAGGACTATATCAAACTCCTTCTTGAAAGTATTCCATGTTTTGAACTCAACCGCTTACTGTGGTAGAGAATTCCACAGGCTTTCAGGGTGAAGAAATTTCTCATCTCACTTCAAAATCGTCTACCCAGATCTTTAATTTGTGACTCGATTCAGGGCCCGAGTCTCAGTCAACTAGGTCACTCGCCATCTTAATTTAAAAAATTGTACATTTTGGTCACTTCCCCAAGGGGCCACACAGAGATAGACTGCCAATTATTCCATTCTCATTACTCAACACTCTGTCTAGGATTGTCTGTTTTCTAATTAGTTCCTCAATGTATCAATCCAGAAAATCATCCTATTCTATGAATTCTTCCTCTTGTAGACAATAGATAATAGGTGAAGGAGTAGGCCATTCTGCCCTTCGAGCCAGCATCACCATTCATTATGATCATATGAATAACAATATCTTATGATATTGTTATTTGTTTGCCCAGTCTACATGCGAAATAGACCTATAACTACAGCTCTACCTTTATTGCTGCATCTCTAATTTCCTTTTAATACTTCTCCAACATTACCACTACAGTTTGGGAATCTATATGCAAAACTGTGTTTCTGAGCTCTACCCATACAGATTTTACTTACTGGAATCAATCTCATGTTAATTTTTTCTTTAACTAATAATACTACCCCAACTCCCTTACTTTTTTAGTCTGTCCTTCCTAAAAATTAAATACCCCTGCATTTTTAGTTCTCATCCCTGGTAACTTGCAGCCATGTCTCTCTAACCCAAACTATATCATAACTGGTTACACCTATATGCATGACTAAATCACTGCAAATGCTCTAGGCTTGTCTCTAAAATCCTTATTCACATTTGCACTATATACCTGTTTGATTGTTGCTTTTGAATTCTGTCTCATTTCTTAGTTTTTTTTTCTCACTTCCCTCTTTTCTGTCTCCCTGGATAGGTTACCATCTCCCTTCCATTTTAGTTTAAACCACTTCTTTCCCCAACTGCCCTAGCAAGAACTCCCACTAAGACACATCAGTGCCAGTTTTGTCACAATGCAACCTATCAGCTTGTACTGGGTCCCACATCCCCCAATGCTGGTTCCAACATCCCAGGAATCTGAAATCTTTCTCCTTGCACCATCTCCCAGCCATATGTTCATCAAATGTATTCCTATTACTTCTCTTAGATTAGCAAGTAGCACTGGTAGCAATGCTGAAATCCCTACCTTTGAGATCCTACTTTTTAAAACTTACTTCCTAACTTATGTTCCAGGGACCTCTTCCCTTTTGTTTTGAAAGCCCATGTCATGGTACCGATGTGTTTCACAATCATTGTTGTTTATAGAACATAGAACATTACAGCGCAGTACAGGCCCTTCAGCTCTCGATATTGCACTGCCCTGTCATACTAATCTGAAGCCCATCCCACCTACGCTATTCCATGTATGTCCATATGCCTGTCCAATGACGATTTAAATGCACTTAAACTTGGCGAATCTACTACCGTTGCAGGTAAAGCATTCCATACCCTTACTTCCCTGAGTAAAGAAACTACCTCTGACATCTGTCTTATACCTATCTCCCCTCACTTTAAAGTTGTGTCCCCTCGTGTTTGCCATCCCCATACTTGGAAAAAGGCTCTCCCTGTCCACCCTATCTAACCCTCTGAATATCTGGTATGTCTCTATTAAGTCACCTCTCAACCTTATTCTTCCAACGAGAACAGCCAATACCCTCAGCCTTTCCTCGTAAGACATTCCTTCCATACCAGGCAACATCCTAGTAAATCTCCTCTGCACCCTTTCCAAAGCTTCCACATCCTTCTTATAATGCGGTGACCAGAACTGTACACAATACTCCAAGTGTGGCCATATCAGAGCTTTGTGCAGCTGCAGCATAACCTCCTGGTTCCGGAACTCAATCCCTCTATTAATAAAGGCCAAAACGCTGTACGCCTTCTTAACAACCCTGTCAATCTGGGTGGCAACTTTCAGGGATCTGTGTACATGGATACCAAGATCTCTCTGCCCATCTGCACTCCCAAGAATCTTACCATTAGCCCATACTTTGCATTCCGATTACTCCATCCAAAGTGTATCACCTCACACTTGTCCACATTAAACTCCATTTGCCACCTCTCAGCCCAGCTCTCCATCCTATCTATGTCTCTCTGCAACCTACTACATCCTTCGTCACTATCCACAACTCCACCGACCTTAGTGTCGTCCACAAGTTGACTAACCTACCCTAAGCCCTCATCCAGGTCATTTATAAAAATGATGAACAGCAGTGGACCCAACGCCGACCCTTGTGGCATGCCGCTAGTAACTGTACACCAAGATGAACATGTTCCATCAACTACAACTGTTTTCTTGCAGCAAGCCAATTACTGATCCAAACTGCTATGTCTCCCACAATCCCATTCCTCCGCATTTTGTATAATAGCCTACTGTGGGGAACCTTATCGAACGCCTTGCTGAAATCCATACACACTGCATCAACCGGTTTACTCTCACCTACCTGTTTGGTCACTTTGTCAAACAACTCAATAAGATTTGTTAGACATGACCTACCCTTCACAAAACCATGCTGACTGTCCCTGATCAGATTATTCTTTTCAAGATGGTTATAAATCCTATCTCTTATAACCTTTTCCAACACTTTACCAACAACTGAAATGAGACTCACTGGTCTCTGCTATCCTTTTTGAACAAGGGAACCACATTTGCTATCCTCCAGTCCTCAGGCACTATTCCTGTAGACAATGATGATTTGAAGATCAATGCCAAAGGCTCGGCAATCTCTTCTCTTGCTTCCCAGAGGATCCTAGGATAGATCCCATCCGGCCCAGGGGACTTGTCTATTTTCACACTCTGCAGTATTTCTAATACCTCTTCCTTGTGAACCTCAATCTCTTCTAGTCTAGATGCAAGTATCTCTATATCTTCCTCGCCAACATTTTCATTTTCTATAGTGAACACTGTCGAAAAACATGTATTTAGTGCTTCCCCTATCTCCTCTGATTCCACACACAACTTCCCACTATTATCCTTGATTGGCCCTAATTTAACTCTCATCATTCTTTTATTCCTGACATACCTATGGAAAGCCTTAGGGTTAACCCTAAGGGTTGAATTCTCATGTCTCCTCCTGGTTCTTCTGAGCTCTCATTTTAGGTCTTTCCTGACTTCCTTGTAACCCTCAAGCACCCTGAGTTTTCACATTTTGTCCTAACATGAGCCTTCTTCTTCTTGACCAGAGATTCCACTTCCTTAGTAAACCACAGCTCACGCATTCTATATCTTCTTCCCTGCCTGACAGCTACATACTTATCTAAGACACACAGGAGCTTTTCCTTGAATAAGCTCCACATTTTTAATGTGCTCATCCCCTGCAGTTTCCTTCCCCATTCTATGCTTCCTAAATCTTTCCTAATTGCATCGTAATTTCCCTTCCCCCAGCTGTAACTCCCTCAGTTGCTCGGTGGAGTACACCTATCCCTTTCCATCACTCAAGTAAACCTGACAGAATTGTGATCGCTGTCTCCAAAGTGCTCACCTACTTCCAAATCTAACACCTGGCCAGGCTCGTTACCCAGTACTAAATCTAAAGTGGCTTCGCCCCTTGTAGGCCTGTCTACATACTTTCAGGAAGCCCTCTTGCACACACTGAACAAAAACTGATCCATCTATGGTACGCGTACTGTAGTGATGCCAGTCAATATTTGGATAGTTGAAGTCGCCCATGACAACTATCCTGTCTCTCTCACTCCTATTGAGAATCATTTTTGCTATCCTTTCCCCTACATCTCTGGGACTATTTGGAGGCCTATAGAAAACTCCCAGCATTGTGACTTCTCCTTTCCTGTTTCTAACCTCAGCCCATACTACCTCAGTTATGGAGTCCCCAAACTTCCTTTCTATAACTGTAATATTGTCCCTGATGAACAATGCCACACCTCCCCCTCTTTTACCATCTTCTCTGTTCTTATTGAAACATCTGAATCTCGGAACCTGCAACAGCCACTCCTGTCCCTGTTCTATCCACGTCTCCGTAATGGCCACAACATCGAAGTCCCAGGTACCAACCCAAGCTGCCAGTTTATCTTCCAGAATTTCCTCTAGCTGCTCAGAGACATCCTTGGACCCCAGCAATTGGGAGGCAAAATATTATTAGAGTCTCATTTGTAGGCACATAATAGTTTATCACAAATTCCTCCTCTCCCATAAGACAGTGCCAAACAGTGCAATTAATTTGGCTGTTGCTACTTTCTTTGGAGAGACCATTCCTGCCACCCCCTCCATCCCAAAAGCATCCAGACTAACCACAGGAGACTCCCTCACTGCCTGTACAGTCCTCTTATTCTGTCTGATGAATATTCATTCTTCCCTGTCTGAGAAGTTTTAGCCTGCAGGATGTACTAGCCATGCTCAGCTTGGTAGATGTTCCAGTGTTCCCAGCCACTGCTCCAGCTTCAAAACTCAGGCTTCTTGGACCTGCAGTTGGAGACACTTCCTGCACACATTCTGGGGTAGGGCATTGGAACTGCACCAGTATTCCCACAGAGCAACAGAAGCATGCCACAGACTCGAGTTTTCCTTCCACCTTACTCTCTAAATTTAAACGCTCAGATTACCTTTAAAATTAAATAATAACAATTACTCTTATGCAGGTCCATAATCTCTGGCCATCTGCACTATTGTCCTTAAAATATAAAACCAAATTGACAAAATATAAGTGAGATAAATAGTATAAATACTCAACAACCTTACTCACTGAATCAATTCCTTCCACTTACCCATCACTTTTTAACAGACTTTTTAAAAGTTTCAATATATATTTTATTCATTGAAAAAATGTATACACGTTGTCATTAACGCACTCAGTTCTGTTTAGTCACACATCAAGGAAACAAAAATATTGGAGTTTGACTCTACCCAGACAAACAAAAGGCATCTCTTACTTGAACCACAATGCACTTTTAGGCAGACTGCTTCACTGCATGCAGCTGCAGGACACTTCCTTGGCTGCTACACTGCCATACTAATTGCCAGACACTCTCCTCAGACTGCTTCACTGTACTGCTTACTGTGGGACACACTTCCTGGAGTGCTCCTTGAACAATATTAAATTGTAGAATGTGTGTTGAAAATTCACTTTCTCTTTCTATTTTACAGAAATGACAACAATTCATAAGTCCTTCATTGCCGTAGATCATTTTGGGATATCCTGAGGCCAAGAAAGACACCAAAGGTGGTGGATCAGTCTCCATTGTATAACAGGGAATTCAAGTTTTGAATCCATACTGATTCCATTACTTCAACGTGGTATCTTGGTGTTCCATGGATATTTGTGACTATATTGGGCATTTTCACAGAAAGAAAAAGAAAGAAATTATAACAAACTTATCTTTAGAAAAGCCATACGGGCATTGAGACCCTGGTGTCCATGTGCCAGCTTTGTGATCATGCTGTTAAAAATCAATCTTTTTCCATAGAAAGTCAGGAAAACATTGTTTTGGATCTACTTTCTGCAACATAGACAAGAAAGCTAAAATGTAGAAAACACTGAAGAGGGGTGGGGTCATTTGTCCTGAAACATTAACCCTACTTGCTCTCCAGAGATGCTGCTGAACCTCCAGAGTTTCTCCAACAACTTGTTTTTATTTCTGATTTCCAGCATCCACAGTTCTTTGGGGTTTTGTTTTGTAGAATAAACAGGCTGATTCAGAGCGTCTGACTAGAATTAAGTGTTAAATAAAAGAGTGTCTTAGCAATACTCTTAAAAATGGGTCAGCTGTTCATTTCTCCACAGTCCTAAAATTCCAGCTTCAACAACACTGCAGCACTTAATAACATCCGGGACAGCTTGTTTAATTTGCAACCCATGTTAAAAATTCACCCCCTGTGACAATGATGTACAGTGGAAGCACTGCAGACCATAAGCAAGTTGTAGTAAAGCAATTTACCAAGCATCTTTAACAGTATCTTCCAAACCCAGGAACTCTACTACGAGGAACAACAACGCCAGCAGATACATGGGAACATATTACCCTCAGAACCTCTCCAATCCATATTATTCCAATTCAGAAACATTCCTTCACTGGTGTTGGGTCAAATCCTGAAAGTCTATTTCTTTCACCACATTATACCTACACCACACAAACTTTAGTGGTTCAAGAAGGCAACTCACCAGCATCTTGGAGGTCAATTAGGAATCTGGCCCAGGCAGCAACACCAGCATTGCGTGAACAAACAAATAACGACAGTAAAGTCATCACAGACCCAAAGGACCACAAGGCTGCTCTTTTATTAGAGGGACATGACTGGGAGTGGTTTGAGGAGGAGAAACTGAGGACTGCAGATGCTGGGAGATCAGAGTCAAGAATGTGGTGCTGGAAAAGCATAGCAGGCCAGGCAGCATCCAAGAAACAGGAGAATCTACATTTCAGGCAAGAATCCTACATCAGGAAGGAGACTTGTGCGCTGAGGGTTGGAGAGATAAATGGGAGGGGGAGGCGGGAAACAATGTAGCGGAGTGAGAGATAGGTAGGTGGAGAGGAGGGTAAAGGTGATAGGACAGAGAGGAGAGTGGAGCAGATACATGGGAAGAAAGATGGACAGGCAGGACAGGAGATGAAGGCGATGCAGAGTTGGAAGGTTGGAACTGGGAAAAGGTGGGGGGGGGGGGGGTGGTGGAAGAGAGGTGGAGGGGAAATGAGGAAATTGCTGAAGTCCACATTGATGCCATGTGGTTGGAGGGTCCCAAGGTGGAAGATGAGGCGTTCTTCCTCTAGGCGTTGGGTGATTAGGGTGTGGTTTGGAGGAGGCCCAAGACCTTGGCAGAGTGGGAGGCAGAGTTGAAGTGTTTGGCCATAGGGCGGTGGGGTTGGTTGGTGCGGGCATCCCGTAGATGTTCTCCAAAACAGTCCTCAATGTAGAGGAGATCACATTGGGAACAACAGATACAGTAAGTGACATATGTGAAACTGCAGGTTAAACTCTAATAGATTATGGAAGGCTCCTTTGGGGCCTCGGACTGAGGTGAGGGAACAGTTTTTGCACTTCATGCGGTGGCAGACGAAGGTCAGTTGGTGGGTGGCATGGACCTGACAAGAGTGTCATAGAGGGAATGGTTTTTACGGAAAGCGATGGGATGGGGAGGGCGATATATCTCTGGTGGTGGGATCCATTTGTAGGTGACAGAAATGGCGAGGGTGATGCGATATATATGGAGGTTGGTGGAGTGGAAGGTGAGGACCAGGGGTATCTGTCCCTGTCGTGGTTGGAGGGTGGAGTTCAAGGACAGAGGTTTGGGAAGTGGGTATGATGCGCTGGAGGGCATCATCGACCACATGGGAGGGGATCTTGCGGTCTTTGAAGGAGGCGGCCATCTGGTGTTCTGTGGTGGAATTAATCCTCCTGGGAGCAGATGTAGCGGAGACGGGGAAATTAGGAATAAGGCATAGCATTCTTACAGGAGGCAGGTTTGGAGGAGGTGTAGTCCAGCTGTGGGAGTCGGGTGGGTTTGTCAAAGATGTCAGTGTTGAGTTGGACACCATTGATGGAGATGGAGAGGTCCAAGAAGGGGAGGAAGTTGTCTGAACTTAAGGTTGGGTTGGAATGTGTTGTAGTTGCTGAACTGTTCAACCTCCGTGTGGGAGCATGAGGTGGCACTGATACAGTCAATGCAGCAAAGGAAAAAGCTGGGGAATGGTATCGGTGTAACTGCGGAAGATGGACTGTCCCATGTAACCGACAAAGAGGCAGTCATAGCTGGGGCCCATGCAGGTGCCCATGGGTACCCCTTTCGCCTGGAGGAAGTGGGAGGATTCAAAATGAGAAACTGAGGGGGAGGGCCAGTTCAGCAAATGAATGAGTGTGTCAGTGGAGGGGTACTGGTGGGGATGCCAGGAGGGGAAGAAATAGTAGTGGTTTAACCTCAGATGAGTTGAAAAGCTGGGACCGTTAGTCTGAGAACTGAACTCACAATGTAGATGTCTCTACATATCGCAAATCAGTCTTTCAGCCAAATGTGCTAACTTACCTCCAAATAACAACTCTACAAGATGTGAAATAGAATCATAAAAACCTACAACACAGAGGGAGCAATTCTGCAGCAGTTTCTGTGCTGGATCTCTTAAGAGTAGGTTGCTTAATTTTAGTCCTAAATTGCTCCCTCAAAATTAGCATAATTACAAAACAAGATAGCATGCAATGTCTTTTTTTTAAAGCAGTACCTTTCGGTGTCTGCTCTCTGCAGCAGCCAACTGGGATACCATTCGCTCCTGCATCTTCTTGCATTGTGTCATTACTACTTTGAGCACAGATAATGGGTTGGTGCACACAGGCTGCTTGTCTCCACAGTTTCCACCCCTGATTGACTCACAATCCCTTTGTAGAGCAAGGAATGGGTCACTGATGTCATATTTTCCATAGCGCTCTTGGATGAAACGATCTCTGTGCTGAGCCTGTAATAAAACCCAGGGATTTTTAGAACATAAATACTAGTTTTATCCTTAATTTAATCCTATTTCAAATGAACATATGCCACCAGATTAATTTGAAAAATAACATTCAAAGGTAAACATTAAATCAAAGAGGAATCTGCTGTCTGCCTTTTCCAAGAATTTCTATCCCAGCCTCAACGCTTTTCCCCCCTTTCACTGTCCACCTCCACTTTATTCGCAAGTTTCCATTTTACCATGTATGGTACCATGCTACATCAAAATGTCAGACTTACACCATGTGCCAACAGCTTCCACATCAAGCACAGTGCACTTCAACCAAGTGGCCATATACATATGTAGAAGGGGAATAGCCTTCTGTTAAGGTGAAGCGAATCATCAGGGTGTTGCCACAGTTAGTCAAAGGTTTAGTCTCTCAGTCCTGAAGATGGCCAGTGGCCCATTTACCGAGATCACGTTTGGGGTTTCCGTATCATTACGGTCCAAGGAATGGGCCATAGTGTGTCTTGCAACGAGTCCAGCAGGTCACTTGAGGAGATGCAAACAGATCTGTCAAGGGCCTGGTCACTCATCAATCAAGGTTGCCCTTCTAAGTCAGCTGGTGGGGGCAATGGGCCAGAGTCAGTCCTGGGGCATTTGAGCACGAAGGGGATGGATTTTACTGAGGCCATTGCTGTGATGGGCAAGTCATAGAGTCATCGAGGTCTATAGTATGGAAACAGACCCTTCGGCCCAACATTTTTCAGTTGTTACAATTTAAATTGGTCCCGTTTGCCTGCTTTTCATCCATATCCCTCCATACCTATGCCATCCATGTACCATGTGTACCTTAAATGACAAAATTGTACTTGCTTTCGCTACCTGTAGTCTGTTCCAGACA
This sequence comes from Hemiscyllium ocellatum, assembly GCF_020745735.1. NCBI lineage: Eukaryota > Metazoa > Chordata > Chondrichthyes > Orectolobiformes > Hemiscylliidae > Hemiscyllium > Hemiscyllium ocellatum. The sequence goes on along the minus strand of NC_083426.1, from coordinate 6,941,965 downwards.
TGTCAATTATGGGGATTGGAGGCAGCACACGTGAAGGCAGTCGTGTAGTGGTAATGCCACTGAATTAGCAATTTGGAACCCCTGGTTAATGTTCTGTGGACATGCACTTGAATCTCACCGTGGCAGATGGTAAAATTTGAATTTAATAAAAAAAATCTGGAAGGACAAGCTGGCCTATTGGCCAACATGTAACCACTGTTGCATCCTGCTCCTCTGTGACAAGGTCAGCACTGCAGATTGGGTAGTAGGGTTTGCTAACACAGCTGGCTTCTTCCAGGTTAAATTCTGCACACACTGTGCACTGACAGTGCTATATTATAAGACAGCTTACTTCGTTAACAGAAAAGGGCTCCATTCAGTCAAGTCATCTGTGATCAACAGTATCAAAACTTAGAGGTCCGTGCCTCAGTACTCTGGAAGCTGTCACAGTACCTACATCTTTGATAGCTTTCAGATTCCTAGTTCATTTTAAAGCCGGATGCCTTACACTATAGTTTCTGGGAAACAACTCAATCTTGCAATCCTTTACTAAGGTGAGTGTAAACACAAGGCAGTTTATTCTTCCATCAAGGCCATTGTGGAACGTTATGATGAGCTTCCTGAAAGTGAGATTAATGATGCTTGAAATGATGTGGGTGAACCTTACAAATTCTAGGCAAAGGGTGCCACAGGACCTTTGCATGTCAGGTGCTGCATAATTAGAGCAGGTAGAGAGGGGATATGATGAATGCTGAAGAGCTAGAAGAATGGTAGCAGTCTTCTGAAGAGAAAGGTCAGGACATTTGACTGTGAGGAACATTGCTTTTACCATGATGTTACACCTGCCACTGCAGTGCTCGAAGTCAGGCAGCACTTAATTGACACTTGCTTCCACCAGATTCGAGTTGAAGTCATCATTCATTGATTGATAGAACCACATTTACTTCTGGGACTTTTTTATGTTTGTTCTTCCTTTTTTTAAAAAAAAATTTTTACATATATTCCTCAATTGCAAGTATTATCTCAAATCCTATCATTATCAGGGGAGTTGAATCAGAAATAAATAGGTCCAAATTTGCACCGTTTCATTTTTAGTCTAAACTATTTGATTCCTACAGAGTACAAGTCATGATTCCTACATCAAAAAACCTCGGGGCCTGCTGTTCCTTGGATAAAGGATACTTTTGGTTTTCAGATAGGTCTGAATACTTACAGATCAGTTCATGTCCCTTTGGTCAAAACTTGACTTGGCCCGAACCTGCCCGAATGTAGGTGAAAATGAAACTACTTTCAAAAAGACCTGAACAGACCTTTAGGTAATGGAGTTCAGGCCTTTAGGAAGAATTGGCTTCACCTTTGGAGTGTATTTGGGGCGAGTGAAGATTTTTTTTCCCCTAAAAGGGCCAGAAGTCTGTTTTGACAGCTCTGTTGGGGTCTGCTTTCGAAAAGGCCTTCAAGTTTTTAACGTCTTTTCAATTTTTGAACATGCAAATAAATGATAACCAACCTGTATTTATTCCCAACATATGCAGAATTTTAATTTGTGCATGTAGTCACCATCTAAAATTCTAAGCCAAGTTTCCTCACTGCTTTCTCCCCACTACTTGTTGCAATCAGAATCACCACTGGAATTCTGATGGCATATATGTTACTTATTCACCCCAAAACAATGAAAATACCATTCAGCAGACTTCTAATAATGGCAGTTCCTATCTGGTTGGGCTAGTGTCATATTCATTATATTTATATTACATAATTGCTTGGCTCTCTCTCTTATTCCTGATGAAGGGCTTATGCTCGAAACGTCGAATTCTCTATTCCTGAGATGCTGCCTAACCTGCTGTGCTTTGACCAGCAACACATTTGCAGCAGATCTACATTACCTGCCAATGTTGTACATGGAACACACTTTGTTGGCTTTAATTATTAAAAATGCTAAATATTGCTGTCACTACAAATCTAGATACAGAGAACACTTGTAATACTTGGCATGTTTCTGGGGAAGAGGAGAGAGGTTTGGGGTCAAATCTTTGTTGAAACTGATTTAGATCATTCTGATGACAAGCATGTCACTTCAGAGGACAATGTGAGCATTTGGTACTCAGTTCTTGCCAATTTATTTGGCCAAGTTGTGCTGAGTGTTCAAACTTACTTAGCACAGGGATAGCAAATGCACAAAAGGTGTGGTTCCTAGTGCTGCAGCAACTGTTGCACAATGTTGAGGAGCAATTTTCACAGTACTCAGTTGTAGCTCTGCAGTAAGTGTCTAAATGATGAAAAGATGAACACCAGATTCTACACAACACATTTATTCCTGATGAAGGGCTTTTGCCCAAAACATCGATTTTCCTGTTCCTTGGATGCTGACTGACCTGCTGTGCTTTTCCAGCACTACTCTAATCTTGACAACAGATTTATGGCAATAGTTCCAAACATTCAGCAGGTTGCATGTGTAGAATTGTTAGATGGAGCTGAAGTGGAAAAACAAATCCTACAGTTTAAGCAATGCTTTATAAAGTAATAGCTACTGGAATTCGATAATGGTTAAGGCTTTTTTAAAAATGCATTCTATCAGCCAAACTTAAAAACATTGCAATATTCCAGGTCAAACAAAATCCATACAAATTCCGATGGGCACAATTACAGGGCCATAAATAATGAAGGAAAGCTAATGAGCCAGAAATTTGCACTTCATAGTGAATTTCAGCCAGCAACAAACATTTTCACTCTAGCTCATAACCACCTGGAATACTGATCCCATTGGGGGAATAAATTGCAATTACAGTCAGTGGTCATCAACCAGCCAACTTGTTCTTCCTATTGCATGCATCACAATTGAGGCAACTTTTCCAAATCCCCCAATCTGAATGCTAGCTTTTATGTTTAAATAAAAATAGTAAGAGAAAGCACAAACAAATATCGAAAATGCTGCAAAAGCTCTGGCAGCATTTGTGCAGAAAGAAATACAGTCAACACTTCAAATCTGGTATGGCTTATCTTCAAAACTTCTTCAGAAGTCATAGCAAACTCAAAACATTAACTCTTGTTTCTCTCTCTGCACATGCTGCCAAATCTGCTGTGTCTGTTTCAGATTTCCAGCATCTAGTATTTTTCTTTATTAACTGATTAAAGCATAGAATTTTACAGTATAGGAGGCAGCTATTTGGCTCATTGTGTCTGTACGATTCCCCAAAAGATCTACCCAGCCAGTCCCATTCTCCAGCTTTAACTCTGTGGTTCTCCAAATTCATCACTTTCAAATATATATCCAATTTCATTTAGAACCTACAAGTGTCATTGTTAGATCTATAGGGTACCCTCTACAACTTTCCATCAAATATTGTTGATAGTGAAGCTAAATCAAATCAAAAGGAGGATATATTTTATTAACATTCACAGAAACAATCTATTTGTTTCAACTTTCAAATAAAATTCATATAGTCATGAACTCTCATGTCATTGCCCTCATTCCAATTAATGTAACTACAAGGACAAGAGAAAATATGAAAATGAGAAAAACTGCAAATCATGACTTTCATTTGTTCACCTTTCAGAGTCAGTAGCAAGTGATCTCGCATAGGAAATATTTGGTTTAGGCAGGGAATGTGTTTTCCAGCACGGATTTTTAGGATCATTCCAAGCAGCGCAGAATTCTGAAGCATTCAGCCTATTCTCATTCTTTCCAACAACATGCGCTCAATCAAAATGATGCACTTCAATATAAATTGCTGAACCATGCATAACATATTTTTTCAGTTATCTGATGCTTAATGCCAAGGAATTCAGCTTACTTGATGCCAAGCATCTTCCAGACTTAGCATTTTTAATTTGACGTCTAATAGATCTAATATTCAATTAAATCAGTGAATAAATTAATCAATAGACAGATACAAATTAGCACTATTTTTACTTAGATAATAGAGAAATCCAGATTTCCTGTCAAGTGAGTTATGCATTTATGGCAAAATATCAGCAGCAACCACAGAAAAAGGGCAGGCATGAATTGTTCTTTGTTGAGAATATTTGCGTGGCATTGAACTAAAGCCAACTTGTCACTTCCTTCACATTGAGGTTCTGTCATAAATCTATCCTGCTTTCATTAAGATTCATCATTTTCTTTTTACTGAAGATTCTGGTGGCGCTAAATCTAGCATAAAAACAAATATAATTGTCTTGCAGTTTATAAAAAGTAACTGAAATCTTCACTTGCATTGCTAGTACGAACTTAAAAGATTTTTTTTAAGATTCAATTCCCTACAGTGTGGAAACAGGCCCTTCGGCCCAACAATCCTCACCAACCTTCCAGAGAGCAACCCACCCAGACACATTCCCCTAACTAATGCACTGAACACTACGGGCAATTTGGTTTGGCCAATTTACCTAACCTGCACATCTTTGGACTGTAGGAGGAAACCGGAGCACCCAGAGGAAACTCACGCAGGCATGGGGAGAATGTGCAAACTCCACACAGGCAGTTGCCCAAGGCAGGAATTGAACCCGGGTCCCTGGCACGATGAGGCAGCAGTGCTAACCACTGAGCCACCGTGCCACCCCGAAGGAAGGCATTATTTTGCAAGAAACATTACATCACCTAAAACACAATAGTCAGAACTTAATGGAGTCTATCAAAGTGAGCATGATAACAGATAAGAGCCAAATTGGGAAACCTCTAGTCTAGGCACTAAATTCTGACCAATTTATTATTCAACTGAAGTGCAGGAGAACCCTACTGCACATTTCTAAGGATGGAAAATCCAACTGATATCACACAAAAATTAAAATCAAAATTGAGCCAGTTTGTAAATGGATGAATTATGTACTTTCCAAGGTTTTGACTTAATATTTGCTGCTTATCCTATTTCAAGTCAGAACTAAGTGATTCCACAAATAATGTTGTAGATAGAGTAAAAGCTGAGTGAATATGAGCAGTTAGCAGGTTTAAGTTAAAAAGCAGAACCAAATAGTTGTTAATCTCCAGATTATGTCCTAGGCCACAAGCTGATTGGCACAACGTCAACATGAGTAAAGAGGTAAACAAAGGGCTAAAAAGATTGCTGGGGAGAAACGTGTTTGTATTTATAGGAATTTCCCACCTGGAGAAGGAGGGAGCTGTTTCGATGGGATGGGATATGCACATACGACTGTGTCTACATGTGTGCGCGCGCATATGTATGGATATATTATTAAAAAATAAAGGGGACAACCATATAAGGGGGAAGTCAGTGCAGGATGGAAGATGTGATCTGTATGGACTTCAGTAAGGCATTTGACAAGGTTCCCCATGGGAGACTGATTAGCAAGGTTAGATCTCATGGAATACAGGGAGAACTAGCCACTTGGATACAGAACTGGCTCAAAGGTGGTGGTGGAGGAGTGTTTTTCAGACTGGAGGCCTGTGACCAGTGGAGTGCCACAAGGATCGGTGCTGGGTCTTCTACTTTTAGTCATTTACATAAATGATTTGGATACGAGCATATGAGGTACAGTTTGTAAGTTTGCAGATGACACCAAAATTGGAGGTGTATTGGACAGCGAAGAGGGTTATCTCAGATTACAACAGGATCTGGACCAGATGGGCCAATGGACTGAGAAGTGGCAGATGGAATTTAATTCAGATAAATGTGAGGTGCTGCATTTTGGGAAAGCAAATCTTAGCAGGACTTATATACCTTAATGGTAAGGTCCTAGGGAGTGTTGCTGACCAAAAAGAGACCTTGGAGTGCAGGTTCATAGCTCCTTGAAAGTGGAGTCGCAGGTAGATAGGATAGTGAAGAAGCATTTGGTATGCTTTCCTTTATTGGTCAGAGTTGAAAAATGTGGTGCTGGAAAAACACAGCAGGCCAGGCAGCATCCGAGGAGCAGGAGAATCGACGTTTCAGGCATAAGCCCTTCTTCAAGAATCCTTCTTCTGGTCTCCAGCATCTGCAGTCCTCACTTTCTCCTCCTTTATTGGTCAGACTATTGAGTACAGGAGTTGGAAGGTCATGTTGCGGCTGTATAGGACATTGGTTAGGCCACTGTTGGAATATTGCATGCAATTCTGGTCTCCTTCCTATTGGAAAGATGTTGTGAAACTTGAAAGGGTTCAGAAAAGATTTACAAGGATGTTGCCAGGATTGGAGGATCTGAGCTACAGGGAGAGGCTGAACAGGCTGAGGCTGTTTCCCTGCAGCGTCGGAGGCTGAGGGGTGACCTTATAGAGGTTTGCAAAATTATGAGGGGCATGGATAGGATAAATAGGCAAAGTCTTTTTCCTGGAGTCGGGGAGTCCAGAACTAGAGGGCATAGGCTTAGGGTGAAAGGGGAAAGATATAAAAGGGGGAACTTTTTCACGCAGAGGGTGGTGCGTGTATGGAATGAGCTGCCAGAGGGACTGGTGGAGACTGGTACAATTGCAACATTTAAGAGGCATTTGGATGGGTATATGAATAGGAAGGGTTTGAAGGAATATGGGCCGGGTGCTGGCAGGTGGGACTAGACTGGGTTGGGATACCTGGTAGGCATGGACAGGTTGGACCGAAGGGTCTGTTTCCATGCTGTACATCTCTATTTCTCTGATCTCCAGCATCTGCGGACCTGACTTTCTCCTCAAATGTGTGTGGATTGAGTCAAGGAACTGCAAAAGGAAGAAGAGACCCTGATGGGAGTTATGTACAGACCTCCTACCAGTAGTTCGGATGTGGGGCAGAAAATAAATCAGGAAGTAGAAAAGGCATCTAAGACATACTCTACCATAAGCTGTTTTAAACAGGCGCCTTCTGAACCAGCACTAGTGATAGTGATAAACTGACAGCGAGAATGAGAAGGCTCTGTGCTGGTAAGTTTTATTTAAGTCCAAGTTAAATAATCATTTAGGTGATTTGTGCTGTAAATAAAGGAGAACAGTGGTGTATACCCCTTATATCGTGTTTTATTATTTAGAGTCATAGAAATATACAGCACAGAAACAGACCCTTTGGTCCAACTAGTCCATGTCAACCAGATATCCTAACCTAATGTAGTTTCATTTTCCAGCACTTGGCCCATATCCTTCTAAACCCTTCCTATTTATTTACGCATCCAGATGCCTTTTAAATGTTGGAACTGTATCAGCCTCCATCACTTCCTTTGGCAGCTTATTCCATACACGCATCACCCTCTGCGTGAAAAAATTGCCCTTTAGGTCCCTTTTTAATTTTTCTTCTCACCTTAAACCTATGCCCTCTAGTTTTGAATTCCTCCATCCCAGATAGACCTGGTCTATTTACCCTATCCATACCCCTCATGATTTTATAAACCTCTATAAGATCACCCCTCAGCCTCTGATGCTCCAGGGAAAACACCCTCAGCCTGTTCAGCCTCTCCCCATAGCTCAAATCCTCCAACCCTGGCAACATCCTTGTAAATCTTTTCTGAACCCTTTCAAGTTTCACAACATCTTTCCTATTGCACTGTAACTAGAATTGCACACAATATTACAAAAATGGCTTAACCAATGCCCTGTATAGCCGGAGCATTAGCTCTCAACTTCTACACTCAATGCTCTTAGCTTTTATTCTTTACATTGATTATATGGACCCCTTAATCAACCAGAATATTTGAACAACTAGCACACTCCTGGCTTCCTGGATGCCAGATAATAAAAAGTTTGCCACGTTACAATAATCATCTGGTCTTAAATATGCAGGTGCATTGGGAAAAATCAGGTTGGCAGCAGATCCCAAGAAAAGGAAGTTGTGAAATGTATGAGGTGGTTTTTTGGAGCAGTTCGTAGTAAAGCCCACGAGGAAACAGGCAATTCTGAATTTGGTAATGTGTGGCAGACCTGATTAGGTAGCTTAAGGTGATGGAATCCCTTTGGGGCCCATAATTTGATATATTGGAAGGTGAATTCTGAGAGGAACAAGCTTGAATCAGATGTAACAGTATTACAATGGAGCAAAGGCAACAACAAAGGCATGAGGGAGGAGCTGATCAGAATTGATTGGAAAGGGAGCCGAGCAGGGAAGACATTGAAGAAGAAATGGTTGGAGTTTCCAAGGGTAATTCAGGAGGCACAGCAGAAATTCATCCCAAGGAAAAATCACCATACTAAGGGGAGTACGAGGCTAACCTGGCTGATAAGGGAAGTTAGGGACAGCATAAAAGCAAAAGAAAAAGCATACGATGTGATGATTAGTGGGAAGCCATACAATTAAGAAGCCTTTAAAAACTAGAAGACGACTAAAAAAAAAGGAGATGAAATGTGAGGGTATGCTAGCTAGTAATATAAATATGATTGCAAACTTTTTTTAAAAATAAATCTGTGAAAAATAAGAGGCAGGCAAGAGTGGAGATTGGCCTCCTGGAAAATGAGCTTGGAGTAGTTCTAGGGAACAAAGAAATGGTGAAGGGAATGAATAGATACTTGACTTCAGTCTTCACAGTGGAAGACACTGGTAGCATTCCAGACCTACAACAAAGTCATGCAGCAGAAGTGAGCGGAGCAGACATCACTAAGGTGCAGGGGAAGCTGCAAGGTCTGAAGGTAAATAACCGGGACCAAATGATAACATCCCAGGATTCTGATGATGATGATGATATCTGTGGAGATTGGTGTTGATCTTTCAGGAATCACTGGAGTCATGGAGGGTTCCAGAGAACTGGAAAATGATTAATGTAACACCCCTATTTGAGGGAGGGATGCAGAAGATGGGAAATTATAAGCTGGTTAGCCTGACCTTCGTCGTCAGCAAGGTTACAGAGTCCACTATTAAGGATGAGATTGCAGGGTACTTGGAAGTGCATGGTTAAATAGGGCTAAATCAGCTCTGTTGTCAAAGGGAGGCCATGCTAGGCAAGTCTGTTAGAATTATTTAAGGAAGTAACAAGTAAGTTGGAAAAAGGACAGCCAATGGACATGGCCTATTTGGATTTTCAAGAAAGCCTTTGACAATGCACAGAAGGCTGTTAAAAAGACAGTCCTTGGTGTTAGGGGCAAGGTAATGCCATGGATACTGGATTAGCTGACAGGCAGAAGGCAAAGAATAGGATAAAGGTGTCTTACAGGATGGCAGTTCATGACTAACAGAGTTCCAAAGGAGTGTGTTAGGATCACAACAATTCACACTATACATTTATGATCTGGATGACGTTCACAAAGATGAGTGGAGGGACAGGTAGTCTTGAGGAGGTAGGTGGCTGCATCAGGACTTGGACAGGCTAGGAGAGTGGGCAAAGAAGGAGCAGATGGAATACAATGTGGGAAAGTGTTAGGTTATACACTTTGGCAGAAAAGGGAGACTTTTGGAAATGAGGAAAGACTTTGGAAATCTGAAGCACAAGTAGACTTGGGAGTCTGAGTTCAGGATTCTCTTACAATTAACATTCAGGTTCATTTCACAGTTAGGAAGGCAAAAGCTACCTAAGCATTCATTTTGAGGGGGCTAGAACACAAGTGCAAGGACGTACTGCTGAAGCTGCACAAGGCTCTGGTCAGACTGCATTTGGAATATTGCAAGCAGTTTTGGGTCCTATATTATGGAAGGATATAGTGGCATTGGAGAGGTCCAGAGGTAGGTTACAAGAATGATTCCAGGGACAGAGAGCTTGGTCTTATGAGAAACGGTTGTGGAATCGGGGTCTATACTTGGAGCATAGAAGGATGAGGGGGGAATCTCATTGAATCTCAAGAATACAAGACCCATCTATAAGACACAGTGCAGAAATTCATCAAGATATCTTACACATCACCTTGCAAACCCATGACCACTACCATCAGAAGGAAAAGAACTGCAGACAGCAGAACACCATCCCTGCAAGTTCCCCTCTAAGTCACACACCATTCTGACTGCATAAACTTCAGAATCCCTGGAGTGTGTAAAGAGGTTATCCAGCCTATCAAGTCTGCACCTACCCTCTGAACAGTGGGTAAGCCAAACCTGCACATCTTTGGACTGTGGGAGGAAACCAGTCCACCTGATGGAAACCCACACAGATACAGGGTGAATTTGCAAACTCGACAGTCACCCACGGCTGGAATTGAACCTGGGCCCCTGGCACTGCAAGGCAGGCGTGCTAACCACTGAGCCACCAGACCACCCTATTTTATAAGGAAATGAAAATGAAATTAAACTTGAAATTATAATCACTATTTCTTCTACTGTTACTGGGCCAAAATCCTGTAATGCCATTGCCAACAGGTTTGCGAGTGTTCCACAGCAGTTCAAAAGGCAGCTCTTCTCCTGGGCAGTTAGGGAGGGGCAATAAATGCTGGTCCAGTGATGCCCACATCCCCGAATGAAAAAAATATTAATTTCTAAATGGTGGAAGTCATACAAAGATAGGGACAGGAGCAAACCATTCAGCCTCTCCAGCAATGATGAATCAGAGCATTACTAACTGTCAGCTCAACTCCATTTTTCTGCCACTAAATTATGCCTGAATATTTGTATCCATCAAAAATTCATCCACCTCAATTTTGGGAATATTATTTTACTCACCATTCATAAGCTTTTGGAGGAGGACGAGTCTGACGTGAACTAAAGTCCCACATTTAGAACATAGAACGTTACAGCGCAGTACATGCCCTTCAGCCGATGTTGCGCCAATCTGTGGAACCAATCTGAAGCTTATCTATCCTATACTATTCCATTTTCATCCAAATGTTTATCCAATGACCATTTAAATGCCCTTAAAAATTGGTGAATCTAATACTGTTTCAGGCAGTGCGTTCCACGCCCCTACTACTCTGAGTAAAGAAACTACCTCTGATATCTGTCCTATATCTATCATCCCTCAATTTATGGCTACGTCCCCTTGTGCTAGCCATCACTGTCTGAGGAAAAAGGCTCTTGCTGTCCACCCTATCTAACCCTTTGATCACCTTATATGTCTCAATTAAGTCACCTCGCAACCTTCTTCACTAACAAAAACAGCCTCACATCCCTCAGCCTTTCCTCGTAAGACCTTTCCTCAATACCAGGCAACATCCTAGTAAATCTCCTCTGAACCCTTTCCAAAACTTCCACATCCTTCCTGTAATACGGTGACCAGAACTGTGCGGAATACTCCAAGTGTGACCGCACCAGAGTTTGTACAGCTGCAGCATGACCTTGTGGCTCCAAAACTCAATCCCTCTCCCAATAAAAGCTAACACACTATATGCCTTCTTAACAACCTTATCAACCTGGATGGCAACTCTCAAGGATCTATGTACATGGACACAGATCTCTCTTGTCTTCTACACTACCAGGAATCTTATCATTAGTTCAGTACACTGCATTCCTGTTACTCCTTTCCAAGTGAATCACGTCACACTTTTCCACATTAAACTCCATTTGCCACCTCTCAGCCCAGCTCCGCAGCTTATATAGGTCTCTCTGTAACCTGCAACATCTTTCACCACTATCAACAACTCCACCGACCTTAGCACCATCCGCAAGTTTTCTAACCCATCCTACTATGCCCTCATCTAGTTCATTTATAAAAAATGACCAACAGTAGTGGCCCCAAAACACATCCTTGCGGTAAACCGCTAGTAACTGAACACCAGACTGAACATTTCCCATCAACTACCAGCCTGTCTTTCAGCTTGCCAATTTCTGATACAAACCGTCAAATCACCCTCAATCCCATGCCTCTGTGTTTTGTGCAATAGCCTACCATGGGGAAACCTTATCAAACGCCTTACTGAAATCCACATACACCATTTCCACTTGTTTGGTCACCTACTTAAAGAACTCATTAAGATTTGTGAGACTTGACCTACCCTTCAGAAGACCGTGTTGACTATCCCTGTCAATTTATTCCTCTCTAGGATTATAAATCCTCTCTTATAACCTTTTCCAATTCTTTATCTACAACTGAAATAAGGCTCACTGGCCCATAATTACCAGGGCTGTCTCTACTCCCCTTCTTGAACAAGGGGGCAACATTTCCACTATGTTTTATGAGAAAAACATGCTTTCGGATTTCACAGCTCTGATTGTTACATTATATTGAATCTGGAGGAAATAGTTTGTCTAGATAATGGATCGATTCCCATTACCATTTAAAGACCTCAACTGTTTAAAGACCGTGGGGCGACACAGTGGCTCAGTGGTTAGTGCTGCTGCCTCACTCCACCAGGGACTCCGGTTCGATTCCAGTCTTGGGCGACTGTCTGTGTGGAGTTTGCACATTCACAGTGTCTGTGTGGGCTTCCTTCGGGTGCTCCAGTTTCCTCCCACAGTCCAAAGATGCGCAGGTTAGGTGAATTGGTCATGCTAAATTGCCCGTAGAGTTAGGTGCATTAGTTAGGGGCAATGGGTCTGAGTGGGTTACTCTTTGGAGGACTGGTGTGGACTAGTTGGGCTGAAGGGCTTGTTTCCACACTGTAGGGAATCGAATCTAATTTAAATTATCATCAATTGTCAAAATTCAAGGGAATACAAAGCAACCTTTTACAATCTGGTCTTGAATATCATAAAACCTTAATACTAACACATCCTACAAGGCTGTCAATATATTGAGAGGATTAGTGTTAAAATTGAATGCAGCATGCTTGATGAGCGTTTGATCAAGGTTCAATAATATGAAATATGATATCCTTACTTTCTCAATCTAACAATGTTCTCAAAATAAAAAAGGTCAATATGCCAGTCAACTTCTGCACTTACTGTGCCTGTGCACCAGGTTTTACTGATCTGTGCGTAGGTCACATGATAGTTTTTTGGCTTCGTATTCTATTGTCTCTCATAGAAAATTTTACAATTAGCTTTTCTTGGATCAAGATGCAAATTTAGTCTCATTACTATTCTATTCTTTAACTTTAATGACTACTTAACTCCCTCACTAGACAAGTGAAAACCAAGATTCTGGATTAGTGGTGCTGGAAGAGCACAGCAGTTCAGGCAGCATCCAAAGTGCAGCGAAATGAAAACTAAGGCACAAATTAAAAACCTGAACACTAACTTAAGAAAACTACTGTAAATTAAAATAATTTGAAGATTAGAGTGTTCCAGCCTTAATCTGTGTACAGTAAAAAGGACAATGAAAAGATTTGGGTGAGAATAAGACCAAGCTCAATTTGCACAGCTCACTGGGGAATGTGTACGGCTTGGAAACTTCACTCCTCCACAATGAGAGAGCGCAAAAACAATCAACAATGGGGGGTAAGGAAGGGATGAGGAGTAAAAAGAGAGAATGAATGAATGTTCCAAATTTGCAGAAAAATCAATCTTTTAACTGTGCCACTGTTTGGGAAAATAAACTCATTTTATTCAGATTAATGATTCATTAGTGCTTCCCATTATTATTTTTTTTAAACTGGCCATGACAGCATCGATTTGCTGCTTAGCACTTCCTGAAGAAAACTGCCAGTAAACAAAACAAAGAAAGCTCAGCCCAGGGCTTCCTCCTATTCATTATACAGTCCACACAGCAGCAAGATATGCAACCGCTCCCATTTTTGTGGCTCCACAGTCACTGACCTCGAAGTGTAATTGAAATATAGAAGTTTTTTTTTAAATTCTCAGTTGAGTGTGTTCATGTGAACAATCAGAAGAGGGGAGGGGAAACAAATTGTTTTACGGAGCAACATCGGAAAATTAACATGCACTAGACTGTATGAGGCACATTTATTCTGTACTATTTTCTGTATGATCCTTGTTTTCATATTATTAAATCTCTATCAGTGCTGTATTTAACTCAATTTGTTACAGGGGTGCAACAAACATGTATAACTTTTGCTAGAAAGGAGTGTGTAATGAAATCTGGAGGATTACTTTGAAACATGCACAGCAAATCACTATTAGCCTCCTCGATAACAGAGTAAACAAATCTAGAAAATCAGTGTACAGCCATAACTATCCACTAATGCAAAATATGAGTTGATATGTTAACTGACCAAAACTGGTGTGGTGGGCAGAATTGTACTTACCAACAGTAACAAAGAGCCAGGTTCTAAATCAACTGACTTTTGGCTGTGGTATTTATTTCACAAATGTAAAAAATAAAGCAAATTCATGACAATTACAGCTTAATCAAATCAGCCTTCAATGCCTTTTAATTGCATTGCATCTATTGCTTAATACCAAACGTAGGTGCCTTCTCACAAATGAGAAAACATAAATCTTTACTAAGTTTTTGAACTAAATTAAAGCAGATACCAGACCATCTTAATATATTTTAAATAAGACTATTTACAAAACTCAAGGTGTAATCTTTCAGCTTTTGTCTAGATGATTTGCAAGGATAAGCAGCAAGTCATTGATTCACAGAATAGATACAAACAGAAGGAGCCCATTGTTCATCCATCAGCTGTCCAAATGATCATTACTTCGTGCCCATTTCCTGCTTTTGCTTCCATACTATTACAGTTTCTATCCAAGTATCATCCAATTCCCTCTTGAATGCCTTAAATCAAAAGTGTGTCCACTACATTTCCAGGCAGTGCATACCATACTCTAACTGCTTGCTGTCACATTCCCCTCACTCCTTTTGTACATCAATTTAAGTGCTCTCTTGTTCCTTTTACGAGCAGGAACAGTTTTTCTTTAGCTACTCTGTCTAGCCTGCTCATGATTTTGAAAACCTCTATAATCTCCTTCGGAGTCCTCTTTCTCCTAAGAGGACAGTCTTTTAAAACTATCCTCTAAACTAAAGTTTCTCATTTAGATTTAGATTACTTACAATGTGGAAACAGGCTCTTAGGCTCAACAAGTCCACACTGACCCTCCCTCCAAACAGTAACCCACCCAGACCCATTCCCCTACATTTACACCTTCACCTAACACTATGGACAATTTAGCATGGCCAATTCACCTAACCTGCACATTTTTGGACAATGGGAGGAAACCAGAGCACCCAGAGGAAACCCACACAGACACTGGGAGAATGTGCAAACTCCACACAGTTGCCTGAGGTGGGAATTGAACCCGGGTCTCTGGCGCTGTGAGGCAGCAGTACTAACCACCGTGCTACCGTTCTCGAACCATGCTTGCAAATCATTTCTGCACTCTCAAATAATTTCACATTTTTTTCCTATGGGGGGGGGGCCATGGTGGCTCAGTGGTTAGCATTGCTGCCTCACAGCACTAGGGTCCCAGGTTTGATTCCAGCCTAGGGCAACTGTCTATGTGGAGTTTGCACATTCTCCCATTGTCTACGTGGGTTTCCTCTGGCTGCTCCGGTTTCCTCCCACAGTCCAAAGATGTGCAGGTCAGGTGAATTGGCCATGCTAAATTGACCATATAGTGTTAGGTGCATTAGTCAGAGGGAAATGGGTCTGAGTGGGTTACTCTTTGGAAGGTCAAATGGAATCTAATCTAAGCATAATGTGGTGCGCACAACTGTACACAATATTCCATCTGGGGTTTATCAAGAGTCTTAAGAAAGTTCAGCATCACCCCCTTTATGCCCCTATTAATAAACTGCTCTCTACATCTGTCCAGCCACCTTCAACGATCCGTACACCGATACACCAGGTCACTGGGTTAATGCAAACATTTTAGAAATGTATCTGCTATTTTGTACTGTCTCCAAATGTTCTTCCAACCAAAGTACCACACCGTCCTGCTCAGATTTGTTCAATTTTTGTGAAACTGAAAACTTTAAAATTACCCAGCGCACCAGGATCTACATCATTAACATACATCAGAGAAAGCAAGGCTGCCAATACCAATCTCTTGGGAACTCTACTACAGTTCTTCCTTCAGCCGAAGCATATCCATTGACCATTACGTTGTTTCATGTCATTCAGCCAAATTTGCAGCCATGTTGCTACTGTCCCTCTTAAGCCATGTCCTACAACTTTCCTCAAGTCTGTTAGGAGTCAAACACCTTCTGGAAATTCACATATACTACATTACTAGAGTTACCGTCATAGAGACTGCTCCCTCTTCAAAAAATTCCAGCAAGTCAGTGAAACATGGTTTCCCCATTAGGAATGCATGTGGACTCTTGCTAATCAACACACCTTTTCCCAACATGACTACAAATATTGTCCCAAATAGCTGTTTCCAGATACTTCCCCCAAAGTATTTCAAATTTTGAAAGTCTGCTGTCAGATTGCATTGCACAATTATTACCTACTCATATTCTTTAGAAATGCATTTATTCAGATTTAACAATTAATGTCCTTAATCTACATTATGTAATACTCGTCAGAAGTAAATCATGGGCTGTTGTCTGGCATCCACAAATAAAGAGACAGGAGTAAACATTTTTGTGCATACAGATCATTCTTCTATAACACCCTTTCCTCAACATGATTTGGCTGTAACATAATTGATGAATTGGGGAATAATTTTTTTAAAAATGCAAACCTTTAAAATGAATGTTGGATAGAAGGTGATTTCATTGCCAATACTTTAAGCGTATTTGTATTGCATGATTTTTGTGTAGCAGTGTTACATAGGAATGCAACTACGTGTAATAGCAGAACTACCTGTAATTCAGTTTTTGATACTATAGCCACTAGCATTACAATTATTGTAGAAATACTTTTTAGAAACTACCACAACGTGGTCCCTTGATAATACATGCAACGACACTGTATCCCACATTTCTTTATTCTAAGTGAACAAAACATCTCGCATGGATGCGGTTTTAAAAAATTGACAGTCTTATATAGTAAGCAGATGTCAGATAAACATTTAGAAAGGACAGACAAAGAGACCAGCTGGTTCATCAAATCTATCACAGAAAATGAAAGACAGACTTGCATTTACATTTAATCTTTCAGCAGGTGGTTCCAAAGTGTTTGACAGCTAATTAAGAACTTGTGAAATGTAGTCCCTGCTACATTGCAGGAAATGTAACACCCATTTTATGTACAATAATACTCCACAAATATAAAAATCACAACACCAGGTTATAGTCCAACAGGTTTAATTGGAAGCACACTAGCTTTCGGAGCAACAATCCTTCATCAGGTGAATCACCTGATGAAGGAGCGTCGCTCCGAAAGCTAGTGTGCTTCCAATTAAACCTGTTGGACTAGAACTTGGGTGTGATTTTTAACTTTGTACACCCCAGTCCAACACCGGCATCTCCAAATCGTGACTCCACAATTAGGAATTCAATAATCATCAGATAAAGCATTTCTGTAGTAATGCTAGTTGAAGAATAAACGTTGTTCTTTTTTGGTGTCACAGGAATATTCATATTCACTTGAGTGGTAAAGGGGAAAGGGAGTGGAGATGGTGCCTTGGTTTAACTTCTCATCGAGAAGATGGCACCTCAGATAGTGCAGAATGGAGGGTTTGCACTGGCAGTCCAGAATTTTGTTTGAGTTCTGAAATGGGACTTGAACCCAGAACCATGCAAGGCAAGAGGGCTACACAACATTGAGACAGCAATGCTTTGCTTTGATTGGGAGGTGCCGATGTTGGACTGGGGTGTAGAAAGTTTTCAAAAAAAAAAAATCACACCACCAGGTTATAGTCCAACAGGTTTACTTGGAAGCACTAGCTTTTGGAGGGCTGCTCCTTAATCAGGTGGTTGTGGAGTATAAGATCGTTCGACACAAAATTTATAGTAAAAGTTGGCAGTCTGATGCAACTGAAATTATATTGAAAAATATATATTTTTCAATATAATTTCAGTTGCATCACACTGCAAACTTTTGCTACAAATTCTATGTCTTACGATTTTATACTTCACAACCACCTAGTGAAGGAGCAGCCCTCGGAAAGCTCGTGCTTCCAAATAAACCTGTTGGACTATAACCTGGTGTTGTATGCTTTTCTTTGGTCTCCTTACATGACAATACAATGCCAAAGTCCTGAAACAGGTCTGAAAGTAAGGATAACCAGAGTGATAATTTGTAATATTGTTAACTTACCGGGATAGCCTCAAGAATGGTTCCTTTCACAAAGTCGTATCACTTTAATGTCTATATTAATTTAAAATAAAGCCATCTTTGATTATAATGGAGGATAGGTTACTAGAGGTGGATAGAAATGGAAAGAATGAGGACAAGTGTAAGCATATGAAACCAAAGCTGGATTGGATGCCAAGGTGAGTTTTTCTCCACCTCCCCACCCCCAAATTTCTTCGACCTATATAATAAAATTCCAAAACATGGAAATACAGTTCCACTGAAGTGTTCAAATGGGAGCTGCTCAGAGTGAGAGTCAGACATGTCTCAGAATAATAAGATATCAATAATTGGTCATCAGTCCTGGAGCTCACTTCATTGTCTTTCCAGGCAAAAAAGAATTTCCAGAGGTTCCCATCACCACCATAAGTTACTTTTATTCTCTTTCCACGTAGGCTGAAAAACATCCGAACAGAGTGGACAATGGGATTGCTTAGACCCATTTGCCCTTTATCACATAATTGTACTGTATAAATTTGAAGGAAATGTCTAATAACTTTACAAGTGAGATAGTTAAGTCTAATTAAGAGGCAATGGAGATAGAAGTTTTGTTTGTGCTTGATAATCAATTTTTCCTCTCTCCCCCAAGACACTGAATTCCTACAAACGTTGTCATGTTGTTTTGGATTGTTTATTTCTTTTTGACATTCATATGTAATCATTGGCATTCAGATCCATCCCACCAATTCACTGAACAATTTCATATGTTGTACATTTGCCAATGGTTGATAAGATGAGAAAGGCAGGTCCTGCCACAGTATACAGGATAGTTAGTAAATGTTGCAGGGTGCTAATTTGGCATCTGTTATCAAGCTGGTGTGGTTACATTGTCATAGCGGCATACACTGGCCTGCAAATAGCGCCAATTTTCTCTGTTGTTGACTAGTATCTCCCAAGTGTGAAAAATCAACATTTAGGACCTTCGTGACGTACTTGCAAGAATCCATGAAACAGAACTTTAGGGGTCCATTAGTCTTCAGGTTATTTTGCATGACACAATATTCTTGGGAATGTATCCATCTTCCATTCTACCCAAGCTAGTGAAGTTGCTTCAATTTGAATATTAGCTTAGATAGCTTTATATTGAGACACTTCAGATTTTGTTCTTCCAGGAGATGCCAAGAATATACTATAGACATTGAAGATGAAAACTGGTCATTTCCTTTCCCCGATAGCTTCAAGTTATTCATGTTTCCCAGCCATACAATAAAGTACGAAAATATAGATGCCATAATCCAGCTAAATCATAAAATCCCTGCAGTATAGAAGCAGGCCATTTGGCCAATTGAATCCAAACTGACCCTCTGAAGATATCCCATTCAGACACACCTCCCTACCCTATCCCTGTAACCCTGCATTTCCCGTGGCTAACCACATAGCCTTCACATCCCTGAACATTACGGGCACTTCAGCATGGCCAAATCAACCCAATCTGCACATCTTTGGACAGCGGAAGGAAACCAAAGCACCCAGCAGGAAACCCACGCAGACATAGGGAGACTGTGCTTGGTTCCTAAGGTCAGTGTTTTCTTGTACCATTTCATGAACCAGCCAAAACATGGTAACAGCTTTCTCTTTGTCTGCAGTGGGATTTCCACCAGGAATCAGATGGTCATTTAAAATTCAGCCAATTCTGAAAACGTCACTAAGATCATTATGTGCATAAACAGGAGGGTAGCATGAATTAAATGCCTCCAATACATTATTTTGAAAAATATTCTGTAAAGAGAAATGTTAAATGATTAGAATTTTAAAATGCTATTGATGGTCAGGAGGATGGTTTTCTACTTAAATGATAGCTTCCTGATCCTACTTGGCAATGTGAAAAATACTGAAACACAGACATGGATTACTATGTAGCTATAATTACAGCATATTTAAAAAAAAGTCTAAAAGTCTAATCACAGCTGATCACTAGGCTACAATGGCTTGAGTAAGCTCTTTTATGAAATCTGTCTAGACATCTCTTTATTATGTCAGGATCACTGACTAAACAGCAGCTACATGACAAGACAAAGTGACAAGTGGGTGGTGAGGCATAGAGAGGTAAACTTGACCACAAAGCTATAGTTCTTTATCATACACATTCCTGACTGTAACAGTACTTAGAATTCCACATTGTATTAGAATAATGATGTAGTGTCTACATTTAAGATATTGACTCCATGGAGAACATAGTTAGCCATTTATAAAGTTTGGCTATATTTCTGTAACAGCTCCAGTGGCCTAATGGATAAGGCACTGGCCTCCTAAGCCAGGGGTTGTGGGTTCAAGTCCCATCTGGGGTGTCTGACTCTTCCATGTGTGTCCTTAACCTGCTTTGCCAACAACCGCTTATCTGCATTCAGTTGGTGGGGTGTTCCCTGTCGCCTTACGCAGCACTTTACGGGTGGCACGGTGGCACAGTGGTTAGCACTGCTGTCTCACAGCACCAGAGACCCGGGTTCAATTCCCGACTCAGGCGACTGACTGTGTGGAGTTTGCATGTTCTCCCCGTGTCTGCGTGGGTTTCCTCCGGGTGCTCCGGTTTCCTCCCACTGTCCAAAGATGTGCGGGTCAGGTGAATTGGCCATGCTAAATTGCCCGTAGTGTTAGGTAAGGGGTAAATGTAGGGGTATGGGTGGGTTGCGCTTCGGCGGGTCGGTGTGGACTTGTTGGGCCGAAGGGCCTGTTTCCACACTGTAAGTCTAATCTAATCTAAAATAATCCAAGCAGCATTACAATTGTTGGGACAAAGGCTTTTGCCTGAATTCAGACAGAACCTTGAATACCATAAGTAGCTGAGAAGGGTCTTTAAGTTTTCATTAGATGTTTATAAATACAAATTGTTTCCTACCGTGTTTCTCAGAATAAAGTAGAAAAATAATGCTTATTGAGGATAAATATGATAGCAAGTAATGTACAAATGTTTTATTCTGCTGGCAGTGAGAAAGACACCACCAGTTATTGTGAACTGTAAACTGGATTACAGTTGCATAAACCTTCACTTATAGGTTTTGTTCTAAATACTGGATCAGAAAAGATAAATATAAAGACATGTAGAATTCATTGTTACACAACAGCTCCATTGTAAGACTGCATTATTACATACTAAGAATATCAGATAATCTGATGGACATCTGGACCTCATTTGGGAGATCAATGTTACCATGACACGTTCAGTTGGTAGAACTGTTAGTAGAAGGCATGGAATGAAGAGTGCAGGCATGTTTTTGATGGTATGCAATCATTCAGGAGATATTTTACCGATAGAGCAAAATGATCATTAAACACAGCCATTCCAACTTCTATCTCTTCCTGATAGGAAAACAATTTTGCAATCATTTCTGGGCTAGGTGACTCAACAACAACTGAAATCTTTGAGCTGAAAATTACATTTCAAACTGTAAAACAAACATCTAATTTGTAAACTTCTCCATTTTAGAAAATTAAAATTGATTCAATACCATCACTGGATGGTACCATCACATAGGGTAAAAAATGAGGTCTGCAGATGCTGGAGATCACAGTTGAAAATGTGTTGCTGGTTAAAGCACAGCAGGTTAGGCAGCATCCAAGGAATAGGAAATTCGACATTTCGGGCATAAGCCCTTCATCAGGATACTCTATTTACATAAGAGTACTTTCAATGTAAAACTACTCTATTCAGTTGATTTAGCAATATGTTTTATGAATTTGAAGCATGCTTCAATCTGGACTAAGATTATTTAAAGTGCATAAAGTGATCAGAATACTCTTAACCAAAAGCAATTAGATGTAAACTGAAGTGAATTATTGAGAGAAATTTTGGAATTAAACCTTATATAATATTAAATAGTTTTAGCATTAAAGATAGGAAAAGTTGCAGGTTTAGATCAGAAGTTCTATACTGTAAGAATCAATATAAAAGGGAGTGGTGCATCAATATTGTATGAAGGAGCTGCCCGCTTTAGAATTCATTACTTTTGAGTTGAATTTATCCTTGGATCGTGCAAATTATTCGTCTATAGATAATTCTAATTTAACAACAAACCAAGTCAACTCAGGACTTGATATCTTGGGCTTGCCAAATCATAGCTTCTCAATTCTTAACCAAGGAAGGTATGAATAAACTGCTGTCCTTAAATTAATAAGGACTATTAAAAGCAGATTTTTACTACTAATGGAAGTTAGAATCTAAAATGTTAATTAAATTCACATGCATCAGTCTGATCTGTTTTTAGACAACCTTTTAGCTTCCAATATATCATAAATTAAAGCAAAAATATGTACAGTAATACAAAAACCCACGGTATTTCAGAGACCAATCATTTTAGCCTAGGCTGCCACAAATTGCTTTATACAATACTTTATCCTTGGCCTCATTTCTTCTTTAAAGAAATGTTCAGCGAATTGTCAGAATTGCACTACACAGATAGGAACCATTCAACCAATTGTACTTATGGTAATTCTTTGGAGAACTCTCTATTAGTTCTATACCCTTGCACATTCCCTATAGCCCTGCGAACATTTTCTCTATATAATCATATCTGAAAGTTACTAAGTTTCCCCATTATCCTTTCAGTCAGATTATCATAATTCATTGCATAAAATTGAACACATATTTAAAAAAAAGCACGTGAATTAGGAGCAGGAACATGCACATATAAACATACAAATGAGCTGCAGGGGATCTGTCATTTGGCTCTGTTCTGCTGCTGAGATAACGGCTGATGATTGTGGCCTCAATTCCAGATTCCCGTCTGCTCCCAATAATCTTCATTTCCCTGTTAAGCAAAAATCTACCTACCTCCCGCTTCAAAATTTTAAATACCCTGCCTCCACTAATCATTGGAGAAGAGTGCATTATAGAGATCCTCAGATAAAAAAGATTCTCTCCATTCACTTGTTAAATGAGACATTCTTTATTATTGAATTCTGTCCTCTGGGGGTTTTAGTCTCTCCCACAAAAGAAAACATCATTCCAGCCTTCATCTCATCAAATTCCCTCAGAATTTTACTTATTGAGTTCATTCTTTTATACTGACCCAGCCTGTTAAACCTTTTCTCAGAAAATAACCCTTTCTCCCAAGTATCAGTCGAGCAAATCTTCTCTAACCCCTAATTTATTTACAACCCTTCTCAAAATTGTAAACAATACTTTAGACGTTACCAAAACTCTGCACAACTGTAGCAAAACATCTTTACTTTCATATTCCATTACTATTGTAGTGAATTATAACATTCTATTTGCCTTCCAAAATCACTTTTGTACAGACAATAATGTTCTCTGATTCACGAACCTGGGCACCCAGATGATTCTGTACTCTGTTCTGTAATCTCTACTTTTAATGAAGGCTGCATTTCCAAGCTTCCTACCATGTTCATATTTTTAAGACTTGTGTTTTTTTTTGCCCTCTCACTTAACGTATCTATATCCCCTTGCAGACCTCTTACAATCTGTTCACAACCTTCATCACCATCCTACTTCTAGCATTAGCAATTGTGGCAACAGTACATTTAGTCCCTTTATTGAAGCCCTACGCAAACTGTAAACAGATTAGGCCTTAACACTGATCCCTGCGGCACTTCACTTGTTGCATATCTTAGCAACTTGAAAATTACTCATTCACGCTTTTGCTTTGTTTCTTACTCATTAACAAATCTTCTAACCATGCTAATGTATTAGCTCCTATATCATAAACTTTTATTTTGCAATGACCTTGGATTTGTTGCCGTGTCATGGTGTTTTTACAGCATGGAAAAGAGGTCATTTGGCCCATTGTGACCACGCTGGTTATTAAGCATGATCTAATCTAATCCCATTTTCCAGCACTTTGTCACAGTCTTGTATGGTATGGCATTTCAAGTGTCAATTTTAAAAAGTTCTTAAATGTCTGAAGGGTTCCTGTCTCCACCACCTATTTTGGCAGTAAGCTCCAGATAACCATAGTATGTAAAGTGACCATTGGTCTGCTTTCTCATTAGAGAGAGAGAGATGACGGGTGGTGCTTTAATCTAAAAGTTACCACACCTTTGGTGAGGGAAAAGGATAGGACGGAGGAACGTTCATGACAACTGATGCAGGAACTGAACCCACGTGTTGATGTCATGCTGTCTAGCCAACAAGCCTTTGGGTAAAAATACCTTTCTTCAAATCACTGCTATATTTCCTGCTCCTTAAAACAGTATCGCCTGATATTGATTCCTCCAATGGGAAAAAGCGTCTTCCTGTCTATATCCCTCACACTTGGAAATCCGACTGAGATCTACCACCTCAGTCTGCTCTGCTCCAAGAAAAGCAATCTCAGTCCATCATATTTCTCTGCATAGCTGAAGTGCTCCACCCCAGGATACATCCAAGTACACCCTACGTACAACTTCTTTAATGCAATTATATTATTCCTATACTGTCACAAGCAGAACTAGACAGTATTCCAGCCAATTTTGGCTTAATCTGGCCAGGTGCCCTGGATCCCAGGGTCTCTTAGCTTCTTAACTGGTCTATCATGTGACTCCTTGTCAAAAGTCTGACTGAAGTCCATGTAGGTTACATCAACTGTGCTATCCTCAAATGCACACCTAATCACCTTCTTGAAAAATTCAATCAAATTTGATAGATTGTCAAATGCCTTCTGAAAGTTTAAGTGTATTGTGTTAACCAATTTCCCTTTCCCTCACTGCTCGTTAATAACCATGATCTTCCTTTCATAAAACCATGTTGATGATCTTCAATTGCATTAAGATTTTCTAAGAGGTTTTGTTATAACCTTAACAATTTCAATAGCAATAGGCCATTGCTTCCAAAAAGAAGGCAGGAAGAAATGTTCAATATTTCAACAATGAGAAAGTAAACTTACAATTTTGGAAATAGGTTAAAACCGAAGGACACATTTTCCTGTATTTGAATGCTAATGAACTAACATTCCAAACAGAGGAACTGCATGATTCACTGAACTTAATTTGAGAAAGAAACATGGTCCTTTGAAGTAGAAAATTGGACGTAACATAAACTCTGTACCACAAAATATGAAGTAATTTTAAAACAAATATTTTCTTCATTTCCACAAATGTCACTAAGCCGTAAGCATTTGCCTTTAAGACATTTTATCAAAAGTACTGATACAGAATTAGCTAAATCCATACAACTACAATACTGGCATCTACCAGATAACATGGAAAAATGTGCAGGTTTATGCACCCATAAAAAGTCAGACAAATCCATCCTGAACAATTACTGATGCATTAGTTCGTCACTGATTGTCAGCAAAGTGATAGGAGTTTGACAGTGCTATTAAGAGGACCTTAAACTGCAATAACCTGCTCACCAATGCTCACTTGGATTCTCCCAGGGCCAACTCAGCTCCTGATCTCATTACAGCCTCAGTTTAAACATAGACACAAGGACTGATCTCAAAGAGAGATGAGGGAGATTGCCACTGACACCAAGAGAGCATTACACCAAGTCTGGCATCAAGGAGCAATAATAAATCTGGAGTGAATAGGAATTAGGAGGAAAAACTTTCCAATGGTTGGAATCATATGTAGCAGAAAGGATGATGATTGCCATTGTTGGGCCTCATTAAAATCCGTCACAGGACATCACTGTAAGAGTTCCTCAGGATAACTCCTAAGCCAAACAGGTTTGGCTGCTTCAGTAGAAGACCTTCCCTCTATCATAAGGTTGCTAACACTTGTATAATGTTCAGCATCCTTCATGAGACCCCAGACATCTGTGCTCATATATAACAAGGCCTGGACAACATTAAGGATTGGGTTGATAAGTAACAAGTAACATTCACACCACACAAGTACCAGGTAATTAACATCTTCACAAAGACAGAATTTAACTAATGCTTCTTGACATTCAATGGCACCATCACTAGCATTCCCTCTAAGGTGTGTAGCTGTACACATGCACAGTTGCTTTGAGGGTTCAAATCTAATACCAATCGCAGCATTGACTTCCAGTTCCAGATGTCCATTCAACTAGAGAGAAAACAAAACAGGAACTCTAATCATCACTGAACCTCCCCCACCTCCAACATCTTAAAACATATCATTGGCTAATCTCATTTACTTTCTAATCACTTAAATATTATGGCTACAAGGAGATTGGAAGGCTAGGAATACGGTGACAAGTGATGTACCTTTCTCCCAATCATCTCCAAGGCACAAGTTAGAAATGGGATGATGGAATACTGTCCACTTAACCTACTGATTATGGTTCCAACACCACTAAAAAGAGTTCATCATGATCCAGGAGAAAGCAAGTTTCATAGGAAAAACAACAAACAAATTTATTACTATTGCTTTCACCACTGTTGCTTAGTGGCAGAAGTTGTTTCATATACAAGGTACTATACCAGGGCTCCTTATACAACTTTCGGGAACTCATAACATCAACTGCCTGTGCAGCTTGTGATGCCATTGTATTCTCCTTAGCATGAGCCGCAGGTCAAGCAAGCAGAAGCCTGGCTACAGGCAGAGACAGAACGGACCCTGTGGAAACTAATGAGGCATCATCTCACTGGCTGTGGACTGTCTAATCGCAGGCCATTTCTTTCCCATGTTTACCGCTGATGGACTCACTGATTCACCTACCAGAAGAGAATAGAGAAGAGGAGCTTGTGACTGGATGAGCAGTACTGTAGCATTTTTTTATTCTAACTGTTGTTCTATGCATCTTGAACAGGACCTTGCAGACAAGACAGGACCTGGAACATTGGTCAGACAAACTTGATCTAGAAGACCAACTGCAGCATTGTATGAGAACACCACAACCTGAAAGTTTCCCTAAAAAAAATACCATCCTGATTTGACATTCCTTCAGTGTTGCTGAATGTTTCCCTAACAGCACTGGACCTACCTGCATCAGAAAAATGATCTTCCTTTACACAATATTCTCATATTCTTGATGCCATTAGCAACTGCAAATCTATGACTCAGTCTTGAACTTACTTAATAACAGAGGTCTCAGCTCTCTGAGGTACAGAATTCCAAAGATTCACCAACTTTTCAGTGAAGAAATTCCCTCTATTTGCTATCCTAAACAGCTTGCCTTTTATCCGGATACTGAGACGATGTCCCCTGACTCGAGACTTCACCACCAGAGGAAATGTATTTTCTGCATTTAAATCAGTTTATTCCTTCAGAAATGTTGTAAGCTTTTAGGAGATAATCTTTCATTCTTCTAAGCTCCAGTCTCGTCAATCTCTCCTCATGCAACAACTTTATTATTCTGGGATCAATGAAGTTAAATGTTGAGTTCAATGTGACTCGGCTTCAGATGTTGCCAGAACTGCTTCATATCTCCAGCATTTGTGCTTTTGTTTTAGATTTCCAGCATCTGCAATATTTTGCTTTTATTACCCCAGGAGTCAGTCTGTTTCTATTTTGCTGAGAGTGAGAACTTTAATAATCACACATTTTATATGAAGAAAACAACATTTCACCATACTTTGGTAAACAATACAACTTAACTTTGAGGCAGTTTCCCACTTTATCATTGAACCAGAAGTCTGAAATGTTACATTTACTAGAATATTTATTAAAAAGGCTTTAAATTTTGATTAAGACAGGTATTAATCTGCCAAAGAGAAAATTAGCCTACAATTTAAAAGTAATTAGACAATTAAAACATTAAATTACTTTTAGGACATAATCACAAGTTGGTCTCATTTTTCTTAAAGATAAATTGACAGCTCAGAGGTCACATTACTAGGGTTCTGCTACAAGTTTACCATAACAGTGCATATTTAAAATTAGTTATAAGAACACGCTATGGTATTCTCACTTTGACCCAACTCTATGAATAATAGTGAGTTAACTATCACTTTTAGTCAAACGGGTCTAATCATGAACTGAAAATGCTGCAGTAGTCATGGAATAACATTTTTGCTTTTAACAAGCCATAAGCAAAAATCATGTATCACACAACATGATTACACATCAAGGTAAATTAACTAAC
This sequence comes from Hemiscyllium ocellatum, assembly GCF_020745735.1. Classification (NCBI taxonomy): domain Eukaryota; kingdom Metazoa; phylum Chordata; class Chondrichthyes; order Orectolobiformes; family Hemiscylliidae; genus Hemiscyllium; species Hemiscyllium ocellatum. Next base: position 6,914,237 of record NC_083426.1, on the reverse strand, counting down.
AATTAGAGATCTGTACCAAGCCTACAGAACATGACTTAAGGGGTCTTGGGGCAAGTGATAATGTTCTCACCTCTGGGCCAGAAGTCCTGGAGTCAAGTTCTACCTGCCTTGGATCTGCATCATAACATGCCTGAACAGTTTAATTAAAAATATCTATGGAATGTAACTTGGAGAGTTACAACAGAAACTGTGCAATGAAAAACCACTGCTTTGATAACATGATACAGATTAAACATGCCATTTGCATATACATTAAAAACAAGATGCAAAACTGTACATTTAAGTTTTTCCCAACTTAGGAATGTTTTGCTACAGTGGTGTGCTCAATATTATAATTTATTAACTTTATCAAAATTAGTACACAGAGCAAAATAAAAGTATTAAGCACTGACAACTGATGGATAAAGGATGCACTTTGATATTCATATGTATGCTTTGCATTTTGAAAACACAGGAACATTACTTAAGATCTACACAGTGCATATGATTAAGAAGAGTGATTTTCATTAACCTCATCTAGCTATTGGCCTGCTGTCACTTGCAGTTTAAAAATCATCACCATGGAGATGACATTGTCAAGATGAATAGATATTCTAATGTGCATGGGGAAAGGCAACCAATGGTGCAAATCATAGTACATTCACAGGAATCCATTTGTATGAATGCGCCTTTTATTGTACTGGGTCCACACAGAAACTTTGTATTCAGATAACATCTTCTTGATTCTTTGTTTTCTGTATACATTTTTTTGCCTTCTGGGTGCTTATTTATGCAGTTTTGAAGATTGTGATTGACTTAACTGTGATATCCAGTTCTGAAGAATTTTTTACTCTATGAACCTTTTTATCTTAGAAAATACTTCTACATATCTCAAAATAATAATCTTAGTGCTGTAGTCTACTCTTAAATTGATGTTGCTTAATTATATTTACTGGAGACTTTTTAAAAATAAAAATAACTGAACTATCAGACCACAATTTTATATTAATGCTTTTTTCTTACTGAATCAACCATACTTATTATTGCTCCTTTTAAAAAAAATGCAGCACTCTAACCAGACCCTCCCTTAACATTTCTTATTTTGAACAAAGTTCCGATAATATTGGAATTTCTTTCTCATCTTTGCAGTCACAATAATAGATCTGTTTAATCTTTTCCATAGTTCCAACTCCTTTTTTAAAAAATGTACACGTTGCATAACCTTACCTCAGAACTGTCACAACACAAAAAGAGGCCATTTAGCCCACTGCGTGGACACCAGCAGAGCAATGAATGAGAAATTAAACTAATTAAGGCCTGCTACACATTCATCGCCACCTTTTTTTCTCTTGACTCTATAAACTATTGTAATTTTCATAGGTAATATTTCAGGTATTTAATTTTTTCCTCATTTGTTGCTCACTTTTAAGACTTTTAGTCTGGTGCACAACCCTGCTCTTTGTCAGTGAGATACATCATTTCACATTTATTGATGCTAGCATTTTTATCTATGCGTCAATACCGTGCTATACTGCTGTTTAGTACACATTTTAATTTATATTCAGAAAATCTGATAACTATTATATCCATCCTTACTATCAAAATGTTCAAAAGGAAGCCAACACATATTCTTAGAGCATGCCAGTAGTTACACTTGCTAATCCAACAAGCTTCCATTTCCTCCTATTTTTTATTGTTTAGTCACTCCTTGAGGTGTTATATAAAGACCTCAAGTTGTTGCAGATAAAAATTACACTCTTAATTGTAGAACTTCGAATGCCAACTTAGCAATTTTAAAAACACTTTTGTTCTCGGGTGATTTAAACAATTGTTAGTCAGAATGTCTACTTTTCTAAGATGAGGGAGGGGGAGGGAGGGGCAGACACACAGATAGACAGAAGGGCACAGAGAAAGTGAGAATCACAGAGCTGGAGAAAGAAAGACTCATAAACAGAGGCAGAGGGGTGTGCGGTGCACGCGCGCACACAAAGGGAAAGAGACAGAGACAGATTCTTGGCACCTGAGCATGAAAATTTCCACCCAACTAATGCTTTTTAAATCAATGGCTTTTCATTACAGTATAACTATACTCCATGTAAAAATATTGAAAGATTTATGGCACAGTCAGATGTCATTTGGTTTGTTGTTATTATACCAACATCTTGACAATTTCTACATTCCAGCTAGCTGGATTGTAAACTGGGACGTGCTCTAGACCTTGACAAAGTAAATATTACATATAGATTTGCATTAAAATGAAAAATAAATCAGTATATATTTTGGACTATAAATTCAAGCAGACAGTGAAGCAAGCTAATAGCATGCTGGCCTTCAGAAGAGGAATTGAGTATTGAAGCAAAGATGTTCTTCTGCATCTGTAGAGGGCCCTGGTGAGACCGCACCTGGAATATTGTGTGCAGTTTTTGTCTCCAAATTTGAGGAAAGACATTCTGGCTATTGAGGGAGTGCAGAGTAGGTTCACGAGGTAAATTCCCGGAATGGCGGGACTATCTTACGTTGAAAGATCAGAGCGACTGGGCTTATATACCCTTGAGTTTAGAAGGCTGAGAGGGGATCTGACTGAGACGCATAAGATTATTAAAGGATTGAACATTCTCCGCATGTTTCCGCTGTTGGGCGAGTCCTGATCCAGAGGACACAGTTTAAAAATAAGGGGTAGACCATTGAGAACAGAGTTGAGGAGAAATCTCTTCACCCAGAGAGTGGAGAGTGTGTGGAATGCTCTGCCCCAGAAGGCTGTGGAGGCCAAGTATCTGGATACTTTCAAGAAAGAGTTGGATAGAGCTCTTAAGGATAGTGGAATCAGGGGTTATGGGGATAAGGCAAGAACAGGATACTGATTGTGGATGATCAGCCAGAATCATAATTAATGGTGGTGCTGGCTCGAAGGGCAGAATGGCCTACTCCTACACCTATTGTCTATTGTCATAATGGCAACGTCCATAACATTTGCACTGTGACTCAACGAAATTAATCCCAGTCACTACTACACCAAGACCTGCAAGAGCTAAAGCAAGACAACTGAAACAAGTAAACATATTTCAATTAAAAAAAGTTTCCACCCTGGTGAAATCTGCAAGACGTTGCTTACACTGGATTTTTAAATATTGTTTTCAATCAAACCTTGACAAAAATAGAATTTAGACTTTAGTAGAACAGTAAAATCTCAGTTCAACTCTATATTGTAGTCCAGGTATTTTCAGCTTTGAAGAAAAAAAATCATGGAACGTAGGTATGAACAAAAACAAAACTGTTAATGAGCCACATGGCCTACTTGATCCTCTTGTCACCTTGTGCGTGCACATAACCACAATTCCTCATGCTATCCCGTGCAATGTCTAACCATATTTGCATCTAATTTAAGTGAACAGCTACAGATCACACTTTAATAAAATGACTACCAGGAACAAAAATATAAATTTCTCAAAAGCAGACCTCAAATTAGCATTAGTACCAGTTCAATAGAATTTGTCAGTGTACAAATGTACTTAGAGAAGGATGAAAACTCCCATTCATACTTAATATACAATACCACACAAAACTAAAAATATCCTTAACCATTAAAAATTACTTATCAGTCAAATATTCTATGTCTAGCATCCATTTTGTTTCTATGAAGATCTTAGATAAACTTTTACCAGTAGACCCATTACCTATAGCTGTTTATCTTATGACTTTAGTTCTGCAACCATAACTCCAAGATTTAAAAATCAGACAACTCTTCTCAGAAGATGATACATCACTTCTGAAGGCAAAGACCATGTTTCCAAGACATACTTCAGGATTTCCTATTTGTTGATGAATACTACTATCCACTGATTCCGAACTGGACACAGTATATAGAATGAATCTGCTCTCCAATGCAGGCGACAACTTAGGTCTTGCAAACAGTACAAAAAAAAGGACACTGATTATCTGGGGAACTGTAACCAAAAGAGAAAATGCTGGAAAACCTCAGCAGGTCTGGCAGCCCAAAAAACCAACAAACCACCATTTCACTCCCGAAATGGACCATTTTGAATTAAAGCACAAACATCATTTGTGATCCACCTAGACATTCAATAAATAGCATTGTGCAGTGGGACAGCTTGCGTCCAGCATTTTTGATCAATTAGCCACAGTGTGATGATTTGTAAGGCAGTGAAGTCTTGAATGAGCTATCAACTTTATATGCTAATACATCAAATGTAGCACAGCAGGTTTTTGTGCTAGCAATCAAGAATCTGAAGTCTCTATTTAATGACAACTGCCTGAACCAATTACAACCCCCCCCCCCCATTCTGCATAACTAAATGGCCATTAAACAAACAACAACTCAGAGCTGTAGATTTCTCCTGCATTAATAGAAATATTTTAGAGTAATCACTTGTCCTCTGGAAGAGCAAGTTTGATTACAGAAATATGTATCTCTTTGGAGGAGAACAAAATTTCTCTTGATTGTATAATAAATAATATGATTGGAATTTCCTATTTGCGTCAGTCATTTCCTTAATGCTGAATCAAACAAAGAAATCTGCTGGGAACAGATACTTTTGTGTGGAACACATCCTTGAGGGTCATCTGAAAAGGGAAGTGGGAAGTCTTTCACACTTCGCAGGGGGATAGATTTGCACATCAACTGCCTTTTACTCATGACTAGCAAGAACCAGTTATGTCATAAATATATTGGGATAGAGTAATAACAACTTTTTTTTATAGCCCTTGACAAGATGAGAATGATTTTTACACATCACAAAATCCATTGAAGCATAGTACTACACAATATAGCTTTCAAGTGTACATTTATGAACCATGGTAATTAAGATAAATAAGTTTGCCCATAACAAGCTGAATTCCTGCCTTTTTTTTTGTGAGGGGGTAAAATAAAATTTGTGGCCCCTACTCATCTGGGAAAGGAGAATTAAAATCTGTGCCACCTACTTGCAATACTTCAATCACCACATCTCTTGCTTCAAGTTCTCCTTCAAGGACACTGAAGAACATCAGCAATTCTGACTTGCTGAGATTTTCCAAATTCATGTTGGCTCTGGAAAACAAAACATTAATTATGATTATGGTCCTTTGTCTGGTTTTCTTTCCCTTTTATTTTTCTGATGCATAATTTGCAAGCTCTTGTGTATTGAAGGTAGCATGACCTGAAGATAGCTCTGAATTGTAACTGAGTGAAATCACTATTAAACTTCTACTTCTTTTCAGTTTATTAGTGAATAAAGTTGAATCACCAAATGTAACTACAGTCTGGCAGAGATTTACTTCTGCTGTCCAAAGAACACAACAAAACCTACGGTAGTTTCAGTTCACAAATTACAGTAATAAAATACATTTGTTCAATGCTACATTGGCAGCCATTGCATGTGGAAGGCTAAACTGATTCAGAAAGAACAAAGGCTCAATTACAAGATTAGCCCAACAGAACAGAAAGATCTAATTCAGTCTAAAATGGTTAACAATCCAGTTTTAAAAGATCTCCAAACAGGCTTTGGAATGTCACTCAGTTAGGCTTCAAGAAGCCTGGAATACAGACATTATTAAGCATTGGACCAATGATAATTCTGGCTCTCCAAGACCCTAAAAAAAAGAGTCATGGTGTGACTTCTAAGAAGCATTTTTTAGATAGTATTGATCTAAAAACAAACATTCAATTGCTTAAAAGGAACAGATTCAACATTGCACATTGTTCTCTAAAGAGTAATTGCAGATGAATCATAAAAGTTTTGAAGCCCAGCGTCTGATTAAATTACCATTACAAATGGTAATTTAATGGTATCTTCAGCTTTACAATCATTAGCCTGTAGTTTTAACATTAGTTGGCTGATATCATTTATTACTGCAAGTTAATGAATGGAATCCAGAACAAACGTCTGGAAAAGAAACTCATTCTAAATGTGAAAAATGTAGAACTGGACATATTTGAACATGACATGTTTAGAGGACTATGGAGATAAGGCTGGAGAATGTGACTGGATAGGCAGCTCTGTCGAGAGGCAGTACAGATGCTGTGTGTCGAATAACCTTGTTCTGCATTGTAAAATTCTACGATTCTCCCAAATGTGCCAACTCATGCAGTATCAGTAGTCTCAAGCATCTTCAAGTGGCTTGTATTCCAACTTAGGCAGTCAGAACTGGGAGGTTATTTTACCTTTGGGGTGAAAGGTAACATTGATATCAGTCCCAATATATTTATTAGAAATTCATTCATGGGATGTGGGCATTACTAGCAATACCAACATTTATTACCTACTTGTAACTGTTCTAAAAAGGTAATGGCAAACTGCTATCTTAAACAGCTGAAGTTCTGAAAGTGAAGTTGCCACAAGGTTTGGCGGTTCAAAGATTTTAACAAAGCATGTGATAATATGTAGCATTTTCAGAGATGACCTCTTCTGGGACATGCTGGTATTTGCCACCTCTACCAGGAGGTGATATGACTAAGTTATTTGAGGTGGGTCACTGCTACTAAACCTTCTTTGCTTTTGCTTTGAATCATAGAATTCTTAGTGTAGAAAGAGGCTATTTGGTCTGCCAAGTCTGCACCAACCCGTCTGACAGCATCCCACCCAGACCTAGCCCCCAAAACTATCCCTGTAACCCCACATTTACTATGACTGATCCACTTAGCCTTTACATCACTGGATACCATGGTGCAATTTAGCATGGCCAGTCCACCTGACCTGCACACCTTTGGACTGTGGGAGGAAACTGCAGCACCCAGGGAAACCCAGGCAGGTACAGGGAGAATGCCTGACAATTGTCAAAGGCTGGAATTAATCTCTGGTTTAGCTAATCCAGTCGTAGCAGATTCATTAACAGTATCTACAGAACAGCAGCATGCTTTTTATTCATTCATCACATATGACACTGAGTCAGCAATTATTGCTCATCCCTCGTTGCCCTTGAGAAGTCAGTGGTGATCTTCCTACTTGAATGGCTACAGCCAATTTGGTGCAAATACCCCATAATACTCATAGAGAGGGAGCTTCAAGATTTTGACTCACTAACCCTAAAGGAACAGACATATTTTTCCAAGCATGGATGATAATGAAACGTGGTAGGTTTAAAAAAAAACATGTAAGAGGTTTAATAGCAGAACACATGGAAAACTGGCAGGACCAGACAGATTCAGCATGGGTTTATGAAAGGGAAATCACGCTTGACAAATCTAATGGAATCCTTCGAAGCTGATCAAGGGAGCCAGTAGATGTGGTTTATTTGTATTTTCAGAAAACTTTTGAAGAAGCCCCACATAAAGGCATGTAACCTTAAAGAACATGGGATTAGGGGTAGTATGTTAAGATGGATAGAAAACTGGTTGGTAGAGAACAAAAAGTAGGAATTAAAAGGTCTCTTTCCGAAAGGCTGATAGTTTTGGTCTCTTTGTCGGAAGAAAAGCGCTCTTACTATAAAGAAACTACAGCGGTGGTTTACTGGTTTGATTCCTGAAATGGTAGGACTGATGTATGAGGACAGATTGAATAGCTTGGGCTTGTACCTATTGGAGTTTAGAAGAATGAGAACCAATCTTATTGAAACATAAATTCTTAAAGAGATTTGACAGTGTAGATGCTGAGGAGTTAGTTTCTCTGGCCCGAAACATCGAATTTCCTGTTTCTTGGATGCTGCCTGACCTGCTGTGCTTTAACCAGCAACACATTTTCAGCTCTGATCTTCAGCATCTGCAGACCTCACTTTTTACTCCCTGGTGGGAGAGCCAAGGAGCAGAGGAATTAATCCCAGAGTAAGACACGCATATGTGACAAAAATGTGGAGGATTTTTCTTCACCCAGAGAGGGTGGAGAATCTGTGAAATTATTTACTTCAGAGAGCTGTCAAGACATAGCCATTACCTACAGACAAGACTGATTTTTAATTGATAAAGGAATCAAAGGTTATGAGGATAAGGCAAAGTGGAGTTAGGGATTATCAGATTAGTTATGATTTCACTGAACAGTACAGTGGATTTGATGGGCCAAAGGCCTACTTCTCCTCCTACGTCATATGGTCAAGTCACTTATCAAGCAGGAAATGTCTCAAAGTATTAACAATTAAAATATTGAATATCAAGTTTATTCTTGTGTAAAATCTGAAGTACATTTATTCTTTCTGCATATATCAAGTTTCTTATTAAACAAGGGCACTTTCTTTTAAAAATCGATTTGGTGCTTTCTTCAATTTAGTTCAGATTATTCTGTCTGAACTCTCAATATAAACAAAACGTTCAGGCTATCACAAAGTTGAAAACTTTCCAGTCATCTGCCAATCAAAAACTAAACAGTGTTTCATGGAGGTGTGCCTATTAGTCTTTCCTTTGGTTTTTACTTAGCACAGGAACAGGGATTGTGATGTGCAATTGCTCCAAGCCACATTTGAAACCGCCTCATTTCCTTGATCGTAGCATGCAATCGAGCACTGAACACACTATTAACCAGCTGCATGCTCGGCTGAGAGCCTAGGTCTAAAGGCCAGCATATAGGTCTCAAAGGCAAAATCCATACTTACTGCAGGAATTCTGTGGAGTAATCTGTAGAAATGTTTCTGGGAAGAGGAAGTATAGCAGTACAGAATTAGGCAGAATGCAAGGTTCCCAGGTTCACTAATGCAATATAGGCTTCAGCTCAGAAGATTGAAAACAAGAAAGAAGTCTGTTTCCACAAGGACTCTATGACACTCTGACCTGAAAAACCTCAGGACATTGAGGCCAATGCAAGGATTGTGGCCTGAAGAGCTGGGCTGCATTGGTTGAGATCAGTCAGTGTGTCTTCAATTGCCATCTCCTATTCGTCACTCAAACGGATCATCAGTCTGCAGTAAATTTGGATTAATGCCCAATAAGCTGAACCTCAACCTACTAATCAGCCTCGCACTCACAGATAAAGTAAAACACACCTCACCTGAAAGTTGCATGCCAATACATATAACTTGTGCTCCTGGTGAGGAGGGGAGGAACAAAGTAGGTTCTTATCTCCGACAGCTAAACGCACATTTAGCTCAGAATGTTTAAGAGAAGGCATTAACCGGAGAGTCAAAATGTGTGGCCCTGGAAAAGCATAGCAGGCAGCATCCAAGGAGGAGTGTTGACATTTCAGGCATAAGCCCTTCATCAGCCTTTCCAGCGCCACAGTTTTCAACTCCGACTGTCTAGCATCTGCAGTCCTCAACTGATTAATCAAAATGTCTAAAGCAGCAAGTTTGGTGCCATATCCACTCTGTAGGGCTCACAGGTATTAACACTCTTTCAATCACCATATGCCATCCAGGCTGATCTGGAAGTTGACCAACAACCATTTACAGTACCTTCAGGTTGTCAGTGCTACGTATCCCAATTTCACAGCCCCAGTGTCCCAAGTGCTTGGGCCAGTATGGAGATCATCTCTAAGAGGACAGAACTGTTTACTACTTAATAAAATGATAGATCTTCCTACATCATGCATCTATTTAATCAAACATTATTCCATCTCAGTAGCCAAGTACAAGAAGAACATCAGGGTACTGAATTAAGCTAACTGGCAAAAAAATAGTAAGGAAGATATTCAAAGAAATATTTTCACATAAATGGTCAAGATCTGGAATATGCTACCTAAGTGTGCAGTGGAGGTCTGCAAAAGTATGCCTGCATAGTTTTTTCACCACAAATGAAATCAAAGTTATGCTTCTGTGGTTAACAGGAATCCTAATACTCAAATTGTTCAAACTGCTCAAACTAAAACTGGAATCTACCCGACTATTTGGAAAATTGCCCAAATATATATCCTGTTTGCGACTGGCAGCTAAACCCAACTAGGCCAGTTGCTGCCCCAGGGTCAAGAGCCTGTTACTGGGAAAGCACTGCCTGATGTTGGGCTTATGTCTGAAACGTCGATTCTCCTGCTCCTCGGATGCTGCCTGACCTGACCTGCTGCGCTTTCACAGCAAAACACTCTAGACTGATTTCCAGCATCTGTAGTCCTCACCTTCTCCCAATTACTGCCCCAGACTGATTAATAGTTTCTAATTCTCAGTAAAACTGATCATCACACGTTATCAAACAGTGTGTTTTTTGCAATAAATGTTCACTCATACACAGTTTGGATTTCACTAAGGTCACTCAGCTCCTGACCACTTTATAACTTGGGGCTGTTGAGATTGACTGCTCTTGACATCAAGCTTGCATTTGACTGGAATGTGACAAAAAGGAGCCATAGCAAAATTAGGCACTCTGGTTACAGCCATGCCTACTAGAAAAGGAGGGGCTGTGATTTTTGGGATCAGTCATCCCAGATCCATTGCATCCCTACAGGAATTCCTTAGGGGAATATCCTTAGATCAATCATCTTTAGTTGCTTCAATGACCTTTCCTCCATCACAAGGTGGGAAGTGGGGGAAATTCGCTGATGATTGCACAATATTCAGCACCAGTTGCAAACTATCAGATACTGTTGCCATCCATCTCCAAATGAAGATAACATCCAGACTTGGTACTTCAATGGATTCCACAATGGTGTCAGCAAGTGTGGTGATTTCAACATTGGCAGGTCTAGAGGTGGTATCATCAGCAGCACAGCAACGTCGGTGGGTCCGGCTCGTCTCATGGGGACAGTGAGGGCTGTTTGAACATTTCTTTTCACTTCTGTTTTTAAAATTCTAACTATTGTATTTCTAATATATCACTGAAGAGTGGCAACTCTGTACATTTGAGTACACTCGACAATAAAAAAAATTTAATCTGATAACAGCAAGTAGCACTCGTGCCACACAACTGCCAGGCAATGACCACTTTCAACAAGTTAGAATCTAACTGTTGTCCAATAACATTTGGTAGCATTATCACTACTGAGACGAGACCATCAACATCTTAACGGTTGCCATGGACCAGAAATTGAACTGCAGAAGCCACATAAATACTGCAGCTCCAACAGCAAGTCAGAAAAAAGGTATTGTGCAGTAAGTAATTCATGTCCCAACTCCCCAATATACTGCAGATTTCATGTTTACATACAAGTGTGGCACCTGAAGCAATGGCTTTGGATTGACAGGCGCCAATCCTGGTTCATCAGCATTACTTTTTGCCAGAGTTCAAACGTCTTGGATCGATACCTCACTCCAGAAGCACGAATAGTATTTTCTTTGCTGACACCACAGAGCAGAACTGCTGAAGGTGTAAGTTTTTAAATTAAATTTCATAAAAATTTAATTTTGGTGGTTTAAACGGTTTTAAAATAAATTTTGTATTCCCTTTCATCTCGATTAATATTTGTACATGGTCAATCGTTTGCTTGTTTGCATAGATTATTGCATTGCATGGAACCACACTAAATATGAACAAGCAGCGATAGTGCATCATTCCATCCCTCGAGCCTGCCATTATGGTTAAGCTGATTGCAACCCCCAATACAAATTCCTCCCTTCCTGTGATAACCTTTTGCATCTTCTGTTTATCAAGAATCCATTCCCCTCTACTTCAAGGTTTTCAAATACTTTGCTTCTACGACCCATTTCAGGAAGAGAATTTGAAAGACTCCAGATCTGAGAAAAATAATAACCTAATTTATTTTTAAATGGGCAATTCTTCAGGAGCTCATTCATGATAATCCAATCATTTCTTACCCTATTAAACTCCAATGGATGGAAGCCTAGCCTGTTCTACCATTTCTCACAAGACAACTGCCATCGCTGGTTTTAGTATGCTAAAACTTTTCTTACAACTTACCTAGTACCTCTTCTTTGGTGATTTTAATTGTTCTGGGTTCCTCCCTGCATATATACTATATGAGTACATAGCTCTTATGGGATAGTACTAGTGTCTTCTATAGTGAAGACTGATGCAAAACCGCTGAGGATTTCTACTGCCACCTTTGTAATTCCCTTTATTCTCCACACTCACTTTCCATAGGACTAATGATTTTGTTTAAACTTCCTAAAAAATCCTTATAAGTCATAGGACCAAGAATAGGTCATTCAGCTCCTCAAGACTTCTGTTTTTCAATGAAATCATGGCTGATCTGTGGTGTAAATCCACATACCTGCCTTTATCCCTTAAATTTTTATTAAGCAAAGTCATTATCTATCTCAGATTTAAAATTACAACAGATCTAGCATCAGCTATCATTTGTGGAAAACACCTTGAAGCCTCTACCACACTTAGTATGTAGAAACGCATCCTAACATCTCTTCTGAATGGTCAGACCTGAATTTCAGGACTATGCCTTCTTGTGTCTTTTCTTGTTAATATCTTAAAAACTTTAATCAGATCAGCCCCCTAACTTAAAGTCGATTTAAAAAAAAAGCCTAACTTATATAGTCTTTCCTCATAACTTAACCCATAAAGTCCAACTGTCATTCTTGTAAATCTACTCTTACTATTTGCTTTTATATTTCTGGTTAGATTTCTTTCACACTCAAATTTATCATTTTTTTTAAACATTCTTTGCTGTTTTTTTTTAAAATTAGTACAGTTTTACATTGAAAAACAGTATGTACCTTTCATATACATGGCTGTTGTCAACTCTCCATCTAAACCGATGGCCCAAACCTCTCAGAACTGAACGTCAGGCCCTTATCGTCGTAACAACTAGAAATATTTCCAAGTATACAGCAGCTGTGTGGATAAACTTAATGCTTTTTTCAGTTACATAATGTTTAAAAATATATTTTGGCTAAACTCTAAATTTTACCTGCAAGTATCCATATGTTTTCCGAAACAGCATAGCTGCTTAAAACGCCTGGAAATGTTGAACTATGTAATTGATAGACATGTTATGATACATCTCAGAGCAAGTAGGACTTATTACCATGGAGACAAGGATACTACCACTGCACCACAAGAGTCCTCTATGACCAATTCTCTGCCCTTTTTGCCTTTCATCACTAAATACAAATCTTTTAAATCAGGCATGAGGAACTTCATTAATTCATCACCGAGACCACTGGCAAATAATGAAACCTCTGGTTGCAATTAACGCAAATAAATTTGAAATTAACTAAGTTTAAACCTAGCCCTAAATCTAGATTAAAACTCTCCAATGGATAACCTGGAAGTACTTCACTTTGGAGATGCATTTCCTGATTTTAAGAGGAATTAGCTCAGGAACCTGGTCAGTGGGGAGGGGAAGCAAAAAACACTGTCTGATAGTAGCAAAGCAACAGAGAAGATTGGTACAAATCTAACAAATGACCTCTGCTTAACAGGAAATCATTCGTTTTGGAATGTGTGCCACTAAGTTGGTTGAATCTAGAATTAGACAACATAGAAAGAGAATATTCAGCACATCATACAAGTTAAAGACCCACCCAATTAGTCAGAGCCCCTCAACCTCCTCTCATCCTGCACATTTCAAGATGCAAAGACTTTTCCCAGTCTCAGTAGATCCAGTGAAGAAAAGTCAGATTTTGAAATCAGAATATTTTGAATTAGAATGTAAGTAGTAAGAGCAGGCATAGACAATTTAACCCCTCAAGACTGCTCCATCAGTTGATGACCTGTTCCATCTTTGCCTCAACTCAACTTTCCTGCACACTCTCTATAACCATTTAATCCATTACTAATTCAAAACTTGTCTGTCTCCTTCTTAAATTTACTCAATGTCCCAGCATTCACCGCACACTGGGGTAGTGAATTCCACAGATTCATGACCCTTTGAGAATTTCTCATTTTTTTAAATCTACCACCCCTTATCCAAAAGCTAAGGGACCTCTCATTCTAGAATTAATGCAGTATATAGAGGATTCTGGGTAATCCAAGATGGAGGACAGGAAAAATTTCTGGGTGTAAGAGCTGCTCCTTTTTTTTTGAGGTATGTTAGGTGGAGAGAGAGAGCGAGAGAAAAAAAGAAAGAAAACCTGCACAGTTACTGCCTTTGCTGTTTGAATTCGCGTATCGCTGGACATCGGAGTGCATCTGGGAAAATTAACAAACAGTGAAATTCACAACTAATCTTGGAGGAACTATTGGGCAAAGTTCATAGCACAGAATCAGATAAGTTAATTGTTGTTTTAAGTCTGTCCAATAGAAAGGCTGCAGTAGTGGGTACAGTGGATTCTTTCTTGATTATATGTTTTTGGAGATGAGTCTCTTGATTAAACTTAAAATATAAGCCATAGCTATTAATTTAACCTGGGGTAGTGTTTGTAGAGGAATAAGACTGTGTTATTTTCTGGGTCTGTAGATTGTGAAGGAGCAAAAATGGCCTTTGCAGTGATATGTACTTCTTGTCAGATGTGGGAATTTAAAGAGAGTTTAAGGGTTACTGCGGATTATATCTGCCATAAATGCTGTTGGCTGCAAATCTAATCAGATCGAGGGGATTAGTTGGAGAGACAAATAGAAGCAATGAGGAATTTGCAACAGCTACAGTATGTGATGGATGACAGTTATAGAAAGGGTGGAAAACTCTCAGATACACAGTCACATAGATGGGTTAACTCCAGGAAGGGTGAGAGAAGTAGGCAGCTAGTGCAGGAGTCTTTTGTGGATATACCCATTTCAAGCAGGTATGCTGTTTTGGAAAATGTAGGGGATAATGGATTCTCAGGGGAACATAGCACAAACAGCCAAGTTTCTGGTATTGAGACTGGCTCTAATGCAACGAGGGATACGTCGGTTTCCAAGAGATCAATTGTGTTAGGGGATTCTGTAGTCCGAGGTACAGACAGACGTTTCTGTGGCCAGCAGAGAAAAAGCAGAATGGTGTGTTGTTTCCCTGGTGCCAGGATCAAGGATGTCTCAGAGAGGGTGCAGAATGTTCTCACGGGGAAGAGGGGCCAGCAAGAGGTCATTGTCCACATTGGAACCAACGACATTGGAAGGGAAAAGGTTGAGACTCTGAAGGGAGACTACAGAGTTAGGTAGAATTTTTAAAAAGAGGTCCGAGGGTAATAATATCTGGATTACTCCCAGTGCTACGAGCTAGTGAGGGCAGGAATAGGAGGATAGAGCAGATGAATGCATGGCTGAGGAGCTGGTGTATGGGAGAAGGATTCACATTTTTGGATCATTGGAATCTCTTTTGGGGTAGAAGTGACCTGTACAAGAAGGACAGATTGCACCTAAATTGGAAGGGGACAAAATACTGGCAGGGAAATTTGCTAGAAATGCTAGGGACGATTTAAACTTGAAAGGTGGGGTGGGGATCCCAGGGAGATAGTGAGGAAAGAGATCGATCGGAGACAGGTACAGCTGAGAACAGAAGTGAGTCAAATAGTCAGGGCAGGCAGGGACAAGGTAGGACTAATAAATTAAACTGCATTTATTTCAATGCAAGGGGCCTAACAGGGAAGGCAGATGAACTTAGGGCATGGTTAGGAACATGGGACTGGGATATCATCGCAATTACAGAAACATGGCTCAGGGATGGGCAGGACTGGCAGCTTAATGTTCCAGGATACAAATGCTACAGGAAGGATAGAAACGGAGGCAAAAGAGGAGGGGGAGTGGCATTTTTGATAAGGGATAGCATTACAGTTGTGTTCAGGGAGGATATTCCTGAAAATACATCCAGGGAAGTTATTTGGGTGGAACTGAGAAATAAGAAAGGAATGATCACCTTATTGGGATTGTATTATAGACCCCACAACAGTCAGAAGGAAATTGAGAAACAAACTTGAAAGGAGATCTCAGCTATCTGTAAGAATAATAGTGTGGTTATGGTTGGGGATTATAACTTTCCAAACATCAACTGGGACTGCCATAGTGTTAAAGGTTTAGATGGAGAGGGACTTCTTAAGTGTGTACAAGACAATTTTCTGATTCAGTATGTGGATGTGATAGAGAAGTGCAAAACGTGACCTACTCTTGGGAAATAAGGCAGGGTAGGTGACTGAGGTGTCAGTGGGGGAGCACTTTGGGGCCAGCGACCATAATTCTATTTGTTTTAAAATTGTGATGGAAAAGGATAGACCAGATCTAAAAGTTGAAGTTCTAAATTGAAGAAAGGCCAATTTTGACGGTATTAGGCAAGAACTTTCAAAAGCTGATTGGAGGCAGATGTTCACAGGTAAAAGGGAGCTGGAAAATGGGAAGCCTTCAGGAATGAGATAACAAGAATCCAGAGAAAGTATATTCCTGTCAGGGTGAAAGGGAAGGCTGGTAGGTATAGGGAATGCTGGATTACTAAAGAAATTGAGGAGAAAGTGAGGACTGCAGATGCTGGAGATCAGAGCTTAAAAAATGTGTTGCTGGAAAAGCGCAGCAGGTCAGGCAGCAAAGGAACAGGAGAATCAACGTTTCGGGCATAAGCCCTTCTTCAGGTATGAGGAGGGCGTGCAAAGCAGGCTAAGATAAAAGGTAGGGAGGAGGGCTAAAGAAATTGAGGGTTTGGTTAAGAAAAAGAAGGAAGCATATGTCAGGTATAGACAGGATCGATCGAGTGAATCCTTAGAAGAGTATAAAGGAAGTAGGAGTATACTTAAGAGGGAAATCAGAAGGGCAAAACGGGGACAAGAGATAGCTTTGGCAAATAGAATTAAGGAGAATCCAAAGGGTTTTTACAAATATATTAAGGACAAAAGGATAACTAGAGAGAGAATAGGACCACTCAAAGATCAGCAAGGCGGCCTTTGTGTGGAACCGCAAAAAATGGGGGAGATACTAAATGAATATTTTGCATCAGTATTTACTGTGGAAAAGAATATGGAAGATATAGACTGCAGGGAAATAGGTGTTGACATCTTGCAAAATGTCCATATTACAGAGGAGGAAGTGCTGGATATCTTGAAATGGGTAAAATTGGATAAATCCCCAGGACCTGATCAGGTGTACCCGAGAAGCTAGAGAAGTGGTTGCTGGGCCTCTTGCTGAGATATTTGTATCATCGATAGTCACAGGTGAGGTGCCAGAAGACTGGAGGTTGGCAAACGTGGTGCCACTGTTTAAGAAGGGTGGTAAGGACAAGCCAGGGAACTATAGACCAGTGAGCCTGACCTCGGTGATGGGGAAGTTGTAGGAGGGAATCCTGAGTGACAGGATGTACATGAATTTGGAAAGGCAAGAACTGATTCTGGATAGTCAACATGGCTTTGTGTGTGGGAAATCATGTCTCACAAACTTGATTGAGGCTTTTGATGAAGTAACAAAGAAGATTGATGATGGCAGAGCAGTAGATGTGATCTATATGGACTTCAGTAAGGCATTCAACAAGGATCCCCATGGGAGACTGATTAGCAAGGTTAGATCTCATGGAATACAGGGAGAACTAGCCATTTGGATATAGAACTGGTTCAAAGGTAGAAGAGAGAGGGTGGTGGAGGGTTGTTTTTCAGACTGGAGGCCTGTGACCAGTGGAGTGCCAAAAGGACCCTCTACTTTTAGTCATTTACATAAATGGATTGGATGTGAGCATAAGAGGTACAGTTAGTAAGTTTGCAGATGACACCAAAATTGGAGGTGTAGTGGACAGCAAAGAGGGCTACCTCAGATTATATCAGGATCTTGACCAGATGGGCCAATGGGCTGAGAAGTGGCAGATGGAGTTTAATTCAGATAAATGCGAGGTGCTGCATTTTGGGAAAGCAAATCTTGGCAGGACTTATACACTTAATGGTAAGGTCCTAGGGAGTGTTGCTGAACAAAGAGACCTTGGAGTGCAGGTTCATAGCTCCTTGAAAGTGGAGCCACAGGTAGATAGGATAGTGAAGGCAGCGTTTGCTATGCTTTCCTTTATTGGTCAGAGAATTAAACACAGGAGTTGGGAGGTCATGTTGCGGCTGTACAGGACATTGGTTAGGCCACTGTTGGAATATTGCGTGCAATTCTAGTCTCCTTCCTATCAGAAAGATGTTGTGAAACTTGAAAGTGTTCCGAAAAGATTTACAAAGATGTTGCCAGGGTTGGAGGATCTGAGCTACAGGGAGAGACTGAACAGGCCGGGGATGTTTTCCCTGGAGCGTCAGAGGCTAAGGGGTGACCTTATAGAGGTTTACAAAATTATGAGGGGCATGGATAGGATAAATAGGCAAACTCTTTTCCCTGGGGTTGGGGATTCCAGAACTAGACGCCATAGTTTAGGGTGAGAGGGGAAAGATATAAAAGAGACCTAAGGGGCAACTTTTTCACGTAGAGGGTGGTACGTATATGGAATGAGCTGCCAGAGGATGTGGTGGAGGCTGGTACAATTGTAACATTTAAGAGGCATTTGGATGGGTATATGAATAGGAAGGGTTTGGTGAGATATGGGTCGGGTGCTGGCAGGTGGGACTAGATTGGGTTGGGATATCTGGTCGGCATAGACGGGTTGGACCGAAGGGTCTGTTTCATGCTGTACATCTCTATGACTCTCTATACACGCAACAAGGTGAGAACTAGATTGTTGCCTTGGTTAACTAAATCCTGCTTGGGAACAAATAATATTTATTGAATATCAAAATTTGCCCATGGTACTGCTTTCAAGAGACTGGCAAACATCTGACATGAATTTGTGATTTGGGCGAAGATGCACACAACCATTACATGTTCTGTGATAGTGGCAGAATTTTATTAAGACGCAGCTATTACAAGGTTTTTTTAAAACTTGTAAAAGTAAATTGATACATCTGGACTACGAGCATCAGATGGAGTGCAAAGGTTCAACAGACCGTTTCCTGGCATTAGAAGAATGTAGTTAGCTCCTTCAAAAGGAGTTTGATGAAGCAGATTCTGCAATGAGTTTTCTTCTCACTGGGCGAAAACTAGAGACCGCAATCTCAGGAAAAAAAAAGATCGGTCATTTAGGTAAGATATGAATAGAAATTTCTTTGAAGTACTGTTAGTTTTAGAATTCTCTATCCTTGCAGATTGAAAGTTTTCAAATTATTAAATGTTCAAAGTTTGTGCGAAGATTTGTAGCTCGGGTGCTTGTTGTAGTGGTTCTGTTCGCCGAGCTGGAAGTTTTTGTTGCAAACGTTTCGTCCCCTGGCTAGGAGACATCATCAGTGCTCTGGAGCCTCCTGCAAAGCGCTTCTTTGATGTTTCTTCCGGCATTTATAGTGGTCTGTCCTTGCCGCTTCCAGGTGTCAGTTTCAGCTGTCTGCTGTAGTGATTGGTATATTGGGTCCAGGTCGATGTGTCTGTTGATGGAATTTGTGGATGAATGCCATACCTCTAGGAATTCCCTGGCTGTTCTCTGCCTGGCTTGCCCTATGATTGTAGTGTTTTCCCAGTCGAATTCATGTTGCTTGTTGTCTGAGTGTGTGGCTACTAGGGATAGCTGGTCGTGTCGTTTCGTGGCTAGTTGGTGTTCATGTATGCGGATTGTTAGCTGTCTTCCTGTTTGTCCTATATAGTGTTTTGTGCAGTCCTTGCATGGTATTTTATAAACTACATTAGTTTTGCTCATGTTGGGTATTGGCTCCTTTGTTCTAGTAAGTTGTTGTCTGAGCGTGGCTGTTGGTTTGTGTGCCGTTATGAGTCCTAGGGGTCGCAGTAGTCTGGCTGTCAGTTCTGAAATGCTCCTGATGTATGGTAGTGTGGCTAGTCCTTTTGGTTGTGGCATGTCCTCGTTCCGTGGTCTACCTCTTAGGCATCTGTTGATAAAGTTGCACGGGTATCCGTTTTTGGCGAATACCTTGTATAGGTGTTCCTCTTCCTCTTTTCGCAGTTCTGGTGTACTGCAGTGTGTTGTAGCTCTTTTGAATAGTGTCCTGATGCAGCTTCGTTTGTGTGTGTTGGGGTGGTTACTTTCATAGTTTAGGACTTGGTCTGTGTGTGTTGTTTTCCTGTGTACCCTTGTGGTGAATTCTCCGTTCGGTGTTTTCTGTACTATCATGTCTAGGAATGGGAGTTGGCTGTCCTTTTCTACTTCTCTCGTGAATCGGATGCCTGTGAGTATGGCGTTGACGATCCGGTGTGTTTTTTCTATTTCCATGTTTTTGATGATTACGAAAGTGTCATCGACATATCTGACCCAGAGTTTGGGTTGAATTTGTGGTAGGGCTGTTTGTTCTAACCTTTGCATAACTGCCTCTGCTATGAGTCCCGAGATTGGTGATCCCAGGGGTGTTCCGTTGATTTGTTCGTATATCTGACTGTTGAATGTAAAGTATGTAGTGAGGCATAAGTCCAGTAGTTTAAGTATGCCGTCTTTGTTGATAGGTTCCGCCTCCTGTTTTCTGTTGTGTATGTCCAGTAGGTTGGCTATTGTTTCTCTGGCTAGGGTTTTGTCAATCGAAGTGAACAGTGCCGTCACGTCGAATGAGATCATGGTTTCTTCTTTGTAGCCACACACTCAGACAACAAGCAACATTAATTCGACTGGGAAAACACTACTATCATAGGGCAAGCCAGACAGAGAACAGCCAGGGAATTCCTAGAGGCATGGCATTCATCCACAAATTCCATCAACAGACACATCGACCTGGACCCAATATACCAATCACTACAGCAGACAGCTGAAACTGACACCTGGAAGTGGCAAGGACAGACCACTATAAATGCCAGAAGAAACATCAAAGAAGCGCTTCGCAGGAGGCTCCACAGCACTGATGATGTCTCCTAGCCAGGGGACAAAACGTTTGCAACAAAAACTTCCAGCTCGGCGAACAGAACCACTGCAATTATTAAATGTGTTTTACATAGAGATTATTTTGTAAAGTGGACTAAGGATTTGGAGATGGTGTAGGAAGATGGAGTTAAATTAAAAGATCAGCCATGATTGCATTGGATCATGAAGCGAGCATGAAAAGCTGGACAACTACTTTTAAACGTAAATGTCCTCCAAGCTATCTACGCTCCTCTAATTCTGGTCACTTCTATGCACCCAATTTTAATTGCTCCATCACGTGGTCATGTTTCCAGTTGACTAGGCACCAAGCTCTCAGATTCCTCCACACCTCTCCATTTAAGGTTCAAATTTGTAGTTCCTCCACCTGCCATATTTTTATTTAGCATTTCTTCTGCTTGCAAATTACCTTATTGTTGTAATATTTACAGCTAATTAGAATTTAAATGTATTTTTTAGTGTTACAAAGCAGTCAGGACACAACAGAATGCTATTGAAGCTGCATGTGTACCAATGCCAATGTTTGCATGTTATCTTCCGACTCAAAAATTGCTAAACACATTTAGCAAGGTCGGGGGGGGGGGGGGGGGGGGGGGCAAAAAAATCAATAGAATCAGCAGGTAAGTTACCCCATGCCATACTCACTCTTTTGGACTAGTTACTTAGCAGCATAGGCAATGTACCTAGTGGTGAGGCAGCAGACAAAATGGGACAAAGGTAGGAGGACGAGTATACTGCAATTAGCAGTCAGTCTGATGAGATCATTAGGGCCCGATCTACATATTTAAAGACAGTCTGCCAGCTTTGGATTGATATCCTCATCATTTGCAGTGTAAAGCTGCAGCATTCAGAAATGGAAGGGCTACATTTCCCCCTTCATTTTAACTAGGACCCTGATCCCTCCAAGTTTCTGTTGGTGATTAAAACGGAACCAACACGGTATGGGTATGTCAGTTAACCTAATGTCAATGCTCAAACTCTTAGAACTCAAAATGAAATAGGGTACACTTAAAAAGCAAATCAGCATGGTTTGTTATGGGTAAATTATATATGACAAATATCACAGGAATTTCTAAAGTAACTTATTCAGCAAAGGGAATACAGCAATAAAGATTTTTGGATTTTCAAAAGGAAATTTACTATTTTTAAAGAGGCTCCTTACAAAAATTTAAGAATGCAGGAGGAAATGTTTCAGCACAGACAGGAAGTGGTGTGATTGACAGAAAATAGATTTAGGGAAATGAGTGTTACTGAAATTGACGAATTGTAAATTGGATACCCTAGCGATCAGTACTTTCTTTTGTCCAATTACTTGAACCTGGATATGGAATTCAAAGTCAAAATTTGGTGAAATCTCAAACAGCAGGTTGTGCAAAGTGAGAAAACTGAAAATGATTTATGGTGAGGATTAGTGGAATAGGCAGTTGGTGTCAGCTACAATTTGATAGATACGAGAGGCAAAATATTTTTGGAGAAAATATTTATGAATAGCTTTACACACAAAAAGGAAACCAAAAGATGTAGATAATCAGAGATTTAGGACTCTCAGCATATGCATACAAATGAACATATGAATTAGGAATAGGCCATTCAGCCTTCAAACCTGCTCTGTAACTTCATTATGATTGTGGTCACAATTCTACTTTCCAGTCTACCTCTTGTCAAATCTAACATGGTCTTTAAAAAAAATTCATTGTCCCTACCTCCATTGCTCTCTGTGAAAAATAATGTTGTATACTAATAACCCTCAGGAGAAAAATCTTCATTGGGAGACTAGTTTTAAAAACATAATCCTTTAAAGTGAGAACATTGGCACTTCAAGCCTTACAGAGATAATATTTTGTTTCATTGAGCATGGCTAGATCAGAGTGGTGTGTGTAGTTTGGAATCCCATTATAAAAAATGCCATTAAAAAACAGAAAATAAAATAATCACTTATTATGATGATGCCATGAATTAGAACACAATGAACTTCATTAATATTTTTTAGAACACAATAGTTTTAATAGATGCAATGAAAATTTCAATGTCTTTCCTTGACTAATTGGAGAGAGAGAGAATGATGAGGAGTCAAATTAAAACTGTTAATGATGGTGGTAAGATGTACACGATCGAATTTTCAACATTCACCTGATTTGAACATGTGAAATCATGAATTAAAATGCTTGTAAAAAAAAAAGGACAAGTATGGACTAAAAATGCTGTGATCATATCACTAAAGATTGAGACAAGTCCAGTGTGAAATAAAGAAAACTATCTACATTAAGATTACCATTTCATCTAAAGACATTGATCTGGATTTTCCAAAAAGCATCAATCACAAGATTACCATTCCGCTCCTACTTCTTTACATTAGGAATGAGCACCTTTTTTTGATAGAAAATTTCAATGAGGACTCCCTCAAAAATGTGGACAGTACTTCAAATTTGGTGAGTCCAATATTATACAAGGTGGTCAGGGGAAGGCAAACTATGTTACTTTTGCTGCCATATTCTGCTACTTAAAACATCCAGTATGGTAGTCAGCCACTTTGACTGCTTCTGTGAAAGGGTTAGTACACGAGGCAAGTGTGAGATTAAGGTTCCAGGTGGGTAGGATGCAAGATGAGATGGAAGCCAGGCAAATGCGGGAATGCATAGGGTAGGTTGGGGTGGATAGGAGATAGCAGTTGCAGTGGCAGTGGGTTGGTTTGTCAGGTCCCAGAGAAAAAGGAAACTTATATCGCATTTTAATTCATCTTTGTATGTTGGGAGTTGAAAGGCTCACTTATCAGTTAGCTGACTTAGAAAGACAAATGGAGCCTTTAGAATATATAAATGAACCAGATTTCAGTAGCAGCTTGGCAGAATAGCGAGAAGGAAAAATGAATTCACTGAATGCCTCTCCCTCTCATGGTTCTTTCATTAGCTCAGAATATAGCACTCAGAAATGAAATTGGACAAACACCCATTCATCTACAGCTGAATGATAACTACAAAGTTCACCATGACTGAGGATACCAGTCAACAATTAACAGCCACGGCCTCAGACGGTGTGCATCTGTTTGGTGCCATTTTAAAATGTTCCCCTCGGGGTTAGTAGGTAATAAAAGTCCTTTCTTTCACTCAATAAACCTTGTAATTGGCTGTTTCATTTTGATCTAGTTCATTACATCTTTAGTTGAAGTATGATGACTGCATGATAAAAAGAGAATTGTCACAACCTACTGAGAGACGATTCAGAAGGGAACTGAAATACCTGCCACACTTGGTCTTAATATTCAGAAAAATGTTTTGCACGGACATAGGAAGGAACCAGGACTATTTAGGTGTGGAGGAGTTAAGACACAGATCACTGCATTTTTAATGCTAAATATTAAAAACAGAGGAAAACACATAGCTTTGCCATTACCTTCAGAATGAGAAAAATACAACTACCTGAATAGCCTTCTTTAGAGCTGGGAAGACAACAGTTTGCATTTACATATGTGAACACATCAGAACAATTCAAAAAGAGATGTGATCACTAAGCAAAAAAAATTGCAGAGAACGAACAATTGCAATTGGCACTACAAAGAGAGAGATGGCAACTTTTGAAGCCAGGAGACAGGTTACAGTTTGATAGAGAATCTCAAGAAGGTATTAAAACATTAGTGCGGGGGTGGGTGAGAAAGAGATAGGGGGATGTGAGAGTCAGACTAAACCTGTTTTGAGAGGTTTGGAGGTACAGTTGCAAGAACCACGATGGCACAGTGGTTAGCACTGCTGCCTCACAGCGCCTGAGACCCGGGTTCAATTCCCGACTCAGGCGACTGACTGTGTGGAGTTTGCACGTTCTCCCCGTGTTTGTGTGGGTTTCCTCCGGGTGCTCCAGTTTCCTCCCACAGTCCAAAGATGTGCGGTTCAGGTGAATTGGCCATGCTAAATTGCCCGTAGTGTTAGGTAAGGTGTAAATGTAGGGGTATGGGTGGGTTGCGCTTCGGCGGGCCGGTGTGGACTTGTTGGGCCGAAGGGCCTGTTTCCACACTATAAGTAATCTAATCTAAAATTCCCAGTGTTCAGCAAAGTGATGGAAGGGCTTCTAAATGATACAGATAATTGGTTAACCATGACATGGAAACCAATGGGGTGATAAGCTTTGTGGAGGAAGTGATTTGGGCCACAGAACTATATTATTCTGAAATTATGAAAAAGATGTAAAGTTACACTTATGAAGGCCTAAAGATTACATGAGATTGGAGCAGAAAGTCTTTTTTAATATTTTGCAGGATTGGGAGTTGCTGGCAAAAGCAGAAGTTTAAGTGCACCTGAAAAGGCAATGGTGTGCTACCTTCTCAAAACTCTGTAGTGCAAGGGGTTTAGGTACACTCAGGGTGCTGGTAAGGTCATGTAGTCTTAGCTCACCCATAATTTGATATTGGCAAATGTTTGTTAAAGTGCAGAAATAACTCAAAGAAATAAAGTCAGGCATTTGTTAACTCAGGGCAATTTTGTGTTTGTGAATCTTCTTGCTAAAGCTTAATATGCACATGATCAGTGGGAGATGGGTGAAGCTTTGGAACAAAACAAAACGACAATTTGGCCACAGAATAAGAAACTGTATGAGGAGATATAAACACCATACCAAAACAGATAGAAAGTGGACCACAAAACTGAATTGAATTTATTGTCACGTGTACAGAGGCACAGTGAAAAGCTTTGTCTTGTAAGCAATACAGGCAGATCATAAAAATAAGTAGCATAGATAAGTAAATAATAGGTAAACAGTGGCAAAAACAAAAACACAGGTACAGGCAAATGTTAAAATTTGAGAATTCATTCAGTATTCTAACAGTAGGGTAGAAACCGCTACGAAACCAGCTAGTGCATGTGTTTGGGCTTCTGTACCTTCTTCCCAATGGCAAAGGTTGTAGAAAACCATTGCCAGGGTGGGATGGATCTTTGAGAATGCTGACAGCCTATTCTGTGGCAGGCCTGGTAGATGGATTCTATAGATGGGAGGTTGGCCTTCGTGATTGTCCGGGCCGAGTTCACCACTCTATGACCGCCTCCTACCTTGAATGGTACAGTTCCCATACCAGGCAGTGATACGTCCAGACAGAATGCTCTTAATGGTGCTTCTATAAAAATTGGCAAGGGTATCCACCGCCATGCCAAATTTCCTCAGCTGCCTGAGGGAAAAAAAAGGGACATTGTTTGGCCTTTGTAACTAGTGAGTCCACGTGAAGAGCCCAAGAAAGCATGTTGTGGGTGACCACAACCAGGAGCTTGACACTCTCCACTCATTTCATCTCTGTGTTGTCAATGTGTAAGGGGGCATGAGTAACATCCTGCCAAAAGTCAATAATGAGTTCCTTGTTTTTGCCGGCGTTGAGAGCTAGGTTGTTCTCAGAGCACCATTTTTCCAGGTTTTCCCATCTCCTGTCTGTAGTCTGTTTGGTCGCTATCTGAGATTTGACCAACCATGGTGATGTCATCAGTGAACTTGTAAGTGGCATTAGTCTGGTATTTGGTGAAGCAGTAATGGGTATACGGTGAGTACAGTAGGCAGAATATGCACCCTTGGGGGGCTCCAGTGTTGAGTGTTCGTGAGGATGAAAAATTGTCCCCAATCTTCACTGATGGAGCCCTGTTGGTCAGGAAACGGAGGATCCAGTTGCAGAGAGTGGGGCTTAGTCAGAGATTACTAAGTTTAATCAGTCTCGAGGGGATAATCATGTTGAAGGCTGAACTGCAGTCAATGAGTAGGATTCTTACATAGCTGTGCTTGGTGTCAAGATGCTCTAGGGAGGAGTGAAGGGCACATGATATGACATGTGAGGTGGATCTGTTGGTCCGATAAGCAAATTGGGGTCAAAACATGGTATACAGTGATATATTCAAAATGGAGGAATGGAGTCTAGAATGGATTAGTTAATTCAAAAACAGCATAAAGAGTGTGATGGAGAGTAGCAGGTAAGGCCACAGAGATCAATTCTGGTGCTAAAATTATTTACAATTATACTTTCTTCAACCAAGTCATGAGTAAATGTACCGAAGCCAAATTTTGCAGATGACTGAAAAGTAGCCAGGAAGACAAGTGGTAAGGATGACAGTCAGTCAGTGGTGGGATATAGACAGGTTAAGCGAATGGGCAAAAACTTGACAGATGGAACATTGAGAGAGAAAATGTGAGATTATGCAATTGGAAGGAAGAACAGAGGAGCCGAGTATTATTTAAATAGAAAAAGTTACAGAATTGAAGGGTATGGGAGTCATCATCCATGAATCGAAAAAGCTAGCATCCAAGTTCAGTCGGTAATAGGGCAGCAAATGGAATGTTGGCCTTTATTTTTATTCTCCAGTGTCTTGAAAATAGAGAGGTCTTTCTAAAACTAGTCAGATCACAGCTGGAATGCTGAAGAGAGTTTTGGACCCCTTAGCTAAAGAAATACATAGTGGTATTGAAGGCAGTCCAGAAAAGGTTCATTAGACTGATACCGGTATGAAGTGTCTGTCTTATGAGGAGAGGTTGAGCAGGTTGGGTGTGTACACATTGGAATTTAGAAGAATGAGAGCTGACTTATTTGAAATATTCAAAATTCTTAGGCTACTTGATAGGGTTGATGTGAGAGATCGACTCACCTTGTGGAAGACTCTAGACCCAGAGGACATAAATATACAACCGCTTGGTTGCATTAAGACTGAGGAAGAGGAATTTCTTCTATTGAATGCAGTCGATCTGTGGAATCTCAACCACAGAAGGCTGTCAAGACAAGGCCTTTAATTACACTCAAGGCGAAGATTAATTTGTAATCAATAAGGAGGTAAGTGATGTTGAGGGTTATCAGATTAGCCATGATCCAATCAAATGGCAGAGCAGACTTGGGCTAAATGGCCTATTTCTGTTTCTAACATTGGCCATGGTAATCTAGCTGCTATTGCAGTCTTCAACGTAGACAGTAAAATAAATATAAAGAGAGATTATTCTGTTGCAATGAGAAGCAAGAAGAGCAGATGATAATTAAAAACAAGGCCAACATTTAGTTGCACAGTAGCAAACCAAACTAAAGTGACAGAACTCCTTAAAAAAATTAGAAAATTGTGAAATATTTTATTTGTAGGAATATAAATTAACAGTATGGTATAGATGAACAATTCCTTTTGCATCTTCGCACACAGAAACTTGAAAATGCTCTCACCTCTGGAGAACAACATCTGTTATACTGTCCGCTGTTTCAAATAGTCCATCAGGTAACCGTCACTGAAGGTACTGCCAAGCTCCAGTATATAACTGTGGAAATTTAATAGTTGAATAAACTCCCAGATACAGGAGAAACAAGCTGTTCCCATTTATTCAGGGGACAACACTGACTCTGGCCTTTGACATTTAACATCATTCTTATAATAGAAAGTAGATTTCATGTCTTAGTTATAAAGACAGTTTTGAACTGTAGTGATGGTAATCGTTTCCACACAAAATATTCACTGGACCAAGGAATGAATCCCTTAAAAAGGTGTTTATTGCCCAATTACTCCAAATAATGTTGACTATGTGGGCTAGTTAAGAAATACTAATACTGCACATTTAAAAAAAAAAGTGGAAAATGCAACTAATTAACTTGGAAATACGCAAGTTACCCTCCAGCTCTAGTAAGCTGAAGCAGTTTGGGAACAACATGCTTAATCTCTTCATTCTCGATCATTGTTCCTTGCTCTACCTTCCTGCCACATTTGATCTTTTGTGACCCTGATGCAGCTGTTCCCTGCTGAACAGACGGTCCTTTGTCTGGTCTTTGTAAATGTGGAGTTTATCAATTTCCAGATTTAAATTTCTTCTGCTTGGAGTAAATCTTCATGGAAGTGACAAGTTAATTAAGTATGTTCAATAAAGATCTTAATAGCCTAATATTACGACATTTACTTAAAATAAAAAATCTTTCAGCATAAGATTTGAATTATAACAAAATTTTTCACATCAGTATTTGGCATAGCATACCACATTTTAGACTTGTACTGTTTTTAAAATACAATTAAAATCTATACTATATATTAACTATTAAATAACTTAATCAAATTAATGTTAACAAAATAATCTGAGTTATTACACTGTGATAATTCACTTTGAAGGCATTTAGCCATGGACTTCAGATATACTTATAAATTTCTTCACTAGCTAATTTTGAGATTTAATGAAGAAAGACTTTTAGAAAACAGCATTGTTCACATTGAAAGGTATTTTTGGCACAGGGATGGAAATGAGGAAATCCAACACTGGAAAATATCCAAACCTGACATTTCTAGATGCTAAGACTTTGCATCATGCAGTAATGGATAAAGAAATTGTGTGTTGCTCATCACAAACGTTCATCCAGAAAAGTTAATACCACACTATTTAAAGAGATAGATTTTTGAGTTGCACAACGCCAAAGAGTTGAGTTCCAGAGATTTCACAATCTGTGAGAGAACCTTAAGCTTAAATATAGTTTTAACATCAATTTTATTCAGACTAATGGGAGTGCCTAAAAATTTCTTCAGTGGAAATTCCTTCCCACAGATTTTAATATTAATCTTGAAAACCCTTACATCAGGAAATTAAGTTATAAATTATGGCTAGAAACAGCCACTGCCAAGAAAAAGCATGGTTCCAACTCAAGTAAACACATGAAAATTTACTAAAGGCTTGTTTGGACACATAAGAATGGTCACTTTAATTTGTATCAGATACCTTGATAAGCAAAATCAAAGCCATAGATTTGATGAATTACTGACACACACACACACACACACACACACCCAGATTTGCATGTTGATAGGTTATTTGTGAGGCAATTATGCAAATAGAATGTGCACAAGAGGATTCACATCAGGTCAGTCATCATTTTATCTTTTAGTACATAGTTTCAGAAATCAGTCAGATATGTTGTTGAAATGGGACACCCTACAGTGTGCATGACAGCTGAATGATATTCTTCACTATTCAGCTGAAATGGTGTTACAAACGGATGATGGTTTAACAAAGTCAACAGGGCATCTAGGATTTTGGTGTACATTGAAGCAAAAGTCTAGCTCCTGAACTAATTAAACTTAAGGACAGTAAAGAAAAACAAATGAAAAACTAGAATGCAGTAATTACAGAGAAATACTGAGCCAGAATGGATAGAAGCATGAGGCGGGCAACAGATAGACATAATAGAAAAGTTTTTAAAAATCCATACTTTTAAGTCTCTCAGAATATTTTATTAGCTGCAGTAAAACACCACAGTTTCAACTGTTCACTTTCTGGTCCTCCAAAATCATCCCATTTATAGAATCATTGAGTCAAGAAATAGCAATTCTGTTTATAAAGCTAATTCGGCAATTATTTGACACTTGGAGGGAGAATGAACATGCGTTTTCATTTTCACAGGGCTAATGGTAAAATGGCAAGAATCACCCAGAACCTTATGGCAATTTGCCACTTATGGCATTTACCCTCTTCGTCATTTTTATAGAAGCCTGGTCCATTATTCATTGATCATGGTTGATACTTCATCTCTATGCCATAGTCTCATTTCTCCCCATAACCCATGATACCTATAGTATCTAAACAAATTGATTGCTTTCTTGAATGTACTCAGACACTTGACCTCCACATCCTTCTGTGACAGGGAATTCCATAGGGTCACTATCGTTTCAGTGATGAGAGATTTCCTCATCTCTGTCCTAAATGATTTGCCCTGCATACTGAGACTGTTTAATCTGGGTCTAGACTCCCAACCAGGGAAAATATCCAGCAGTTTTACATATTATTTGCCATGAACCTATGATTGTTTTCCCAACTAATTCAGGGCCAATAACTCCACTATATAGCCAAAACCTGGTATTCATTATTCCCAACAAATCCCTTAGTCTAGAGTGATCCAAGAGGAAGACAATTGTTTTTGCTCAGTTTAACTACACCTCCCTTCAACGTAAAGATTTTTAAACAGTAGTGCCCAAACGCTTTACAAGTTCTAAAAGGGAGATTCTAGAATGGAAGTTTTCCAACATTATGTAAACAAAGCAGTTGTGAGATTGCACAGAACAATAACATATTGGCATTATATTTGCCAATAACAGAAAATGAAGTACCAAAATTTTCAATAGATAATAAAGTGGACATTCTAAAAGTGCGTTAAAAACAAGTCTGTCACATAACACTAGGCTACAAAGCAGAAAGTTGCAATCATTTTTTTTTACTGAAAACAAGAAAAAAGGCAAATCAGGGCAGGACTTAAACAGTTAATGGCTCGGTCCTGGGAAGTGTTGCTGAACAACGAAACCTTGGAGGTCAGGTTCATAATTCCTTGAAAGTAGAGTCGCAGGTAGACAGGATAATGAAGGGAGCATTTGGTATGCTTGCATCGAGTATAGGAGTTGAGAGTTGAGGCTGTACAAGACATTGGTTAGACCACTTTTGGAATACTGCATTCAATTCTGGCCTTCTTGCGAATAGCAAGGATGTTGTGAAACTTGGAAGGGTTCAGAAAAGATTTACAAGGACGTTGCCAGGGTTGGAGAGTTTGAGCTACAGGGAGTGGCTGAAGAGGCTGGGGCTATTTTACATAAATTTATAAAATCATGGAGGGGCACGGATAGGGTCTTTTTCCCAGGGTAGGGGAGTCTAATATTAGAGGGCTTTAAGGCGAGAGGGGAAATATTTAAAAAGGGAGCGGAGGAACAACTTTTCCTTGCAGAGGATGGTGCATGTATGGAGTAAGTGGCAGAGGCTGGTATCATTATAATATTTAAAAGGCATCCGGATAGCTTCATAAATAGGAAAGGTGTGGGATGAGGGAAGGGAAAGGGGTGTGGAGGAGTGAGACATAGATTCCATCTATCTGTCTCACTCCTCCATGCCGAGATGAGGGAGTTATTTACCTTTGCCACAGTCACCAGGATGTTATTTGTGACTTTGAGGAGAGAAAATATATTAAGCATATTACCTGAAAGAGGTTTTGGAACTAGCTACTGGACAGTTGAAACGTGAAGAGAGAAAGAGTTACCAACACAGAGGCAATTATCAGAGAATGACTGACTGTATGGGTTAATTCAAATCTCTCACTGTTAGGTTTAGTTGCCTCTTTTTGTGAGCAGAATTCATCATATACAATTAGCACCCACCGATTAAAGAGAGTTATTACCACAAAAAGCTTAAAGTGCATTGAATAAAAAAATGTAAATCATAGCTTCTTGACTTCAGAAGTTACCACAGATGGCTAGTCTTTCAACAATTGATCATACTTTAAATGTATATTCATAGGCTTGTTATCATAGTAGCGTGACATAGTCAACTGTTTATACTATGACAGCAAAGCACAACTTGTGATAACTCAATAATAAGTACATGTGAGTAATTACATGGAGAACAGACCTTAGACAAGACCATTAGAAAATACGAACAGAAGAGTCAGTGTATTATTAACTAATATTCAAATACAATTACAAATAGTTACCAAATTATTAAAAAATTGAAATTTACTCTGAATGAAAGATATGCATTTTTCTGTAATTATCCTCTAAAATATGTAATACAGCACAAACCTTGTCATTTCACTTGTTACTTGCATTAAAAGTAGAAAGTTTGCCCCCAAACAGTGACATATCTGCAAAATGGAACTGCTTTTAAACTTATTTGATATTATTTCTGTTTTATTAAAACAAAAATGGGAACTCTAAAACTATGGTAAATATAGAAGAAACTCAAATCAAAAGAACTCATTTATAAACCATTTTTCATACTTGATACAGAAGTACCTCCCATCCAATTAAGTATCTTTTGAGTATAAGACCATTAAAAAAAACTTACCTTTATAAAACACCATGATCTCAGGACTTCTCAAATGCAAACTACAGTCAATTGAATACTTTTGAAGTATAGCTGCAATGCAGGAAACACAGCCATTTTGCACACAGAAAGCTCCCACAAACAACAATGTAAGAATTGCTAAACCTGACGTTGCTCAGCAGATTGACTGAGGGGTAAGTATTAATCCAGGATATCGTGTGGAACCCCTCAACACTACTTTCAAACAGCACACACCGGGTTTTCAATATCTACGTAAGACGATGGGGCACTGATTCAACACCTTGTCTGAAAGGCAGCACTTCTGAAAGTGCAAGTACTGCAAGCTTCAGCTTGAATTATAGCCTCAAGTCTCTGTCTCATTGTTTAGGCAGTGGTAAAAAGAATAGTTAATTTGTCCACAGCCAGGTCCCGGAAATGGCAGTGAAATAAATACCCAGTTAGCTCATTCCCCTCAACAATGGAGGATGGGGAGTGAACTTCCCTACCTCAGTTCAAACAAACCTTTTAGGGATTGACTTTGTTGTTAGGCTCTGCTTCATTTCTTGTAGATCAAGAAATGGACTTACTCAATAACTGCTGGACTGAAGCTTTACAACTCCAGCTGTAGTTTTGGTGTCTTTGGCTCCTTAAAATAGTGGAAAGAAAAATCAGTGCTGATTCCCTCCTGGTGCAACTGTACCAAACTCAAAAATTAAATAAAGATAAAATAACAGATTCTCAGGAACAGATTTGAACTGATATTATGATTTCTTTGCTTGATTAAAAGAAACACTTAGTCGTCAAGGCATTTTAACCTTTTTTGTCCCCAGCACAGAAATAATTAAAATTTTGAATCTTTTTCTAATCGAAGCAGAAGGAATTATAAAGTGCAGATTGAAAAGCTACATAATATTAACCTTTTACAGACTCTCTGAGGCAAATCCATCCCTGCTTTGTTGTTCCGCATCAAAAGAAACCCCGAACTGACTTGGGGAGAGAGAAAAAGGAATTAAAAAAAAGAACCGTGGAAGAAATTAGAATAAAATTGAGGGGAAAGAAAGAAAAAAAATCGTGTGAGAAAATAAATCTCAAATCAATATCAACAAATATTCACCATAATCATGAAGAGAAGTATAGGAGAAAAGATTGTTTTTTTAAAAAAAACTTACATTTAATGCCCTTTTTCCCTTTCCTCTCCTCTCGAAGCTGGTGGAAAATCTCTGATTTTTTTTCTTTCTCACTTTTTTTCGCCCGCCTCTTTCAGCCCGGCAAGTCATCTAGGTTGCCTGACAGCCATTTCGCCCAATAGCGAGCGCGGATTGCTGCCCACGCAACCAATCGAATCAGACCTAGGGGGCGGGTTGAGGCTAAACCACGCCCCGCACCCGCCCACCCTTCTTGGCACCCGAGGCTCAACGCATGCGTACAAGTGTTCGATCCGTATCTCGTCCCGAAAGGAGGCGGAGAGATCGTGATCTCCGCCCAGCAGTTGTTCCCCTTCCCCGTCAGGCAATCTCTACGCATGCACTGTGGGCTGTGGGCGGTGGCCGCCCTTGTCCCGCCCCTTTCCGCCCTCGCGCGCAGCCCGCCGTTAATCAAATTCTACATATGCGCGAAGGTGTGTCCTCGCGCCCACTAGACGTGTCTCATTCGCTCCTACTCAACGTCAATCAATAGCGACGCATGCACACAGCAATAAGACCCGTCTCCATTGACGCTCAAACAGTACGCATGCGTAGTTGGGCCGGGTTAACGTCTGCTAGGTACGCATGAGCATCAGTGAATCCCACCTCCAGCGGTCATTCGCTCCGCCCCGCCCTCTCATTACCCACTTTCTGCGCATGCGGATTGTCGCGGGGCTGCTTTTGTTCCCCAGGCCCCGCCCCGTCAGGTTAAGACGCCAACGAAGGGGCGGGGTCATGCAGTCACAAGAAACAAAGTTTTGTTCCAAAGTTTGCAACTAGTTGAGTTGAGACAAGCTGCAGCAGTTCTCTTATACTTGTATGTATGTGTTTGCTTGTAAATTTAAATATTTAATTTTTGCATTGTTAAGGTGATGAGGGAAGATAGGGACTTTCCTAAAATGTGAAGATTTTGTACAATAACAGTTTACATTGGTCTATATTATTCATTCACAGCATGAGTGTGTCATCCCTAATTGCTCTGAAGGCAGTTAAGGGTCATTGTTGTGGGTCTGGAGTCACATGTAGCTCACTAGATGTTTTTTTCCTGACAATTGACAACGGATTCATGATTGATTCCAGATGTTTTTTCTCCCCCATGGCATTCAAATTCCACCGTTTGCCAGGGTGGGATTTGAACCAGGTTCCCCAGAACATTAGCTGAGTCTCTGGATTAACAGACAACTGAAATTACCACAAGACTGTCATCTCCCCTAAATCTAGCATCCTAATGTGATTTCAATATGACAAGGCAAGCATCAATGCATCTTAAACAACCATACAGAATGCTTTGTATGCTGAGGTTACAGTTGGGGAATATAGTGGTTTTTTTAAAGAGTATATTTTTGGGCAGTAGTGGCAAGAGAGTGGGCTTGGATCAGAGCTTTGAGTTTTAAGGTAAGAGGGGAAAGATGTAAAAGGGATCTAAGGGGCAATGTTTTGACGCAGATGGTGGTGCGTGTATGGAATGAGCTGCCAGAGGAAGTGTTGAAGACTGGTACAATTACAGCATTTAAAAGGCATCTGGATGTGCGTATGATTAGGAAGGATTTGGAGGGATATAGGCAAATAGTTGGCAAATGGGACTGGATTTATATAGATATCTGGTCAGCAAGGATGTATTGGACTGAAGGGCCTATTTCCATGCTGTATGTCTCTGTGACTCAAAAAGCAAATAGCAGGGGAGTGTGCGTTCATGAGTTTTCAATTGACTGCTGGTGTTAGCTTAGCAATTCATGTTTTCTGTTTGCTTACTTGGGTGTGTTTAGTTTCATTTGAAAGTACAGCCTTAATACAAAGATAAGTTAAACATCTGTTTTAATTTTTGACTGGTAGAATTTCATGTGCCTTCTACTGTCAATATAGCAGGTACTTACTGTACTTCATGCAGACAATAAGTTGTATCAAGTGACATTTTTTAAGGCGTTGGTGACATTGAGGGTGATGACTTTCTGATTAACCAGGGACACATTATCAGTGTCAGTGTATCTTTTAAAGACATGCTGCTGCTATCAGAACTGTAACATGGAATGTGACCTGAGGATGTAAAGATATCATGCTGCATCTTAATTGGGGCCTCTGGAACCATGACATGCGAGGAAAGTATGTTAGTCCTGTAACTAAATAGCTTAGTACCAGCCCAGGCCCTGACCTGGGTGTAAAGTGTGTTCAAGTCAGAGAGTGTAATAGACAGACATCTTTTGAATCTTTCAGTATCCTGTTACTCATGTTTGGTTTTGAAGTTACAGAAGCTGAAATAAGCATTACCACAAACAAAAGGAAACATTGCTGGAGATATCCAGCGGGTCCGACCCATTAGTACAATCGTGAAGAAGAATTGCTGGATTCAATGTTAACTTTTGTTTTCATGGCAGATCTGAAAGCATGAGTTTCTACAGAAAATTTATGCCTTTGCCTGTTTCAGATCTCGAAGATTCGTTATTCTTTGTTTTATTTAAGCATTGCAGCAAAGTTTATACCATGGTGGCAGATCAATCGGGAATAGTGGAAATATGGAATTGCAAATATATTCCGATCTATCTATGATCTTAATAAATGGGGGCCGTGATGTGGAGGTACTGGTTTAGGATTTGGGTGGACAAGGTCGGAAGTTAGATGGCACCAGGTTATAGACCAACAGGTTTATTTGATACCACAAGTTTACAGAGCACTGCTTCTTTGTCATCTCACCTGACAAAGGAGCAGTGCTGCTCTGAAAGCTTGTGATTTCAAATAAACCTGTTGGCCTATAACCTGGTTCCGGATTAGTGGTGCTGGAAGACCACAGCAGTTCAGGCAGCATCCAAGGAGCAGCGAAATCGACGTTTCGGGCAAAAGTCCTTTATAACCTGGTGTTGTGAGCAAGCTTGAAGGGACAAATGGCCTACCACAAATCCATATAGGCATAGATTCTGATTTGATGCCTATTCAATACTCTTTATCTCATTGTGAATCATAGAATTGTCATTCAGCCCATCCTGGTGAAAGTGAGGACTGCAGATGCTGGAGATTAGAGTGAAAAGTGTGGTGCTGGAAAAGCACAGCAGGTCAGACAGCATCCAAGGAGCAGGAGAATTGAGGTTTCGGGCAAAAACTCTTCAGGATGCTGTCTGACCTGCTATGCTTTTCCAGCACCACACTTGCGATTCAGCCCACCCTGTCTACTCTGACTTTCTAAGCATTTTAACTGAATGCTAATGCCATTTGACATAACTCTGCACATTGTTCCTTTTTAAATAATCATGTAATTCCCTCCTTAAATGTCTCCATTGAACTTGCTTGTACCAAATTTACAGACAGTGCATTCCAAATTCAAACTACTTGCTTTGTGAAAAAGATTTTCTCCTTTTTTTTGCAAACTCTTTAAAACTGGACCCTCTGGTTCTCATACAGTCATAGTCATAGAGATGTACAGTGTGTCCAACCTGTCTAAGCCAGCTACCTAACCTAACTTAGTCCCATTTGCCAGTACGTGGCCAATATTCCTCTGAACCCTACCTATTCATACACCCATCCAAATGCCTTTAAATGTTGCAATCATACCAGCCCCACCACTTCCTCTGACAGCTCATTCCATATACACACAGCCCTCTGAGTGAAAAATTTGTCCTTTAGGTCTCTTTTAAATCTTTCCTCTTTCACCCTAAACCTATGCCCTCTAGTTCTGGACTCCCCCACCCCAGGGGAAAGACCTTGTCTATTTAGTCTATTCATGCCCTCATGATTTTAAAATATCTTTTCCCTATCTACCTATGAATTTACCAAATCTCCTCACAACCTTCTCTCCAATGAAAACAATCCCACCTTCTCCAATCTTTCCTCATATCTGAAGTATCTTATCTCTAGAACCATTTTCATAAAACTCTTCTTCACCTTCTTCAATGCATTCTCGTCCTTTCTGTTGTGTCATGCTCAGAACAGTATATAGTAATCCAGCTGAGGTCTAACCAGTGTCTTAGATATGTTCATCATAAACTTCCTGCTCTTGTAGTCTGTGCTCCTATGTATGAAGCCAAGAATAGTCCAGGCTTTATTTACCACTCTCTGTCTGTCCAGTCTTTTAATGATTTAGGTACATATCTCTCTGCTCCTGCACACTCTTCAGAAGAGTGCCCCTTTGTTTTATATTGTCTCTCCATGTTATTTGTACTAACTGTGTTACTTCATACTTCTCTGCATTAAACCTCATCTGTCATCTGTCTGTCCACCCCACTATTTGTTGATGTCCTTTCAAAGTCCCACATTTTCCTCCTTGGATTACAATTTCATCAAGATTTGTGTTGTCCCCAAATGATGAAATTGTTCCAGTGTGCACAGAGATCTTGCTCATTTTTGTGTAAAATCAGGAAAAGCAAGGATCTCAAAACTAGCCACTGGGGAGGTACACTACAAACCTTTTTCTAGCCCAAAGAATACCCACTATCCATTGCTCTCCGTTTCCTATTCACCAATTTTATATCCACATTGCTACTGCCCCTTTTATTCTATTACCTATCACTCTCCTCACAAGCCCACTGTGGGCCACTGTTTCAAATACCTTTCTAACCTCTTGCTTATCCATCCGTGAATTTAATCATTCCATCATTGACAGTCGGCCTTTTGACTGGCAGAGCATTAAGATCCAGAAATCCTTCTTTCATCTCTACACGTATGACTTTTCTACTTTCAGACCCTCATTGAAATATAGCTGTTTGAGCAACGTTTTGGACTCTGGTCCAGATCTGCTTTGGCTCGATATCAATTTTATTTGATAATAGTCCTGTAGAATGCCCTGTTGCCGCACTTTGTCAAAGGTTTTGGCTAAATGTGAGTTGCTTCAACCCTGTAAAGAGTTCCATTTTGTTTCAAATGACCCTTTGACGGTGAGAGATTTATATTCGATTTATGAGGCATGTTTATGCAGATAGTAAAAGCACGTCGTTTTGAGAGCAACCCTATAACACTGTTTATGCCCCTCTTCACCAGGGTGACCTTTTCAGTTATGGGGTCACCTTTGCTCATGAGAACATGCAAACAGACCTCCCCACAATGTGCTGCTTATTTATTCCACAAAGCAGCTAGCTTGTAAAGTGACTCCATTAACAAGGAACTTGGTATGTGTGTGTGTGTGTAGCTTCCAAAGCAGTATTCTGCTCTTGTATGCAGTGCTGAGCATGCTGGCTAACGGCAGACAATGTACAACCACTAAATTTGGTTGACTATTTCTGAAATAATGACCCTCTGCTTTTCAAACTCCACATTCTGCTGTGGAATAGAGTGAAAGAAAATGTTAAGAGTCAGTTTAGACCAGACATTCTTGGTGAGCCTGACTCTCAATCTTGTGGCCCTGAAGACAGAGCATGCTGTTACCAGTCAAAAGTTGATTCCTTTAAAAAGACAGTACAGAGCCTCAGTGAGGGAACCCCACACTGTGGAGTACAGGGGTCTGATGTCATGCACGGTTTCAAATGACAATTGAGAGTTGCCCACACTGAGGATAGAAGCAAAAAGGTGTAACTGTGATGATGGTGCTCCTTTAACAAACGTATATTGTCCTTGGTTTTTTTCAGAGGGATCATAAAGGCAGAGATTCCAATATATCTGGATTTATCTATTTGAAGAAAATTTAAGTGCTTTTAAGTGTTCGCTTGTGCAATGAAAGATGAATGGCCAGTTCTCCCAATTTAGGGTTAATTTGGTTTTAGCAAGCAATCTGTTTTGAGGCTGCTGGTCAAAGAGACACCTCCATGCTGATCCTCCCCCTCTGTCTGACATTTCTCCTGTAAGAACCGATGTTTGATATTACCGTTTTTTTTTGATAAGGGGGTGTTTGAGGATGTTGCAAGAATTTGAAATAGCATGAGTAAGTTGATATAATCAATTGGGTTTCAAATAGTTATGTTATTCTAAATTCGATTTTCTTTTGTTTGTGTACAAATAAATTCTGTTTTGTTTTAAACTGAGTATGCTGCGAAAGCTGTGTCCCTCCTGGAATACCCACGTTACACCTGCTTAAAACAACCAGAAAAATTAGGGTCTGGGCCAACTTCTTAAAATGTTTTGAGGGGAGTCTGGCTTGATCCCTAACAGATTGGGGGCTCTTTACGAGATTTATTCGGTAGTTCCAATTTGGGATTAGGGTTGCTGAACCCAAATTCAGTGAGTGATAGGTGTGAGTACCATTTTTTATGTGTGTTGATTTTGGTTGGTTTAAACAGTGCTTGGGACAGCAATGGTTCTTTCAGTCAGTAAGAGTTTTCTGGGGGTGGACTTTGGGGGTTTTATAAAAGGTGAACAATTCAAAGTGGCTGGGATTGGCAACCAGGCTAGAACTGAAATTGCCGGTGTTTATAAAAAATGTGGTTATAACTGAAATAGCTCAACATTTAAGTGTATAGAGATGATTTAGATTAGATTAGATTACTTACAGTGTGGAAACAGGCCCTTCTGCCCAACAAGTCCACACCGACCCGCCGAAGCGCAACCCACCCATACCCCTACATTTACCCCTTACCTAACACTACGGGCAATTTAGCATAGCCAATTCACCTGACCCGCACATCTTTAGACTGTGGGAGGAAACCGGAGCACCCGGAGGAAACCCACACAGACACGGGGAGAACGCGCAAACTCCACACAGTCACCTGAGTCGGGAATTGAACCCAGGTCTCAGGCGCTGTGAGACAGCAGTGCTAACCACTGTTCCACCATGCCGCCCAAGTGTGCTGGAAAGACCATGAAAATCATTTGGAAATGGCTCTTAAGCTTGCTCAAGAGGTTCCCTGGTTTGAAGATGCTTCCCAAATTTGCCAAGAATGATTAGAAAGACAGAGGAAGGATATACTTGTGGAATTAGCAAACAGGTTAGAATTGGGTTTAACCAAGGACGAAAGGAAAGCTGAAGTTGTAATGGAGTTGTTCAAGTGCTTGGGTACAACAGAGAAACAGAAGTGCAATGGAGTTAGAAAAATTTAACTTGCAAGTGAGGCAACGGGAATTAGAAAATAAAGACAGGGAAAGAATAGCCGTGTTGGAAGATAAAGAAAGGGAGAGAAGGATTTTAGCTAAACAAAAAAAGAGAGAACAAGGCCTGAGCAGAAGAAAGGGAGAAAGAGAGAGAACTTGAACTTTAGAAGTTGCGACTTAGACAAGAGCGTTAGCTTAAAAGGATGGAGATGAAGGCTGAAGATAAGGTTAGTGAGGAAGAGAGTGAGGATTAGCAAACCCATGGAGGCCAAAGCTCTGTTGGGGATCTGTTTAAATATATTCAAGCAATACCTAAATTTGATGTGAAGTATGTGGAAGCCTTTCTCATATTATTTGAAAAGGTGGATAAACAAATGCAGTGGCCAGTGACCATGTGGGTTTTATTGATCCAAACAAATCATGTAGGCGGAGCTAGTGAGGTATTTGCAACACTATCAGAGGAGGTAACTGGGCGTATGAGGAGGTGAAGAAAACCATCTTAAATGCATATCATCTTGTGCCAGAAGCCTACAGACAGCATTTCAGGAATCCTAGGAGGGACCCTGGTCAAACATAGTTTGATCCTTTCAAACTTGATGTAAATAATGTTGATAGTTGGATAAGCTCTTAGAGAGATGGTTATGTGGAAGTGTTCAAAAATTCACTTCCTGAAGTAGTGAGAACTCATGTGGAAGAGCAAAGAGTTAAAATGGCAACATTAGCACCTGAAATGGCTGATGATTATGAGTTGGGTCATAAACCAAAGTTTACCTTCCAAAATCAATTTCAATCTGTGAGGGATAGAAACTAGGGAAAAGAGAAATCCTCACATTGTAAGGGAAAGGTAGATCTTGGTGATGAACGTAAGGATAACTTACCACAGGGTAAAAGGAAACCCTTGAAGAGGACAGCGATGTTAAAAAGCTCTGATGTTTTCACTGCAATAAAGTAAGCCACATGAAACAACCATGTTGGTGGATTAGGAAAAGCATTGGAAAGCCAAATGTAGGAACACAGGATAAGCCAATGGTAATGGAAAGCACAGTGGAGGCTAAAAAGCTGCATGAAAATGTACAACCTGGTCAGAGATTGGTTAAGGAGGAAGTGACAGATCTTCTTAAACCATACACTTGCAAAGGTAAAGTTTACTCGCATAGGCTGGACGCAGCAGGTAAAGACATTACGATATTAAGAGATACAGGATCTTCTCAATCTTCCATGTTGAAAGATAAGCAGGTACCTACCTTTGGAGGGCTACTGCCAGAAAATATGCTAGTAACGGGAATTCATAGAGAGACAAGAAGTGCTCAGTTATATAAAATGAGGTTAGAGAGTCCAGTGAAGACTGGAGAAGTCATGGTGGAAGTCCTGGACAAACTCTGAGCTCCAGGGATACAATTTGTTTTTGCTAACCATATAGCTGGTTTACAGATAGGAGTGCTGCCTACTATGGTTGAAAAGCCAGTGGAAACTCAGGCACCTGAGTTAATACAGGACGCTTATTTTGGGAATTTCCAGACTTTGTGGTAATGAGGTCACAAAGTCACCAGTTGAAACTGGAGAGACCAAAGAGTACAGGTGGGGAAGTTGAAGTGGAATTAGCAGAAACCATGTTTGATTGAATGGTTGACACAAAACAGGAACAAATGGCTGACAAAGTAGAAATCTTTAGCTCCTAAATTAACTGAGTTACAGCAAAAAGATGAAAATTTTAAAGCAAGTATGGATGTAGGTTTGCCCGCTGAGCTGGAAGGTTCGTTTTCAGATGTTTCATCACCATACTAGGTAACATCTTCAGTGAGCCTCTGGATTAAAGCAATTGTATCCAAAGGCATACACAGGAAGAATCCAAATGTATCCTGGAATACTGCTACTACCTTAAAAATGATGCCTTAATAAGAAAATGGAGACCAATACATATTCACGCAGATGAGAAATGGGCAGAAGTTCATCAAGTTGTATTGCCAGTGGGTTATTGAAAGGAAGCGTTGCGGGTGGTATATGAACTACCAGTAGGAGGTCATTTAAGGGTAAGAAAACCTCAAGGTAAAATAAAAAAACATTTTTTTTCTGCCTGGACTGCACAAAGATGTAGGTGATTTTTGCCAGACATATCATACATGTCAGGAAATTGGAAAACCACTGGTAGTAATAAAGCCCGCACCTTTAATACCCATTCCTGTATTTGAAGCAACTTTTACAAGGGTCTTAAGTGATTGCGTAGGGCCCCTACCCCGAAAACAAAAACTGTGAATTAGTATTTGTTATCAATAATGAATGTGACCACTTGATTTCCAGAGGCCATTCCATTATGCAATAATACAGCTAAAAGGATTATAGAGGAATTGCTCAAATCTTTTGCTAGATATGGACTACCCACAGAGATACAATCAGATCAAGGGCCAAACTTCACATCAAAATTATTCAAGGAAGTTATGGACAGTTTAGGAAAAAATAATTCAAATCTACTGCATACCATCCAGAATCGCAGGGAGCGCTAGAAAGGTGGCATCATACAATAAAGACCATGTTGCAGCTTATAGTCAAGACCATCCAGATGGTTGGGTTAAAGGAATTCCATTTGTACTTTTTGCCATCAGAGATGCACCAAATGAATTGACCAAATTCAGTCTATTTGAATTAGTTTTCAGCCATGAAATGAGAGCACTGCTAAAATTGATTAAGGAGAAATTGATAAGTCAGAATTGACAAACCACACATTTGGACTCTTCGTCAAATTTTAGGGAATGGTTAAATAGAGCAGGGGAGTTGGCTGACAGCATTTAAAAGTATCACCGCATACAATGAAACAGGAGGCAGACAAGAAATCAAAACTTGCAATTTTGCTATCGGAGATAAGGTGTTAGTGTTACTTCCAGTGATAGGTGAGCCTTTAAAAGCATGGTTTAGTGGACATCATCAAGTGGAAAGGAGATTCAATGAGGTGAACTATTCGATAAGGACTCCAGACAGAAAGAAATCTGAGTGCATCATGTGAGTATGTTGAATATGGGAAGGAAAGCAAAACGAGACTGATCAGGTGTGCCCTAGAACTCTGTGGGAAGTTAGGGAAGTGATTTCTGGGCCTCTTGCTGAGATATTTGTATCATCGATAGTCACAGGTGAGGTGCTAGAAGACTGGAGGTTGGCTAACATGGTGCCACTGTTTAAGAAGGGTGGTAAGGACAAGCCAGGGAACTATAGACCAGTGAGCCTGACCTCAGTGGTGGGCAAGTTGTTGGAGGGAATCCTGAGGGACAGGATGTACATGTATTTGGAAAGGCAAGGACTGATTTGCGAAAGTCAACATGGCTTTGGATGTGGGAAATCATGTCTCATAAACTTGATTGAGTTTTTTGAAGAAGTAACAAAGAGGATTGATGAGGGCAGAGCAGTAGATGTGATCTATATGGACTTCAGTAAGGCATTCGACAAGGTTCCCCATGGGAGACTGATTAGCAAGGTTAGATCTCATGGAATACAGGGAGAACTAGCCGTTTGGATATGGAACTGGCTCAAAGGTAGAAGACAGAGGGTGGCGGTGGAGGATTGCTTTTCAGACTGGAGGCCTGTGACCAAAAGAGTGCCATAAGGATCGGTGCTGGGTCCACTACTTTTTGTCATTTATATAAATGATTTGGATGTGAATGTAGGAAGTATTGTTAGTAAATTTGCAGATGACACCAAAATTG
Source organism: Hemiscyllium ocellatum (assembly GCF_020745735.1). NCBI lineage: Eukaryota > Metazoa > Chordata > Chondrichthyes > Orectolobiformes > Hemiscylliidae > Hemiscyllium > Hemiscyllium ocellatum. Next base: position 6,870,212 of record NC_083426.1, on the reverse strand, counting down.
GAGGTGTATTGGATAGCGAAGAAGGTTATTTCCGATTACAACAGGAATCTTGATCAGATGGGCCAATGGGCTGAGAAGTGACAGATGGAGTTTAATTCAGATAAAAGCAAGGTGCTACATTTTGGGAAAGCAAATCTTAGCAGGACTTATACGCTTAATGGTAAGGACCTAGGGAATGGTGCTGAACAAAGAGACCTTCGAGTGCAGGTTCATAGTTCCTTGAAAGTGGAGTCGCAGGTAGATAGGATAGTGAAGGCAGCGTTTGGTATGCTTTCCTTTCTTAGTCAGTGTATTGAGTACAGGAGTTGGGAGGTCATGTTGTGGCTGTACAGGACATTGGTTAGGCCACTGTTGGAATATTGCATGCAATTCTGTTATCTTTCTTATTGGAAAGATGTTGTGAAACTTGAAAGGATTCAGAAAAGATTTACACGGAAGTTGCCAGGATAGGAGGATTTGAGCTACAGGGAGAGACTGAATGGGCTGGGGCTGCTTTCCCTGGGGCGTCATAGGCTAAGGGGTGACCTTATAGAGGTTTACAAAATTATGAGGGGCATGATTAGATTAGATTTACAGTGTGGAAACAGGCCCTTCGGCCCAACAAGTCCACACCGACCCGCCGAAGCGCAACCCACCCATACCCCTACATTTACCCCTTACCTAACACTACGGGCAATTTAGCTTGGCCAATTCACCTGACCCGCACATCTTTGGACTGTGGGAGGAAACCGGAGCACCCGGAGGAAACCCACGCAGACACGGGGAGAACGTGCAAACTCCACACAGTCAGTCGCCTGAGTCGGGAATTGAACCCGGGTCTACAGGCGCTGTGAGGCAGCAGTGCTAACCACTGTGCCACCGTGCCGCCCATTATCCATGGATAGGATAAATAGGCAAACTCTTTTCCCTGGGGTTGGGGATTCCAGAACTAGACGCCATAGTTTAGGGTGAGAGGGGAAAGATATAAGAGATCTACGGGGCAACTTTTTCACGCAGAGCGTGATACGTGTATGGAATGAGCAGCCAGAGGAAGTGATGGAGGCTAGTGCAATGGCAGTGTTTAAAAGCCATTTGGTTGGGTATATGAATAGGAAAGGTTTGGAGGGATTTGGGCCGGGTGCTGGCTGGTGGGACTAGATTGGGTGGGATATCTGGTCAGCATGGACGGGTTGGACAGAAGGGTCTGTTTCCGTGCTGTACATCTCTATGACTCTATTTAGCTGTGAAATGGCCAACTGAGTTGGTTGGTTAAATTTGAATTGTTGTCAAAACAGCAATCAGTTTAAATTATGTCCCAGGATACTGAACCCCAATCAAGTTTGAGTTTATTACTTTGCCAACTTTGAATCAATGAGACAATTGGATGTTGGAGATATAAAAAAGGCATGCATTTTGAAAATCAGACAGAGACCGAGATGGAGACACAGGCACAAGACATTGAAACCCTCTCTGTCAAAGGTACCTTTTCATAAGAGATCCTGGAGGCTTCCTGCCACTATTCCTGATTAAGGGCCTTTGCATGAAACGTCAGTTTTCCTGCTTCTCGGATGCTGTGCTGTGCTTTTCCAGCACCACTCTGATCTAAACTCTGGTTTCCAGCATCTGCAGTCCTCACTTTTTTGCCTATATGAATAGGAAGGGTTTAGAAGGTTCTGGGCCGGGTGCTGGCAGGTGGGACTAGATTGGGTTGGGATGTCTGGTTGACAAGGTCTGGTTGGACCGAAGGGTCCGTTTCTGTGCTGTACATCTCCATGACTCTGATTCTTGAAGGAATTGAATTTAATTGAATTCATTGTCATGTGTACCAAGGCACAGTGAAAAGCTTTGTCTTGTGAGCAATACAGGCAGATCATATAGTTCCGATGTGAATGAGCTAGATTGGTTTTTACAATATTCCACGATAGTTTCAAGGGCTCTGGCTCTTATTTTCAGACATTTTAAAAATATATAAATTGAATACATTTATAGGAAGTGATACTGGATTCAAAACATGAGCTCTTTCTCTCTCCACAGATGCTGCCAGATTCTCCAACATTTTTTGTTTTTATAGAGTCATAGAGATATATATAGCATGGAAACAAACTCTTCGGTCCAACTCATCCATGCCGACCAGATTCTGTGTCCTAAATTAATCTACTCCCATTTGCCAGCATTTGGCCCATATCTCTCCAAACTCTTCCTATTCATATGCCCATCCAGTTGCCTTTTAACTGTCGCAATTGTACCAGCCTCCACCACTTCCTCTGGCAGCTCATTCCATACACACACCTCTGTGTGAAAAAGGTTTTCTATCTATGTTAGATTAAATGCAAATTCTCCAGGGTGTTACTGTGGGATTTGAACACATGCTCCCCGCTCTGGAGCACTAGCATAGACCTGTAGATTACAAGTCCAGTGACTTTACTACTGCATCACCTCTCCTCTGATATATCTTTTAAAACTGGAATTTGAATTTCAGAAAGTGGGTTTAACAGTGCAGTGGAAATTCATGCCCGGATTCTAAATACACATGAAACGAAGAGAATCTTTGCCCTCTACTGGAGAAGTGAGGTAAACCACTGTGTGTATTAAAACCAGAAAGCTGTTGTACGAAACGGACTGAGGCTGGAATCGTGTGGACATTAAAAAGTGTACATCCTTCGAAAGAGTGAATGTGTGTTTAGAAAGAATCCTACTGCAACATATAGTGAATTAGTTCAAAGTTGATGTCATCCTTAGTCATTATTGCAATCTCTCCCTTCCCAGTTGCCCCTCCCTGCAGCCACCTTTACCCAGCTAATGTCTGCTTCGGATTCCTTTCCTGAACTCCATTGCCTGCTCCAATTACCTTGTTTTTTGTTTCCTTGAAGCTGCAATAAAATTCACCATTTTCACCCAAACTACGTAAATGTATAAGGATGTAAAATATAGAGTTTGGGGCATGAGGCCAATTTGCAGGTTAGCTAATTTCTGAAGTGACAAACAACCTGATAACACCCTCAGCAATATAGATTTCGAGAATACAGAAGCAAAATAACTGCAGCCTCACACCTCATTCGTCTTATGTCAAAAGTGATGGGGATGTATTAAATGGACACTTGGATAAAAAGGATCTGATTGATCATGGTTGGCACGGACTTGCGAATGAGACATCATATTAGCCTGTTTTGAGGCTGCTACGAATAAAATCTGAACTGCTGGAGAAATCCTGAAGGTATGTGGGGAGGGAGGGACTGAGTTAACATTTTGGGTGTGTTTCAATTTCATGTTTTGAACTGATTTTTCTCTCATTCCTTTCTGCTTGAGCCATCAAAGAATATTTACAGAGGTTGCTGAGGTTAAAAAAGAACTCTTTATTTATTTTATTTATTTATGTGTGTATCCTTTTTATTTTGCCTCAAAGCTACAGGAGAGAGAGAATGAGATGATGTGACATTGCATTAAGTTTGGTGAATTTTCTGTCTCATTAGTGTATCTCACAGTCAGACGTTTTACCACTTCTCCAGCTTGTCTACATTGCTGGTCTCTGGATGTTGGGTGGATTGAACAACGTTTTCAGTTTTCCTAACCCTATCACAGGTTTGTTTTTTGCTTGTCGATGGAACCTTTTTAAAATGATGACTTATCCATCCAAGCCTTGCACTCGCCACTCTATTGCTGATTTGGAATGTGTATTTTCTTTTTCTTTTATAGTCAGAGTTCCAACAAGATGAAATCCGCATCTGTTGAAGTTACGACTGTTAACAAAAGTAATGTGCTGCCTCTGACTGATCCCAGGTAGGTGCTCTGTGGGCTCAAAGTAAAAGCAGAGCTGAGAGAAATTAATAAGAATGAAAGTTGATGGAAGGAAGTAGCTATGGAGATAGTAAATGCGCTGATAATTGTATTCCAAAATTCCATTGATTCTGGAATGACTGCTGCAGATTTGAAACTTGCACATGTGCAGGGCTATTTAAAAATAGGAAAAGGGAGAAAGCCTGGGAGGTGGGCACCTGATTAGCCTCATGTCAGTCACAGTGAAAATGATGGAAGCTGTTATAGATGACGTGATAAATGGACACTTGGATAAATATTTGTCATAGTCAGCATGGATTTGCAAATGAGGCATCATGTTGACAAATGTGTGGTGTGTTTTGAGGAGGTTACAAACAAAATTGATAAAGGGGAATTGATGGCTTTTGTGTTTTTAGGTTTTAGAACATAGAACATTACAGTGCAGTACAGGCCCTTTGGCCCTCAATGTTGCGCTGACCTGTGGAACCAATCTGAAGCCCATCTATCCAACGCTATTCCATTTTCATCCATATGTTTATCCAATGACCATTTAAGTGCCCTTTAAAGTTGGTGAGACTACTACTACGCCCCTACTGCTCTGAGTAAGGACACTACCTCTGACGTCTGTCCTAAATCTATCGCCCTTCAATTTAAAGCAATGTCCCCTCATGCTAGCATTCGCCCTCTGAGGAAAAAAGCTCAGATTTTCAGAGCATTTTGACAAGGTTCCTCACAGAAAGCTGATTAGCAAAATTAAAGCATGTAGTGTAGTAAATAATGTATGGATGTGGATTAATTAGCTAATGGACAGACTGACTGGTGGGATGCTGCACACAATATTTATCGATGTTTGGTTTATTGTCACGTACTGAGATACAGTGAAAAGTGTTGTTTTGTGTGCTACACAGGCAGATCATACTCTACAAAGTACGTTAGAGTAGCAGAACAGAGTGCAGAATACAGTGTTACAGCTGCAGAGAAGGTGCAGAGAGAGAGAGATCAATATTAACATTTAAGAGGTTCTGTTCAAAAGTCTGATAACAGCGGGGAAAAAGCAGTTCATACATGTATTTAAACTTTAATGTCTTCTGCCTGTTTGAGGTGGGGGGGGGGGGGGGGAGGCATGGGCGGGGAGAGTATAACCGAGATGGGAGGGGTCTGTGCTTACTTTCCTGAAGGAAGTGTAGACGGAGACCGTGGATGAAGGGCTGGTTTGTGTGACGGACTGGGCTGTGTTCACAACTTTTGAGTATTTTATGGTCTTGGGCAGAGCAGTTGCCATCCCACGCTGTGATGCATTGGATAGGATGCTTTCTATGGTGCACCTACAAAAATTGGTAAGGGTCTTTGTGGACGTGCTGAATTTTCTTAGCCTTCTGAGGAAGTAGAGACATTGTTGTGCTTTCTTGATCCATAGTGTTGACATGGACGGACCAGGCTGGTTTGTTGGTGATTTGTAGATCATGCAACGCCAAGTGGGAATGTGTGCTGTGAGGAAAATGTAAAATGCTTTTAGGAGGATTTGGACAGGCTTCGGGATTGGGCAAGAACGGTGCAGGTGGAATATAATTTAGAACAGATCACTTTGGCAGGAAGGACAGATGTGTTGAATATTTCTTAAATGCCACGATGTTGGGAAGTATAAGGTTCACACAAAGGGCTTGGTGACCATGTTATAAGTTACTGAAGGGTAACACATGCCAGTTAGGAAGGATCAATGGAATGCTAACCTTTTATTATAAGAGAATTGGAGTATGGGAGGAGTGAAGCCTTGCTGCATTTAGTTTTGAGGTTAGTTAGACCATGCCTGGAGTACTGTGTGCAGGTTTGGTCTTCTTATATCAGGAAAGATATTGCCAGAGAGAGAGTGCAATGAAAGTGATTGTTCCCAGAGTGGTGGGACTGTCCTGTGAGGAGAGCTTGGGCAATTGGGCTTGTATTGTCGAGAGGAAAGTGAACACTGCAAATGCTGGAGATCAGAGTCAAAAAAGAGTGACGCTAGAAAAACACAGCCAGTCAGGCAGCATCCTGAGGAGCAGGAGAGTCGATGTTTCGGGCATAAGCCCTTCAGGAAAGTTGTGGTGTGGGGGAGGACCAAAGGCGTGGGAGATAAATAGGATGGGGGTGAGTTAGCTTGGAAGGTGATAGGTAGATGGAGGTGGGGAGTGATGGTGATAGGTCTGAGCGAATAGGTGGAAAGGAAGATGGACATGTAGATCAGTTGAAGGGGGCGGTGTTGAGTTGGAGGATTGGATCTGGGATGAAGTGGAGGAGGGGAGATGAGGAAACTGGTGAAGTCAACATTGATTCTGTGCAATTAGAGGGTCCCAAGGCAGAAGATGAGGTTTTATTCCTCCAGCAACATGTGACTTGGATTTGGCAGCATAGAGGAGGCCTAGGACTTGCATGTCCTTGGGAGGGGGAGTTGAAGTGATCAGCCACAGGGCGGTAAGGTTGTTTGGCACATGTGTCCCGGAGATGTTCTCTGAAACATTCCACAAGTTGGTGCCCTGTTTCCCCAACATAGAGGAGACCACATCGAGAGCAACGGATGGAGTAGATGAGGTGTTTGGAGTGCAGGAAAATCTCTGCCAGATGTGGAAGGATTCTTTGGGGTCTTGAATGGAGGTGAGGAGGAGGTATTGTCTAACGGATTGGAGAATGAGAGGTGATTTCTTTGAAACTTACAAGTACTTAAAGGCATAGATGGAGTGGATGTAGGTAGGATGTTTTCCCCTTGTTAAGGAGTGTATAACCAGGAGCACAATTTAAAAATAATGGAGTTGCCACTGAAGACTGAGATAAAGAGAATTGTTTTTACTCAGAGGGTTGTGAATCTTTGGAGTTCTTTACCACATAGTGCTGTGGAAACTGTGTTTTGAGAACAGTCAGTTTTTCTATAAAGCAATGTTTGCATTCTTTTGCAGCCCCGTGTTATAGTAAAATTGTGCTTTAGAAACTGTGCTTAGTGTTGGTGATGTAATCGCGTTACAGCTAACACACGTTTTAAAAGTTCGCACTGTAGAAACAGTATCCCTGATTCATCAATCGCAGTACAGTGAATTCATGTTGACACATTATAGCAGACCAACCTGTATTTACAAGACAGGACGGTAAATGTTTGAATATTAATGACGTAAGGAGTTATTTGGATAAACTGGCATTAACGTGTTCAATCAGCTATAGGTGTGTTAAATAGCAGTACAGGATCAACAGGCTGAATGGCCTCCTGTTCTGATGTTTCTGAGTAAAACCGATTTCAGGCTTTTGAAGGGCCTTTTTAAGTCCGATTTCAACAATGTTCCTTTTGTGTCTTTTCTGGGTTCCTCAGCAATGACCCCGTTAGCTCCTGATCTGTACAATGTCATCTCCAGATGAGAGCTTGCATCTTCTCTTCTCAATCCTCTCTTTATCTTCCCCCTTTCCATCCGTCTCAAATCCTATTCTTTCTCTATCTCTCTCTGTTTCGCTCTGTCTCTCTCCATCCTCAGCCCTCCTTTGTCTGCCCACCATTACCATTTGTCTTTCTCTGCCTTCTGGCCCCTGTCCTGTCCCCCTACTCCCCAACATCTGCTCTATCCCAGTATGCTGAGGTCCATTACAGAGAGGGAAGGTGATGGGTTAGTGGGATTATCATTCGACTAATAATCCCAACACCAAGGTAATGTTCTAGACACCTGGATTCAAACCCCACCATGGCAGATGGTAGAGTTTGAATTCAATAAAGAATTTGGAATTAAGAGTCAAATGATGACCATGAACCCACTGTTGATTATCAGAAATACCCATGGCTCACTGGTATCCTTGAGGGAAGGAAACTACCATTTTTACGTGGTCTGGCCTGCATGTGACTCCAGACCCACAGCAATGTGATTGACTCTCAACAACTCTCTGAGAAATTATGGGTTCAGTTTTGACAAACTTTTGCTCATTGCCTTTCAAGTTAATGATACATGCCAGCTTGTTGTTACTGGGGATGAACTGTTTTCATTCAGTGCTGTTTGTTTGTCAGGGTGTTTCTCGATGGTAATTCCACCGTCAGGAAGCCGGAGGTTGTCCAACCAGAGTCGGTCGGTGTCAGCCTGTATTCCACTGTCGGAGCTGAGATTCAGTGTGTCGGGGTCCTGAGCTACCAGCTTGGCTCTTACTACTTTGGGGTGATGTTTGAAAACCCCGTGGTGGTCGGAGAGCTGTGTCAGATGCTCGGCTTGTACGTGACGATGGACCCCGGGGAGAGGGACGAGCTCTACGCCATCATCAAAAGCCGAGATCCGTCCGCCGTTCTCCAGCGCTTAGCGCTTTTTGGCCCTGATCAAGAGCAAGGCATTTCTGTCAACCTCAATAATGTCCAAATCTCAGCAACTATGACCCAGGGCACTGACTGCCATGTTAAAGTCATTGTCAATCATGCATCTGCTTAATGTGATCGCTGACTACTGCTTTTCTTTTTCGTTGCATTCCTTGATGTTTGACAAGCTCCTCTCAAACTGAACATAGAACATTACCGCGCAGTACAGGCCCTTCAGCCCTCGATGGTTTCATAGGTTGGTGCAACAATCAGAAGCCCATCTAGTTTACAGTATTCCATTATCCCCCATATGTTTATCCAATGACCATTTAAATGCCTGTAAAGTTGGCGAGTCCTCTACTGTTGTAGGCAGGGAGTTCCACGCCCTTACTACTGTCCGAGTAAAGAACCTGAAGTGCTTGTGAATTGTTTGTAAACTCTCGAGTCAAGATTAGAATGGTGCTGCCAAAGCGGAGCAGGAGAATCGACGTTTCGGGCAAAAACCTGACGAAGGGCTTTTGCCGGAAACGTTGATTCTCCTGCTCTTCTGATGCTGTCTGACCTGCTGTGCTTTTCCAGCATCACTCTAATCTTGACTCTAATCTCCAGCATCTGCAGGACCCACTTCCACCCTGTAAATTCTCAAGCTCTATTTACACTGGGACTCTCAGTGACTCTGTGATTCTACACCTCCGATTATTTCCCTGTCAGCCCTGTACTTGTTGAAATACATTGGCTTGCAGTCAGGCAGCTCCTCATTTTAAAAACCTTCCCCCTTGTTTCCCAATCCTACCTCAGCCTCACCCCCTCCCTAACTCTCTCATCTTCTCCAGATCTTACAACCCTGTAAAAACTGTGCTGCTCCTCTTGTATATCCTTGATTTTAGCCCCTCCGCCATTTGGAAGGTGTGTCTACAACTGCTAAGGCCCGAAGCCCTGGAATTCCTTCTCCAAGCCTTTCCACCCTGTTCTTTTCCTTTGGATTCTCCTTCAAGTTTGCAGTGTTGGTCAAGAGTTTTAGTATCTCTCTGGTATTAGGTTTTGTCTAAGGGAATGCTTTGTAAAATTTTAACCTGTTCAAGAAGATGCATAAATGATGTTTGCGGGGTCAAGGGGAGCACCAGTAGAGACCTATCTGGTTCGTTCATGGTTCTTCCCAAGTCATTGTAACAGCACAGAATGGAGGCTCACTAATGCTCTTTAAGGAGAGAGAATCTGCTTTCCTTACCTGGTCTGGTCTACATGTGACTCCAGACCCGCAGCAATGGGTTGACTCCATAAATGAACAATTAAGGAGGGACCAAGTCTGTAAATTGGACTGCTGTTTTTTTCCCCCTGTTCTGCAGAGCCCAGCATTAACATAACTGCAGCGGTGAAGTGATTATTCTGAATTTGGGCTCTTTGGTGATCCTGAGTGTTTACGTCACAGGCAGGGGGCCACACTTGGTGTACGTGTACGGGTTTGGTCACCTTAACCTAAGAGAGGGCAGATCCTCTTTGCAGAAAATGTAACGAGGGTTCACTCAAATCATAGAACCGTACAGCACAGAAGAGATACTTTGGCCGATCGAGTCTGTACCACCGAGAATACACTTCTGCCTGCACTAGTCCCACTTGTCCGCACTAGACGCACAGTTTTGAATGTCATGACATTTCAAGTGCTCAGCCAAATACTTTTTAAAGGTTGTGAGGTTCCCCACCTCAACTCCCCTCACTGGGAGTGCATTTCAGACCCCACCACCTTCTGGATGAAAAGATTTTTTTTTCTTAAATCCCCTCTAAACCTCTAAACTTTCACTTTAAAATTATGAGCCCGTGTTATTGACCCTTCAATTCGGGGGAACAGATGCTTTCTTTGCACACTGTCCATGCCCCTCATAATCTTATACCCCTTATCAGGTCCCCCTTCAAACTTCTCTGCTCTATGCTTACCCAGCCTCTCTTCATAGGGTCATTCCTGTGCTGTCAGCTGAGATGGAGTGGCCTAGTGTTGACTGCTGCTTTTTCACTGGACTCCTTGATGGTAGGTGATATTCTGTTTGACCAGTCCTTGTTTATTTACACCTCAGGCCTCAGGGCGTTTGCAATTTGCGACCAAGTGCTATTTGCCCCAACACCTCTGCTCTTGCAAAATTCTGAAGGGGTCTTCAGCGTAAATGTTGGGAAGGTGCATCCTGATTTTGGCAAAACACTGAGAATAATGAGTTGGCAGAGGACTCCAATAAGGAGCTGTTTCCTTACACAAAGTGTAATCTTTGAGACTGTCTACCCAGTGGGCAGGAGAGGCTCAGTCACCAAGAATTTTCAAGAAATAGATCAATAGAGTTTGAAGAATAAGGGCCCTGGGGGGAAGGTGAGACTTGAGGTTTTTTTAAAAAAAAACGTCAGCTTTGACTTTGTTAAACAGTGGAACATATACCAATAGCTAAACAACCGGTCCCACCATGGGCATCGTGGTAGGGGATTAATAATCCAAAATCCCAGGCTGGGGAGCATGGGTTCGAATCCCACCATGCAGATGGTGTTTGAATTCAATAAAAATCTGGAATAAAAGCCTAATCTAATTGTGATTGTGATTTGCTGTAAAAACCCATCTGGTTCACTAATGTCCTTCAGGGAAGGAAATCTGCCATTCTCACCTGGTCTGGCCGACATGTGACTCCAGACTTGCAGCAATGTGGTTGGCTCTTAACTGTCCCCCTGGGCAATTACAAATGGGCAAAAAAATGCTGACCCCGCCAGTGACACCCACATCCCATTAATTAGCCTTTAGAAGAGCTCCTATGTCTCATGTTCTTTAAGGTGAAAGGGCAAAGGTTAAATGCCAATGAGCCAACAAACAGAAGTAACAGACAGCAAGAATAACTCTGAGCTAAGGAATTGATCTTTATATGATGGAATACAAAGCAGTGGAAGCAGTTTAATCATTGGAGAAGGTTCTGTGGTATTAGAACATTAGCTTGGGCACATTTAATTCTTTATAACCTGCATGTTGCTTTATTGGTTTATTGGGAGCAGTTTACATTGGCAGAGCATTTCATTCACCTGTGGGGTATTCTCAGCGGTATGATATTAAATGTCTAAATTGCATTCCTTGTTACTGACTATACAAACCTGCCTGTTCTTTCCTCAGAAAAGCCATCTGCTGATTTGCAGATTTCATTGACTGGGAAGCGTGTCATGTTTACTGAATTAAGTTCTCTGTTCTGTTCATATTATTCCTTCCCTTCCCACGTTCTTCTGATTTTCTGGATTAAAGCTGGCGTGTTGTTTCATTGAGTAGTTGCTGTTCAGTATTTAGTCCCATTTGGCCTTGCCTCTTGTGCACTTTTTTCCCACCCACTTACCCCCCCCCCCCCCAATCACTCCCTCCCGAGTGCGATATTAATTCCCAATCCATCCACTGCACCTCGAATGATTTTCCTTCCAGATGCTGTACGGTTGTCATTGCTGTTTTTGAAGCATCGTCTTTCTTCCCAGTTGCTCATCAACACTCCTCTCTCATCATTGACTTTGTGAGTTGGGTGGTGCAAGTATCTATTTATCCCATTCCCCTAAACTGCAGTGTTTCCCACGAGCAATAAAAAACAGTGCTTTGAGGGGCTTGCCCATTCATTTTACTGTTGTTTTAAATAATCTACAACCAACCAAACACCAGCTTTGCTACTCAACCACCTTTGCCTCCAACTCCCACTTACCAGTGATCATGCTATTGTTGGTTAATTACTTCACAACACTGTGAGGCAATCAGTCGAAATCTAAGTGAATAAATTCAGAATTGATGCAGACTGTTCGGTCCTCAGCCAAGAACGCTCCGCTATATTGTACTTCTGAAGAACTTCCAGGGTTTTATTTATCCATGATAGAAAAAGTACTGAGATTTATCCAGGGAACAGGAATGGTATGTCAATGAGAGCTTCTGTGGTGGGAGGGCACAGTGGGCTGTCGGCTTAATGGGAGCAATTTGAATAAGAAATGTTTCAATTGGCGTAGAATATTCCCAGTTGATTAGTGTTGAATACTGAAGCTAAATTGCATTCCCATGTTTACAGTGCAAAGATTACCCTTCTATATTTATCCTGAATACTGTCTCGTGTTGTTGTACATGAGCTGACATTTGAAGGTAGTCTTCCTGTAAAACAGAACAATTTGTTATCGACCTTTATTCTGGGAAATATAAAAATAACATAATTTAAATGTTGCAATTTATAATATATAATTGAGTCTACCTTTTATCCTTTTTGTTAAACTGTAGTCATTATGACCTTCTATCTTTACTGTCACAACAGAATTAACCCTGTTATATAATGGTCATATGGTTATTGTATTGCTTGCATATTTTGCAAATTAACAATATTTTTGCCTGCGAGTTTAGCCATCTTGATTTCTGACAATGGTATCTTTTAATTGGAATCAGTAGATACCTGGAATGTTGGAATGGAAGTGAGGGATTATTAAAAAAAACTAAAATCCTCAAGATGTGATCATGTTGGAGATTCCAATGTGTAATCTGTTATCAGAAAGTTTCAGACTTCTGAGTTTCGTATTGCTCCATGAACCTTTATCTAGAAAAAAAAGGTAATTAACCAGTTATGGCAAGACCATGGTACAAGTATCAGTAGGGATTGGAATTGAAACTGTATTGTGGTTCTACATATGGCAGTGAAAATAGTCAGTGGAAGGTAGGTTCAACCTTAATGACCAGCAAATAAGTATATTAACTAGTATTTACCAGCTAGTTACATTAGAGTTAAGACACCTGATTATGCACGACAGCCAATCAGGTTCAACTTAAGAGTGAATACACATTAGTACTTTAGCTGCAACTTCTACACTTTATACAGACTTATTAACACTAAGATCAGGTGAAGCCCAGACCAGAAACATGGGGAATGAGTACACCTCCTTGTTAGTTCTTCCCAAAAATTATCCTTTATATTTTATGATCTTGGATCCTTCAGTGTCGTTAGGTCAAAATCCTGGAACTCCCTCCCTAAGGTCATTGTAGGCCTCCCTAACCTGGACTTCAGGGGTTCAAAAAGGCAGCACACCTTCACCTTCTCAAAGGGGCAACTAGGGATGGGTAACCCAGACAGTTATACCCACATCCCCCAAGTGAATAGAAAGACCGGAGCTATTTCTTCACTGTTACTGGGTCAAAGTCCTGAAACACTGTTCCAAACAGCACTCTGGGTGTACCCACACCAGGTGGACTGCGGTGGTTTGAAGAAGGCAGCTCAGAATCATCTTTTCAAGGGCATTTAGGTTGAGATGAGCAATGTGTCCCACCTAAAAGGACATGGTCAGCAGATGCACAAGAACACCTCCATCTCTAGTTGTTCCTCCAAGTCACGCACCGTCCTGACTTGGAACGATATTATTGATCTATCACAATAGCTGGGAACTCCTTCACAGAACTGTCTGTATAACTTCACCACAAGGACGGGATTGCACTAGCAGGAGTGCAAAAGAGACACACCAGGATATTCCTGATGAAGAGCTTGTGCCCAAAACGTCGATTCTCCTGCTCCTCGGATGCTGACTGACCTGCTGTGCTTTTCCAGCTCCACACTCTCTTGACTCTGATCTCCAGCGTCTGCAGTCCTCACTCTCACCAGAATGTTACCTGGTTTAGAGCATTTTAGCTATGAAAAACAGTTGGACAGGTTGGGTTGTTTTCCTTGGAGCAGAGAAGGCTAAGGAGGGATCTGATTGAGGCATAAAAGACTATGAGGGGCATAGACATGGTGCATAGAAAGCAACTGCTCCCCTGAGTCAAAGGGTCAGTAAGGATGGGGAGGGGGTTAGATGGGATTTGAAGAATTTGTTTTTCCACTCGCAGGGTGGTAGGAATCTGAAAAGCATGGTCTGGGAGGATAGCAGAGCCAGGAAATCTCTCAACCTTCCAGAAAGTGAACGAGCACTTGAAGTTTGATAACATTCAGGGCTATGAGCCAAGTGTTGGAAAGTGGGATTAGTAGAGATAGGTCGATGCAGACTTGATGGACCAAAGGGCCTCTATTGTGCTGTATAATTCTATGGCATGGATTGTAGCAGTCAAGAAGACAACTCAATACCACCTTCTCAAGGGCAAAGGATATATGATGTGACTGGATTAGCCAGTGATGCCTACATCCTCTTGAAAAACTTCCTACTAGCAAGAGTTGTCAAACTGAGGTACACTAACCAATTACACTTCATTTACCACAATCAACATCATTAAGTTAAAGGTATCAAAGTAATTGCTTAAATCATGGACATGATGCTAATTTAAGTTTCTTTATTACTACATGAGCTACTTTTGGAATTGATGACTAAAGCAACAATGTAATTTGAGTGTTGGATTTAGGTTTTATATATACAGTTTATCAACAATCACTGTGGTGGTCAGTCTCTTGAAAAACTCAAAAAGCTTGACCATATTGTTAAGGAGTTGGCTGTTTTTGGAACATTTCTGGTGTAGTCCTGAGATGTGGTGTATTTGCAATTTTTTTTAAGAGGGTTTTCAATGAAATCCTATTTAAGGAGTTAGTAAACAAAATTAGAGCATGTGGGAATGAGCAGCTGGTCTACTGCTATGAATGGAAAATATAGAAAACCAGATAGGGTGACATGGTGGCTCAGTGGTTAGCACTGCTGCCTCACAGCACCAGGGACCTGGGTTTGATTCCAACTTCGGGTGACTGACTGTCTTTGTGCATTCTCCCTGTGTCTGTGTGGGTTTCCTCCGGGTGCTCCGGTTTCCTCCCACAATCTCAAAGATGTGCAGGTCAGGTGGATTGGTCATAGGAAATTGCCCATAGTGTTCAGGGACGTGTAGGTGAGGTGCCTTAGTCAGGGATAAATGAAAAGTAATCGGGTGGGAAAATGGGTCTGGGTGGATTACTCTTCAGAGGGTTGGTATGGACTTGTTGGGCCAAAAGGCCTGTTTCCGCACTGTAGGCATTGTATTCTGTGATGGTAAGATAAAGAATAAATGGGTCACACTTGGGATGTCAGGCCTTTGCTAGAGGGAACGGCAGGGATCAGGCATTAGGCCACAGTTGTTCACAGTTGACAGAAATGGTTTGAATGGTGGAGGCTGAATATAATATGCTACTGATGACAGAGTAACTGGGTCCATTTGGTGCTGTGGCTTAGTGTTTTTGAGCACCTGCATGGTAAACCGGGGATCCTTAATTCAAATCTTAGTAGTGTCTTGCTTGTTTCTCTCTTTATTTTAAAGGGTCTTGTGATAAGTCCTCACCTCAAGTCTCACCAGGCCTGAAGACCTGTCCAAACAATTTGAATTTTAGGCAAAAAAAAAAATCAGAGCGAAGTTTAAATGAGGGCTGTGCAGGGACTAGGATAAGCTCTGATAATAGGAAAGAAAAACATGGCAGATGTGATAGAGTCAGAGAGTTATACAGTAATGAACCAGACCATTCGGTCCATACTGACACATAGCCTGATCTGAACAAGTCCCATTTACCAGTATTTAGTCCATATCCATCTAAATCCAATTAGAATTAGAATCCCTACAGCATGAAAACATGGCCTTTGGCCCAACAAATCCACACCAACCCTCCTAGGAGTAACCCACCCTACCCTATATTTACTCCTGACTAATGCACCTCGCCTACACATCCCTGAACACTATGGGCAATTTAGGACAGCCAATTCACCTAATTTCTGCTTGTGGGAGGAAACCGGAGCACCCAGAGAAAACCCATGCAGCCAAAGAGAGAATGTGCAAACTCCACACGGAGAGTCACCGGAGGCTGGAATCTAACCCAGATCACTGGTGTTGTGAGGCAGCAGTGCTAACCACTGAGCCACCATGCTTCTCTAATTATGTACCCACCCAGAGGCCTTTTAAAGGCTGTAACTGTACCAGCCTCCACCACCTCCTCCGGCAGCTCATGCCATCTACGCACCACCCTCTGCATGAAAAAGCTGCTCCTTAGACCCTTTTTAAAACTTTTAAAAGAATCATTCATGGTGGGTGACTTCAGTCAGCCAACAGTGAGAATGGGGTGTGGCAGAGGGAATGATAGTTCCAGGGGATGGATGGGGAGGCTTCTTGAATATCTATTACAAGCTGGGAACCCTGAATAAGAATGTCCCTTCCCCTCGTATGTGCCAAACAGGATGACAGCTCCAAGCTTCCTGTCAGTGAGAGGTCCAAGTGAACGGACACCATCTTTATTGGGGGCACTGGGCAGCAGGGCAGTGCATGGCTGCCATCTTTAGTTGGAGGCAATGTTTGAAGTGACTGGGAGGAACTTGCTGCCCATTATTCAGTATAGAGACAACTTATCACTCAAGCTGCATCAACCCTCCACAGCCAATGCAATACTGCTAAGGCACAGCAACAGTGCAGAGAGAGAGAGAAAAGGAAACAGATCCCACTCTTTAACAACTACAGCAGTTCAAGAAGGCAGCTCATCATCACCTCCTCAAGGGACGGGCTATAAATTCTGGCCAATGTCCAAGTCCCAAGAGCGAATAAAAAAGAAAACAGTGGTCTCATTTCCTTCCTGGTTTTAAAATGAACAGGACGCAAGTAGCAGATTTCTCTCAGATAGGTCAACATTGATTCTCTGATGCCTTGGAGATTGATTTTATTGGAGGGCAGAGTGTGAAGCCCTGCACAAAGACCACGCTTTTAACACTTTCACGGAGGATTGGCTGTCTGGGATTCACATGCACCAGGCAGCCATCTGTCACCAAAACAACAACAGCCTCAGGAGCTCTGCTGCTGTTAGACAGTAGGATTTGCAAAGTCCTTACACACCTTTTACCACAGAGTTAAACGAAAGAGCCTCACTTTTTTTATATATAGGATAACTTGTTTCACATTTTCTTTTATTTCCAGCTCTTTGACCATGGGTTATATTCAGCAATTGCCTCAACTTCCAAATAATGAAGTGTGCCATGTACGAGCAGGCCCTTTCGAATATTTCAATGGGAACAAAAACAATTAATATTTTACAAATACAGTCAGCTATTCTTGGCCAATACTTTCAATTGTCTGTAGAATTATAGGCATTGTGCATAATTTAAGGCTGAATTAGTTAAACCTACACATTAGCCCTTTCTGTGCTGAATATCCTTTGCAGCTTTCAAACTACACACATTTGCAAAAGGGATGACATCCAATAAACTTCTCAACCATTATAAGTCAGAAACACAAAAAACCATGGGTGTCACCCAAACTACAAATTTCTCAATTCAATGTTTCGGTAAAAATGCAAATATGCATACACACACTTTCTTACACACATTTAAATAAAAGGTTGGTACTGAAATCCTCTTGATACCTCCCCTCATCCATGAACTATGTTTAACTAAAATCCAACAATTTCAAACAGCAAAACAGCACACGGATACTTAATTGCTACGAAGGAGCCTCATTTAGGTTAACAGTCATCCATCACCAATTGGCGATACAGGAGCTTCATTAAAAAAAGGGTATTGATGGTCGAAGATGTTCGTTTTAATATGATTTTTCACACTTGGTGTGCAGCCTGAGCTCTGATGTGACTGGCAGAATTATTAAACCTCTCGGAACGTAGATAAGAACCAGCGATGTCAGTGTGATTCTGGAAGTGTGTATGGATAAATCCGACAGGTTTCCCTCCCCAAAGACACTTGCCAATCGGTTGAGTTTCTAGCAACAATGAAGCAATTAATCTCAGCTTTAATATTTTAATAGAATGACAAATTTTCAGGCTAATTGAGCTAATATTTCTGATTACAAATACAGGCCCCTGAATTACTAGTTCATTAATAAAGCCATTACAATACTGCACAATCTTAAATAGCAACACTTTGACCAATGTGTTAAAAATAGCTCCAAAAAGCCGTTGAATAATTATTTCCATATTGACTTGAGCTATTTATCTTATATCCAGGGCTGCAGCTCAGGATGTTGTGTGCAGTATTTTAGATAAGCTGAATAAAACTAGCATTTTCATTTAATTACTGGCTGGCAGGGTAATCAACTAGGCAAAAGTGAGGACTGCAGTTGCTGGAAATCAGAGTCTAGATTAGAGTGGTGCTGGAAAAGCACAGCAGGTCAGGCAGCATCCGAGGAGCGGGAAAATAGACGTTTCGGGCAAAAGCCCTTCATCAGTAATGAATGAAGGAATTCCTGATGAAGAGCTTTTGCCCGAAATGTTGATTTTCCTGCACCTCGGATGCTGCCTGACCTGCTGTGCTTTTCCAGCACAACTCTAATCTAGACCCTGGCAGGATAATCATATCATCATGGTCAGTAACACATCACCAACGGTGACATTTTCAGGAATACTCTGAATTGATCAGAGTTGTTTAGGCCCTTAATCGACAAGAAGCAAGAGCATGAACTTGTATTTACATACCATCTTTACTATCGTAAAATGTTCCAAGGCCCATCATCATTTATCAATCAATGTTTTATTCCAGGCAGAGTAGTGAGCAAACATCTGATTGAAGAGATAGGGTTTAAGGAGTGTCTTTGAGGAGAGAGCTCCAGAAAATTAAGGAGGGAATCCAGAGTTTGGGAATCACATCTAGGCCAGACCAGGATTGGGTTGAGGAGAATGGAGGAGGGGAGGGGGGGTTAGGAAGGAAACGATGAAATACAGGCATTAAAAACAGTAGGCTGCTCATCCCCGTGAGCCTGTTTCACCAGACAATTTGTTATCAAAAAAGGAGTAATTAAACCTTTTTACCCAGGTATCCGCTTGTATGATAGACAAAAGACAGAGAACTGACCCAGTCTTTAACTAAACAAATCCTTCTTTATTTTAACTCCTTAAATACCAATACATAAGAACCAGGAGCAGGAGTAGGCCATTTGGCCCTTCAAGCCTGCTCCGCCAGTCAATAAGATCATGGCTAATCTTTTCATGGACTCAGCTCCACTCACCCATGTTTTCACCATATCCCTTAATCCCTTATTTTGCAAAATAAGTGTCTCCTTTAGCTTTAAAATACTCAATATAAAGCATATATTAATTGCGACATTTACTTCTTATTTCCTCTAACTTACCTCAACTTTAACTCACTTCATGTAACGTCATTTTATCTTAGCTTTACTTAATTGACATTTAACCCTAACCCTTTCTTTAACTCAATAAGTTTGGCTTGAATCAAATACCATCCTGATTTGAGTGAAGGGGCCAACTTTATTCTCCTCGTAGGTCTCACCTCCTGGTTCTTTGATGTGGAGGTGCCGGTGTTGGACTGAGGTGGGCTAGGTCAGAAGTCACACAACACCAGGTTATAGTTCAACAAGTTTATTTGAAATCACAAGCTTTCTGTACACTGCCCCTTTGTCAGGTGAAGTGGAGGAAACGCACAGGCAGACAGATCATTGCAAGATAATTCCAGGTAGTTAAGGGTATCAACAAATAAGTATGAATGGTGTGAGTGGAGTGTCGACAGGAAGACTAACAAGTCTTTGTAGGTGATCAAAACTGTCAGATAGTGTGAGTAAAGTGTCAACAGCTGAATCATAAGTTAAGGGATGACCTATGAACCAATTAAACAAAGCAGAGCGATAGTTACAAGTAACTGAAAATAAGATGGTGCGAGAGATAGACCAAATGGCTGGAATAACATGATATGATGGGAGTCTATCCAAACTAATAAGTAATCCAAAACTTTACAAACTGGTCAAAGTAGAGAGAAAATAACAAGTAATGAAGGTGTTGGTGTCAACACAGAACAGTAAGGAAGATTTTACAGATACAGAACAGTATGGTGGGGTTACATGTAGTGCGACATGAACCCAAAATCATGGTTGAGACCATCTTCATGTGTATGGAACTTGGCTATCAGTTTCTGCTCAGTGATTCTGCGTTGTTGTGTATCTCGATGGTCACCTTGGAGGACACTTACCTGAAGATTGGAGGCTGAATGTTCTTGAAGTGTTCTCCAGCTGGGAGGAAATACTTCTGCCTTGTGATTGTTGCATGGTGTCATCTGTTGTCGTAGCGCCTGCATGGTCTCACCAATGCAATATGCCTTGGGGCATCCTTGCCTACAGTGTATGGATAGACAATATTGGCAGAATCACATGAGTATGAATCATCGTTCTTTGTTTTTCTCTGAAAGGGCACATGTTTTTCTAGTGCGGTCTCGAAGGCTTCTTTTCCTCTGAGAAAAATTCCTTTCTTCTGTGAACATTTCTCCCAAAAAGGTCCTAGGTCTCCAGAAATATCTGTGGCACCCACCCAACGAATTGATCAAATCCTGATCACATTGTTCGATCCCAGCTAATAGACTTTTACTGGTTAAAAAAAAAACTCACATATTAAACAGCTGCATTCCATGCTTCATATAACATAGTAAGGTGCCAGTATGTCTAGCTAGTCACATGACATCTAGTCAATAAAGGAAACTACAGATTACAACATGTCCTGGCTGCAGTTTACCTGAGGCCAGAGTTTAAATTAGCTTGACCAAACTTCCCAGCATGCTTGATTGCAGCTCTTAACCAGTCCTGTAGCCATTTCTGTTGCTGGCCATCTGACCACTAACTAGACAGTAGGCTTAACTATATTTACCTACCTTCTGTCCCATTCCATCATACCCTCATCTCGCAAACTGCAATCTATCCTGTCTTGAAATTTCCATGATACCCCATGCAGCGTTGGGAAAGGGAGTTCCAGATTTGAATGATTCCATATGTGAAAAAGGGCTTCCTGACTTTCCTACTTAATGGCTCAGCTTTAATTTTCTCCCCTCGTTCTTGGTTATTGCACCAAAGGGAGTTGTTTCCCTGTATCGGCAGCATTGAAACAGCCTTGGTTGAAACGGCCCTCAATCTACAATATTCAAACTATTTTTCCAACCAACCTGTTATTACACAACACTGAAGACAGTGGGATTTGAATCCAGGCCTCCAAGGGGAAATACGCTACCATTGCATCACAAGAGGACATTCATCAATATTGAAAGGAATGCCGACCACATTTATACAAACTGATTGCCATGAGTTTGATGTTACTGATTGTCAGTTCATGATGAGTTAGATCTACACAAATCCACTTCTCCTGGGAAACAGTTGGTGTTTTGATTTTAGGTTCCACAGTGAACCACTGTACTCAGGAGAAACCACTCCACTCAGGGGAGGTGATGGTCTACTGGCTGTGACTGGCCCAGTATTCGACTGATCAAGTTAATCCTGGCTATGACCAGGGCAGCTGCTGGGATTCAATTAATAATCTCAGAAAATGGTGAGGAAGAGGAGGAAATCTGCCATCAGTACCTGGTCTGGCTTGGCCTAAAAAAAATTTATTCAGTGGAATCTCATTCACAGCGATGGTAAATTGGTTTTTGAGAAATTCTTAAAAATGTACAATGTAAATTTAGCTTCATAAAATTCTTCTCTATCTCCCTTTCCCCTCAATGCAATCTCTGTTGAGTACACTTTTTACTCTTTCAGTACAGCCTGTTCTCCTATAACATGTGTCTCTTCAACGCGAATTGGTTCTAACGCAGTTGAAGAATTTAGACTGTTATTTGTGACACGTGAACTTTCCTTACCTGTATTGGCTATAACTTATTCCAGTCCATTTAGTTTAAATGGCATGGCAATTGCACGGTTTTCTTATAATGCAAGATTGCATGAGAACGGAACTATCGCATTATATCAGAACTGACGGTAACTGATTTAATTCCGATTAGACCCTAACGCTAACAGATATAGGAGTAGAACTCAGCCATGCTGTACACTGAGTCTGCTCTGCCATTTGATCATGGCTGACATGCTTCTCAAACCCATTCTCCTGCATCCTCCCCATAACTCCTGACCCCCTTACTAATCAACAACCTATCTATCTCTGTCTTAAGTACACCCACTGATTTGCCCTCCGCAGTCCTCTGTGGCAATGTCTTCTACTGAGTCCCCACCCTCTGGCTGAAGAAATTCCTCCTCACCTCAGTTTCAAAGGGCTGTCCCTTCACTCTGAGGCTGTGCCCTCAGGTCCTAGTCTCTCCTCCTGGTGGAAACATCTTCTCCACATCCACTCTATTCAGGCCTCTCAGTATTCTGTACACTTGACAAGCCCTTCAACATCACCTTACATTTGTCTGGATTGAAAGCCATCTGCCACTTTTCCGCCCAACTCTCCAGTCTATCTATATCCTTCTGTATTCTCTGACAGTCCTTTATGCTTTCTGCTACTCTTCCAATCTTTGCGTCATTTGCAAACTTGCTGATCATACCAACAGTTCCCTCTTCTAGATCTTTAATGTATATTACAAACAACGGTGGCCCCAGCTCTGACCCCTGTGGAACACCACTGGTCACCCTTCTCCATTTTGAGAAACTCCTTTCAACTACTACTCTCTATCTCCTTTTGCTCAACCAGTTCTGTATCCATCTAGCTACAACACACTGCACACCATGTGACTTCACTTTCTCCATTAGTCTACCATGGGGAAACTTATCAAACTCCTTACTAAAGTCCATGTATATGACATTAACAGCCCTTCCTTCATCTATCAACTTGGTCACTTCCTTGAAGAACTCTATGAAGTTGGTAAGGTACATCTCCCCCACACAAAATCATGCTGTCTATCACTGATATTGTCATTCTTTTCTAAGTATAAATAGATCCTATCTCTCAGTACCCTCTCCAGCAACTTCCCCACCACCAACGTCAGGCTCACGGACGTGTAGTTACCCAGAATATGCAACTTCACTTTCAAGGAGCTATGAACCTGCACTCCAAGGTCTCTTTATTCAGCAACACTCCCTAGGACCCCTTACCATTCAGTGTATAAGTCTTGCTAAGATTTGCTTTCCCAAAATGCAGCACCTCACATTTATCTAAATTAAACTCCACATCAAAACCACGGACTCAAGGTGCAATTAACACCACAACTCTGAGCAATTCGAAAGACAAAACTGTAGGAACGAAAAACAACTTTGAGTTGCCTAACGTAAGCAATTCTGTCCCAATGTGAAAGATTTGTGAAGACCTACAGGAAATGGAGAGCAGAACTTTGAGCTGTGTTAGCACACTATAACCAGCAGGGGGAAGTACAATCTGACATTTCAATCGCAATGAGCAACATGAAAGATCGTCAAGGTCCACTCTTTAGTCTTTAATGAGACCGAATCCAGAACTGCAGTAACAGTTACTGATGTGCTGGGCACACAGCAGTGATTTTCACTTAATGCTTTCTGTAACACAGATGCCGCTGCTGCAATCATGTTGCCACGGTTACAAGGTTATCTGACAAGGCCCAAAATAAATTACGTCCTCAATTTCCTTTTTGCAGAGTCCTTTGACTTCTCTTTCCAAAGTTCTCCCACAAAACATCATTCCCATCCGAAAGGCTGCTTTCCCTTCAGCACCATTCCTGACGGTGGAACAACAGGTTTGTTGAAGATAACAACTCAAAATGCTAAAACTTCAATGATCCCAATATGCAGCAAGTAACAAAGTATAATTGGATTATCAACTTGAATGAGACTTGAAGCTGTGACCTTCTGACTTCTCATACACAAAAGCAGTACTGTAGTTCTAATGTGAACACGTAAAACTGGTAAGGAGTTTGACAGAATAGAGAGTCAGAAATTCCCCTGGTTCAGGGGGTTATAACACAGAGGCAGAACCTTGGAATACTGGTTCACTGGAAAAATCATGAACCCTTTCTTAATGCCACCAAATAAAAGACAGATTAAGTTTTGAACAGAAAGTAATAAGGTTTGAGGACTTTTTGTGGTGGTTGCAATAAAATCATTGGTTTATTGAGTTAAGCCTTGTGTTCAGCAACTGGTGAGTTCTGCAGTGTAGGGATATTAACTTTTATTAGACAAGAACAAATGAAATGTGTGAAATATTTTGTTGGAGCTGATTTAATTCTTCTTACTCTGTTGTAAATGCTTTTGTCGGAATATGCTTTCCTGTTTCTTTACTGGTTGATTTCACCTCCTGATCCCTTGTGTACATTAAACAATCTCATCCAGCATCTGTTCTTTGGGAACTGAAGCCTTCTCTGCTTCAACATGATGGATCAGCAACTGGAACTGAGCCGAGTCCGGAGGAAGGACATAAGGGAACACAAGAACACGATACTAGAGGGTGACAGCCTAAGCCCATCCTGTATTCTCTTTCTCTAAGTCCCCGGCATTACAAACACCAGTCTTCAGCAAAGTTAATTCAGTCCATGTGATAGCAAGAAACAATTGGGATCACTGCTTACTGTAAAGACTATGGGCCCTGACAACATTCTGGCAATAGATGTGTGCTCCAGCACTTGCTGGTGGCCTAACCAAGCTGTCCAGTATGGCTACAACACTGGCATCCACTCAACAATATGCCCGAAACGTTAATTCTCCTGTTCCTTGGATGCTGCCTGACCTGCTGCGCTTTTCCAGCAACACATTTTCAGCTTCAATCTGGAAAATTGCCCAGGTATGTCTTATAAACAAAAAGAAGGACACATCCAACCCAGTCCCAGTAGTCTATTCTTGATCCTCAGTAAAATAATGGAAGGTGTCATCAACAGTGCTATCAAGCAGCACCTGCTCAGCAATAACCTGCTCAGTGACGCCCAGTTTGGGTTCTGCCAGGGCCCCTCAGCTCCTGACCACATTACAGCCTTGGTTCAAACATGGACAAAAGAGCTGAATCCCACCAGAGGGGAGATGAGCATGACAGCCCTTGACATTAAAGCTGTATTCAAGCCCGTGTGACATCAAGGGGCCCCTAACAAAACTGGAATCAATGGGTTTCAGGGGACAAACTCTCTGCTTCTTACAGTCATTCATGGCACAAAGGAAGATGGTTGTGGTTGTTGGAGGTCAGTCATCTCAGCTCCAGGACATCTCTGAAGGAATTCCTCAGAATTATGTCCTCGACCCAACCACCTTCAGCTGCTTCATCAATGACCTTCCCTCCATCATAAGGTCAGAAGTGGGAGTGTTCACTGATGATTGCACAGTGTTTAGCACCATTCACAACTCCTCAGATACTGAAGAAGTTCATGCTGAAATACAACAAGATCTGGAGAGTATCCAGGTTTGGGCTGACAAGTAGCATGTTACATTCACACCACACAAATACCAGGCAATGATCATCTCCAACAAGAGACAATCTAATCACTGTCCCCTTTCATTCAAAGGTGCTACTGTCACTAAATCCCCCAATATCAACATGCTGGACTTTACCATTGACCAGAAACTCAACTGGACTCACAACATAAACACAGTGGCTACAAGACCAGGCCAGAAGTTAGGAATACTGTGACCAGTAACTTGCCTCCTGACTCTCCACCATCCTGTCCATCATCTACAAGGAGAAAGTGAAGACTGCAGATGCTGGAGATCAGAGTCGGGAGTGTGGTGCTAGAAAAGCACGACAGAGCAGACAACATCTGAGGAGCAGGAGAAATGATGTTTTGGGCATAAGCCCTTCATCAGGATCTCAACCACCATCTACAAGGTACAAGTCAGGAGTGTGGTGGAATGCTCCTCACTTGAATAGATGGGTTCAGCTCCAACAACATGCAAGATAAAGCAGCCCACTTGATTGTCACCATGCCAACCACAATCAATATTCACCCCATTGTCCACTGACACTCAGTGACAGCAAATATGTACTGCCCACAAGATATACAAGGGTAACTCACCAAAGATCCTCAGGCAGTGTCTTCCAAACCCAAGACCTGTACCATCTCAAAGGACAAAGGCAGCAGATACATGGGGACATTTCCTTCTGCAAGGGGGGAAAATAAACCATTTCATACTTGTGTTAGAAGAGAGTGCTGATTAGTTGGCAAATAGATCCTGATTGGTTGAGATGTTGCCATGGAGGATTCTGCAGGTGGATGATGACTAACATTCTTTTCTCAAATCATTGCTTTCACTAATCAGAGTCTGGCTAAAATTTAAACAAGCCTTAGCAGTTAACTGTCAGAGATTTAATTTCCCAACCAGACCAACAATTTGCCTTCAATTCCACTGGCCTACCTTTGGAATTTCTGAGCTCATCCCATCCTGTTCTCTGTCACATCTCTCATTTGTATTAGTCTATAATTCATAGCCATGCATTCCTCTTCCTGGGCTACGCAATGGCCTCCCTGGACTTCTGCACCTCTCTCTCTGTTTCATCCTTTAAGACAATTGTTCAGATCTACTTCTAGATTAGGTTTTTAAGACTTTTTTTATTCGTTTGTGGAACTTGGGTGTCACTGCCTGGCCAACATTGATAGCCTACCCCTATTTGCCCTTGAGAAGTGCCCTTGGTGGTGAGCTGCCTTCATGAATCGCTGCAGTCCACTTGTTGTGGGTTGACCCACAATGCTGATAGAAAGGGAATTCTCGGATTTTGACCCAACGACTGTGAAGGAACAGTGATGTATTTCCAAGTCAGGAAGGTGAGTGGCTTGGAGGGGAACTTGCAGGGGGTGGCATTCCCAAGTACCTGCTACCCTTGTCCTTCTAGGTGGAAGTGGTGGTGGGTTTGGAAGGTGCTGTCTAAGGATCTTTGGTGACTTTCTTTAGTGACTGTGTCCCAAAATGGCATTCCGTGATGCGGTATTAGTGCTAATTTGATATCACCGTAATGCTGCACTTTTGGAATTTTTTAACCATGTCAAAGATGAATCGAGGTGAGCTACTGGTATGGATTGATGATTGGCTGTCTGACAGAAGGCAGAGAGTTGGGATAAAAGGTTCTTTTTCAGAATGGCAGCCGGTGACAAGTGGTGTCCCGCAGGGTTCAGTGTTGGGGCCGCAGCTGTTCACGTTATATAATAATGATCTGGATGAAGGGATTGGGGCATTCTAACAAAGTTTGCCAATGATACGAAGTTAGGTGGACAGGCAGGTAGTACTGAGGGAGTGGGGAGGCTGCAGAAGGATCTAGACAGTTTGGGAGAGTGGTCCAGGAAATGGCTGATGGAATTCAATGTGAGCAAATGCGAGGTCTTGCACTTTGGAAAAAAGAATACAAGCATGGACTACTTTCTAAACGGTGAGAAAATTCATAAAGCCAAAGTACAAAGGGATCTGGGAGTGCTAGTTGAGGATTCTCTAAAGGTAAACATGCAGGTTGAGTCCGTGATTAAGAAAGCGAATGCAATGTTGTCATTTATCTCAAGAGGATTGAAATATAAAAGTTGTGCTACTGAGACTTTATAAAGCTCTGAACAGGCCCCATTTGGAGTACTGTGTCCGGTTTTGGTCCCGACACCTCAGGAAGGACATACTGGCACTGGAGCGTGTCCAGCGGAGATTCACATGGATGATCCCTGGAATGGTAGGCCTGACATACGAGGAATGGCTGAGGATCCTGGGATTGTATTCATTGGAGTTTAGAAGATTAAGGGGAGATCTAATAGAAACTTACAAGATAATACATGGTTTGGAAAGGGTGGATGCTAGGAAATTGTTTTCATTAGGCGAGGAGACTAGGACCCGTGGACACAGCCTTAGAATTAGAGGAGGTAAATTCAGAACAGAAATGCGGAGGCATTTCTTCAGCCATAGAGTGGTGGGCCTGTGGAATTCATTGCCGTGGAGTGCAGTGGAAGCCGGGACACTAAATGTCTTCAGGGCAGAGATTGATAAATTCTTGATGTCACAAGGAATTAAGGGCTACGGGGAGAATGCTGGTAAGTGGAGTTGAAATGCCAATCAGCCATGATTGAATGGCGGAGTGGACTCGATGGGCTGAATGACCTTACTTCCACTCCTATGTCTTATGGTCTTATGGAATTATGATTCCAGTTATCTGGAATAACTTACATATTTGTTAGGGTCTGGCTTGATAAGCTATGGTTATTTAAAGAATAAAGTGCATGAAAGAAGCAAAGATAAGGAAATATTGGTGGAGCAGCTCTGACGAAGAGTCATTGAGACTTGAAACGTTAGCTTGCTTTCTCTCCATGATGCTGCCTGACCAACTGACTTCCAGCATTTTTTGTTTCCAGTTCAAGAAAATATTGTCAGTGGGTTAAGTTAAAACGCAAAGACAATCTTTACTAAATAAACTCAGACAAAGCATGTGTTTACAATGGTGACCAAACAGATACACTGAACAAATAAAATGACAATTCTAAACAATATAAGTGTTTACCTTAAACTCAATCCAACAGACTTAACTCAATGTTTTACTGTGGCTTTCACTTCTACAGGGTTTTAACATCCTCATGCTATGGAAGACATTATGTGGAGGTGCCGATGTTGGACTGGGGTGGACAAAGTTAAAAATCATACAACACTAGAATGTATAGCAAAATGACACTGTGATCTTTTGCTATAAAGTCTGTGTCTTATGGTCCTGCTCCACAACCACCTGATGAAGGAGCAGCGATCTGAAAGCTAGTGCTTCCAAATAACCCTGTTGGACTATACCTGGAGTTGTGTGATTTTTTTAACTATGCTATGGAAAACAGTTCCTTTTTACTCTGGGTGTGTCTGCACAGGTCAGAGATCAGGTCCTTGCTATGGCTTGACCAATGTAGGGTCTAAGTATGGGCACTACAGACAGTGCTGCACCGTGACTCACCAGATACATGTAGAACCTCCCTCGTTTATCTTGGCATTTATGTAGCTGGACCTTTTTCACTACAAGGTTACTTGGCCCTTCCCAAATTCTAGAAATCTCTCCTCCCTCTAGATATACAGAAGTAAATCTTTGGTTAAACTTTGACAGCCTCCAGGTTCCACCTTCCTCTGCTTACTGACTTTTAAAAAGCCCCTAAAAGACTTCTGATCAGAGAGTTCCACCCTCAAACAATTATGTCCAAAGAAACTTTGGAACCTTCTAGCTTCTTAATAACTGCTCAGTTTGACAAGCATGCTAAATAAACACACAGAGGCATAAAAGAAACTGAAAATAAACAACCCCTAATTAACCTTAAAATGAAACCAAAGATGTCAGTTTTTAACCCTAAATATAACGCATAATCAAGACATTAATAACAGGTGCTAAATAAATCTGAGTTGTTGTTTGGCATGGATATAGGATTCATTAACTGTCAGAAGGCAGAGATTGGGGATAAAGTGATCATTCTCAGGGTGGCAACCAGGGACTAGTAGAGTTCCACAGGGGATCAGTGTTGGGATCACAACTATTCACATTATCTATTAATGAAAAAACTAAGGGCATGGTTGGTAAGTTTGCAGATGATGCAAGGATAGGTGGAGGCAACAGTTGAGGGAGCAGAGAGGCTGCCGAAGAACTTGGACAGGCTAGGAGAGAGGGCAAAGAAATGGCAGATGGAATTCTTGTGGGAAAGCATAAATGCAGAAAGGCTTCAGAAATCCAAAGCACAAAGGGACTTGGGAGTCCTAGTTCAGGATTCTCTTAAGGTTAACATGCAGGTTCAGTTGGCAGTTGGGAAGGCAAATGCCATATTAGCATATAGTTTGAGAGGACCAGAATAGAAGAGCAGAGATGTACTGCTCAGGCTGTTAAGGCTTTGGTCAGACTGCATGTGGCATACTGTGAATAGCTTTGTGCTCTGTACCTAAGGAAGAATGTGCGGGCTTTGGATGGTGTTTACAAGAATGATCCTGGGGATGAAGGACTTTGCATATGAGGAGTGGTTGAGGACTCTGGGTCAGTACTCCATGGTGTTTAGAAGGATGAGGGGCACCTGATTGCAGAATACTGAGAGGCCTGGATAGAGTGGACCTGGAGAAGATATTTCTACCAGTAGGAGAGACTGGGACTCAAGGACACAGCCTCAGAGTGAAGGGATGGTCCTTTGGAACTGAGATGAGGATGAATTTCTTCAGCGACAGGGTAGTGAATCTGTGGAACTCATTGCTGTGGAGGCCATGTTATTGAGTGCATTGAAGATAAGTTCTTGATTAGTAGGGGGATCAAGGGTTATGGGGCAGGAGAATGGGGTTGAGAAACAAAATAGCTGTGGTCAAATGGTCAGAGCAGGCTCAGTGGGTCGAATGGCCCAATTCTGCACCTATGTCCCATGGTATTATGGTATGGCTGCACAACTCCCTGGACAGGAATGTTTCCATAAATAGAGTTAAAAACGCTCAAGTTTCTGGAAAGGAGATAAGTGAATGGAGGTCATTTTAACCATGTAGCTGATCACAACAGAAAGTAGCTGTCAAAGTAATTAAAGTGGCAGTGTTTAAATAATTAGAGAGAACTGCAGTGGACATTAGCACAATGTCAGAAAGAAAATGTTTAAATTGCAGAAAGAAAAGTGAGTTTCCTTTTAGACATGCTGCAGAGCAAATAATAATGGAATACAAATGTATTCCTCCAGGCGCATTGTAAATGGGAGACGAACAGCTATAGGCCTTGTCTGGGTTTAGTGTGAAATTGTTTTAAAGGAATTAGGAAGTGTCAGAATGATTACTTTGCAGCACAAAATTATAACATTTAGCACCTCAGGCTCTGGATTGTTTAGATTAAGTCACTAAATCTTGGTGGGGTTTAACAGCCTTCAATGTACAGTTTTGTCAGCTGGTGTGCAAAGGAGATTGACAGGGCCATTCCACTCTCCAAATGTACCCCTGCACGTTCTTGATTGTTCTCCTTATCCCTCCAGTTTCCCCTTTTCCTTTTCAAGGTTCTCTTTACTGCACGCGCGCCACTCAGCTCTCCTTTTCCTGTTCCTGACAGATGTCCAGACATTCCCTCGACACACCTCTTTCAGTTAACGTGTTTGGATGCTGGCCTCACTTGTTGACTGACATCAATCAATCATTTCCGATTGCTTTAGAGAAGGTGGGTGCGAGCAATTCTCTGAACCGCTGCAGCCTGTGTGGTGTAAGGAGACTCACAACATGGTTAGGGACAGCATTCTAGGATTTTGATCCCGCGACAATGAGGGAACGGCAATGTATTTACAAGTCAGGATGGTGATTGGCTGGGTGTGGATCTTGTAATTGGTGGTATTCCCATGTATCTGCTGCCTTTGTCCTTCTAAGTAGTGGAAGTCATGGACTCAGAAAGCATTACAAACTGAACCAAGACAGGTCGCTGCAGTGCGTTTTGTGGATGGTATACACTGCTACATTGGTAGCAGAGGGATTGAATATTCAAGGTGTTGGACGAGGTATCAATCAAGAGGAGTGTTTTGTATCTTAGGAGCTGTACCATCCAGTTAAGTGGAGAGTTATTCCATCACTTCTGTGAACTTCCACACACATTGAATCATTTTGTATTGTCAATGGGTAAGATGAATGTGTCAGAGATGGAATTAAGGTTGAAGGATGCTGTCATGTATTCTTGTTGCAGCAGAGATGCTATTCCACCTTACAGTTCATGTCAAACTCAACCTAGCAGCATCATTGTGCAGGGGAGTTTGAAGGTTGAGAGAGTAAAAGCATAAGAAATAGGAGCAGATGTAGGCCATTCAGCCCTTCAAGTTCACCCCACCAATTAATAAGATCATAGTTCTATCACATCCATAGGTTTGATTTAACTATTTCCTTTAATTGTTGGTCTTGAGAGTTTGATACCTCTTTTTTGAGAACTCACACAACTGAGCTTGGAATTCCTTAGCTTCAAATAATCCCTTCATAATTCTAACCAAACAATTCTGGTCTGGAGTTTTCAAACCAAGATCCTTACATTCAGGAAACTTGTTACCTAACATTTCTGAACTAATTCATTTCTCTATGACAGATTGTTTTATATATCTAACTTCTGTAAACTGAGAAAATGAGCTTTCCAAGCTAAGGGAGTTTTCCCCTAAGCAAATAGAAAAATGAATTCTGGATTCTTCTAACTGAAAGCAAGTTAATGATTTTCAATTTTACCTGTCCACTGGTAAAACTCTCACAATGTAAGATAGTTCCCATTATCACCTCAGCAGTTCTTTCTGTCATACTGGTTTCAAAAAAAAGAATGGCTCCAGAAAGACAGACAGGTTAATCATTAAACCCTTTCATGCACACTGATGAAAACCCACATGTCACTAATTCAAAACCCAAACTTTGATATAAGTTGCATATGTATGTCTCTTTCACATGCCTTACATCACTTTACAGAAGGTTTTATGATTTGGAAGATACCATTCAAGAGGCTGTTAGAGCCAGAAACCTCAGCAATATTCAAAATGTAATTGGACGTGGAATTGGAATGGACTAATTTTCGGACTCATGAGAAGATGGTAGCACATGTGACTAACTCTTTCAAAGAGCCAGCATAGTTGCAATAGGCTGAATGCCCTCCTTCCTTTCTACAAGATTCTGTGATTTTTCTAATGATGGAAACAGCCATCTGGTCTGCTACACTTTCAGGGTGTAGCTTCTGAATTAAATAGGTCACTTGTTTTTGACCATGCTTGTCAACATATGTGTGTCCCTATTTTATTTTTCACCGAATGTCTTTTATAACCATTTTACTGCAATAGGCAGTTACCTATTTCCAGTGAGACTCTTTATAATACTGCTAAAGGTTGATGCTTTCTGCTGTGATACTTGGTCTCAGTAAAAACACAGAATACTATTCATTTAACTTTTGTGTGTGTGGAGGAAATACGTTTTGTCTCAATGTTTGTAACCTGTCTCTTTGTAATCAGACCGGCACTATTCATTTTGATGGGCTTGCAAACTGTCCTATTATGTAAAATAAACAACTTCATTATTTCAATGGCTTTGTAATCTCTCTTATTATAATGTATGCCATTAATTTTGATGGTCTTGTAATCACTTGCATTGTATAAAGTGAAGAGCCCTTCATAATATCTGTTTGTACCACTACCTGGCATTAAGGGAAATACTGTGGATGTTGGAAATAGAAGGAGGAGTTGCTGGAAATTTCCAGCAGATCTGGCTCGACCTGTGGAAAGAGAAACAAACTTAATGTTTCAGGGTGATGGCCTTTCATCAGAAACCAAAACTTGAAGGTATAGGTGATAGCTTAAACACCTTACCTCTGACAAGAAGTCTCACTGTGGATAACAGGCAATTATCTGATCACAGTGAAGATAGTTCAAAACTAGTCAGGTGATGGTGGATGAACTAAGACAGCACAGCAAGGTTCTTTCACACATTTAATCTCAAAGGTTAACTCATCAATTTTGACCAAAGTTTGTCAATTTGAAGAATGAATGAAATGGGCCCAAATATAAAGCCAGCATCTTGCAGTACTCCCAGCCACCCATCCCCGCTCAATCCTTTAGCCCCACTGGACTCTCTTTGTTTAAATGGAGATTGTTAGTTTGACTTGCTCAGAGCATGGAGATTGAAGAAAATCAATAAAAATAGAGAAAAAAAATAGTTATGACAACAACTTGCCCTTATGTAACATGTTCAACATGGTCAAATGCTTCAGTAGGCAATATTGCTGGAAGTGACCTATGGGAGATAATTACCAGGGACTTTTCAGGGAAAAAAACAACCACCTGATGAAGGAACAGTGCTCCGGAAGCTAGTGCTTCCAGTTAAACCTGTTGGACTATAACCTGGTGTTGTGTGATTTTTAACTTTGTACACCCCAGTCCAACACCGGCACCTCCAAATCATAAGCAGGGAAAGTGGCTAAAGGAACAACTGGAAGTAGCAGTCTGATAAAGATCCTGCTCATGAAGTCTATGCAGTTTGAAAAGGAGTTAAGCATTCTCTCTCAGGAGTCACAGCTTAAGAAGATGTCCTTCCATTGCATGCCTCGTATCAAAATAAACAAAACCCTTCAGTGTATTTTGATGCAAAGTAGATATTTCCCAGGTGCAATCTGAATGGATGCAATGTGCATCCAAATAATAAATGCTCTTGTATTCTAGGATATCAAAGCTATGCTGTCTTTCATCCAGCGCTCCAGCTCCTCAGTATTTAAGCTTGTTTGTTCTGGTGTTCGTGTATTATCTGCCTTCAGGAGATTGAGTAAATACTCTGTTTGCAGCTCTTTCGTCCCAGGAGTGAATGAGACATGCTGTTTAGAAATGAACACAAATTAGAGGAAAGAAATGAAGATCCTTTGTAATTAAACCCAATTAAAGTGGCATCTGTTACTGAGAAAGTGAGGATCCCACGCATGCATCTCCTTTAAATAATGGAACTGACCCTTTAACATGGAAATAATGCTGGATAGTACTCCATAAAATTGCATGTGCTCTATGGGAATGGTGTAGGGTCATAATAAGAAAACAATTTAAATTGATTCTTTCACCTTGTTCCACATTAACTCCGCAAACTTCTTCACTTCAAGTTTTGTGTTTACTCTCTGTCTCTAGCCTCTGCAGGTGTCAGTTTTTCCACTTAAACTGCTTCACCCAATTTTTGTTCTTTTAGTGATCACGAGAGCCTTGGTGGTGATTTGAGTCACGGTGGTCAACTCTTTTAAGCATCACGTGGTGTACCTCCATAGCCCTAGTCTGACACAGCCAGTCTCAGTAGGATCAGTGGGGGAGAGGTGATTGATTCACTGGCCTCAGTTTTCCCTGGGACCTCTTCTGAGCTAGCTGAGCTTTCTGCTCACCTCTTCCAGTGTCCTTCCAGGTAACCAGCCTGGAGTGGTCATGGCCATCGGTGATGGCTCTCGGTTGTTGGTGCCAGAGCCGGTCACTTTCACAAATTGCCTGCTAGTGTTCTTGGAGTGGAATTATAGACTTGAGGAGTTTATAACCCAATGGCCAGTTCACTGTGCAGAAATTCTCTCCTTTAGAGAGCCATCCTTTAGATGTGGCCCGGACAGTGCGATGAATCACAGAATCATTAAAGTGCATATTGACACCATTCAGCCCATCATGCCTACAGCGGTTCTATCACCTTGTATCAGTCTCTGGCCTTGTCCCCATTCCCTGTGCACCATTTCTATCCAAATAATCATCCAATGCCCCTCATTAATGCCTCAGTTGAACATTTCCAGGCAACTCATTCCACACCCTAACTGCACGCTGAGTGATGACCTCTTCCTAACCTGCGGTGTGGTGACCCTCAGGTTAAACAACTACCAGTCACCTCTCTCTGATGAGAGAGCGACCCTCTGATCAGGTAGCATTATGGAGACTTACTGTTACTCACAGTGCAAAAACTGTTTCTACATCATCTGTGCTTTGTCTGTACATCACTCTAAATCAATGCCCTCTCGAATGCCACACTCTGAGTTGGTGACCTAGTCCTGCCAAGGGATGCCAAGGACAAGTATAAGACTGCCAGGGTGAAAACTGTTTCTGCTTTTCTTCTGCTAAGAGTGGGTTGTGGATGCCGGTTTGATAGGCTCGCAGCTTGTGTCTTTTGTCGGCTTGCTGTTGATCCACACTCCCTTACTCAGCCGGGCCATGACAGCTGCAGCTCTTGTGTTGTGTGTGCTGATGGCAGTATCAAGTGACAGATTGCTGGTTACATCGGCCCTGGATGTGTGAATTCATCACCAACCTCCAGCGTCACATTGTTAGTGCCTGATAAATGGTGCGATAGCAACGTCCTGCACCATAGCATTTGTCTTCCTGAAGCCGGTGGTCAAAACAAGCTCTTTCCAGATGTGAGACAGTCTGTCCACGGCTACTGTAAGTGCGGCATCATCAGCACATCCGCTGAAGAGGACTCAGCACATTGTTGTCTTGGGTCTCACTTCTGGATGTAAGGAGACAATCTCTGGAGATGACCTGTGTATGACAGCACCAAAGAGAAATATGTGGCAAAGAGAATAAGACCCTGCTTGCCCCTCCTGCAACTTTCCAAAGTTGCCCACCAGAACCAATCTTACCCATCGTGGGAAAGAAGAGATCACATTGACCTGCTTAGGTAGGCATTACCATCAGCCTTTTGCCTTGCACTGCCATTTTCCTCTTGTAAGTTACTTGTGAATCTATGGAATTCCCTGGCCCGTGAAGCAGTTGAGACTACCTCATGGAATGTTTTTAAAAACAAAGATAGATTTTTGAACAATAAAGGAATTATGGATTATGGTGAGCAGGCGAGTACGTAGAGCTTATTGAATGCTGGAGGAGGCCCAGTAAGCAGATGGCCAACTCCTGCTCCTGTTGGTTATGTTCTTATCTATTCTATCCTATCTTCACTCTGATACTGGTGTTCCCCCTCGGTTCTTACTTTCCTTTCCTCTTCCCTTGCCTCTGTACTTTCTGAAAAGCCATCATGTATCTGTCACTATTATACCAATGTTACATGTACCTAGTTGCTACCATGCAACAAACTACATCTTGTTTAAGACAGGAATCTCTTCCCATTAGGTTTCCCATGACCAACAGGATCTGTAGAACCCTATCTGGTAAGAAGATGGCGGCAGCATTAAAGAGAGGGTGCTCAGGAGATCTTCTGGATGCTGAAGCCACTGAGCTTTATGGAAATATTTGTTAGGCTGGTGTAATTATCTCTGTAAGTTGCATAGCCACCCACTGGGAGGTTCCATGCAACATGATTAAAGTGCTGATGGATTGGTTTCTTGACCTCTATGGTCCGTGGTAGTGGAAGTGAATTAGAGTGAACTTTGGACAGGGATTGTTTTTCTTGGTTTAAGGGAGACCTAACAGAGGTATATATGTTTGTGAGGGTCAGAGATAAGGTGGATAGGAAAGCACTGTAACCCTTAGTAGAGGGTTCAATAATTAGCGGGCATCAATTTAAGGTAAGAGATGGAAGGCTAAGGGGAGAGGTTGAGGTGTAATTCTATCATTTAGAGGGTGCTGGGAATCTGGAAGGGCGGTTGTGTCAGAAGCTATCATAACATTTAAGCAGTATTTAGATATTCACTTGCATTGCCGTAGCCTCCAGAGCTATCAGCCAAGAGCTGAAAAATGTGATTAGTGTAGTCAGATCTTTGTGAACTGACATGGTCACAATGGGCTGAATGGCCTCCTTTGTGTTGTAAATGTCTTGCTCATGTAGCATGGTGAGCATTTATCTTATGACAGGAAGGAGCAGCATTCTGACCAGTCAAAGGCCACTCATGATTGCTTCCCACAAGTCAGGTAAATGATCCATGATTCCATAAGGCCAGAAGACCATAAGACATAGGAGTGGAAGTAAGGCCATTTGGCCCATCGAGTCCACTCCGCCATTCAATCATGGCTGATGGGCATTCCGAAGGCACTGGGGTCAGAGGACCGGGAAGAAAAGTGAGATGAGAGGTGTTAAAGTTTTCCTCAGTGGTCCATTAGCTCTAAAAGCAGGAAATGCTCAGTCGGTCTGACAGTATGGAAGGAGAAATAAATGATGTTAAGTCTGTGACCTTCTATCAGAATGGGGAAGATTTGAGATTAGATTAGATTCCCTACAGTATGGATACAGGCCCTTCAGTCCAGCAAGTCGACACCGACCCTCCAAAGAGTAACCCACCCAGGGCCCATTTCCCTCTTACTAATGCAGCTAACACTATGGGCAATTTAGCAATGCTAATTCATCTGGCCTGCACATCTTTGGATTGTAGGAGCAAACCCACACAAACACAGGGAGAATGTGCAAACACCACACCAACAGTCGCCCACGGCTGGAATTGATCCCATGTCCTTGCCGCTGTGAGGCACCAGTGCTAACCACTGAGCCATCATGCCACCTCAGAGCAGGACAGTTAAAATAGTGAAAGAAATGACAATGATGTGAAGGAAAAGGAGATGGTAATGAGAGAACAAAAAAATACTGCACAGGAACAGGCCCTTTGTCCCTCTAGGCCTGTCCTGATCAACATGCCCTAACTAAACTACAAAACGAATATTCTGTTCTTATTCAGTCAGTATCCCTCTATACTCTCCCTATTCAAACAAAATGCACAAAAGAAACAAAATGTTTTTCCAGAGGAGATGTGAATGTCAGCACGGGTGATCCCTGAAAACCGAATAAAGGAATAAAGAGGAAAATGAGAAGGAAGAAATAAACAACAAATAAAAAACCCAAACAGAATTTAGGCAAAAGTTACAATGTAAAATTGTTGAATTTAGTATTGAGCCTCAAGGGTTGTAAATTACTACGTTAAAAATGATACACTTTTCCTTGAGTTTGTGTTGAATCTTCACTGGAACACAGCAACAGGCCTGGGACAGAAGAGTCAAAGTTGGATGGAGGTCCTGGATTAACAAGCCAACAGATGGGAAGCCTAGGATCATGTTGATAGACTGACCTCTACAAAGTGGTCATGTAACCTGGGTAGGGAGACCACAGCCTTGAGCAACAAATACAGTGGTTTGGATTGAAAGGAGAACAAGTAAGTTGCTGTTTCATTTTGAAGGAATGTTAGGTGTATGAGGCAATGAGAAGGGAGGAGGTTTATGGGCTTCAGGGAAGTTGCAGGCAGGCAATGATCATATTGGTTTTAGTCAACTGTCCCTCTGGAGTTACACTGAGAAACTGGTAAAGATCATAACACACAGAGAGGCCAAGGAATCAGTCCGGGTGAATCCCAGAAACCAATGTGATAGAGAGCAAGTAATCTGTATTAATGATGTTGACTGAGGGTTAAATGTTGGTAAATGTTAGTCAGAACTCCTAATGTTCTTTGAAATGGTTTGGTGGTATCTTTCACATCTGCTTTCGACTCAATTTAATACCTCACTTAAAGATGGCATCTCCAGTATCACAGCACTCCCTCAGTACTGTCGAGTATCAGCCTTGAATTTGTTCTCAAGTTTCTACTGATTGCTTGTGTTCTACTGTTTTCCAACCTTGTCCTGTTGTTCGCATCTCGCCCTTGACATGGGCTTATCAATGCATATATTAACAAAGGATGGATTGCTTGCAAAGTTTAATTAATTGAGCACTGCTAAGATTAATTGCTTCATTATCCATAACTTCTGTTCATTCCCTTAATCATTTTTTTAAAAATACAATTCCTGTTTTCCAGCTGCTTATAAACTGACTTTAGCAATTTCAGTGTTCCTCTGCTTTAACTATACAGGAGAAAGAACCTGAATCCGCAAAGTCCCTTTCCTGCTCATAGGACAACTCAAAGTGTTTTATGTCAATAAAGTATATTTGAAGTAAAGTTGTTCTTGCCATTGTTATGACTGATGGGACAAATCTGCTGATAATTGAGCCCTTCTACTCCATTAGTCACATCGTGATTGTCAATGTTTTGATTCAAAGACCAAAATGGTTAATTGTTTCCCTTTGTTACTGCTGTCCAGAATAAAATAGACTTTTATTAGTTTTCTTAAATGAGCTCATTAAGTAATCCATTTATTGTAAGAAACAAATTTATTAACTCAAGTAGCAAAACAAGCTAAAACTAAGATAAAATCCAAGATTAGAGCAATCTGCCCTTTCAATTCCAAAATAAAAACACTCTCATAACACCAAAGACAATGTAACCCTGCAGAGGTGATAATTAAAAAGAGCAAAAGATAAACAGCTTTATTGACGAAAGAGTCCAAAACCAAAATACTTGAGGCATTTTCACAATCCATTAGGTTTCTTGTTAAAGAGATCAAATTGCTGACAGCCATTGATGTTTGGAAGATTTTCAAAGTAAAGATAGAAACTGGGCCAGTTCCAAATGTTTGGAAAGAAATCTCTGGTCAGCTTTTCAGCACTTACAAAGTAGCCAAGATACTGAGTAGTGGCTGTACTGTCCACTTTGGAAGCTTTCCCCCTTCTTATTCCCTAGATTTTTGAAACAGTTATCAAAACCAGAGATGGTCCTGAGGCAGCCAGCAGCATAGGTCCTCCATTTCTCTTCTGATCTGGTGGTTTTCCAGCAATTAAAGTCAACAAACTCCCAACTCTTGTCTCGCTTTGCTTTCCTGTTTTTCCAAAGTCAATTAACTTTCTGTAATCTGCAGGTGGCTTACAATCCACATTAAACTTTTTCCACGTTCCTTGGTGACCCCTGTTTAATCCAAAAACCATCCAGGTGGGTCATATCTTACAGGGAGGTGATGGTATTATTGCTGGACTCTTAATCCAGAGACCCAGATTAATGCTTTGCGGATCCAGGTCCGAATCCCACCACAACAGTTGGTGGAATTTGAATTTAAGTTTTAAAAAGTCTGAAATTAATAGCTTAATGGTTGTTGGGAGAAAAACCCATCTGGTTCACTAATGCCCTGTAGGGAAGGAAACTGTCATCCTTACCTGGTCTGGCCTCCATGTGACTCCAGACCCACAGCAATGTGGTTGACTCTTAAATACCCACTGTGTAATTCGGTTAGATTAGATTAGTTACAGTGTGGAAACAGGCCCTTCGGCCCAACAAGTCCACACCGACCCGTCGAAGCGCAACCCACCCATACCCTTACATTTATCCCTTACCTAACACTACGGGCAATTTAGCACGGCCAATTCACCTGACCCGCACATCTTTGGACTGTGGGAGGAAACCGGAGCACCCGGAGGAAACCCACGCAGACACGGGGAGAACGTGCAAACTCCACACAGTCAGTCGCCTGAGTTGGGAATTGAACCCAGGTCTCAGGCGCTGTGAGGCAGCAGTGCCACCGTGCCGCCCACAATTAGGGATGGGCAGTAAATGCTGCCTAGCTAGTGATACCCTCATCCAGTGAATTAATAAAAAAGAAGTTTTTCATATAGATAAGCACTCCCAACATAATGTGGGAAACAAGGGCAACCAGTTTGTTCTCTTTTAATGCTCTTGGTTGACTGTGGGGACAAATACTGGGCAAATTATGACTCCCTGTCCTCCTTCAAAACCGTGGAGATAGTGAAGACAGCAGACGCTGTATAGTCAGAGTCGATAAAATGTGGAGCTGGAAAAAACACAGCAGGTCAGGCAGCATCTGAGGAGCAGGAGAGTTGACAATGTCAGATGCTGCCTGACCTGCTGTGTTTTTTCCAGCTTCACACTTTGTCGACTCCTTCCAAACCTTCGAGGAGAAAGTGAGGTCTGCAGATGCTGGAGATCAGAGCTGAAAATGTGTTGCTGGAAAAGCGCAGCAGGTCAGGCAGCATCCAAGGAACAGGAAATTCGACGTTTCGGGTATCAGCCTGAAGAAGGGCTTATGCCCGAAACGTCGAATCTCCTGCTCCTTGGATGCTGCCTGACCTGCTGCGCTTTTCCAGCAACACATTTTCAGCTCCTTCCAAACCTTGCCAAGGAATCTTTTGTATCTGCCTGAAGGGAAGAAGGTTTAACATCCAATTTCAAAATCATGAGTTCAGACAGTGCAGAACTCCACCAGTGGAGTACTCCACCTGAAAATAGAGCCCTCAACTTTTTGTGACAAGAGTGCTGTAAACTGAGCCCCAGCTGATACCGTTGTTCTTCTGCTATTTCCCAATGAGATCTTTCCACCTTATTTTATAGATACTTTCCCTTAGCAACTCAACCTGTTCTGAAATGTAGTCACACGCCTCTAAAGCAGATGGTGTTTGAACCTGGATCTCACGGCCCGGCACTACCATTGCTCCTCAAGAGGCCGCAACCCTATATTGTACCTTAGGGCCACTGATACTTTCCTATGTAAAGATGCCATAGACTTTCCAGACCATGGGGCTGCCTTCTCATTAGAGAGAGAGACAACTGGTGGTGGTTTAACCTGAGGGTCAGCACACTTCAGGTGAGGGGAGAGGATGAGAAGGAGAGCCCTTGAATGTAATTTCACTGGGATGGGAATTGATCCCTCACTGCTGCTGTCAATCATGCATTACAAACCAGCCATCTAGACATCAGAGCTAAGCAATTGGGGTGGCACGGTGGCTCAGTGGTTAGCACTGCTGCCTCACAGCACTGGGGTCTCAGGTTCAATTCCACCTCAGGTGACTGTCTGTGTGGAGTTTGCATGGGTTTCCTCCGTGTGCTCCGGTTTACTCCCACAGACCAAAGATGTGCAAGTCAGGTGAATTGGTCATGCTAAATTGCCCGTAGTGTTAGGTGCGTTAGTCAGAGGGGAAATGGTTCTGGGTGGATTACTCTTCGGAGGGTCGGTATGAACTGGTTGGGCCAAAGGGCCTGTTTCCATACTGTAGAGACTCTAATGTAAAAAAATTGGCAAACACTATTTTGTGTATTCCTTAAATACTCTAATTAGAGTGGTATTCAAAGAGATTGCGTTATCAATATCAGGTTTCTAATATCTTTTAACTGCTTTGAAACAATTGTCTGTAGTTAACTCAGCCAACGATTAGGTCTAACTAGTGAAAACAAGACAAGGTAAAATGCTCTCTTGTCAAGCGCTAATGATTCCAGTTAGTGAATCAGATTGACAGTTAGTTGGATGGCAAGAGAAGCCCTGTTATTCCCTAAATGTACTATTGGTGGTTCAGCTAATAATTCTGACTCATTCTAAACTGTTGAAGAGACAACATTATTCCCTCTGGAAGATCCTCTTGAAACAAATTAGTGACTCAGATTCATTATAAACGGAATAGCAGCTTGCCAGTGCTTAATGTGGTTAGTAGCCCCAGCAGTCCCAATGAATAATAAGGGAGTATTGACATCTGGTGAATGTCTCCCATAACTGTTTGTAGGTTTTAAGCAAATGGTCTGTGTAATGAGGTGCTGGCCTTGCGACATGTGAAAATGTCACAAAGACAAATTTCCAGATGACGAAACACTTTTATTTTACTCTGGAATAGAGAAAGGACATCTACTGGAAGTCTTTTAAGATTATGGAAAGGTTTGCTAGGTTAGTCGTAGAGGCGATGCTTTCACTTGTGAGAAACATCATGAGGAGGGGCTGTAAATACAAACTGTTATTAATAGAGAATAGAAAATTCAGAAATAACTTCTTTACCAAGAGGGGAAAGATTTAAAAGCAACTTAAGGGGCAATTTTTAAATGCAGATGGTAGTATGTGTATGGAATGAGTTGCCAAAGGAACTCGAAGGCTGGTACAATTAAAACATTTAAAAGGCATCTGGATGGGTATATGAATAGGATGGGCCAAATACTGGCATATGGAACTAGATTCATTTAATTCATCATCGACATGGATGGGTTGGACTGAAGGGTCTGTTTCCATGCTGTATAGCCCGAAAGGGGTGAGAATGTGGATGGTGTTACCATGGGTGGAGGGGTTGAGATGAAAAACATAGATACATTTCCAAAGAGAAAGAACTCTGGTTTATTTAGTA
The DNA here is from genome assembly GCF_020745735.1 of Hemiscyllium ocellatum. NCBI lineage: Eukaryota > Metazoa > Chordata > Chondrichthyes > Orectolobiformes > Hemiscylliidae > Hemiscyllium > Hemiscyllium ocellatum. Next base: position 6,827,274 of record NC_083426.1, on the reverse strand, counting down.
TCTACTGTGGGGGTCAGGATGTCCTGAAATATTTCACAGTCGATGGATTAGTTTTGAAATGTAATCACGATCACAATATAGGAAAGATGCCACAGCAATCTCGTACAAACAGTAATGAATTCAATTACAAGGTAATCTATTGTGGCAATTTTGAGGGTTTTTAAAAATCTTTCATGGGACTTAGGTATTGCTGGCAAGCTTAGCATTTGCTGTTTACTTGTAATTGTGCTTGAGTGAATTGCTCAGCTATTTCAAAGGGCATTTAAGAGTCAATCACATTACTGTGGGTCTAGTGCAGCATTTAGGCCAGACCAGATTTCCTTTTCTATAGAGCATAACTGAACCAGATAGTTTCATACTCACCATCACCAAGAGTAGATTTCAACTTCTGGTTCTATTCAGTGAATTTAAACTTCATCAGATACTGTGGTGGGATCTGAACCCAAGATCTAGGTCTCTGGATTATTAACTCAGGGACATTACCACGATGTCACCATTGACTGTATTCACCAGAATTCTTTGTTCTACCTGGGTATTTGGTTAAAAGGGAGCCAGATAAACAATGAGTATTGTGGGAACTTTACACTCAGAACCTAAGTGTTACTGTATCAGCTGTGGGAGTATTTGTTAGGTCAAGTTTTATATAATACCATGATGCATTTTGCCAGGGAATGTTTGATGTGATAGTATAGAGGGAGCTTTATTCTGAATCTAATCCAGTCCTGGGAGTTTTTGATGGGGACTGTGTATGTACAGCTTTACTTTCAGTTTAACAGAGCAGAGGGAGTTTTAGGATCATAGGTTCCTGTGTGGAAAGTGCGGAAAGAAGCCATTTGGCCCATCGAGTCTGCACCAACCCTCTGAAGAACATTCTGCCCAATCTCCGTAACCCTTTAGTTAACATGGCTAATCCACCTAGCCTGCATATCCTGGGACTGTGGGAGGAAAAACATACAGACACAGTGAGAATATGCAAACTCCACACAGATATTTGCCAAGTGTTGGAATTGAACCCAGGTACGCCAAGGCATCAGTGCTAACAACTGAGCCACCATGTTGCCCTTAGTTAAGATCTCCTGTTACTAAGTCACAGTGTCACCCATGTCACCTTTTCTCAGTATCTAACTGTGTGCTGTTCCTGTCCTGGCAGCATTTGAAGGGGAAAGTGTAGAGGAAGCCTTACTTTCTGTTTAAATGAGGAGAGAAAGTTTTACTTTCAGTTTAAGAGGAAGCTTGATCTTCTGTCTATCTTATAAGGCAGACACCTAATGATGATGGGTCATTGTTGAGAGAGTTTTATTCTATAACCAACACAAAGAAACTTGAGACACTCTACATTAGGGTCAGAAGTTTAAGAAATTTTCTTTAGCCACATCAACCCTTTCACCTCGGCCCTGGGGGACTGATTGTCTCCTTTTATCTTTGACCTTGCACTGAGGACAGCTGGACACAGCATTGCGCAAATCCTAGTTCTTCACTTAATTTGTTGCCTCTTTCCCTTCCCTCAGGGGCTGCTTAATCTTTTTTTAAATATGTTTTTCATGGGACACCAATGTTATTGGATGTTGTTCATCACAAAAGAGCAGATTTTTTTTAACAACGTGTTGTCAAGATACTATTACCGAAAACAGCTTTGTCTTCTAGTTGGGTTCATCAAATTTAAATCCCATCAGCTGCCATGATAGGGTTTGAACTCATGTATTCAAAATGTTAGAGGATTACTAGTCTGGTAACATTATCTACATAACACTAAGATGGCACATTGCTGTGTGGAGCAATGAAGGTTTCTGACCTGAAACACTGACTGTCCTGCTCCTCTGATGCTGTCTGACCTGCTGTGTTTTTCCAGCTCCACATTTTACTATTACCAGCTTACTATTTCCAGCTGTACGGAGGGAATTGTTTCTGGAAGGAAGCTTAGCAATAAAAAGACAGGCCAAGCCAAACATCTGCTGGACTTCAGAACTAGGCAGGATTTAGGCAGAATATGATGCTTGGGCAGAATCTAAGAACTCACTCAAATGGAGAAGTGGTGTTGTGGTCATTACCACTGGCTTAGGATTAATGTTCATGGGGACTTGGGTGAAATTTGAATTAAGTTTTTATTTTAAAGCACTTGATGTTGAAAGAGTATTTTTTTCATTTGTGGGACTTGGGTGTCGCTGGCTGGCCACTATTGATAGCTTATCCCTATTTTGATATAGATATAGAATCCCTATAGTATGGATACAGGCCCTTCAGCCCAACAGGTCCACACCAAACCTCTGAAGGATAACTCATGCAGTCACATTTCCCAACTACTCTTCATTTACCCGAAACTAATACACCTTACCTACACATCCCTGAACACTATGGGCAATTTTAGTATAGCCAATACATCCTAACCTGCACACCTTTGGACTGTGGGAGGAAACCAGAGCACCCGGACGAAACCCAGGCAGACAAAGGGAGAATGTGCAAACTCCACACAGACAGTCACCCAAGGCTAGAATTGAACCCAGGTCCCTGGCGCTGTGAGATAACAGTGCTAGACACTGAGCCACCGTGCTGCCCCACAGTGCCCATGAGAACAGTGCCAGGTGGTGAACTGCCTTCTTGAATCACTGCAGCCCACTTGCTGCGGGTTGACCCACAATGCCAGTAGGAAGGGAATTCCAGGACTTTGTTCCAATGACTGTGAAGGAACAGCAGTGTACTTCCAAGGGTGGTGAGTGACTTGGAGGGGAACTTGCAGGTGGTGTACCCAAGTACCTGCTGCCCTTATCCTTATCATTGGAAGTGGTCATGGGTTTGGAAGGTGGTGTCTGAGGATCTTTAGTGAATTTCTGCAGTGCCTCTTGGAGATAGTACACACTGCTGCTACTTAGCGTCAGTGGTCAAGGGTTTGAATGTTTGTAGATGTAGCGTATTACTTATTGTAAAAGCCTATCTGGTTTACTAACATTCTTTAGGGAAGAAAATCTGTTGCTTTACCTAGTCTGACCAACATCTGACTTCAGATGCCCAGAAATATGTTGACTCATATCTGCCATCTGCATGGTTAGAGATGGGACAATTACCAGTGTAGGCATAACCAGTGATGTCCTCATTCCATGAGCAAATGTTTAAAAAAATCCAGACTGAGATTGATAGGATTGTATTAGATCAGACAACCAAAAGATACTGAGAAAATGCTGAGGTACAGATCAGTTACAATTCAATTGAATAATAGAGCAAGCTCAAGCCTCCTCCACAAAGTGCCCTTTGCCTGTGAGATTATCATGTTTATGGAAAAGACAAGGTAGAACATAGGGTGTAAGAAAGAAGTACATGTTCCTGCAACTTTCCTAAGCTCAGTTTAAGATTTGTTATTCTGCATTAAGACATACTTTTGGTAAGAAAGGATTCAATGTCTTTCAGTGAAGCATTCATGCTTCAGTTTCCGAAAAATTGATCCCTATTCTCACATCTTTACAGTAAGTTAAGCTTTCCAATTAGAGAAGTTGCACAACAATTGACTGTAATGAATTGAATGTACTGACAATGATCCAATTATGTTAGCTTTCGGGAATGGCAGTGGGGTACCGCAGGGATCAGTGCTGGGACCGCAGCTTTTTACAATATATATTAATGATATAGAAGATGTTATTAATAATAACATTAGCAAATTTGCTGATGATACAATGTGAGGAGGATGTTAGGAGATTACAGGGTGACCTGCACAGGTTAGGTGAGTGGACAGATGCATGGCAGATGCAGTTTAGTGTGGATAAATGTATGGTTATCCACTTTGGTGGCAAGAACAGGAAGGCAGATTACTACCTAAATGGAGTCAAGTTAGATAAAGGGGCAGTACAAAGAGATCTGGGTGTTCTTGTACACCAGTCAATGAAGGTAAGCATGTAGGTACAGCAGGTAGTGAAGAAGGCTAATAGCATGCTGACCTTCATAACAAGAGGGATTGAGTATAGAAGCAAAGACGTTCTTCTGCAGCTGTACAGGGCCCTGGTGAGACCGCACCTGGAAGTTTGTGTGCAGTTCTGGTCTCCAAATTTGAGGAAAGACATTCTGGCTATTGAGGGAGTGCAGCGTAGGTTCACGAGGTCAATCACTGGAATGGCGGGACTATCTCATGTTGAAAGATTGGAGCAACTGGGCTTGTATACCCTTGAGGTTAGAAGACTGAGAGGCATTCTGATTGAGACGTATAAGATTATTAAAGGATTGGACACTCTGGAGGCAGGAAACATGTTTCCGCTGATGGGTGAGTCCTGAACCAGAAGACACAGCTTAAAAATAAGGGGTAGGCCGTCATTTAGGACAGAGATGAGGAGAAACGTCTTCACCCAGAGAGTGGTGGGTGTGTGGAATGCTCTGCCCCAGAAGGCAGTGGAGGCCCAGTCTCTGGATTCGTTTCAGAAAGAGTTGGATAGAGCTCTCAAGGATAGTGGAATCAAGGGTTATGGAGATAAGGCAGGAACAGGATACTGATTGAGGATGATCAGCCATGATCATAATGAATGGTGGTGCTTGAAGGGCAGAATAGCCTACTACTGAACCTATTGTCTATTGTCTATTGTCTTAAGCATGCAACAGGCTAAAAAAAAATGCCATTTGGCCCATCAGGTCTGGACTTTCCATCATAAGCGCGTGGTTACCTGAAACAGTTTATCAGTAAAGGAATGAAGGGTTATGGTAATAAGGCAGGAAAGCGGAGTCAAGAATGGCTGGATTAGCCATTGACTCATTGAATGGCAGAGCAGATTCGATGGGCTGAATGGCCTATTCTGCTCCTTTGTCTTATGGCCTAGGGTCTTATTATCAGTAGGCCTCCTACTGGTCTCCCACTGTCAACGCTCTTTCATTTCTACTTTCTCAATGTTTTTCCCTATATATTTTTATCATCTTACTTTGCATGCATCTGTAACCCCAGATCTCACCATTGACAGAAGAAACATGATTCAAATATCCATTCTTCCAGCATTTGGCATGATTTCTGGGGATTTAACCAATTTAGCAGGAGAAAAATTAAATACAAAGAAAAACAGTTGCCTTGATAAAGTTTGAAGGGATGTTAATGAATTACAATAATGTGATTGTATGCTTTTTTAAAATCCAATGCATAACCAGTAATATTTAGTCTAGACAGTCAAACACAGTGGACTATCAATCATTTGCCATTACATCAGTTGGACAGGTTTACATTATTGCTCATCATTTTCATTATTTTACTTTGTGAGAACTATAGCAATTACTCAATAATAAAGAAACTGTGGAGAAATAAAGCCAGTGGTCATTTAATGTGAAAAACAAATCTGATAAATATGCACCATTTCAGGGAGTGAAAGAGAGATTGGAAACCTGAAACAGAAACAAAATCAACTGGAGACATTCCTACAGTTCATCAATCTCTGCAAAAAACAATTGATAGAGATCCTTTATTGTACATGAGCAATTTGTGATGAGGAGCAAAATGAAATCATCCCCTACATAAGATTTCTTCATTTTGCTGATAGTCACATTGTTGCTTGCATTTTGCCTAGCAAGAGAATCATACAACATAGAAAGGAGGTCACAGTGACCATTGTCTCTTTGAAAGGGCTCTCCATGTTGTCACACCATCCTCTGCTCTTCCATCAGGTTCCTGTGTGGGTTGCTTTTTAAGTATTCATTTAATTCCCATTTGAAAATTCCTATTGCACCTACTTCAACAGCTCTTCCAGATCATCACTTGAAATCTTACAGACTAGTTTTAAATTATTTCCGTGTATAAGTTTATATTATCAGGATGTCTATCTCTGTAGGTTATGGCTAGTTTAGCCAGCCATATTGACAGAAGATCGATATCCGACTTTGATGCAGACACAGCTAAAGCAGTGAAGGGCTGCTTGGTTATTGGCACATTGTTGTGTGATAGAACTTGCTGTATCCAATTTGTTGCAGCCCAGTCTACATATTCTATCACCTGGGGTGACATGGTGACACAATGGTTAGCACTGCTACCTCACAATGCAAGGAACCTGGGTTTGATTCCAGCCTCCTGTGAACTACTTGTATGGAGTTTAAACATTTTTCTCATGTTGGTGTGGGTTTCCTCCGGATGCTCCAGTTTTTTCCCACTATCCAAAGATGTGCAGGTTGAGGGGATTGGCCATGTTAATTTGCCCACAGGGCCTATGGATGTGCAGGCTAGGTCACTTAGCCATGGCCCGTTCTAAACTGTAGGGATTCAATGACTACAATTGACTACAGTTAATTAACTGTAAAGTGTTTTGAGACTTCTAAAGGTCAAGCAAAACTCTGCATAAATGCAAACATTTTATTTGTAAGGATTTAGTGTTTATTTTTATGTGTCTTCTTCAGAATGTACTTCCCCACTGAGCCTTGCATTTTCAGTAAACTTGGTTATATTACACTTGGCTCCTTTTTCTGAGTTAGTGATTGATCAGCAACTTATATTTATGTATCGTTTAACAAAACAACACCTCCCAAAGTGAAACAATATGGTTTGCAGTCAAATGAGACACAGGTGCTGATCTTTATGGCTCTCCACCCTTTAAACTCTGCCATCCCTAAAATAATTGATTTATTTTTACTCTTATTTTCTCTCCATTAACCAATCCTCATCAATGCTAATGCATACCCCAATTCCCATGAACCCTTTTTTAAAAATAGTATCTTGCATGGTTCCTTACCAAAGGTTTTCCAAAAATCCAAATACTCGACACTGACTGGCTCCCCTGTATATACCCTGATAGTTACAACCTCCAAAGTTTAGAGTCATAGAATACAATACCCACAGGATGGAAGCAGGCCTTTTGGTCCATTGAGACCATACTAACCCTCTGAAGAGCATCCTACCCAGACCCATCCCTGAAATCTTACATTTCCCCTGTCTAAACCATCTGGCATGCACATCCCTGGGCATCATGGGGCAATTTAGCATGGCCAATTCACCCTAATATGCACATCTCTGTACTGTGGGAGGAAACCCACTTGTTTGAATAGGTTTATCAAAGTTTCTTTTCATCACACTGTGTTGACTCTTGCTAATCAAACATAAATGTTGAGTGAAGACAAGATTGGTCCAGGCTGTGAGAGCCTCCATGGTTTACTAAATAAGCAATGGTAAAATCTATCTCTAAGTCTTGGCATGTTTATGTGGCCAGGCCTCTAATAAACACGTAGCTACCTACAGGCTGCTGATGCAGGATTTATCCATAAATGAGACAGCTGCATTGAGAAGAGCTCTTTCCTAATGCCCAGAGACCCACAGAATCCAACAGGGCAAACCGGAGAATAAGAACCAAGATCAGAATCTGGAGTCTGTATCCTGGGGTTTGAGGAGTGATGATGGGAAGCCAGGTGGGGTACTGAAAGTGGCGAATCAGGTGTGGGGAACACGTACTTGGCTGAATTGCCTGAAGTAGTCCTGAACCCTTGGAGCTGTTGTCCACGGAGGTTAACAAGTTGTGGGCAAACCTACAGACATCGTCAGCTCAATTCAGCTTCTCAGGCTCTCTGTCCTTCAGGGTGTAAGTGTTGCTCGCTGAGCTGTAGGTTTGGTATCCAGACGTTTCATTACCTGGCTAGGTAACATCATCAGTGGCGACCTCCAAGTGAAGCGAAGCTGTTGTCTCCTGCTTTCTATTTATATGTTTGTACTGGATGGGGTTCCTGGGGTTTGTGGTGATGTCATTTCCTGTTCGTTTTCTGAGGGATTGATAGGTGGTATCTCGATCTATGTGTTTGTTTATGGCGTTGTGGTTGGAGTGTCAGGCCTCTAGGAATTTCTGTCTTTCATTTTATTTCAACTTTATGCAGCTAACCTTGGCAGTGACCTACAACATAATTATCTATCTTCCAATCCAATCAGAGAAAACCACAATAAATAAATCATATCTCTCCTTTCCAAGGTATTTTGAATTTTCCCTCTTGATTGAGGCGAGGGAAAATCAGTTATTGATTGACAGAAGTTCTCATTAGTGGTCACAAAGAAATCCCTAACAGCTTTTTCATCATCCTATGGATTCCTCCCACACAATTTGTTTCAATCAATAACCTGCCATGACAGCTTATTTACTGTTGTCTCTCCAAACAGGAGTAAATTAAAACCATCTCTGGCAGACTGCCTGGACAAGTCCAATAATGTAACTGGCACACACAAATAAAAAAAATTATGATTGAAATTGAGGTTTACAAATGTATCCTAGAGCTGTAAATAATGCTTCCATTAGGACCCCTTCAGACATTGCCTTCTGTCTCCCAGTGAAGCAAAGTGCATATTTATTCTCTCCTGTTTTCATACTGATGTAGTGGCTGAGGTTATTGGGTTTGTTGATTTGATAATGGATGTTCAGCAGATCAATAATCACTCCTGTTGAGTTCTGGCATTGTTAGGATTGGGCTGCCCAATGACCGACATATAAGCTGCTCCTTTCGCTGGTTTAGTTTTAACTTTTTTCAGTGATCCAAAGTGATGATCCAACTATGACTTGTTACTAGCTGCTTAATCCAGCAATCAAAGTGAGTATTTCAAATGTTGTTTTGTTGAAAGGTTTAGTTGGCTATGAGAGAGAACAAAAAATAATCTATATTAAGAATAAGAACGACCAATGGAAAAAAAAATGAATCTGATGTAGATAAATGGGAAGCAAAGCTAGGCAGGTTCAATTCTAACTGAACAATGGACTACCACGGAAGAGAAATATTTTGAGAACAGTCAAGGTAGGTTACCACGAGCGGAAAGGGAGGACAAAGTTGATGGAGAGAGTCAGAGAACAATGGAATGGAAAAACTGTACTAAAAAATTGTAATGAGTAGATTAGATTCCCCACAGTGTGGAAACAGGCCCTTCAGCCCAAACCAACCCTCCAAAGAGTAACCCACCCAGCCCCATTCCCCTCTGACTAATGCACCTAGCACTATGGGCAATTTAGCGTGGCCAATTCACCTAGCCTGCACATTTTTGGACTGTGGGAGGAAACCGGAGCACCCGGAGGAAACCCACGCAGACACGGGGAGAATGTGCAAACTCCACACAGACTGGAGGCTGGAATCGAACCTGGGACCCTGGTGCTGTGAGGCAGCAGTGCTAACCACTGAGCCACCATGCTGCCATATTTGGCATGATGGAATGAAAATAAAAAGGTTACAAAAACTCCTGAGTCAGACAATAGTCACTGTTAGATAACATGGAAAAGAAATCAGAAGTCACATGACACCAGGTTCTAGTCCAACAGGTTTATTTGAAATCACAAGCTTTCGGAGCACGCTCCTTCATCAGGTGAAGTGTTTTAGACACCTGTCTGAAAATTTGTGATGATCTCCCATAGGAGAGAGAGAAAGGAGAAAGATCTTGTAAAGTACCATATCCGACCTCAAAACTGAAATGACTCCACAGAAGTTGGTATCCCATCACCAAGTCACCCTTGATTTACACAGGGAGAGTCCTTGACACTGATCCAGCTCCCTCAGAGCCAGCTCTCAGAGTGAACAGGATACCTAACACTCCTGTTCTTTTTTATTCTTCTTTTTAATCTCTTTTTCCCACACTACCATCTAACAGCGGTAGTGCTTATTTTTCCCCAGCACCCATGTCATGTCTGTGCAGGTGTTGGACACAGTGAAGAACAACGAGTGTGTAAATCTTCATTTATATTCCACCACCAGGAAGAAAGGAAACACCCGAGTGGCCAGTGACAAGCAGTGCCCTCCTCATCAGAGGGCAATGCTGCATGGTCAAACAGTAAGGAGGGAGGGGTAAAGGTGAAGACAAGAAACCAGGGCTCTTCAGGGATTTGAATCACGACACGACAATCAGCCCTATGTAATAATTATACCCCTAGACCAACGAGCCAACAGGCATACTCCTGTTCTTATCTGTCAGCCAGGGCTCTCTGATTGGAGAAGACTAACAACTCCAATTGGGGAACTCATATTCTGTGAGGTCCAGCAGGCTGACCTTGTTACAATCACTACAATGACATTCCGAAGCATGTTATAACTGATGAAGTACCTTTCAGTTGTGATCATAATGTTATGATCCCAGTTAATGCTCATACTGGACAAACCCAATTTCAAACTGAAATCTGGCTTGATAGATCATATTTTGTATTGTTTTGTTTTAATGGTGAAGTCTTCCATTGAAACAGTGTTGCAGATTTTGTTTTAACAACAAAATAGAGGTTTACGAAGCAAAAGGAATTAACATACAATCGAATAAACCAAGCTATTTATTTGTGATGCAAATTCAAAGAATTTTAAACACACAGTAAAAGTCAAATCCTTTTAATCCCAAAATACTCTTTTACAAATTCAAACCAAGTAACAATCGCATACAGTATACAATAGTAACTGTTGGACAGCAGTCACACAGATTCACTTTCTCTCACACCTTGATAAGTTTAAGATAACTATGACTTTAACTCCAAGACTGGAAATGCTGATAGCTTCTTCCTGGAGCCATCATGGCCCTGAGTTCAAACCTTTGTAGGGTTTTACCCCAAAAGGTTCAATCTGGGGTGACCAGGTAGTCTAAATTCACAATATTCTCATACACGGACTTCATAGAGTTGTCCCACTCAAAGTAAAACTGACTAGTATCCCTCTAAGCTAAGGGTGTTTCTGCTAAGCTTAAAAATATCTCCCAGACCAGGCGTTTCTAACAGAAACCTTAAGGTACAACTGTTTATTTGCTAGGTAATAAAATCTTAAAGTAAACAAAGGCTGCTAAAGTATCCCTCATAAACTGTGTTAAAATTAATCACCCTGGCTACTGATTATTTACTCTTATTATCTTCAGACACATTGAAAACCTATAGGTTACTAACGCAAAATTCAAAGCCCAAACTTACATGATGTTAAAATCCAGATAAATCAGATTGTTAGTATCACATGAAGAACATTTAAAAAAAGGAATAGGTCCCTCAAACCTTCTCTGCCATTCAATACAAGAATGGCTGAGTTTCTATCTCAATGCCATTTTCTTGCATCATGATTACACACCATGATTCCCTTAACATCCAAGAAACTGTTGTGATATTGAAAATTACGTGAGGAATTTAAAACATAAGAACTTAGGAACTAGGAGCAGGAGTAGGTGATCTGACCCTTCGAGCGTGCTCTGCCATTCATGGCTAATCTTTTTGTGGACTCAGCTGCACCTACCCGTCCTCTCACTATAACCCTTAATCCCCTTATTTTTCAAAAAGTATCTACCTTAGCTTTAAAAGCGATTACTGAAATAGCATCAATTACTTCCCTGGGCAAGGAATTCCATAGATTAACAACCCTCTGGGTGAAGAAGTTCCTTCTCAGTTCAGTTCGAAATCTGCTTCCTCTAAAGTTGAGGCCATGCCCTCTTGTCCTAGTCTTAGCTACCAATGGAAACACTCAGTCTATTCCTATTTTATCGATTCGCTTCATAATTTTATGTTTCTACAAGATCCCCCTTCATTCTTCTGAATTCAAAAGAATATAATCCCAATCTACTCAGCCTCTCTTCATAAGTAAACCCCCTCAACCTCGGAATCAACCTAGTGAACCTCGTCTGCACCCCCCTCCAGTGCCAGTTACATCCTTTCTCAAGTAAGGAGACCAAAACTGGATACAGATCTCCAGGAGTTTCTTCACCAGCACCTTGTACAGCTATAACATTACCTCTCTGCTTTTAAACTCCACCCATTTAGCAATGAAAGGCAAACATTCCATTTGCCTTCTCAATTACTTCTTGTACCTGCAGACTAACCTTCTGCGATTCCAGCGCAAGGACACCCAGGTCCCTCTGCACAGCAACATAGAACATAGAACATAGAACAATACAACACAGAACAGGCCCTTCGGCCCACGATGTTGTGCCGAACATCTATCCTAGATTAAGCACCCATCCATGTACCTATCCAATTGCCGCTTAAAGGTCGCCAATGATTCTGACTCTACCACTCCCACGGGCAGCGCATTCCATGCCCCCACCACTCTCTGGGTAAAGAACCCACCCCTGACATCTCCCCTATACCTTCCACCCTTCACCTTAAATTTATGTCCCCTTGTAATACTCTGTTGTACCCGGGGAAAAAGTTTCTGACTGACATGCTGCAACATTTTACCATTTAAGTAATAATCTATTTTGCTGTTACTCCTATCAAAAAGTATAACTTCACATTTACTCATTTATTTGAGGAAAGGGCAAGGTGAATGGGATTAATTGGAGAGTGGGGAGTCAGTGGCATGATAATAATGGCCAGGGGATGGGGACATGGATCAAACCTCACTGTAGGATTTGTATTCAGCAAAATATCTGGAATTAAAAGCTAATCTAATGGTGACTGTTGTTAATTATCATAAAAGCTAACCTTGTTTATGAATATCTTTCAGGGGAGGAAGTCTGGTCTTTATGTGACTCCAAACCCATAGCCACCGAATGCCACACAAGACTACTAAGGTTGGACAATAAATGCTGGCCCAGCCAGTGATTTTCTCATCCTGTGAATGAGTAGAAATAGCCTTTTTAAAGAGCCAGCACAGTGCTCCTGCTCTACTGTACTGTATCATTCAGTACTTCCAAGACCGATATTAATGTCATTAACTTTTGATGCACGGCTCTCCTGTGTCCAGGTACAACATGAAACTATGATTTATGATATCACATTAAAGCCTGAGGCTGAGAAGATCTATTAAAAATAGATCACACCAGCTCCTGACCTTAGTAAACGTTGACAATTTGATTTTTAGGTTGGGAGCTGGTATCGGAATTGTGTGGGTGCTGGGAAGATACAAAAGCAGCTTCCAACTTTGATTAGAAAACCAGCTTCTGAATGTACTGCCATTAATATAGCAATTACTCATTACATTTTCATATTTTAATTAATCCTTGTGAACCTTATATTTGTCATGGGTTTTAATTCTGCTCCCAGTTTACACTGCACTTCCCTCGATTAGACAGTCTCCAATTACGAGAAAGGTTGTGCCAATGACATTGATCAGAGAGCAATGACCCTAAAGTAAAGAGAATGAAATTTTCGGCAGGCGATTACACTTGACAGTTTCTCTTGCTTCTGTATGTTTAATTAAAAAGGAACATAGGAACAGGAGGAGGCCACTCAGCCCTTTTAATTAATTCTGTTATTCAAGTGGATCAAGACCGATCTCTGCCTTCACATTATCTAAATATATGGCACCTGCTCCAAATCAGTCGCTCTCCATTTTGAAAATTTCAGCTGCCCCAGAACCTTCTCGTGGGGGCTGGAGAGTGCCACGAACAGAAATTGCTGGGAAAACTCAGCAGGTACGGCGGCACGGTGGCACAGTGGTTAGCACTGCTGTCTCACAGCGCCTGAGACCTGGGTTCAATTCCCCACTCAGGTGACTGACTGTGTGGAGTTTGCACGTTCTCCCTGTGTCTGCGTGGGTTTTCTTCGGGTGCTCCGGTTTCCTCCCACAGTCCAAAGATGTGCGGGTCAGGTGAATTGGCCATGATAAATTGCCCGTAGTGTTAGGTTAGGGGTAAATGTATGGGTGGGTTGCGCTTCGGCGGGTCGGTGTGGACTTGTTGGGCCGAGGGGCCTGTTTCCACACTGTAAGTAATCTAATCTAATCTTAATGCCAGGTCCAGCAACATCTGTGGAGAGAAAGCAGAATTAATGTTTCAGGTCCAGTGACCCTCCTTTAGAACTGATTGTAGCTAGGAAACGGTTGCTATATAGGCTAAAGAAGAAATGGAGGGGAGGGGGAAGGAGTAAATGATAATTGAAGATGGAGCCCAGAGAAAGAGAGAGAAAAACAGTTGTGCAGACAATGGAATGAGTAAAGGTCAGCCTGGGAGAATCAATAAGCTATTAATGGGGTCCGTTAGTGGCTGGCAGTGGGTTGTGATGACAGGGCCTGATGTGGGAGGATTGAGGTAAGGGGAGAAGTTGCCTCAATCCTGAAAATTATTGCACTTGACATTGAGTCCAGAAGGCTGTGGAGTTCCCAAGTGGAAAATTAATTGTTGTTCTTCCACCTTACACTGCACTGCAGCAAGAATGAGGCAGAGATGTTGGCCAGAGAACACAGTGGGATGCTGAAATGGTAGGCAACTGGAAGATCAGGGTCATTTTTGCAGATAGAATATAGATATTCTGCCAAGTGGTCCCCCAATCTGCAGTTTGTCTCCCCACTGCATGGGAGACCACGTTGTGAGCAGCAAATACAGTAGAGTAGGTTGACTGAAGTGCAGGTAAATCACTGCTTCACCTGGAAGGTGTGTCTGGGCTGTGGATAGTGAGGAGGGAGGGGCAGGTGTTACACTTCCTGAAAATGACCTTTTGTGTCTTATATAACACCTTTCTCAATCTCAGAACACCACAGTGCCATCACAGTACTTAATAAGGTACTTTTTAAAGGGTAGTTACTTGTAATATAAGGGACTAACTATAAATACAATAACTGAGGACATTATAAGCAGTGACATTAGCTCACATGAAATACAGTGCATAGAAGATGGCACCTTTTCCTACTCTGCAAGTAATGGGTACAGTTCAATTACCAGCTGTGGTTACCAAGAATGACCCCACACTAATTTTCTAAGCGCACTTCATGCAGTGTGCGATATAAAGTTGCCTTAGTCTTATCACACCATGAGGCTGCTCTCTCGTTAGAGAGAGACAACTGGGTGGAGGTTTAAACTTGAGGGTCACCATGCCTTGGGTAAGGGGAGAGGTTGAGAAAGAGAATCCTTCATGGTAATCTCAGCTGGTGTGGGAGTTGTACACATACTGTTAGCATCACTCACCAACCATCCAACTTCTTAAGCTAACTGATGCCAGTGGAGGTACAGTAATATCAGGAACTTGGTGGCTAATTTGTAAACAAAAACCTCCCATTAAACAGCAATATGTAAAATAAACAGATTACCTTTCTTTAGGTGTTGGCCGAGGACAAAATATTGACTTGGATCTTCACTTTTGCTCTTCTTTAAATAGTGCCAAGAAATCTTTTAATAGCTCAGAGAGAATCTTAGTTTAAGGTCTCATTTGAAAGCTGACAGCACAGTGCTATTACATTAATACCATAAAGGCTAGCGTAGCATAATCCTTTCTAATTGCTTGCTGTACCCATGTGTTAAGTTTTTGTAAAGATCATCCGTCATAGTAAGACTTTTAAGAAGAGAACAATGATAATGGTTTCTGAAATGGGAAGACTACTTGGAAAATTGCCCCTGGATTAGTTGCTCAACGCTCCAGAACCAACAGCCAATACACAGCAGCAAGACAGCTATATCACAGGCATAGGAGTAGACCATTCAGTCCTTCCAGTTGGTCTGTTATTCATTATGATTAATAACCTATTCCTGCCCTCCCCCATCCCATCATTTGATACCTTTAGCTCCAAGTACAATATTTAACTCCTTCTTGAAAATATTCACTATTTTGACCTCAATCATTTTCTGTGGCAGAGAATTCCACAGGCTCCCCACTTGTTGGGTGAAGAAATTCATCTTCATCTCAGTGCGAAATGATTTACCCCATGCCCTTACACAAGAACCCTTAGTTCTGGATTCCCCCATCATCAAAAACATCCTTCTTGCATCTGCTATGTCGTGTTCTGTTAGAATTTGGTAGGTTTCTATGAGATCCCCCTAAGTTTTCCTGTATTACAGAGAGTGTAATCCTAACCATTTCAACCTCTAATGGAGCAGACACTATGTCCAGCTGTGTACCTCTCTGACGTAATAAACTGGGGCTAACTGTACTATCTTCTAATTATGAATGGAACTGTAGATTTTTTAAAAATGGAATTGCAGGATGCTTACAACATAGGTGGAGATGATTCAGCCCATCAAATCTGTGCTGGCCCTTGAAAGGAGCAATTCATTCACTGTCATTTCCTGGCTTTCTCTATGGAATCTTGAAACATTTTTCCTTTTCAATAATAATCCAATATACTCTTGAATGCTTTGATTGAATCAGCATCCACTTTCTCATCATTGATGTCAGGGTGTCCTGAAAGTAACAAACTATTGGCTAACACTTTTGGATTTTCTTTCAGCTGACCTTAACACCTGAGAGTGAAATAGTTCCAAAGAGAAGAAAAAAACACTGCTTTCAAAATGGCCACGGTAATCACCTGATCCACAGGTCAAGCCAATATTCACAAAACCATCAGCAAACAAGAATGAGTCTGTTCACAAACAAGAACAGAAATTGCTGGAAAAGCTCAGGAGGTAGAGGGAAATCAGAGTTAATATTTCAGGTCGAGTGACCCTTTCTCAGAGCCTTTCCTGATGCCTTTCCAATGTTTATCTCTTAATCAACACCACAAAAGCAGATCATCCAATCATTATCACATTTGTAAAGGTTGCATTGTTTTATTATCCATATTTATGATTGTGGACCGAAATGGAAAAAGGACTGTTTTAAAACCAAGGACTATAGAAGGAATTTTTAAAAGCAAGCACTTTTTGCTTTTTTGTTTGTGACCAGGAAAGGCTCCTCTGCTTTGTAAAGTACCACAGATCTTTGGTGTCCACCTGAAGGAAAAAATGGAGCTCCAGTTTAACATCTCATGACTGCACCTTTGACAGTGGAGCATTCCCTCAGTGCTGCCTCAGCTCGAATTTTGCCTTAATTTTTTTTATTGGGGCATGTGCAAAAGCTAGCTAGGCCAGCATTTACTGCTGATCCTTACTTACCCTGGAAGGCTGAGCTGCCTTCTTGAACTGCTGCTGTCCTTTGGGACCAGGTACCCAGAGTGCTCTCAGGGAGGGAGTTCATGGATTTTGACCTAGCATCTGTGAAGGAACAGATTTATAGTTCCATGTGAGGATGATGGTGTGTTTAAGCAGCTTGTCCTTTGTTCAACAAAAGTGTTAACACATTAATTAGCTATTAGATTCCAGTCTGTAACTCAGTCGCGAATACCTTGTTAACCTACATATAAACCCATGATACCCCTTGATTCAATTGCAGCCTTAACTCATTCGCCTGACATTCTGTTTATCAAAGATATTTAATCAAGTTAAATGCCTGAAATGGGCTCGGTTTATTTTCAAAGATTTGTGTGGTGGTGTTGGGAAAGCATGTGGCAGTTCATCATCACAAAGAGGATTAATATTACAGGGACACTGTACCAGAGACAGCATTGATTTTGGGATCATCAAAATGAGTAAGCTGTTAGATGTCTGCGTTTTGGGACAGCAAATATATTTTATGGCACACTTGAAGATGAATATAACAGATATTTTGCTTTTGTTTGGCCATGGAGGATATCTGGAAGAAATGCAGTTTATCCTGAGCCTTGATACTAACCATGGCTATATCAATCAAGGATTTTTGCAATGTTCCTTGTGGTGCTAGTTATAAAATTAAGGTTGCATCATGATTTTCTTTTTAAGTGCTACAATATTGGTAATTTCTGTAAACATCGCAAGGGCCCTAAATTGTAGATTTAGGACCTGACGATAGAGCTATTGCATCGTCCAGAGTTGGAGTCAGTTGAATATACTGAACTGTTAATAGAAAAATGTAGAACATAGAATATAGAACAGTAATGTAGAGTACAGGCCTTTGGCCCTCAATGTTGTGCTGGTCTTTTATCCTGCTCTAAGATCAGGCTAACCTGCATAACCATCATTGTACTAACTTCCATGTACCTATGCGAGAGTTGCTTAAATGCCCCTTATATATCTGACTGTATGACCACTGCTGGCAGAGCTTCCATGCACCCAGCACTCTCTATGTCAAGAACCTACCTCTGACATCTCCCCTTAACCTTCCTCTAACTACCATAAAATTATGACCCCTCATGATAGACAGTTCTGCCATCAGAAAAGGTCTCTGGCTATCCACTCTATCTCAACACCTTGGACACCTCTACCAAGTCACTTCTTTGCTCCAATGAGAAAAGCCCTAGTTCCCTCAACTTACCTCCATAAGACATGCCCTCCAGTCCAGGTAGCATCCTGGTAAATCTCCTCTGCACCTTCTCTAAAGCTTCCACATCCTTCCTATAATAAAGCGACCAGAACTAAATACAATGTTCCAAATGTGGTCTAACCAGGATTCTGTACAGCTGCAGCATAACCTCACATCTCTTAAACTCAATCCCCCTGCTAACAAAAGCCAACACACCATATGCTTTCTTAAAAACCCAAGCAACCTGGATGGCAACTTTGAGGGAGCTATGTACATGGACCCCAAGATCCCTCTGTTCCTTCACACTGCCAAAAATTCCTGCCTTTAACCCTGTATTATACATTCAAATTCGACCTTCCAAAGTGAATTGCTTCACACTTTTCCAGGTTGAACTTCATTGCCGTTTCTCAGCCCAACTCTGCATCCAGTTAATGTCCTACTGCAACCTACAACAGCCCTCCACACTATCCACAACTGCACCAACCTTCATGCCATTGGCAAACTTACTAATCCACCCTTCCACTTCCTCAACCAAGTCATTTATAAAAATCACAAAGAGCAGAGGTCCCAGAACTGATCCCTGTGGAACACTACAAGTGACTGAGCTCCAGGCTGAATACTTTCCATCTACCACCACTGTCTGCCTTCTATGGGCCATTCAATTCTGTATCCAGACAGACAGGTTTCCCTGTATCCTATGTCTCCTTACTTTCTGAATGACCCTACCATGGGGAACCTTATCAAATGCCTTGTTAAAATCCATGTACACCACATTCACTGCTCTACCTTCATCAATGTATTTTGTCACATCCTCAAAGAATTCAGTAAGGTTTGTGAGATATGACCTGCCCCTCACAAAACCATGCTGACTCTCTTTAATCAAATAATCATAAATCCTGTTTCTAAGAAATCTCTTCAATAATTTGCCCACCACTGACATAAGATTGACTAGTCTGTAATTCCCAGGATTATCCCTATTGCCTTTTTTTAACAAGGGAATAACTTTTGCCACCCTCCAATCATCTGGCACTACGCTGGTGGACAATGAGGATGCAAAGATCATTGGCAAAGGTGCAGCGATCTCTTCCCTCGCATTCTGTAGTAACCTTGGATAGATCTCATCTAGCACAGGGGATTTATCTACCCTTACGTTTTTCAAATTTTTCAACACATCCTCCTTCTTGACATCAACTTGTTCGAGAATATCAGTCTGTTTCAGACTGTCCACAGAAACGTCAAGGTCTCTCTCAGTTTTTAATACTGAAGCAAAGTGTTCATCAAGGACCTCCCCTGCTTCCTCTGACTCCAGGTGCAAGTTCCCTCCACTACCCTGATCAGCGCTATCATCACTCTGACCATCCTTTTGTTCCTCACATACGTGTAGAACATTTTAGGGTTTCCTTAATCCTACCCTTTATCATAAAGCTTTTTCATGCCCCCTTACTAGCTCTCCTGTCCATTCTTCAGTTCCTTCCTGGCTATCTTGTACCCCTCTAAAGCTCTGTCTGATCCTTGCCTCCTCAACCTTAAGTAAGCTTCCTTCTTCCTGTTGAGTAGATATTCCACATCCCTTGTCACCCAAGGTTCTTTGATCCTACCATCCGTTCCTTGCCTCAGTGAGACAACCCTGTCCAGCACTATCAGCAGGTGCTTCCTAAACACCCTCCACATTTCTGTTGTGCATTTCCCTGAGAACATCTATTCCCAATTTAGGCACCCCAGTTCCTGCCTAATAGCATTGTAATTCCCCCTCCACCAGTTAAATACTTTCCCATACCTGTCCTATCCCTCTCTATGACTATAGTAAAGGTTAGGGAGTTGTGATCACTATCATTGAAATGTTCTACCACCAAGAGATCTGACACCTGGCATGGTTCGTTGCCAAACACCAAATCCAATATGGCCTCCCCTCTAGTCAGCCTATTGCATCAGGAACCTTTCCTGGACACATCTGACAAAAACTGCTCCATTCAAACTACTTGAACTAAGAAGTTTCCCATCAATATTAGGGAAGTTAAGGGCAGCACGGTGGCTCAGTGGTTAGCACTGCTGCCTCATAATGCCAGAGACCCAGGTTCATTTCCTACCTCTGCCAACTGTCTGTGTAGAGTTTGCACATTCTCCTCGTGTCTGCGTGGGTTTCCTCCGGGTGCTCCAGTTTCGTCTCACAATCCAAAGATGTGCTGGTCAGGTGATTCACCATGTTAAGTTGCCCATAGTGTTAGGTGCATTAGTCAGGGGGAATGGGTCTGGGTGAGTTACTCTTCGGAGGGTTGGGGTGGACTTGTTGGGCTGAAGGGCCTATTTCCACACTAGAGGGAATCTAATCTAATACTAGAGAATTTAAAGTCACCCATGACAACAATCCTGTTACTGCTTCACCTTTCCAAAATCTCTCAATCTGCTCCTCCATGTCTCTGTTGCTACTGGGGGGTCTGTAGAAAACTCCCAATAAAGTGACTGCTCCTTTCCTTTTTCTGACTCCTCCTCATACTGACTCTGTAGACAAACCCTCCTTAACAACCTCCCTTTCTGCAGCTCTGATACTATCCCTGGTTAGGAATGCCACTCCTCCACGTTGTATGCGGAGGTTGGTGGGGTGGTAGGTGATACAACGTATCATCCGCCGCCATTTCCGCCACCTCCAAACGGACCCCACCACCAAGGATATATTTCCCTCCCCTCCCCTATCAGCGTTCCGCAAGGACCACTCCCTTCGTGACTCCCTCGTCAGATCCACATCCCCCACCAACCCAACCTCCACCCCCGGCACCTTCCCCTGCAACCGCAGGAAATGTAAAACTTGCGCCCACACCTCCACACTCACTTCCCTCCAAGGCCCCAAGGGATCCTTCCATATCCGCCACAAGTTCACCTGTACCTCCACACACATCATCTATTGCATCCGCTGCACCCGATGTGGCCTCCTCTATATTGGTGAGACAGGCCGCTTACTTGCGGAACGCTTCAGAGAACACCTCAGGGACGCCCGGACCAACCAACCCAACCACTCCGTGGCTCAACACTTTAACTCTCCCTCCCGCTCCACCGAGGACATGCAGGTCCTTGGACTCCTCCACCGGCAGAACATAACAACACGACGGCTGGAGGAGGAGCGCCTCATCTTCCGCCTGGGAACCCTCCAACCACAAGGTATGAATTCAGATTTCTCCAGTTTCCTCATTTCCCCTCCCCCCACCTTGTCTCAGTCGGTTCCCTCAACTCAGCACCGCCCTCCTAACCTGCAATCTTCTTCCTGACCTCTCCGCCCCCACCCCACTCCGGCCTATCACCCTCACCTTGACCTCCTTCCACCTATCCCACCTTCATCGCCCCTCCCCCAAGTCTCTCCTCCCTACCTTTTATCTTAGCCTGCTTGGCTACTCTCTCTCATTCCTGATGAAGGGCTTATGCTCGAAACGTCGAATTCTCTATTCCTGAGATGCTGCCTGGCCTGCTGTGCTTTGACCAGCAACACATTTTCAGCTGTGATCTCCAGCATCTGCAGACCTCATTTTTTACTGTTGTGAAGTTGATTCTCAACTGAATATAAAATCCAATACAAGTATAATGACCCCCTTTTACATTCTAACAATTCTGATAATCAGACTCAATTTAATAATCATAAACTGTTCGTGCGCAATAATATGCAGATAATCATGGTGTGTTCATAACACAGCTGAGCAGGATGATGATCAAGTTCATTCAACACACACCAACAGCAGAAGAGACTGCAGGTCAGTTCTGTGATGGGAACAATTTTGGAGCCTCTACTATCACAATCAGAGCTCTAGGCTACGACATAGTGTAAAACGAGGACTTGGACTTCCTAAGTTAACCACACAAATAGTCAACACTGTGGGTTTCCCCACCTTGTTACTTACTTGACTCAAACAAGCTGATACTTATCTACAATACAGGGCCTTGGTGAGGCCACACCTTGAGTATTGCATGCAGTTTTGGTTTCCTAGTCTGAGGAAGGGTGTACTTGCTCCTGAGGGAGTCTCGGGAAGGTTCACCAGACTGATCCCCGGGATGGCAGGACTGACACACGAAGAAAGACTGGATTGAATGAGCTTGTACTCAGCAGAATTTAAAAGAATGAGGAAGGATTTCATGGAAACTTGTAAAATCCTGTTGGGACTGGACAGGCTAAATGCAGGAAGAATGTTCTTGATGTTGGGGAAGTCCAGAACTAGGGCTGACATTCTAACAATAAGGGGTAAGCTATTCAGGACTGAGATGAGAAAGGATTTCTTTACTCAGAGAGTTGGGAACCTGTGGAATTCTCTTCCACAGAGATCTGTTGGGACCAGTTCATGAGATAGATTCACAAAGGAGCTGGATGAGGCCCTTACGGCTAAAAGGATCAAGGGGGATGGAGAGAAAGCGGGAGTAGGATATTGAAATTTCATGATCAACCACCATGATCATGTTGAGTCGTGACACAGGCTCGAAGAGCTGAATGGCCTACTCCTGCACCCATTTTCTATGTTTCTATGTAATAGTCATATCCAAATGGCCAAAGATTGCCCTGACTGGTCTTGTGTCTGTGACATTGTCCCTCAGGTTCCTCATTGTCTGTTTTTAGACAAAAGGAAAAGTCTGACAGGTCACTATTGCAGGTCCAGGACTTGAGGTGGTATTTCTCTGTGTTTGTTCCAACACTGTAGCAGTTACAAATTTCAGGGGATTTCCCTTTCTCTTTTGGCACAGTTAAAGCAGAAAAGAACAATCCCATGTGGAAACTCACCTGCAGTTTCCTCATATTAATGATACTTCCCTTTTTGGAATAAAAAGGTGTTGGACTAATTTTGAGGCCAATATCAGTGTTTGCTGACACTGCTATGTGTGCAGGGAAAAAGTGAGGACTGCAGATGCTGGAGATCAGAGCTGAAAATGTGTTGTTGGAAAAACGCAGCAGGTCAGGCAGCATCCAAGGAACAGGAGATTCGACGTTTCGGGTATGGTTCCTGAAGAAGGGCTCATGCCCGAAACATCGATTCTCCTGCTCCTTGGATGCTGCCTGACCTGCTGCGCTTTTCCAGCAACACATTTTCAGCACTGCTATGTGTGCAGGTTGTTTTACCTATCTCGTAATTTTAGAAACTAAGTACCGTGATCATACACTAGATACAACCATTTTGTGGAGATTTTAATATAATTACCTGTTAGGTGGTCAATCTGAGGTAATTGTGGGTCACTTGGGGAAATCTTTGACTCAGACCTTCCTTTTAGTTCACAAAGATTCTTCCCATCGATACAGATCTTCTACTTTTCTTCTTGAACACCTTACTGTGGGACTTTCCAAGTGTTTACACCCAGCTCCAAAGAAGACTCATATTGGACTCAAAACGTTAACTCTGTTTCTTTCTGAAAGATGTTACCAGGCTTATTGAGTTTCTCCAGCGCTTTCTGAATACAGGATTGGGTGGTCAAGCACAATTCTCTCTAGATGTCCTCAGAGTGGTTAGTTAGGTAAATGATTAGCTGTTAGGTTAAAGCCATAAAAAAGACCACAGGAAATACAAACAGGAATAGGCCATTTGGCCCCTCAAGCCTGCTCTGCCCTTCGATAGGACCACAGTCGATCTAACATTAGTCACGTCCACTTTCCTGTGTTTTCCTCATAACTCTTAATACTCCTACTAAGAACAAAAGAATTAATGTATGTTAGTGCATTCCCAAGTGTTCATCCATTAGCTTAGCCGGACGAGACATTGTTCCTTTCCTATTGTGATTACCTGCCTGACTTTGAACAGTTTGTTACTGCTAGCTGTTGTTTCAAACTGTTTCAAATATTTTCCTAATCGACCATTCAGAGATATTATTATTTTACCTGGAGCAGCTGGGCCTGGGCCTCTTGTCTTAGAGATATAGACACTACCACTGCACCACAAGAGCCCTCCAAATCATTCTATTCAATTCAGTTGCATCACAGCAATTAACAAGTGTGTGTGTGTGTGAATAAGTGTTTTGATTGTGAGTGTGAGCATCTGTGCGCATGAGCTTATATGAATGGGTTTGGTGTCAATGTGAGAGAAAGGGTAAATGGAATGTGTTGCATCTTCAGTAACGAACATGCTATTACCCGATTTTGGTCAAATCCTTATAACAAGGCAACAGGACAATATAGATCATGAATGGCAACAGTCATGTTTGTGAGAGAAGGGTTGTGTTTGTGAGGGAAAGGATGTGCTGGAGGAAAGTAGGGAGGAATGGAAATGACTGATACATCAACAAAGTTCAGTGTGTTGTGAGAATACATTTGTTTTATACAAAGGTAGTGTATAGATCTTTCCTTATGCTGCAATAAGGCTAATGAAATCCATAAACAGTTAACCAAACTCTCACATTTTAGACCTACCTCTGTGATTTCGGTGGTGCTGGTCTCATTTGTCCTTTGCTTCCATCTTCAATAGCGCGATGACATCTTATGCATTCGAGAAACATATTTCACACAGCTGTTGGGCGTCTCATCGTGACAGGCTACAACTGTTCGCACTGAATCTCATTGCACTCAACAAGTAAACAGGAACTGTTGAAAATAAAACAAATTAATTTACTATCTACACCCACTCCAGTGACATGTTTTTAATACATAAATAATTGCACCAACATGTACAGGCACACTTAGCCATCTCCCATGGTGTTCCTCATGGGGAGACAGAAGGGACACTGAACGGTAACTTCTAGAGTGTGGGTTAAGGTGTGACAGGAAGTGAGTATGGCAACATCTGTGTCTTAAAGTAGGTGTGACCAGAAGTAAGTGTGATGGACATAAGCATTATGCTTATGGAAAAGCATAACCTTTAATGGATAACCAGTGGATTTGCTTTACACAGAAGTACATTAAACTTCAATGGGTGGAAGTTACAATCACTGGCTCAGTAGGAGGTTAGTATGAGATCAGAGACCAAGGAAGTAGGGAGAGTGAGATCAGGAGCTGAGAGGACAGTGCGAGGAAATGTAAAACAGGGGTAAAGGAGAGGGGAAAGCCAGATTTGCAAATATCCAACAACTTCCGTGACCTCAACATTGTCCAAAGCTCTTTGTAGACAATGAGTTACATTTTGAAGTGCAGCTAAATATACTATAAAGAATGTAAAACAATAGGAAGGTGGGAATAATCTAATTGGTCTACAAACCTTTGACCCAAGCTATTGCCTTAGGGACATGGGTTCCAATTCTACCGTGGCTGTTCTTAGAGTTAAAATTCAATTAATAAATCTGAAATATAAGTCTTTCTTAGTTACAAAATCACACAACACCCAGGTTATTGTCCACAGGCTTATTTGGAAGCACAAGCTTTCAGAGTGCTGCTTTGCTATCAAGTAGCAAGTGGAGCAAGATCACAGGATACAGAATTTATAGTGAAAGATCAAAGTGTAATGCAACTGACGTGATGTATTAAACAAACTTAGATTGCTCTTAGGTCGTAATCACTTAATGGGTTGCAGGTTTTGATTGATTAATATGTAAATCCCAGAACTTCTTTCAAGTCACATTCCTGAGATAATTTAAGGTTTTGTGATAAAAAGTGATATCTCAGCTCAGACAATGCATTAAAGGTGAGATCCCAATTAGGGAACGCCTCAGCTGTCAA
The DNA here is from genome assembly GCF_020745735.1 of Hemiscyllium ocellatum. NCBI lineage: Eukaryota > Metazoa > Chordata > Chondrichthyes > Orectolobiformes > Hemiscylliidae > Hemiscyllium > Hemiscyllium ocellatum. The sequence goes on along the minus strand of NC_083426.1, from coordinate 6,801,795 downwards.
AGACATTTGGCCTTGGATATCCAGGTGACCACCTTCAAGATGGACTTCAGGATACGAAACAACGCAGACGAGCCGAGCAGAGGCTGATAGCCAAGTTCAGTACCCATGAGGATGGCATTAACTGGGACCTTGGGTTCATGTCACATGACAGGCGACCCCACTGCGCTACACACACACTCACTCGCACACTCGCACACTCTCTCACAGGCATATACTCCGTCACACTCATACGCACATTCTATCAAGCATGCACACACACTCCCTCTCTCTTTCTTGCCCCTTCACATACATGCACACACACACATAAGTCTATGGGGTGAATTTGCAATTGCAGATTTGTATTTACAGGTGCATTGTATTTGTTCAAAAAGCACACAATCTGTAGGCATTCAGTCCATGTGACCTTAAGTTATCTCAGGAATGTGACTTGAAAGAAGCGCTGGGAATACACATTAATCAATCAAAACCTGCAACCCATTCTAAGTGATTAAAGATTTAACAACAAACTAGGTTTGTTCAATACATCGCATTAGTTGCATGACACTTTGGTCTTTAACGATAAATTCTGTCTTCTATGATCCTGCCCCACTAGTTACCTGATGAAGGAGAGTGCTCCGAAAGCTTGTGCTACTAAATAAACTTCTTAGACTATAACCTGGCATTACGTGAATTTTAACTTTGTCCACCCCAGTCCAGCCCCGGCACCTCCACATCTTCGTTACGATGACACTGAAAATATCATCCATTGTCATAAAGACCAATTTCGATCATTACGGGCTTTTTGAAAGGGAAATCTGCTGTCCTTACCTGCTCTGGCCTACTCCAGTCCCACAGCAACTTGGTTGCCTCCAAAATGGCCTCTCAAGCCACTCAGTGCAATGTCAGCTGAGAATGGGCACTGCCCATACTCCATGAGAGAAGTTATTTGGAGAAAGTGGGACTCAAAGCCCTTCCCTTCCTGACGCACCAACCAGTACCCTTCCACTGACACCCTCCTTCGATTGACTGAATTGGTCCTCACCCTGAATAACTTCTCTTTTCAATCCTCCCACTTCCTCAAAACTAAAGGAGTTGCCATGGGCACCCGCATGCGCCCCAGCTATGCCTGTCTCTTCGTAGGATATGTGGAACAGTCCATCTTCCGCAACTACACTGGCACCACCCCCCACCTTTTCCTCCGCTACATCGATGACTGTATCGGCGCTGCCTCGTGCTCCCACGAGGAGGTTAAACAGTTCATCAACTTTACTAACACCTTCCATCCCGACCACAAATTCACCTGGACTGTCTCAGACTCCTCCCTCCCCTTCCTAGACCTTTCCATTTCTATCTCGGGCGACCGACTCAACACAGACATCTACTATAAACTGACTGACTCCCACAGCTACCTGGACTACACCTCCTCCCACCCTGCCCCCTGTAAAAACTCCATCCCATATTCCCAATTCGTTCGTCTCCGCCGCATCTGCTCCCAGGAGGACCAGTTCCAACACCGCACAGCCCAGATGGCCTCCTTCGTCAAGGACTGCAGATTCCCCCCAGACGTGATCGACGATGCCCTCCACCGCATCTCCTCCACTTCCCGCTCCTCCGCCCTTGAGCCCCGCTCCTCCAACCGCCACCAAGACAGAACCCCACTGGTTCTCACCTACCACCCCACCAACCTCCGCATACAACGTATCATCCGCCGTCATTTCCGCCACCTCCAAACGGACCCCACCACCAGGGATATATTTCCCTCCCCTCCCCTATCAGTGTTCCGCAAAGACCACTCCCTTCGTGACTCCCTCGTCAGGTCCACACCCCCCACCAACCCAACCTCCACTCCCGGCACCTTCCCCTGCAACCGCAGGAAATGTAAAACTTGCGCCCACACCTCCTCCCTCACTTCCCTCCAAGGCCCCAAGGGATCATTCCATATCCGCCACAAGTTCACCTGTACCTCCACACACATCATCTATTGCATCCTCTGCACCCGATGTAGCCTCCTCTATATTGGGGAGACGGGCGGCTTCCTTGTGGAACGCTTCAGAGAACACCTCTGGGACGCCCGGACCAACCAACCCAACCACCCCGTGGCTCAACACTTTAACTCTCCCTCCCGCTCCACCGAGGACATGCAGGTCCTTGGACTCCTCCACTGGCAGAACATAACAACACGACGGCTGGAGGAGGAGCGCCTCATCTTCCGCCTGAGAACCCTCCAGCCACAAGGAATGAACTCAGATTTCTCCAGTTTCCTCATTTCCCCTCCCCCCACCTTGTCTCAGTCGGTTCCCTCAACTCAGTACCGCCCTCCTAACCTGCAATCTTCTTCCTGACCTCTCCGCCCCCACCCCACTCCGGCCTATCATCCTCACCTTGACCTCCTTCCACCTATCACATCTCCATCGCCCCTCCCCCAAGTCCCTCCTCCCTACCTTTTATCTTAGCCTGCTTGGCACACTCTCCTCATTCCTGATGAAGGGCTCTGGCCTGAAACGTCGAATTTCCTATTCCTTGGATGCTGCCTAACCTGCTGTGCTTTAACCAGCAACACATTTTCAGCTTATTTAAGATAGCGAGTGGCATCATTATACAATACCTTTCACAGTATCTCATAACAAGATACATGTGATAATAAATAAATCAATTTAAATCAAGTAGATATTCTTTGAGATGAACCTCTCCAAGCCTGTGATACATTAGCCAGGTTTTGAGAGTGTCACACCAAATTTGATCCTTTCTCCAGGACCCTACCCAATTCTGAAATGGCTCAGTGCTACTTGGATAACAGAAGCTGAACTGTGAAGGAGCTCGAGTTTTTGCATTGACTTGTTCACACGGAGCAGATCTCAGGCAGATTAGATGTGGAATGCACACAACTCTACTGATATGTGATCTGTATCACAACGTTGAGTAAATGACGGTACTTAGGAGTTGCCAATAAGTTTATTTATTGCTGAATTAGAAGGTGTCACTCAAAATTAACATCTCTTCTCTACAAAGGTAATTATTATCACTGTCAACATCCTGAAGGTTACCATTGACTAAAAACTGACTAGAGTAGTCATATGAATACAATAGCTGTGAGCCGGTCAGATTCTAGGAAGCCTGCAGCGAGCAACTCACCTCCTGACTCCCCAAAGCCTGTCCACCATCTACAAAGCACAAGTCAGGAGTGTGATGGAATACTCCCCACTTGCCTGGATGGGCGCAGCTCCAACAACACTCAGGAAGTTCAAAGCAGCTCTTTGGATTGGTACCACATCCACAAACATCCACTCCCCCCACCAACAATGCTCAGTAGCAGCACTGTGTACCATCTCCAAGATGCACTGCAGAAATTCACTAAGACCATCAATTCCAAATCCACAATCATTTCCATCTAGAAGGATAAGAGCTGCAGATACATTGGAACACCACCCCCAGCAAGTTCCCCTCCAAACCATTCATCATCCTGACTTGGAAATGTATTGCCATTCCTTCACTGTCATTGGGTCAAAATCCTGAAAATCCCTTCCGAACAACATTGTGGGTCTACCAACACCGCATGGACTGCAGCGGTCCAAGAAGGCAGCTCACCACCACCTTCTCAAGGGCAACTAGGGACAGACAGTAAATAATGGCCCAGCTAGAGTTGCTCACTACACATAAATAATTGTTTAAAAAATGATGAGTTTAAGGTCTGCCATCTGAGGAGATGCTCCTCCTTAGTGCATATAATAGTCTCTGTCTCTCCATAAGTACCTAAGAGGTTCAGAGTGAGGAGCCAGGGATGGAACTTGCCTGCACAGGGACCTTGGCTTATCCTGAATCTGGTTAGCAAGGACTACTCTGCTTGGTAGTTCAAAGCTTACCATTCGACCAATGGGTTTTGTTACAAGGAACTTGTTGGCGATTTCTCATCTTTTCCATTCATTAATTCAAATTAAATCCCTGCTAGATTTTCTTTAGGAAGGCTCCACTATATGGGGCCAGTGACATGGAGCACACCAGGAGTTACATTGAACACCTCTTCATGGAGTGGGTAACGGATGGTCTCAAACATCACTGTATTTCATCCTTGCCTGGGGAAGCAGATGATACCTCAAAAAACCTGAATCTAAAAGGAAGACTAAGGAATTCCCAAACTGACCTTTTGTACAATCCCAGTCCTCCAGAACCAGCAGTATCAAGACTGGGCTAATTACTAGCTGCATGACAATAGGACCCATCTCTACAAAGAGAGTCTTGGAGTTATACAGCATGAAAACAGACCCCTTCAGACCAATTAGTCCATGTTGACCAGGTTTCCCAAATCTTACAACTTAATGCTGAGGGCCACATTGGCTGCCAAGGGATGTCTCACTGGTACAAGAAATATACAGGGATTAAAATTTCTTTCGCTCTTAGCTTTACTCACACTGTTTGACCCCTATGATCATCTGCAAAGACTTGTTATTCAGCCTGTCAACACTCCACTCACACTATTTGTATTTATCTTTTGACACTCTTAATTACCCGGAATTATCTTGCCATTATCTCGCTGCCTATAAATTCTGTGCCTGTGCACTTCCCTTCCCTTCACCTGATGAAGGAGCAGTGACTTCAAACAAACTTGCTGGACTATAACCTGGTGTCATGTGACTTCTGTCTTTGTACAGCCCAGTCTAACACTGGCACCTCCACACCAACATTACTGCCATGCAGTCTCTAATATAATATTGGAAACTTTTAGACAAAGTTTATGCCCTACTCGCATTAAATGAGGAGCAAAAGCCCATATTATAAATAAGATGGTACATTTCACATGAAGTTATCATTGAGCACCTATTGATGCTCTGCCAGCTGATCATACAATCTGGAGAAGCCAAGAAAAATATGGGCTCCATTCATGGAGAACTCATTCAAAATCATTTAACTGGAAACACTGACAATGAAATGTGTTGAGTTTAAATTCACTTTATCGTTCTTGCAAAAGTCATTTGCTGGTTCATTTCTCAGGGCAATGCCTTGATCAATCAGAGTTAAACTGTTTGGTTTGAAATGAAACAACGCCTGGCAGTTAATTGTCAATCATCATTTTTCTGATGCTCTCTCCATGACAGTGATTCTACCAATAAATGAGTTCTACCAATCAAGCCATCAGCACTTTCCTCGCGGACAGTACAAATGTTCGTTTCCCTCATAACTTGATATTTTTGTGAACTGTTGATAAATGCAAGTCTAAATTGTGTCTTTTCTCAGTAATTCAATTCCTATCAAAAACCGACTCTTTCAAAAAGAAAAGGCTGTTGTCTCAATCTTGAATATTTGAATGGACACTATGTACCTCACCCAGAGGACCCACAGGCTTGTAGGGGAGCATGTAACTAATTTTCACATCCCGTTGTGTGATAGAATTCATTGACCTACAAATGTTCTGTCCTTTTCCATGAGCCATTACAGTGGCCGCTGTACTGTTTGTTCTGATGAATGTGTCATAGTCAGAGTCACAGAGCTGTACAGCATGGAAACAGCCCCTTCCATTCAACTCGTCCATGCCGACTAGATATCCAAACTTAATCTAGTCTCATTTGGCCCTCATTCCACTGCACTCTTCCTGCTCATTTACCCATCCAGATGCCTTTCAAATGTTGTAATTGTACCAGCCTCCACCACTTCCTCTGGCAGATCATTCCATTTGTGTGAAAAAGTTGCCCGTTAAGTCCTTTTTAAATCTTTCCACTCTCACCTTAAGCGTATGCACTTTAGTTTTGGACTCCTGCCACCCTGGGGAAATGACCTTGTCTATTCATCCTATCCATGGCCCTCATGTGTTGTGTAAATATTTCTGTGTTGCACTATTTGCCATTGATCTTTTATAATGTAACCCCAATCAATTTTGTTGTGCTGGATAGATGACACAGATTTCAATATTGCAATCAGCAAAGTGACTATTTTTACACCACAGTGTCTAAACTGCTCTTCTGGAGAATTTACCAAACTTCCATTTCCATTTGACACACTTCCTTTCCCTATTCTGAACACACCCCACTGTCTTTCCAACACATCATCAGTTAAAATAACCACTCGACAAAAAAGACCTGCTTCCTTCAATTCCCAGATGAACTGAACATTTCTGTCTGCATCTGTTGCTTGTTTATGCTTGCACCACAGATAGCCTCATGTCATTAATCCATTTGTATTCCCAATAGTTGGAATAAACTCTGTCATCTGCTGGCTTCATCCTTTCCTTTACTTGACCCTAGTCAGCGTTGCCAAATTGCAGAATTAAATGTTAATGAGTTTACTGGATGTTGTGAGTCTGTCTCTAACACTTCCCTAACCCGACAAAGAATTCTTCACTGCCAAAGATTCAAACTGGGCCATTTCCTCTCGGAATGCAATGGCTGAATTTAAACGTTTAGATGTTACTCTTTTGCAAAGGAATAACTCCAAAGTTACTACAAAGGAAGTCAAAGTGTCAAGACTCACTTGGAAGAGTATTCCAATTTTAAGCCCCACTGATCTTTATTCTTTGTCTACCTAGAAATGTTATTACACAAGACTGAGCAACCTTCCCACCACCAAAATCACTGTGACATTTTTTTAAAGTAATAATCACTATCAGTAAAAGCACCCATGTTGTCAATTGAGCATTGACATGCCAAGTTGAACAGTGTGGCGCTGGAAAAGCACAGCAGGTCAGCCAGCATCTGAGGCGCAGAAGAATCAATGTTTCGGGCATAAGCTTTTCATCAGGAATGATAGGGGGAAGGGGTCTGAGAGATAAATGGGGGTGTGGGGGGAAGGTAGTTGGGAAGACAATAGGTGGATGCAGATGAAGGATGATTGTGATAGGTCGGTGGGGAGGGTGGAGTGGATAGGTGGGAAGGAAGCACCTCAGCACCTGCCTACGCAACTGACTTATCCCGCATTGTCTCCAGGCGACGTTCAGACCATCTCAACATCTGCAGTCCTCACCTTCCCTTATTTATATGCAAAGCCATTATAGGCAATACAAACTGCCGTGGGTAAAAGGTTGGGTTGGGATAGGCACAGTAGGATAGGGAAATAAAACATTGTACCTCTTGTGGTGCACAACTCTCTCTAAAGGCATCGAGAGAATTGATGGACCCTGCTTACTCCTTCTCCAATAATACTCAGGCACGAATATAATTGCACATCCATTGAGGATGTGGTACACATCCTGGTACATATGTGTGATATTATAGTCCAGTATATAATGTTGTAAACAAACTTCAAGATATCTGACTCACTGGAATCTGGCTATACATGTTACATTAGCTAATGTCTGTAGAAATGAGAAATGGATCAGTCACCTTTCTGCATTGTGACTACTTTTACAGTGGTCTCCCTACACCATGATCAACTCTAAACTGCATTCAATCCTAGACTGTGAGTACTCTTACATTGGGACTAACCCAACTCTGAGATGACTATGATGACCCCCTCCACAGCTTACTTCCTGGATCTGTTTATAGTCTGCCTGGCTAGGGCCAGGAACAAGCCCCATTGTTCTTGGAGTTGCCAAAAACATGAATATTTCATTAAGCCACTAAAATGCCCAGTTTAGCTGACTGTCTGATTCAGATTAAAAGGAATGCACGCCAAGGTCTCCTTTGAAGGACACACAACTGAAACAGTAAATATTTTGACTCATTGATGATGAATTTTCCAAATGTAGTCCTCAACATAGTCATCTCAGAGTTGGGTTAGTCCCAATGTAAGAGTACTCACAGTCTAGGATTGAATGCAGTTTAGAGTTGATCATGGTGTAGGGAGACCACTGTAAAAGTAGTCACAATGCAGAAAGGTGACTGATCCATTTCTCATTTCTACAGACATTAGCTAATGTAACATGTATAGCCAGATTCCAGTGAGTCAGATATCTTGAAGTTTGTTTACAACATTATATACTAGACTATAATATCACACATATGTACCAGGATGTGTACCACATCCTCAATGGATGTGCAACATGATGTGCAGCGTACTATTTACTGTCATGGATGAATGTGTATCCAAGTTGTCACCCTGTGGTTAATTAAATGTACTTTGGACATGCTGTCTCTTACGTTGCAGAGTTTCATGATTGTTCATTACCATGTTATATAACCAAGGATGGACACAAAGGCATGGTATCATTTCACAAACCCATGTGTTTGTGTGAAAATCTCAAATTAATTTGCACTGCCCTGCTTCACGTTCACGATGATGGTCTGCATGCTTATTGGTCGTACTTCGTGCAATGTACCTACAGGTTGAGTGAGATGGTGACAGTGTGTGCAGAGGAGGTGAAGAACAGGGTGGATTTGTCTCAAAACCAAGAACATTGCCCAATACATTAAACTATCACCTTGAGGAGTCGCACTTAGATTTAAAACAGCAATCTTAAATTCTTGGCAAATTACTTTACAGTGCAATTGGCACAATATAGGATAGTTACAGGGAAAAATGAAGACAGTGTGGGATGGAAACAGTGTAGGATAGGAACAGTGCAGAATTGAGACTGTGAAATGTAGACAGTGTGGGATGGGGACAGTGTGGGATGGGGACAGTGTGAGATAGAGACAGTGTGGGATGGGGACAGTGTGGGATGGGGTCAGTGTGGGATGGGGTCAGTGTGGGATGTGGTCAGTGTGGAATGGGGTCAGTGTGGGATGGAGACTGGGGATAGGGACAGTGTGGGATGGGGTCAGTGTGGAATGGGGTCAGTATGGGATGGAGACAGTGTGGGATGGGGTCAGTGTGGGATGGGGTCAGTGTGGGATGGGGTCAGTGTGGGATGGGGTCAGTGTGGGATGGGGTCATTGTGGGATGGGGACAGTGTGGGATGGGGTCAGTGTGGGATGTGATCAGTGTGGGATGTGGTCAGTGTGGGATGGGGACAGTGTGGGATGGAGACTGGGGATAGGGACAGTGTGGGATGGGGTCAGTGTGGAATGGGGTCAGTATGGGATGGAGACAGTGTGGGATGGGGTCAGTGTGGAATGGGGTCAGTGTGGGATGGGGTCAGTGTGGAATGGGGTCAGTGTGGGATGGGGTCATTGTGGGATGGGGACAGTGTGGGATGGGGTCAGTGTGGGATGTGATCAGTGTGGGATGTGGTCAGTGTGGGATGGGGACAGTGTGGGATGGAGACTGTGTGGGATGGGGACAGTGTGGGATAGGGTCATTGTGGGATGGGGACAGTGTGGGATGGGGTCAGTGTGGGATGGGGTCAGTGTGGGATGGTGTCAGTGTGGGATGGGAACAGTGTGGGATGGAGACTGTGTGGGATGGGGACAGTGTGGGATGGGGACAGTGTGGGATGGGGTCATTGTGGGATGGGGACAGTGTGGCATGGGGTCAGTGTGGGATGGAGACTGGGGATAGGGACAGTGTGGGATGGGGTCAGTGTGGAATGGGGTCAGTATGGGATGGAGACAGTGTGGGATGGGGTCAGTGTGGGATGGGGTCAGTGTGGGATGGGGTCAGTGTGGGATGGGGTCAGTGTGGGATGGGGTCATTGTGGGATGGGGACAGTGTGGGATGGGGTCAGTGTGGGATGTGATCAGTGTGGGATGTGGTCAGTGTGGGATGGGGACAGTGTGGGATGGAGACTGGGGATAGGGACAGTGTGGGATGGGGTCAGTGTGGAATGGGGTCAGTATGGGATGGAGACAGTGTGGGATGGGGTCAGTGTGGAATGGGGTCAGTGTGGGATGGGGTCAGTGTGGAATGGGGTCAGTGTGGGATGGGGTCATTGTGGGATGGGGACAGTGTGGGATGGGGTCAGTGTGGGATGTGATCAGTGTGGGATGTGGTCAGTGTGGGATGGGGACAGTGTGGGATGGAGACTGTGTGGGATGGGGACAGTGTGGGATAGGGTCATTGTGGGATGGGAACAGTGTGGGATGGGGTCAGTGTGGGATGGGGTCAGTGTGGGATGGTGTCAGTGTGGGATGGGAACAGTGTGGGATGGAGACTGTGTGGGATGGGGACAGTGTGGGATGGGGACAGTGTGGGATGGGGTCATTGTGGGATGGGGACAGTGTGGCATGGGGTCAGTGTGGGATGGGGTCAGTATAGGATGGGGTCATTGTGGGATGGGGACAGTGTGGGATGTGATCAGTGGGGGATATGGTCAGTGTGGGATGGGGGCAGTGTGGGATGTGATCAGTGTGGGATGGGGTCAGTGTGGGATGGGGACAGTGTGGAATGGAGACTGTGTGGGATGGGGACAGTGTGGGATAGATCATTGTGGGATGGGGACAGTGTAGGATGGGGTCAGTGTGGGATGGGGTCAGTGTGGGATGGAGACTGTGTGGGATGGGGACAGTGTGGGATGGGGACAGTGTGGGATGGGGACAGTGTGGGATGTGGATAGTGTGGGATGGAGACAGTGTGGGATGGGGTCATTGTGGGATGGGGACAGTGTGGGATGGGGTCAGTGTGGGATGGGGTCAGTGTGGGATGGGGACAGTGTGGGATGGGGTCAGTGTGGGATGGGGTCAGTGTGGGATGGGGACAGTGTGAGATGGAGACAGTGTGGGATGGGGACAGTGTGGAATAGGGACAGTGTGCGATAGGGACATTGTGGGATGGTTACATTGTGGGATAGGGACAGTGTTGGATGGGGACAGCGTGGGATGGAGACATTGTGGGATGGGGACAGTGTGGGATGGGGACAGTGTGGGATGGAGACTGTGTGGGATGGAGACAGTGTGGAATGGGGACAGTGTGGGATGGAGACTGTGTGGGATGGAGACAGTGTGGAATGGGGTCAGTGTGGGATGGAGACATTATGGGATGGGGACAGTGTGGGATGGAGACTGTGTGGGATGGAGACAGTGTGGAATGGGGTCAGTGTGGGATTGTCATATTTCTATTTGTGGAGCTAACCGTGCATACTGAATGCTGTACCTTGTACCACACAACATTTTGTAGATGTGAAAAAGAAAACATGCTTACATTGGAGAAACAGGCTGAGGTTAGAGCAGCAATTGTAGTCTGAAGACATTTAAACTAACACAAAACTATTTTCTGTGGCAATCGGTGTTAGGATTGAAGGTCGAGATGGACCCGTGGGAGTGAAGGCCTTTAACAAGGCCGTGCAGGTGCATTTTAACTGGCATTTCAGGTTTCCTGTTCAAATAGGGAAAGGTGAGGGCCTGCCTGATGAAAGATTTCAAGATTTTGAAAGGGTTCAATCTGGTAAATGTAGAGAAGATGTTTCCACTCAGAAATCTCAGAATTAGGAGTTATAGGATGGTGAGTGATGAAAGGAAATTCCAGAATGGTGAGAATGTGGAATTTAATTCCTCATCATGTGGCTGAATTGAATAATATAGATCCATCTAAGGATGTATTAGATAAATTATGGATACTGATTTGACATTTCTTGTTGGCGGAATTGTGCATGAAAGTAGGGAAGTATTGCTGTAATTGTACAAGGTACTGGTGACATCACATCTGGAATACTGCATAGAGAGTGGAACCCCTTCCTTGAGGAAGAGTATAATTGCACAGGAGGCAGTTCAGCCAAGGTTCACTGTTCAAAGGTGACAGACTTGTCTAATAAGGAGTGATTGAGAGGTTTAAGCTTCTACTGTATGGAGTTTAGAAGAATGTGAGGAGATCTAATTGAAGTATATAAGATGCTGAAAGGGGGCTGACAAAGTAGGTGGAGGGAGCATTGCCCTGTGGAGAAATCTGGAACAAGTCTTCAAAGTTTTAGGAGAAGTGGGTGGCGGATTAAAAACAGATGAGAAGAGATTACTTTTCTCCAAGAGTTGTGAATCTATAGAATTTGCTACCCCAGAGTGCGGTGGGTGGTGAGACACTGATTAAATTCAAAGAGGAGATAGAGTTTGAATTAGTAAATGGGTAAAAGGTTATAAAGAGCAGGCAGGAAAAGTGAAGTCAAAGCAGAGATGAGATCAGTCATGACTGGACTAGCAACATCTTTTCTCCACTAGTACATCACCCTTCCCACCCCATCCTACTGTCGCACAAATGCTGCTCCCTCCACATTTCATGCCAAATCTGATGAAGAGTCACCTAGACTCAAAACGTTTCTCTCTATGGATTCTGCCTGGTCTGCAGTGATCTCCAGCAGTTTTGTTTTCAGTCATGATCTTAATAAATGGCAGAAAAGGCTTGAGGGGCTGAATGGCCTACTTCTGTTTCTAGTTCCTCTGTTCTTATACTAATAGTGTTTCAAAGGATAGGAGGAGGGTCATTGTACAGTGCAGACCAGTTGGGCTGGATGGTCTGTTTCTGTGATGTGTAGACTGTATTTCATAGATTCTGTCTCTCCTTTATTCAGTATTTTTATTTAATTCAATTATTTATGGTTAATTAGCAATATGCACAGAAACTTGGGAAGTCAAGTTTAATGAAGCATAGGGGGGTTTGTCTGCTGTGCAAAAAACCTGAAGGTTGCAATTATAGCTTAACAAGTTTACTTTGGCAGTTTCCATTATAAATGTTGACAGAGGAATTTATAACCAAAGTTTGTGTAAATGTGAGGTTTTTAATATAGATATATTTGGAATGTTGGTGTTAAACTGAGTAGCAGGATGTCTACTGCTACCCAGTTATATTAAAGTACACAGCACCAGTTTTGCACCTATTTCAGAATTGGCTTTTTGCCAGCATTGCATCAAAAATAAAATGTTAAATGAAGAAAAAAGTGACAAGAAGAAAGGACCTGTGACTCAATTACTTTCAGAATCACAGAACTGTTACATCGAGAAGGATGCGGTATGGCCAATTATTTCCGTAAGCTTTTTGGCATTGTGCCAATCTTCTGCTTTTTACCCATAACCCTGGATTTTATTTCTGTTGAAATAATTAATTAATGTTGCCATGATTGCCTCAGCTGAATCTGTCTCAACCATACTTCCAGGTCGTGCATTCCAAAACCCAACTTCTGTGGAAAAAAAAGTCTTCTTTGCAACTGTTATAGACCAAACCAGGCCCCCTCAAAATATATTAAGAAGGTAGCCTAGATCCTAAGTTTTTCTTATATTAAAGGTAAATATTAGCTGCTGTGTTCCAGATGCAATTACATTGATCAAACTAATCAACTTTCAGCAAACACAATTCATTCAAATGCTATAGTTAAAATACAACAAAAGAAAGAACTTGGAATAACAACTCTATTGGAAAATTTAACAGAATAATCGATTACTAATTAACTCTTCCAATGTAATAACATCCCATAAATACATTCTTGGCATTCAGAAAATAAATTTGTCTCGTGTACAATCCAGTAGCACAGGAAGAGAACCTCCAATTTTTGGCTATAATTGAGAGAGGGGGAAAATAGTTCCTCTTCTTCAAGACCCCAACAGCAACTGCTGCTGAAAACTAAAAATCCCTGTTGTGTGAGTGGGAGCTTGACCACACCCATTCAGGCTGCTTCTATTGTTCCAGCTTTAAAAAAAAACACCAAGGCTTCACAAGTTGTTTATCTTCTCATAGCCTGCTTGGCACTTCTTCCCCCAATCTCCCTCTCAAATAAAAACACACCTCTTAAAGCTGTAGCATCATCATACAAACATCACCGTTGCGTTTTTGGATTTGGACACCTCAAATCTACAGTCACCTTTAATCTTTCCCTGACTTGCCCTTCGAGCTCCACTTGCCCCTTACTCCATTTCCAACAACATAAATTGCAAGCCAGAAACATTGTACTGAAAACATTAGCTCTGCCCATAGGTGCTGACAGACCTGCTGAGTTTTTCTGTTTTTATAATCAATCTGGAATATATATCTGAAATGGCCTGAAAGACTGAAAATGCCATGAGAGGGTGTCTGCACTTGAAACTTCCTCCTGTGACTACATCTTAAATTGACGCAGGGAAGAAACCAATTGGTGAATACTGGTAGCTTTTTTTTCCTGCTATTCTAATTCAAATAAATAGCTTTTAAAGTTACAAGATGACAGGTCAGCTTGGCCAAGTAGATTATACAGCCTGATGTATGAATGAAGTCATAGAGACACCACCTCTCCCAAATGAAACACATCGACTGAAAGTATAAGAGGCTGCACAAGATTCAACTTCAGGTTTCTGAGCAGCTGGAGTATTTGGAGATTCTCACTGGATGTAGTTCATTGAGACTCTAATTAGACTACAGTTCAAGGAGACTCTCACATTGGGTACAATTCATTGAGACTCTCATGTTGGGTATAGTTTATTGAGACCACAATGGATATTCAGCTCACTGAGGCCACATTGGTAAATCCAAATATTGAGCAAGAGTTTGAGGAAAAGGTTGCAAATTTCTGACTGCAAAACTATGATGATAGTTTTGGGACTTCAATTACCCAAATATCAACTAACATACAATCTGTGTGAAAGGTAGCAAGGACACAAAATCTTTGATCTGCTTTCAAGAGAACATTTTTAGCTATCATGTAGCAAGCCCAATGAGAGAGGGTTCAATTTCAGATGTAATTTTTAGGAAATGATAGTGGGCAAGTGGGTGAAGTAGCAATGGGTGACTATTTGAATTGAATTGAATTGAGTCAGGACATTAAAGGCAAGAGGATAGCTGCAGAAAGGGGTTGACCTCAGAGGTAACTTTTGTGTGGGTACAGAAGGTGTGGACAAGGTTCATGATCAGTATTTAGTATCAGTCTTCGCAGAAGAGAGGGATAGTATAGACATTCTGAGAGGAACATGAAATATTAGATAAAATAAGCAGAATGAGGAGAGAAATATTGGAGGGACTGCACCACGCCCCCAAAAGAAAATAGATGGATTAGTCTCTCAGGCCAGATGAATCATATCCTAGGCTTTTGAGAAGCCCAGGGAAGAAATATATTCCAATGATAATTTTTCAAACCTCACTAGATAAAAGCAAGGTATGAGGATGAGGGATCTCCAAACATTGGATCATTTTTCAAACAGGATGCAAGAGATTGATCAAGTAATTATAAGCCAATCAAATAATTATTGTCCCCATGTGACCTTGACAGTGGACAAATCACTGGAGTCAATACAGAGTGGTAGGATTAACTGTTACTGAGAAAGGCACACATTAATCTGAGATAGCCAGAGCTATTTTGTTAAAGGAAAGTCATTTCTTACTACATGTAATTGTTTTGAAGAGGTAACAAGGATGATTAATGAGAATACTGCAGTGGATGTTGATTACCTGGATGTTAATACAGTGTTTGACAGGATTCCACACGGCAGACAGTCAAGTATAATTCGAGCATATTGGATGCAGGGGAATGTAACAGGTTGAATCCAAAATTGGCTCAGAGATAGAAAACAAAGGTAAATAGGCGATAGCTTTTATTTTGAATGAAAGCAGTTTTCAGTGATGCTTCTCAGTGTTGACTCCTTTGCTTTTTATAGTGCAAATTAATGATATTAGCAGAGACGTAAATGTGGGAGGTGTGTTTCAGAGATTTAAAAATGAGAAAAGAAAACTGGCAGCCAATTGGTAGTGAATATCTGTAGGACGATAGCAAAGGTTTGGTTGAGTGGGTGGGAATGTGGCAAATAGAATTTGATCCGGAGCATTATGAGTTGATGCGTTTGGGGAAGTGCAAACAAAACAAAGGGGAATGAATACATTATGGGAAGAGAAGTCGAGGCAGTCAGAGATCTTGGAGGTCCAACTCCATAGGTCCCTGAAGATAGGGAGGATAGGTAGATAAAATTGTAAAGAAGGCACAAGGGATGCTTTCCTTAATTGAACAAGGCATTGAAAATAATAGCAGCATTGAAATGCTGGAACTATACAAGACGCTGTTTAGGCTAGAGCTAGAGTTTTGGGTACAGCTCTGGTCACATCATTACAGAAAACACATAATTACTCTGAAGAAGTCATGGAGGAAATTTACAAGAGTGTTACCAGGATTTGAAAATTGCAGCTATGAGGAAAGATTGGGCAGGGAGTGGAGTGCATCATTTCCCCCTCCAATGCTATTTTGATTTAGTCCTTGCCCTCCCCTTCACTGTTTTGATCACACAGCATTGCCCTTTGATGTGAAGGGCACTGTTTGTCACAGGCCACTCGGGTGTTTTTCTACTTTTCCTGGTGGTGGAAATTGAATAAAGATTTGTATACCTTGTGTCTCTCACTGTGTCTCACACCTGCACACACACACCATGGGTGCTGGGGATAAAAATAATAAGCACTACCGCAGTTAGGCGGTAGTGTGAGGGAAATAATAAAAAAAAGGGGAAAGATTGGATAAGCTAGAGTCCTGTTCCTTGGAATACAGGAGGCTGAGAGATAACTCTATTGACAACATAATGAGGTATTTAGATAGAGTGGTCAATAAGAACATAGAATGTAGAACAGTACAGCACAGTACAGCCCCTTCAGCCCTCAATGTTGTGCTGACCTTTTATCCTACTCTAAGATCAGACTAACCTACATACCTTTCATTGTACTATCTTCCATATGCCTATCCAAGAGTCTGTTAAATGGCCCTAATCTATCTGACTATACTACCACTGCTGACAGTACATTCACACACTCTCCACTCTCTGTGTAAAGAACCTACCTTTGACATCTCCCCTAAACCTCCCTCCAATTACCTTAAGGTTATGACCCCTTGAGATAGACATTTCCACCCTGGGAAAGTGTCTTTGGCTATCCACTCTATCTGTCTCTCACCATCACATTCACCTCTATCAAGTCACCTCTCATCCTTCTTTGCTCCAATGAGAAAAGCCTAGCTTCCTCAAACTTTCTTTATTAGACATACCCTCCAGTCCAGGCAGCATCCTGGCAAATCTCCTCTGCACCCTCTCCATAGCTTCTAACTATAATGAGGTGACCAGAACTGAGCACAAAATTCCAAGTGTGGTCTAACCAGAGCTCTATAGAGCTGCAGCAAAACCTTGCGGCTCTTAATCTTAATCCCCCGCTAATAAGGTTCTCTTTGGCCTCATAGGGAGATCAATTAGACAACAAGACCATAAGAAATAGGAGCAGAAGTAGGCCATTCAGCCCTTGAGCAGTCCTTACATCCACTTTCCTACCTTTTCCCTTTAACTCTTGATTCTCCTACTGATCAAGAATCTACCTCTCTCAGTCTTAAATATATGCAAAAGCTCTGCCCCAAAACTCTCTGTGGTAAGGAGTTCCCAAGACAATTATTTGGGGCATATATTTAAGGTAATTAATAGAAGGACGAGAGGGGACTTGGGCAAAACTTCTTCCACCCATTTGGTGACTGGAATTCACTGCCCAGGTTGCTGGTTATGGCAGAATCCCTCACTTAAAGGAACCTGGATTTGCAGCTAAAGTTCTGTAACCTACAAGGCTTCAGATCAGCTACTGGAATGGGTAGCTAGTCGACTCAACCATCACAAACATGACAACCTGAATAGTCTTTTCTGTGTTCCAACTTTTTATGTTTCTATGGTTCTATTGTTTTCATTTGAAATAACATATTCATGGAATATGGGCATCTCTGGTCAGAAGAACATTTTTTGTCCATCCCTAATTGTTCCAGAGAGGGTAGTGGTGAGCTGCCATCTTGAATTATTGCTAACCTTGGGGTGTGATAGATCCACGATGCCATTAGGGAGGGCATTCCAGGATTTTGATCCAGTGACAGTGAAGGAACGGTGATATATTTCCAAATCAGGATGAGGAGTGGCTTGCAGGCGCACTACAAATGATGGTGTTCCCATGTATCTGCTGTCTGTGTCCTTCTAGATAGAAGTGGTCCTGGGTTTGGAAGATGCTGTCTGAGGATCTTTGGTGAATTGCTGCAGTGCATCTTGTAGATAGTACACACTGCTGCTACTGAGTGTTGGCGGCAGAGGGAGTGAATGTTAACGGATGTGGTACCAATCATATTGAGCTTCTGTGGCCTGGATAATGTTGAGCTTCTTGAGTCTTGTTGGAGCTGCATCTATCCAGGCAAGTGATCAATACTCTATCACTGTCCTGACTCAAGCCTTGTAGATGGTGAATGAGGCGTCAGGAGATTAGGTTCAGGATTGCTGCAGGATTCCTAGCCTCCAACCTGTTCAGTAAACTATGGTAAACATGGTTGCAAAAAACTCATATTCTCCACAAATTCACCTGCACTTCCACACACATCATTTACAGCATCTGCTGCACCTGATGTGGCCTCCTCTATACTGGGGAGACAGGCCGCCTACTTGTGGAACGTTTCAGAGAACACCTCTGGGACACCCGGACCAACCAACCCAACCATCCCGTGGCTCAACACTGCAACTCCCCCTCCCACTCCACCAAGGACATGCAGGTCCTTGGACTCCTCCATCGCCAGACCATAGCAACATGACAGCTAGAGGAAGATCGCCTCATCTTTCGCCTAGGAACTCTCCAACCACAAGGGATGAACTCAGATTTCTCCAGTTTCCTCATTTCCCCTCCCCCCACCTTGTCCCAGTCACAACCCTCAAACTCAGCACCACCTTCCTAACCTGCAATCTTCTTCCTGACGTCTCTGCGCCCACCCCCACTCCAGCCTATCACCATCACCTTAACCTCCTTCCACCTATCACACTTCCAATGCCCCTCCCCCAAGTCCCCCCTCCCTACCTTTATCTTAGCCTGCTTGGCACACTCTCCTCATTCCTGAAGAAGGGCTCATGCCCAAAACCTCGATTCTCCTGCTCCTTGGATGCTGCCTGACCTGCTGTGCTTTTCCAGCAACACATTTTCAAGCTCATTTAGCTCACTTAAGAAAGGAAACCTGCCATTTGTATCAGGTCTGGTATTTCTGGAATTCTAGGCTTATCTGCCTTCTGAAATGACATAGCAGGTCACTCAGTTCAAAGGCAAATAAATGGTGGCCTTGCCAGAGATGTCCTGATGCCTTGAATGAATACAAAATAAAATCACTTCCTCTTTGGTATCTGTGCCTTCTGTTGCCTAAGTCCTGTGGGACACAAGATCTATTACTCAGTCCTTTTGCTCCTTAAATCTTACCCTCTTTGATCAAACTTTTTGATGTTACCTTAATGTCTCTTTTTGGGACAAGGAGTCAAAGTTTCCTCAATAGTATTCCTGCGAAGCACTTTGAAATTTCTCTCTCAGTAAATGTTGTTGTTGTTATATTCAGTTCAAATCTATGCATCATCTTCAGAGCTAGAAGTTGAGGATTCAGAAGTAAGGAAAGCCAACTATTTTCCCCATGGTTTCAGAGGCTTTTCAATGGCTTTTCTTTTATTTGTAAGGCTGGAGAAGCAGTTTTGGTTCAAAGTAAAAGTTAATGATTCATTCGACGGTTTCGATTGACACATTCTGAGTGGTTGTAATACCATCTGGACCAGATCCCAATGAGCAGGAGCTCAACAAATAGGCACTTGTCTAATGCAGAAGTCACAACTTGAGCTATTCCTCATGTTCCACTTATGGAACAAATGGCCATGTCTGCCCTCAAATGGTCCAGATTCTCTGTATAAGCCGGAACTTTGGACTCTACCACATAGAGCAGTTAACACATTGTGGTTGGGTGGTGTTTGTAATCAACAAGGAGCAAGTGATAATGTTGGCATCTTTTTCACACAGACGGTGGTGCATGTATGGAATAAGATACCAGAGAAGATTTGGAGGCTGGTACAAATACATCATTTAAGATGCACCTAGATGGGTATATGAATAGGAAGGGTTTAGAGGGATATGGATCAAATCCTTGCAAATAGGACTAGATTAATTTAGGATATCTGGTCAGCATGGATGAGTCAGACTGAGGGATCTGCTTCTGTGGTCTACATCTCTATGAGTCTATGACTGTATAATTGCTTTGTCGAATCACTGCCCTTCACATGGTGTAGGTAATGCACAGCGCGTTTCTCCTGTAATGGTTTAATCCACCTGAGTAGCTTCCTACACCATTTCAGAGGACAGTTAGGAGTCAATGAGATTTCTGTGGATCTGGAAATATGTTTGGACTGGACTGGGTGATGACATCAGATTTCCTCTCCCACAGGCTGTTACTGAGTGGGTTGTATTTTTACAACAATCTGTTCTTTGCTTGATCATCATTAATGAGACCAGCAGTCTGACACCCAAAACCTGGGGTGGATTTTAATGATTTTAAATAGGGTTTAATATTTTAGTTAATAAAATTGTAGCTTCAGTCATGGGTGAGGTGGATGGTAGATTGTGCTGTAATGTAAGAAAACTTTCACATGGCATATGGTCTTCCAGTTTTTGATCTTCCCAGGTTTTGCACTTGGATCAAGTAACTTTGTGTTTGCAGGATAAGGGAAGGTAGATAAAGCAGATCTTAAAGTGCTGTGACAGATCGCTAATTCTGACCATTTGCTATAGAGAATGGTGTCCTCATTCCCTTATACACTTCTTTCTGGGAGAGGCACCAGATATCGAAAGAAAAATATTGGTTTTTGGACAGCCAGATTTTGGAGTTCAGAACTGTGGCATTATATGCCAGATTTATTAATTAATTAGAATTCAAACTCATGTCTTCTGAGTATTAGTCTGTCCCTCTGGATTAGTTCCTTACCACTAAGCTAATGCTATCCCAGACAGAAAAATAGCTGCTCCATTATTTACACTGCTACTTACAATGTAGTTAGATGTGAGGATTAATGTAAGTCGGATGAAACTCAGGTTCAAAAACCTCTGCCTGAATTTTAATGCTAAGTGGTGAAAGTGAAAGTAACTCCCATAAGAAAGTGAAGAGTGGAACATTGGAACTGGAACTTAACCTTTCAATTCTGTTCCACAATTCAACAAGATCGTGGCTGATCAGTGTTCTAACTCCATATAATTTTTCTTTGTCCCATATCCCTCCAAAACTTTGGCTTACAAAACCTATCTACCTCAGATATAAAACTAGTGATTATTCTAGCACCAACTGATGTTTGTGGTAGAATCATGATTCCTGATGAAGGGCTCTGGCCCAAAACGTCGAATTTCCTGTTCCTTGGATGCTGCCTGACCTGCTGACCAGCAACACATTTTCAGCTCTGATTAGATTAGACTTACAGTGTGGAAACAGGCCCTTCGGCCCAACAAGTCCACACCGACCCGCCGAAGCGCAACCCACCCATACCCCTTACCTAACACTACGGGGAATTTAGCATGGCCAATTCACCTGACCCGCACATCTTTGGACTGTGGGAGGAAACCGGAGCACCCGGAGGAAACCCACGCAGACACGGGGAGAACGTGCAAACTCCACACAGTCAGTCGCCTGAGGCGGGAATTGAACCCAGGTCCCTGGCGCTGTGAGGCAGCAGTGCTAACCACTGTGCCACCGTGCTGCCCTTATCTCCAGCATCTGCAGACTTCACTTTTTAGTAGAAGACTTCAAACTTCTACCACTGTTTGTGAGTTTCTTAACACTGAAAAGTCCTTAAAAGTCAAATTCTAATATTTCTGGCTCTGTCCTCTAAGCCCAGTATGTGAAAGTAATTTTTGTCTGTCTATCCTATCTGTCCCCCTTACAAGCGAAACTGTTCATGATTCTCAACTATTCAACCCCATTTGCAACTCACTTTAAAATGAAACACCCATGTCAGCCTTCAGGAGAACCATCCCATCTTGATGTGCAGAGTGACAGCTAATCTTAATTGTATCATAAACATTTGTACAGTTTCTGTGTCAATCATTGGCTCCAGTGACATTCTACATCCTTGTAACCATGTAAGAAGAATCCTCCGGCTCTCTGTCCTAAACACATCCTCAAATTAATTTCATAGCTAATCGTCCCTGAATGTGAACTGCTCAACCATTGGAAAACAATCTGCTTGTATCGACATTGTCCTTCAGGATTTCACACACCCTAACTAATTGACTCTTCTGTTCTGGTTATGTTCTTCTTATTCTTCGGTCCTCTGCCCAAAGACATGTCCAACCTGCAGTGTCATGATCTCACCTGTCCTGAATCCATCCCAACCAGAGCAGGGATTCATCTCCATGCTGTTGGCATAAAACTGACCCAGACCAGCAGTCCAACCAACTGAACAAACCAAGGGACTTATAAAGGTTTTTCTGCTAAAAGTAAATAGAAGTCTGTTCAGTTATTAGACCACCCTGGATTAACAGTGCAGTGATTATACCATTAGGCCATTGCTTCCCCTTCTCAATAAGAACCATGAGAGAGGGAGTATCTGAAGGATTAGGAGTCCCTTAGCTAGATCAGGGGGCTCAGATATTATAACTCACAGTTCTACAATAGTCAATGTTAGTTTAAAGCATGTGAGATTTCATGGGGTGCTGACCCCAACTCTGGATACCCTGCAGTAGAAAGGTGGAGAGGATTTGGGACAGTCACCATGTTTCGGGTGAAGTTAGCAGGTCTTTCATTGTAGTGTCAACTACTGTGAGGATTCAACCTGTGCTGTTGGTGTACCTTTGCATTACAAACCAGCCATCCAAATAACTGAGCTCACCAAGCCCAATCTTACCATCTAGGTTTTGATACATTGTTGGAAGTACAGCAGCTAGTTTTTAAATGGCAAACTTCTTGAACCAGCACTGTGATAATGAGCTGCTCATCATATTGATGTTGTTTGAGGTTTAAATACTGCTCAGAGCAGTGCAAAGAACTCCCTTGCTTTACTGTGAAATAATAATATTGAATCTTTAAAGGTCATGTTGAGGTTTGTACAGGATGTTGGTGAGGCCTCTTCTGGAGTACTGCTGTAGGAAGGATATTATTAAGTTGGAGAGGATTCAGAAAGGATTTATCAGGATGGAAGCTTTGAGTTATAATGAGAGGCTAGATAGCCTTGGGACATTTTCCACTGGGGAAGAGGACATTGAGGGCTGACCTGATCGAGGTTTTTAAAATCATGAGGGGTATGGATGGGTTGAATAGCACGTGTCATTTCCCTGTGGTGGGTGATTTCAAGACTAGGGGACATATTTTTAAGGTGAGAGGAGAAAGATTTAAAAAGGACATAATGGACAACATTTTTACATTTGTGTGTGGAATGAACTTCCGAGGAAGTGATGAATGTGGTTACCATTTACAACATTTAAAAGACATTTGGTTAAGGAGATGAATAGGAAATGTTTGGAAGGATATGGGCCAAGTGCAGGTGGGTGGGACTAGTTTAGTTTGAGATTATGGTTCAGCATGGACTATTTGGACCAAAGGGTCTGTTTCCATGCTGTGTGACTCTATGACGCTATCACTAAGAGGGCAGATAGGGCCATTGCGTCAGTGTTCCATCTGCACAGCAGGAGGTCTGACAGTGCAGCAGTCCCACAGCATTACACTGTGTGCATCAGCCTAGATTTTGTTCTCAGATACCTGAAATCATATTTGATGCTACAATCTCCTGACGTAGAGATGAAATTGCAACCCACCGAGTTCGGGAGGGAAGTAACCCAGAAGAAAAATGTTGCAGGAATGAATTCTTTTTTCACTGGGCTAACTAGAAAGAGAATATTTCATGTACATTTTTTAGGTGATTTTGACAGGTAATTTCCACCTGCCCTTTTGAGAACAAGCCTTCATTTGCACTTACTGACAGTTGAAATATATTTTTGTTTCATTATCCTGTATCTGTGCCAAGTCCTCTCATTTCTCATTGACAATGATTTTTATTTTGTATTAAAATATGTCAAGAAAAGAAACTAATGCTTCTGACTGGAGAAGTACTTGCCTCTAAAAAGAAACAAAGCAAATTAAAGATTTCTTTGCAACTTCAGATACTGTTTGGCTAGAGTCTTGATATTGCAATTAATTCGACTCCTTTGTTCTGCTGAGAATGCTTCATTATTAGAAATGCTAGATTTTAAACCAGGGATCTCTCTGACTGCTGAGGAGATGTAAAATATCTCATTGCCTTTTTTTCGAAAATACGAAGGTGAATTTTTACAGGAGCCTTAGCCAGAGACAGTAAGGTCAGGAGAGTTTGCTAGTCAGCCGTGTGACGGGAAGGAAGTAGGAGCCTCAGCCTTCACTATGTATTGCTCCAGACTACAACATGCCTGTTAAAGCAATTCCTTGGAGATGGGGAGGGGAGAGGGTGGGTGTCATAGGTCAGTCTGGTCCCAACAGCACGGGACATAATCATAGAGTCATACAGTCATAGAGTCCTTTGAGCCACAGAGACAGGCCCTTTGGCCCATACTGGTCCGTGTCGGCCAGAATATCCATCCTCACTAAACCCATTTGGCCCACATTCTTCCAATCCTTTCAGATCCATGCATTTTTCCATATGCCTTTTAAATGTACCCACCTCAACCACTTGCTCTGATAGCTCATTCCAGCTGCAAACCACCCTCTGTGTAAAATAGTTGCCCCTCAGGTTCCCTTTGATTCTTTCCCCTCTGACCTTAAACTGATGCCCTCTAGTCCTCGATTCCCCAACCCTGGGAAATAGACTGAGTGCATTCACCCTATCCATGCCCCTCATTATCTTACACACTTTCATAAGATCCTCCCTCAGTCTCATACGCTCGAAAGGAAAAAGTCCTAGCTTGTCCAATCTCTCCCCACAACTCAGACCATTGAGTACTAGCAATATGCTTGCAAATTTGTTCTACACTCTTTTCAGTTTAAAAACATTTTTCCTATAGCAAAATCCTGTAGCAACTGGGGTGGATTTGGGACCTGCCTCCTTAATCAACCCATGGTCAACATCAGAGCAATTTTGTTCAGACTTACCTTCAGTCAGAGGTGGTCTTGGCCAACATTTAACCCTGAACCAAAGGCAGATTAGCAGGGTCATTCATCTTGCTAGCTGTCTGGGGAGATTTGCTGTGTACAAATTGTCTACTTAACTACTATGACACTCCAAAAGTAACCAATTTTGAAATGTCTTGAAAATGCTACATAAAAACAAGCTCTTTTTTTGCTTCTTGGTAACTTAGAGAAATCCTGGATTTGCAAGGTGTCATTTATGATAATTTAACTAAACATAATGGGATATAATGTTCTCATAAATCTCAAGTTTCATATATGGAAGTGATATTACAGCAGATTGTTGGGAGGCATTTAATCCTCGCTTAAATTTGCCTCGTGGAATTCAAGTATAAAGAAGGAAGAAAATGTCAGTAACCCCATTAATAGGAGCAGGAGGGTTACTGATAACTGCTGATGTACCTGCTGTGATTAAAGACTACTGTCTTCATCCACCAGAAAGTTCTTACAGTCAGCATGAATGGAATTGTACAGCTACCAGTATGTCTCCAGGGTCAGAGAGTTCCATGAACCATTCAGAGTACGGTCCTGTGATTCACAGTGTCATTACGCACAGCTCCCACCACTTACCTCTGCACCAGCCACTCCCACTCAACCCCGAAGTTCTCCAGCATCTAGTGTCCTCTGGCTAGCTGTTCATTCAAGCTCAGAACAGACACTGAGCTACTGCAAAGACTGTGGGTTTGTAGCTGCTGAACCCAACCACAACAATTTAGAAGTTCATGGGCCTCCTTTAAGATCTGTCCTTGTAGAAGTGCAAACATTATAAAGTGAAATCCAGTCCATTTGGCAATCAAATCTCATTCCTCCACTTTCAAAAGGAGGTTATAGCACCTAGTATAGAAAAAAAATAGCCCCGTAAGCACTTGATGCATTCAATGAGTTCATAACTCTATCTAGACAACCTTGCTTCCTATCCACCAACATATTTGATTAACAAAAATTTATTAATCTTAGCTTTAAAGTAACAATGTATCCAGCATCAATTGCTGTTTACAGAAAAGATTTTCAGGGTTTAAACCTTTATGTATAAAAATATTTCCTAATTTCACTCTGAAAGGTCCAGTTCTAGTGTTTTGACTATTCTCCCCAGTTTAAGACCCCATAAAAATAGTTTTCTCTGTCTGTTCAGCCTACCTGGTTCCCTTAATATCTTGGAAATAATAATGTAATCGGTTTTAATTTTCAAAACCGCGGGGAATACAAGGCTAGTGTGTGTAAGCTGTCTTTGTAATTTAATCTTTGGTGTCCAGGTACCATGGTCCACACTTTAATGTAGACTGCACTCCCACCCAAACCCTATCTCGAGAGTGTGACATCTCCATAACTGCTCACTGTATTTCTTTATCAACAATTTCCCCTAATTTCACACATGATTCGGACTTGTAGGCTACCCAATCAGTCAAGCTTCATATTTCTGTAAGAAAACTTTAACTCTTTATATTCTAGCCGTCTGGCTATAAAGGTCAATATCCATGATTACTTTATGTTCTTATTCCATGAGATTTTAATGATCTATGTGATAAGATGCCAAGTCTGTTTTGACCCCTGTTACTTTTAGCTTTCTATCACACACTCTCCTCTTTCCTCTTTTCAGGCAGAAATGGGTAATGTGAAATTTGCCACAGTCCTTCCCGACCACTTGACGGATGTGTCTTCCATTTATATTGTTTGCCATATCGTCCATCTTAACACCATCAAAAACCTTGGTCAGATGTCGCACAACACCAGGTTATAGTCCAACAGCTTTATTTAAAATCACAAGCGTTCAGAGCGCTGCTCCTTCATCAGGTGACTTTACCAGATGAAAGAGCAGCGCTTCGAAAGTTTGTGATTTTAAATAAACCTGTTGGACTATAACCTGGTATCGTGTGACTTCTGACTTTGTCCACCCCAGTCCAACATCGGCTCTCCCGCATCATGAACAAACTTGGACATGTTTCAACCCTGTCATCTAAGTCCTTTGTAAACACAATGACTTAATTGACATTCTGACACCAA
Organism: Hemiscyllium ocellatum; assembly: GCF_020745735.1. Classification (NCBI taxonomy): domain Eukaryota; kingdom Metazoa; phylum Chordata; class Chondrichthyes; order Orectolobiformes; family Hemiscylliidae; genus Hemiscyllium; species Hemiscyllium ocellatum. Next base: position 6,775,202 of record NC_083426.1, on the reverse strand, counting down.
TCAATATATCAATTTGTACACTTGCCCGTTATCCTGTCTCCTAACATTCAGCCAATCTCCTAACACTCAGCCAATCTCCTAACCAGGTCACTTTAGAAAGAGCTGCAATTCTCAGTTCTTTTCATGAGCACAGGACCCCAGAGCACTTTACAGCTAATCAAACACTGTTGAGGTGTAGTCTCTCTTGGAGGAAACATTGCTACCATGCTCCACCTCCTTCATTTCAATCTCTATCTGGGTCACTTCATCTCCTGAGGGAAAGCTCTGTATAAATGGCCATTAATTCCCAAAAAATAATTTCAGCAAAACTCCAGAATCTTAATGTTCAACCTATCCTCACTAGTAATTCTTCTCTCCTCACACAGCCCCAACTGAGAAGCTTGTTTCTGACAGAGTACCTTGCCAGTCATTTTCTACTAAGAATCAGGTCAACTGCTGGAATAATCACATGTCCCTATCCTTCCCAGTGGGGAAACCATATTTTCAGGGAATAGAGGTTGAACCTAAGGAATGTACTCTGTGGAACTGGCTCTCCCTCTGATGCCAGTTTGGTGGATAATTTGTAATAGAAATATTTGATCTAACAACAAAAAGAAAAAGAATGGACAGAGAGAAAGAAAAAGTGTGAGTGTATTTGCCAGTCCTCCGTGGGCGGCACGGTGGCACAGTGGTTAGCACTGCTGCCTCACAGCGCCTGAGACTTGGGTTCAATCCCTGCCTCAGGCGATTGACTGTGTGGAGTTTGCACATTCTCCCCGTGTCTGTGTGGGTTTCCTCCGGGTGCTCTGGTTTCCTCCCACAGTCCAAAAACATGCAGGTTATGTGAATTGGCCATGCTAAATTGCCTGTAGTGTTAGGTGCATGAGTCAGGGGTAAACGTAGGGGAATGGGTCTGGGTGGGTTACTCTTCGAAGGGTCGGTGTGGACTTGTCAGGCCAAATGGCCTGTTTCCATGCTGTCGGGAATCTGATCTTTGAATCCCAGAGCCTTTGTTTTCCTAATAAATACCTTTGAAGTCTTCCACATCTTCTCACTCAGCAGTAGTGTTAGGGAAGGGGTAAATGTAGGGGAATAGGTCTGGGTGGGTTGCTCTTCAGAGGGTCAGTGTGGACTTGTTGGGCCAAAGGGCCTGTTTCCACACTGTAAGTAATGTAATCCTATTGGTACCAATTATAAATTTGAATTTGATGAACGCCCTGCTGTCTGTATTCTAATCCACGCCAAGCCCTGATCCCCCATCATCACCTACACTGACTCCTAGCACGGGCAATACCTTGATTTTAAAATTCTCATCCATTCAAATTCCTTCACAGCTTCATCCTCTTCTAACTCTGTAAATAGGGGCAAGGGTAGGCCATTTGGCCCTTTGATACCATCATTCAATTTCAAATTGTGGCTGATCATCCCACTCATTGTTCTGTTTGCATTTTCTCTCCAGACCCTTTCTCCTCGGATAAGGGCAACACTCTGAGCTCTCCATGCTGCTCCATTACAACTGTATGATTATAATTGCTGCAACATTGGTTGCCTTATCTTCCGCTACCAAGGCCCAAAACTCTGGAATTTCCTTTCCAAACTCTATCCGCCTCTTTACACCTGAATTTCCTGGGAAGCAGTTCTAACATGTCCTCATGGGTGCCTTGGTTTCTGTGTGATAATGTTCTTGCAAAGTGCCCCCGATATATTATATAAATATAACTTGTTGCTGAGAGCAGACAATGAGTGTTGAAGCATCACAGTTTAGCTTAAATATTTTGTTCCTTATCTGCCCCTTCTTAGAAGGTAACGATTCTGAAAGAGTTAATGTTGAAATTTCAGGAGCTCCACCCAATTTGATGATGTCCGCATTGGGCTGTCTGACCTAGTGTCCAAAAGAAGACAAGTGTGCCATTTTGGGCTCTTAATATTTGTCACTACGCTCAACTAATTCATATTAATTGCACCTCTTGCTGTTATGAAATAAACCACACATTGTTATGCAAAACAAATGCCTCAAGGTTCCCCATGGGACACTGGTGAGCAAGGTTATATCTCATGGAATACAGTAAGAACTAACCATTTGGATACAGAACTGGCTCGAAGGTAGAAGACAGAGGGTGGTGGTGGAGGGTTGTTTTTCAGACTGGATGCCTGTGACCAGTGGAGTGCCACAAGGATCGGTGCTGGGTCCACTACTTTTCGTCATTTATATAAATGATTTGTATGTGAACATAGGAGGTATAGTTAGTAAGTTTGCAGATGACACCAAAATTGGAGGTGTAGTGGACAGCGAAGAGGGTTACCTCAGATTACAATGGGATCTTGACCAAATGGGCCAATGGGCTGAGAAGTGGCAGATGGAGTTTAATTTAGATAAATGTGAGGTGCTGCATTTTGGGAAATCAAATCTTAGCAGGACTTTTACACTTAATGGTAAGATCCTAGGGTGTATTGCTGAACAAAGAGACCTTGGAGTCATTCAACCTATGAAGTCTACACTGCCCCTGCAAAGCATGTCCCACTCAGACCCACATTTATCATGAGCTAACCCACCTAACCTGCACCTCCTGAGATACCACAGGGCAATTTAGCACCTAACCTCTCCATATTTGAACTGTGGGAGGAAACTAGAACACCTGCACACACAAAAAAACAAATAAAGGCAGTTAACCCAAGGCTGGAATTGAACCCAGGTCCCTAGTGTTGTGAGGCAGCTTTGCTAACTATGGTACCACCCATGGTTAGCACATCCCATGAACACATCCAGACACAACTTGTGGTCTTCTCACTACAAATCTGATCAACCAGCTCAACACTGCCGAGAAATCCTAGCAACAGCCTTGAAACACTTCATTTAAACAGACTAAGATTTTATTACACAGAAAATCAGGCTGATGCCTATGAAAGTCAGAAAAATCCCCAGATTCTCAGAACAAGCTATGAATCAAGAATCATTGTCCTGCATTACAGCATGTTCTTCATGGATATGGCCATCATTTGATGAAGAGTATTTTCAACTATTGATTAAAGTACCTCTTTGGCAGAGAGAGCTAGCAGCAATAATAAGGATTAAATGCTCTTCAAATATTCCAGTGTCACTTCTGTGCCAAAAATACACAGGCCTTCACTAATCTTGTAAAGAATCCTGACCTTTAACAAGTCAAGCTAGTGGTGCTGATCAGTGCAGCTCATTACTTTCATGAGCTGATCATGTCTTTCACATCTGATGGGAAGCCTCTGAACAGCAACACAGCAATATCATTATTTGAACAACTCTTTGTAAAAGAATGGGACAGAGTAGGTGAAACAGAAACAATAAAGGAGATGAGTTAATCTGTTAAACTAGATTTGTGCAAGTCAATACCAGGTTGATTCTGAGTGAGAAGATGTGGAAGACTTCAAAGGTATTCATTAGGAAAACAAAGGCTCTGGGATTCAAAGATCAGATTCCCGACAGCATGGAAACAGGCCATTTGGCCTGACAAGTCCACACCGACCCTCCGAAGAGTAACCCACCCAGACCCATTCCCCTACGTTTACCCCTGACTCATGCACCTAACACTACAGGGAATTTAGCATGGCCAATTCATCTGACCTGCACATCTTTGGATTGTGGGAGGAAACTGGAACACCTGGAGGAAACACGCGCAGACACTGGGAGAATATGCAAACAGACAGTCACCCAAGGCTGGAATCGATCCAGATCCCCAGCGCTGTGAGGCAACAGTGCTAACCACTGAGCCACCGTGCCACCGCACAGCAAGGAAAGCAATACGTTGGACCCAAAATTAGGTTAGCAGCAAGAAGAGAAAGAAGTATAACTGCTGTGTGTTTTGTACCTGGAAAACTGTTTCTGCTGGGGTTCTGCAGGGCTCAGTACTTACTTCTCACTGCTTACATATAGACTTAAATGAAGGTGGTATGATTGAGAAGTTTCCCAAGGTAGATGAAGGCATGGCCCTCAGTGATGGGATGAAGGAAACTGGGGATGTGCCCATGAGCAAGGAATTGGAGGAGCACAGAAACCTTGCAGGGGTGTAAGGTTGAAGGAGGTTACTGGCGCAGTTTGGATGGAGGGGAGATGTTGAAGCAATGGTGGGCAGGTGGCAATGATCGGGGGAGGGGTGGAGAATTGTGGGGAAGGGGTTTGGTTTGCGAATGATTTTAAGATTGAGGCCTTGCCAGAGTTGTATAAGTTAACAAACAAACACAGAATAATGGAGAAATAGGGCTCAGTGTAATTTGGGGTACAGGATTTGGTTGAATTCCAGGCCTGTGGATCCCTTCTGAACCTACCCACAAGAAATGCTTGCTCTTGGTTTATCTCCAGCTGGGAACTGTAATTGCCCTCAGATCCTGGGCGATGATGAGGCAGTGTACCACGAAGCCTCCTGCTCTTCTCAAGAGGTCCTCACTGAAATGAGCATGGACGCTGAGGTGGGGGAAGGACTAGCATGGTCACTGACAACTGAAATATGGCATCACAACACCTTTAGCACAGTAGGAGGTCAGTCAGCCCATCCACTCCTTGCTAGATCTTCTTGTTGCTATCCAATTAGGTCCACTGCCCAGTCCTTTCTACTTCAGCTTTGCAACTGTTCCATCTTTTTGAGAACTTATCCAATTCATTTTTGCAAGTTACAGTGTGAATCCACGTTCCTCTAAGGCAGATGTCCCAGATTGCAACAAATCACTGCCTAACATAAAAATAAAGCATTTCCTTCATCACTTCCAGCACTCTCCGAATTCCTACCTTGTAGACAGTGCTTGATGAACGAGCCTTTGGGACAGCCTCATTCGAGAGTGTTAAACCTGGCATTACTTGGCCATCTCCCCATCTCCCTGCAGTACCTTACTCAAGCTGAAAGAGGAAAAGCTTCCTTCTGAATGTTTATCAGTCCTAAAAAAAAGAGAGAAAGTGCTGCAATATTTGGTGTCAATTTATTCCACCCTCCTTAATCCTTTATATCGTAGCCTGCAGTAGGAGCCACTTACTTGAGGGAGAGTTAACTAAACATGTAGAATTGGCGTGAAAAGCCAACTTAATCCACAGAGGATTAATCTGGAGTGGGCTCTATCAGCCTGTGCACATTTTCACAATTATTCTTAAACAGAATCCAATGTGATTTCTATTTTTATTACCTCATGGGACATAACACTGCAGGTAATGCAGGAATCTGTTGCCCATTCCAAATTGTCCTTGAGAAAATTGCAAAGAGACACCTCCCCTACCATTATGGTTGATGAGCTGTAGGTCAATACTGGTAAGGAGGGACTCCCAGCATTTTCACCCAATGCCAGTGCAGGAATGGCAAGACAGTTCCAAGTCAATATTGCGTGGCTTGGAGGGCAATTTGCAGACGGTGGTGCTCCTATGTATCTGTTGCCTTGATGTTCTCGATCAGATATGGGTCGCAGTTTGTGCTGTTGAAGGAACTTTGGGATGTCGTTGCATCTTGCAGATGGTCGGCAATGTGGTCAGGCAGGAGCTGGGGCAGAAATCACAGGCCTCAGTGCTGCTCCTGATCTGAGCCTCCAGTAACACCTGAAACTGAGCACAGCAGCCTCTCCCTCCTCCTGAGAGCAATGAGCCTTCTGAAACCACAGGCCCCAGTTATTGAGTTATTGGGGAGGTGATGGCCTTGTGGTATTATCGCTGGATTGTTAATTCAAAGACCCTCATAATGTTCTTGGGATCTGAGTTTGAATCCCGCCATGGCAGATGGTGGAATTTGAATTCAATAAAAATATCTGGAATTAAGAATCTAACATTGACCATGAATCAATAGATGGGGGAAAACCCATCTGTGTTTATTAATGTCCTTTAGGGACAGAAACTGCTATCCTTACTTGGTCTGGCCTACATGTGACTCTCAGGTCCACAAAAAGGTGGTTGAGGTTTAATTGCCTTCTGAGCAATTAGGGATGGACAATAAATGTGGCCTAGTCAGCGACACCCTTGTCCCATGAATGAATAAAGAAAAAAAGTCCTGATCCAGCCCATGTCCTGCCCTACTGCCAGTGTGGATTGTACTATGAAGGGAGTGAATGGTAAATGTGGTGGATGGACTGTCATGCTAGCGTTATCCTGGACAGGTCTACCTTCTTGAGTGTTTTTGTTGTCTCATCTTCATTCTTGTTGAAAATGGTTTCAAAAGCCTGTTGGCTCATTTGTAAATGTTTCCAGGGTGACAGCTGAGACCTTCCTCATGAAACAAAGGATCTCTCCCAAGCAATCTGGTTGGACTTTGAAAATCCCAGCTTGTTGTCTGAAGAAGTTTGGGATTGAGATTGTGGTGCTCGAAAAGCATAGCAGGTCAGGCAGCATCCGAGGAGCAGGAAAATCAATGTTTCGGGCATAAGCCCTTCATCAGGAATGAAGAGATTTACCCAGGTTCTGTCCAACAGCCTCCCCGACACCCCTAGCCCCCCAAAATAGAAGTGACCATTCATTTGAACACAGATTTATGAAGAAGGGCTCAAAGCATTCACCCTGTTTCTCTTTGCACAGACACTGCCGGCCTGCTGAGTTTTTCTGGTTAATTCTGTTTTAATTGCAAATTTTGTTGCTATTCAATGGGGTAAGAAGTGATATAATTAGATGCTGGCTAGATGGTGCTGAAAATGTGTTGCTGGTTAAAGCACAGCAGGTTAGGCAGCATCCAAGGAACAGGAAATTCGACGTTTCGGGCCAGAGCTCTTCATGGTATCTGTTTGATTCATGTAGAGGTTAGGGGAAGTATTGACTGCACAGTAGACGATGCCCATTACGTACCAAGACTAAAGCAAGGAAAGGGGTGAGCTGAGCTGCCCCAGACTGCATTATTACTAGGGTGCAGCTTTCATTTGCAGCTCTTATCTGACACTTTCAACTTGATCCTTGCTGCTTTTGTCTCGATAGAGTCAGTCATCCACCTGAAGTGGTGAGAATGTGGATTTCTGCACCACAGAGTGTGGTTGAGACAAATAATATAACCATTCAGAAACAAGAGAGTTATGTTGGGAGCAGAGCAGAGAAGGTTTGCTCAACTGAGATGAAGGTGTTGCTGTATGAGGAAAGGTTGGACGGGTTGTAAGACCATAAGAGATAGGAACAGGAGTAGGCTGTTCATCTCCTCATGTCTGCTCTACTATTCAATAGGATCAAGGGTCATCCAACATTCCTCACATCCACTGACCTGCCCTTTCCCTCTAACCCTTGATTTCCCAACCACCTGTTGAACCTCTTTGCTAGCATTTTGAGACAAACACCAAATCTATGCTTCCGCTTTCTCTAGTTCTTCTCTACTTAAATAATATTCACCTTCTCTATTCATATTTCCACATACCATATCCCATCTGCAAGTTCTTGCCCACTTGAATATATCCCCCTGTAGAATACTTGTGTCAACTTCATCAATTGCCTTTCTAACTATTTCTGTGTCACCCATAAACTCGCCAATAGTACATGCACATCCCTCATTCAAGTGATTGATACACATTGCAAATAATTGTGGCCTCAGCACAGATCCCTGTGGCACTCTTCTTGTTACAACTTACCACCTGGAAAACTCTCTATGTATTCCAACTCTCTGTTTTCTATTAGTTAACCAATCCTCTATCCATGTTGATACATTACTGTGGAGTCTTATCTTATTACTTGCCTTATATGCAAGACCTACTTGAATGCCTTCTGGAAATCCAAACGTTTTATATTTACTGGTTTCCCTGTATCTGTTCTGCTAATTACCTCCTCAAGTAACTTTTTTTAGATTAGACTTACAGTGTGGAAACAGGCCCTTTGGCCCAACAAGTCCACACCGACCCGCCGAAGCGCAACCCACCCATACCCCTACATTTACCCCTTACCTAACACTACGGGCAATTTAGCATGGCCAATTCACCTGACCCGCACATCTTTGTGACTGTGGGAGGAAACCGGAGCACCCGGAGGAAACCCACGCAGACACGGGGAGAACGTGCAAACTCCACACAGTCAGTCGCCTGAGTCGGGAATTGAACCCGGGTCTACAGGCGCTATGAGGCAGCAGTGCTAACCACTGTGCCACCGTGCCGCCCACAATGCCACCGTGCCACCCACAAATTGTAATAAATTTGTCAGGCATGATTTCCTCTTTGATCATATTCTGTATTTCAAACACACTGTCATTATGTCCTTTATAATGGATTCTAACCTTTTCCTAGTAATTGATGTTAAGCTAACTGGTCAATAGTTATTTGTGTTTTTAACTCCATCCCTTTTTGAATTAGAGTGTTGCGATTTTCCAATCCTGTCTAGCATTCCAGAATTTGAAGATTTTTGAAAGACTACAACCAGTGCATCCATTATCTCTGGAACCACCCTTTTAATATCCTCAGATACAACCCATCAGGACTCATTGGATTTTAGTTCTTTAGTTTCCCTCATACTTTTTCTCTCGTGGTAGTTATTGTGTTTATTTCTGCCCCCTCTTTTGCCTCTTGATTATTTAGTATTTTTGGAATGTTATCAGTGTCTTCTACCATGAAGTCTTAAGCAAATTATTTATTCAAGTCCCTTGCCATTTGCTTATGCCCCATTGTTATTTCTTTAATCTCATCCTCTAAAGGCCCAATGTTCACTTTGACATCTCTCTTCTGTTTTAAAGATTGTCTTTCTGGTCATTTTTATATACTTACTAGTTTGCCTTTGTAGTTTATTTTCTCTCACTTTTTGTTGATGTTTAAAACTTTCCCAATCCTTTGACTTATTGCTTGTGTTAAAAGTACACTGGCAGCATCATGAATACACTCAGAATTGATCTCGATGGTTTAAAAAGTTTAAAGTTAGGAACAATCAAGCCAGCTTTTACCCTGGAATCGGACGTATCCAGTGTTTGTAGCAGTTGGATTCACAAGGAGAGTAGGTGATGCTTAGGATAGCCCTCACTATTAACCCTTTCAGACCCCTACTCCCCTTTATAACAGCTATGAAACAGTGACTCCAAACCAATTCCCTTCACTAAGTTCAGTTGATATTACACTGAGATTTTCACTTACATACTTTATCCCAAAGCTTATGTGAATCACCTGATTGCAAAAGCTCCTCTCGCTCTGTTCAAGAGTAATAAACAAAAGATTCAACTGTAGTTGGCATTCTGACAAACAGCACCTAGTGATTATTAGAACATTACCTGCCAAACTTAAGACAAAGAAAGAAAGAACATTTGCAAAGATCGTTTTATTTTAATAAATAGGTGACAGAAAGTTTTCGACAGCCCAATAGCAAATAATGGGTAAAAATTAAGCAAATTAAATGTAGCTTCTTGAAACTGAAAACCTGTGAGGTTTTAAGAGTTCCACTGCTTTCACAATTTTCTTTGGTTTCCAGATGGATGGAAGGTGCAGCCAATTTTTATCCGATCCCGAAATGAACAGAAAATTGCATTGGCTTCATTTAAACACATTTTAATGAAGTTGAAGTTTGATATCAGTCAGGTTACTTTAAGACTGTCTGAGAGGCTGGCCAAATGATTGTGCTTCATGAGAGGCAGAGATGAGGTGAATAGCAGTGGTCTTTTCCCTAGGGTGAGGGAGTTCAAAAGTAATGGGGCATATTTTTAAGGTGAGAGGAGAAAGTTTTAAAAAGGACATGAGGGGCGGCTTTTTTGCACAGCAGTTTGTGTGCGGAATGAACTGCCAGAGAAAGTGGTGGATGCAGGTACAGTTACAACATTTAAAAGACATTTGGATAAGTATGTGAATAAGGTTGAAAAGTGTAGCTCTGGAAAAGCACAGCCAGTCAGGCAGCATCCGAGGAGCAGTTGAATCAGGAATGAACAGCTTATGCCTGCAATGTTGATTCTCCTGCTCCTCAGATGCTGCCAGATCTGCTCTGCTTTTCTAGTGCCACACTTTTTGACTCTGATTTTCAACATCTGCAGTCCTCACTTGCTCCTAAGTACATGAATAAGAAAGTTTGGAGGGTTTTGGACCAAATGCAAGCAAGTGGGACTGGGTTGGTTTGGGAACATGGTTGTTGTGGATTAATTGGACTGAAGGGTCTGTTTCCATGCTGGATCACTATGAATGTGGCTTGCATCTGCTCATTTGGATCTGAGACAGACTTTTCCTGCACATGTTCCACCCTGAGCAATAATTATACCCAGGTTGCTGTGGGAGGAAACCAGAGCACCCGGAGGAAACCCACGCAGACACGGGAAGAATGTGCAAACTCCACACAGACCGTCACTCGAGGCTGGAATAAAACCTGGGACCCTGGTGCTGTGAGGCAGCAGTGCTAACCACTGAGTCACTGTGGAATACTTACTGCAGGAAAGCTGTTAAGGCTGGGCCATTAAGTATATTCAAGATTGAGAGAGGTGCTTAATCAATAAGGGAATTAAGGATTATGGAGAAAAGGCAGGTTAATGGATTTGAGGATTATCAGGTCAGCCATGATCTCATTGAATGGCAGAGTAGATGAGGTGGGCGAACTGACCTATTTCTCTTCCTATGTCCTGTGCTCTGAATGTATAAGAAGGCAGCTGACCACGGCTTCCTCCAGGGCAATTGGGAATGATCAGTAAATGTTAGCTTAGGCAGTGACACCCACATTCCATCAAAGAATTAAAAACAAATTGTTGTGTTATTCAAAAGAGAAATGGAAAATAACTCCATTGTTTGACAGCAAAGTAGTTAATGCAGAGCAAAGAATTGAGGATGCTGGTGTTCTGAACAAAAGCTGAAATTGCTGATGAAACTCAGCAGGTCTGCGGGAAGAAAGCAAAGTTCAGGTTTCAAGTCCAGTGACTCCTAATCTGAACTCAAATTCTAGAACATAAAATATAGAACATTACAGCACAGTATAGGCCCTTCGACCCTTAATGTTGTGCCGGCCTGTGGAACCAATTTGAAGCCCATCTAACTTATACTATTCCATTTTCATCCATATGTTTATCCAATTTAAATGCCCTTAAAGTTGGCGAATCTACCAATGTTGCAGGGAGTGTGGTTCCACACCCCTATTACTCTCTGAGTAAGTTAGCTACCCCTGACATCTATATCTATCACCCCTCAATTTAAAGCTATGTCTCCTGATGCTAGCCATCACCAACCGAGAAAAAAGGCTCTCACTGTCTACCCTATCTAACCCTCTGAATAGCTTATATGTCTCAATTCTGATGAAGAATCAATGAATTTGAAATGTTAACTCTGCTTTCTTTTCATGGATGCTGCCAGATCTATTGAATTTTGCTAGCAATTTCTGCTTTTGAAGCCATTAAGATGCTGCATGATGATTCTAAACTCTCTCACGTCCTTGTAATCACACTGCATAGCCTAAACAAACTAGCGTGTGGCCAACACACTGTGCAGAAGATCTCCAGGATGCCTGAATTAATCACAGCCACTGCAATGTCACTGCTGCAAAGACTAGACGAATGACACAAATAGATTGATCAATAATTTCAGTCATTTCCCAACTTTGCCTGGTTTTATGCCATCAGAAAGAGCTGTTAGCTTGGTGCTGAATGTTGATCTGAATCTGATGCAGACTGTTGTATTATGACATAGAATCCAAATCTGACAGGCCTGTATCTTTCAAACAGTTACATGACATCATGACAGTTCCCACGGTATGTGGTACCTTTAAAGGTACCTTCTTCACTTTCAGTCACTGTCTCTGAAGTGAAGTCAATGTAGTGGCTTCAGTCAGTTAGGGTTGAGTATTTAATATGAGGTATCATCAGGAAGCATACAGCCCAAACTATGTATTATCATCGTATAAATAGTTGGGATGTAAGTAAACTTTATGATATCTGATTCAACAAGAACCTACCTATCAGTGACATATGTTAAATGGGCCAACAGATAGACAACTGTATAGTGTCAGGATGGCAATATGTAGGCACTTACAGCTAGGCATGACTATTCGTGACAATAAGCAACTGAAAAGGTGACGGCAGGGTGGAAATTATGAAAATTGTTTTTCCTATAAGTTTTAATCTCTCTAAATTCAGAGCTGAAATTACAACTCCAACTAAGACTGGAAATCTATAAACCTAGGCTGAAGCACACTGAGTAGACTCATAGAGTTGTACACCAAGAAAACAGATCTTTCTTTCCAATTCGTCCACACTGATCCGATACTCAAAACTAATCTAGTCTGATTTGCCAGCATTTGCTCCATATTCCTCCAAGCCCTTCCTATCATATACCCATCCAGATGCCTTTTAAATGCTGTAATTGTACCAGCCTCCACCACTTCCTCTGGCACTCATTCCATACACGTAACACCCTCTGCGTGAAAAAGTTACCCCTTAGGTCCCTTTAAATCTTTCCCCTCTCACCCTAAACCTATGTGTCTCACTGGTAACTCACAAGAGGCCCAGCACAGATCCAAATTTTTTAAAAAGGCAGATTTAAAGGTTTTGAGTGGTTCTTTCCCAGCCTTAAAAAAAATCCTCCTAGAGTGAAAAACAGGAAATAAAGTCACTGAGAAAAGCGATTTACTATATAGTATTAAAAAGACTTACCTGTTCAGAGTTGCTGATTTGTACCACCACCTCTGAGGAAAAGAGTGTTGATAAGAGATAAAAATGCATGTGACATGTTCTCTGTTTGTTTTCAGGTGTGACTGTCACATAAATGCAGCAGCCTGGAATTTTCAAAGTAGCAACAACAGATTATAATAGAAAAAATGGTGAAACAAATAAAAAACATAATGAAACTGCAACGCATATCTTTGCTAACAACTTTTAGAAAAACACAAAGGAAAGATGGAAAACAAACATTTCAGCACGAATTGACAGCAGAATTTCAGTGTTTAAAGAATGGATCAATCATTATGGATTCTCATATAAATGACAAAGAATATCAGGCAATCAGTTCATTTCCTGCTTTGGCCACTGAAGGATTCAGAAGAATATAGCCCCCCAGCGATTCTGATGTTAACCACAAAGATTCTAACAAACTTTTTTCAGATTTTAGAGGATCAACTTAAGGTCTGAGTCAATTTTACCTTTTAACGTGCCTTTTTCTTACAATTGGGTCTGTGTTGGGCCTCCTGTGAACTGCCATAGAACTTTCAGAGCAAGTGGTGGATGCAGTTACAGTTACCACATTTAAAAGAGATTTGGATAAGTACATGAATAAGAAATTTTTTGGAGGGATATGGGCCAACCACAAGAAGGTGGGACTAGTTTAGTTTGGGATAATGGTCAGCATGGACTGGTTGGAACAAAGTGTCTGTTTTTGTGTTCTATGACTCTATGTCCAGTGTGCATCCATCCCCACGGGTATCAGCAGCCTAGACTAATATCTGCAGGAATTAACCCAAGACACCCCAGATAGTACCTGACTTTATAAGATGGTGAGGAATTTGCCAATTAATCTAGGATCGATTCTATGTCTAGTTCCATAGTTGAATTGCCTACAACAGGTTAACCTGGTACTGAGGACAGCACAGATTATTCCACATGATGCATTCTCCATCTATCCTTTAGCTTCCGTAATGCGACAATCCACTTTTATTTTAATCACTTTTCATTAAATTTGTAATTGAGTAATTTAGTTCCTTCTTTTGAGAATGTGGTGTTTCTCTGCTGTTAAGGCACACAGCTCGGTTGTGTGATAATCAATCAAAGCTCAAATTTCAACATTAAGTTATAAGTATGCAAGCATTACACACACAGGTTTCTCACATAATCCATCAAACTAGATCCTTTAAATTAGAAAATCTTTAATGGCCTGAAGCTAAGTGGTGAGGAATAAGGCACTAATTACTTCAGATCCTTGCCCGAATCTCTATCATCGCTGATCCTAATTCTTTATCACACGAATATCGCTAAGTAGTCTGGCAGACTGAAGGTGGATAGAAACCGATTAATGGAAATCTGCTCAGCCAGTTATAATCCTGACACCTCATAAACTTCAGGTGCCAAAAATTTCTTAAGAGTTCCTGACAAGTTTCTAAGCATTTTTTCACTTCTCCTGAATGTGTTAGCTCACAATGATTTTGTCTAGGTCTCAGATGATCCAGGTATATAGTTTAACGGTTAAGAATTCTGCAACAAGGGGAAGGTATCTGACAGATATAAGAAGGAAGCTAAAGAGACAGTGTATGTTAGCCCATGGAGGGTACAAATCAAAATCCTCCCCCTTGGTGAGTCTGATAGAGGGGGGATCGAGTCATTTGGTGAGAAGATGGTAGGCCATGAGCTTGCCTCCTTACTGCCACTGACATAACTTCACAGAGGCTGACATTCTGTCACCAAGTCATCCTTTAGTTACATGTAGAGTCCTTGACACTGATCCAGCTCCCACAGAGCCAGCTCTCAGAGTGAATAGAATCTCTGACGCTCCTGTTTATATCTGTCAGCCAGGGCACCCTAACTGGACCAGATTAACAGCCTCAATCAGAGAACACATATTCTATGAAGTCCACCTGGCTGACCTCATAACACTCACTGCAGCCTTCACTCTGATTAATTCCATGGCACAAAAGTCAATGGACGACATCAAATGAGTCCCTTAAGTGAGCAACTATTGGCTGCCTCCGGGTTTCATCTCACTGATAGGTCTATGGCCTAGGACCTCATATCTAGTCATGGTCTTCTGCCTTGATGCACTTATACACTTAATGGTAAGGTCCTCGAGAGTGTTGCTGAACAAAGAGACCTTAGAGTGCAGGTACATAGCTCCTTGAAAGTGGAGTTGCAGGTAGATAGGAAAGTGAAGAAGGTGCTTGGTATGCTTTCCTTTATTGGTCAGAGTATTGAGTACAGGAGTTGGGAGGTCATGTTGTGGCTGTACAGGACATTGATTAGGCAACTGTTGGAATATTGCATGCAATTGTGGTCTCCTTCCTATCGGAAAGATGTTGTGAAACTTGAAAGGGTTCAGAAAAGATTTACAAGGATGTTGCCAGGGTTGGAGGATCTGAGCTACAGGGAGAGGCTGAACAGGCTGGGACTGTTTTCCCTGGAGCGTCAGAGGCTGAGGGGTGACCTTGTAGAGATTTACAAAATTATGAGGGGCATAGATAGGATAAATAAGCAAAGCCTTTTCCCTGGGGTCGGGGAGTCCAGAACTAGGGGCCATAGGTTTAGGGTGAGAGAGTAAAGATATAAAAGAGACCTTAGGGGCAACTTTTTCACGCAGAGGGTGGTATGTGTATGGAATGAGCTACCAGAGGATGTGGTGGAGGCTGGTACAATTGCAACATTTCAGAGGCATTTGGATGGGTATATGAATAGGAAGAGTTTGGAGGGATATGGGCCAGGTGCTGGCAGGTGGGACTAGATTGGGTTGGGATATCTGGTTGGCGTGGACGGGTTCGACCAAAGGGTCTGTTTCCATACTGTACATCTCTATGACTCTATGAGTACCAACTATAACCACTGCCTGCCCACTGGCACTGCCTGATGATGGAGCAGTTGACCTTTGATTGGCCGGCAGCTTGCTGTAGGATGGACTTCTGCTGCTTAGAGTCTGAATGGCACTGAATGTGTCGGCAAAAACCCCTGTTATGTCCATTAAATCACTCAGAGGTTGGTGACTGTGGGCAATGCATAGGTCAGTCAGCTCAAGACACGATATTTACAGAGAATTCACAGAATCACAAATGTGTTACATTGCAGAAGATGTCCATTCAGCCCATCATGCCTACACTAGTTGTATTACCCAAAGCCAATCTCCTGCCTTTTCCCAACAGCCCTGCACACCATTTCTAACCAAATATCCATTCGGTAACCATTTGAATGCCTCAGATGAACCTTTCTCCACCACATTTCCAGTCAGTGCATTCCAAACCTTAACTATGAGCTGATCTTAAAGTAGGATAAAAGGCCAGCACAACTTCAAGGGTGGAAGGGCCTGTTCTGTGCTGTACTGTTCCATGTTCTACTTGCTGTGTGAAAAAGGATTTTCTCACACCACCCTTACTTCAGTTTCACATCATTTTAAATCTGTACCCTTACATTCTTGTTCCTTGTACAAGCAGGAATTGCTTGTCTCTATCTGTTCCATCCAGTCCCACTCATGATTTTGAAAACTCAATGAAATCTTCTGTCAGCCTTTAGAGAACAGTCCCAATGTCTTCAATGCAATAAAACGAAGAACTGCAGATGCTGGAAATCTGAAAGAAAACAGCAAAATTGCTGAAGAAACGTAGCAGCTCTGTCAATATCTGTAAAAGCAGAGTTAACATTTTCGGTTCAGTGACGCTCATTCTGAACAGTTCTGAAGGAGGGTCACTGGACTCAAAACATTAACTCTGCTTTCTCTCTACACACACACTTCCACAGCTGCTGAGCTTCTCCTGCAATTTCTGATTTCTGTTTTTGTCCCAACTTCTTCAATCTTTCCTCATCAATGAAGTTTCTCATTCCCGGAAACATTCTTGTAACTCACTTCAATAGAATAGAATTCCTGCACAGTGGAAGCCGGCCATTCAGCCCATCCTGACCTTCTGAACAGCATCCCTCTCAGGAACACCTTCCTGCTCTATCCCTGTATTTCCCAAGGCTAACCTACCTCGCCTGCATGCTATGGGTAATTTAGCATGGCCAATCTACCTAACCTGCATACTTTTGGTAAGTGGAAAGAAACTGAAGCACCCACAGGAAACCCACACAGACACAGGGAGAATGTGCAAACTCCACACAGACAGTCGCCTAAGTCTGGAATTGAACCCACATCCCTGGCGCCGTGAGACAGGAGCATTAACCACTGAGCCATCGTGCTGCCTCAATGCTTTTAAATTTTAAAACCTGCAGCTTTGACCAAGTTACTTCACCTATCTCAAGATCTTCCCATTTTTGACTCAGAGTCAAATTTAGTCCAATAACCTTCCTGTCCAGAAACTTAAAGGAAATAAGTATATGCATGTGATCATTGTATATGGTACACTGCATGGGTCAATAGATTTTCTTTCCCTGTCATTATGTCCCATCTGCCTCATTTACAGTATAAACTCACACAGCTCATAGAATCCTTACAGTGTGGAAACAGCCCATTCAGTCCAAAGAGTCTCCCACACAGACCAATTCCCCTACCTTGTAACCCTACATTTCCCATGGGTAATGCACCTAGCCTGCACATCCTTGGACACTGTCTGGGAATTTAGCATGGCCAATCCACCTAACCCACACATTTTTGGACTGTAGGAGGGAACCAGAGCACTGGGAGGAAACCCACACAGACACAGGGAGGATGTGCAAACTCCACAAAGACAGTTGCTCAAGGCTGGAATCAAAACCAGGTCCCTGGCACTGAGGGGCAGCAGTGCCAACCACTGAACCACTGTGCAACACAGTGCGAAGAAGTGTAGTGATTAGCTCCCCTCTTTCTAACCCCCTTTCATAAGACCATAAGACATAGGAGCAGAAATTAGGCCATTAGGCCCATCAAGTCTGCTCCACTATTCAATCACAGCTGATAGTTTTTCAACCCCATTTTCCCACTTTCTCCCTGGAGCCTTTG
This sequence comes from Hemiscyllium ocellatum, assembly GCF_020745735.1. NCBI lineage: Eukaryota > Metazoa > Chordata > Chondrichthyes > Orectolobiformes > Hemiscylliidae > Hemiscyllium > Hemiscyllium ocellatum. The sequence continues at coordinate 6,757,781 of NC_083426.1, read as the reverse complement.
ATCCCCATGGCAATCAAGAACTTATCTATCTTTGTCTTAAAGATGCTCAACGACCTGGTCTCCACAGCCTTCTGTGGCAGTGAATTCCACAGATTCCCCACTGTGTGGCTCAGTCAATCAGAGTTTGTAGTTAACACACTTCAGGTGAAGGGAACCCCATCACAATTCAACTGAACCATAGGGGCTGCTGTCTCAGTACAGAGAGAGACAGTTGGTAGGGGTTTACCCTCAGGATCACCACACCTCAGGAGAGGGGAGAGATTGTGAAGGAGAGTCTTCATGGTAACCTCAGCTGGTGTGGGAGTTAAACCATGCTGTCAGCATCACTCTGCATTGCAAACAAGCAGTCCAGCTAACTGAGCTAACCAACCCTCTGCTGCACTGCCGGAGGCTCTGTAATGAGACAGCAGCTTGGTAAGTCAGGGCAGCTCGACCTTTACCCTGGTGTGATTGGCCATGGGCTCCAGTACGAATGAGATAAACCAATGAACCACAGATACTGAATATGTCACTCAGATCTTTGGTTATTCATCCCAGTAAGTTAGTAAACAATTAATGTTTGGTCTATAATCAAGGAGGAAAGACATTCTGCAACTCCCAGAACCTTTGGGGCTGGCTATTTGTTAGAAGCTGATATGCAGAAGCCTGGCTTTGCTTTTTGAAGCTACCCACTGAGATCAAATAATAATCTTGGCCATTAAACAGTGCGACTAAGGTTCTCATGTCAGGCATCAAATTGTATAACACCAGGAGATCAAAATCCCATCAGAATGATAGAGTGAGAGAGAGAAAACATAACAGAGTGAGAGGTGAGAAAGAGAAAGAGCAACTATGAGAGACAGGAGAGAGCAGGCGTGCCAATGACAGAGAGAGAGAGAGACAGAGAGAGAAAGAGAGAGAGAGAGAAAGAGAGCGAGAGAAAGACACATACACAAATAGAAACTGGCAGAGAATGTGATAGAGAGAGAGAGGGGAGGGACAAAAAGAGAAGGAAGAACAATGGAGCAAATGAGAGAAGCAAAGACTTACAAAGACTGAGAACACAGGCAGCACAACAGACTGAGGTGACAGAGAGAGCAAATAGAATAAAAAGAATAGAAATTTATTGCCATGTGTACTTTTACATGAAAAACACAGTGAAAAGTTTTATAAATCGCCCCACCAAGGCACCTACATTAATGACAGAAGCCATCCGTAATAATAAAAAAAAGTAAAATTAAAGATGATGTTTATCACAGTTCAGTTAATGGCTTCTGGTCTCAAGGTTATTCCATCAATGGAATACCAGTGAGAGAGGGACCAAGCGCAAACACTGATTGAGAACAAAAAGAAATGACTATGACAGAGAGAGAAATTGAAAGAGACAGAGGGTGGCAGACGGAGGGAGCAATGGAAAGAGTAAGACAAAGAAGGCAAGAGCAAGCGAGAGAGAGAGAGAGAGACAGAGACAGAGAGAGAGAGAGAGACAGAGAGAGACAGAGAGAGAGAGAGACAGAGATACAGGGAAGGATGATAGAAACAGAGACTGAGAGAAACTGGAGCAAAACAGACAAAGGGAGCAATGGAAAGGCAAAGAGGGAGAGAGAGAGAGAGACAGAAGGAGATAATGGAGATGGAGACTCAAAGAGACAAAGAGAGAAAGGCAGGCAGAGGGACTGACGGAGATGGAGACTGAGACAGAGCAAGAGAAAAACAGAAAGAAAGAGACTGATTCCCAATTTCCTATCCTCGATCCTATCTGGAAAAGGCTTTTGCATTGTTTTGGAAAGTTCCTGTCAGGGGATGTGATTATTTGTATAAGAAGCTGATTGGGTGTGAGTAATTGAGCTCTAATTCAATTGCAGGGGTCTTGATGAAATCATAAAATATGAGAGCTCAGCTCCAGACCCCCAGAGGTTAAATTACAGTCTGATTGCTCATTCTGTGTCATTTGTTACAATATGTGCCATGACCTCAACAGAAGGAAGACAGCTGTAATGACAAGTAAGAGTAATGGTACTATCATGCTGATTAAACACAATAAGAGGCTGTTGCAATCTGCTCCTTTAATGAGAAGGGGCAAACATCCCATGGCTTGTTACACAGAGACATCAGGCAAAGAGCAGATTAAAGGCCTTAGGCTACTGTTATCTGTTTGGTCATTCTGTATTCCAAGAAGGGTTTTGTGAAGCTATTGTTACAGAGAACATACATCAAAGAGGCCACTACTCAGTTCAACCTGCTCCAAGGTTTCATTCTCTACACAAGTCTCCTCCTCCCATTCCTCATCTAAGTCTGTCAGTGTATTTCCATCTGCATGAAGCTTCTCTCTCGTCCCCCTGTTCATCTCAGCCAGTCCTTCCCAGTCCAGTGGGTTTGCAGGCAATTGAAGTGTGAGCCTTTTAGAATCATAATTACATTGTCACCCTTCAAGGAGCTGTTGATGAGGTTGGTCACGCAAACGAGGTTTTTATTTCCTTGAATACAGCAAGGGGATGGGTGATTGTCGAAGTGTTAAGATCACAAGCAAACTAGTCATGGGGAATTCTCAAAACACAGGAACAACAAAACGTAGGAACCACAGTAGGCCATTCAGCCCTTTGAGCCTGTTCCACCGTTCAATAAGATCATGGCTGATCTGTGGCCTCACTCCATAGACCTGACTTTTGCCCAAATTCCTTAACACCTTTGCTAATAACAATTTAACTATCTCAGATTTAACATTAACAACGGATCCAGCATCCACTGCTGTTTGTGGAAGAGAGTGCCTCTACATCCTTTTTGTGTTGGAGTGATTCCTAACATCTCTGCTGAACGGTCTGGTATCATTCTCAGAGTCTGTCCCCCTACTTCCAGAATCTCCAACCAGTGGAAATAGTGTCTGTTTGCCTACTCCTGTTAATATCTTGAAAATTTTGATCAGATCACCCATTAATCTTCTAAATTCTAGAGAAAATAAACCTATTTTGTCAAATCTCTCCTCATAACGTAACCCCTGATGTCCTGACATTATTCTTGCAAACCTACATTCTCCTGCCCCCAAAGCCCATACATTCCTTCCTAAGGTGTGGTGTGGTGCCCAGATGTGCTCAATGTGCTCCAACAGAAATAGAAGTCAGGATTGGCACCTTCAGTGAAATTGGAGCACTGTACATACTTTAAAAGAATACATTGACATTTAGTACAACTCCAGGAATAGCAGGGCTCGATTTATGTGTGTTACCTCAGTGGATCGTAATGCCACAGTCACTCCTAGGTCAGGTAGAATGTGAGAAGCTGCACATTCAGATTGAAGAGAGTACTGTCAGTCAGCACCACAGGAGAGAACCTCATTGTCACCCTGACCCATGAGGACCAATCATTTCAGGATTGTATCAGTAAGAAGACACGTCAAATTATGAGCCACTTTCCCCAAAACAGAATAAGAAGAACCCTCCCTTCAGTCCAAATTCCAGCATTGTCCAAACAACGGCCTTCAAACATCCAACAGATCAGTCACCAGTATAATCCTGTCTATAATCAGCAGATACATTCTTTGCACAATTCCTACAACTGACCCTACCTCAAATCTGTATACAGTGGGGAGGCAATGGCCTAGTGATATTATCCCTGGATTGTTAATCCAGAGACCCAGGTAATGATCCGGAGATGTGGGTTAGAATCCTGTCGCAGCATCCTGCCGAGCCCATCACACAAATCAGCCCTCCATCCACCGACTCCACTTATACTTCCTTCTGCCCCAGGAGAACAACCAACATCAAAGACCCCTCCTACCCTCTTCCATTGGGCAGAAGACATTACAATTTAAAGACATGCCAGATCAGATTCAAGAACAATTTCTTCCCTCTTATTACAGGAGTTTCGAATGGACCTCTCAAATGTTAATGTTGATCTCTCTCGCTCTCTGCACCATCTCTGCAGCTCTGACACTGTATTCTGCACTCTGTTCTGCTACCCTGCGGGACTTTGTATGGTACCATCTGCCTGTAGAGATCGCAAGACAACACTTTTTACTTTATCTCGGTAGATGTGACAATAATAAATCAAACTCAAACTCAATATAACTCAGAGTATTGCATAGATAGTTCTATATTCAAATGGTTTATTGCATAACTTTCAATATACACAAATGCCAGCCATTGCTAACAGCAGCATGTCCATCTGCTTCTCATTCTTTATAGAATTTTCTGTCAGGAGTCAGTCACTTGGATCACTTTCCCCACAGGCTAAAACAAGTGAGCATTGTCAAATAATCGCTGATGAAACTTGCTTAATCAAACATTACTGGAAAGATAGTGGAAGGAAATCAACCTAGAGGCTGTGCAATAAGTTTGTACTGTTCAGTGGAACAGTTGAGTCAAACAACATTGCTCATCTGCATTTGACTTTGCGAGTAAATCTAACATAGTGTGAGTTGGGTTGCAAATGAATGCAAATCAGACGCAAATGTTATGACATGGCAGTGAACAGTCTGTTGATGAAACCAAACACCCAGAAAAGTTCACCTCACCTTGTAATCTGTTAAAGTATGAGTGACAGAGAGCTCCCAAATTCCACTATTTAAAGGAAATAATATCAATTTATTCTTTAACACTAAAAGTGAATATTAAACAATAATTATTCACAACTTTAAGTCCCCCTTTCTCTTATCACCTGCCTTCAATTCAATAACAATATTCTGTTCCAATAAGACACTTATCAAACTTACATCAACTTAATCTCAAACTACACAGCAGCTGTCATCTTTGGTGCCTTTCATCTTCAAACTGAAGATCTCCCTGGGTCATTGTCTTTCTTTTACTGCGAATATGTTTCATGTGAAAAAAGATACCTTTTTTAGAGAGTGTTTCAATGTCTTGAGTCTGTCTTGATGACAGTTACTTTGTCTGATTTTCAAAACGCCTGCCTTTTTTATATCTCCAACATTGGATCATCTCATTGGTTCAATGTTGGCAAAAACAATAAATTCAAACAAAACTGGGTTTTAGTATCCTGGGGCATAATTTGAACTGATTGGTTAAATTTGAATTGTTATCAAAACAGCAACCAACTCAGGTATCTATTTCTCAGCCAAATGTTACATGTATTCAATTTTCCAATTCACGTTGGAATATTACGTGCAATTCTGGTCTCCTTCCTATCAGAAAGATGTTGTGAAACTTGAAAGGGTTTAGAAAAGATTTACAAGGATGTTGTCAGGGTTAGAGGATTTGAGCTATAGGGAGAGGCTGAAGAGGCTGGGGCTGTTTTCCCTGGAGTGTCGGAGGCTGAGGGCTGACCTTATAGAGGTTTACAAAATTATGAGGGGCGTGGATAGGATAAATAGGCAAAGTTTTTTTCCCTGAGGTCAGGGAGTCCAGAATTAGAGGGCATAGGTTTAGGGTGAGAGAGGAAATATATAAAAGAGACCTAAGGGGCAACGTTTTACGCAGAGGGAGGTACGTGTATGGAATGAGCTGCCAGAGGATGTGGTAGAGGCTGTTATAATTGCAACATTTAAGAGGCATTTGGATGGGTATATGAACAGGAAGGGTTTGGTGGGATATGGGCTGGGTGCTGGCAGGTGGGACTAGATTGGGTTGGGATATCTGGTCGGCGTGGATGGGTTGAACCGAAGGGTCTGTTTCCATGCTGTACCTCTCTATGACTATGACTCTATAACTCTGAGACTGCTGTTTTAAGCTCTCAGTACAGAACAGCATTCACTCTCTCTTAAAGGTACAGTGCATGCCTTCAACTTTACAACACAATCACTAGCTTTAAATTGACATTATTTGGCATGGCTGAGTTTATGTATTTCAGTGTGTCATTGATTTGTGTTCACATATTTGTGTTCACAATCCCAGCAGAGTCATTTACCAGATGAGTTCTTGTGCCTGGTCTCCTTTGTTCTATCTTCCATAAGGTTGAAATCACCCGAAACTCTGCTGTCTCCTTCCTCACTCGCAAAAAGGAGTGCTTCCTTCCCTTTGTAGGTGAGCCAGAGACCAGAGGGCATGCTCTCAGAGAGAAGGGTTTACCCAGTTAGGGGAGAGATGTGGTGGAATTTCTCCCCTCAGAGGGTACTCAATCTGTGCAATGTTTTACTGGCGAGGGCTGTGGAGGTAGAGTCATTAAGTGTATTGAAGGCTGAGACAGACAGATTATTAATTACTAAGTCACATCAAGGGTAACAGGGATAAGGCAGGAGAGTGGAATTGAGGATTATCAGATCAGCCACATCTCATTGAATGGCAAAGCAGATTCGATGGGCTGAATGCTCCACCACTGCTGCTATGTCTTATAGTTGTCAGTGCAGCTCTAGGTGCAGCATTGCAGAGGAGAACCGTCCTGCAAGGGGGTTGGAGATGTGCCAATAGGCTGTCACCTGTCAGCTGCCAATCCAAGTGCGTTTGGCTGGTGTCGTGGGTGCATTCTCTGAGCTGTTGGTGTCCCGGTTCGACCTGGAGGTAGTTTGGAGAAAGTGGTGAACTGCATCCATCAGGTACTCGCCTGCTCTGACTTCCCTGTGGAGTTTCTTAGATATCTAGCTTGTTTGCTGAGTTTGGTAAAAACTGAAATATTAATGAGGTGAGTGAAGACGTCAATGAGTTATTTATCAATTGGCAACTTTCAGCTGCCAAGCAGACATCTTGCCGTATTGTCTAAAAACATGAAAGGCAGAGTGAGATGCTCAGGGTGAGATGGGCCTCACTGACTTTTGCAATAAATCTCTCCACAGTCCACATTGTTCAGACCTCTATAAGCTTCCACCCTGAGTGTGGATTGTATCCCATTGCTCAATAACGCAGGAACTTAAGCTCCTGCTGATATGCAAAGATGCACAAAAATTTCAGACCCTTGTTAAAAATTGTTCACCTACAGGATGCGAGCATTGCTGGCTGGATCAACATTTGTTGCCCAACCCACCTCACACTGGAGAGGATGATGTTGACTCTCCTTCTTGAACAATTGCAATCTATGTGGTGTAGCTGGAGCCTACAGTGCTGTCAGCAAGAGATCTCCAGGACAATGAAGAAATGATGATATTGTTCAAGTCAGAACACAGTGTGGCTTGTAGTGGAACTTGCAGGCAATAGTGTTCCTAATATTTAAACGCAAATATCAAACCGGTACACGACTTGGGAGTGTTATTGCAGAGTGAAGCTACCAAGATCCAGGCTGAATTGTCTGCTAAATTTGCAATAATCTAGGGTATAGCTTTGCTCGCTGAGCTGTAGGTTTGATATCCAGACGTTTCATTACCTGGCTAGGTAACACCATCAGCGACGACCTCCAAGTGAAGCGAAGCTGTTGTCTCCTGCTTTCTATTTATATGTTTTTCCTGGATGGGGTTCCTGGGGTTTGTGGTGATATCATTTCCTGTCATCACCACAAACCCCAGGAACCCCATCCAGGACAAACATATAAATAGAAAGCAGGAGACAACAGCTTCGCTTCACTTGGAGGTCGCCACTGATGATGTTACCTAGCCAGGTAATGAAACATCTGGATATCAAACCTACAGCTCAGTGAGCAAAGCTACACCCTCAACCTCAACTTGAGCTACAAAACCTTCACAAACCTTGCAATAATCTAGTTTCACAAAATCTCTATTGAACAATTTATTTTACCCACTCACAGGCTATGGGTGTTGCTGACTGAGACATTTATTGCCCGTCCCTAGTTGCCCCTTGAGAAGGTGTTGGTGAACATCCTTCTTGAACCACTGGGGTGTGTGTTGAAGGTAGACTCACAATGCCCTTAAGGAGGGAATTCCAGCATTTTGACCCAGTGACACTGAAGGAACAGCAATATATTTCCAAATCAGGATGGCTTCGATGGGAACTTTCAGGCAATGGTATTCTCATGCATCTTCTAGATGGTAGTGTTTATGGGTTTGGAAAGTACCATGGTGAATGTCTACAGTGCATCTTCTAGAAGATGCACACTGCTGCTACGGAGCATCAATAAGTGGAGGAAGTGAACACGTGTTTGTGCTGCGCTGATTTTTTAAAATTGTATCAAACATCTTGAGTGTTGTTGGAGCCACACCCATCCAGACAAGTAGTACATATTCTATCACTCTCCTGACTCGTGCCTTTTAGATATTGGACAGGGTTTCGGGTGTAAGGAGATGAATGACCTGCAGGATTCCTAGACTCTGACCTGCTCTTGTAGCCACTGTATTTCCATGACTACTGCAGACAGCTTCTGGTCAATGGTATCCCCAGGATGTTGATAGTGGGGGATTCTGTGATGGTGATGCTATTGAACTTTAAGGGACATTGGTTAGATTCTTTCTTATTGCAGATAGTCATTGCCTGGAACCTGTGTGATGCAAATGTTTCTTTGCTCTGATATTGTCCAGGTCTTGTTGCATTTGAACATGGACTATTTCAGTATCTGAAGAATTGTGAATGTGCTGAATACAGTGCAATCATCAGCAAACATCCTCACTTCTGACATTATGGTGGAGGGAAAGTCATTGATGAAGCAGCTGAAGATAGTTGGGTTTAGGACACTATCCTGAGGAACTCTTGCAGAGATGTCTTGGAGCTGAAATGGCTGATCTCCAACAACCACAACCATCGTCCTCCATGCCAGGTATGGCTCCAAGCACTGGAGACTTTTCCCTCCTGATTTGAAGAGACTTCAGTTTTGCTAGAACTCCTCAATGCCACACTCTGTCAACTGTGGCACAGATATCAAGAACAGGAACCCTCCTCTCCCTTCTGGAATTCAGCTCTATTGTCAATGTTTGAACCAAGGCTGTAATGAGGTCAGGAGCTGAGCGATCCTGACAGAACTCAAAGTGGCATCACTGAGTGGGTTATTGCTGAGCAGTGCTGCTTGATAGCGCTGTTGATGACACCTTCCATCATTTTACTGATGTTCAAGAATAGGCGATTCGATGGTAATTAGTTGGGTTGCAATTGTCCTTCTTTTTGTGTACAGGACACACCTGGTCAACTTTCTACATTGTTGAGTAGATGCCAGTGTTATAGATGCATGTGAGGGAAATAGACTAATATGTTTGAAAGGGGAACAGACTATAATATGAGCTTGAGGTAAATTTACTGTAATATGCATGTGAGATGCTTAAATTAGTCATAGAGTCATAGAGATGTACAGCGTGGAAACAGACCCTTCGGTCCAACCCATCCATGCCGACCAGATATCCCAACCCAATCTAGTCCCACCTGCCAACACCCGGCCCATATCCCTCCAAACCCTTCCTATTCATATACCCATCCAAATGCCTCTTAAATGTTGCAATTATACCAGCCTCCACCACATCCTCTGGCAGCTCATTCCATACACGTACCACCCTCTGCATGAAAAAGTTGCCCCTTAGGTGTCTTTTATATCTTTCCCCTCTCACCCTAAATCTATGCCCTCTAGTTCTGGACTCCCCCACTCCAGGGGAAAGACTTTGCCTATTTATCCTATCCATGCCCCTCATAATTTTGTAAACCTCTATAAGGTCAGCCCTCAGCCTCCGACACTCCAGGAAAAATAGCCCCAGCCTGTTCAGCCCCTCCCTATAGGTCAAATCCTTCAACCCTGGCAACATTCTTGTAAATCTTTTCTGAACCTTTCACGTTTCACAACATCTTTCCAATAGGAAGGAGACCAGAATTGCATGCAATATTCCAACAGTGGCCTAACCAATATCCTATACAGTCGCAACATGACCTCCCAACTCCTGTACTCAATACTCTGACCAATAAAGGAAGGCATACCAAACGCCTTCTTCACTATCCTATCTGCCTGCGACTCCACTTTCAAGGAGTTATGAATCTGCACTCCAAGGTCTCTTTGTTCAGCAACACTCCCTAGGACCTTACCATTAAGTGTATAAGTCCTGCTAAGATTTGCTTTCCCAAAATGTGGTGCCTCATATTTATCTGAATTAAACTCCATCTGCCACTTCTGGACACAATTCGTGTATAATATGAGTGTGAGGAGAATAGTTGTAACATGGAAGTCAGGGGAATAGACTGTAATAAGGGTTAGAATATCTAGACTTTATGCCATGATTCACCCTATGGTCTTCTATGTATTCAACTAAAGGATCTGGCTAAGACAGTGCCCTGAGTGGATAATATTGGGTCTATTCCTGATATCATGTAGTGTAAAGCGAGTTGATTGAAGACTGGCACATGTGATGTAGGGAACCACTGAAGAGGTCGCGATGGATCATCCACTCAGCACTTCTGGGCTGAAGGTTACTGTGACTACTCCTGCCTTATCTTTTCCACTGGTGTGTTGGCCTCCCCATTATTGAGGGTGGGGATATTAGTGGAGCCTCCTCATCCAGTGACTCGTTGCATTGTCCACCAATGAACGAGGCAGGACTGCAGAGCTTTGAGTTGATCCATTGATTATAGAACCACTTAGCTCCATCTTATCGCCAGAAAACAAAATGTTTTAATCATTTGATTAGAGTTTAAGTTTTACAGAGATCTCTTTCTGGGGTGAAGTGGAGGGGAGCTGATGGAGAGTTGATCTTTGATGTGGTTGAATGATGGGTATCATTGAACAGCTGCAGTGGATGTGTGTGGGTACAGTTGGGGACAACAGCAGATCTCCTGGCTGGAGGAGCAAAGACACCTTGATTAGATGGGCTAATGGGCGGAGGTGTGGCAGTCGGAGTTTGACTGAGATAAATGTGAGGTGCTACATTTTGGAAAGGCAAGCCAGGGTAGGAATTATACACTTAGGGGTAAGGTCCTGGGGAGCGTGGCTGAACAAAGAGACCTTGCAGTGCAGGTTTGTAGTTTCTTGAAAATAGAATCACAGGTAGATAGGGTAGTGAAGAAGGTGTTTAGTACACTTGCCTTTATTGGTCAGTGCATTGAGAATAGGACTTGGAAGATCATTTTGCAACTAAGCAGGACATGGGTGAGTCCATTTTTGGAATACTGCATTAATTCTGATCTCAATGCTATAAGAAGGATGTTGTGAAACTTGAAAGGGTTTTGAAAAGACTTACAAGGATGGTGCCAGGGTTGGAGAATTGAGCTATAGGGAGAGGCTGAATAGGCTGGGGCTGTTTTCCCTAGAGTGTCGGAGGCTGAGGGGGTGACCTTATAGAGATTTATAAAATCATGAGGGACATGGATAGGATAAATAAACAAGGTCTTTTCCCCAGGGTGAGGTGTCCAAAACTAGAGGGTATAGGTTGAGGGTGAGAGGGGAAAGATTTAAAAGGGACCTAAGTGTCAACTTTTTCATGCAGAGGGTGATGCATATATTGAATGGGAAGTGGTGGAGGCTGGTAAAGTTACAACATTTAAAAGGCATCTGGATGGGTGTATGAGTAGGAAAGGTTTAGAGAGATATGGGCCAAATGCTGGCAAATGGGACTAGATTGGGTTGGGATATCTGGTCGGCATGGACTGGTTGGACTGAAGGGTCTGTTTCCGTGCTGTCCATCTCTATGACTCTATGAGTCAATGATGGGAGCAGCTGGATGACTGACCCTTCAGCTCACGGAAACACATTTTCCTTATTCACTCAATTACACACATTGGCAATTTGGTACACCTTTATCAAGCTGCATTGTAACCTTCTCTGGTTTAAGGAGAAGTCTGTGCGACTCCAGAGGGGAACCCCATTCTACGCTTTCATCCATTCTGAAAAACAACATTGAGCGTGTGCAATCCTTCACTTTCTGTTTCATGGTCAGTTTTCTGTAATCCACAGCACAGACCCGAGTCACATTCTGCGCTGCTTATTTTAAATGGGATCCGAGCATTAGGATTAAACCTGAGAATCCACTTCAGCTGCTCCAGTTTATCCCTTTCTCTCCAGCTGCTCACTACAATGTTAATGTACAATCTAAACCAAAATATACATGTATGGTTTTCCTTTTTGATTCTTTTTCCAATTAGCCATCTCACCGGTTCATTTAAGACATGTATCTCCCCTCCACTTTCTTCATTTAATTTTCAACCAAGGAGTCAGTAAAATACGAAGATTTAGCTGGGGACAATTAAAGTGGAAATGTGATTTTCCACAATATCTTTTCCTGATCTCACAGGTAAGAAAGCTGAAAATAAAATCCTCAAATATGCAGAACTGGCCAGTGTTAAGACATAGATTAGATGGAGAATGTGTTTCCCTGGTGTTTCAGTGCAGTTAAGATGTTGGATGATTATCTCACTCAGATTTCAAACAACTGAACATACAAATTAGGCTCAGGACTAAGTCCCTCAAATCTGTTCCACCATTGGATCAGATCATGGCTGATCTGATAACCCCGCATTTTTGCTCATCTTTGATAGTATTTCACCCCCTCTCTTCTCAAGAATCTATCTACCTCTGTCTTAAAAATATTCAAAGACTCATCTTCCATTGGCTTTTGAGGAAGAGAGTTCCAAAGATTCCTGGAGTTTAAACTGATGGGTTTAAAGTGGTTTAGTTCAGAGTGAATCATGGAGAGGTGGGAGAGTGTTTGTTTTGAGATGTGAGGATCACAGGCTAAGCCAGCTGACCCCTGAGATGGTGGTGGTGAACTGCCTGCCTGAACGGTTATAGGTGATCAAACTCGGCATAGTTCCGTGCCCCTTTGATACAATGTCACATGAGATATCATCGTTTATTGCTGAGTCAGCTTTCTAAACACCTGACACTTCAGTTACTTGGTGCTCTCGGGAGGTGGTCAGGAGCATTCTCAATCTTCTTTATCCTCCTATTTCTGTCCCTTTGTATTTTTTTCACTGCTTTGGAACCATTAGCCAAGAAGAGAAAAGTACTAAAGGGCTATTTTTATTGCCCTTCATTTCTGGTGAAAGGCTTTTGCCCAAAATGTCGATTCTCCTGCTCCTCGGATGCTGCCTGACCTGCTGCGCTTTTCCAGCATCACTCTAATCTTGACTCTGATCTCCAGCATCTGCAGTCCTCACTTCCACTTGCTGTTCTAATTGGCCTTTTGAAGCATTTGCCTTGATAGACAACTGCCCGAGGAAGGGGAGGGGGCTCTAAAAGCTTGTGGCTCCAAATAAACCTGTTGGACTATTACCTGGTGTCACGTGATTTTTGACTTGATAACCTATGTGCGATTTGCTGTGCCTTCTTCTGAGTCAGCTCTCCACCCCCAAGGACCCTCCCCCATGATTACGTCTTTGAGCTACACTTGCTTGAGTGTTCTGTATTTCAGAGTCGAAAAGTGTTCCCACATTCTTGATGAAAGGTGTTTGCCCGAAACGTCGATTCTCCTGCTGCCTGGATGCTGCCTGACCGGCTGTGCTTTTCCAGCACTACACTCTTTGACTCTGACCTCCAGCGTCTGCAGTCCTCACTTCCTCCAGTGCTCTGTATTACAGAGGTCAGGGATGCTGGTAGAGGAAGAAAACATGCAAACAGCAATGAAAGAACAATGAATCTGGGTGTGCGTGCTCTTTGAATTAACTCCGCATCAAAGGGACCCTGCTCTTTCAGGAGGGTTGAGCATGAATTGTTGTGGAGTCTTTCCAGATGCCCTGGTCTGCACAGAAGGTGTGATTTCTTACTGTAAAGAGCTTTGCTGATATTGCATGTGGAGTGCTGTGTATGGTTCTGCTTTTATAAAGGAAGATCTTCCCCCCATAGAATACAGCAATACTTCAACTTATTGATGCCTGGGACAGTAGGATTGTCTTCTGAAGAGATATTGATGAGAATGAGCCTACAATCTCTAGATTTTAGAGTAATGAGAGGTGATTTCATTGAAGCTTGCCAAATTCTCACAGGGTGCAACAGAGTAAATGGAGGAAGGATATTTTCCCCTGTCCAAGAGGTCGAGAACTAAGGGTGACAGTCTCAATAAGAGGTGGACCATTTAGGACTACAATGAGGAAGAATTTCGTTAACTAGAAGCTAATGCCCCAAAGGGCTGTCAAAGCTGTCATTGAGTTTGTTCAGGATTGAAATTGTGAAAATTGTGGACGTTAAAGAGATCAAAGCTTATGAGAACAGGGAGGAAGTTGGTAGAAATCTGCTCCAGCTGAAGTACAGCCTGGTTTCGAGGGGCTGAATGACCTTCTCCAGCTGCCATTTCCTGAGTTTCTATTTCGCCTTTAAATGACATTGTAGACAATGTTCTCGAGAAGCCACTGCTCTGAAATTACTCCGAGGTTTCACACACACCAATCAGCGAGCCAACCCATTGACTTCCAGTTTTGGATCTTGGAAGTCGAGACACGCTGAAACATTTGGAGGGAATATTAATTGCAAAGGAGAAAGAATCAATATCGGATAATTTTCACACTTCTGCTTGTGGGAGCTTGCTTTGTACAAATGTCTGCTACAATAACCGGAACGTACCTCATTGACTGGGATGTTCTCTGATATATAATGACATTCTGGTATACAAGGACAGACATATGGTCTGTGGTTCTTTAGTCTGCATCCCCATTCATAGAATCCCTACATTGTGGAAACAGGCCATTTGGCTCAACAAGTCCACACCAACCCTCCGCAGAGTAACCCACCCAGACCCATTACTCTACATTTAACCTGACTAATACACCTAATCTACACATTTCTGAATGCTATGGGCAATTTAGCATGGCCAATTCACCCTAACCAACACATCTTTGGACTGTGGGGAGAAACTGGACCACCCAGAGGAAACCCATGCAGACACGGGGAGTACAAATTCCACACAGACAGTCACCCAAAGCTGGAATCGAACCTGAGTCCCTGGTACTATGAGGCAGCACTGCTAACCACTGAGCCAACTTTCTGCTGAAGGTGCTAACTTGAGTGGGTTGGATCAAATAAACTCAACTAAGCGATCACCCTCCATGGGCAAGTCTCTATAACCATGGTAATGAGATGTTTGAATGGAGAAAAGTACCTCCACTGGATTTGATGAGGATTGACACAGTTCCTTGGTTGACATCCATTAGCATTCTGATCTTGGATGTCTTTCTGCCAATTCCAGTCAATCAGCATCCTTCTCCCACCCTTCCTTTGGCCAGTTGCAGCTTTCCTGATTATGAAATAACCGTTTGAAAATCTGAACAGGAGAATTTATTTGAGCAGGTATATTAAAATGTGCAGCCACGCTAATGGTGAAAGAATTGTCCCAGGTCAATTCCTGTAAAACATTAATACAAATGTAAATGAAATCAGTAATTATGGAGGCTTAGGGTCAGGCCATGTGGGGGAGATAGACACATTGGTTGATCTAGCCCTTGTCAAAGTGCAATGATATAAGTAGACAGACAAAAACTAGCAAATAAAGATTGCCAACAGGGTACAAAAGGAAACTCTGACACGGCCTTTGATAGAGAGATGGAAGTTTACCCTGAAGCTTAAACATGGCCTTAAAAATTTATCCTTTGAAAGTTCTGATGGCCTGAACCAACTTTTCAATACTTCAACTTGACAGTGTTGGCAAGAAAGAGTCAAAAGGGAAGAGATTGAAAATTAAACAGAAAAAAGCAGGCAATAGAAGCAATCCAGAGACTAAGATACAGGGATGAAACAAAACAGCAGATCTGGCAGTATCTTTGGAGAGAAATCAGAGAAATCAGCAATTTCTGATTTTGCTTCTGATTTACAGCACCTGCAGCTCTTTTGGTTTTTAAGAAACAGGCATGGTTCGGTCAAGAGAATAAAATGGAGTGGAGAGAACAAAATTGTATTAATACCTTGGCAGCTTTAGATGAGGACTTGATACCATATGTTAGCAAACTGATAATTTTTGATGGACTAGTTATTGTCGAGTCATCAGAGATACGGTTAAGTAGGATGTAACTAAAATCTTTTTCCTTCAAGATCTGAGTTTTCCCATGACCTAAGAAAATTTGCAGTTTGGTTATTGGTCCTAGTGATTAATCCCATGAACATCAAAATATAAAATAAAATGAGAGACAGAAAGGGTGAAATAAAATTAAGGAGCTAGAAGATAACAAAAAAGCATTTAGGCATACATAATTGTGAACGAGTTTTGGGAAGATTTGTAGCTCAATTTGAGGGTTTGGATGTAGGTTTGCTCGCTGAGCTGGAAGGTTCATTTCCAGATGTTTCGTCACCCTACTAGGTAACATCTTCAGTGGGTCTCAGGTGAAGCACGGCTGATAATTCCTGCTTTCTATTTATATGTTTGGGTTTCTTTGGGATGGTGATGTCATTTCCTGTTTCTTTTCTTAAGGGGTGGTAGATGGGGTCTAATTCAATGTGTTTGTTGATAGAGTTCCGGTTGAAATGGCATGCTTTTAGGAATTCTCATGTGTGTCTTTGTTTGGCTTGTCCTAGGATGGATGTGTTGTCCCAGTCGAAGTGGTGTACTTCCTCATCTGTATGTAAGGATAGTGGTGAAAGAAGATCATGTCTTTTTGTGGCTAGTTGGTGTTCATGTATCCAGGGTATTAAGTTTTCTTCCTGTTTGTCCAATGTAGTATTTGTTACAGTCTTTGCACAGTATTTTGTAAAAAATGTTAGTTTTGCTTGCTATCTGTATAGGGTCTTTCAAATTCATTAGCTGCTGTTTTAGTGAGTTGGGGGGTTTGTAGGCTACCAAGATGTCAAGGGGTCTGAGAAGCCTGGCAGTCATTTCCAAGATGTCATAATTGTAAGTCAGGAAAATACCTGGCTTGATGAAATGCCCTAGACTGAAAACATTAACTCTTTGTCTCTGCACAGATGCTGCCAGGCTTGCTGAGTATCTGTTCCACTTTCTGACTTTTATTCAGATGAATGATTCTCTAAAACTGAACCAATTAAAGACACTCAATATTATGTTTTATGAACCTATCATCTTTCTCAAATGTACATTTCTAAAAGTCAAAATAAGTTGCTGAAAGCAAGGGGAATATTATGGAGTCATAGAGTCCTACAGCACAGAGACAGGCCCAAACTGGTCCATGCCAACCAAAATGACCATCCACGCTAATACCATTTCCCTGCACTTGGCCCATATCCTTCTTAGAGAAAGTGAGGACTGTAGATGCTGGAGATCAGAGCTGAAAATGTGTTGCTGGAAAAGCGCAGCAGGTCAGGCAGCATCCAAGGAACAGGAGAATCTACGTTTCGGGCATAAGCCCTTCTTCAGGAATGAGGAAAGTGTGTCCAGCAGGCTAAGATAAAAGGTAGGGAGGAGGGACCTGGGGGAGGGGCGTTGGAGATGCGATAGGTGGAAGGAGGTCAAGGTGAGGGTGATAGGCCGGAGTGGGGGTGGGGGCGGAGAGGTCAGGAAGAGGATTGCAGGTTAGAAAGGTGGTGCTGAGTTCGAGGGATTTGACTGAGACAAGGTGGGGGGAGGGGAAATGAGGAAACTGGAGAAATCTGAGTTCATCCCTTGTGGTTGGAGGGTTCCTAGGCAGAAGATGAGGCGCTCTTCCTCCAGCCGTCGTGTTGCTATGGTCTGGCGATGGAGGAGGCCAAGGACCTGCATGTCCTTGGTGGAGTGGGAGGGGGAGTTGAAGTGTTGAGCCACGGGGTGGTTAGGTTGGTTGGTCCGGGTGTCCCAGAGGTGTTCTCTGAAACATTCTGCAAGTAGGCGGCCTGTCTCCCCAATATAGAGGAGGCCACATCGGGTGCAGCGGATGCAATAAATGATGTGTGTGGAGGTGCAGGTGAATTTGTGGCGGATATGGAAGGATGCCTTGGGGCCTTGGTGAGAAGTAAGGGGGGAGGTGTGGGCACAAGTTTTGCATTTCTTGTGGTTGCGGAGGAAGGTGCCGGGAGCGGCGGTTGGGTTGGTGGGGGGTGTGGACCTGACAAGGGAGTCACGGAGGGAGTGGTCTTTTCAGAACGCTGATAGGGGAGGGGAGGGAAATATATCCCTGGTGGTGGGGTCCATTTGGAGGTGGGGGAAATGACGGCGGATGATACGCTGTATATGGAGGTTGGTGGGGTGGTAGGTGAGAACCAGTGGGATTCTGTCCTGGTGGCGGTTGGAGGGGCGGGGCTCAAGGGCGGAGGTGTGGGAAGTGGAGGAGATGTGGTGGAGGGCATTGTCGATCACGTCTGGGGGCAAATTGCGGTCTTTGAAGAAGGAGGCCATCTAGATTGTACGGTATTGGAACTGATCCTCCTGGGAGCAGATGCGGCGGAGATGAAGGAATTGGGAATATGGGATGGCATTTTTACAGGGGGCAGGGTGGGAGGAGGTGTAGTCTAGGTAGCTGTGGGAGTCAGTCGGTTTATAGTAAATGTCCGTGTTGATTTGGTTGCCTGAGATAGAAATGGAAAGGTCTAGGAAGGGGAGGGAGGTGTCTGAGACGGTCCAGGTAAATTTGAGGTCGGGATGGAAGGTGTTGGTAAAGTGGATGAACTGTTCAACCTCCTCGTGGGAGCACAAGGCAGCGCCAATACAGTCATCGATGTAGCGGTGGAAAAGGTGGGGGGTGGTGCCAGTGTAGTTGCGGAAGATGGACTGTTCCACATATCCTACGAAGAGACAGGCATAGCTGGGGCCCATGTGGGTGCCCATGGCAACTCCTTTGGTTTGGAGGAAGTGGGAGGTTTAAAGGAGAAGTTGTTCAGGGTGACGACCAATTCAGTCAGTCGAAGGAGGGTGTCAGTGGAAGGGTACTGGTTGGTATGGCGGGAAAGGAAGAAGCGGAGGGCTTTGAGTCCTTCGTGATGGGGGATGGAGGTGTACAGGGACTGCATGTCCATGGTGAAGATAAGGCATTGGGGGCCGGGGAAGCGAAAATCCTGGAGGAGGTGGAGGGCGTGGGTGGTGTCCCGAACGTAGGTGGGGAGTTCTTGGACTAAGGGGGACAGGACCATGTCGAGGTACGCGGAGATGAGTTCGGTGGGGCAGGAGCAGGCTGAGACAATGGGTCGGCTGGGGCAATCAGGTTTGTGGATTTTGGGCAGGAGGTAGAAACGGGCGGTGCGGAGTTGTGGGACTATGAGATTGGAGGCGGTGGATGGGAGATCCCCTGAAGTGATGAGGTCATGGATGGTCTTGGAGATGATGGTTTGGTGGTGGGAGGTGGGGTCATGGTCAAGGGGGCAGTAGGAGGAGGTGTCCGCGAGCTGGCGTTTAGCCTCAGCGGTGTAAAGGTCGGTGCGCCAAACTGCTACCGCGCCTCCCTTGTCTGCCGGTTTGATGGTGAGGTTGGGGTTGGAGCGGAGGGAGTGGAGGGCTGCACGTTCCGAGGGTGAGAGGCGACATTAAACGCCTCAACCTCTCCACCCCTCTCACCCACTCCAACCTCACACGAAACATCGATTCTCTTGTTCCTTGGATGCTGCCTGACCTGCTGTGCATTTCCAGCAACACATTTTCAGCCCATATCCTTCTTATCCTTTCCTATCCACGTATTTATCCAAATGCCTTTTAAATGTTTTTAATGTATCTGTCTCAACCACTTCGACAGGCAGCTCATTCTATATGCGTACCACCCTATGTGTACAAATGTTGCCTCTCAGGTTTACTTTTATTCTTTTCCCTCTAACCTTAAACTGATGCCCTCTAGTTCTCAATGCCCCAAACATGGGAAAAAGACTGAGTGCATTCACCTTATCCATGCCCCTCATGATTGTATACACCTCTATACGGCACCCCCTCAGTCTCCTACGCTCTAAAGAGAAAAGCCCTAGCTTATCCAGCCTCTCCCTATAACTCAGACCATTGCACTCTTTCCAGTTTAGTAACATCCTTCCAATGACAAGGTGACCAAAACTGAACACAATATTTTGAGTGTGGCCTTACCAATGCCCTGTATAACTGCAACATAACTTTCCAACTTCTATACTCAGCACTCTGACTGATGAAGGCCAGTGTGCCAAAAGCGTCCTTCACTGCCCTGTCTACCTGAGATTCCACTGTCAGAGAACTGTGAACCTGAACTCCAAGGTCCCTCTGTTCCACTACACTTCTTTTGGCCCTACCATTCTTCATGAAAATCATACCTTGATTTGATTTTCCAAAAATGCAAGCCCTCGCACTTATCTATATTAAACTCTATTTGCCATTTTTCGGCCCATTTCCCCAGCTGATCAAGGTCCTACTGCAATTTCTAATAACCTTCCTCACTCTCTATGATACCACCAATTTTAGTGTCATCAACAAACTTATTAATCATGTCTTGTACATTCTCATCCAAGTCATTGATATAGATAACAAACAGCAATGGGCCTAGCACTGGACCCTGAGGCACTCCACTAGCCTGACAAGCATCCTTCCATTATTACTCTCTGCTTCCAACCATCAAGTCAATTTTGTATCTAATTTGCCAGCTCCCCCTGAGTTCCATGCAACCTAACCTTTCAGAGCAGCCTGCCATGTGGAACCTTATAAAAGGCAGTACTGAAATCCATATAGACTACATCTCTGCCCTCGTCAACCTTCCTGGTCACTTCATCAAAGAACACCAACAATTTTGAGGCATGATTTCCCACACACAAAACCATGCTGACTATTCCTAATCAAATCCTGTCTTTCCAAATGCATGTATATCTTATCCCTCAGAATCTTCTCAAATAACGTACCTCCCACAGATGTTGTTTACTGGTCTATAGTTCCCAGGCTTTTCTTTGCAGCCCTTCTTGAATAATGGCACAACAGTTGCTACCCTCCAGACTTCCAGGATCTCACCCATGGCTAACGATGATGCAAAAATATCAGCCAGGATCCCCACAACTTCTTCTGTAGCCTCTTGCAGTGTTCTTGGATACATCTGGTCAGGACCGGGAGATTTATCCACCTTCATACATTCTAATACATCCAACACCTCTTTTCCTGTGATATGGACTGTCCTCACTAACTTCTCCAAGTTTCTAGGTCTTTCTCCACAGTAAATGCAGAGGGGAAACATTCATTGAGAACCTCCCCCATCTCCTGTTGTTCTACACATGCATGTCCACTTTGGTTCCTGAGGGATCCTATTCTTTCTCTAGTTATTATTTTTCCTTAATATACTTGAAGTAACTCTTTGGATTTACCCTAGTCTTCTCAGCCAAGTCTATCCCGTGCCCCCTTTTTGCCCTCCTGTTTTCCTTCTTCAGTAAACTCCTTTTTTCCTATAAATCTCCAGGCATTCCCTTGATCCAGCTGCCTGTACCTGAACCATGCCTCCTTTTTTTTTTCTGGTAAAAGCCTCAATTTCTCTTGTCATTCAAGATTCCCTAGTCCTGCTAACCTCGCCCTTCACCCTCACAGGAACATGTAGACCTTGAACTATAGCAATCGCACTTTTAAAGACCTCCCACTTGCCAGACATCCCTTTACCAGCAAATAAACCACTCCAATCAACATCTGCAACCATCTGTAAAATTCTATCAAAATTTGTATCACCCCAACTTATCCCCCATGGACCATGATTATTTTAAAATTAATAACACTATGGTCACTGATCCCAAAGTGCTCCCCCACTGTCACCTTCGTCACCTGTCCTGCCCTATTTCCCTAGAGTATTTGCCCCTTCCTGAGTAGGACCCTCTATGTCCTGTTTGAGAAAACTTTCCTGAATGTGCCTTTCAGAATAGAATGGCGAAATTTCCAAAAATGATTGTACTTTGTGTTATCCAAATTTCTGTTAGTGTTCGATTGTAACTCATGACCTGTAACCAATCTTATCCATGAAGGGCAAGATTGGAACATAAGAACATAAGGACTAGGAGCAGGAGGAGGTCATCTGGCCCATCGAGCCTGTTCCACCATTCAATAAGATCATGGGCTGATCTTCTCATGGCTACAGCTCCACTTACCCACCCTCTCACCATAACCCTTAATCCCGTCAGTGTTCAAAAAGTTATATAAACACAAAAGCAACAGCAATTCCATCGATTGTGGTTTCTCTTGCTGACAAGCTGAAACTTAAGGTTTTAGTTTTTCCTGCTCACAAGATAAAACTCACCAAAGCCAGTGCATTTTTCTCATATCCAATAATTTCACAGCAGGGCTAACGCTGGGAGGTTTGTTTTAAGAAGGAAAGAGCTTGCATTTATATCGTACCTTTCACAGTCTCAGGCCATCTTAAAGTTCTTACCTACAGCCAATGAAGTTCCTTTGCAGTGACGTTGCAGTGCAATGTCAAAGGCACAGCAGCACACACATGCACAGCAAGCTCCCATAAACAGCAATGTTGTTAGTTTTGCGTAAAATATTGTCAGGGGTCCCTTTGGAACTCCCATTGTGGAAATGATAGTGACAAAGTGGCAACATTACTGGGGTTACTGACTCAAGATTAGATTAGATTAGATTAGACTTACAGTGTGGAAACAGGCCCTTCGGCCCAACAAGACCACACCGACCCGCCGAAGCGCAACCCACCCATACCCCTACATTTACCTCTTACCTAACACTACGGGCAATTTAGCATGGCCAATTCACCTGACCCGCACATCTTTGGACTGTGGGGGGAAACCAGAGCACCCAGAGGAAACCCACGCAGACACGGGGAGAACATGCAAACTCCACACAGGCAGTCGCCTGAGTCGGGAATTGAACCCCGGTCTCAGGCGCTGTGAGACAGCAGTGCTAACCACTGTGCCACCGTGCCGCCCACAAAAATAGGGGATGGTGAGGCGAAGGCCGTAAGGTCAAAACCCTGCATGGTGCTAATTGGAATTTAAATTTAATTACGGTATCTGGAAATAGTCTCATTAATGTTGACAAAAAAATTATCATCAATTGTTGGAAGAACCCACCTACTTCACAAATGTCGTTCGGGAAAAGAAATATACCATCCTTACCTGGTCTGGTTCTACACGTGACTCCAGACCCACGGCCATGTAGTTGACTCTTAATCTGCCCAGAAAGCCATTCAGTTGAAGAGCAATTAGGGCATGCAACAAATCTCATGAAAGACTGAAGAGTGTTGCATTCTGTCTGTACTGCACTGGGAGTATTAGCATGTTTTACCCTGAGGTGGCACTTGATCTGACAGCAATCCATTCAGAGGCCAGTCTGCTACCCCATGGGCCACGGCCATTATCTTCATTCATCCACGGGATGAGAGTATTACTGGCTAGGGCAGCATTTATTGCCCATCCCTAATTGCCCCAGAAGGCAGTTAAAAGTCAACCTCAGTCACATGTAGGCCAGGCCAGGTAAGGATGGCCAATTACCTTCCCTAAAGGATATTGATGCACCTGGTGCAACACCGATTACATGGTCACAATTAGACTTTTTTTTAAATGACAGATTTTTGTTGAATTCAAATGTCATCATTTGCCTTGGTGGGATTTGAATCCATAGGCCCAGAACATTAACCTGGGATTTCTGGATTATTAGTGCAGTGATATTACCACTACACCATTATATCAGGTACAGCCGCTGTATTGATTGTCATGAGCTCAGCCAGCTGGACATCATAGTATGAGTTCCCTGACTGGGGTTGTTAATCTGGTCCATTCAGGGCGATCTGGCTGACATAAAAGGCTGAATGTCATGGATACTGAGCCACTGAAGGCCTGACTGAGTGAGAGGCAGTGCTATTATCACAGACTATGCATTTGTGAATAAAAGTGATTGATGACGGGATGCCAGTTTCTGAAGAGTTATTTCATCACCTTTAACCCTATGGCTATAACGAAAAGCCAGTCAGTTAAAGTGATTAGCAATTGCCACTGTTCCAGTTACGAGTGAAGGCAGCTTATCCTAACCCCATCACCAGTATATTGGGTGCTGTTGCTGGGGTAATGTGTATAATGCTTGATATAATTGTGTTGAGGGCAGAGAGTGGAGGCTAGGATGGGTGGAATAGATGAACAGTTCTTAAGTAGGGAAACAGTAAGGAGTGAAGGAGAGAAAAATGATGAAACAAAGATTTACCTGAGAAATAACATGTGTTGCTTTTCTGTATGACTCATCTGTGCCAGGAACCTCCTGCTGTTAAACAAGACAGATTCCCCATGGATTCAGATCTCTCTGCAGGATCTTATTCCCGTTCTGTGGAGGGAAAAAAAGCACAAGAAAATGAACTTGCTATAAATAGCCCGTCACAGTGTACAAGCTTGTACCTGCTGTGAATGTTGACAAGCCTCTTTCTCCTCCTCCTCAGGCTCCACTGCACCAGTGTTATAACCTCAGAATCTCAGAGCTCTCCCTGCTTGGGGTATTTATTCCCACTGTTTGCGTGTTGCACAAGGTAGCTGTTGTAGTGTATTGAAAATTGCATTGTGCATTTTGTCCACTTAGGCAATGCCCATGAAACTAAAGAGGATGTTGTATTGTTCGGCTGAAATTACCTAACAAGTTCTTTTCGGTCTCATTAAAATGATTACAAGAAGGCACGTACACTTTGATGTAAAGCAAATGTATTAATTTAATCTGCTTAATATATGTTAGAGACAGATAGAAATGAATGAGTAAACCTATTAGCTTAAACTATTTTAGACATGTTTGACAACACGTCTCACCATCTTCTGCCCAATGAACGGCTGGTCTGGAGATCTCAGTGTTCCTGGCATCATTCACAATCCTGATCAAGGTGAAGTTTGCTGAGTGTGACAGAGTCCCTGATATTAATGCAATTCTGATTGTGTGTTGTATCACCATTTTGGAGCACTTTCAGAATTTTTCCAGATATTCCATTGTGTATCCAATAAGCTGAAAACATCATCCAGGTAGCCCCTTGTCCACTACGTAAAGGAATGATTCCCTTAGACAATCATGGGCATGCAGTTATCCATTAGCCAAATAAAGCTGTTTTTGTGCTAAGCTAGTAACCTTCTACTTGTCTCCAATTGTTGCCAGGGTTGGAGGGTTTGAGCTATAAGCAGGGGCTGAATAGGCTGGGCCTGTAGTCGCTGGAATGTTAGAGGCCGAGGGGTGATGTTATAGAGGTCTGTAACATCATGATGGGCATAGATAGGATAAATAGACAAGGTCTTTTCCCTGGAGTGGGGAAGTCCAGAACTAGAGGGCTTAGTTTTAGGTGAGAGAGAAAAAATTTAAAAGGTATCTAAGGGGAAACGTTTTCACACAGAGGGTGGTGCATGTAATGAATAACTGCCAGAGGAAATGGTGGAGGCTGGTACAATTAGACTGTTTAAAAGACATCTGGATGGGTATATGACTAGGAAGGGTTTAGAGGGATATGGTTCAAGTGCTGGCAAGTAGGACTAGATTAGGTTAGGATATTTGGTTGGCATGGAAGAGATGGACCGAAGGGTCTGTTTCCATGCTGTATGTCCTTTGACTCTATGACTCTATGCTCATAGTCACCTCCAATTAGTCCTTAAAATTAACTCTTAATGGCCTGGTTTGAGGATATTATTTTTAATCCTACCACCACTGCAGTCTCGGAAGAGGCAAAGGGATCCAGGTTTTAAGTTTGGGTTCTGAATCTTTCTTTATAGATTTGCTGTTTCCTCCCAAGTACTTTGCATCCATGCTGTCATGTGGTCCTTGCTTCAAAGTTTAGATGAATGTGATTCAGTAGGGCTCGGTAAATTGGTGTTTCAATCAAAAGGTGCCTTGACTTTTCTCAGATAGGAACGAATGCTGGCTTTGATGCTGACATCCAACGAGTGATTTAAAAGTGGATTAACCAGACAAGTTAAAGCAGTTAGCCTGACAACACAGTTTGAAAGGAATTAGTGAAAGAACCAAAACGCAGAATTGTTACAACACAGAAGGAGGCCATTTGGCCCATTGTGCCCTCCTCAAGTACATTGCCCCAGGACAGGATACAATACTTAAGCTCAGGGTGAACTGGGTTTTAAACAGGTTTAACACAACTTCTGAAGAAGGGTCACTGGATCTGAAACGTTCATGCTGATTCCTCTCCACAGATGCTGCCAGATTTGTTGAGCTTTTCCAGCAATTTCTGTTTTTGTTTAACAGAACATCGTTGCTTTGATTCTCTAAGCCCTTGACGGTAAAGCTGAGGATATTGAATGTTTAATTAACCACATTGTCAACCTGTTCTGTCACCTAGAATCAGAGAATCCCTACAGTGTGGAAGCAGGCCATTCAGCCCATCAAGTCTGTACCGACCCTCCAAAGAGCATCCCACCCAGACCCACCTACCCTATCCCTGTAACCCTGCATTTCCCATGGCTAACCCACCTAGCCTACACATTTCTGGACACTATGGAAATTTGGCATGGCCAAGCCACCTAGCCTACACGTTTTTGGAATGATGGATGAAACCAAAGCACCGAAAGGAAACCCATAATTTGTGCAAATATACACCCAGATCCCTCTTTTCCTGCATCCCTCTTAGAATTGCACTCACTGTTTTGCATTAAGTCTGCTTGTTCTTCCGATCCAAAATAAATCACTTCACATTTCTCACTTATCCATGGATCCCACTAACCCATCTGTTTTCTTTCTAAGTTCGACACTGTCCTGTTCACAGTTTCCAATAATTTCAAGTTTCAGATATCTTCAAATTTTGAAAGTATGTCTTTTGTACCAAGGTCTGCAGCATTTATAGATCATAGTCTTAGGATAAGGGGTAGCAAATTTAAAACAGAGTTGAGGAGAAACGCCAGCAGCGGGAGAGGTGAGAGCGAGGACCAGGGGGCTGCTGGGAAGGTATGCTTTCCTCTTAAAGACTTACCTCGTGAATAGGTGGAGGAAAGGCTCAACAGGAATAGATTCGGACACTGGGATTGCTGGGCACATGAACTGATATGTTTGGGTTGTAGCTAAAGCCAAGACAGTGCACATGTAGCGTCTCCCACCCATCCTCCTCCTATAACTAAAAACAAAGACCTTGTGTGGAGGGCTGGGAAGGTAAGGGTTTTCTTTTTACTTATTCAAGCTTGCTTCGCAATGGAGAGCAGAGGAGATGGAAGCTCAGGCAGTTGCATGCTCCTCCTGCAGGATGTGGGAGGTAAGGGTCACCAGTGGTGTCCTTGCTGACTTCGCCTGTGAGAAGTGCACCCAACTCCAGCTCCTCACAAATCGCGTTAGGGAACTGGAGCTGGAGCTGGATGAACTTCGGGTCATTCGGGAAGCTGAGGGGGGTAATAGAGAGGAGTTATAGGGAGGTAGTCACACATAAGTTACAGGATAAAGGTAGCTGGATAACCGTCAGGAAAGGGAAATGGAATATGCAGACAGTGCAGGGACCTCCTGTGGCCGTTCCCCTCAATAATAAATATACCATTTCGGATACTGTTAGGAGGAACGACCTACCTGGGAAAGCCTCAGTGGCCAGGTCTCTGGCACTGAGTCTGGCTGTGCGATTCAGAAGGGAAGGGAGGAGAATAGGAGAGCGATAGTGATAGGAAATCCAACGGTGAGAGGAACAGACAGGAGATTCTGTGGTCGTGAGCAAGACTCCCCGATGGTATGTTGTCTCCCGGGTGCCAGGGTCAGGGATGTCTCAGATCAAGTCTACAGGATTCTTAAGGGGGAGGAGAGCAGCCAGAAACAGTAGTACACATTGGTACCAATGACATAGGTATGGAAGGGTAGGGGAACCTGAATAGAGAACGTAGGGTGTTAGGTTGGAAGCTAAAAGGCAGCATGAGCAGAGTAGTAATCTCAGAATTGCTACCGGCACCTTGGGCTAGTGAGGCTAGGAACAGAGAGGGAGTGCAGCTGAACACGAGACTGCAGAGCTAGAGTAGGAGGGAGGGCTTCAGATACATGGATCATTGGGATACCTTCTGGGGAAGGTGGGATCTGTACATGGAAGATGGGTTGCACCTGAACTGGAGGGGCACCAACATCCTGGGCACGGGTTTTGCTAGAGCTCTTTGGGAGGGTTTTAATTAGTTTGGCAGGTTTTTGGGACCTGGAGCTGCAGATCTGAAGCTGGAGTAGCTAGTGTACAACCAGATACAACGTGCAGAGAGTCTGTGAGGAAGAATAGACAATGTTGCAGTCAACGTGATGGGGTGAAGTGTGTCTATTTTAACACAAGAAGTATCAGTAATAAGGGTAAGGAACTCAGAGCATGAATCAGTACTTGGAACCGTGATGCTTTGGCCATTACAGAGACTTGGATATCACAGGGACAGGAATAGTTGTTGGATGTTGCAGGGTTTAGATGTTTCAAATGGAATTGGGACGTGGGGGGGAGATAAAAGAGGTGGAGGAGTGGCATTGCTAATCAGGGATAGCATCGTAGCTGCAGAAAGGGATGTCATCGAGGAAGGTTTGTCTACAGAGTCAATATGGGTGACTTTAGAAGTTAAGAAGGCACATGGTGTGTTGCCGTTTATTGGTATTAAGTTTCAGAGCCATGAGGTCATGCTGCAGCTCTACAAGACACTGGCAAGGCCGCACTTGGAGTATTGCTTACAGTTCTGGTCACTGCATTATAGGAAGGATGTGGAAGCTTTGGAAAGGGTTCAGAGGAGATTTACTGGGATGTTGCCTGGTATGGAAGGAAGGTCTAATGAGGAAAGGCTGAGGGAACTGAGGCTGTTTTTGTTGGAAAGAAGAAGATGGAGAAGTGACTTAATTGAGATGTGTAAGATAACCAGAGGGTTAGATAGGATGGATGGTGAGAGGCTTTATCCTCGGATGGTAGAGGCTAACATGAGAGGACATAGCTTTAAATTGAGGGATGATACATTGAGGACGGATATCAGGGGTAGTTTCATTACTCAGAGAGTATTAGGGGCATGGAACGGCCTGCCCGCAAAAGTAGTACACTTGTTGACGTTAAGGGCATTTAATTGGGCATTGAACATATATACGGATAATAATGGAATGGTGTTGGTTAGATGGGAATCAGATTAATTTTACAGATCGGCACAACATCGAGGGCCGAAGGGCTTTTACTGTGCTGTAACGTTCTATGTTCTATGTTCTGTATGTGGAAGTCAGAAACAGGAAAGGAACAGTCAACTTATTGGGAGTTTTCGACAGATGCCCCAATAGCAACAGAGACATGGAGGATCAGATTGTTGGGCAGATTTTGGAAATGTGGAGAAGTAATAGCGTTGTTGTCATGAGTGACTTTAACTTCCCTAGTATTGATTGGAACCTCCCTGGTTCAAGTAGCTTGGAAGGAGCAGTTTTTGACAGGATTCCTGACTCAATATGCAGATAGATTGACTAGAGAGGAGACCATACTGGATTTGGTGCTTTGCAATGAACCATGCCAGGTGTCAGATCTCAGTGGGAGAGCATTTTGATGATAGTGATCACAACTCCCTGACTTTTACTATACTTCTGGAGAGTGATAAGAGTAGATGGTATGGGAAAGTATTTCATTGGGGGAAGGGAATTTCAATGCTATTAGGCAGAAACTGAGGCACCTTAACTGGGAGCAGAAGTTCTCAGGAAAATGCACGTCAGAAATGTGGAGGTTGTTTAGGTGCGGTTGCTGCGAGTGTTGAATTAGGTTTGTCCTGCTGAGGCAAGGAAGGAATGGTAGGGTTAAGGAACCTTGGGTGACAAGGGATGTGGAACATCTAGTGAAGAGGAAGAAGAAAGTTTACTTAAGATTAATGAGGCAAGGATCAAACAAGGCTCTAGAGGGTTACAAGGTAGCCAGGATGGAACTGAAGAATGGACTTCGAAGAGCTAAAAGGGATCATGAAAGAGCTTTGGCAGGTAGGATTCAGAAAAGCTCTAAGGCATTCTACACGTACTTGAGGAACAAGAGGATGGCGAGAGGGAGGGTAGCACTGATCAGGGATAGTATAAGGAATGTGTGCTTGGAGTCAGAGGAAATAGGGGAGGTCCTTAATGAATAAATTGTTTCAGTATTCACTACTGAGAGGAAGCTTGTCATTTGTAAGGACAGCGGGAAACATGCTGATACACTCGAACAGTTTGATGTTAAGATGGAGGATGTGTTGGAGGTTTTGAATAACATAATTTCGATAATGGTGGCATGGTGGCCCAGTGGTTAGCACTGCTGCCTCACAGTGCCAGGGACCTGGGTTCAAATCCACCCTCAGGTGACTATCTTGTGGAGTTTGTACATTCTCCCAGTGTCTGCGTGGGTTTCTTCCGGATGCTCCAGTTTCCTCCCACAATCCAAAGATGTGCCGGTTGGGTGAATTGGCCATGCTAAATTGCCCCATAGTGTTCTGGGATGTGTAGGTTAGGTACATTAATCAGGAGAAGACAGAGTAGTAGGAGAATGGGTCTGGTTGGGTTGCTCTTCAGAGAGTTGGTGTGGACTTGTTGGGCCGAAGGGCCTGTTTCCATACTGTAGGGATTCTATGAATATGTTCCCGGACATGACGGGATGTACCCAAGGTTACTACAGGAAGTGAGGAAAGAGATTGCTGTGCCTTTGGCGATGATCTTTACATCCTCACTGTCCACTGGAGTAGTATCAGATGATTGAAGGATAGCAAATGTTATTTCCTTGTTCAAGAAAGGGATTAGGGATAATCTTGGGAATTACAGACTTGTCAGTCTTACGTCTGTGGTGAACAAATTATTGGAGAGGATTCTGAGAGACAGGATTTGTGATTACTTGAAAAAACATAGTTTGATTAGAGATAATCAACATGGCTTAGTGTGGGGAAGGTCATGCCTCACAAACCTTACGGAATTCGTTGAAGATGTGACAAAACACGTTGTTGAAGGTAGAGCAGTGGATGGATTATAGCAAGGCCTTAGATAAGGTTCGCCATGGTAAGCTCATTCAGAAAATAAGAAGGCATGGGATACAGGGAAATCTGGCTGTCTGGATACAGAATTGGCTGGCCCATAGAAGGCAGAGGGTGGTGGTAGATGGAAAGTATTCTGCCTGGAAGATTGATGACCCATAGTGTTCCACAGGGATCGGTTCTGGGACCTCTGTCCTTTATGATTTTTATAAATGACTTGGATGAGGAAGTGGAAGGGTGGGTTAGTAAGTTTGCTGCTGATGCGAAGGTTGGTGGAGTGGTGTATAGTGTGAAGGACTGTTGTAGGCTGCAACAGGGCATTGACAGGCTGCAGAACTGGGCTGAGAAGTGGCAGATGGAGTTCAACCTGGAAAAGTATGAAGTGATTCATTTTGGAAAGTTGAAGTTGAATGCAGAATACAGGGTTAAAGGCAGGATTATTGGCAGTGTGGAGGAACAGAGGGATCTTGGGATCCATGTCCATATATCCCTTAAGATTGCTGCCCAAGTTGATAGGTTATTAAGAAGGCATATGGCATGTTGGCTTGTATTAGTAGGAGGATTGAGTTTAAGAGCTATAAGGTTATGTTGTAGCTCTGTCAAGCCCTGGTTAGATCACACTTGGAATATTGTTTTCAGTTCTAGGTGCCTCATTATACGAAAGATATGGAAGCTTCAGAGAGGGTGCGGAGAAGATTTACCAGGATACAACCTGGACTGGAGGGCATATCTCATGGAGAAAGGTTGAGGAAGCTAAGATTTTTCTCATTGGAGCAAAAAAGGATGAGAGGTGACATGATAGAAGTTTACAAGATGATGAGAGGCAATAGATAGAGTGGATAGCCAGAGACTTTTCCTAGGGTGGAAATGGCTATCATGAGGGGGCATGATTTTAGGAAGGTATAGAGGAGCTGTCAGAGGTAGGTTCTTCACACAGAGAGTGGTGGGTACATGGAAAGCACTACCAGCAGTGGCTGATATAATCAGATACATTTGGGGCATTGAAGCGATTCTTGGATAGGCACATGGGTGATAGTACAATGAAGGGAATGTAGGTTAGTTTGATCTCAGAATAGGATAAAAGGTCAGCATGTCATTGAGGGCTGAAGGGCCTAAACTGTGCTGTAGTGTTCTATGTCCATGTTCTATGATAAACTACTTCTCCCAAAAGATTGTGAATCTGCGATTTGCTACCTCTAAGTGCAATGGATACCAGGACAGTGAGTAAATTTAAGGAAGAGTTAGACAGATTTTTAATTGGTAAAGAGTTGAAGGGTTATGGAGAGAAGGCAGGAAACTGGGAGTGAGGAGCATATCAGCCATGATTGAATGGAGTACCAGACTCAGTGGGCTGAATGGCCCAATTCTGCTCCTATATCCATAGGAATAACAGGGGGCGCTAATACCGACCCCTGGGGAATTCCTCTGCTAAGCTTCCTCCAATCTGAAAATCAGCCATTAAATAATCCTTTCCTGTAACTTATCCAATTTTACGTCCAAGTTGTTAATGTCCCTGTTATTCCATGAGCTCACCCCTTGCCTGCAAGAAGCTGACCTTGATCAGACTGTAACCATGAAGGTGGGTGATCGTGCAGATCCTTCTGACTACCTGGTGACAGCTTGTGTTTAAAATGCATAAAACTAAAGACAGTTTATAAAAATAACCAACAGGGGCAAGCTGTGTCACTTGGCTACTATTAGAGCTTTAGGTGAGATGAGTGATTAATTTTCATAATTGAAAATTAATTTTGCAACCACAGGTTTTGTTTTAGAAGTTTGAACCTTGTGATAACAGTCTGTGTAGGACTCACATTTGTGAGTTGACAAGTTGCCCAGGGGTGGAGAGATGGGGTTGGGGGGTGCAGGTTAGTGATGGGGGATAGTGGGGGAGTGGTGCGGGCATTCCGTCATTATTCCAGTCTCCACTGTAGTCACAGATTCTACAGGCAGATGGAACAGTACGTCATTACATCAGTACTACATAATCACTTCAGCAACCTGATTTATGTGTAAATTAACATTAGGAATAAAATGATGGCAACTGCTCCAACTGCGTAAGGTATTGATCATCAATTCTGTTTCTCCCCCACAATCCTCATGTTCTCACCCTCCCTCTCTGAGTGGAAAGGGACTTGCATCCTCAGAACTTGCCCAGTGCTACAACACCATTATCAGTGCAGATACCTTCTTGTCTGCATTGTTTTATGGACAGTTCCTAATGATAGCCCATGACCAGTCCGTTACAGCTAGGATTATAAGTCACTTGCTTTAAATTAGGAAAATTCCTGAAACTACAGTACAGCCTTAGTTTAACCCTACTTCATAGATTCCATGGACTACTGTAAGATGCTTTTTGTAGAATTCCTACAGTGTGAATGCAGGCCATTCAGCTCCTAATGACCCTCCAAACAGCACCCCATCCCAGTAACCCTGCATTTCTCATGGCTAACCCACCTAGCCTGCACACTATGGGACAATTTAGCATGGCCAATTCACCTAACTTGCACATCTTTGGACTGTGGTAGGAAGCCAGAGCACCCGAAGGAAACCCACACAGACACAGGGCGAATGTGCAAACTCCACACAGACAGTCACCCAAGATTGGAATCAAACCTGGGTCCCTGGTGCTGTGAGGCAGCAGCGCTAACCACTGAGTCACCGTGCTGTCCTTCTCTCCCTCATCTCCAGGTGTTGACTTGAGTGATGGGTTTGATACATCTGCTCATTTTCATGTTCGACCCAGATACAAACAAGTCAATAAGTGTTAAAAGTACAATCATCAGAGTCACTAATACTTGGATCAGGAATTCTATGCAGTGTGAAGTGAATGGGAAAGAGTTCAATGCGTTGGAATTCTATACTAATGATTCAGTATAAAATTTGAAGATATCTGAAACTTGAAAGAATTGTGAATTGTGAGAAAAATAGCATAGAGGACACAGATGGGTTAGGATCAGAATAAATTAAATGCAGAGAAAAATAAAATGATTAATTATTATCGGAAGAGCAGAGAGACACAGAGCACAAATCTTAAGGGGATACAGGAACGGAGGTGTCTGGGTGTATATCTTCAGAAATCATTGGAGGTTACAGGAGAGTTTGAATTGGAATAATTGGAAAGTCAACCGAAACAGAAAGGATAGGAGTTTAGTTGTAATTGTAAATCTTTAGCATCTAAGAAAACGTTTAATCTAATCTTTCATCAGACACTTCCCTTGGTCAATGCATTTTTCTACTCCTGTAGTCAATCTAACAATTGGTTTAATTCATGGCTGCTGTTATTGTGAAGACTACCAGCAGGTGGAGCCATGAGTGTGCATGCATAACAGCACAGTGCTGAGGAGCAATGTCAGTGTCCAGCACTAGCGCCTGTCTTAGAGAGATGACCCTTTAACTGGGAGTACTAACAATGTCTCTTTAATGTAGGAGGTGCAGCTGAATAATGTGTGAATGATGTGTCATAGAGTTTTACAGCATGGACACTGACTCCTCAGTCCAGCTTGTCCATGCTGACCAGATATCCTAACCTAATCTAGTCCCATTTGCCAGCACTTGGCCTATATCTCTAAACCCTTCCTATTCATATACCGATTCAGATGCCTTTTAAATGTTGTAATTGTACCAACCTCCACACTTCCTCTGGTAGCTCATTCCATACACGTATCACCCTCTGCAAAAAAATACTCCTCAGGTTTCTTTTAAATGCTTCCCCTCTATGCCCCCTCGTTTTGGACTCCCTTATTGTGGAAAAAGACCTTGGCTCTTCATCCTATCCATGCCCCTCATGGTTTTATAAATTTCTATAAGGTCACCTCTCACCTCTGATGCACCAGAGAATCAGGACTTACAGCAAAAACTTCAGAAAGGGGATATGAGAAATGTTGGATCAGCCATGATCCTATTGCTCTTTGAGAAAGTTGGGGCGGAGCTGCCTTCTTGAACTGCTGCAGTCCACCTGCTTTGAGATGACCCACAATGCCCTTAGAGAGGGGATTCCAAGATTTTGAAACAGTGACAGTGAACGAACATATTTCCAAACCAGGATGGTGAATGGCTCAGAGGGGAACTTGTTAGGGGTGGTTTTAGATTAGACTTACAGTGTGGAAACAGGCCCTTCGGCCCAACAAGTCCACACCGACCCGCCGAAGCGCAACCCACCCATACCCCTTACCTAACACTACGGGCAATTTAGCTTGGCCAATTCACCTGACCCGCACATCTTTGGACTGTGGGAGGAAACCGGAGCACCCGGAGGAAACCCACGCAGACACGGGGAGAATGTGCAAACTCCACACAGTCAGTCGCCTGAGTCGGGAATTGAACCCGGATCTACAGGCGCTGTGAGGCAGCAGTGCTAACCACTGTGCCACCGTGCCGCCCATGGGTGGTGTTCCCATGTATCTGCTGCCCCTATCCTTCTAGATGGAAGTGGTCATGCATTTGGAAGGTGCTGTCTGAGGATATTTGGTGAATTACTGCAGTGCATCTTGTAGATAGTACACACTGCTGCTACTGAGTGGATGCTTGTGGATGTGATGCCAATCAAGTTGGTCACTTTGTCCTGGATAGTGTCAAGCTTCTTCAGTGTTACTGGCACTGCACCCATCCAGGCAAGTGGGGAGTATTCTATCACACTCCTGACTTGTGTCTTGTCGATGGTGGACAGGCTTTGGAGAATCAGGAGGTGAGTTATTCACCGCTGTATTCCTAGCCTCTGACCTACCATTGTAGGCACTCTGTTTATTTGGTGAGTCCAGCTGAGTTTCTGGTCAATGGTAGCCCCTAGGATGTTGATAGTGAGGGATTGGGTGATGGTAACAATATTAACTGTCAAGGGGAGGTGGTTAGATTATCTCTTATTGCTGATGGTCATAGCCTGGCATTTGTGTGGCATGAATGTTATTTTCCACTAGCTTGCCCAAGCCTGGATATTGTCTAGATCTTGTTGCATTTCAACACGTACTGTTTCAGAGGGGTTGCAAATGGTGCTGAACACTGTACAATCATCAGCAAACATCCCCACTTATGATGGCGAGAAGGTCAATGATGAAGCAGCTGAAGAAGGTTGGGCCTAGGATATTACCCTGAGGAACTCCAGCAGAGATGTCCTGGAACTGAGATGACCTCCAACTACCACAACTACCTTCCCAGGGGCTAGGTATGACTCCAATCAATGGAGAGTTTTCCCTGTGATACCCATTGATTCCCATTTTGCCAGGGCTCCTTGATGCCACAATTGGTTGAATGCAGGCTTGACATCAAGGGCTGTGACTCTCCCCTCACCTCTGAATTCAGCTCTTTTGTCCATGTTTGAACCAAGGCTGTAATCAGGTCAGGAGCTGAGGGGCCCTGGCAGAACCCAAACTGGGTGTCACTGAGCAGGTTATTACTGAACAGGTGCTGTTTGATAGCATTGTTGATGACCCCTTCCATCATTTTCCTGATGATGGAGAGGAGGCTGACAGGGCGATAATTGGTCGAGATGTGTTTGTCCTGCTTTTTATGTACAGGAGATACCTGGGAAATTTTCCACATTGTTTGAGTAGATGCCAGTGTTGTAGTTAGAACATAGAACATAGAAAAATACAGCGCAGTACAGGCCCTTCGGCCCTCGATGTTGCGCCGATCCAAGCCCACCTAACCTACACTAGCCCACTTTCCTCCATATGCCTATCCAATGCCCGTTTAAATGCCCATAAAGAGGGAGAGTCCACCACTGTTACTGGCAGGGCATTCCATGAACTCACGACTCGCTGAGTAAAGAATCTACCCCTAACACCAGTCCTATACCTACCACCCCTTAACTTAAAGCTATGCCCCCTCGTAATAGCTGACTCCATATGTGGAAAGAGGTTCTCATGGTCAACCCTATCTAAACCCATAATCATCTTGTACACCTCTATCAAGTCACCCCTAAACCTTCTTTTCTCCAATGAAAACAGCCCCAAGTGCCTCAGCCTTTCTTCATATGATCTTCCTACCATACCAGGCAACATCCTGGTAAACCTCCTCTGCATCCGTTCCAGTGCCTCCACATCCTTCCTATAGGATGGCGACCAAAACTGCATACAATACTCCAGATGCGGCCGCACCAGAGTCTTATACAACTGTAACATTACCTCAGGACTCCGAAACTCAATTCCTCTACCAATAAAAGCCAGTACGCCATATGCCTTCTTCACAGCACTATTTACCAGGGTGGCAACTTTCAGAGATCTGTGTACATGGACACCAAGATCCCTCTGCTCATCCACACTACCAAGTATCCGACCACTAGCCCAGTACTCCATCTTCTTGTTACTCTTACCAAAGTGAATCACTTCACACTTAGCTACATTGAACTCCATTTGCCACCTTTCTGCCCAGCTCTGCAGCTTATCTATATCCCGCTGTAACCTGCCACATCCTTCCTCACTGTCAACAACTCCACCGACTTTCGTATCATCAGCAAACTTGCTCACCCAACCTTCTAGCCCCTCCTCCAGGTCATTTATAAAAATGACGAACAGCAATGGTCCCAAAATAGATCCTTGCGGAACACCACTGGTAACTGTACTCCAAGATGAACCTTTACCATCAACTACTACCCTCTGTCTTCTTCCAGCCAGCCAATTCCTAATCCAAACCTCCAACTCCCCCTCAATGCCATACCTCCGTATTTTTTGCAGTAGCCTACCATGGGGAACCTTATCAAACGCCTTACTAAAATCCATATACACCACATCTACCGCTTTACCCTGGTCCACCTCCTTAGTCACCTTCTCAAAGAATTCAATTGTTCTGGAACAGCTTGGCTAGGGGAGTTCTGAAGCATAAGTGCTCAGTACTGTTTCTGGAATGGAATGTTGTTAGGCCCTGTACCCTTTGCAGTATTCAGTGTATCCAACCATTTCTCGATATCACATGGAGTGAACCGAATTGGATAAAGACTGGTTTCTGTGATTCTGGGGACCACTGGACAAGGCTGAGATGAATCATCCACTCGGCACTTCTGTCTGAAGATTGCTACGAAAGCTTCAGCCTTATCTTTTGCCCTGATGTGCTGGGCTCTTCCATCATTGAGGTTGGGGATATTTGTGGAGGCTCCTCCTCCAGTGAGTTGGTTTCCATTTCTTATGATCTTAAGGAGGTGAGATTCTCATTAGGAAGCCTATTAAGGGGATTAATGCTTGTTAATGACCTTATTAACTGCAGATCTCAACTCATTAATATGCAACTTCCAATTGTACCACCTACTGCGACTGAACTAAGTGCCGAGGGTACGTGAAATGGAAGTTAGAGTCAGACATCAGCTCGCCACTGACTTTAAAAAGCCTCCCTCTTACTCATTACATAGCAGCATCTCAGGGTATAATTTATGGGCATCAGATGAGCACACTCTTTATCCCACTTCATTGGCATCCTTGAATTGTCAACCCTTGGGGGAATCCTCAGGCCCACCTTTCCAATCTATTTGCAGGAAGCATTGCAGGGAATAGCAGCAACTAGCATAGAAAGGCTGCTGAAAGGACCCTTTGCACAGAGGGTGGCTACCCTATCACCTGCATTTCCCATGTCTAACCCACCTAACCTGCACACTATGGGCATTTTCCCATGGCCAGCCAACCTAACCTACACATCTTTGGATTGTGGGAGGAAACTGGAGCACCTGGAGGAAACCCACACAGACACTGGGAGAATGTGCAAACTCCACACAGACAGTTGCTTGAGGGTGGAATTGAATCCAAGTCCCTGGCGCTGTGAGGCAGCAGCATTAATCATTGAGCCACCATGCTGCCCGTGCTGTGGTTGGCTCTTAACTGCCCTCAGATATGC
Organism: Hemiscyllium ocellatum; assembly: GCF_020745735.1. Classification (NCBI taxonomy): domain Eukaryota; kingdom Metazoa; phylum Chordata; class Chondrichthyes; order Orectolobiformes; family Hemiscylliidae; genus Hemiscyllium; species Hemiscyllium ocellatum. The sequence continues at coordinate 6,719,570 of NC_083426.1, read as the reverse complement.
CTCAGCAAATCACCTCTCATATCAACCACTCAAACACCTCAAAAAAAGAATTGGAATGCAGTCATTCAAGAAGGCAATTTCCCACCATCTTCTCAAGTGCAACTAGGGACAGGCAATAAATGTGGGCCAGTGACACCAACATCCCATCAATTAAAAAATAAAGCAATATCTCACAACTGAACAGGGACTTCTCTGAACAACCACTGTACCTCAGAGTGTCATTCAACTTCAGCTGGCTACACCACTGAGACTGGTAGTCCCCTCGAAAATTCTTCAGAACATAAACAGTGGAGACAGGTCAGAGAGTGAAGTGTTGCTTGTGTTTTAGTCGATAGCTCTCGTCTATGAATGGAGTGGCTGTGGGTTCAAGTCCCACTCCAGGGATGTAAATACATAATTAAAGTTGGCACTGTAGTGCGATACTAAAGGAATACTATTTTGACTTTTTGTTATGACATGAAACTAACCTCTGACTTTCCTCTCAGAAAGGTCAAAGGAGTTCTTCCTGGTGTCCTGACCAACCATTCATCCTTCAAACAACATGAAAAAAAGGTCAAATGGTCTTACACCATTCTTTATTCATTCACAAGTTGAGGGCGCCACTGAGTAGGCTCGCGTTTATTGCTCATCCCTAATTGCCCAGAGAGCAGTTTAGAGTCAACTACATTGCTGTGGGTCTGGAATCATATGTAGACCAGACCAGGTAAGGATGGCAGTTTCCTTCCCTAAAGGACATTAGTGAACCAGATGGTTCTTCCAACAATCAACAACAGATTCATGGTCGTCATTAGATTCTTAATTCTAGGATTCGAACCCGGGTCCCGGAATGTTATCTGGGTTTCTGGGTTGCCAGTCCAGCTGTAATACCACTAGACCATTGCCATCATTACTGCCTGTGGGACATTGCTGCCATGCAAATTGGCAATTACATTCACAGCGTAATAGCAATGATTACACTTGAAAGAACGCATTTAGTTTGAGATGTCCTGAGGTTGTTTACAGTATGAGATAAATCCATATTTTCCTTTGGTGTAACATGGAGATTTTGACTGGACAGCATAAGCTTCCATGTCCTCACTACTCAGGGAATTTGAAATCTTGGCTCCAGAGGTGATATCTCTGGCTCACTCAAGCAATAATACAATACAATCCATCTCTTGGAAATTAAAGCATTTTGGCTGATAATCCCAGACAGCCTCTGTAGCATTTTAGTCTGCTGGGATAATTTAGAAGAACATCATAGTTTGATGTAAGCTATAAATCATTTCTATTGTAAATGGACACGACTTCAGCATTAATGATCAAAGTGCAGAACACCTTGAATAGATCCATGTTGTAAATTTATTGTTATTCAATCCTGCATCTTTTCTGAAGTGCATCGCTCCTCATGCATGATATAAATAAAGGATTTAATTTCGTGTACAATGAAAATTACACCAGGGAAGCTTCATTAAGCTCCAATAAAGTGTGATGAGTCTCGCATTTTCATTTTTAATTAGCAATCTGTAGTAACCCTCCTTTAAATGGTGAATGGTTGTGTGAAAATAGTTTTGCTGATGCTCTGTGTCAGAAATCATTACCTTGCTGGTTGAAGTGCAGGGAAAGAAAATCTAACTTGGAATTCATTTGTTTTGCTCACATAGTCACCTTATTTTTCTTGACAATATTTTGCATTCTTAAACATGCTTTTGGGATGCGCTTTGGAGGGTCGATGTGGACTAGGGGGCCAAATGGCCTGCTTCTACACTGTAGAGATACAGTGATTCTGAGTGTTCATGAACATTGTGTCCCTATTTTCAATAGATCTGTAGTCCTCCTAGAAACCCTTCATCTCAAAATGGTGAATGCAGCCACTCCTGAGAGTTGAGAATAACATTAGGGCTCAAGCTGGGATTAGAGTGGGAATGGTACTGAGAGCAGTGTCAGGAACAGACCCAATATTGCCCACCTGGGGCACCAGCTGAGCCAGATCCTTGAGAATGTAAGAGCATAGAACTAGGAGTAGGCCATCTGGCCCCTTGAGCCTGCTCCGCCATTCAATAAGATCTTGGCTGATCTTTTCATGGACTCAGCTCCACTTAACTACCCACCCACCATAATCCTTAACACCTTTACTGCTCAAAAATCTATCTATCTTTACCTTAAAAACATGCAATGAGGTAGCCTCAACTGCTCCACTGGGCAGGGAATTCCATAGATTCACAACTCTTTGTTTGAAGAAGTTCCTCTTTAGCTCAGTCCTAAATCCGTGCTCCCTTATTTTGAGGCAATGTCCCCTAGTTCCAGTTTCAGTGGAAATGACCTCCCTGCTTCTATTTTATCTATTCTCTTCATAATTTTCAATGTTTCTATAAGATCTATTTAAGTCCTTACTTCGAAGATCATAGAGTGAATCATAGCCTAAAGTCTGAATACCTCCAACCCTTACGAAAGTCTATGCCCCTCACACCCACATTACAAACTATTTTGCTCATGTCTATATTACAGTCTATTCTGCTTTTATCTGTGTTACAGCCTGATTCCCTCCAGCCCTTATTACAGTTTAATTCCCTCACGTGTATGTTACAGTCTACCTGCCTCCAGTTGATGCTGCACTATTTCCAAGGAGACAGTGAGGACTATGGATGCTGGAGATCAGAGTAGAGAGCGTGGTGCTGGAAAAGCACAGCCAATCAGGCAGCATCTGAGTGGGTGCTGCCTGACCTGCTGTGCTTTTCCAGCACCATGCTCTCGACTGCAATCTATTTCCCTCATATACACCTAAAACTGTGGCATCCACACGACAATGTGGAAAATATCCCAGGTATGTCATGAACACAAAAACCAGGACAAATCCAACCTGGCCAATAACCATCCCGACAGTCCATTCTCGAGCATCAGTAATGTGATGGGAGGTGTCATCAACAGTTCTATCAAGCAACACCTGCACAATGATAACCAGCTCAGAATCTCTCAGCTTCTGACCTCATTAAAACGTTAGTCAAACATGGAGAAAAGAGCTGAATTCAAGAGGCGAAGTGAGAATGACTGGCCTTGACATCAAAATCAAATTTGACTGAATGTAACATTGAGGAACTCTCGCAAATCTGGAGTCAATGGGAATTGGGGGAAACTTCTCCATTGGTTGGCGTCATACCTAGCACATAGGAAGATGGTTGTGGTTGTTGGAGACCAGTCAGGCATTTGGGGGCATGTGCAAAGCCAGATGCTGCATTAGCTTCAAAGCCAGCTGCAACAAAAAAAGATGGTTTCCTTTTAATTGTTGTTCATTGAGTGGTTGTTAGAGTTCAGTCATCTTAGCTCCAGGACATCTCTGCAGACCTTCCTCAGGATAGTGCCCTAGATCCAACCGTCTTTAGATGACTCATCAACCATCTTTCCTCCATCATAGGGTTAGAAGTTGGAATGTTTGCTGATGACTCCACAATGTTTAGCACCATTCACAATTCCTCATATACTGAAGATGTCCACGTTCGAATGCAGCAGCACCTGGATCACATCGAGGGATAAACTGAAATACAGCTAGTAACATTTGCATCACATAAATGGCAGGTAACGATCATTTGCAAAATGAGAGGGAATCCAAACGACATCCCTTGACATTCAATGGTGTTGCCATCACTGAATCCATCACTATCAATGTCCTGGTTCTTACCATTGACTAGAAACTGAATTGCACTAACCATATAAATACAGTGGCTACTGGAACAGCTCAGAGGATAAGAATCCTGCAACAAGTAACTCATCTCCTGACTTCCTAAAGCCTGGAGTTGCTGGAACAAGTCAGCCATGATATTAGATTGAAACAGTGAACGCTGGAGAAACTCAGCAGGTGTGGCAGCATCAATGGAAAGAGAAACAGAGAGCTGAATCTTAAATATTTGGGCTAATTGCGAGTTGTGTTTAGTTTTTTGGAAGGTTTCTTGCCACCTGGCTATCTTATCAAACTACCCTCATAAACTAGCTAGCCTGCCTCTACAGTACACCCACTCCCAGCCCCATCTCCAGCTTCGATTCCACCCTCAGGTGACTGTGTGGAGTTTGCACATTATGTCTGTGCCAGTTTCCTCCCACAATCCAAAGATGTGCGGGTGAGATGGACTAGCCATGGGAAATGGTGAATTGGGCCATCAGTAAGAAGTGATAACCACCTGGTTTGGCAGCTCCCCGTGGCCTTGAGAGAATCCCAGCTTGGCAAAGGCATAGCAGATGCAGCTAGTCACTCTCGATGGTGAGATAGGCCTTGCTGGTTCTCACACAACGTTGTAACAGATCTGCAGGGTTACAGGGATAGGGTAGGAGAGTGGGTCTGGGTGTGATACTGTTTGGAGCGACGATGTGCACTCGATGAGCTGAATGGCCTGCTTCCACACTATAGGGGTCCTATGATCCACAACTTGTTGTTTCCAGAATCAGTCGCCACTCAGCGGACATTTATCAAAAGAATGGTATCAATTGCACCCACTGCTTTGAAAGGATGTTACACACAGGTAAGTGTTGGTAATCCGGCAATGCCCCTTACCAGCAATCTAAAGACACGCTGTTGTTGGCACTGGTGTGGCTGACACTCCCTCACCGTGTCAAGAAGGATCGGTGTCTAGTTTCTTTTGAGTGTTTAGTAAGATAGGAGGCTGAATATTATATATAGGAGGCTGAACATCGCCTTGACGTTCCAGCCCCTATAAACCTCCACTACGGGTTAATGTTTCAATTCCAATATGATCTCTTTGGATCTTCAGTTCTTCTTCCACTGAAGAAGAGCTATATTAGACTCGAAATGTGTCAGCAAATCAGCAAACATACCAATTTCTGACCTAAAGATGGAGGAAAGATGGTTGATGAGGCATCTAAAGATGATTGGATCTAGGGCATTACCCTGAGGAAGGTCTGCAGAGACGTCCTGGAGCTAAGATGACTGTTTTTTTGTTTGCAGCTGGCCCTATAGTTAATGCAGCGTCTGACCTAGTACAAGCCCCCTCTGCAGTGCGTAGTGGCAAACCTTCTCCTCATCTCTCTATTACGTGGGCAACCTGTTTTTTCAAATGGTATCCTCGGTTCCGATCTCTCCCACAAGGGCAATCGTCCTTTCAGCACCCAAAAGGACTTAGAGTGGAACATGAGATGAAATTTTTTTGCACGGAAGGGCCTGGAATGCACAGCCTGAAAGGGTTTGGGCTCTGCTACCAAAGGAATCAAAGGTTGCACACTAAGAAAGACTAATTAAAAGTGTAATAGAAAAAAAAGTGTGACAATAAATTCTCCAGCTCTTTCAAAGATAAGTGTGATGGGCACAACGGCCTCCCGTACTGTGATGTTGCTATCTTCTCTCAATCTAGCCCCTCAAATCCTTCTATCAGGTCAGCCCTCTACTTTCTCCATTAAATAGCGTGGCCCAACTTCTTCCGTTTCTCATGATATGTTCGATGCCAGGCCTGCAATTATTTTTTGCAAGAAAACTAATGTACCTACTTCAGTGCCTCTGTATTCATTACTAAAATAGCACAAAAGGCAATCTTGCAAGGATTTGTCCTCTGATGATCAGAAAGCCTGATTTGAAAAGATGTGAAGCAACAGTATTTACAAATGTAATTGAACTACCATTCCTGTTGTTGCTTTTCCTTCCTGACTGTGTGAAAATGGCTGGTCTCCAAATTGGCAAGATGTACTGCTGTGTTCGGCTTTAATGGTCATTTAAAATAAACAAGTTAATTGCTTTGCTCTGAAAGCAGATGGAGGAATTGGGTGTGAGCACATTAACCCTGTCCACCCGGTACTCTGGGGAAGGGGTCTGAAGCGTGGAGCTAATTGGACATCACTTTCTAAGTGGCAGTACAGGCATGAAAGACAACTCTTGTGAGCAGCAAGATGATACCAGTATATTTGACAGTGTCTCCTACAGCACAGAAACATGGAGGTTACTTGAGAGACTTGACAGGGTAAATGCTGAAAGGATGTTTCCCCTCATCAGAGAATCTAAGACCAGAGGACATAGTCTCAGAATAAAGGGAAACCAATTTAAAACAGAGAGGAGGATGAATTTCTTCCCTCAGAGAGTTATGAGCCTTGGAACTCCTTGTCACAGAGAGCTGTGGGGGCAGTGCACTTGTGTATATTTAAGGCTGAGGGAGATTATTGATCAGTCAGGGAATCAAGGATTATGGGAAAAGGTCAGGAAAGTGGAAGTGAGGAATCTCAGGGTAAAAAATGAGGTCTGCAGATGCTGGAGATCACAGTTGAAGGGCTTATGCTCGAAACGTCGAATTTCCTATTCCTTGGATGCTGCCTAACCTGCTGTGCTTTAACCAGCAACACATTTTCAACTGTGAGGAATCTCAGGTCAGGCATAATCCTATTGAATGGTGGAGCAGGCCTGAAGGGCTTATGGTGTCATGGTCTAACAATGTGCATTTACATAGCACCTGTAACATAGTTGAACATCTCAAGATGCTTAACCAGGAGTGCTATCAGGTAAAACAACAAGCCACAAAATAAAATATGAAGACATGTAACTAAAGGCAGTCACCGAGGCCAATTTTAACGAAGCTTTGCTTAAGATAATGATCTTTGACATGAATACATAGGGGCAGCAAAATGCATCAACAGCAAGATGCATAGCAGTAACTCGCTAAAGCTCATGAAAGAGCACTTTTCAAACTTGAAAACTCTCCCATCCAGAAGGACGAGGGCAATAGATGATTGGCAACAGCAGGACCTGCATGTCCTAACTTGGAAATATATCACTGCTCCTTCAGGCTCAAATGCCTGGAACTCCCTCCCTCGCAAGGCTCCCTATACCTTCAGGACGGCAACAGTTCACGAAGGCAGCTCACCAATAGGGTCGTTAGGAATGAGAAATAAATGCAGGTCTGCATAGTGACCTCTTCACCCCATGAATGAACAAAATAAAAACACAAAGCATCTTGCAACACAATGAAAATAATGGCAGGGAACTTCAGGCATGTATTTATTCCTCAATGAACATCAGTGAGAGCACCATCTCCTCATGGTTTTAATTGTTTTTTTGTGAAATTCTGCTGTGCCCATATTGACTGTTGCATTTAAAAATGCTCATTGGCAGTGAGGCACTTTGGAGCATCTTGTGGATGTGAAGTATAAAACATTGTCACTTCCTTCCTTTGTTTTTTCCATCCGTCTTTCTTTTGTTCTTTTGCTCATTCCCCCAGTTTGATTTTATTCTTCTGATTTTCTTACACGCTTTTCAAACCAATACGTTCTCCTTCGAGTGTCAAATTACATTCACAAGAAGAAATACAAAAGTTTTAGGAAAACAAAGTAAAACCAATTGCTTTTCATTTTCTCTGTGGGCTAATTTTAATCCATTTGTGAAAAATATTATTTAAAAAAGTCACCAGCATGCATTTAAGCGAATGTGTTTATCAATGGATTAAATTTTGTGTTTGAGAGAAAGTTAAACCCACGTATTATCATTCATGTAATTAATATGATTATTGTTTTGTGTTATGTGCAGAGTGGTGACAGCCATTATATAAAGTTGAACCTTTTCAGGCTTGCACTTTGTAAAGATAATGATTACACTGTTCCTGCTAAAGAGCCTGCAAAAGGGTTGGAAAGTAAGATGAGGGCAGTGGGGTGGGGGGCGGGGGGGAGTGGTTGCTCTTTCAGACAATTAGAAAGTGAATGTTAGGCTGAAGTGCCCATTCTGTGCTTCTATGAAAGGGTTAAGTGCCTTTGTCATTCACGCCACACCAATAAAGCCAGACTCTAAGGCAACAGAGAAGCTGTTTTTGAATGGCCTGGACATGACAGCTGTTCCATTCATGCCAGCATCTGCCAAGCCCTGTCTGCAAATCACAAACCCATTAAACTGCTCATTAACTGTCGAGATAAATCTCATTCAAAGTGCAGGAGGATGGAACAATTTACTAAGAAAAGGATGCAAACGAGGTTGTAGCAAGCAAAAAACACATACACGAACACACACAAAACAACGTGACATTAAACGCCGTGATCGATTTGGAAAGAGCACTGCAATGATCCAAGAAAGGAGAAATCTAATTAAAACGAAAACAAATCAATAGCCGTTTGTGCAGGAAGAGGGAAGGGTCAGATCTCCACTGCCTTTGTCCCTCTCACTGCATCCATGCAATGAGTTGACAATTTGCCATGATGTGGAGGTACATGTGTTGGACTCGGGTGAGCAAGGCCAGAAGTCACACGACACCAGGTCATAGTCCAACAGGTTCATTTGAAATCACTTCAAAAGCTGTTGGACTATAACCTGGTGTTGTAACCTTAAGAATTTATCAATAAGATAGAAATGGAGAAATGGAAAAGTAAAAAAAAAATGAAAGTTGTCGAAAGGAGTAAAAGTGAAAGATCTCCTGGCTACTATTTTGTAAAAGAATCACCAATATTTCTGGGGGAACAGACGATCGAGCTACTAACACATTGCTGTTTAACTGTAATAAAAGAACCAACACTTGCGGGACACCAGGGAGAAGGTCATCAGAGATAAGGACAGAGGTGGGCCATTCTGCCTCCCAGAGGCTGTTCTATTCTGCTGTCGCTGCTCAAGTTCATTTAGCCACTTCGTATTTGTACCTGTCAACCCCCTCGCCTGACAGAAATCTCTGGAAACAAGAGCAGAAAGTGAGAGAGAAACTTAATCGATCCGGCAGCATCTGTGGAGAGAGGAACAGAGTCAATGATTCAAGTCTGGTAACTCTTCTTTGGAGCATTAGAAAATGATGTTTTCTATGCTGTTCACAAAGGGGGTGGGGGGATGAGCAGGAGGAACAGATGGTGAGGATGCTCTGAGCAAAAGACTGAGGTAATGCAAATGGTGCTGAAGAGAATAAATCTGGAGAGAATGAGGGCATGTAAAAACAAGACAATACATTAATCATGGGTGACTTTAATCTTCATCCAGATTGGGATCATCAGATTGGCAGAGGGAGCCATGAGGAAGAAGTGACAGAGTTTATTCAAAAAAGTTTTCCAGAACCGTATGTTGTGAGTCCAAAACAAATACAAAGGATGCTGGAGAAATTCAGCAGGAATTTATGATGAACCCAAAACATTAACTCTTTCTGTTTCCATCGATGCTGCCAGACTGGTTGAGTTTCTCCAGCATTCTCTGTGTTGGCTTCAGATTTCCAACATCCACAGTTCTTTGGTTTTAGTTTGAAGATAGTGTTACGGGCAGCACGGTGGCTCAGTGGTTAGGACTGCTGCCTTACAGTGCCAGGATCCCAGTTCAATTCCAGCCTCGGGCAACTCTCTGTGTGGAGTTCCCACATTCTCCCCGTGTCAGCGTGAGTTTCCTCCGGGTGCTCTGATTTCCTCCCACGGTCCAAAAATGTGCAGGTCAGGTGAATTGGCCATGCTAAATTGCCTGTAGTGTTAGGTGCATTAATCAGAGGGAAATGGGTCTGGGTGGGTCACTATTCCGAGGGTCGATGTGGACTCGTTGGGCCGAAGGGCCTATTTCCACGCTGTAGGGAATCTAATCCAACCAGGGATGAGGTAAAAATAAAGCAAAGGGTCACTAGACTCAAAACATTAACTTTATTGCTCTCTTCACAGACCTGCTGAGTTTTATCAACACTCCTTGTCATTGTTAGGGATCAAGTGATTTTGGATCTGGTGATATATACTCAGGCATACTTAATAAATGACATCAGAACAAAAAAATACTCCAGGAAACAGTGATCATAACATCATAGAGTTTTACTTTCCATTTAAGATGGTGGAACTTTGGTTGGGAACAGCTTAAATAAGGGTAATTACATCGGAATGAGAGTGGAGCTGGATGGCATGAACTGGGACGGGATTTTAGCAGCAAAAATGGCTGAGGAAAAATGATAAATATTAAAGAAACGGTTTCATAGCTCACAACAAAGATAGCTCCCAGTGAGGAAGAAGGATTCTGGGAAGGAAGTAAGCAAACATAGGCTAACCAAGGAAATTAAGGATAACATCAAAATCATGGAAAAAGTGTCCAATGCGGTAAAGGTTTGTGGTGAGCTGGAGGTTTGGGGAAGTTTTACAATACGATAAAAGATGACTAAGACGTAAAGAAGAAGGTAAACTTTGATGGTGAGTTTTCAAATAATAGCAAGTTGGATGGCAAAGGTTTCTTGTATCAAAAAGGAAATAGAGGAGAAAGTTAACCTAAAGCCCTTAGAGAATGAGGCTGGAGAAATGATATTTGGTAACAAGGAAATGGCAGAAGAGTTGAATAAGTAATTTGTATGAGTCTTGACAGAAGACATAATAGTATTCTGAAATTACTAAATAATCAAGGGGCCAGTGTGGGTGAGAAAATAAATCCAACTAACAATCACTGGAGAGAACGTGCTAAGAAACTTAATGGTACTAAAAACTTGATGGGATGCATCGTAGGATATTTAATGCTATAGGGACAGTAGATGCACTGATAGTAATCAACCAGAAACTCTTAGATTCTGGAAATGTTCAAAAGGACTGGAAGACTGCCAATATTACATTTTCATTTTCATTTTGGAAGGAAAGGAGGTTAAAAAAACTGGTACCTATAGGCCAGAAGGCCTAACATGTGTTATTAGGAAAATGTTTGAGTCCATAATAAAGGATGTAATAAAAGAATGTTTAGAAATATAAAACATGATCAAGTAGAGTCAGCACGCTTTCATGAACATCCTGCCTGACAAACTTATGAAAATCCTTTGAGAAAGTAAGAAGCAGGATAAATAAAAGGCAAGCAGTGGCTGTAATGCATGAGGAATTACGGGAGGTGTTTGATATGGCAGCACACATTAGGTTAGTTAACGAGTTATGAGACCATGGTGTTAGAGAGGTATAGATAAGCATAGGTTAGATGAGCATAAATAGAGGATTGGCTAACCAATAGAAAACAGACAGTTGGGATAAGGTGGGCATTTTCAGGATACATCCTGTATCTAGTGATAGGGATCAGTGCAGGGGCCACAATTATTACCAATATATATCAATTACTAAGATGAGGGAAGTGAATATAATATAGACATGTTTACAGATGACACAAAAATAGATGGGAGGGCAGGTGGTGAGGATGATTCAAAGAATCTGCAGAGGGCTCTAGAAAGATTAAATGAGTAGGCAAAAATATGGCACTGGAATATAATTCAGGAAAAGGTAAGCTGTGCCCTTGGCAGGAAGAAAGGGGAAGTTGAATATTATTCAAATAGGGAATGGTGGAGCACAGAAGAATATTGGAATCCTCATGCATAATTCATTAAAAGCTAACATGCAAGTTCAACAGTAAACGAAAAGGAAAATGGAATATGGGCCTTTATTTCAAAAAGAATGAAGTGTAAAAATAGGGAAGTCTCGTTCAAACTATACAAGATATGAAGGAAAGATTATTGGAGGCAGTTCAGAAAGGTTTCACTCAGCTGATCCCAGGCATGAAGGCACTGATTTATGTGGAGAGGTATTCATTAGAGTCTAGAAGAATGAGAGGTGACCTTATTGAAACATACAAGATGTCTGAGGGGACTTGACAGGGTTGATGCATTGAGATTGTTTCCCTTATGAGGAAGTCTAGGACCTGAGGGCATCATCTCAGAATAAAGGGTCGCTCATTAATGACAGAGATGTGGAGGAATTTCTTCTATTAAAGAGTAGTGAACCTGTGGAATTCTTGACAACAGAGAGCTGTTGAAGATGGGTCGTATAGCACATTCGAGGCTGCGATAGACAGATTTTTAAACAGGAAGCAAACCAAAGGCTTGGGAAAAGACAGGAAAGTGGATTATCAGGCATGATCTCATTGAATAGTGATGACTTGATGTTTTATGGTTTTAAAGGAAAGATTGAGCTGTAAATTGGGTGTTAATATTAGGTTTGAACAGGAAAAAATAAATCAGCTTTGTTTAGAGCAAATTTAACAAGACACAGTGAGGGTGGGGAGATGTTGTGGGTGTTGTAATTAAAATGAAGGACTGTGTTCATGCTCTGAAGTTGTTGAACTCAATATTGATTGTTGATGGCTGTAAAACGCTGAAGTGGAAAAATGAGGTGCTGCTCCTTCAGCTTGTATTGAACTTCACTGGAACACTGCAGCAGAACCAGAAATATTAACATGGGAGCAAGACATTTTACTGAAATGGCAATCAACCAGAGGTTTATGGTCTATCGATCTATTGACCTTAGTTTTGAATGTTTAAATGATTCCCAGAATCCAATGTCTTTTGAGGAAGTGCATTCCAGATGTTTACTGTATTTTATGTGAAACAAATCTTTTACTTACACCCAAGAATGCACATGAGGTATATAGTTTATTCTTCATATTGAAACATGACAGCTCCAACACTGTAGCACTCCCGCAGGACAGCAATAGAATGGCAGCTTTGCCTCTGATGCTGAACATATGACATAGATCATGAACCAACAAGCTTGTAACTTCATCCGAGAATGCAAGCGTTGAGTTACGAAGACTAGTATCTTGTCAACATGTCAGCCAATATAAGGACCAAAGTAATAACAGCATATGATAGTAAGCGGCACTGTGGCTCAGTGGTTAGCACTGATGCCTCACAGCACTAGGGACCTGGGCTTGATTCCAACCTCGGGTGACAGTCTGTGTGGAGTTTGCACGTTCTCCTTGTGTCTGCGTGGCTTTCCTCTGGGAGCTCCAGTTTCCTCCCACAGTCTACAGATGTGCGGGTGAGGTGGATTGGCCATAGGAAATGCAAGATTACAGGGATAGGGTAAGAGGATGGATCAGGGCAGGATGCTCTTCAGAAGGTTGGTGTAGACTTGGGCTGAATGGCCTGTTTCCACACTGTAGGGATTGTGTGATGCTTCTATTCTATTATAGTCTTGAGTCAGAATATGTGTGATCTTAATATTACTTTTCTCCACATTATAAACCTAAAAATATTAATGTTCACTTTACGGTAATCTCATGTTACCTTCAATCCACATATTCCACTGCATCTTGGGTTCGACTTGTTGAACGATGAATCACCTTGTATTTGAAACCAATACTGATTACCTGCCCAATGAGATACCACTCTGGAGTATCTCAGACTATGCGCATCTGCACACACACCATCCCGGACCACACTTGCTCCTCACCTTCAACTAAAGCTCTTCTGATTGCATGGACACACTCCTCTATTTACTGCTGAACACAGGCTCTCAAATACAGCTCTCTAGTGTAGTGCCTGAGATCTCTCTCTTCACATGCTCCATTGTCATCGGATTTCTTTTCTGTTCTTGACTTCAGAGTCACGTGTTCAATTAATCGTCATGATTTACATGAATCGCATTAGACTACAAACATGGCTTACGGTCATAAAACACATTGTACATGGGAAGGTGTCCCATAATTCATAAAGCCACATCAGGTAGAAAATGACACTGAGCTACATGAGGAGGTATTAAAGTAGGTGTCCAAACATTTTGTGAAAGAGGCAGCTTTGTAAAATGGATCTTAAAGGATGAGATAGTAATGTAAAGGGAGAACATTCCAGAGCGTGTTTCCTGGGTATTTGCAGGGCCAATGGTGAAGCAATGCAAAACCAACTGTACTCGATGACCATCGACTTGCTGGTCCTCCAATGCAAAGAGGTTTGCTGAAATAAACATTGAAGATTATGCATTCCAAGGCCAAGAACTATGTGCAAAAGGGACAAAAGGGACAACCACTGCAGTGACACAATGGGGAAAGGTCACTGTCAAAAGCCTTTCAGCCATAGGATGTTGAGGGGCTGCAAACTGCGGACCATCTGGGGTTGTGTGCATCCAGTCAATATGTACATTGTGAAGAATGAGAGTGTTGGAAATGCATTCAGGCACCACGGAATGGACCATGGTGCATTAGCAAAAGCTTAATTTTTATTGCCAACATCGGCACCCCTTGACCAGGCCAACATTCCCCAGCACTGACCCCACTTGATGGGCTGGGTACGTCATCCATGTGACTGACATGAGACTATCCATGCAGGCACTATACTCCCAGCTCCCAGGTGGGACAGAGGAAGCACCTCAGGGATACCCTGAAGGCCTCACTGGGGAAGTGCAGCATTCCCACCGACACCTGAAAATCACTGGCCCAAGACCGTACAAAGTGGAGGAGGAGCACCTGGGAAGGTGTCGAGCACATTGACACTTGCTGTCAGGAAAAAGCAGAAGCCAGGAGAAAACAGCTCAAGGAGTGCGCTGCCTCACCAACAACCCACCCACCCTCTACCTGCAACCACCATCTGCCCCACGTGTAACAGAGTCTGTTTCAGTTGCATCGGTTTGTACAGCCAGCTACAGATTCACTTTGAATGTGGGAGAGAGTCCTCCTCCTCTGTGAAGGCCTGCTGCTGATGATAATTTTTATTGCAGTTTTGATAGCTTCCAAATTGAGTGGAACATGCCACATACAGTCAAGTTGAATTCTATTGCAAGTTCTGTAGTATTCAAGTCAAATATTTTGCAATGCTTTTTTGTTCACAAATGTTATGAATTAAATATATTTTTGGAAAAGCAAAAATGGAAAACAGGGATATGAAAAAGATCAAAGGAAAAAGAATGTCTGTTTCTGTTAAATTGAAAAATATAACTAACATGGTGCATGAAGACAAAGTGCCTACAGACCTGAAGGCACAGCTCTGAATGCTGGTGCAAGGCAAACCCTTCCCCTGCCATTTATGGAATGGTAGAAATTCAGTTATTTTTCTGTGCAATTTGGTAAATACACCAAAAGCATCAAGAATTCAGGAAGAAGTCCGCGAAAAATTTCATGGTAACAACAAAAGATCAGCACTCTACAGTTCAACACACCACCTCAGTGCATTTTGCGGTTCTGTTGGTTTAAAGGGTTTAGATGTTCATGTTACGCAATAAGGTTCATAATCCAACATTGCAAGTTCATCAGATATTGTGTTTTTGGGAAATGCAGTTATAGAGCCATAGAGATGTACAGCATGGAAGCAGGCCCTTCAGTCCAACCCGTCCATGCCAACCAGTTGATTACATAATGACTTCTAGCAAATGAAGGCTGAATGATAAGATGTTAACCTCCTTTATCTAAAGTCCCCTCAAGGTGTCAGCCTTGCTTAGTGGTGGCTTTAATGTGGCTGCAGTTTCAATTCCTGCTCTGGGGAGTCAGGCTAGGCTCATATTACCCAATGTAACTTGTCTGCAGCACTGAAAGAGATCATGCCACTTTTCAAATCAAAGCCCATTCTCTGCAAGAGCATGTCTTGAGTTAGTTCTATCCATCAGCCCTTTCTACAAATATTTTTTTGTCTACGCATTTCCTTTTTGAAAGGCGTGATTGAATCTGCCACCACCACACTCTCGGGCAAAACTTTCCAGATCCTACTCACTCACTGCATCAAAAAAGTGTTCCTGTTTATCACTATTGACTCTTTTCCAAGCTCCATAAGCCTGTGCTGTCTGATCCTTGACCCTCTCACCAACTGGAACAGTACCACCACGTCTACTCTTATCCAGACCCCTCATTTATTTGAACTCCGCTCAAACTCCCCTTCTTTAAGAAGAACAAGCTTGACCTCTCCAAGCCCACAGAACTAGAATCTCCATTTCAGGAATGATCCTTGCGAATCTCTCTAAAACTCCCAGAGCCTGACCTGCCTGGATCTGTTGGATGGTAATCCACGACCCCACTAGACCCCTCATGTGGATATGAGGGATCCCCATGGTGCTATATGAAGTCGAGATGTTCTATTATATTTGGCGGATACTACTGTGCAAATTACTGTCCCTTCTGCTTGCATTTAGATGGTAGTTATAATTCCAAAGTATTTTATTGGTGTAAAAGACCTGTATTAACTGTATAAAGGCCAGCTCTACTGGATGGAATGCATCTGTGTGAACTTGGTTTGCGAAGTCTCAATCTACTGCAGATAAAGGGTATTGCTAACAAAGCTAACATTTATTACTGTCCCTATTTGCCCCTGAACTGTAAAAAAAGCAAAATGTTATGTCAGTAACTAAGGAGCAAACCTTAAAAAAAATTCAAGTTCTCACCGTTCTGATTGGTTCCTCCAGATAAACCCCACTCCAAATACAGGGAAACGTGAGAAAACCAAGAATTGCAGAAGTGAAGACTGAGGAAATGACAGCTGGACTGACAAGATAGACAGTAGTTTTTTTTTACCTTATTCCTACAATACATACAGAAAATAACATGCCTGACAGAATAATCAATATTTGCTTTCCGCAATCTTCACACTTTTCTGGACTGGTCTCACACTCTCCCCAAACCTGGGTTTAGGGAAATCTCTGCTCCAAATCTCAATTCACCGTACTGCTTGTGCTCACTGACCTACCTTGGGTTCTGGCCTCAACTTTCCCCAGTTTCTGAAAGGGTTAACATTGCTGAAAGCATCAGCTGGTATCATGATGTCACATGGACTTGGGTTGGCAAACAGCTTTGAGTCTTGATGGAGTAAGACCTAACATCCTGGTCTCCCTCATAGAGTCACATCAATAGACAACACAGAAAAAGCCCTTCAGCCCATTCAGCCCATTGAAAATGTTCTAACCCCATTTTCTAGCACTTGGCACATTGTCTTGTACGTCTTGGGATTGCAAGTGCATATCTTAATACTTCTTAAATGTAGTGTTTCTGCTCCTATCATCCTGCAGACAGTGAGTTTCAGGTTTCCACCACCCTCCGGATGAAAAGCGAATTCCTCACGTCCTCTCTAATCCTCCTGCCCCCTTCTCTTTGTCATTGATCCCATCATCAAGGGGAGAAGCTTCTCCTCTCTACGTCCCTCATTAGTTTATGAATCTCAGTCATGTCCCCCTTCAGTCGCCTCAACTCCAAGGAAAACAAGCCCAGTCTGTCCACTCTCTCTTCATCAACTAAACTCTCCAGCCCCAAGGCAACACCCTGGGTAAATCCCCCCCGTGTCCTCTCCAGTGCTATCACAACCTTCTTATATGCCTTGCAGAACTACGCACAATACCCCAACTGTGATCTAACCAACATTTAACACAATCCCAGCATCACCTCATAGTCTCAGAAATGATGTCTGTCATAGCAACCTAACTTCTACCTTGCACGCTATATTTTGTTAATCATGATGTGGAGATGCCGGTGTTGGACTGGGGTGGACAAGGACAGAAGCTACACGACACCAGGTTATAGTCCGATAGGTTTATTTGAAATCACACAAGTTTTTGGAGTGCTCCTGGTGTCATGTGACTTCTGTCTATATTTTGTTAAAGTCAGAAGCCTTTTCTTCTGAAACCATTGGATGGTTTTCCTCTTCCACACAAGACCAGACAAGCCTGATGGTCTCTTAGGGAAGAGAGTGATGGCAACAATTCTACCATTTGAGTCTTACACCGTGACGGGTGCTGGCGAGGAGTGACATTACAACAACCCTTGTTTTGAAACCTCTCTGTTGTTTGTGCCCACCACCTCGCTCAGTAATCCCCTCCTGTTGTGCAAAGCTCTGAGATTGCAATGTTTCTAAAAATGCTTACTTCTTGGATTTCCCACTCTTTAATCACACCAACACTGGCAACTGCACCTTCTAATGTCACGGGTCTAGGCTCAGGAACTTCCTCCCACGACCTCACTGCCTGTCCACATCTCCCTTCCTCTAAAACAGTCCCGAATTCTTATCTCTTTGTCACATTTTTCTATAATCACACTCCTGTTCAGTGTTTTGGTGTACTTTAGTACGTAAAGAGGTGCTATAGGAATGTAAGTGTGGGAGGGAGCAGTGGCCAGTTAGCTCATGGCTAATTTGTGAATGTGAGTTACACTACAAAGCAGTAGATGTGTATTTGCAATGCCAATGCATTTAATCCCCGGATCAAATCCTGGGAAATGGGATTAGAATAATTTGGTGGTTGTTTTTGACCAATGTGAGCAAGATGGGCCAAATGGCCTTTTTCTGTGCTGTCGATCTCTATGACTGTAAGTATCTGATTTATAATACAACCCTTTAGGCAGTGAAGATTAAAGATTCTCTTGAGTAGACAGAGACTGTAAAGCCCTCTCTGTGATATACAGACCAATCTCTTTACTTCTTAAGTATAGTGGAGATTATGGATAGAGTTACTCCATGGAAAACCATTTCTCTGATCCATTAACTCTCTCGTCAATGTGCTGTTGCATTTTGAATGCTTCAATGTTTTCCCCTCTCTCAACCCTGCTTGGCAGATTAATGCAACCATTTCTGTGCTGTATTAGTTTATGGGGCATGAGTGTGATTCACAGTACCAGCATTTGGTGCCCATCCTTAATTGCCCTTGAACTGAATGGCTTCCAAAACCAATACAAAGAGCAGTTAACGTTCAACTACATTGCTGCAGGATTGGAGTCACATGAAGACCAAACTGAGTCAGGGCAGCAGGTTTGATTTATTCAAGGTCACTAGTGATGGATACAACAGTTAATGCGAGCTTCATAGTCACCAGATTCACTACTGAATTCGTATTCCCCTAACTGCCCTAGTGAAATATGACACAGTAGCTCAGTGGTTAGCACTGCTGCCTCACAGCACTAGGGTCCCAGGTTCGATTCCAGCCTTGGGTTATTGTGTGGAGTTTGCACATCTCCTTGTGTCCGTGTGGGTTTCCTCCCACAGTCCAAAGATGTGCAGTTCAGGTGAATTGCCAATAGTGTTAGGTGCATTAGTCAGAGGGAAATGGGTCTGAGTGGGTTACTCTTCGGAGGGTCAGTGTGGACTTGTTGGGCCGAAGGGCCTGTTTCCACACTGTAGGGAATCTAATCAATGTTATGGCAGCATTAGCCTGGGTCTCTGATGGAGTAATACCAAAGGGAGATGGCTAGCTCAGTTGGCTGGATAGCTGGTTTGTGATACAGAGTGACACCAGCAGTGTGGGTTCAATTCTCACACCCATAGAAGTTAACATAAAGGGCCCTCTTTCCTTCTCCACTTCTCCCCTCACCTGAGGCTTGTTGACCTTAGGATTAAGCCACCACCAGTCATCTCTCTCAAATCAGGGCACGACTCTCTGGTGCAGTAGGACTACAGTAATATTACCTTTCACCACTACACAATCATTTCACCGCCCAATTATCATGTTTGAATAAAGATTTTTTTCCAAGACCTTGAAGATTATCTTCATACTATTAACCAGTCATCTCAAATAATAGACTTTCAGGAGAAGCCATGGTTAGCTTGCCTTATATATTTTTCCGTACTTGCACCAGGTTTGTGCACTCGGAGGCTTATGAAAGGCCAGATGTTGCATTAACTGCAAGGCATGCTAAAAAAACTGGTTTCCTTTTAATTAGGATGGTATTCATTAAATGGTTGTTGGAGGTCAGTCATTTCAGCTCCAGGGCATCTTGCTCACCTTCCTCAGGGTAGTGTGCTAGATCAAACCATCTTCAGCTGTTTCATCAGTGATCTCCCCTCGATTATAAAATCAGAAGTGGGGATGGTCACCGATGATTGCACAATGTTCAGCATGATTCACAACTCCCAGATATGAAAGTAGCCCACGTTCAAATGCAACAAAATCTGGCCAATATCCAGGCTTGGGCTAAAAGGTGGTGAGTAACATTCGTGGCACACTTTTAAACAAAATGGGAAAATCATTTTCTGAGATTTAATTCTCGCCAAATAACAAAACTATTCCAATGATTATACCTCTCTAACAGCATTATCTGGATCTGGTTAATGTTTAAAGTGATGATATAAGGTGTGGGAAATACCCTTCATTCACCAGTGGGCCCAAAACGTTGTGAATCAGAGGCAGTGGTGATACCCACTGAGCACACATCGCATACACTCTCATTCCCTCGCACTGTGACTGATTCCCATATCGATACACATCACACGCTCTCATTCATTCACATGTGCATGCACCCATTTTTGCATACAGTCTCAAACACACACACATTCACACTCTCAAAAACATATACAGTAGCGCCTCGACTTACGAACTTAATCTGTTCAGGGACCCGGTTCGCGAACCGAAATGTTCATGAACTGAATCAATTTTTCCCATTGTTCGGATAGTGTAAGAATGCATGGACGTAGCAATGAATGTTGATCACAGCGCACGCGCCAAAGACAAACTGAATGAGATCACACGGGGCCCAAGAGCTTTTGAGTTCAACAAGCACTTAGCAAAGCAGAACAATTAAACCACATGGAAGCACACGGGCTTTTTGCGTTCATACCTTGAATTTTGTACATACGTTGAAGCAAAATTTTCCATACAATCCTGTTGGTAAACCGATTTGTTCGTGAACGGGGTCGTTCATATGTCGAGGCGTTACTGTACATTCAGTCTTGAGCACACATTGAAACTCTCACTGTCACAAACATACGTTGACTCACATGCACGTTCACAATCAAATACATTCTCACTCTCACACTTAAATCACACTCACATTTTCAAACACACTCACTCATATTCACTCTCTCAAACCTACACAGATTCCCCTCAGTCACATTCTCTTTCACACACATGGCTGCATAATTTCTCAAACACAAGTAGAGATTCACTCTCAAACACTCACATACACACTATCAAACATACACTCACTCATAGAACATAGAACAATACAGCACAGAACAGGTCCTTCAATCCACGATGTTGTGCCGACCATTGATCCTCATGAAAGGTAAACCTAATGTATGAACCCCCAAATTTCTGTGACCATATGCATGTCCATGTGTCTCTTAAATATCCCCAATGACCTCGCTTCCACAACTGCTGCTGGCAATGCATTCCATGCTCTCACATCTCTGTGCATAAAGAACCCACCTCTGACATCCCCTCTATACTTTCAGCCAAACAGCTTAAAACTATGACCCCCCATGTTAACAATTTCTGCCCTGGGAAAATGTCTCTGGCTATCGACTCTATCTATGCCTCTCATTATCTTGTATACCTCAATTAGGGCCACTCTCCTCCTCCTTTTCTCCAATGAAAAAGTCCGAGCTCAGTCAACCTCTCTTCATGAGATAAGCCCTCCACTCCAGGCAGCAGCCTGGTAAACCTCCTCTGAACCCTCTCCAAAGCATGCACACCAAGATCCCTCTGTTCCTCCACACTGCCAAGAATCCTGTCTTTAATCCTGTACTGAACTTTTAAGTTCGACCTTCCAAAATGCATCACTTTGCATTTATCCAGGTAGAACTCCATCTGCCACCTCTCAGCCCATCTCTGTCAAACCCTGTCAAGTGTGAGTTTGTCCATTTTGGAAGGACAAATAAGAATGCGGAATACAGGGTTAACGGTAGGGTTCTTAGTAAGGTGGAGGAGCAGAGGGATCTTGGGGTCTATGTTCATAGATATTTGAAAGTTGCCACTCAGGTGGATAGAGCTTGTAAGAAGGCCTATGGTGTATTAGCATTCATTAGCAGAGGGATTGAATTCAAGAGCCGTGAGGTGATGTTGCAGCTGTACAGGACGTTGGTAAGGCCACATTTGGAGTACTGTGTGCAGTTCTGGTCGCCTCTTTTTAGGAAAGATGTGGAAGCTTTGGAGAGGGTGCAGAGGAGATTTACCAGAATATTGCCTGGAATCGAGAATAGGTCATGCGAGGATAGGTTGAGAGTGCTAGGCTTTTTCTCATTGGAACGGTGAAGAATAAGGGGTGACTTAATAGAGGTTTATAAGATGATCAGGGGAATAGATAGACAGTCAGAGACTTTTTCCCCAGGTACAACAGAGTGTTACAAGGGGACATAAATTTAAGGTGAAGGGTGGAAGGTATAGGGGAGATGTCAGGGGTGGGTTCTTTACCCAGAGAGTAGTGGGGGCATGGAATGTGCTGCCTGTGGGAGTGGTAGAGTCAGAATCATTGGTGACCTTTAAATGGCAATTGGATAAGTAAATGGATAGGTGCTTAAGCTAGGACAAATGTTCGGCATAACATTGTGGCCGATGGGCCTGTTCTGTGCTGTATTGTTCTATGTTCTATGTTCTGCATCCTGTCAATGTCACGCTGCAGCCTACAACAGTCCTCTATACTGTCAATGACACCTCCAACCTTTGTGTCATCTGCAAACTTGCTAACCCATCCTTCAATCTCCTCATCCAAGTCATTAATAAAAATTACAAAGAGTAGAGGCCCAAGAACAGAGCCCTGTGGAACACCACTCACCACTAACGTCCAGGCAGAATACTTTCCTTCTACTACCACTCGCTGTCTTCTGTTGGCCAGCCAATTCGGTATCCAGACAGCTAAATTTCCCTGTATCCATTCCTCCTGACCTTCTGAACGAGCCTACAATGGGGAAACGCATCAAATGCCTTGCTGAAGTCCATATACACCACATCTACTGCTCGACCCTCATCAACTTGTCTAGTAATATCCTCAAAGAACTCAATAAGGTTTGTGAGGCATGACCTGCCCCTCACAAAGCCATGCTGACTGCATTTAATCAAGCCATACTCTTCCAGATGGTCATAAATCCTATCCCTCAGAATCCTTTCTTTCATCTTGCAGATGACAGACGTGAGACTGACTGGTCTGTAATTGCCGGGGATTTCCCTATTTCCTTTCTTGAAGAGAGGAATTACATTTGCCTCCCTCCAGTCCTCAGGTATGACTCCGGTGGAGAGCGAGGATGCAAAGATCTTCGCAAGCGGCGAAGCAATCAC